>NC_056587.1:8688508-10076008 GCF_018340385.1 Cyprinus carpio
ATATTGCCCAAGGTGCGATTGAACTCTCGGACTGGCGGTCACCCATCGGCTGGGTGAGATGCCGTGGTTCGGGCCTTCTGTACGCCGCAATCTGCAAACAGTTGCCTTGATCAACCGGCTTTCAAAGTTAGCTCCTTGGTCCGAGGGGATTCTTAGTGGAAATCCTAATAAAACACAGAAGAACTTGTCAAATAATTGACGACGCGACTTGGGATGCTGACTGGTCTCTGCACGAAAAACGGATTTAGCCATTTTCGGTGAAGTGGTCATGTTACAACAAGTTCATCAACACTCGTGCCCGATGAATCCTCAGCAGACCAGAAGGTCTATTACAGACTAAATGTAGGGGAATGGACCAGTTCGGATGCTCTCTAAAGGGGCCCATCCCTTAGGGTTCAGGGGTTTTGCTGAACACACAAAGTTGACAGGCGATCTCACATACTCACGGGTGTCACTCTCCATTCCCAACCAAGAAAACCTCTGTCTCGCCAAAAGACCAAGTTCCTTCTTGACCCTAGCTGGCCTGCCTCATCCCGTGGATGCAGCGCAAGACTTCACTGACCAGTGGATCAGGGACTATGAAAATGGTAACGGTGTAAACTTAGTCAACTGGATCCATGCAGACACGGTTATATAGGATTGCATCCAACAGCTTCAACCTGTTCCCATTGCTTTCAACAGGTCAAGACCTTGAAAAGGTTCCTTAGCTCTTTCTCTCCGGAGACGGGTCTCGTACCTCCTGCATACATAGACGAGAACTCTTGCGAGCTAACTGGTCACACTTCTTGCTTCATCCAGAAGCGCCCTAGTTGAGAAGAAAGAAGACTGGTAGGGCGTTCTGACCAGCCGGCATAATTGTTTTTTTTTTCTTGAGCAAGCAAAGAAAGGACTCTCCCCTATGCTCCCAAATCACACTTTGCATGAGATTCGAAGATAGCAGAGACCTGATCAGGGAAGGGACAAGGAACATTGTAGGCTGACGAATGTGGTCCAAGACTTTGGATATTATGCGCTGAGACTAAAGGAATCCTGCACTGTGCCTTTCCTTTTTGTTCAGGGACTGTTCAAGCAAAACGGCTTGTAGGGTTCTGTTATAATCTATGGGATCACAAGAACCTGGAACAAAACGGCTGACGGCTCAGAGCATCGGGCAACCACATTCTTTGTACCCGGTAAATGTACTGGACTGTCAAAGGTGTACGGGGCCCAACTTAGATTACCCACCTCTGTTCACATGCGTCTAATTTCGGCTTTGTTAAAAATGTAGGTCAAACGGATTGTTGTCCGTTCCAGGACTGTGAAAGTATTCCCTTTAGCCAATGGCTAAATTTATCGCAGATGGCCCATTATGAATGCACAGAAATTCAAGACGGTGTTTGCAGGGTAGTTGGGTACTGAGCTCGTTGCTAAGAGCCTTACTTGCAAAGGGCAATAGGCGTCGCCTTGGACCTCTCTCTTCCAGGACTTGTGACACAAACTGCCCCTATACCATCCAAGGATGCGCATCTGTTAGAGAGGATAAATGGGTTTTCCGGTGTGCGAAATCGGAGGTGGTGCGCTAACACTACAGAGTCCACAAAGAGCCGATTTTAAGCTGTTCAAAGGATTAAGGCACATTCTCTGAGTCCCAATTGACGGTCGTCTGAGTTTTCTAAAGACAGCCCGAACCATTGAAATCCGTTTTTCCCTTGGTGGTTGCCAGCGGTTAGTGTGAAGAGCGGTTTTGCGCGATGCTGGAACAGTTGGGGATGAAGAGTTTGGTAATACAGGACGCATACCCAAAAAGGACTTGATCTTTTTTGGGAAGGCAGACGAGACCCCATCATCCAGTCATGAGATCCTCTTCGGGGACAGCCGGTATGGCAGCAACAGCAGCAAACGTTGTAGGATCAGTCGCGACTCCATTTCTCATGACACAACATGGCCAAGGAACCTGACGCTCCTTCTAAGAAAAGTAGCATTTCTTCGGCGCGACAACTTCCAACCCGTGAGCACTCAATCTCACGAAGGACAATCTCCAACCTTTCCAAGGCCTTGTCTTCAGTGGGAGCTACAACCAGAAGATCATCCAAATAACAAAAGCAGAGTAAGGAAGTTTTGGTCACCAAATATTACTCATCATAAGCCGCTGAAACTCGCTGGGCTGTTGCATTAGTCCCTGTGAAAGACGATTGAATCATAGAGCCCTAGAGGTGTGGTAAAGGCTGTGTAAGCTTCTGTCTTCCTCACAACATGGAGATGTTGTAGAAGACGGGACGTTAAGGTTCATTGCCGCTGAACAAATGCATTCCCTCCCAAAACAGCAGCGAGGGCAGTCGGGCCTTGATGAGGAAGAGGGATGGGCATCCTTAATAGTGCGTGAATTTAAGCCAACGGTTAATCAACGAGATACGTAGGTTCTCCACGCTTCTTCCCACGGAGAACCAAGGGGGAGGCCCACTACGCTGCTGGATTTACGAATGAGATCACGCTCTTCCATCTCTGACAGTACTTGCCGTCCAACTTCTGATAGTTTGCCCTGGCGGCACCACGCCGATAGGGCCCAAACGGAAAGGCCTGTGGTCAGACAGGTGGATGCGATGCACAACGTCTTTAGCTCTCCCGCAGTCTAGCTTTGTGTTTTGGAGAATACGTGTTCATACTTCTGGACCAAGCGCAAATTATCGCTGAAATTTCCATTGAAGTGACGCTTCACAAGAATTCTATGTCCAAATCACTCAATTCCAGTTTTCTCTACGGACATGCTGGAAGTCTCGGGTTGTGTGATCCGTCATGCACAGCTTTGACTCTGGGCTTGTAACAGTATCAAAGGGTTGCTCCCCATCCATTTCCAAATCTTCTAACGGCCACACATGGAGAGGACGGTTGACTATTTTAGAATTCTTCCTTCAAAGTGATTGGACTTGTCGGTTCGGGTTAAGCATTCATAACGGGCACCCACCTGTCAGCAGTCATAGAAACCACATCCACACGTACCCATGATGACATCCTCTCTATGGGTTGGTTGAACTTAGTCGGCTCAATCAACACTGCCACTACCCTCTGAAAATAGGTGGTGTGAGGAGGGAGCTTGGGCCCACACCAGGTGCTCCTGCATTCGGCAGCAACGTGACAGCTTGAACCAGTTGTGGCCGGCCAATGAGTCTAGGCATCTCAATCACCTCTACATCTATTAGTAGCCCAGAAAAGTACATTTAAGGAAAAACTGCTCGAACCTCAGCATCTTCGTTGTATTCAGGGCCTATTTACGGACACGCCAGTATGTTGGTCTCTGCTTAAAATGGCTCAGATGAATTTAAGGACGTTGGTGCCAGTATCAAAATCTTCCCGCTGTCCTGTAACAACCAGCGTGGGTTTACACTGACTTCATACTCGTACACTCTCCATTCTTCAGCTGATATATACATTTCGGCGTAACCTGAAAACACCACCACATCCAATCAGCATAATATTGGCCTGCATCTCACACTGATCCAGAGACATACCTGCAATCCAATAAGCGAGATTCTCGCCAACTTCACTGATGGTGCAAGCCATAGAGCCAACTGTCTAACAATGCTCTCAGGGGAATGTGTCATTGACTAGAAAACGTCGGTGTAGGAAAAGGCTGTTGCCCGAGCCCGCTTGCGTCACATTCTGAAACAGGACCATTTATCACTAGTAAATGTTTTACAAGTAGAACCAATTATGTTTGATGCATCATCTTGGAGGGTCTGAACTTCTTTCACCCACACTATCCAACCTCCCAAGTGCAGGTCGTCGTCAGTTTCCTGAATCTGGGAAGCGACTCCCCATACTCAGCACTTTTCTTAGGGGGGGGGGGGGGGGGCAAACACAAAATCCCTGCGCAGCGTGACCCAAAAACCCTTCTAAGCAGTGTAGGGACATCTTTTTCTCCGACATGCATGTGTGACCGTGTGGCATGGATATGGTTCTCCTCACCACCAACACGAATTTTGGATGGACGAGAACCAAGAAAGGTATTTGCGGGTCTATCAGAAGCAGCCTGAGCCATTAGTGCGTTCGAGAACTATTTCTAGCATGTGAGCACATCGCTCTAACTGTACCAGTGTCAGTCAAGGCTGTGTGTGGAGGCGCTGTGGCAATCTCAGGCTTTGTGGCATGGGTACCAGGGATGCACGCTGCTGAGTTAAACTGCAGTGTTGTCCCCTGTAGAGGCCTATGTGTGCCTGACGGAGGCAGTTGCTACCTGAAGCGAATTGCCAGGGAAAGAGTAAGGTGTGGATTCTTGGTTCTCAGCTCCCTTTGATGCTCGTCAATTGCCTGTTGCACCTCTGCTGATGCCACTTCGTGGTAGGCTTGTACCTGAACATACTAGAAAGGTCAACATTAGGGCAGTTTCTAATGAACATCATTGCAATTTCCTGTGAAATGTTCTTCATTTGACTACCCTCTTTCTGTAGGTGATTATCAGCGATTTCGGCCGCATTATTGAGACGGACCCAATAGTTCAACAGGGCTTTCTTTGTCATATGGCATTTGTAGAATTAGAAGTCTGCCAGTGGAAGACAAGATTCTGGGGTCTCACTGAAATAGCGTAAGAGCATTTTGTAAATGGTTTCAGGGGTAACAACCATGTCAGGTGAGTGATTACTTTTTAGCCCCACTTTTACAATGTTTTTAGCTCTACCCAAAAGGTGGTCTCTTCAAAAATCTCAATGGAATGCTCTGCTTTCGGGGCGATCACAATTCTGTAAATAAACCCTCCATCACTTCTATCCATCATGAACAGTATGTTTATCCGTACCATCACCACGGAAAATAGGAGGGCTTCTATTGTCAGAACGTACAATCATATTCAACCTGGATAGGTCAAGTGTAGTGCTAGCTAGATCGCTTTTAAACTGGTTCGGGGGCAGTCCGATGCCCCAGAGCAGAAGGACTACGATCAGCTAAGAGCCGGTCCAAAATACTATCGGCCAATTTGGCTACCAAGCTCTTCAAGTAGCTCTGTTATCTGCAAACGAGAATCATCACATATTGGGGCAGTTGTAAAAGATGAAGCACCAGCATGACTTTTCCTTCCATCTGTGAAGAGCCTAAATTAATATCTCGAATCTGATTCATTTTCTCTAAGTCTCACAACACCATCTGAAGCTGATGAAAAACTTCTACCCCTCCCCAAGACTGGTGTAGACATATTGTACATCTTACTGTCCAAATTGGTCACTAACGCATAACAAAATAAATTGACTCGTGTCTTAGTAATACAATGTTCGAAAGTCAATGTTAAGAATGTTAAGAGAGCTGGTATGCAACAAGGAAGTTCATTAGCTGGACACTGGAAGGCAGGACTCAATCCACGGCTTGACACCTGGCAGGCAACTCAGGCCGGCTTTCTGAATCCAGGGAGGGCGCAGCAACAGTTCCACCAAACCGAACAACACCCGGCGATCGGCTCTGGCTGAATCAGTTGTATCCAAGAAGGTCACGGCACCAGTTTTATGTAGCAGATCCCTTTCTGCACATAACGAATTTCACACAGTAGACAACAGGATGGCTTCAGAACAGCTGAATTTTATTGACCCGCCCTGGAAACATATGGGGACAATTTGATCAATATTTTTCGTTGCGCCAACCACTTTCCACATCACACACAACATTAAGTAGGAAGAGCGAGAGAAAATAAGTGCGTCTTTCCTCGCCAGCGCCTATCCGCAAAACTGAGGATGACGTAACTCACTTGTATACATATTTTAACATTATGTAGCAGATACATTATTGTGCCAAATATACATTCTTTCGTTTTTAAAGAAAAATAAAGTGATGAAATGGCTGGATGTGTGTATATTCTTCAAACATATCAATAGTAACACATAAGATAATGTTGTTGTTTTTCCTTCAAAACATCAGACACATCTACATTATACTCTATAGAACTGCAAAAACCAGTGTAGTAGATGGCTGTAACATAATATTAATGTATTACAGAATCTGAGAAATAAATATAAAATATCTGCTCAAAAGAACAATCCACATATTCATTATAAACCCAAATTACAAAAATTAGAATCACGTTATGCTGGTTAAATTGAAGAACTGAACATACCTGGAAAACATATGGGGACAATTTGATCAATATTTTTCGTTGCGCCAACCTCTTCCCACATCACACCACTGTGCACAAATCAACAGTTAGTTCACTCCACGTGCGTCCGATAAAAAGCTCACACAAAATTCAAAATACACAATATGCATGTGTACATTCGATTCAATATAACATTGTACTCAATGATCAACGAACTTTAATTGAATGAACTCTTCTTTACATACCAACATTAAGTAGGAAGAGCGAGAGAAAAATAAAGTGCGTCTTTCCTCGCCAGCGTCTATCCGCAAACTGAGGATGGGCGTAACTCACGCACTCCAAACGCATAGCGCGCAACATGATAAATGTCCCACACAACAAACACCCCCAACCGATAGTTCCCAAAAACAAAGAAAAATAGTTTTGGGAAGTTCATCATACAAACCCAAGACACTTTCAATACTTTTCTCTTCCCAACTTGCTACATATACATATATATATATATATATACAGGTCCTTCTCAAAAAATTAGCATATTGTGAAAAAGTTCATTATTTTCCATAATGTAATGATAAAAATTAAACTTTCATATATTTTAGATGCATTGCACACCACAACTGAATATTTCAGGTCTTTATTGTTTTAATACTGACTGATTTTGGCATACAGCTCATGAAAACCCAAAATTCCTATCTCAAAAAATTAGCATATCATGAAAAGGTTCTCTAAACTAGCTATTAACCTAATCATCTGAAATAACTAATTAACTCTAAACACCTGCAAAAGATTCCTGAGGTTTTTAAAAACTCCTAGCCTGGTTCATTACTCAAAACCGCAATCATGGGTAAGACTGCCGACCTGACTGCTGTCCAGAAGGCCATCATTGACTCCCTCAAGCGAGAGGGTAAGACACAGAAAGAAATTTCTGAACGAATAGGCTGTTCCCAGAGTGCTGTATCAAGGCACCTCAGTGGGAAGTCTGTGGGAAGGAAAAAGTGTGGCAAAAAAATGCTGCACAACAAGAAGAGGTGACCGGACCCTGAGGAAGATTGTGGAGAAGGACCAATTCCAGACCTTGGGGGACCTGTGGAAGCAGTGGACTGAGTCTGGAGTAGAAACATCCAGAGCCACCGTGCACAGGCGTGTGCTTTTGAAACAGAAACAGCGGCAGAAGAGCCTGACCTGGGCTACAGAGAAGCAGCACTGGACTGTTGCTCAGTGGTCCAAAGTACTTTTTTCGGATGAAAGCAAATTTTGCATGTCATTCAGAAATCAAGGTGCCAGAGTCTGGAGGAAGAGCTGGGGAGAAGGAAATGCCAAAATGCCTGAAGTCCAGTGTCAAGTACCCACAGTCAGTATGATGGTCTGGGGTGCCATGTCAGCTGCTGGTGTTGGTCCACTGTGTTTTATCAAGGGCAGGATCAATGCAAGCTAGCTATCAGGAGATTTTGGAGCACTTCATGCTTCCATCTGCTGAAAAGCTTTATGGAGGATGAAGATTTTCGTTTTTCAGCACGACTGGCACCTGCTCACAGTGCCAAAACCACTGGTAAATGGTTTACTGACCATGCTATTACTGTGCTCAATTGGCCTGCCAACTCTCCTGACCTGAACCGCCATAGAGAATCTGTGGGATATTGTGAAGAGAAAGTTGAGAGACGCAAGACCCAACACTCTGGATGATCTTAAGGCCGCTATCGAAGCATCCTGGGCCTCCATAAATATGGATGATCTTTGGGATGTTGTGGAGGGATAGTTGGGAGACCATAGTGAAGCAGTCATTTCTGCAAAAGGATTCCCGACCAAGTATTGAGTGCATAACTGAACATAATTATTTGAAGGTTGACTTTTTTTGTATTAAAAACACTTTTCTTTTAAAAACCGGAGCACTTCCGGTTTTCGGTTTTGAGGTTGGGGCGTTTTTGGATGCTTTGGCTGCCACTAATTTTAAACTCTTCTGAATAATTTTAAACTTTTTTGAGTTTTTGCTTGATTTTGGAATTTTTAATTTTTATGTTCCAGCGCTTTGGAGTGTTTCCCCCCTGGTCTATCTGCTGCTGGTCGCATTTGTTTGCCGTGATTCACCTGCACTGTCTCTGCCTGTTGCTGCTGTCTCCGTGTGGGATCGGGCGGGTCCCTGGAGTTGCGTCAAGTTCTCCGTGTGCAAGGGCTGTGTAACAACTGGACCTTGGATGTCATCATGCGACTTCATATGATCACCTGGATTATTGCCTGGATTACTGCCGATTTGATTTTATCAGGAACCAGCGTAAAGCAGTGGACTGAACTTCTGGGCTTCACCATGCTGAGGTACTCTCTCTCTGATCTCTTGTCCCTGGGACACCATAGCCGTCCAGATATCAGCGTCATACAAACTTTGGGTTCCATGCAGCTCCTCCGCCGGCCTAGTTATAATCATAGAGGCTCTCGTCTGAGTCGCTCTACTGCCGGTGCTGGAGTCACTGCACTTTGGTCGAACCGCAGGTGCTCACTGCGTCGTACTTCTGGTTGCCGTGGAATCAGCCATGGTAACCTATGCTATCCTGAGGTTCTCTCTCAAAAACCCGCGGCGAATGTGTGTTGTAGCACTATGCGACTTGCTCACTTCAACACGAGGTCAATAAACAATAAAACGGCACTTATCACTGACACTATCCTTGACAGGAAAATTTACATTCTCTGTCTCAGTGAAACTTGGCATAAAGACAATGACTATCTTAATTTGAACACTGTGTGCACCCATCTGGATATAAAATATATTGACGTGCCTCGAGCTTCTGGTAAGGGTGGTGGCTTGGCTGCAATATTTGTATCAAATATATCAATTGATGTTATTGATGCTCCTACTGTTTCATCATTTGAATGTCTGGTTTTTAAAGTCAATGGTGCTTCACTTGTTCTTGTGCTGCTCATTTATCGTCCACCAAAACCTAATCCTTTATTTTTTTCTGAGTTTACTGAGTTGCTGACACTTCTTAGTCCACTCTGTCCGTCTATGGTCTTGACTGGTGATGTCAATTTCCATATTGATAATCCAAACTGTGTCAAAACTGCTACCATGTTTTTGGACATTTTGGATGGTTTGACTTTTAAACAGCATGTTACTTTTCCGACACATATAGCTGGGCCATATATTGGATGTGGTATGTTCTGCTGGTGTTGGTATCCAATCTCTGGATAGTATCGACATGAGTATAAGTGACCATAGACTTATACTTTTGACATAAATGTTATGTCTTCACGATCCATTTCTGAGCGCACTATCAAATTTCGTAACATCAAGCACATGGACTTCACTCTTTTTTTCGACTTTTGTCTCTGGGCTTTTTTATTCCCACTACTAAAACTCCGTGGAGCACTATAATTCCATGCTTTCCTCACTTTTGGATGAGTTCGCACCTGTGCGAGAACGGCTTGTTACTTTTAGGAAACCCTGTCCATGGTTTACCCCGGATTTACGTTTAATGAAAGCCGCCGGAAGGCAGTACAAAAAATCTGGCCTGACAGTGCACAGGCTTCTTTACACTGAACAACAGTCTGCTTACCATTCTGCTTTGAATACTGCACGTAAGAGCTACTATTCAAGCATCATTGGTAACGCTGCAACAAATTCTAAATCGCTGTTTAAGACTGTTGACAATCTTCTCAAACCAACTAAGGCCGTTGTTCATTCCTCTGTTGACCAGTAATAAGTTTCTTCATTATTTCACCGGTAAGGTTGAGGGTATATATAGCACTTTAAATACCATCGCTCCTCTTGAGCTAGTTAATATCCAGCCTTCAAACTTCCCAACTACTACCTTTTCAAACGTTTAAATGGTCGGAGATGATTTTATTATAAGTACAGTGAAGTCCATGAACTCTACAACCAGTATTTTAGATCCGGTTCCCTGCTCGGTCATTATGAACTGCCTTGCATCAATCTGCCCTTTTATGACTTCAATTGTGAACTTGTCATTGACTTCTGGAATTGTTCCTCCAGAACTAAAAATAGCTGCCATTACACCAGTTCCTAAGAAGACTGGTTGTGATGTTTCTGATTTATCCAATTACAGGCCGATTTCTAACCTCCCATTCTTGGCTAAAGTTCTTGAGCGTGTTGTGGCTGTTCAGTTAAATAATCACCTAGCTCTGAACAGTCTCTTTGAATCTTTTCAATCTGGGTTCAGAAGAGGGCATAGTACTGAAACCGCTTTAATTAGGGTCGTAAATGATCTTCTTATCGCGGCGGATTCGGCTATTCACATGCAGTATTTTGGTCTTGTTAGACCTCAGTGCTGCTTTTGACACTATATGTCACTCTCTTCTGCTTGACAGGCTGGAAAATTGGTTGGGTCTTTCTGGAGCTGTCCTCAATTGGTTTCGGTCTTATTTAACGAATCGTGCCCAGTTCGTTGGCTTGGGTAACTACAATTCAGATACCGTGCCTGTTCGACAGGGAGTTCCTCAGGGTTCAGTATTGGGTCCAATATTAATGTTATACAAGTGTTTGTTTGTTTTTTTAACAATGCAGCAAACTGTAGTGTGTAACATAGATCTAAGTGAACAAAAAACATCCTGCAAAGTTTGAAATATGACAGTGCACCGTATATAAAGTTATTGTCTTTCAAAAAGTAAGAGTCGACTCTGAGTCATTTTTATGAATCGTTAGAAGACCGAAGCTTTTTCTCTGACTAGATGATGTCAAACTTGTCAAGTTATTTGAATACGATACGCCCATTATTGCGCTCCAAGACGCCAGTGAAAACTAGAAAACATCATGGCGACGAGACGCTGTGTTTTGAAGTGCGACTCAAAAGCAAACTTTTTTCATCTGCCCAAGGATGAGCATTTGAAGACTAAGTGGCTACAATTCATATATACAACTGTACCACAGAAGTATAGTCCGAGCCTTGTGCTTTGTTCACGCCATTTTGAAGACGATTGCTTTACCAACTTATATGCAATCAAACTTGGATTCGCGAGGCCGGCTGATACTGAAGGAAGGTTCAGTTCCAAGTGTATTTGCATCAGCTTCCTCCTCCGTATCACAACTGTAAGTGTTATTAATAATTGTTGCTTTTACGTTTTATGTAGCATGCTTAATAATTGTTTGGCTTGTTGTGTAAGCACCGTTTAGCTTCTAGGTCTTCAATGACAACTGTATTGAGATATGTTAATTGTTTGTCGTTGTGTTGTTTGATCAGTATTTTAAAGTTGCAAATTGTTTCTGTGTAGTTGTAGCCCGTGTTAAATAACTATTACTATGTTAATTTTTTTATATATGCTTTCTATCTTTTCAAAGTACATATAATGTGTTTTCTTGTCTTACTGAAGTAGTTCTAAAAATTCGCAGTGAACCTAAGAATATGTCGATTATTGTAGACTGACGTCGTTCTAATTACTTTGTTTAATAATAAAGAATGTAGTGTAGCACACAGACTTTATAATAATTGTGAAAACTGCTGTTTATTGTGCTGCACTGGCAGTTACAGGGTTAATGCGGGAGAGATGAGTGATTTCGGCTGGTGCTCCTGTGAGCGTCTTTTGTCTGTCGTTCTTCAAACATTACAGTATTGTTTGTATTGTTTAATCAGTTAGTCACGTTAGCACTCGGCTAACGTATCCACCTAGTGTTCACAGTTTAGCAGCTAAACTTTAGCTGTAGGCACGATTCGCTTGCATAATTGTTTTTGTATTTTATGTCATTATAAGAACGGATTGACTATATTATTGTTTTATGTAAAGGTACTTAGTCAATGGTAGCGCTGGCTAACTGGCTCAAGGACTCATCTCTGTGCCAATCACAGCAGGTTTGGCCAGCTGACCAATCAGAGCAGAGTAGGCTTGAGGAAGGGAGGGGCTTGCTCCGAACTTGCTTGGAACGAATCGTTTCCTAATCATTGGCAAATGACTCTAATATTAAATGTATATTCTGAGAAAATTACAATGTTTTCTGATCTTAGATGCATTTAAACCTGTTGTAGGGCACTCCAACACAATATTAGGACACTCTAAAATACCATATGACCTGCTCTTTAACATTTATATGCTTCCACTTGGGCAGATCATTAGGAAACATGGTCTTGGGTATCACTGCTATGCGGATGATACGCAGATTTACATCACCACTAGTCCTGATGTCCATTGCTCATTAATAGCTTTGCGTGGTTGTTTAGCAGAGATCAGTATCTGGATGCATAACAACTTCCTGAAGCTGAATGGATCCAAAACCGAACTGATGCAGATTGGTACAGTGGCAGCTACTCGTAAGGCTGAGCAGATCAGTTTGATTGTTGATTCCTGTACAGTAATACTTCACAGGTGCGAAATCTTGGTGTCATTTTTGATTCACAATTATCATTTGAAGCACACATAAAACACATCTCTAAAACTGCATTTTTCCACCTGAGAAACATAGCTCGACTTAGACCTTTTCTCTCTTTTGCAGACACAGAAAGGCTTATACATGCCTTCATAACAACTAGGTTAGATTACTGTAATGCCTTGTTCTCTGGCCTTCCAGCTAAGTCGTTGAGCAAGCTTCAGTATATACAAAATTCTGCTGCTCGTGTGCTCACTTGTACTTCTACTCGTGAACACATTACACCGGTTCTTTTCAAAATTACACTGGCTTCCCCGTAAATGCGCGAAATTGATTTTAAAATTCTTATTTTAACATACAAGGCACTTCATGGGACTGCACCTGAGTATCTTTGTGATCTCATCAGTCCTTATACTCCATCACCCTCTCTTCGCTCTACTAACTCTCTTTCACTTTCACCAGCCATCATGTAAGCTAAAGACCATGGGGGAAAGAGCCTTTTCATACAAAGCCCCTAAGCTATGGAATGTCCTTCCTCTGCCCGTCAGAAATGCACCAACGTTGGGTTATTTTAAAAAGTTGATTAAGACACATTTATTTAAGACTGTCTTTCTCTAATGAATTGTTGTATTGCTTTTGGTGTTTTTATTTTATTTTATTTATTACTTATTACTGTAGCGCTTTGGGTTTAAGAAAAGCGCATTACAAAAATGTATTATTATTATTGGTCGGATGAAATATGCAAATTTTTTGAGATAGGAATTTGGGGTTTTCATGAGCTGTATGCCAAAATCATCAGTATTAAAACAATAAAAGACCTGAAATATTTCAGTTGGTGTGCAATGAATCTAAAATATATGAAAGTTTAATTTTTATCATTACATTATGGAAAAGAATGAACTTTTTCACAATATGCTAATTTTTGAGAAGGACCTGTGTGTGTATATATATATATATATATATATATATATATATATATATATATCTATGGTTCCCTGATGTTGGTCAAATGATTAATCACGATTAATCACATCCAAAATAAAAGTTTTGTTTACATAATATATGTGTGTATACTGTGTATATTTATTATGTATATATAAATACACACACATGCATGTATATATTTAAGAAGAATATGTTATGTTTATATATTAAATATATTTATATATAATATGAAATATAAGAATATAAATATATAAATGTATATACATGTAAATATGTTCTAAATATATAATTTATGTGTGTGTATTTATATATACATAATAAATATACCCTGTACACATACATATATTATGTAAACAAAACTTTTTATTTTGGGATGTGATTAATCGTGATTAATCATTTGACAGCCCTAATATATATATATAATATACAATAAACAGATGTTTGCTGACAGTTTATCTGTTAAAAAATTTTCTGCCTATGCAATCTCAGGTATTTTCATAAGTATAAAGTATATTTATAATACAATGTTAAAGGCTCAGCCTTTATAACAGTACAGAATACTATATATATATATATATATATATATATATATATATATATATAAAAATTCTGCCTCAGTCTGTTATAAGAATCAGATCACAACAACTGTTATTGTCCCTCCATTCTAATATTAAGCTAACACTAAAGATGATAACTCATCTCTCTGTTTTCTATTCTATCAGTGTTTTTAACACACATTGTTTTTTTGTTTGTTTGTTTGTTTTTTGTTTGTTTTTCCTGGGTATTTCATAGATTTCCTTTGCTGTAAAAAGCATAAGGTGCCCATTTTTGTGATCAGACAAGTTGCAAGTAACTACATTAATAAAAACGGCATTAATCTTTCTTGGAGCTCATAAAATATAAAATTTTCCAGTAAATGTCTCCATCTAGTGGTGGCCCTCATAAGGAAACTTAAAACTGTTATTGGGCACTTTGAGCTCAAGTTCAAAGAATGTTAAAATTCAAACTTAATCTCACAGAATGCATTTGTTTTATTACATTAATAATTTTAATTTATTTTTAATTTCAGGTGATTTTTTTTTTTTTTTTGGATTAATGCATGATTCGAAAAAGTTAAGTGGTAATAAAAAAAATAGTCACACTCATGGTCTTCGGTCAAAAATGACTGACCATAGGAAATTAATGGGAAATGGGATAAAAATACAGAACATTTTTATGTGTACAATCTACAAATATAAAAGGGTGATGGGGGGAATAAAATCGGTGTAGGGGTTTTTTTCTAAAACATCTAAAGTGCAAAATCAACACACCAACTCACACACGCTCAGACACACACTTGTACACACACACATACACACCTATGAACTGGTGTGACTGTAACCAAAGACTATAGAATAAAGGGACTTTGCTGTAACACTGCAATTATGTAAAATAAAATCAATAATTCGACTACAATGCAGTAAAAAAGTGGACACCAAGGAAGGGGTTACACTCTAAAACATCAAGAGGGCAAATCAGATGCATCCACTCACACACACTTACTTAAGCCTGGCTCACATTACAGGATTTTTAGCCCGATTTAGCCCCGATTTCCCTCTCCCGAGAATCGGAGCAACCATTTTCGAGCACCTCGATCTGTCCCGATGTTCGATTTAGCCACCCCTAGGATGATTTGCCTTCTCTATTTTAAATCTATTACAATTTTAGATCTATATAATTTATATCCCGATAGTTACTATCACACGAAGAGTGACGTTTTCTCCAGAAGTCTGGCAAATGTGACATTGATTTTATACAACACAATAAACAAGAAGTTAATATAAAGAGTTTTACGAGCATTCAGTTTTTGCGCTCGATGTTCCAAAACCGCAATGTCTCTGAGCAACATGATAGTGTTTCGTTCCTGAATGAATCAATGTGAGGCGTTCACCGATGACTCAATCTTAACAGTGACTCGCGGACCTACTGGCTGTTTTAATTTCACATTTAAGGTACATTTCATTTTTTTAAACAATTTCCTGATTATTATAATTTGTAACTCCAGGTTTTAAAGTATTCCATGTCCCTCAGAGCTCCATTAAACAAAAAACATCTAATGGCACTTCAGATGCAGTTTCTGTTTGATATCAATTTTTTGATATTGATTGATTGCTTATTGACTTAAAGCTGGTGCCCCAAATGCAAGTGTCGGATGTGAGTGCACACTTTAGAAAAAAAATGGCGTAAAGGGTTAAAAAAAAAAAGCCTCAGCTGTCAGCACACTTCGAAATAAGATATGCACAATAACAACACAGGAAAATACTGTCTAATACGTTTCACATCCCAATGCACAAAACCTCAAAAGAGCATTTAATGTGATGGCCACCCCAAGATTTCGTTGGATAGTGGCCAGATAAAATTTTCTGGGGGCGCCACTGGATGTTCGGCGCGTTTTATCTGTTTCTTGACATCTTTTGATAGTAACAAATCAGCCCCGATTATGTCATGTTTTGATATTTAATAAATCGGTGATGAAATGACGCAGTACTTTCACAGCCAATGCGCAAAAGAAAGAGAATGTACGCTGGAGTGAAATGACGCCTGTCTGTATAATTTCGAATGCAACCGGTTGAAGTGGAGTGAAAGCCTCAGTTTTACGGTTAGCAGTAAGCTATCACCGGTTGAGTGCAGTAAGCTACTAGCAAGCTGAGATCACGTGAGGCACTCCCTCTGGCATGATAATCTTGATGATATCTTTCAGTGTGTGATGTGCCATGATGTTAAAATCTTGTAGTGTGTGCATGTTTAATATTTGAGGGAAGATAATCTGCAAAGATTCTCGTTATGTGTGTGCTGCAACCAGATTTCAAAATCGGTTATGATTTTAAAACTCCTGTAGTGTGAGCTCGGCTTTACACACACTCGCAGACACACACATACAGAATTATACTTAAATAAATTGGTATGGCTATAATCATATATCCAAAATGAGTCAGAAGACTGAAATAAGAGGTTAAAATCAGATCAGACCCAGAAGGATTAAGATCTGATAAAGCATTCCTGATCATTTTTGTTACATTTTTATAGAATTTTAATGTTTTGTGTAACAAAGTGCTTTCTGTGTTCAGGTTTGAATGTAGTAATAATAATGCAAAAAAAATAAATAAAGTTCAAATCAACATTTAAAACAACAAAAAATATTAACCTTGACAAAAAGTAGTCTTTGAGAATGCCTTAATATACATTTACATCCACAACCTAATAAAAGTAAACAATCGTGTATAAAAACAACTAGGGATTTCACAAGCCTCTCTACAGAGACCTAAACAGGAATCTGAACATGAAATTACAGGTTTTTCTTTTTTGCTCTCACCAGGAGGTGCTATTCTGCCTGCAAAATTGGATTTTAAAGGCATAGTCTCTATTTTAATCTGAAATACTGCATTAACTGAAAAATAATTGTAAAAAATCTGATTTTTTTTTTTTTTTTACTATTTTCAATGGGAAAAAAATTATCATAATTAGTGCATAAATATTAATTAGTATCATGAAAATATCTCAAAATGTAAAAGAAAAAAAAAAATTATTGAACAAAAAATATATTAGATTGATTTTACTGAAGAAAAAAAAAGTTACATTTCAGGTGTCTGGTCACTTTTGACCGTAAAGACCATGAGTGTGACTCTCAAATAAGGAGTGCACAAGGGTTAAGACAATTTTCAGGTGAATTTTTTTGTTTGTTTGTTTGTTTGCTTTTTTGATTCAGTCAATTTTCTGTTCAATTTCACTTGTAACCTAATAAAAACGGCCCATTGTACAAATAATAGTGCCTAAATTGGTTTCCAGATTCTTATGGCAGGATTGTGGTTTATATTTTAAGATTATTTACAAATACGTATGTCTTACAAACACAGCAATACTATATATTACTCCGTTGTAGGAATAATGCTTGTGCAATTATGTGCTGGATCATAATTATATTGTTAGGTTGAAATTTGGGGGGTGGGGCTGTCACGCCAGGCCCTTGGAATCATCCTAACCTCTAAGCTGTTCCTGATTCTTTATTAATTTTTGACAAGAGAATGCATCAAAATAAATCAATCAATCAATAAAATATAAATAATGAAGTGTGGGTGTCATCCAGTGGCTACATATGGCTTTTTACATTTTCATTTCATTTAAGCATTTTACTTCAACACTTATATGCCAGACTTTGGTCTGTGTTCCAAAGCATGCATGAAAACCATTTAAGTTTGGATACAAGTTAAGCATAGGGCCTATTTACATATTTACCGAGTCAGTGAATTAACATCAACATTATTCAAAAATACAAAAGTGCAATTAATCAAGATAAGAAAAAAGTTGAAACTGTTGGCATGTCTAGTGTGGAACACTTTATATTATTTCTTAAAATTTTTTTTAAAAAAAATTATAATGTCTTAATGCATTTGATCTAAATAAAATGTGTATGTTCTGTTATTGATAGAATTTGAATCTATTTAAAACATGTCTCCTTTCAAAGACAAAAACATTTATGTTCAGTAACCATGCTGGTTGCTAAATACAGGGTTCCCATGGGTCATTGAAATCCTTGAAAGTTTGTGAATCTGAAAAAAAAAAAATAATAATAATAATAATAATAATTCAAGGCGCTAGAAAGTTTTTGAAAATAAACATACATTGACACAGGTTTTCTGGGGAAAAAAATCCATATTATTCCCTCTGGTCCACTAATGTATTATTTCGCCAACACTTCGTGGCCTGTGTGTACTAGCTTGCTTGATTTAGTTACACATTTACACGTTAAGTGTTTCCCACATGAGGTACTTTGTGTTGTACGTTGCCATGACGTTAGAGTGACCATATTTCCTATTTTTCGTCCTCTTTTTAGACCTAAAAAAATGCCTCCAGCCGGGATTTCTGAATCACCCAAAATGACGGGATTTCGGCTTGTACTCCAACAGTCACCAACGATTGTGTACGTTTTTGTATTAGAGTGCTTCAAGGGACTGTTTTCTTAATCCCGCTCCAAATGAATTTCTGACCATTATTGCACGCTCCTGTGATTTTTGTGTCCAGTCCCGCCCCCTCCCACAAACATTCTAATATTGCATAATTTTCGCGCATCAGGGAGCATCAATACGCAAAGTATTTAAATCTCTTTTGAATGAGTGCTAGCTGTTCACTTTCACTTCTGTTTATGCGATCATGCAGGCTCTGTGTAAAGTAAGATCAGATATTTGTCATTAAGCTCAGGATCTGTTGAGCAGCAAATCCTCCAGCATAGTCTATCAGCTATCTCTCTCTCCTTCACCCGTGATCAGTCAAAACTGATTATGGCAGCTCGTGTTGAATGCAGGGTTGCCAAGTCTGCATTTTTTTTCCTATGGCTACTTTTAAACTGCTAATGGGTTGTTTTTCCCCCATGGGTTAAAGGTTTCAAATGTTGCATAAATTATTTGACTGAAATGCTTATATTGAAACATTTTGCATTCTACCGATGATAAAACTGTGCGAAATGTTAAGGTTTGTGAAGAAGGGCCACTGATAGGAAGCTTTTTAGCTGTGTTTATGATCAAGATGCATAACAGTAACTGTAAAATATGTATTTTAGGTATGGAAATGACATTTTCAGTTTTGATATTTGGGATATGGTCATTGCACTACTTTGGGCACTACTTTAACCACCAACCAACCATGTGACATCGATCAACCTGAGTTCGAATCGAATACGCCTTTTCCCAAACTCGTTCCTCTCCTTTTCCCATCACATATCAGATCATAAATGCATTTCTTTTCAATAAAAAAAAGGAAATATTTGATTTTTTTTTTTTTAAATAAAACGCCTCATTAATAATATAATGCTTATTGGGAATGGTTAGGCGGCATCTATTTAATAATTTTTAATAAATATGATAATTTACACTCAGTATGTTATTGCATACTGTTTTATAATGTAGGCTACTACAGTACTGAGGTAGGCTATAAATATCTGCCACCTAACTATTGCTAAACAAAATACTGCTGTTTTAGTGTAAACAGAATTTATCATTATTTGCACTTAGTGTAACTAGAATATATAGGTTTTTCCACTTTGTGTAACGGCCAAAAATTGCTAAATTCTTTTTTTATTTTGTGAAAGGTATTTGTTGTTTTTTTTCTTTTTGTTATGTGATGTTTATTGATTATGGGATGAGTTCAATTAGGCAATATAGCATATGAACGCTTATTAACAAGACTTTGTAAAAAGAACGGTTTTAGCACATTTATTTGTAAGTTAACAGCCTCGACAGCTGTGCTTCTTCTTGTTCTTCTTGGGTAGCACCAACGTTACAGTGAAAACGACGTTTAAATTCTCTTAATCAGCTCTATTCTCTTAAGATAAAGAAATAAACTCTCTAATCCATAAGTAAATATATTTTTAAGATTTAGATCATCCACTCCCACCTTGTTCAAGTTCATTCCTCATTGTTTCTCGTTCATTAATACACTTTTGACAAACACAAATAACATGTTCTACTGATTCCTCTATTCCACAGTGCTCACATAAAACTTGTTGGAGGTTTATTTATTATTTTTAAGGATTTATTCAGCATAGTATGTCCAACTCTTAATCTTGTTATTTTCCTCTTTGGTGCTTCTTTTAGTCCCTACTTCTTGTTGTATATTCTTGTTGTAAATGCTTGATATACAGTTTGTAGTCTATCTTCAACAATAGCTAATGTTTTCAGATTCTTTCATTAACTCTAGCATATAAAAATCTATGAATACTGCAGGAAACATTCAAGGTGGAGTTATTGAATTAATGTTCAGTTTCGCTTTTCTTAAAAAAAAAAATATAGTAAGCAGTATGCACTGTGTAGTAGGCAGTAAGCTTGGCAGTATGCACTGTGTAGTGGGCAGTAAGTTTGGCAGTATGCATTTTGTAGTGGGCAGTAAGCTAGTGTGCCATTGCGAACACAGCCAGTGTCTCGTGATGGGGGCGGTTTGGCGTCAGTCTTTCCCGTCTGGAGTCTGACGCACTCCGCCAGCCAATAAGCTCATGTAGCACTTCGGCGCCCGAGCTCGCTGTGGAGGCACTAGGCAGGAGTTTTTCAAACAAATATGGCAGATGTTGTAGGAGGAGACGGCACTTGCTCCGCTGGCCCTTCCACGCTTCACTCGGCGGCTCGTAACGGCTCCGGCATGAGCTCGGGGACGTGCGCCGGCGGCCTCGTCTCGACCACGGTCACCTCCGGGCCTCGGTTGGTCCGCATCGTCAAATCGGACTCGGGCTATGGCTTCAACGTTCGCGGGCAAGTAAGCGAAGGGGGGCAACTGAGGAGCATCAACGGCGAACTTTACGCCCCGCTGCAGCACGTTAGCGCCGTGTTACCAGGCGGCGCGGCAGACCGAGCCGGAATCTCAAAGGGCGACCGAATTCTTGAAGTGTAAGTTTATATGTAAATGATCTATGGACTACATCAAGACGCGCTTAACAGCGTTGCCCGCCTTCACCATCATCTCTTGTTAGACAGAAAGCGGCCAGATTTGGTCCTAAAAACTAGAGACGAAAGTCCACAGTGGTTTTAAGGCATTTGAAGGCGTCTGAAGAGAGAAAAGACGCTGTAATCCAGTGCAACTGCTAACGTGGCTAATAAGTGAGTTGATGCATATTGGAGTAAGAAGCTGAACGTTAGCCAGCCTTGTCACTGCAGCACTGCATATCATCTTAATAGTCACAAAAAATGCGATATATTATAAAAATGCACGTTATTTAAATGGAATACAGATGTAATGCAGCTTGTCGAAGACACATTTGTCCTGGACTGCAGAATGCACTTCTTTACAGCAGGATTTGATATTCTGAGCACATCCCAGCTTGTCATTCAGACATCTAGTATTACAGTTATCCCATATTCTTTAGGTTTTTGGAAATATCTCCTGTTTTAGAAGCTGACTTCATAATTTCAAGGACATCTATTTGACTTTTTCCACAAATGCAGTCCGCAGTTTCAGCCTCCCTGATCTTAAAGAGATAGTTACCCAAAAATAAAAATTATGTCATCATCTACCAACCCTCATGTTGTTCCAAACCCAACTTTTTTTTATTTTATTTTTTATGTGGACCACAAAAGGCAATCCTAGCCAGAATGGCATCCTCAATCAATTTGTTTTCATTTTATGGAGAAAAAAAAGATGCCTTGAAAGTGAATAGAGACTGTTACATTTAGTCTAACATCTTCTGTTACGTTCCTTAGAAGTAAGTCATATACGTTTGGAACAACATGAGGATGAGTAAATGTTGACATGATTTTTTTTTTATATTTCTGGCTGACCTATCCCTTTAACGTCTCTTTGCACACAGTGTCTCTGCCTGTCATATGCATCGGTGTATGTCTCTGCGTGAATGGCTGCTTCATTTGCACTAGATAAAGGAGGTTTGTGTTTGGACGCGTTTGTCTTCATTGCAGATTCAGGTCACATACAGCAGCGTGAACAGACAAGCTCTCTCATTCCCTCTCATCTTGCTGTAGCTGACTGTGCACTGTTCTGAGCAATACTGGGTCAGTAATTCGACATAAACCATATTGGACAATTGTGTAAACAAGAGCACACACCTTCTGAATGATCGGCACATCCTTTTTATAACCATGGTTATCTCAAACATTTGCAGCATGATTATGTAACCGCAGACTTGTCTGTGGACTACATTAGGGGATATCTTTTAGGAGGAACCTCTGGGTTATATTTGGGTTACGATTTATTACTTGTTGATGTTATTGTGTCTCGAATCTTACTGGAGTGGTTCCGGTTGCATGTTAATATTCACAGGGTACCTCACTGATGCTGGCATTGGTTGCCATGGTGACAAGTGGTTTCCGTGGCGCTGAAGGCGACAGAGCTCAGCATCAGTCAGTGTAAACTCAGGACAGAGAGTAGGGCTTAAATCACCAACTCTTTCTGTTTTGCAGGTGTCCCTAAAAACATTCTGTCTGCACACAGTGCACAGTTGAAATGAAATGCAACGTTTTGCAAAGCACCCTCAGAGACAAGCCCCCTAAACCGAAAGGGCTGGTTAAAAATATCAGTATTCTCATTCATTTTTGTCTCTATTTGATCAATCCGGATATCGATTTCTAAAGTCTAAAGAGCAAACATTTACATTATGCTTATTTTGAGTGGCTGCATGAAAAGTTACAGTGCTGCAGAGTTCCCTGCCTTCTGCTGATCTAATTTATGCTAACTGCACAGTTTGGGTCTTGTTGTTACATTTTTGAATTAATAGTTTTGTAATGTATATAGTTTCCCATCTGCATTTAATGGAAGCAACAAAATGACTGTGAACCACAAAATATTGTCAAACAACATTTATATTGAGTCTTCATTCATGTGTACTAAATTCATAAACAAACATACAACATGACCAGTGCAGCTGATTCACAAGCAATGACTCTTTTCATTCTTTTTAGTGAATCGATAAAGATACATCATGACCAATATAGCCTGACTCCCAATGAATGACTTTTATAAGCCAGTTCTTTTATTCAGTAGTTAAGAATGACAAGTTACCCCTTTGAATCAGTTAGAAACTCTATTCTGCATAATTTAAAGCATTGAGGTGCAGTCATATCAGTGAAATTTCTAGCAAAATTTTGTGGGCAAAAAAGGTCCATTCTCTGTTGTGAGGAGAGTAGCGATGTAGGAAGCAGAACTCACACTGAAATCTTTTTCAAACCAAGCAGCTTTCTCTTGGTAAATGTGGTGAAATTTGCATGGGGAAATCTTTAACCCTCAGACGGAATTCCAAATTGTTTGGATTCCTGTTGAAATGACTGTATTTCGCCTGCAAAAATTCGCTGATCAAAAAAAAATTCCATTAAAAACAAATACCCGATTGAATCAGAATCATATAGAGTGTTTTTGAAATGGAATTTAATCTGGAAGCCTGTATTGATACCCAGCACTTTAAATCGCTCAGTTCTCTGTGCTCCCCTGTTATCGTGTTGTAAACGGGCAAATGTACTGTAGATTGTCAAGTCAAATATATAATGGAGGGCTTAGCTTGTCTGGAAGCAGGTCATCTTGCTCTGCCTCTTGTGTTTAATGGAGTGTCAAAAAGAGGGAGATGGTGTGTGAGCACACATTGTATGTTGGAGCCGTGGTCAAAATGCTTCCATGGGCAACACAAAACTATGATTCAGTGGCATGATGTACAGTAAGGAGGAAGAGTGAGCATTTAGTTGATTCAGCTTTTCTTTGAGTGGCTGACTGAGAGCATCTTTGAGTGTCTATGAGAAAGAGAGATAGAGAGTATGTCAATACACTGCTGATTGCTGTTGAGTAACTCTTAAGTACTTTGTTCCAAAGATCTTACTGCAAAGTATTTCCTGGAAACTCTTCATCTCACTGGACATCATGTTCAGACAGGGTTTGTTTTCTGCCCTGAATAATCTCTGAAACCTACATAACAGCCAGAATGAAGTGTCTTTTCATATTAGCGGTATCAAACACATACACGTACCACATACATCGCAGATTTTGAGGTCACACTCAGGTTTTCAGGGCAGAAAATGTAATACTTTGAGTAAGACTAGTTCAGTCATCTCCTGAGAACTCTCTGTTGTAATAAAACCTGACTTTTAGCAAAGCTCAAATAAGGATTTTTTTTTCCTAATAAGTTGGGTGAGTAGTTACAAAAGAAAAGAATGGTTTGTTTTATTTTTACCTATGAATTTTTATGCTTGATATTTATTTATATTTCTATGAAGTGTATGAATGAAAATGATTGGTCTATACATGCACTGTACATATGGACCTACTTTTTTGTTAATGTTTTTGAAAGAAGTTATGCTCCACAAGGGTAAATTGATTTGATGAAAAATACAGTAAAACAGTAATATTGTGAAATATTGTTACATTTTAAAACAACTATTCTAGTGTAAAATGTCATTTATTCCTGTGATGGCAAAGCTGTATTTTCTGCATCATTAATCTAATCTTCATTCTAATATGCTGATTTGTTACTCAAAAAATATATCTTATTGTTATCATGTTGACAGCAAGTGTGCTGCTTTTTTTTCAGAATTCTTTGATAAATCCAGATTTGGTTTGTAGTTTTCAACACTTTCTCACTGATGCTTTCAAAATTATCACTGGTCATTTTTGCAAGATTGAAACAAAAAAAAAAAGCACATCTGTGTTAACAAGCTAGATAAATACAATTGCAGCAAGAAAACCAAACATTTCAGTCTGCAAGGAAAATTATTGTACAGGATCAATAAATGTAATATTTTCAGGGGCATCACAGCACTTGCTTGAAAGGGCAAGTATCTGTTCTGTCAACTGGCCCAAATCATGCTCACACATGGCCATGGGCCAGCGGGCCATCCTTAGTGTGGAGCCCTGAAAATATTAGACGAGATAATAGCAGCTCCAGGAACTCCACCAAAGTAGTGGTTCAGGATTTGGAGATATCTGATCTCACATTAACCCTCTAAAATTGACTGGAAACACGAGATTTATAGCATTAACCGTTTAACGTCACACTGTAATTGGCTGTGAGTACAAGTTTAATTCTGTAACCAGATCCTTTCTTCTTTCCTTCCATTTGCAGAAATGGTGTGAATGTGGAAGGGGCCACTCATAAGCAGGTGGTAGATCTCATCCGAGCAGGAGAGAAAGAGTTAGTCTTGGCCATCCTGTCAGTTCCTCAGCCAGAGACGGACAGCCTTGACCCCGGGGACGATGGCTCATCTCAGTCCTGCTATGACTACAGCGACAAGCAGGCCGTGCCCATCTCTGTGCCCACCTACAAACATGTGGAACAGAACGGGGAGAAGTTTGTAGTGAGTGTTTTATCTGCTCTGGCCACTTATGCCTCTGTTTGGTTTGATACTTTTTCCCTTGATTATTTCAGGGGATATTTTTGACAGCGTTGTGTGTTTGTGTCAGGTCTACAACGTGTACATGGCAGGCAGGCAGTTGTGCTCAAAGCGTTATCGGGAGTTTGCCATCTTGCATCAGAATCTGAAGAGGGAATATGCCAACTTTGCATTTCCCAAGCTACCGGGGAAATGGCCTTTCTCCCTGTCTGAGCAGCAGCTAGACGCTCGCAGACGAGGGCTGGAGGAATACTTGGAGAAAGGTAAGATAAGACAACAAAAGGGAACAGTCCGTGAGATGAAAATCTAGAAAATAACTGTTTACGGATCTTTCCAACATTCTCTCTCTGTGTTTCTCTCACCAGTGTGTTCTGTTCGGGTAATCGGAGAGAGCGACATCATGCAGGAGTTTTTGTCGGAGTCTGATGAGGTAAGGTTTTATGTATATTACGGCTGTCAAGATATCAGACGATTCATCAAACGATTATCAAAGGCAAAAGTATTCGCAATAATGATATTATTATTTTGTGAAAAGTAATCACACCTAAAATATGAGTGTAGTGAAGTAGAGAGAGAGTTTGTAACCATAAGCCGTATAAAGTGTACAAAAAGAACAATGTTGATCTTTTTTTACATGATCAAAGAAACTTCCACGTTTGCTTTCGCCTGTCATTGCCTGTGATTTTGTGTGACAGCAGTAGCTACATGCTGCTTCATTGTCTTTTTTTCTGCTTTATAATTGGTGACAACAGGCATTAAACTGCAATACTGCCACCTACTATGTCGGAGTGTCAACTAGATAATTACTGGCACCATATTATTTATGATATTATCTTATGTGTACATTTGACATATCAATATTTTTAAAATATCACTGTTATCATCAATACTGGTGTATCAAGACACCCCAACTGTATATGTGACCCATTACATGTATGATAGAAAAACAGTGCCTTTCCTACTAATATTTATCTACAGATCTATCCAAAGATTGCTAATAGGGTCATCTGATCTTAAAAAAGTAGTATAAAGGATGGCAGGACTGTTTGGTATGTTTTGGTTGCGCTCATAGGGTAACTGCAAGCAGAAACAGGAAGTATCAGTGTACCATGGGCGTTGCTGTTCATCCTCAGTAATCACATGACCATTCTGTCTGTGAATGCAGGGTTTGTCCTCTTGGACAGAGTGGCCAGGCCTGATTTTAAGCATTTCAGGATAATAAAAATGTATCATGCCCTGCATTATTATATTCCATTTATTTGTGTCACCGAGTAACAGACTAACAGAGCGCTGCAGTGGTTATTTTTTGTAGGCCAACCCAGAAGTTAGCATCACCCTGGTTCCCTCAACAAAAAGCATAATTTAAGAATTTTAAAGCCTGAATATAATCTGCACACACTAAAGACAGCTTAATGAGTACAAGTAAATGTACTTGGACAAAGAGAAGGAGACCTGCTTAAGCTTGATTATAACCGCACATGTAAACAAAAAAGGTCTACGCTTACAGCACTGCATTCTCAATTGACTCAAACAATTATTTAATCAATCAAAGAATGTCACAAGTCACAAACACCCATCAAAGACAAAGTCTGATGGGTCAGTTAGTATTGAAAATGTGCCTTTAACATACGTTAGTGAAGAAGACAAACTGATGTGCAGCCATAGAGAAAATATCACACACCACATTTCATTCAACTAAAGACTGTTCAGCTCAATTCAGTTCAACTGTTATGTTCATCTTGAATGCAGACTATTTATTGTATTACAGTGTAAAAATTTCATTTGTATCCCTTCGATATGATGAAATGGGAAACAAAGAGGATCAGTTGATTATCAAGCTGATTATTACTCTTAAAGCGATTGTTCTCAACCTGGGGGCCAAGACCCAGTAGGAGACTTAAGCTCACTTGCCAGGGATACAACAACTTGCAACAACAGTACATGCATACAGTGTATATTTTATGTGCATTCATTGCTAGGCTGTGAGTGTGAGGCTGTACCTGTCAGGGTGTTTCTCAAGTACACTGTGGACAAGCAGCCTGAAGTGCTGCTCTGTCTGTTTGGACTGTATTTTTAGGTCTCTCTCTCATTCCTCCTAGAATTATAATGGTGTTTCTGATGTGGAGCTAAGGATAGCCATGCCAGACAAAACTACAGTTACGGTCCGGGTGCGAAAGAATTGCACAACAGACCAGGTCTACCAGGTACAACATTTAATCATGCAACATTTTATATCAAATGGAACAGTTTCCAAATTCATACCTTGCACTTCCACATGTCTTTTTCAGGCTGTTGTAACACAAATTGGGATGGACAGCATTACTGCGAGTTATTTTGCTCTGTTTGAAGTCATTAACCACTCCTTTGGTAAGAGTTCACCTCTTTTTCCAGTATGACAGTTTTTTATGCCTGTGTTTAGTAGTAACGTGTTTAGTAGTAACAAGTGGTGTAATGGTTCAGATTTCTTAATTTTGTTTAATACAAATATTTTAATGCCATAATCAGCTGATTCCAATCTGATTGTTAATATTTTTTAAAGAGCACATTGTACCATATTTCTACATATGTTAAAGAGATTGTTTCCCCCCACACTGAAAATTCTGTCATAATTTTCTCGCCCTCTAGTTGTTGCAAACCTGTATTACTTACTTACTTCTGCTGAGGAAGATATTTTGAAGTATGTTGGTAACCAAATAGTTTCTGGTCCCGTTGACCTCCATACTATTTTTATTTCATACTGTTGAAGTCAGTGGGGACCAGGAACTGTTTGGTTACACTCATTCTTCAGAATATCTTCCTTTGTGTTCAGCAGAAGAAAGAAATTAATAGAGCTTTGGAACAACTAGAGGGAGAGTAAATGATGACTGAATTTTCGTTTTTGGGGTGAACGATACATTTAATATTCATATTTTTAGATGCATCCTAAGCCATGCTATGAAATTTTACCACTAGTAGAACTGCTTCTGTCAATAAGTGAAATTAATTAGGTATGTTTTTGTGTTTTATAGTTTGTTTATATAATGACTAGGATTTTTATGGAAACCAATTTTTCACAGTTCTCACAATTGCTACCTTTTATTTCTCCAAATTTAAATGGTTCTTTTTTTAAACTCTATTTCACAATTACCTTTTTATTTTGAGGCAGTTTTTATAGATTTTTTGTTTAAAAACTTACATGTATTTAAATCAAATACAGATGGCACACAAGTACTTCACTTTCTCATCTGTACTCTGTATGTTAGGGGTTTGGGAGCTCATGGGCTGTTGAATTGTACAAAACTCTGTTTACTAATCTTCTTATCCAGTCACTTAATGAAGGCAAAATGTGTACGACCCTTATGTGCATGTGTGGTTTTCTTGTGTGTGTGTGTGTGTGTGTGTGTGTGTGTGTGTGTGTGTGTGTGGCAGTAATTTATGCTAACAAATCTTAAAAGCTCCATCCGCATTAATTTTTTATTTGATGTCTCACAAAATTGCTGTAGTAGAATTTGTAATTGCCCCCCAAATTATCCCATCAGATAGTTTGTGTGTATAGTATAGTTTGTGGGTGCTGTGTATTTAGCATTTTATTTCAGATTTAATAGAGCAGCTTTGAATATGTTTAACCTGTATGTGTCAACTCGTGTGCTTAAGAAGCGGAGTCTTGTTACCAATGTGAGCTCAATATTTGTGGATACAAACATATGTTCTCCTGACATGCATGCGTTTTATATTTCATATATACATGATTGTTCAAAAGTTGTCGGTAAGATTTCTTTAACATTTGTGAATATCTAAATATATAATATTCATGATATAAAGTGAGATATAATGATGAATGAAGTACTTAATAAAGTCTTGCTATAAATTTTCTGACTCTTCTTCTTTTACACTTTCTCTTTGTCCCTGTTTCTTACTGCTTATCTACCTCTCTCTCGATCTCTTAGCTCGCAAGCTGGCCCCTAATGAGTTCCCACATAAGCTGTATGTGCAGAACTATACATCTGCCATCCCAGGCACCTGCCTCACGCTTCGCAAGTGGCTCTTCACCACAGAAGAAGAGATTCTGCTCAACGACAATGAGCTGGCCATCAACTATTGCTTTCATCAGGTCTGCATTACACGTGTGTTTAAGCAAATGTGTGTTCATGGCAGTGTGCTTTCAACCTGTACTGCTGTATGTTTACTTGTGTCCTCTCTCAGGCTCTGGATGATGTGAAAAAGGGATTCATCAAAGTGGGAGAGAAATCCTACCAGCTCCAAAAGCTCACTGAACAGAGGAAAATGACCATGGTCAGTCTCCAAACCGTGCAGATTCACAGTTTTAGGGGTTGGTGAAGGTCTGGGGGTTAAAGGCATACAGTAGTTCATCAAAACTTACAATCATGTTCTTGTTTTCAGTGAAAAACAAAAGGAAAGTTTTGAGTCTTAAATTAAATATCAAATATAGCAGGTTTGACATCATGAAGTTTGATTTGAACTTGTGAATGTTAACTTAAATTATGGTCTGTTTATCACATAAATCTATCGTATGGATTCAGAAGACTTTAAATACAAAATATGAGAACTTTTTTGGTCCCATAGAAAAAAATAATTTGGAATTACTTTAAAGTGAATAAATGACTGAATTTAAAATTTTGGCTTTGGGGGGGAAAAAAGGATACATAATATATAGGTTATCAGCATATATTATTATTTTAATTGGGATATTTCATTGTTAATGCTCATTTCCTGTTTTACATTTTGTTTACTTTTGTCATCATCTAGCGCTCTCTTAAAGCATTTAGTGTTTAATTAAGTGTATACAATTATACATGTAGTGTATAATTTTAATACTGCCCACATGTGATGTAAATATACACTACCGTTTAGAAGTATGTGATCAGTAAGATTCTTTACTTTAAGAAATTCATATTGTTATTAATCACAGATGCGTTAAATAATCTAAAGTGACAGTAAAGACATTTGTTATAAAATATTTCTAATTCAAATAAATACTGTTCATTTGAACATGGTTTCCACAAAAATATTAAGCAACATAACTTTTCTTACTTTCCTAATAATACAAAATGTTAAATCGGAATATTAGAATGATTTCTGAAGGATCATGAGACACTGGAGTAAGACTGGAGTAATGCTGAAAATTCAGCTTTGCATCACAGGAGTAAAAAACATTTTTTAATATATTAATATACTAAACAGTTATTTTAAATGGTAATCTTTTTAAAGCATGAGAGACTTTTTTTTCCAAAAACATTAAAATGTCTTCCCAACCCCAAAATTTATTAATGAAATGTATTGGATACCATCATAAAACATTGTGCAGTACATCTCAAACTGAAAAGTGGTAGGATCTTAATGCAAGCGTTTCCTGTACCCTCTCCCTCTGCAGTATTTAAGTATTCTGAGGACTTGTGAGGGCTACAATGAGATCACTTTCCCGCACTGCTCCTGTGACTCGCGTAGGAAAGGTCACGTCGTTACGGCGATAAGCATCCACCACTTTAAACTCCATGCGTGCACAGAGGATGGCACTCTAGAGGTGATTGTGTTTGTGTTTACTTTGATGGAGTAAAAAGTTGTTTGTTGATGCTTCTTATTTTTATAAATTAGAAAAAAATAGATAATTTCCTATTTCTAAATGATTTGTCCATTCTGTCGTTACAGAATCAGGTGATCGCTTTTGAATGGTCGGAGATGCAGAGATGGGACACGGATGAAGAGGGAATGGCTTTCTGTTTTGAGTACGCGCGAGGGGAGAAGAAACCTCGCTGGGTCAAAATCTTCACTCCATATGTGAGTTAGGACCGTGTCGCCATGAAAGTTGATCATTTGCATATATTTTTAAATCTTTCCATTTTAAACATTCGTAATTTTACATATTTAAACATTGAGCCCTGGCGCTTAAAATGTCTTTCCCTTTCTAGTTCAACTACATGCACGAGTGCTTCGAGAGAGTCTTCTGTGAGCTCAAATGGAGAAAAGAGGTGGGTACTTCAGGTCTGAGTGTCCTGAGAGTCTGCTTGCTCTTTTTGCGTTTATTGATTAATATATTTTTGTCAGGTTGAGGAGGAGGCCTCGGACAAGGACAATAAGAACTGCAGTAAAGATGGTATGTGCGGTAAGGTAAGGCTCTGCCTGCCTCTAGTTTGAATTGTGGACATTAATGTCTGTCCATAATGTGTGCTGTGCTCTGAAACCCATCTCTCTTTGACAGAATATCTTCCAGCTGTTGAGACACAGAAGGGATGGAGGCACATGAACGAAGAGATCATCTCCTCTTGAATTCTCAGACACACGCACACGTACACTAACAGCTGCATACAGAGACTCAGTCCAAACCAGTCCCATATGCTTACACGTACTCCACTACTGATACACACTTACTGAAATAGGAAGATACAAAGCAGGAAATGACACAACCACAGTACAACAATCTAAATATGGAACTACAAGAAACTTTTAGAGACTTACGCCATCATTTCACTGGACTGGACAGAATTATGTTGAATGTACTGACCGCCAGGGAGAGACGACACTGAAAGACTGTGATGCCCGAGTAGACAGACATGGTGAAGTGATGTCTGATGAACACAACCTAGTCGTTGACATGGCACCAGCATTTGTGACTAATTCATGTCATGTGACTGGTCACAAGACGTGGTCTTCAGATGCAGACAACTGAGAGACTGAACTGTGCTTCTGCAGCGTGTGTCAATTTAAAGACGTGGAAAGGTCGGCGGTCTGACTAATGCATCATCCTGACACTAACACATGCACCTGTGAGGGCAGGGATGCTCTCTCAGAATGTATCAATTCAAGAAGCAAAATCCATTACTACATTTTCCACTTGGACAATCAGAGTGAGAGAGGGAAAGAGAAAACAAGCCTCTTCAAGTGAGTAGAAACAAGGGCAAGAGAGACGGATCAATACTTTTCCATGCTTTTCAACACTAATTTGTCTTTTATCTCACTATTGCCACTGTGTTGGTAGTAGGTTTGTACAGATTTTCAGCCCTTTAGCTGAACCGAGGTTTTTAATTTAAATTTTTTTTGTGTGTGTGTGTGTGCTCTCATCTGTCTTTTATTCTCCAAAGCAGTATTTGATTGCATTAGCCATCGCCAGGCCCAGATGGAATTTCTGTGCTGATTTTATTGGAAATTTCTGCTGGTAAAATGTGTCAGTGACGTGATGCTCTTTTTAAAATTATTTATTCAGAATATGTTAAAAATGCTATTCATATATACAGAGGTATTGAATAAACCTCTTATAAATCATGTTTTTAATTTCTGATTTTAAATAATTTTTGGGGTTTCATTCAGGTTGTAAAATGTCATGTGGTGCAACTGCCTCCAAAACAATGATAATTCATTATATTTGTTAAAAATAATACTATTCACCTTGAAAGATAGATATATATATATATATATATATATATATATATATATATATATATATATATATATATATATATATATATAAACTTTTTTTTGTAATTGCTCAATATCTGGTGAAAGGCTTTTTGCCTTTCCGACACAGTATTTGAAGGCCCCTAGTATTAGTTTTACTTGCTAGTATTATTATTAAATTGCTTTTAATATGCTTTGTTGTAATTATTACAAAGCTGCTTGTTTTTAAACTTTTTTATTAATTGAGAGTCGGTATATTAAGTGAATTAGTCACAATTGTTCTTGTGGTTCCAAAAGTTTCAAGAACAGTTTGGACTAAGTTACAGGAGAAAAAAAAAAATCTTCAATTATCTTTACAATTATTTTAATTGAACTATAAATGAAATAATTTTAAGTCATCCTGAGGTTTTCAGAGGTGTCTAGTGGGCCACAGACCTCTGCTTGAGAACCACTGATATGCATATGAAACCAACATGAATATAAAAAGTGTGTTTTTAAAAATTTTAAACTAACTTTTTTAATGGGTGCTGTTGCATGTCAATGACCCAAACACAACTGAGGGTGACTTTATTAGTGGCTGAATGCACAATCAAATTAAACATTATTTGTATAATGTTTAAAGTGAACACTCAAGGGCTGGTGAATATGATAAACTTGTGATTTATGGCTGTTGTGAATCTGCAGAGATTCTGTGTGGGTCTGGCCATGGCTGTAGAACACCTGCCCACTGCTCATCTGTAACAGTGCTGTGTGGGTGTTTGCACTGCTCATATACGACTTGAGTTGTATTAACAGTGTTATAAATGTGAAGCACTGATTTGGAAAGCCAGCAGTGTTAGTTATGTGTGCATATTGGGCTGCTTAGTTTATGAATTTCAGGACGCAATGCCTTCATCCGGCAGTAGGTGGCTCTGACCTCACAGGAAGCGGTCTGCATCAAACCACATGTGAGTGTCTATCCTTGGACTTTTTTTTTTTTTTTCAGTGTTACTTATTGTAGCGCAGGCGCATACAACCCTGTCACTCCAGACCAGTCATGACATGTTTTGCACTTTTTAAATGACGTGTGATGTGTGTGATGCGTGTTAAAAGACTGACAGCATGCCATTTCTGTCCTGCACTGTTCCATTATGTTTCTCTTTCATCGCATTCATTGACTTTAAAGGGATATTTTGGTTTTAATACAAGATGAGCTCAGTTGACAGCACTTTTGCCATAACGATGATTACCACAAAAAGTATTATACAATATATTTATTGACAAATTTTGTCAAAACACAATTTTCTGTTGTTTTGAAGCTATGACTATTTCTAAACGTTGAAATGACTGACACAAACAACTTTTAAGCTCAAATACCACAAGTTTCACCAAAATACTGTTTTGTTTTTTAATAAAATAAGTTTCATATTTCTGCTTGTAAATCCTCCCAACATTGGCTCCACGTATACGTTATTTTTGTTTTTTCTTGAAATAAAACTAAAAGGGCAAATCAAATATATTTAACTTGTATTGAACCTGGAATATTCCTTTTAATAGACAAACTGATTGAGCGGGCGATTATGTAGGATCACCACAGCTGTCTTATTTAACAGTTACGCTGGTTATCATGGGATTTCACAGATTCATGCAAAGCCTTTGCATAAGCATATGGTTCAAATCTCTCTTCTTTCTTGTCAGATGGTTTGTTGTAGACTTTTAGATGAGGCTTTTTCCTTTGTTTGTGTGTATCTTCCCCTCTCTCATTCTTTACTCATTTATTCTCTCTGTCTGGTTGTCTTTCTCTATTGACTGATACTTTAATTTATTTGAATATGAAACTCAATCACAAATATCTCTGTGTACAGTATTTTCAGCTGTGCGAGTTTTTGAGTAACCTTTTCAAAAATACGGCACAAATACATTTATAAAGTGAGAGTAAACTGTAATAAGCAATGGGGCACATACTGCAAATGAAACAAAAAAAAATAAAGCAAGACAAACAGGATACCTGGAGGAGGTTTTGAATCCAAAATCTCAAGCTGACATGACTTAATGTAAAAGCAAAATGTTTGGTCATAGCATTAAAAAATGTAACATATTCTTTTAAATAAATCGATTTATTGACTCAACGGGTCTGTCTGAGGTTGTTTTTTTATTTTTTTTTATTAACCTTTTGATGGCCTCTTAGTGAGATAAGGCTTTTCTGAACCAGTGACAGACATTATCAGAGGTGCAGGGGAATAATCCAAGTACATCAAAAAGATGTAGGCACGAGGTGCCAGCACGTAAATAATTTAGCAGCCTAATAAATTGGGAATGGGATTAGTAACAGTAGTGTTGCTCTCTGTGGGTCATGTCACTGACCTTCACCCTAATGATTTTATCAGGCACTTAACAATTAAAGAACAAATGGGGCCTGAAATGCAAGACGGCTTGTGTCACTTCAGTTCAGTGTGAGTGTCAGGTCTAGTAAGGGTTGCCTTTGCCAGCTGAGGAAGTTCAACCTGCCACTGAAACCTACTGTACAGGTCTATTAAGTAATAACTGAGTCTGTCATGTACACCTTTATAAATGTCTGGTTAGTTTGCTCACCAAATCAGACAAAAGAACACAGTCTGGATATACACCTCCAAAGCAGGGGTTTCTGCTCATTCCCTCAGTACCCCGTCCTACAATTTAAAAGACAATATGTATTTATTTTAAAATATATTTATAAATGTATATATTTATGAAAAAAATATGTAGTTGATTATTGAAACTTTTAATTTAAAAATGTAATTAATAAAACAAAAAAAAATTCAAATAGTTTCAAGACATGCATAATTGTAATTATTCTTATTTGTCCTTTTTTTTAATTATTATAGTATGTAAATGTTTGTACAATAACATATGTAAATATTTGCTATTATTATTCAATATATATATATATATATATATATATATATGCAAAGATTTGTGCAAGCATATACAACTCACAACAAGTACAAAAACAAACAAACACTCATAAGAATTTGTAAATTGAAACAACTGATACCAGGGGTAGAATTACAACAATTTAAAGTAACAAAAAGCTTCATAAGTCTCTCTTGCTTTTTTGTTCTTAATTTTGTCTAATGTAGTACCATATTGTTTAATCTCTTTTATAAAATGTTCAAAGTTTGGCTTAGCTTTAGTCCATTTTTCAACATGAATGTTATATTTTCCAAGTAAAATAAAAAGTCGTATTGGAAAGCACATCGTATATATATAATATATACATCAAAAAAAAAAAGTCACAAGTTCTTTGGCATTGCTACAAAATTCACACAAATTTTCAATATTCAAATTGAAACGTTCAAGCAACTCCTTGACAGGGTACATTTTGTGTAAAATCGTACAGGATACCTCTCTAATTTTATTATTAATAAAAAAACGTAATTGTTATTGACCATACGTTTTTCCAGTTAACATTTTTATATTTACTAGACCGAAACACTGTTGAACAAGGCAAGTAGTTTGTTTTTAAAATATGTCTAATATATTTGTTACTGCGTCTATTACATAGACAGTAAAAGAAATGGACACAGCGACCCCATTGGAACTATAGGTCTATTACTAATATCCCTTTTAGGATCACATTGCGGTTTCCTGCGACATGCGACGTCATCAGAGGGCGTCGCAAACACCGTCTCAGCTACGCGCCACATTTCATTGTCATTCACCAGCGCTGTTTTCAATCTGCATGTGGCCTCTTGCAGGGACGGTCCGGGATTGTGTACGTCGTCTGTGCATGTAAGTATATTTACTCCATGTAACGTACACAGCTGTGTTTTATTTAAGATATCATTGCGTTTCCGGAACGGAACTGAAACTGGATTGTGCTGGAGTGAGAGAGATGCTTCAAAGCTTTTCCGATCGCTGTTTGTCGCATTAAATACCAGATCATCTAAGCACCCAGTCCTCTCATCTAAGTCCTTCTAGTTTCATGCTGTTGCATGCTTGCAATTGATTAGAAGAGTAGCAAATGCTTAGTTGCGTGTTGGATTTGCTTACTTGAAGCGATATATTAATTTAAGCTGATCAACCTCCGATGTCCTTGCAACCCACTTTTCATTATTTATTATTTTTTTTACTTAAAGGGCTTGTTTACACTTGCTAAAGAAGTTCACGAACAGGGCTAGTTTATAAAGACATGTCTGTGCTGAGCAAGAACAAAAAAAATAATAATAACCATAATACTACAATGTATGTAGTCTAATATCTCTTAGGTCAATAACTCCATTTATTCATTTAAATGATTGATTTGTGTATTGTATTATTACAATTCTGACAGAGATACTGTACAATAACAAAAAAGTACCATGTTATCACCTAATACACCCACTTTACCCTGGTACCACCACAGCATTACGATATTAATTTCGAAGCACGGTGTTGGTATTATTGATATTTTCAAAATTTGCCAAAGCATCAAAACACACAGAAATGCATTGACGGAAAAAAAATAAGATGCCTATAATGTTAATTATGGATTTAAATGAACATTTTAAAGAATACTTTTATACATCGTCTCTTGAATATGGTGATGAAAGTAGTGGCTATTATTATGACTGCGTATTGGATAAACTGGGTTATTAAGGGCCTCCGGGGGACATTTGTCCGCACGTGACCTCTATTCTGTCGGACTGTTTTCTTTCGGGGAGTGAAGTCGAGGCACGCGCTGCTGAAGATGTTTTAATTTGCACTTCAGGCTTCGGTAGGAGGTTATAAACTGCAGTGCGGTTTCATGTCGGTCACGGTACTGTAACCTCATGGATTATGCATCTGGAAGGGTCGCAGGTGGGGGTTTGCTTTCAGTCTGCTGGCTGGTGAAATCTGAAACGAAACCAATAGTTCAACGGCTATGATAAAATGAGTAGTGCGATGCAGTTTTAATATGTCGTGCTGTTAACTGATATGCTGTAATATGAATACAGTCGTCCCGCATGAGTTCTTTCAGTGTTTATATACCTAGGGATGATTGCTTGGTATTTATAGATACATTTTCTGACATATCGTACCCACCTGTCGTTGTATTAGAATTAAATGGTGTAGCCAAATACCGTTTGTGAAGCTGTATTATGTTGATGAAACTTTCAAGCACTTCGATTGATGGCGCCCCCTGCAGTCCGTTTAGAGACACGCGGGTTCTGTGTAAGTTGCTAGCAACAGTTTGAGAGCTTGGAGAAGAATGAAAAGCGAAACTTAACGTGATGAGTGCCTAGCGTGCAACACTCCGCATTTACGCGGGGTTTTTTTTTCCTGTCATTGATATCTGGTATCACTTTTCCAACTCCGTTTTCAAAAGCAATAAGACAAGTCTCGGTAGCATCTCGTATAGTGGATTTTGTGGACCCAAAACGTTTGGCAAAAGGTAACCTGGCACAACGAGTTGCTGGAGTTCAGTTTTCTTGCGGAACAGCCTTAAATCAGTGCACGAGTCTGGGCCTCATCTGGTTGATCTGTGTCAGGTTGATCTATCTTTTACCTTCAGTTGTTTTTGAGGTATGTATAACTTTTTAATATGATCTCTTGGGTTGGGTTCATCTGAATGGGATTTTACAAATGTAGGTTATATAATATGCTAAGTTGTGAAAGTGACTGAACTGAAGAATCTGAACTAGAGGGAAGTAGTAAGACATTAGATACTAGAGTTTTGTAATAAGCACCCTGCTATTTTCACCCGCTTGTGCCTTTGGGTGGTATAACAAATCTGTTCTATTCAGGCTTCTCAAATTGAACCTTTTAAAAGGAATTTTAAAATTGAGAGTCATGAAAATGTTTAAAATCTTAAGATGTTGTGGAAAAGTCAGTTGTATCATGGATATACTGTTGTGTTGGTTGGAAATGTTTTTTTTTTTTTTTTTTTTTTTGGTGAATGCAATCAAACACAAATGATTTTTTTTATGTAGACAAATCAAGAAAATGATATGTTTTAAGAGGCGTGGGAAACCTTTCTATACATTTAAACAATTCTCCTGTTTTGTGAGCCATGTTTATTTTCAAATCCTTTAAAATAAAATAAGTGATTTAAATACAAATTCCTCTTAGGCCCTTTCAAGCCAAACAGTTGTCTTTTGCTGTACTTTGATTGTTATAGTGAACAAGTGGTAAGATCGTTAATTAAAGTACCATGCAGTGACATGGTTTAATAAAATCACCTTCTGATACAATTTTTATGCTATGTTAATAAAGTCTATTAGGGGATGGCCTCTATAATGCCAGATTTAGGTTGGGAACTGATGAAAGGACACCAAAACTCGAGTATCCACAAGTATCATTTCTTAATGCACATGGAGCACGTGGAATGTGAGTGCGCAGAATCACTTTCCCTCTCGCTTCAGTTTATTTAGAGAGTGCGTTGTTATGTCTGAAGTTACGTGTGAAGCTGCATCAGGGTCACATTAAGCCAGAGTCTGTGTGGAATTCTCTCTTGTCTGTGTTAGTGTTTGGTGGAAGGCTGTGAGATCAGGTATGTGATTTTTATAGCAGATAAAATATTTTATTGTAGACTGTATGGATGTCATATACCTAAACTCTAATGTTAACAGTTATTGAATGATTAATCTATTAATAATAATAATAATAATAATAATAATTGTTGATTATTTCATTGGTTAATCATTAGACTTTGAATGATTATTCAGCTTTTGCAATTAGTTAAGATATTGAGTTGTACATATTCTAATAAATAAAACAAGGCAATCACTTCAGCTTTTGAAAATATTAAAGTATTATTACTATTATGGCTGCACGATATTGAAGAAAAACTCACATTGTGATATTTAGTTTTTCTGCGATTTATGTATCGCGATATGTGAAAAAAAAAAATAATCAAATGATTTGTTTTGTTGTATTTATTTGAAAAAAAAAAAGAAAAATCAATGATTGGGGTGATTTTTGTAGAAATCAGCATAGAAAAGAAACAAATTACAAGCATAGATGAAATATAATAGAACAAAGATACAAATGAAATAAACAGTGCTTTATATTTTTTTAGGCAAGTCTAACAGTATTCAGGTACAGAAATTGAATAATCAAATGTAAAATAACACTGCATAGTCTTCACTGTATAAATTAAATTGAATAAATCTGTGTTAAAGCTACAAAAGTGTGTTTTCTCTGTGTGTTTAGTTGTTTGATTAACATTCATGACACAGAAAGCGACAGGAACATTAAACTGTTGTGATTATAATGTTACACATCCATTTTCTTTCTCAATTGTTTAACTTCACCTAAGCCATAAGCAACTGTGTTTACAAAGTTACTTCGAGATATGCATTTTGACATAATTTTGCGCATATGTGTCATTTCAGTGAACGGAATTCAGTGTTCATCTGCATCTGACCCAAAAACCCATTATAATCAGTGATGCTGTCTATACTGAATGCGGCGCGGCACAATGTAATAAAATACTATAAAATCCATTATAACCAGTAATGCTGTTTACATTATATCTGGCGTGGTGCAACAAATCCCCAACAGTAAACCGGTGTCGCGTTCTATATTTATTTATTTATTTAACATACTGACACAAAGTTCAAATGATTTGCAAAGGTTGCTTTGTCGCATCCAGTGTAGATAGACTTTAGCAGTGCTAGCAGCTGTCGTGTCTGGTGTAGACACGTTGTCTGTGTGTGAGCAAAGAAAACGATCAGTATAAAAATAACGCTCAGTAGTAAACATCGCACATCCTGCAATGTAACTAACGCAGATGTGCACATTGCGATATTGATGCTGAATTGATATGTGGTACAGCCCTGATTTTTTTTTTTTTTACAATGCAAACAAATATAGATATGGCCCACAAAATGGGATTACAGGCAAAGAGAAATGATTACAGGCTTATTCACCGTTTAATTAACTGTATGGAAAAAGTAAAAGTCTGACTGATGCATCATTCTGTCAAGTTGTAATTCAAATTGAATGTGACACTGTTTTTTTTTTTTCCATGATTACTGTAAAGCTGCTTGCTTTAAAGCAATCTATTGCATAAAGCACTATATAAATAAATGTGATCTGACTTGACTGGAGTGCCAAATTGCAATATCCACATTGCTATGATCAGATACTTTCTTAACTGCTGTTTTTTTTTTTTATCACTGTCATTTTTGTTGTGTGTTTTTACCTTGAATTTTATTTCTTTGAACATTGTTGTGTTAACTGTAATGAGATTATGATACTAAATGTGTTCCTGCAAAACATTCTACCTCTGACCAGTTGACACTTATTTTGTTCCTTTGTTTATATTAACTATTATTACCTTTAATCAATTTGCCCTGCTGATTTGACTCCAAAATGCAATATACACTGAACCGTGAAAAATTTAAACCATTACAACCCTGGGTTTTCTAATGTCTAACAAATGATAAAGTGGAGAATGCATGTAGTTAGAAATGTCGCTCTCATATTCAGCTTTTTGATTGTGTATGTGTCATAACCTTGCTATTTTTCTGAGCTATTGTTGCCTGAATCCATTAGAAATAATGAATTTGCTGGATGAGTGCTGCCCATTGACCTGTTGTGTTATGAGGACTGTAGAGTCTTAATAAGCAACTTTTTAAACTCGCAGCAATTCATACCAGACCTACAGTAGGCTGTTGAGTACTGCATTTTGTAAACTAGTGTTAGGTTCACTGACATCTCGCAATGTTTTGCAAGTCTCATAAAAAAAAGAAAACAGCTTTACTCGTTGTGCTTTACCTAAAAATAGTTGCTCATATTGGGAGAGAATGTCCTTGAGGCTGATCATACACAGGGCAACTTTCTGAACAATGTTGCTGGCCAATGTTGCAGTCAACGGGCAACCAGATGAGATGCAGGGCCTATGACAAATCTAAAGTATCCAGATAGAAATTTGTTGCCAATTCTCAATGGGAAAGTGACCAAGCAACATTGCTCAAATAAGTTGCCCCGCATATCATCTAGGGCTGCACGATTAATCGCATGCATTTGTCATGCGTGACTCATCAGTAAAGCCGGTTCCGTGATTAGCGGTAAATGTCTGTCACCTGTTTTCAAACGGGAGCGGCAGTTAATACACAGAGCCGTAGTTCACTGACAAGCTACGCAATATTCTGTTCGTAATTGAGATTAATCGCATTCGATTATGAACACGATATTGCCTAGCTTGTCAGTGAACTACGGCTCTGTGTATGAACTCCCGGTGCATTTGAAAACAGGTGACGCATATTTACCGCTAATCACGGAACCGGCTTTACTGATGAGACACGCATGACAAATGCATGCGATTAATCGTGCAGCCCTAATATCATCACCTTGAAAGTGTTTTCCTCTAATACCCATGACCACTTTCCCTCACTATAAGTATCTGCAAATTACTCACTAAGCCAGAAATAAATAGGTTGTGTCACAATAAGCATGAATAATAAATCTGTAAGCCTTTTACCAAATCCTCAAATTACAGTGTACTGGGTTGCCAAGAAATGTGCTGACAGGATTTGTGTGACACTGCAACATCAGAAAGCATGTGTCCCCTTTGCATTCTTTCATGGATTTCTCTGTCTCTCTGCAGAAGAAGCAGTGCACAGACTAAGCCTTTGGTATCGTTGTGACGTTACATCCAGATACCTGAGAGTCATCCTAACACGTGTACACATCCCATCCACCAAGCCCAACGCTACGCCCTTCTCGCCCCCCACCCCTGCGATATGAGCAGAGGTAGAGGAGGGTTTCACAAAGATTGCCAGCGATTCTCCTTCCCTCCCCAACAGGGAAAACCCCAGTTTCATTCCCACACAACCACTGGTCACCCACGGGGCCCTCGTGTCCCAAGCCCCATATCTGGAAGCTGTCCGCACCCTTCCCTTTACTCCAATTACCCGGGAGCTCCTGGCGTGCCTCCACGTGGTCGTCCTTTTCCCCCTAGCCCCTCTGATCCACCCCTATGGGCATCCCCCCAACACGGCAATGATCAGATCTTCGACTCAAATGGTGTAAGCTTCCGACAACACCAGGTGCAGTTCCTCAGGGGGCAAAGTGTACAGGCTCCACAGTTCAAAGCACCCCAGCAACGAGGGTCCCAAACCTCTGGCCGAGGGGAAGAGGTCTTTACTGGGCCTTTCCAGTACCAGGCAGGTTATCGTGACTTCAAAACAAGTGGTAGCAGTTTTGGAAGAAGAGACGACTACGGCAGAGGCCGAGGAAACTGGCAAAGGGAGCAGAACTTCGGAAATACACCTGGACCTAAGAGAAAGTCACACTGGAATCACCATCTCCAGAAGGGACAGTATTATCCCAATCAATACACTAAGCACTACTGGAATACACAGGCAGATGATTTGTCCTCGGGTCTTCATAGTCTGAGTTTGGGTGACCGGATAACAAGGGTGGGCTTCTCCGACACCTCATCTTGCAGTAGCCTTGGCAACAAGGTTTCCAGTTCTCCTGGCTCAGTCAGAGAGTCTCTGTATTTGACCCCTCAGATCCAGCAACAGGTCCTCAGTTTTTTGACGTCACTTGGGCCAGACGAGACTGTTCAGGCCAGGGCCTTGGGTAAAAAGCTTGGCCTTCCCAAGGCAATTGTTAATAAGGCTTTATATGCCCTCTTAAGGACAAACCAAGCAGTTAAACAAGGTGAGACTCCTCCACTGTGGAGACTCCGCAAGGAAGAGGACGGTGAGCCCATCAAAGAGAGAGACCAAACGCAGTCTTCAAAGGATACAGAGAAAAGGCTAGGTCAGAAGTCATCCATAAACCAAGAGGTTAGAGAGGATCTCACCAGCACCGGTGCTCCCTCTGCATCACAGACCCTTGTTGAGGCTGACAGCGATTCCACTGACCAGTCGGAGGACTCTGAAGTTGAAGATACCTGTGAAACATTGCTTCCTGACCAGGATCAAAAGACTGTATTACCTGCTGTGCAGTCAGTAACCTTGTCAACAATGGTTGATTCTAAAGATTGCAAGGAGAAGATCCTACAGTACCTCTATGAATCAGGTACAGGCAGTGCGCTTGTGATTGCCAAGAACCTTGGCCTGCGAAGTGCCAAGCAGGTTAATCCCACACTCTATGCCATGGAGAAACAAGGTGACGTAAGGCGTGACACTGAAGTTACACCACCCATCTGGTCTCTTAGTGCACACCGGCAGGAAAAAATGGACCGCCAAAGAAAAGTCGCTGCGACTGCAATACAGGATGTAAACAGTGCAGAGATGTTGAAATTTGCTGCTGAAGGGGTTACAAATGTAAATTATGGAGTTGAGTTTTCAGGTGGTACCGCAGCAGAGCCGATGGATGGGGGTGAAAATCCATTGGATAATATTTTAGACAACAACACGTTTGATAACACAGAGCTTGACATGCCTGGCCTTGAGCCAATGCCACCCAAACCCAGTGAACCTTCCCCCTCCACCTTCCACTACTTCCAACCTCCTCCCCATCAGTTCTCCTACTATCAGGATATGGCCAGTAATGGAGGAGAACGTTCACAATGGGTGTCTGACGATATTCCAAAATTCCTGAACACGATTCGCTCCGAGGTTGCTGTTTCATTGGCTGCCCCCCCTCCCCCGGCCCAAAGCCTGGAGTCAAACAGATTGCAGAAACTGAAAGAGGCCCGCAGTAAGAACCCAGTTAGTGGACTGATGGAGTTTGCTCAGCATCTTGGACACACTTGTGAATTCCTGCTTCTGGACCAGTCTGGACCCTCACATGACCCCAGGTTAGTTGATGACAAGCTTGTGTATGGGTACATCTGTGTATTTGTTTGTCTGTGTTAAAACGGTCTTTGCTTTTTTGAAAGTTTGTTTTTGGAATGTTTGGAAAGCTGCTACACAGCGGTGATTAATTTAAGAATTGGTGAAACAGCCAAGGCTTTTTGGAGATGTTATATAAGTTATGTTCTCTTGCTAGTGAATTTTAGTGAAATAGGGTTGCATGATTAAGAATTAGCAGAAACACACCAACTGTGTTTTCATGGATTAACAGTTTGAGGTTTTTCTTTTTGTCTCAAGTTTCGGATGCAGGTCATGTTAGATGGCCGTAGGTTTCCACCAGCTGAGGGTCCAAACAAAAAAGTGGCCAAAAAAGACGCTGCAGCCACAACCCTGAAGATTCTTTTGAGGGAGTTGGAAGGAGCAGGTGGTGACGAAGAGGAAGAACCAAGCATTGAGGGAGTTGAGGATTCAACCACTGACCTGGCAGATGATATGATAGTATGTTTGTTTTATAGTTTTCAGTGTCAAAGTTGCTTGAAACCTAATTATTTAATCTCTCATAACAGGTTTGATATCATATTTTGCCTTTAATTGAACTTTTAAATTAATGTTTTCAAAATGTTGTCTATATAAAATATTTTGTGTGAAATATTTATTTAAATATAAGACTGATTTAAATCCAGATAAAATGTATTTATTTTCTCTCTCATTTCTAAAGGTTGGTACGGATACTCCTCCCCAGGCTCTGTCTCGCTCTCTACCTGGAGGAAAGAACCCTGTATCTGTCCTGATGGAGCACAGCCAGCGCAGTGGGCATGCCATCCAGTTTATCAAGACAGGACAGGAAGGGCCACCCCATGATCCACGGTAAAACACATCGCACAGTGAAGGGCTTTAGGTTGCATCTCTTTAAACCTGCTTCAGAAAGTCACATGCTTTTTGTGCTGATGTGTTTTCCAGGCTCTTCTGTCCCCTTGCTGTCCCCACATTCTCTGCACTCTCCATCCACCTTCTGTACTATCTCCTCTCGCTCTTGCTCTCCCTCTTAAAGTCCTTGACTCTTTCTCCATTTCCCCTTGTAGCTGTTACTGAACCTACTAAGCTTTATGTCGTTGTTTTGGTAGTGTTATTCTTTTTTTCTTTCCAACCTCTTTTTCTGTTCCCCTTTTCTTGCTACATGTGTTTTTATGTCCTTATTTCCCTTTGCCCCTAAAGTGTGACTTTGCTGCCTTTAAAACACAATGTCTGCTTTGTGTAATCCTGAATTATTTGAATCCATATTTTTTACCTTGCTCATCTTTCTTTTGTTTCTCTTCGTACACTGTTTCCCCAAATTGGGTTTGAGTCTGTGTCAAATTCGCCCTAGTATGATTATTAAACTGAATATTAAATAAATTGAATATATAGTCTATATGCGTGTTTCAGAGTGTTTGCAGTGATCTGCACAAACCTGGGAGCTGTACAAAATAAGCACTCAAAAGTTAAAAATTTTAAATTAGGTGCTTATTAAAAATATATTGTCAGACGCTCACAAAAAGGTATTCCTTTATTTTTTCGGCAAATGAACTTTCTTCAGATGCATGGCCTTTCCGAGAATAGAAAATGAGAAGTTTTTCTTGCAGTGTATTCCCAATGTGGTTTCAGTAAGATTTTATACCTTTTTTTTTTTTTTTTTTTTTTTTTTTTTTTTTTTTTTACCCTTGATATCTAAGCAGCATCAATATGAGATCTTAAATATGTGTTATTAGTCACACCGTGACTAAGGACAGAGCAGTGAAACCCGATCTCTGAGAAAAAAAGCTTTTATTTTACTTTAGGACTGAGGACTTAAGTTACAGCTGTGTGTTGCAGATATTTGCAGACATGTGCATATTGTATAACTGATTGATGAATGTAGTTTCTCTTTATTTCTTTTACAGCACTTTAAATGAGAAATCTTAGTATTGGATGTGGTTCAGGAAAGCCTCCACAAACATTCATATAGAGTTCTCTCATGTTGCCAGTGGATATTCATGGCCTTTAGTAAAAGAGTTGCTCTGATTACTGGCCTTGATGCAAATACAGCACTGTCTGCCAAATTAGCATTACCAGGGAAAAATATTTTTTGGCTCCAGTACGCAAAATCATGAATTGACAGCATGCTTGTATGCATAATTTTATATTTTTTTATTTCTCTGCAATTCTCAATGTTTAAAGTGCTTTATTGCTGCAACAAATAATTGTACGTTCCAATAGCTGAAGAAGCAGACAACCGTGATCTTTCAGAAATCATTCTAATATGCGGATTTATTCAGTTGTAATCGTTTCATTCTGTTTTGTGTGAAACTAACTGTCCAAACTGATTGGAGGATTCCGAGCTCAATGGAAAAGAACTGCCTCAGTATATTTTAAAGATGGTGTCCAATGTGACTGATTTGTCATTTTCATTCCTTTCTCCCACCATCTTGATTTTTGTTCACTTCCTGTGTCAGGTTTATGTTCCGTGTAAAGGTTGGGGAGCGTCTCTTCCAGGAAGCTTCAGCACCCAGTAAGAAAGCAGCGAGGCAGCTGGCAGCGGAGGAGGCCGTGAAAGAGCTAATGGGAGATGGACTACTACACCTTAACAAGGTGAAGAGCAGTTTGGAGCCAGTACAAGAAGGAAAAGAGGACTATTTAAAAGACGGGAAAAGGAGAATTTTGTGTGCTGGAAGATTAAACAAAGTCTTTCTCTTTCAGCCTCCAGGTACTTTCTGCCCTCTGGGAGACAATGAGTCTCAGCCAGCGACTCCCGCATACCCCTCGCTACCCCCTCTGACGGCAGCTGAGCTCCAGGCGGCCCATGAAGCAGGAGTGGGTGACCTTATCAACCACCTGAACAACAATGCTGTGTCCGGCCTGCTCGAGTACGCCCGTGCTCGAGGCTTCGCTGCTGAGATCCGCCTGGTGGGCCAGTCCGGACTCTCGCATGAGCCCAAGTACACGCGCACTCTTACTCGGTCACGTTTTTGTGATCTTTATGTCCTTGTCACAAAAGCAGCAGGATTCTCATTTCAGTGTGGCTGACTCCCTGCTGCACGGACACACATTAAAAAGATCAAATCAACTTGCTTCTCTCTCTTTAAGTTTACATACCAGGCTAAATTGGGAGGTCGGTGGTTTCCTGCAGTGTGTGCTAGTAATAAAAAGCAGGGGAAGCAGGAGGCAGCGGACGCTGCTCTTCGAGTGCTTATTGGAGAAGCAGAGAAAGCAGCGCGTACTGGAGAGCTCACACCAGAGGTATTAAATGCATCAACTTTAATGAAAGTTGATAATAAAACTAGCAGTAGCTTTTAACTATGCTTTAACTTGTGATTAAAAGTGTCTTTAAATATTGAGTGCTCATAACACTTCAAAGCAGTACCAAATGACATTTTGGTGGGTTTTTGTTAGATGTTTTTCTGTATTTGAAAAACTGCCTAGATAAGCCTTGTTTCTGTTCCTACAATTTGAATTTATTATGTTGCAGTTTACAATAGGTTTTCTGGCTAAGAAAATTCTTTGCTAGATTAGTGACCATGATTTCTCTGTACAGTGGTCATTATTCAGAAATAGTTGACCGGTGAATGCTGCTCTTGACCATTCAGAAGTCTTCCAGAGAGATGTGCAAGATACAAAATCAATTTGAATAATTATTATGTTTCAGCTGCCAATATCGGGCAGTACGATGCATGATCAGATTGCCATGCTAAGCCATCAGCGCTTTAATGCACTCACAGCACGTATCCAGCACAGCCTTCTGGGTAGGAAGATTCTTGCTACCATCGTGATGCGGAAAGGATCAGATACTCTCGGAACAGTTGTCAGCCTTGGGACCGGTACAAGCACACACACACACACACACACACATAGACTTAAACACAAACACAGCCAACATGATGTGTGCACTGTAATTAGAGATGTGCTGTAATTGTTGTCACCTCACGCATGTAGGAAACCGCTGTGTGAAGGGAGAGGAGCTTAGCCTTCGAGGGGACACCGTTAATGACTGCCACGCAGAAATCATCTCCAGGAGAGGCTTCATCCGGTATCAGCTTACAGCAGAACTTTCTCTCTCCCTCATTGGCAATTGCATAATTCATTTTTCCTCTCATTCTACAGCTTTTTCCCTCTCATTCTTCAAGATGAAGGAGTCTTATTTCACAGTAGCTCATAAATATATTGACTTTATCTTTAGTGTTCTGCAGATGTTATTGTGAGACAGACAGAATGTCTTCTTATATGCCTGCTGACTTTCTCAGTCATTGTTACATTAATGACATACATGTTATATTAATTAATATATAGTTTGTTTTTAATATATAAAAAATTATCTATACATTTAAATATACACAAAGATCGTCTATTTAAAATATAGTCATAATTTATATCTAAATTAATATATTGTTTATTTTTAACATATTACATATTCATTCTATATATAGTGAATATAATTAAAATGCATTCATTCATTATTCATTATTAATATCGAAATAACTTATATTAACACAGTTTAAATATAGGAAAAAAATGTGGGAGAGATGTGTAAAAAGCCCCATCTATTAACGATTACGTGGGGAAGTCGTGGCCTAGTGGTTAGAGAGTTTGACTCTTAACCCTAAGGTTGTGGGTTCGAGTCTTGGGCCGTTGTGTGTGTTCACTGCTGTATGTGTGCACTTTGGATGGGTTAAATGCAGAGCACGAATTCTGAGTATGGGTCACCATACTTGGCTGTATGTCATCATGTCACTTTCACTTTTTTTCACTATTACAAAAATTATATTGATTTTAAAAGTAAAATAATTTAAATCTTTGTTAAAAAGCGTGTCTTGTTTGTAAAATCTGTTTGGCTCAGGTTTTTGTACTGTGAGCTGATGAAGCATTGGGAAAGCCCTGGTGATGAGAGTATGTTTGAGGAGGCAGGCGATGGGAAGCTGAAGATCAAACCTGACATCACCTTTCATCTGTATATTAGGTGAGACATGCACTTCCTCTCCTCCGAGCTAGTTTCAGAACAGAGATTCATCTGCAAACATGGATAACACTGCTTTCATGTGCTCTTTTCTTTGTCTCGCAGCACTGCTCCATGTGGCGATGGTGCTCTGTTCGACAAGTCGTCCAGCGAGACCGCCGAATTAAACGGCTCTCAGCACATGCCTCTCTTCGAAAACGGAAAACAAGGAAAGCTCAGAACCAAGGTGGAGAATGGTAAGAGATGGAAAAAACTGTAGGGTAAAAGAATACAACAAATACAGGTTCTCAGATTAATCAAGATATTCTGAATGATTTCATATTTATTCTTAAATGTTCAATTTAAAGACCCATCCAATAACATTTATCTTTAAAATTCCTGATCTTAAGTGGCCAGAGACTGTATGCACATGCTGTGGCATAATTCCAGGACCTCAGGTACACAAGCTCTTTTGCGCTAACTGTCGGATTAAGTTAGACGCACTCAGCAGTGTTCATCAGTGCCATCTGGTTATGGTTATCTCGCCAAAGAGTTTCTCTGTAGCCACGTGAATGTGGCCTTTTGCCAGGCAAAACTCCCATTGTCTAGTCTAGTGAGATAGGAGAGAAGCTATTACGTGGCTAAAAAAGAAATGGTTGGCAGGTAAGCTGACATATTCCTGTGGATTTTACTTGATATGTCGGCACATGATGTTGGCAGTTGTGCTTGGGTAGCTGTTGTGTTGACCCCTAACACTACTGACAAGGAAGTTAAAAAAAAGCAGCCTCATGATATATTGTGACAGCAATAAGTCAGATGCTTGCTTACAGCTAGTTTGCTGGAGCTACTGTAGACGGTGTTGAAGTCTTCTCCTTTGGACATGTACTCGTCTCTTCATGTATCCTTGCATATTATTAAATGATCTAAGATTCCCCATCCCTTCCTTTTCTCAGGTGAAGGCACCATCCCAGTGGAGTCCAGTGATATTGTGCCCACCTGGGATGGCATTCAGCATGGTGAGCGCCTGAGGACCATGAGCTGCAGCGACAAGATCCTGCGCTGGAATGTGCTCGGTCTACAGGGGGCGCTCCTTAGCCACTTCATCCACCCGGTCTACTTGAGCTCTATAACTCTTGGTAAACATTCTTTACCATGCTTTGAGTAATCATGTGCAGTGTTTTCAAGACAGCCTGTCTTTTGTGCAATTTATTTAATTATATTTACAGTAAAGGCTTTACATTAAAGTCCTAAAGGTCAGTTTAATTGAAAGTGATTTAAAGTTCAGGTTAAAAAAAAAAGGGAATTAAATTATATAAAATGTTTAATAATTATATATTATAATTTAAAATTTATTATGAAATGTATTTATTATCATAATTATTTAAAAAATACACATTTTATAAAGTTATATAAATTATTTTAAAATTACTGTTTTAAAATTAATACTTTATAACAATAATATTCATAGTAATGATGAAGTTAAAATTTAGTATAATAATTATTTTACAGTTCATTATAAAATATCATTATTATTGAAATACTATATATTTTATGAAATTAGTCGAATAGAAATCACATGTAAATTATTTAAAAATTCATAATTTATTGCTACAATTTCTTTAAATTATATATTTTAAGAAATTGTTGAAATCATAATGTATTATAAAAATAATTCTCATTGGTAAAAGTAATGATAACAATAGATTGTGTATTTTAAAATTATATAAAAAAATATTAATCATGTTATATTTAAATGATCATTTTAATAATCATAATTTATTTCCATATTATTTTAAAACTGATATATTTTATGAAATTCTATTAAAAAGATCATGAATTATTATGTAAATATCTTAAAGTTTGAGCTTTATTTATTAACTATTTTTTGCTGTGTGTTTGTTCAGGGTACCTCTACAGCCATGGTCACCTGACTCGAGCGGTATGCTGCCGTTTGGCCAGAGACGGGGATGTGTTCAAAAAAAGTTTACCAGCAAACTTTACCGTCAACCACCCTGAGGTACACTCACACAAAACACACTGCATTTAGTACTGGGAAACTTTCCTTTTTACTTGGTTTTCATTTGTATATTGTTGGTGCAGGTGGGCAGGGTGAGTGTGTATGACTCAACACGCCACACAAGTAAGACCAAAGAGTCCAGCGTTAACTGGAGTCATCCGGACCAGTTCACCGTGGAGGTGCTGAATGGCACCAAGGGCAAAGTGGACAGGTGAGAGACAGACCCATCCATCATAAATCACAGTGATTAAAAAAAAATCCGGCTAATCTCACTAATTGAATATTTATCTGAAACAAACACCTAGACACCTGCTTTCGTTCATGATCTATCTTTCTCTCTTCATGCCAGTCCCAAGATGGAGGTATCGCGGGTTTCCAAGTCCAATCTGTTCCGTCTCTTCCACACTTTGTGCCAGCGTGCAGGCCGAGCCGATCTGTTGGCACTACCGTCCTACGCCCACGCTAAGATGGCCGCCACTTCATTCCAGGATGCCAAGAGGCTGTTCTTCCTGGCGCTGAACCAACATGGTTATGGCGCCTGGATCGGGAAGCCCTTGGAAGAAAAAAGTTTCGAGGGAGAAGCCAGAAGCTCTGCTCTAAGGGGAGGAAGCGGGGACGGACAGGCGCCAGGCCCTCCAGGTTGCGCTGTTGACCCCAATAGCTGCTTGAGCTCAAATAACAACAACGTTAACTCTGCAGCACAGGGCTTTTAGGTATAGAGAGAGATGAAGAGAGAAGAAATGAAGGGATGGAGGAAGTGGAGGAGTGGCCAGCGGCAAAGAGAGAAAGAATTGAGGAGGTTTATCTTGTAGAGAGGGAGAACCAGGGAGAACAAGCCTGAGGCTTTGGGATTTGAACTTTAACCATCATGACAAAGCAGAAACGGATGCTGCCATGGCAACAGAGCTATAAACCCAAGGCAAATTGGACTTGATGAGACGAAGTAGAAGATTTTAGAGATTTTAGAAAGCTACAACTACAGGGTTGCATGTGTTGTAGTGGGTTTTCCATTCTCATTTTTTCCCACTTGCTACCATCACAATACTGTGTTATGTGAATGTGTGGCCACATTGTTGTCGGGTAATTCGGTTTTTGATTCATATGATACATTTAGGTATTTCTCCCTCAATAAAAAGACTAATGACAGCTGATGCTAGTCAGGTCACGTATTTAGAGACATTCGGTTGGGTTGCAATGGATCCTTTGTGACTTGAAGTGGTTTAAGGGTTAGTCTACTCAAAAACTGAAAGTTGTCATCATTTATTCACCCTCACGTTGTTCCAAACCTGCATGCTTTTTATTTTCCTTCTGTGGAACATCATAGAAGATATTCTGAGAAATGTGTGTTGTTTTTGTATGTAGAGTAGAAGTCAGTCACCAAAAGGGTTTGGTTACCAACATTATTCAAAATATCTTTTGTGTTCTTCAGATATGAAGAAATGTATACAGGTTTAGAATGACATGAGGGTTAGTAAATGATGATCAAATTTGAATTTTTGGGTGAACTATCACTAAGTTGATCATCATATACTAATTTGTAATTTACCCACTTTTTTTATTCTTATAAATTCTCTATTCACTTCAGTTCTTCATTGAATGAAGTTCCGCATACCAAACCTGGACCAGACTGCTTGAAATGTATACATAATGTACATACAGATACATATGCACACAGATGTATATATAAGGTCTGTTGAACGAGTTTATATATATGCGTGTGTGTTTATGTATGTGTATATATTGTATGTATATATTTTGTAATAATTAGTAACTTTGAAATCATATATTATTTTCTATCTTTTAATTTTTAGGATGCCGTTTTATATAATAGATGTATGTTTTGTTTTGATCGTTGTTTATGTGTGGTGTTTTGGAGGCTCGTGATAGATATTGCATGCAGCCAAACAGTCTACATTCTGATTCGTGATAGCTATAGCGGAGGAAGAACGGCACAAACCAAACATATGCATATTTGTATTTGTGTGTGCGTGCACGCATCTTGAACTGTTTCTTGGAATATTATTTGCCCTGCTTATGTTAAATGTGTTCAAACACTGTTAATTGTTGCACTGCTTCGAGACTAAAGCAATACTCACATTCTCTTTCCTTCCAGCAAATGTGAATCTGTGTGCCTCAAACATTTGTCAAATCACTGAAGCCTACTCAAACGTTCTTTTAAGATAAGTTCTGTTCTTTTGAAAGTAAAGAATATTTTCTTCCCATGTGCAGCAGATGAATATCTTTTTTTCACAGCAAATTCTGAACTCGCTCTGGTTACAGTGTAACTGTAATGGCATGTGTTTTCCAGTATAGTTGGAATTGGATATTTAGGGCAGAGAGGGCTGAGTTGTGTCACAGTTTACTTTTTTCAAAGAAGATAAAAGATCAAATGAATCTGCCTAATTATATTCAGATATCTGCTGAAATTAGAAAAATCTGGCCAGATATAGAATCTGGCTGGAAAAAAAATCACACATTTTTAAATAACTACTTTATTGTAATGTATGGTGTGTTATTGAGATACATCATTAGCTATATATAACAGAATGTGAATAAAAATATTTCTTATTGGACTGAAAATTAAGACAATTACTTCATATTTCAACCCTCAAGAATGCAGTGAAATATTATTCCCTTCTTGCAGTTTCTGAGTACATAACTTTGTGGGAAATACCTTTGATCATTTTCTTAGAATTGTAGGTTTCTCTTTGCCAGAGCATCCTCAGATCTTCTCCTTTGATATATAGGCCCAATATGAATTTAATTTGAAATATTTGCCTAATAAGTTTATATTAGACAGTGTGTTTATTTTCTTTAAATAATAGGCCTCTTTAATAGATATGATTGGACACCTACAACTACAATGTTTCACGAAATTTGTCAAGCATTGAAAAACAAAATTATTTAAAAACAATGAGTTAGTTAATTTAAAATGTTAGGCAATTTTGTAATGAATGCATTATAGCTACAAAATAGCATTTGAAAAGTTGACAGCCTGTTCTTATATAAACAAAAATTAAAAACTTGTATAAACGGTTTCATCTTCATTATATAGTTGTTTGCTTGAACGTATGCCAGTGACTTAACTGTGTTGATTTGTTTAAACAACTATAGCCTAAATATGATATTGAAAATGTTGTTTGGAGGCTGATAGCTGGTTTATCACCGCTGGATGGCGACCTTTCCCTGTCGCGTGTAGTTCACAGATGACAGGTTTGTGAATGATCAAACCCTGGAAGAGATTGCTGCAAAAGAGAAAGAACATTAGTGTGATTATTCATTTCCCCGCACTAATTTCACTGGCAAGTCTGCTGATTCGGTCTGAGGGTATTTTTATAGCCTGGGTAATGCGTAAAATACGACCAGCTGCGCTGGTTAAATTTATTGGTAATGTCACACTTTGTTATATAAAGCATGTGGAGTCTCGTTATTAGCCTGTGTTGGATACGCAGATTGACAGCTGTCACGTCCACATCAAGGGTCGACGACGCGTCGCAGTACAGAAGGGTCTGTCTGTCAGACTCCAAAAAAAAAAAAAAAAAAGTCATTATGAGATTCGGAACTCCGCTTCTGATCGATTATTACGACGCATATGTCAAACAAGCGTACAGCATGTATATGAAATATTAGTCTGGTCTATACGGCGTGCAAATGTTGTTATCGATGCCCCAGAGAAAAAATGAATGAGACGAGGGAATGAGGGAAGAAGTAGTGTGGGTTGCAGGAAAGACCTCGGGAGAAAAAGAAACAGTGGGGAGCACGGAACTGAAGCTAACTGCATTGGTTAATGAGTTATTAAAGTAAAGGTCACTAAAAGCCAGTGTGTGTTCATGACTATTGCTCTCAGTGCTTGTGGCATCCTAGTGATGCATCGCAACAGCTGACACTGTTTTGAGCCCTGAAACCAAACATTTAAGACCGCTCACACATTAAGGTCCTTCCACAGCTTTTGCGCTCTCATGAAAAGCACACAGTCGTTCCACCAGCTGACTCAGTAGAAGCAAAGTTGCTCTGCAGGCCTGCCTGGGCTAGAATGACAAATGCACTAATGTAATGTGAAGTGTGTGTGTGTGAGAGAGAGAGAGAGAGAGAGCAAGATCAACCTCTGAGGGCTTTCCCTTCTAACTTCCACCTACACACCAACTGTCGCGCGGCACAAGTGTTATTAGCTACTGTATTAAGAATTCTGTGCATATCTGTGGCTTACATAATGAGGTTATAATGTGCTGCTACACAGTGCATGCCAAATCTATGGAGTTTCTTTCATAAATTAACTAATTTTATATTGGACCGCTTGTAACCTTAACTCAAATGGCATCATATTGATCTATCACAGAAACAGTGAAAGGTTTGATCGTAGCACAGCACAACATAACATTATTAATGCATTAGGTATCCTGAACTAATAACGAACAGTGTTGTTTGGGACCCCAGTGACTTTCACAGTGTAAAAACAATGCAAAATCCAGAAGAAAGTAAGTCATGCAGGTTTAGAACAACATGTGGGTGGGTAAATGACCATTTAAATTTTGGGATCAACTCAACTTTTAACAATAACCTAGATTAATAAATGATGCAGTCATCTCGTTAATTGTTGATATGTAATGCATAACTGATGTTGACGACTTAAATCTTTTAATAAAGTGCCAGTAATGCTTTGACATAACTAGAAGAAAGATGCATGGCGAGAAAATAAATTAAGTTTGCAACTGAGGCTCTATGAAAGTACTAGAATTAGAGCAGAGAATGCGTGTAAATGAAGAAATGTGATCTGTAGGCATAATGCAGCAACAAATGAAAGAAGTCAACATTTATTAGTGGTTTAAAAACAGTACTGGAAAAAAAAGAGAGCTGAATTGAGAGAGCAGGGAATGAAAAAGTGAGTGGAAGGTGAGAGTAGAGGGTAGGGAAGATGGACTGGTTTTTAGGTGTTAATATCTGTTTATAGTAGGCTAACTCTGACTGTGTCGCCTTTAGTTTAGGGAATTTTCCAGGGGCTGCAGGTGGTATATGTGAAATGAGAAAGCTTTCAGGTTTCCAGCTCTCACATAAGACAGAGAGAGAATAGAGTAAATGTCCTCACATGTCAAACAGCTGGCAGTATTCGTATTGTTGTGGAGTCCCTGGTTTTTCTTTTAACCCTTGAAGATTTAATGGGTTGAGCCTAATGCTTTTGTTTTTTGACTAACCCATGTTTTGTCTGCTTTAGTATAAATTAAATCAACATAAATTTCTTATCAAGACTGCGTTTACTGCATTGAAACTTACCCTTGGAGTAAAGTTGTTTAGCCTCAAAGCTACCCTCTTTACAAGAGGACAGTAATCAGCAGAAAATAATTGTTTTAGAATTGAAATGTGATATTCATTGCGGTTATTACTTTGGTTAGTGGCTGAACATTCTGATAGATATTTTCCATCAAACATAGTTTGTTACCCATGTTAACACATTTATTTCTGTGATAGTACATCCAACTTTAATGTGCATTCATTCAGAATGTCTGTATTTAATCAGAGTGAAGAATAACAGTCAAGCTCAACACTGAGCCTCAAGCACAACATTTGCACTATATGCTAATTTGAGACCCAAAATGCAGTCATAAAGCTGTCATACATCTGCTTTTCTAAATCATTCCGCCCTATCAACACATTTGACAAACATCGTTTAAGTTACAAATATGATTTGTTATACTTCTGATTTAAAATATTTGGGGCATGTGTAGATATAATGTGTATTTTATAATAATCATGGATTAGATATTAATAAGTATCAATTAAATGAGATTTAATTGAGAATGTAAATATACAGAGATATTGTTTAGTAGTAATTATAGTATTTCATTCAGAATTCAGAGTAATGTTAAACAGCAGCAGTTATTAGGCAGATTGTTACATCACAAGCATTCTAAACAAAACTTGCAACAAAATAAAACTCAAAACTTGCAACAAAAAACTTGAACAACAAAATGGAAAAACAAATCTTACAGCAGTCATACATCAAAGAGGAATTGTATTTTCACTCATAAAAGGCAAGAATCTAACATCATTTGTTGCAAAACAAAACAGAAAAAACAAACCTCATAAATAAACTCCAACAAAAAACAAAAACATTCAAAACAAAAAATTCACAACAGTCATCAAAACATACATCAAAGAGACATGGCATCTTTACTCTTGTAAGACACTTGGACATGTTTAGAAATCTCAAATGGAAAAGAAGTCGGATCACATTTTTTATTCTTTTTTGTTTATTTATTTATTTTTGTGGGACAAATGGTCAAAGTCAAGTCAGAAGAGTCTAAACAGAGCTGGTATATGTCAGAAAAGATGCCAATGATCATCAATCATTCAGTAAGTGCGTCACAAACTGAGAGCATCTTTATAATACCAGATATCGATCGTATTCTCCAGTGTCACAGAACCACGTTCCCAAATTCTACTTTTGTTACTCTGTCCATTCAAAATTGTCTTCTAAAACATGTAAGACTTGTTACATTTAACCCAGCCAAGTTGGAACGGTAGGGGAACATTGACCGAACCCAGCTAGAACATTAGGGCCGGGTGGGATGGTGTAGAGTGCTGATGTAGCAGTGTGTGGGCAGTAAGGAAGTCCATTAGTGAACATGAAGAATACTTCTCTCTGAGAGCGAGAACGTCACTGTGATTGTGTTGCATTTGTCTGTGTGGATTATTTAGAATCTGTGCCTGCTGTTCTGAAGCCTGTTATTTATTTATTTATTTTTTTCGGGCCATGTGTATTTTTAGACCAAGTGTGTGTGTTTTTTCCATGTCTTTCCGGTAAAGGTTATGGTTATTTGTTCAAAAAAAAAGGGGGGGGGGTTATGGTGTGGGTGTTCATACTTGAATGGGATCTATAGCAAAGTGTCGCGCCAGACTGTTACTGTGGCACCCCTCTCTCTTTCTGTTTACTTGTCTCTGTTTGTCCATCTGTCTCTGCTTCTCTCTCTCCCTCTGCCCTATCACTCACACCCTCTGCTGCCTGTCATTTCTTCTCCTTATCTTCTTCCATTCTCTTATTATTCCCCATTTCTCTCCTTGCTTCCTCCTGCTCCCGCTCTCACCTCTTTTATCTGCCTTTCATTGCGCTCTCAAATTTCTCTGCCTCTGTCAGTTCTGCGAACCATTTTGTTCATTGCCATCAAACAGTGTGGAAGCATGTGAATAAGGGACGGATGGAGTTGAATGGCTGGAAGGAGGAAAGATTGTGGGCCATGACTCAATTTGATGGATCATTTCATGAGTTTAGCATGTCCACTGAATCATAGAGGTCACCAACGCCACCCACTGACTTCAAGAACATGGTGTGTTTTCAACGGACCGGTGGATGATGCATAGCTCAAGTGTAGTATTGCTGAGTTCACATTAGCAGTAAATAAGGTGGGTTTGTTTTCGCCCCGCTGCCCACTGAGTGATGCCGTATTGATTAGCATCCATGGGTGTGTGAGTGTGTTTCGGTCGAGGTGGAGATGATGGAAATTTTACGGCCTGTTAAGATGCGTGGATGCGGTCATCCCTTCCACGAACTCGTGAATCAAATGTACTGGGCCTACATTTCTATTAGCAAGATGAGCAATTTAAAATAAAAATGGGGTCAAGGCAAGACGAAGAGCTCCTCCTCCTGTGTCGATGTGGATTGTTTGGCATTTAGACAGAATGGTTTCATCCAACAGGGGAAAAAAGAGAAGACAACTCTGTGTACTCTGGTGTTGGCATGGTAACCACTCTGCCTGTGCTCATTCTGTTGTTCGGTCATATATATATATATATATATTTATCAGATCAGTGTTTTTTCAGCATTTATCATTCTATCTCAAACTTTCTCGCTGTAATACACCACTTCATAGATGTCCTTTAGAAACGAGTTGACCTTTTCTCATCACAAAAGGAACGAAAGCACTTGTTTGGTGTCACTATCTCACATCTCTGCGTATTCATAACCTTCCCTGCCGGACAGACTTAAAGCGGCATGACGGATTTCTCCCTTTCTTTTTCTTTTTCGTGTCCGAGCTGTGCTCTTAGCTGTCAAGTCTGTCATCTTCCCCAGTTCGAGTTGGACAGCTGTGTCCCATTATGTCACTGTCCTCGCACGGTCACCTTTGACCTTTCCAGTGGGTTGCCAGCTTACTGCTGTAACTCTCCTTTCACTGTCATCCCCTGTTTGTTTTATTTTTCTTTGAATCCCTCTTATCAAGTCTTTTTTCTTTTCACTTTCCTCTGTGTCATGTTTTTTTTTTTTTTTTTTTTCGCAAGGTTTTGGACACTAGGTAATTTTAAGCCTGTGTCATGCCCCTAGATTATATGATACTGGACACATATACAGGAATAGTGTGACCCTGCATCATCTCCATGGTTACCGCGAGAGATGATGACTGTGCTCATTGCCAATGATGTCACCAGGGCAACATATGGCTTGTTCTGTAATAGTCCCTAAATCCGGGGAAATCGTCTCTCCAGGTGACATATGTATTTAATTTATTCGTATCTGTCAAGTGAAATAATCTCTGTCCACGCTGATGGAGTGACATCCTGATATATTCGTTTTAGAGAGCCTGAAATGTTGGATTTTACTTGGTAATTATCGGAGCCAGAACATAATGACATGATGGAGAGAACACTGTTGCCATGAGACAGCAAAGTGATGAGCCACTTTCACCTGGAAACTCATTTAAACTGTTTTATATCTTTTCATACCCCCCCCCCTGGCGTGCATTAGCGAGGGTCAGCGTCCTGTGCAGTGAACATATGTGCTGAATAATAATGTGCTGTGCTTTGTGCTCATTGTAAAAAGTGGATCTCAGCTTTAGCAATGTGGTCACATAAAGGTTTGCCTGAAAGGATATGTTAAAGGGATAGTTCTTCCAATATTTAAAAAATAAATATATATATATATATGTGTGTGTGTGTGTGTGTGTGTGTGTGTGTATATATATATATATATATATATATTTTTTTTTTTTGTGTGTTTTTGTTTGTATATAAGTTTTAATTACCATTGGCTTGAGGTTTTTGTTACCATTGACTTTGTGATAAGTTTAATTGCAGTCTTTGCTAACTTTTTGTCAAATTAAAGGGATGCCAAGTCACAACCTGCAGTGAAAAGTTGATAAATAATAATAATAATAATAATAATAATAATAATAATAATAATAATAATAATAATAATAATATGACAACTTTAACTTTTATGACTGATGGAGAAACCAAGCTGAAATTCTCTCTTTCCAAAATAAATAAATAAAATAATTAATTAAATTCAATAAAATAAAGTAGAAATGACATATTAACTAAGACAAGTTAAAATAGTAGCTCCAACAGTTATTGTAACCTAGTTGGGACTTGGAATTATATAGCTGCAAGTGTCATGATTTCAAGGGTTTATTCATTCATTCATTCATTTATTCATTCATTTCAAATTGCCCCTTTTATTTAACCATTCATTATTCATCAACATTTAATTATAAAATAATAATACTTTTAATTAATATTATCATAAACGTTATTATTAACAGCTATAATCATCATCATCATCATCATTATTAGTATTATTATCATCATTTATCACGACTTTTTTTGTTGTTAAGGTTTATTAAAAAAAATCTTTGTGTTAGAAAAGCAGGAATAGCAGTGGAGGAGGCAGGCGCTATTTCTAAAGTAAATATTCTTCTCTAGGATTCTTTTTTCTTATTTTTTTTCCCAGAGCTTATTTGTTTGGTTCAGCGATGTGTGTCCAATGAAAGGAGCAGAGAGGAGGGACCTGGGCGGAGAGACGGAGCCCAAAAGAGAAGTTGAGAGGGAGAGGGAGAGAGAGAGAAAATGAGAGACGTGCTGTCAGTGAGAGCTGAAGGACATGCATCCATTTCTACACAATTTCAGACTATCGCTACTTTCACAATTACTCATATCCAGATGCTACTATAAAGCGCTTTTCTTCACAGGAGGCTAATACTGCTAATTAACGCAACGGGTGGATGTATTTCCTAAATCCTTTTCCCGAAATTTATTTTCCGCTTTTATTTCGAGCATTGTTCAGGTGTTAAACGCAACAGCTTTCGTCTGTAAGAGTCTCGTTTTAAGAAATAGAGGTTTATACGCCTGTCATTAAAAACCTTCAATCTGGAATCACTGCTTGACTACGGATCGAGGAAGGTATGATTTTGACAACATGAAAAAGAAAAAGTGCGGAGAAATATTGTTGCACTGCTTTTGAAATCACCATATGAATGTGGAGAAAGACTGACTGGAAAGAGGTAAGTCACAGATTTTTAATGGAATCAAAATCAAACTGTCATTTATATCTCAAGTGTTACTATTTCTACATGATTATAAATGTACTCAATGATTAAAATTATGTTTTCTAGTGTGTATTTTAGATGCAACACAAATGCCCAAATAATGCAGAGCACTGATGGTAATGTGATGTGCATTTGTCACAGGTCAGTCCAGAGGCCACGATTCGATCAATGCATAAGTTTCTTAAAAAATACTGAGACTCTCGCTTGCATTTATGTGACAGATATTGCTGGAAGGAGCGAGAGGAGAGGAGGGGGTGTCAGAGAGAGGGTGGACGAGAGAAGGCGATAGAGAGACAGAGAGCTCAGAGCGATTAGATGTGAATGGGTTCATAGGTTCATCAATTTTCTCTTTTTCCACTCACATACATCTTCCATGTAAACTCCTCATGCACATTGGTACGACTTGGTGTCACCCAACACTTTCAGTTCATCCTTGGTTTATTAATATGAGGGGAGTCCCCCGTTTAATCCAGCCCCCTTTTCACCTGCTAATTTTATTTGGTTATAAATAACAGCACATAATCCATTCTTCTCTCTCTCTTCCTTTCTCTCCCCCCAACTAAACTCCAGAGTTGAGGAGCAGAGCACAAACAAATCTGCTGGAGCCAGGTTGCCATGGATCCCCCTCCCTCTCTGAGTCTGGCCCTTCTCAGCGGGAGCGAAGACGAAGAGCAACATCTGCCCCTTCCTCTCGGTGGTCTCTCCCATGCTTCCCTTTCTGGCAACTACCCTGGGACCAACCACTCGAATCACACGGGAGGCAACAGCAGCCTGGAGCGTCTCAATGGCACTCCGTCGCCCACCACACCGAACCTTCCCCCGGCATCGCTGCCCAAGTTGCCCCTGTCCACGACACCAATCCCCAACGCGCTCCACCCCACCAGCACACCGCTCTCCTCCTGCCTGGGCAGCCAACATAGCCTGAGCGGGGAGACTTCGCCTGTCTACAATGCGCTGTTCTACTCCTCTCATTCGCCTTCCACTGAGCGAGAGCGGGAGAGGGGATGTAAGCACAGGCAGGCCAGTCCGCTGGTGCACAGACGGGACAGTAACCCCTTTACCGAGATCGCCATGAGCTCTTGCAAGTACAGCGGCGGCGTGATGAAGCCGCTCAGCCGCCTCAGCGCCTCCCGCCGGAACCTCATCGAGTCCGACAGCGGAAGTGACACCAAAGAGGGCGGGGCAAGCGCGAGCCAGGCGACCGCGGCCTCCTCTCAACACAGTCAGTCCCAGTCCCAAACCCAGAACCCCCCAGAGATCGTTATCTCCTCAAAAGAGGATCCACCTTACGGACACGCTTACGAACTCGAGGCCTCGGCCAATCAAATGTCCATCTACCACCAGAACCACGCCCTCTCTGAGAGCAGAGGTGTGCTGGGTGGCGTGGCAGGGGGTGGGACAAATGGAAGGAGGGGCGGTGCTGTCGTGGGAGGGCCGGGGAGGACCGCTTCCAAAGCCACTAAACGTAAGAATCAGAACATTGGCTACAAACTAGGCCACAGGAGAGCACTGTTCGAAAAAAGGAAGAGACTTAGTGACTATGCGCTCATATTCGGCATGTTTGGCATTGTTGTCATGGTGATTGAGACCGAGCTGTCCTGGGGTGTCTACACTAAGGTGAGGACTTTGTGTACTAAGGACTGGGGTGAATTGTTGTGTACGAGGACACATTCTGCTGGTCCTGCTCTGTGTGTGAATGAGAATGAGAGTATGTCTGTGTTTCCCATATTATGTTTCTATAATAACTGGTAAAACTTGGATACAGCCATACACTATATAGTGCAGTCTGTAATGTAAGAGACATTCCAAATAACAAGAGCAGATGTTTGACCCAAAAAATAAAAAATACTTAAAAGGATAGTTCACCCAAAAATGAAATTCTTTCATCATTTATTTGCGTTCATTTTGTTACATTTTTGTCCATCCATTAAAAGTTCATGCAACCAAAACTTGCATGTATCATGTAAAAGTAACTTCTTTGAATTCATGGATTTTCCATTGATTCTTGAATGGCGCTTCAAATGTTGCTACTTTATTTTTTTTTCCCTTTTTTGGAAACCAAGCAAATTTGCCACTGACTTTCACAGCCAATGATCAGTTGCATTTTTATTTTATGGAAAATGGCAGTTTTGACCTTTATTATAGAAACTGCTTATGTGTTCTACTGGAAAAAGTCATAGGTTTCAAGCGAGGTGAGGTTGGATTTAAATTTCAGGTTAAATCAAATGTTCTGCGAAAAGTGTGAGTCATTTGGAGTGACCAAATTTAGATGTGTGATGCGAATGCGTGATTTTTGCCACAAACACCAACAATAATCAAGCAAATTAATCATCAGAGATATAAAAAAATGTTTTTCGGAAGTTGCATTCATAAGCCGTCTCAGTTTGAATGGGCACAAAGTGTCTGATCTCAGGAACTTCTGTTATTTAGAGGGTGTAAGGCTTTATCATGTTACAGTGATCTGTGGAGAATTGGTATGGCATTTGTCACCCTTTTGGAACAGTGGACAGTAACGATGCACCTGTGTATCTGGCATGAGCATGAATGTTTTAAATAGTTGTCTATCTTAGTGAACATACACGTACAGTAGACATTCAAAGTTAGTAATGCTACTGCTGTCAGAGAAGTACTGAGAGGATCAGATGTCTGTAGGCTCAGAAAGAATTTTGGACAGCTGTCTAGGAGATTTCTTAAATGGGGAAGGGATCATTAATATTTGTGTGATTTAAGTAATGTTTGGAAACTTTTATTAAACGAATGTTCTGGATCCAAAACAAGTTCCCAGAAGCACATTTTGAATCATCCCTCACTTTGAAAAACAAGCAAAAATGTTTATGTACAGTGCACACACATAACATGTGGATGAAAAAATTGATATTGTGACCATAAATTAAGAATTTGTTCCCATGACTTATTAATTTTTGGCAACATTAAACTATAAACTATTAGTTCACTACTACTGAACTAAAATAAGGCAACAAATTAAGCTGTTAGAACAAAATCTTAATTTATTGCCACAATATTGAATGCAGGGCTCCATATATATATGGAATGGCTCTTACAATGGAAGTCAATGCATCCAGAATAAATGTTAAAGGCATAGTTCAACCAAAAATGAAAATTCTGTCATTAATTTCTCACCCTCATGTCATTCCGAACCCATAACACCTTTGTTAATCTTCAGAATGCATCTACCACATTCATGACCCAGAAAGGTATTAAGGACATCGATAAAATAGTCCATGTGACATCAATGGTTCAACCTTAATTTTATGAAGCTATGGGAATACTTTTTGTGCACAAAGAAAACAAAAATAACGACCTCCTGCGCCAGCAGCAACACATGCATGCATGTTACTGTCGTGAATGCGTGTCGAAGACTGACAGGGAAGAGAAGAAATTGTTGAATAAAGTTGTTGTTTTTTTTTTCTTTGTGCACAAAAAGTATTCTCATAGCTTCATAAAATTAAGATTGAATCACTGATGTCACATGGACTATTTTATTGGTGTCCTTAATACCTCTCTGGGCCATGAACGTGGTTGTACAGTTGCTGTCTATGCAGGGTCAGAAAGCTCTCGGATTTCATCAAAATACCTTAATTTGTGTTCCAAAGATGAACGAAGGTCTTACAGGTTTGGAATGACACAAGGGTGAGTAATTAATGACAGAATTTTCATTTTTAGGTGAACTATCCTACTGTTCCAGAAGTATGAACATTTATATGTGTCACCATGAGACCATTGTGAAAGAATCACTTCACACCCTTGTCTGTGCAGTTATGTCTGATCTTTCAACTCCCTTTGAAGTCCTCTCTGGACTTCCATTGTAAATGTTTAACTGTAAAGACTGTAAAGAACTGAGAGATGAGTCAAAATTGTGTGTGTAAATCAGAAGTATGTTGGCAATAATGCATACAATGTATATGTGTTTAGTTTTACTAATACAGATTTATAAATTTTGGAGGAATATACAGTACACTTTTCATTTATGCATGACAAAGCTCCATTTTGCCCTGTTTAAGTTTTGAACTCATGAAAGGAGAGAAAACATCAGCTCTTGAGCTAAAAATCAAGTGTTGCTTGATTGATGATCAAAGCAGATGTAACTGTCATTACAGCCTAGATAGTGTTACTCAAGAACTGGCTTTTACTTCAGCTGAATTACAGACTAGTAACATTTTATATAAAGCCAAAGTCTCAAAATCAGTGCATGGCTGAAGTTAGCTAAGTGACTGATTCTTGTGCAGTTACGTTAAAAGGATAGAATGTGACTGACACATCATGTAAAGGTGAAATATTTTCCACTGTAATAGCCACAGCCTCAGATTGAAGGCTGAATGTATGTGTGTGAGTAAGAAAGGGACAGACAGAGCTGAGCTCATTGTCAGCTTATGTAGCTTTGGTGTCAGTTGCCTAATTTTTGTTGGTGACAGGAAGCTTTATCAATGTAAGCTAATATAACCATAATATAACTTTTTAAGAGACTGACTTGGGACATACAATAAGCAATAATTAATTGATTGAGAGATAGAATGTTTCTCAAGGCAAAAATACACTACATGACTTTTAAAATAGTGTATATTAAAAACCTTATGCTTAAAAAAACACTATAGTGCAAATAAATATTGGGTAAATTTGTATGTGATTTTCTGGGATTTTTTTTCCGTTGAAGGCTACATGAAATACTGCTTTGAAATTAGTCTAAAAAGAGGTATCTTAGAAGGCAGAATAAATATATTGCATATTTCTCATACATTTTTTTTTTTTAAAAATTAGGAAAAAAAACCTGTGTTCCTTAAAATGCTCAGTGGGTTTTGGAACATTGCCGTCATCTGAAGTGTGTGTCTGTGCGCGAGTGGGTTTGTGCGAGCGTTATGAGGTGTTCTCTCGCATCTGGCACTGTTCTGAATGGATCTGTCTCAGCATGTAGTCTGGAAATCACTTCTACGTGTGGTTCTTGTTCTGCAGGTGCTTCTGATATGGCAGACCTATATAAAATTTGTTCTGTCTCAGTATCTCTCTTTCGCTGCCTGTCTTCCCTGTGGCTTTTTTTTCTCTCTCCTTCTTTCCCACTTGCGCTTTATTTCTCTTTTTCTCTCTGTCTCACCCACTCATTTTTTTCTCCTCCTTTCTCGTTCTTTCACTCTCTTGTACTTGTACTGTTTTTCCTTTTCCTCTCTTTGGCGATTCCTTTCCTATTCTCTCCTGATAATTATTCTTGGTCTGGATATCTTTCTCTTTCTTTCTCGTACTCACTATCCTTAGTGCTCTCTCTCTCTCTCTGTTATTGTAGTGGGCGGTGAACGGGGGAGTGTTATTGGAGAGGGAGAGAAAAGCGAGTGAGTGTTAGGAGAGATGAAATGAAAGGCTGTAATAAAATCTCTTTATTTGAGATGGAAAACGGGTGAGTGAGTCAAGTTTGCACATGAATAATGGCCATGCTGATTGTATACCATTATAGCCATTATAAAACAGCACAAAAGAAGCCTGTTAGTGCTGCATCGCCCCTCAGAGCAATTAAAGGGCTTTTCTCTCAGTGCATTACTGCTGAAGGTCCAGAGACATGTGAGATACTGATGCTCTTCCACATTCTCCAAACTACTTCGATTTGACTTGACTCATCTAATGGGGAATTACCTCTCCTCAACCCCCCGTACAGTGAATGGTAACTCCCATACGAAACAATGAATTTATGTGAATGGATGATGGAGCATCTAGTGATTGTGGAGGAAATGAGTAAGGAAAGTAACTGCTTAGATGCTGCAGAACGCTCACATCTCTGAGTGACCAGCTACATGGATTATTGATAATCACCTTTGCACCCCTTCAAGCACCTATTGATGGCTTTACTGCGCTGCTTGAGCTGTGTGTGTGTGACAGCTGCTTTTGATAGGATGAAACCAGCAGGAATTTCCTGATGAGACATCCTGTCCAAAATGTTTTCCTAACCTCTTAAAGCTCTCTTCTTGTTTGAAATGGCAGTCATGTGTGCACATTGAAACAAAAAAGCTGGAGAATGCTATATATGTTTGAGCATATGAAAATTATGATTTCAGTAGTTTGGTATATGTGAAGTGTAAACGCGTGTCCGGATGGGAATATGTGCACATATGACTGTCGTGTAATGCATTGATTTAGTGTGGTTTTATTTGTCTAATATTTAATGCAATAAAAATTAACATAGTTAATTGCAACTCCTGAACGGTCTGCAAATTCTTTAAAGTAGGGAAGTTAATTACCAAATTAGTAATCAGAGTTTTTGTCCTAACCTGCTGCGATGGTGGATTCTATTTATATTTCTCTGACATCGTGGCTGGAACATCAGTATGCAAACTATTACAACAATGTGCTTTATTTAATGTTAAAAGGATCTATTGTGAGTTTGAATATAATTTTGACATTTATAGCCATTCTGAAAGCGACAATGGATAATATACCTCAGATCTTATATGTGAACCAACAAGTGTGTTTCATGACAAAGATTGTGTCAGTCACTCAGTGTGTATTTTTAATTATTTTAAAATGGTTTAATATTTATGAATTTGATTATTTCATTGTGAGTGCAGTTCACTTGGGGAAAGAGCCTACCCATATGCTCTTCTGATTGGCTGTGAATTTTGATTGATTTTATCATGTGTTGCATCTGGTGTGGACAAACGAATTGCTTGTCACTGAAATAATATCGCATTGCGTCTGATTGGGACATGATGTAAGATTTGCAATTATTTCTCAGGAAACACACAGCTAACATAGTTAATTCCATATGGGTCTTGACTGTATTACAGTTCCATATCACTTTACCAAATTATTCCAGTCATTTTAAAGGTCCTTCACTCTCTTTCTCCAATAACTGCATTAGTCTACATATCAATGGCTCAAGCCTCCATTACTAGCTCTAAAATAATGTTTTAGAATTGGCAACTGAGGCTTGGGATGAGATGTGTAAGAAGTCCTACACACAAGAGCGATCAAAGGACAAATGTCTTGAAATAAAGCATCTGAACAATGTGTTGAGCTATTAGTAGCTAAGTGGAATAACTGACTTCAGGCCGAAAAACAATGCACACCCACTTCGCCACATGGCCTATTTTTCCAAAATAATTCAGTGGCCCATCATCAGTTATTCCTTACATATATCATTTATACGACTGTGGGAATGTACCGATGTTGAGTATTGTGTGTGTGTGAAGATGTGTGCCTTATATGCTCAGCTGTGAATCCTCTGGAGATGTCTGGTCCATTCACACTCCGTACACTTCCTCAATGCCTTAAATAGACACCTAAAAAGAACAGGAGGGAGAGAGAGCTAATAAGAACAGCGTAAAAGAGTGCAGTGTGTAATCGGAGCCTTTGTGTGTTGCTAGCATTGTTTGTTGTTTTTCATCAAATATTTGCTCTTTCAAATCAACTTTTCATTTGCCGTCTACATTAACTAGTTCCTTACATTAGATGAACTAATTGCAAAATAAAAGTATTGTTGTCCTAAACCACAGCTAATATATGAATATGCAGTGTACAGTGGGGTCCAAAATCTGAGACTACTAATGCAAATGCTTCTACTTAGCTTTTCTTTGCACGTCTTTTTCATTGGAAATTATATTACTAGCATAAAATTGGGTATAAGATTGTCCTAGTATTTGGTTTTCCTCTTTTGCTTTATGACAGCAGCTGCACTCAAGCTGCATAAACTCCTGATGAAAAGCTGATGATCATGTTCTCCAGCATGATTTGAGATGATGCAAAGGGCATCTGGAGCTTCAGTGGAATAAAATCATTGTTTTAATTAGAAGTAGTGCAGATAATCTCAAATATATATTTTTTTGTCATAGGATTTACATTATTTTAATATATATATATATATATATATATATATATATATAAAAATTAAAATTCTGAAACACTGTTTGTTTCCAGGTTTAAATCACATTTTCAATGTGGTAAGATACTTGACTCACATTGTATACCATAAAAAGGACATTTTAGGTCTGGATGAAACAGTTCAATGGCTTGTAGAGTTGCATGAAGCAGCATGCCTTGAATCCATTCTCCTCCAGCTCCTCACATGTCTGCTTGACCCTTAACAGCCATAAATACCTGGAAAAAACCACTGTCAAATCAATACTTAATTTTCACACCCTCCTTGCTCTGTCATGCGTCCCCGGGGAACATCTTAGCTTAGACTTGTTAAGTAGATGCGAGGAAGCGTGCAGATACCTCAATTGATCAACCTGTTGCCTGTGCACAAGGGACATTGTGTATATGTCTGGATAATAATAAGAAATGTTTTTAGGCACCAAATCAGCATGATGATTTCCGAAGGATCATGTGACACTGAAGACTGGAGGAATGGCCGCTGACAATTCACCTTTCCCATAATAGGAAGAAGTTACATGTTAAAATATATTAAGGTAGAAAACGGTTATTTTAAATGGTCAATTACTGTAAAATATATAAATATTATAATTATATAAAAAAATATTTAATTGACACATTTACAAGAAATAATTCATATAACACATCCTATAATAGATTTTTATTTAACTGTACTCTTCATGAAAATTTGAAAATATGAAGGTTCCTTTGAGGGTCAGCTTTAGGTATAGTGGTGAAAGAAAATGTATTTTGCTCATTATTAAAACAATAGGAGTCATTGGAAAGACCCCACCATTTTAGAAAAAAACAAACCAACCTGTGTTTGTTTGTAATCCATCTCAAAGACACATATAAAAGGGGTGATCCAGTGGGCTGTGGGACCCTAATCCCACTCCTGCCACACTAACGCTTTTACAGCACTCTCACAGGAGCAATAATCATCAGTACATAGAGAAGAAGAAAGAGCAAGGGGAGAAGGAGAGGAAACGAGAGGAGAGATGGACAGCCTAGGGAAGGGTCAGTGAAGGAGAGGGGTCAATAGTGCACAGGACTCTCGAATGGCCATTAATGCTAAGCTTAATGTATATGTGTGTGCTGTATAACTGTGTGCATGTAGCTGAGGTTGTATGTGTTTACATCTTTTTCTTGGCCTCTGAGTGTGTAATTGGGTTTTCAGGGGTGTAATGGTGTATGTCAGTGTGTAATCAAGTGTGTGTGTGCCAGTTGGTGTGTAATTGAGCTTATCTATGTGTGTGTTTTTCATTAAGTGAGATACATTACTGTTTTCGTAACATTTGATTTTGGTGGTGGTGGTGTGTTTTTTGCACCTTTTTTGTTTTGTGGTTTCATAAAACCCATTGGTGGGTAACTCATATGAATATGGCAAGTCGTTTTACCATTTATTCATTTGCAGGATTCAAATTATAGATATTTACAGTTAATGTTCTACTAGTTAAAAGTGACTAGTATGAAGGTTTGAAACAAAATGACCATCACTCACAGAAATCTAATTATTAATTTAAAAATCATTAATACACATTTTTACTAGTGGAAATGTAATTATTGAAATCTAAAAAAGCTATTTTTATTAGTAAACAATTCCTTTCCTGATATCAAGAATTAGCATTTTAACTAGTGAAAATTGAATTAAGTCAAATAGGCTTGACCTATAGGGAAAAAAAAAATCTGTTAAATATCTCGATTGTTTCTCTATTGTTACACATCAATGAGAATGAAGGGAGAGAATTTTGCTTAAGACTCCTGAAAAAAAGTGCTCCCATATTTTGATACTTTTTAAAAATACTGTTTTGGATATAAATGGATATAAATCATATCAAAGAGTCATTCACAAGCTGCACATGCAATAGCTGCTTCATCGTAGACAAAATATACTTGCAAGTCTCATTTTCTACAATAGATTGTAAGTAAATATCCACCTCATAGCACTCTTAGCACTAGCACTCTTTTAGCTTTCTGTCTTAAATATGATCCTGTTTCTTTTAGAAGAGAAACTGCTGCAAATAGTACAGTGCATGAGTGAACTGTCCTAATGAATCAAACTGACTCATGAACAATTTCAGACCTTTTTGCAAACCCATTTGGCCGATTAGATCAAAAAGTGATTGGTCCGCGAATCTGGCAATGCTAGTGCTGTTTCTAAATAGCTGATAAAAAAAAATAAACAGACTGTGGAAATAATATGATTTTCAGGTCAGAATATGGTAATCTCCATTAACATATAGGGATTTATCAATAATATTTTAGTGGGGCACAGCTGTATTTTACCGGGGCTTGAATCCCAGTAAAAGAGGTCGAGTGACACCTCTGCTTCTCTGATAGAGGCTAAGTTAAAAGCTAGACAGAATAAAAACTAGATAGGAAAATGAAACTTGGTAAATTGAATGGTTTACAGAATTTTCATGTATAATATATTACAAACAGTAAGCTGTCATTTATTTTTTATTAGTAGTAATTTATAGTTTGAATTCAAAAGATTAATTAATTGTTCTAAAACTTGACATCCAACAGAGAATACATGTTTATTGCTGAAATTTTGCTGAAAACACAGATTTGTGTCCATTTCGTTTGTGTCTAAGGAATTTTATAAGAAAACAGTTCATACTTAAAAGAAACAGAACTAGAAACTCCAAGTCATCTATGCATGAGCAATGAAGTTCCTCTTGTAAAGGTGAAAACAGATCATGTTCTCATATTCCCAGCTGGCGTTGTATGTGTGTTTATAGAGGTTGACTGTGGTTTATTTGCTGTTTATTTCTGTATGGGGTGAATCTTTCATCATGTTTACACTTAGTCTGTTATAATGAGAGGATTTGTGAGCATGCAAATTTCAGCACTGCACAGGAACTCCAGCGTTTTGAGCAGTGAGTAGATGAAACATCTACTTCTAACTGAAACATCTCTGATTGGCCACTGCCTTCCAGAAATCAACAGATATGTCTGTGATTGGCTAAATGCTCAACACTGCAAACACACATTACAAATGGAAACTCTGCATGTGCTTGCGTCTGTTAATCATTTTTATTTTAGCTGTTCTTGTTGCTTTTCTGCAATAGATGAATAACAATTTATTTGTTTTTAGATATTTTATGTTAAGATATTTCGATTTAAGATATTGTGTTAAGATTATGTTAAGATATTTCGTTTAGATATATTTTATGTTATAGATATCTCTACCCACACACCCCCGCACTCACCCATCAAGTCTTGTCTCGCGCCGCACTCTGTTATGTCAGGTTCTGCTGGTCTCGTGGTAGTCCCGTGGGAGTGCAGGTCTCTAGTTCACATCCTTAGACTGCTTGACTTAGACAAAGTGCTCAGAGTAAAGGAGCAAACACACAACAGAGCACATACAGTGACATTAATCATTGGCAAATCTGTCTTTGTCATGGAAAAAGTCCCTTTAAGGGTCGTCCCCTCAGCGGCCATCTTGGTAGCAGCCCCAGCAGCTATTTTCACTGTCAGTAGTAGGAATACACTTTCTGTCTACACTGTGGAAAGACTAAAATCTTCATAACTGCTTGTCAGAATTACATTTAAATAACACATCTCAAATCAGCAATGATATGTGACACTGATGTTATCATAAATGTAGCTTCTTTAGTGCAAAACATGTAAAAAATGCTTAAAGGGATACTCCACCCCAAAATGAAAATTTTGTCATTAATCACTTACCCCCATGTCGTTCCAAACCCCTAAAAGCTATGTTCGTCTTCTGAACACAATTTAAGTTCCCGTCGCCTCATATAACCCAGATTGCACATCTGATGGCAGATGGAGTATTCTGAGAATGACTTTCATACCTTTTATGGACCTTGACAGTGTAATTTACTTGGCAGTCAATGGGACAGTCACAGGCCTCCTGGTTTTCATCTCAAATATCTTAAATTGTGTTCCGAAGATGAACAAAGCTTTTACGGGTTTGGAACGACATAGGGGTAAGTGATTAATGACAAAAAATTCATTTTAGGGTGGAGTATCCCTTTAATGCTAGCTACTCCAGCGAATGGGTATAAACAAACCCTATCAAAAAGGCAATCAGCTCTTCAATTGAGACCCAAATTCCTACAGCCGCCGTATTAAGCATTCTTATTTATTTTTTGTTTGACTGGTCCATCTCTTCCCCCTTACACTTTCTCTGGTCTTGAATATCAGAATATTCCTGAAGGATTTTTGTGTCAAGCTCCTTTTTTCTTTGAGCTTGTGTACGTGAACACACCATCCTTCCTTTGGTGGTTAAGCTGTGAGTCTTGTTTGTGTGTCAGAATCTGAAAAAATCTCTCGCTATGTGTGTGTGCTCGTTGCATGTGGCTTGTATTTGAGATTTTTCAAGTGAGTCACTTCACCCAACATCAGCGGTAAATGAAGAAACTGAAACAAGAGGAAGTAATTACATTAGAATCACAGATGACTGTGTGCATTTGTAGCGGTACATTCGACTGCGAATGTGTGTGTGCTTTGTGCGCGAGCGTGTTCGTGCGACTGTGTGACAGACAGAAGGCTCAAAGATGACTGTATTCAGACGTCAGAGCCGATTTGTTTGGTGTTTATGAAAGGACCAGGGAGAAGTAAAGAGAGGATGCTGAATAGATGGAGGAGAAATGAAAGGAAGATTTTGAGCATGCGAGAGAATGCTGATGGAGATAATGGAGCTCAGAAAGCCTATTAGCTCTGCATGGTGTCCATCATTAGCTGGATCAATAACTGCTAATCTAGCCATGATTCTGTTCATAATAATCTCAGTTCACACACTAATATATAACATTAGCTCTGATAGTCATGTCACAGACACTGAGGACTCACTTAGTAGGATGGTAACACATCATCTAAAAAAACAAAAAAACAATCACACATGGAAAGCAAGAAGAGAGGGTCGGGGAAAGTGAGAGGAGAGAAAGATTGAAAATCTGACCTTCATGACCGCATATGCATTCAATATAGTTAGTATCCTCTACAAAAAGCCTCCAGTACAGATCTCTCTCAACTTTGTCTGATGTCTGACATGACGTAGTTTCATTTTAAGGCTCAGAATCGTATATATATATATATATATATATATATATATATATATATATATATATATATATATATATATTTGTGGTAGTTCTTAGAAAGTCCTTTTAATTTAGTCCTTTTAAGTTTAGTCAATAATCACAGCAGTTGCTCATGACATAAGGACCAGGGTCTCTCTCCCTTTTCTATTAAATATCCACTGTATCCTTCCACAAAAGGTGAAAATGTTTTATATATAATATAATATAATATAATATAATATAGTATAATATAATATAATATAATATAATATAATATAATATAATATTTTGCATTATATTATTTATATAATGATTTATAATATAATACAGTATATATAACATTATATTATGCTGTAATATTATTAATTATATAAATAATTTGATAAATAGTCTATTTTATTTTATTTTTATTGAATTGGTATATCATTTTAGTAACAAAAATACAAAATGTGAAAAATGACATAAATACTAACATAAACAGGAATGTTGATGAAGGAACTTGTCCTATTCAGAATCAATCAATCTTTCCACCCATTAGAGAAAATCATCTTTAAGACTCGTTTGGAAGCCTGACAGAGACTGAAACACAGCAGTTGTTGTACTGATAAGCTGTTAGCCCCTGGATGGGTATACTGTGTGTGTGCTTTAGTTAGGAGCCCTATGTATTTATATATGTGTGTGTGGGTGTGTGTCAGTATGAGTGAGAGACTGTTTGAGGAGCCGTGGGTCCCCTAGACAGCACTGTCTGTCTGTCCATGTGGAATAATGCTTCCAGTATGGTGCCTTAAATTAGACCAACGGGTGGCCAGTCTAATAATGTGTGTGGTTCAGCTGGACATCATTGAGGCTCAGGCTGGAAACAATTTAAAACTTTTGCTTTTACTCTCAGGGGAGAGTTTAAGCAAGCTGTGTGTGTGTGTGTTAAATGAAAACTGTGATGTGTGCAGCAGGTAGTAGTGTCAAGTTGAGATCCCTGCAATCACACACAGACAGACACACATTTGAGTAACCATGCCATTGTGTGTGTATGGTGTGGAAGTGATGTGCATGTAATCCATAGATTATAAAAAAACACTAAAAATGTCTTGGCAGACTATATGGCACAGACGCACATGCTGTGATTGTGATGTTCATTTCTTATTTAAAGAGATAGTTGACCTAAAATTGAAAATTCTGTCATCATTTACTCATCCTCATGTCGTTCTAAAGCAGTAGGGTTATTTGTCTTCTGTGAAACACAAAAGGTGAATTTTTTTTAACAGCATCACAATTTTTATAACATAATGATAGTGAATGACAACTGGGGCTGTCAAGCTTTAAAGAGGTCAGATGTGGCCCATGTAAGTGTCTAAGTTTGTTCTAAGTTTGGGGTTGGTAGAATTTTTATTTTAAGTCTTATTTGCACCAAGGCTGCATTTATTTTATCAGTTTTATTATTGTTTACTGTTTTAATATATTCTATATTAATGTAATGTTTTCCTGTGATGGCAAAGGTGAATGTTCAGCATCATAACTCCAGTCTTCAGTGTGACATGATCCCTTTAGAAATCACTTTAATATGCTGATTTGCTTAAGAAATATTTCCTATTATTATCAATGTTTAAAACAGTTGTGCTGCAGTTGTAATACATCCTTGCTAAATAAGAGTGTTAATTTCTTTTAAAAAATCTTACTGACGCCACATCACTGAACAGATCTTATGATGCTATGTGATACTTTTGTGTGAAATTCCAGCTAACAGACTCTGATCTAAACTCATTGCAGGACATTTTATCACAGGATTAAAAACTCCCATCTGTTCATCACACAGATCTATTGTATGACTTCAGAAGTCATATGGACATTTTTAATGATACTTCTAGTGCCTTTGCATCCTTTTGAAGCTTGAAAACTCCAGTTTCCTTTTGTAGCTCAAGTCAGTCACAGTCAGAGTTTAGAACGACATCATGCAAGACATTTCATATTTGACTGAACAACATCTTTATTTTATTTTCTGAAAATTAAATACACAGGGTTAGCACCTGTAAGTAAATATTTCTCTGTAAAATTATAATGGTGAGTGTGCTAATAACATTATTTTCATATGTTTTACAGAGCTCCATGTATTCACTGGCACTGAAGTGTCTTATCAGCCTTTCCACCGTCATTCTTCTTGGACTAATCATCGCTTACCATGCTCGAGAGGTGCAGGTAAACACAAATAATCATCTCACATTAGTGTCTATTGTTAAGATGCGAACACATTTATCATTGTTCTGTAAATTTTCGCAGAGGAAATTCAATTATTGCAATAGTAATCCACGTGAATGGAAATTTGGTGTAAGGGCGCAAAATTTGATCATGCAGATTTCACAACGGGTTCAAGTTGGTCACACAAATTCGCTGTGTTGACCAGTAGAAATATGATTGGTTTGAAAATGACTTTTGTGTGAGCTGTGCTTCATACTCTATGTAACTACACTATTGACCTTTTCAGCCACCAAATTTTGCAGAAATTTAGCTAATGTGACCGTAACTTTCGACTGAACAGAAAGTACCAAAAACTAAGTATTACCACACTTTTTGGGAAATAAAAAACACTACAGTAGTACTGTAATATTCAACAAAATACTTAAATATGATAATCATTCAGTACCGTGGTAAATAAAAATGATATGATCATCTGACACATAACTAGATCATATTACCTCTAAATAAATGATTTTTAATTCAGAGTTATTTTTTTTGATTTTGCAATTTTTTTTTTGATGTTAATAGTTAATTGCTGATGATCATGTTTATGATAATCTTATATATATTGTTTATAGTCAGTATCTCTCGACTCTATCACACCGGTCTGTTTATGTTACACTGTGATGGTGTCAACGGAAAAATGTGCAAAAACACAGGAAGAAGAATCACATTCAATAACACCCCCCCTTTGTGTGGCATAAAGAACAGATGAGTAATGTTGTTTTAGGCTGTTGCCCTCAGCAAGGGGAGCTGAACTCAACTGTTCATTAGCATTATGCTAATAGGAAGGTTAGCAGAGGAAAGTCGCTCACAGCAGCATCAGTAACACACACACAGACGCATACACTACAACAAGACTTTCAGCTCCTTTTAAGCTCTCTCTTTCCCTTATACACACACAAACTTCTTTGAGACATTTAGTAGTTATTTTTGGGTCTGTTTGTTCCTGAGAGCGAGTCATTTTGTGACTGTTTGACAGTTATTTGAGAAAGGAGCTCGTCTGCCCTTTTATCAATGAATACATGAATAATCCACCACATTTCCAATACTAGCATAAACACACATGCACACATTTGTACTGTATATCTGTGATGGTGAGGACTTTCCACTGACTTGTTTTTCAACTCATGATATTTTCTAATTTACTCATAAACCATTTTTAATTGTTTTTATATACTGTTCCATTAAAAGTTTTTGGGTCAGTAAGATTTTTTTTTTTTTTTTGGAGGAAATGTTTGCTTTTATTCGACGAGGACACATTAATTTGACCAAAAGTGACAGCAAATATATTATATTAAGCTGTTTTCAACACTGATACTAATAAGTGTTTCATGAGCACCAAATCAGCATCAGAATGATTTCTGAAGGATCACGTGACACTGAAGACTGGAATAATGATTGCTGAAAATTCAGCTTTTCCATCTCAGGAATAAATTACATTTTAAAATTTATATTTAAACATAAAACTGTTATTTTGAAATGTAACAATAATAGTTCTGTTTTTAATGTATTTTCCTAATAATTAAATATAGCCTTGGTGAGCATAAGATACTTCTTTCAAAAACAAGTAAAAACTCTTATTGACACCAAGCTTATAACCAGTGTATTTGACTTGTATGTTATATGCGCTATATTTGTTATATGTTGTAAAATTAATTGATGTAATATAGAGTTAATATAGAGCTAAACTGATTGTATTTTTGTATTTCAAAAAAGTCTCATCTGCTGGAGGCAGAAAATGAGGGATTGATGATAATAGGGGCGTACAGTTTTACAAGTTAATCAAATCACAAAATATATACTGTTAAAAGATTTGGGGTAAATAAGTTTTTTTTTTTTTTAAGAAATTACTCAGCAAGGGTGCATCAGTGCATTGATATTAAGGGACAGTTAAGTCGTTTACATTTTCAAAAATATTTTTAAAATAAATGCTATGCATCATGGTTTCTACAAAATATTAAGGGTCCTATCATACACCTGACGCAAGGCGCAGCGCAAGTGTGTTTGCTAGTTTTATTCCGGCGCCATTCGCATTTTCCCGTCCAGCGCCACATCGTTTAATTAGCAAATGCATTTGCGCCCATTTGTGCGCCCATGGGCGTGCTGGTCTAAAAAAGAGGTGTGTTCAGGTGCATTGCTATTTTAAGGAGCTGAAAAACCAACTCAAACCTGGTCTAAAGTCTAGCGCAATGTTTTTTCTTTGTTATTTAAAGAGCGTGTTAGTAAATGCGGGTCCACAATGCGCGTACACGCTGCTTATTAAACACAGGGATGCACAGCAGCACACAAACATGCCAAATATTAAAAATTAAAGGATTGCAATGCATAAGAATTTTTGTAGGCTAATTAAATATAAAAAGGCCTACATGTCATAATGGATAGTCATCGCATGTATCAGAATTAGGCTATCTATTTGCTCGTACACGAGCAGCTCCGTTTCATCTCGGAGACGCGTTCTGTCTTTGCGCTTGCCAAATTCCACCGTGTAAATAGCAAATCCGTCATGGCACAAGCGCAACTGGCTCTTAAAGGGAATGGAAGAAGAGACTCTGATTGGTTAATTGCACGTTACACCCAAAAAAACACCCATTACTCATTAAGAGAATAGGGACAACCCGTTAAGACAATGCGCCCGGGCGCGCCAACCGTTTTTCTGTCGTTAAAATAGCAAAAGTGGATTTGGACACGCCCTGAGTGCACCTGCACCGTGCGCTTTACACTTTGCGTTTAGATCGTTAAAATAGGGCCCTAATAATAATACATTTTTCTTAAGCAGCAAATCAGCATATCAGAGTGAATTCTGAAGAGTCATGTAATAATAATAATAATAATGATGAAAATTCAGCTTTGCCATCACAGGAAGAAATTGCATTTAAATATATATTAATATAGAATACAGTTATTTTTAATTCTAATAATATTTCACAATATTACTGTTTTTATTGTATGTCTCCACAAGTATAGTATTACCAGTAAATTTTAACTTTGTGGGGATTTTTTTAGTCCCCAAAAGGATACAAGCTCATAAATCATACAGAATTAAGTGTTTTTTATTTATTTATTTTTTATCTAAAAATGCAGAATGTTATACACTATAAAAACCATTCAGCCTATGGAATGTCCCCATAAAACATGGAAACCCAACTGTGTGTGTGTGTGTGTGTCTGTGTTTCTTTACAGGGTGAAATCAGTACACACATTTATCCAACAGAATATTATTACAAGCTCACACACGCAAACAGCATGTTCTTCCTTGCTTTTACTTTATCGCTGTGTATGTCTCCACTTTGTAATCTGCTCCATCACTCTTTCAACATCCAACACTCCCTCCTAAATCAAATTATGCCCTTTCCTCTCTCTCTCTCTGCTCAATAAATTCATTGTGTGCTTTCTCTCACATTTTGTTTTTTTCTCTCTCTTCCAACTCTAGATGTGTGTTGAGTTGTTTGTTCTCTTTCTCTGGTTGTATTTTTACCTTCATTCAACCTTCCCTTGCCCCCTCTGTCTGTGAATTGTTTGTGTGCTCTAGGAGACACACACACAGCGTCGGCACTCGTTTTGCTCTCTGTTTCAGACCAATATGTGTGTGGTTGTGTAAAGGTGCAGCCGTTGTTTCATTCATTTCGCTGGATTGAGAAGTTTCTCATGTATGCTCTGCGTTATGCAAGTGTTTCCATGGTGATGAGACTCTCTTCCTGTGTGTGAATCAGACTTCGGCAGCTCTTTCCTGGACAGAGATTGTCTCTGTGTGTGTGTGTTTTTGTGTATCGGCATGGTTTAAAGATGAAAACATGATGTGAGTAGGTGTTGATCAGGGATGTTTCTGAGGAGAGAGACAGAGAGGAAAGAGACTGGAATGACTGTTCCTTCTTCAATCCTAGATTCCCAAATTTACAAAGGTAGCAATTAAAGACTGTATATTGGTTAATTATCTTACACCTTAAAGGAATAGTTAATCTATAAATAAAAATTCTGTCATGTTGTTCCAAACCTGTATGACTTTATTTTTGTGCGGAACACAAAGAAGATATTTTAATGATTGTTTCAATTGTTTTTGCCCAGACAATGAAAGTCAGTGGGGTCCAAAACAAACAACATTGGACTCCATTGACTTTCATTAAAAAGAAAAAATTCAAAATACCTCTTTTTTTTTTTCTTCTTCTACAGAAGTACAGTAAGTCATACAGATTTTGAAAAGAAGGCGAGTAAATGATGACAGTTTTTTATTTTGGGTGAACTATTCTTTTAAGTCCTGTGAATTTTTCAGTGGATGCTATTTTTATTTTCAGTTCAGTCAAATCCATTTTGCCCATATGGTTGAAAGTGCCTCTAAGGTAGCGTTTGAACTCAAGTGTACATGTTAATGTGAGTGCATCTCTTCCTGAAAGCCAACAAGCTTCATCCTTGGCTAAAGTTTGCGAACTGCTTGGCTGCTCTACCACATTAAAATGATTCATGGCTGTACAGCTTCAGCTAAGACCCATTAAAGAATTTGGTGAATCACCAGTATTACTTGAAGCCAATTTTGTAATTATCTTTAGTTCAAGGTTGGACTGATTCTAGAAAAGTTTTGCTTGAGTGGTTTATATGATGAGCTTTTTGAAGTTGTTTGGCCCTTGGAGACTTAACATGCAGCACATTTGAGTTCATGTACTAGGTAGGTGACACAACATGAGACCCTGTAGAAGACTATTTAAAATAACAAATTATAAAACATTGGTTAGCTGTTGAAATTTTTCTATGGAAACCAAAGTTTAAACCCAAATAGAAAATACTATTTACAGTTATTTGTTTCTACAATAAACCTGTAACTTCATTTTATCAATGCTCTATCATTACTGAAAAAGATAAATCAAGCAGAATGTTAGAATTGGCATGATAAATGATTCTAATATAATTTTTTTGATAGTAAAATTAATTACATTAATTAATGTTAATTATATTTTGTATATTTTGTCAGAAACTAAAGTTTGGTAGTTGACATGTTAAACCAATTCATATTGTATGACTGTATGACATGCTGTTCTTCTACACTTTTTTATGTATATAATAAAGACTCTAAAGATATTATTTACTTCAGTTAATAGTTTTTTTAAGCCAGTATCCCTATGGACATACTTTTTCACTTTTTCTATGGATACTTTTTCACTGTTGCTGACCCGGAAAAAAAGATACAGTTCATAATGTGACAACATGCCCCAATATCATAATGCTGTATGGGGTAAGTTGTCACAAGGGAACTTGCCATTAAACTGCCTTTTAGAAACATTCAGCAAATTTAAAGCATAATGTAAAAAGTAAATGTATTGCAATCATAATGTAAAAATGTTATGTGTTTTTAAATTGTATTTAAAAATACAATTCAAAATGTAACATCGTATTCAATTAAACTTACATAAATTAAAAACATGTTCCAATTTAACATTTATGATGTTAAATTTACATCGTAATGACATTTATGAAAAATACCCTTTTCCTAAAAGCTAGTTTTTAAAACTTAGCATTGTTTCATTCTGTTGCACTTCCTGTATGAACCTGAAGCTCTGTACTCAAATAATACAATGCTCCTCCACAGGTGATTTCAGATCAAGTACTGAAGTATTGAGATATAGGCCTTGTCATACTTCCTTGTCTGACAACTAGCCCCATACTTCTCTATAAAGAATCACCTAAAGTCTTGACACTGACAAAAATAAATAAATAAAATCCATGAAATTTGTCAGCTGTCAGTTATGATACACAAATTTTGAAAGGAAGCAGCAGTATGTGCTGAATGTTGAAGAAAAAGCATGGGTTAGCAAAGCGTAAGCAGAATGTTAATATAGAGGAGATCACCTTCAGGGTTCTGGAGAAGGAATGAGGTGCAGTGACAGTCTTGTACTTAGAGCTGAGAGGTTACCGTCGTATTAACCACGCAGTACAGCACAGGTAAAGCTTTTGGTGCTAAGAACGCAACGACAGAAACGTTTCCAGAACATTGTAAAAGCACTGTGACAGCACATCCCGTCTCTCAGGTTCATTTTGTGAGAGCTGTAGCTCGGTGGAAACTACAGGGCTTTCCTACTGTTTTTGCTACTGGCTACACACATGGGAGATTGTGTGTATGGGAGAGAGAGATAAAGTGCGCATATAAATGTATTTACTTTAAAAAGAGGGAATTCCAAGCAGATTCTGCTGCTTTTATAAACACCGCAGGCATATTTCCTCGCTTATTTAGCCTGTGTGTGTCTGTATCCTGCAGTGTAGGGTATTTTGGGCCTGCCTCATGGGTAATCTGAGTTGAATGGAGTTACCTGCTGTTCTCTTGATTTTTCCTCGGTCTTATTAAGTCGGTAGATTTTTTGCCATGGTTTTGTTCTGCAACAAATTTCAGGGATCATAAAAGATTCGCCATAGGACAAAATCGACAGTCTTGGATCGTTTAGCGTGACATGCTTACCGACGGCCGATTAATTGCCTTTACAATGAATTTCATCCAGTAAAGTTCTGAGTCTGACACGGTCAGACATTTTGGATCACAGTCCTGCAGTGTGACTTCTGCTAAGACACCTGCTGACATTTTCTTATCTATGAGGTTATTTACATCTGGTTTAACCCAGATCAAGTACAAGTGTGTGTGTGTGTGTATAAGGTAAATAGGTCAATGAAAACATTTAACAGGCTGCCTGTGTTAGCATCATCACAGAAGTTATTAAGGTTATTAACATAATTTGTTGTTAACAATGTTGTTTAAGTGTTATTTATATAGTTTATAGTATTTATTAATATTTTGAATTAGCTTTATTTTTATATTTTCACTTAAATGTGCTTTTGTCAATTTTTTATTTTTTTTTACTTTTTCGATTAAGCTTTAGGTTTTTTTTTTTGAGTTTTGTTTTTAGTCAACTTGAACTTATTTCAGTTAGCTGTCAAGGCAGCACTTTTTATTTAAGTTTAAGTTTTTCATCTATTATGTGTATTTTTACTTTTTATATTAATGGATTTTTTTTAACATTTTTAATAGTTTTAGTTAACAACAACAATACTGGTTGTTAACTAACGTTCCCCTTACATTATGGTACTGATATCATACACTTATGATAGTGTATCATGCAATTAAACCTTGAGTTCACTCAATCCCAGGCAAAATATAGCCAACATTAAGGGTTTGCAAGGGTTTGTTTGGTATTTGAGTTTTTTGTATGTAAGTGAGGATGTCAGAATGGACAAACTGCCCAGTCAAAGCTGTCAGTTGTGACAAAAGTCTGCAGAACTGTACATCATATGTTCTGAAATACAGATAGTTGATGTCTGTGTTGACTTTTACTTAAGATCTCACTAGAGTCATATCATACAATCTGACAATCAATGATAAAAGACAGAAGAAAATGGCACAGTGTTTGCCTGGACTTGTGATTATGAGGAAGTGAGGTGATCTGAATTAGTATGTAAGCGATTGTTTGTATATTCGGTTTGTGTGTGACTTATAATTCCATTATCATAACAAAGGTGTTCATCTCTGACAGGGCAAAACAACAAAACAGACAGTATTATTCTCGCTCTGCTTCACTCTTTCTCTCTCCTCTTTCAACCACTGTCTCCCGCTTGGACTGTCCCCTTTTTCCCAACCTCTAAATTTTTCTCTTTCTAGTCCTTCTTTTTGCTGTCTGCTCTCCTATTCATTCATCCTTCCTTCCTTTCCTAATTTTTCCTAACTGGCTCTGGCCCTCATTTGTTGGGAGGTTCTGGGTTTCTCTCTCTCTCTTGTCTTCTCTCTCTCTCTGATAGGTTTAGGGAGGCAGCCTCGGTTCAGTCACTCATGTTGACAGATTACCTTCACTAATGGAATTTAATTATTCAGCATATCCTGGTGGCGATTTGGCTTGAAAAAGAACGACAGGATGGGTGATGCGGGGTGGGGTGGGGTTTAGGGGTGGGCGAGGTAGCGGAGGGATGAATTAGGAGTAATGTGTGGAGGAGGAAAGGAAGAAAGTGAGATTTTAATGCTTTTAGTGTCTTCTTTGTCCTCAAAGTTACATGGAACATTCCCATGATTAAACATAAATGCACAGCTTGCAGAAATAACCATTTTTATGCAGATAAGGATTGTGATGATTTTCAGCAAATATTTGAAAATATGGAAGCAGCCATAAGTAATGATAGCTAGATATAGTGAGTATAGAAAGGAATCACCCCCCCCCCCCCCCCCCCAAAAAAAAAAAAAAAAAAACACATTTTGTTGCTTTGCAGTCTGAAATGAAGACAGACACAGTTTTTGTTTTATCTAGCTGTATTTACTCAGTGCAACTTATAACATCCAAGTGAAAAATACGGTGGCCAAGAGAGCTTAATGCGCTACAAATGAAAAAACACATGCAAATAGAAAAAACACCAGCCAATTAAGAAAACATCTTCATCAATTTGACAACACGCACGCTGCAAATTCTCACAACGCAAACACAGAAACGTACTGCAAATACAAAACAAAAAAACAAAAACATGCTGCAAAAATGCACAGTTCACATCGAAAATGTTTAAGGGAAGTGCGTTTCTTTGGTTGTGTGCATTTCTGTATTTGTTTTTGTTGTGAGAATTTGCAGCTTGTTTCTGTATTTGTTTGTGTTGTGAGAATTTGCAGCTTGTTTCTGTATTTGTTTGTGTTGTGAGTATTTGCAGCACATTTCTGTATTTGTTTGTGTTGTGAGTATTTATATCTTCTTTCTGTATTTGTTTGTGTTGTGAGTATTTGTAGCTCATTTCTGTATTTTGTGTTATGACAATTTGCAGCTTGTTTCTGTATTTGTTTGTGTTGTGAGTATTTGCAGCACATTTCTGTATTTGTTTGTGTTGTGAGTATTTGTTGCTCGTTTCTGTATTTGTTTGTGTTGTGAGAATTTGTAACTTGTTTCTGTATTTTTATTTGTGTTGTGAGAATTTGCTGATTGTTTCTGTATTTGTTTGTGTTGTGAGTATTTGCAGCTTGTTTCTGTATTTGTTTGTGTTGTGAGTATTTGTTGCTCGTTTCTGTATTTGTTTGTGTTGTGAGAATTTGTTGCTCGTTTCTGTATTTGTTTGTGTTGTGAGAATTTGTAACTTGTTTCTGTATTTTTATTTGTGTTGTGAGAATTTGCTGATTGTTTCTGTATTTGTTTGTGTTGTGAGAATTTGCAGCACATTTCTGTATTTGTTTGTGTTGTGAATATTTGCAGCTTGTTTCTGTATTTGTTTGTGTTGTGAGTATTTGCAGCTTGTTTCTGTATTTGTTTGTGTTGTGAGTAATTGCAGCACATTTCTGTATTTGTTTGTTGTGAGTATTTGTAGCTTGTTTCTGTCTTTGTTTGTGTTGTGAATGTTTGCAGCTTGTTTCTGTATTTGTTTGTGTTGTGAGAATTTGCAGCGCATTTCTGTATTTGTTTGTTGTGAGTATTTGTAGCTTGTTTCTGTCTTTGTTTGTGTTGTGAGTATTTGCAGCACATTTCTGTATTTGTTTGTGTTGTGAGTATTTGCAGCTTGTTTCTGTATTTGTTTGTGTTGTGAGTATTTGCAGCTTGTTTCTGTATTTGTTTGTGTTGTGAGTATTTGCAGCACATTTCTGTATTTGTTTGTGTTGTGAGAATTTGCTGATTGTTTCTGTATTTGTTTGTGTTGTGAGTATTTGCTGATTGTTTCTGTATTTGTTTGTGTTGTGAGTATTTGTAGCGCATTTCTGTATTTGTTTGTGTTGTGAGAATTTGCAGCGTGTTTCTGTATTTGTTTGTGTTGTGAGTATGTGTATCTTGTTTCTGTATTTGTTTGTGTTGTGAGTATTTGCAGCACATTTCTGTATTTGTTTGTGTTGTGAGAATTTGCTGATTGTTTCTGTATTTGTTTGTGTTGTGAGAATTTGCTGATTGTTTCTGTATTTGTTTGTGTTGTGAGTATTTGTAGCGCATTTCTGTATTTGTTTGTGTTGTGAGAATTTGCAGCGTGTTTCTGTATTTGTTTGTGTTGTGAGTATGTGTATCTTGTTTCTGTATTTGTTTGTGTTGTGAGTATTTGCAGCTTGTTTCTGTATTTGTTTGTGTTGTGAGTATTTGCAGCACATTTCTGTATTTGTTTGTGTTGTGAGAATTTGCTGATTGTTTCTGTATTTGTTTGTGTTGTGAGAATTTGCTGATTGTTTCTGTATTTGTTTGTGTTGTGAGTATTTGTAGCGCATTTCTGTATTTGTTTGTGTTGTGAGAATTTGCAGCGTGTTTCTGTATTTGTTTGTGTTGTGAGTATGTGTATCTTGTTTCTGTATTTGTTTGTGTTGTGAGAATTTGTAGCTTGTTTCTGTATTTGTTTGTGTTGTGAGAATTTGTAGCTTGTTTCTGTATTTGTGTTGTGAGAATTTGCTGATTGTTTCTGTATTTGTTTGTGTTGTGAGTATTTGCAGCACATTTCTGTATTTGTTTGTGTTGTGAGTATTTGTAGCGCATTTCTGTATTTGTTTGTGTTGTGAGTATGTGTATCTTGTTTCTGTATTTGTTTGTGTTGTGAGAATTTGTATCTTGTTTCTGTATTTGTTTGGTGTTGTGAGAATTTGTAGCTTGTTTCTGTATTTGTGTTGTGAGAATTTGCTGATTGTTTCTGTATTTGTTTGTGTTGTGAGTATTTGTAGCGCATTTCTGTATTTGTTTGTGTTGTGAGAATTTGCAGCGCATTTCTGTATTTGTTTGTTGTGAGTATTTGTAGCTTGTTTCTGTCTTTGTTTGTGTTGTGAGTATTTGCAGCACATTTCTGTATTTGTTTGTTTTGTGAGTATTTGTATCTTGTTTCTGTATTTGTTTGTGTTGTGAGAATTTGCTGATTGTTTCTGTATTTGTTTGTGTTGTGAGTATTTGTAGAGCATTTCTGTATTTGTTTGTGTTGTGAGAATTTGCAGAGCATTTCTGTATTTGTTTGTGTTGTGAGTATTTGTAGCTTTTTTCTGTCTTTGTGTTGTGAATATTTGCAGCTTGTTTCTGTATTTGTTTGTGTTGTGAGAATTTGCAGCACATTTCTGTATTTGTTTGTGTTGTGAGAATTTGCAGCGCGTTTCTGTATTTGTTTGCGTTGTGAGAATTTGAAGCGCGTGTTGTCAAATTGATGAAGATGTTTTCATTCAATCAACACTGAATCAGCCACAGTCCACTGTAGATTTCAATGGTATCAGTCATTACAGCCCATATCGTTCAGCCATTATTCATAAGTCATTCACCCATCCATACAAGCCTCTAACAGATTCACATGCGCTCTCACACATTCTCTTTCATTCTCCTTCCACCCACCCACACAGGCGTATTTTTCCCAGCACATTCATTCCCTTTCTCGGCTTCTTTCCCTGCCTTCCACCTCCTTTCTATCTTGCTCCCTCTCGCTTTCCTCACACTCTCTCTTTTGCACTCACACACAGACGAACAAACACACAGTCATTCTCTCCCTCTCTCACCAGGGGACCCTAATTAAGCTTGGCTGGTCTTTGATGTTGTCGCCTAGGCAACAGTCACCATGACAAGGCTGGCTTTTCCAGAAAAAACTAAACAAACAAACATGCGCATTTTACAGCCATACGACATGCACCATGCCCTTCGCACACACCGAGTCAGACACACACATGCATGAGCAATTAGACAAACAAAGCAAATTCACTAACAGGAAGACCTGTTGCACTGTGATGTAACCTTGTGTCAAATATAGACGAGCGCGATATATTGTCAAAGAGCTATACGACTTCATTCAAGAGTTCTCAGGATTCCCGTATAATCATTAGCAAGCCCTCCTGAGGGTGTGCGAGTGTGTGTGGATGTGTGTATGTCTCAGTGGGGAAACCCCTGTTTGCCTTCTGCTTATCAATTAAACAAACCTTGCCAATCTAACACTTACAATTAACATTAAACACATCTAACACCAGCAGCCAGCAGAATAAGCTTCCCGTTCTGTCGTTAGGCTCTGTTGATATACCACCCGACATGAAGTTGCATTGGAAGAGCGATTGAGAGAAAGAGAGAGAGAGCCATATAACTGTCAGTGCACATTATGCCAGAGGAATTCTGTTTGCTTATTGTTCTATCTGTTTGGCATTCCTGGCAGGATAAAATGACTATCCGAGCGTGTTCTCATTGTGGGGCTCATCAATCTGTTTCCCTCTCATTTCGCCTCCTGCGCTGTGTCTGAGAACACACTTTACTCATTCAGTTAGTCGAACAGCAGCTCTATTTATTACTTGTTCTAATGAGCTCATCTGAATTATTAATTTGTAATTGAAGTTTTTGATTAAATGGATGATGAACGGTTGGTCTTGAGTTGTTACGCAACTGGACTTTTGTTTTTTTTCTCTTTCATTTGCTGTGATGAATCCTAAGAGGCTCAGCATGAAAGTGAAAGTGACATACAGCCAAGTATGGTGACCCATACTCAGAATTCGTGCTCAGCATTTAACCCATCCAAAGTGCACACACATAGCAGTGAACACACAAACACCCGGAGCAGTAGGCAGCCATTTATGCTGTGGCACCTGGGGAGCAGTTGGGGGTTCAGTGCCTTGCTCAAGGGCACCTCAGTCGTGGTATTGCCGGCCCGGGACTCAAACCCACAACCTTAGGGTTAGGAGTCAAACACTCTTACCATTAGAATGTACTTTATATTTCATAGAGCTGTTTGGTCCTAAAATCCGGAAGAGAATTTGCATTTTTTGGGCCTTGGGTTCCCTCTGGAATTTCTAATGGGTTTTTAGAGTAGCACTTTTTGATTTATGAATTTAAAATGATTGTTTATAAGTACTTTCTGTTTTGTTCAGTATAAATTACACACAGGCATGCCTCAATGAAAAAAATAACATGATAAATTCCTGAGGGCTATGCACATTCTCTTAAGGGTTTTAGGATTATAAAATAATAAGCTCTATATACATGTACAGTATGTGGAGGAGCATTTTTTGACCAATGAGATTTTAATGTAGCCGGGCCTACCCAGAGCATAAACAAAAAGCAAAGGACCGACAGAATCTTCTGTCTCAGTATTATGTTTAGATATTAAGCCAAATTGTAACTTGTTTAATTATCAATAATTAAATAATAAATTATTTTATTTCAGCGCTATTTCAGTATCGTTTTTGTATTTATTTCTTAGGATTTATTTATTTATTTGTTATATATCTATATCTATCTATCTATCTATCTATCTATCTATCTATCTATATATATATATATATATATATATATATATATATATATATATATATATATATATATATATATATATATATATATATATATATATATACAGGTCCTTCTCAAAAAATTAGCATATTGTGAAAAGAGTTCATTATTTTCCATAATGTAATGATAAAAATTAAACTTTCATATATATTTAGATTCATTGCACACCAACTGAAATATTTCAGGTCTTTTATTGTTTTAATACTGATGATTTTGGCATACAGCTCATTAAAACCCAAAATTCCTATCTCAAAAAATTAGCATATTTCATCCGACCAATAAAAGAAAAGTGTTTTTTAATACAAAAAAAGTCAACCTTCAAATAATTATGTTCAGTTATGCACTCAATACTTGGTCGGGAATCCTTTTGCAGAAATGACTGCTTCAATGCGGCGTGGCATGGAGGCAATCAGCCTGTGGCACTGCTGAGGTGTTATGGAGGCCCAGGATGCTTCGATAGCGGCCTTAAGCTCATCCAGAGTGTTGGGTCTTGCGTCTCTCAACTTTCTCTTCACAATATCCCAAAGATTCTCTATGGGGTTCAGGTCAGGAGAGTTGGCAGGCCAGTTGAGCACAGTAATACCATGGTCAGTAAACCATTTACCAGTGGTTTTGGCACTGTGAGCAGGTGCCAGGTCGTGCTGAAAAAACGAAATCTTCATCTCCATAAAGCTTTTCAGCAGATGGAAGCATGAAGTGCTCCAAAATCTCCTGATAGCTAGCTGCATTGACCCTGCCCTTGATAAAACACAGTGGACCAACACCAGCAGCTGACATGGCACCCCAGACCATCACTGACTGTGGGTACTTGACACTGGACTTCAGGCATTTTGGCATTTCCTTCTCCCCAGTCTTCCTCCAGACTCTGGCACCTTGATTTCCGAATGACATGCAAAATTTGCTTTCATCCGAAAAAAGTACTTTGGACCACTGAGCAACAGTCCCAGTGCTGCTTCTCTGTAGCCCAGGTCAGGCGCTTCTGCCGCTGTTTCTGGTTCAAAAGCACACGCCTGTGCATGGTGGCTCTGGATGTTTCTACTCCAGACTCAGTCCACTGCTTCCGCAGGTCCCCCAAGGTCTGGAATCGGTCCTTCTCCACAATCTTCCTCAGGGTCCGGTCACCTCTTCTCGTTGTGCAGCATTTTTTTGCCACACTTTTTCCTTCCCACAGACTTCCCACTGAGGTGCCTTGATACAGCACTCTGGGAACAGCCTATTCGTTCAGAAATTTCTTTCTGTGTCTTATCCTCTCGCTTGAGGGGTGTCAATGATGGCCTTCTGGACAGCAGTCAGGTCGGCAGTCTTACCCATGATTGCGGTTTTGAGTAATGAACCAGGCTGGGAGTTTTTTAAAAGCCTCAGGAATCTTTTGCAGGTGTTTAGAGTTAATTAGTTGATTCAGATGATTAGGTTAATAGCTCGTTTAGAGAACCTTTTCATGATATGCTAATTTTTTGAGATAGGAATTTTGGGTTTTCATGAGCTGTATGCCAAAATCATCAGTATTAAAACAATAAAAGACCTGAAATATTTCAGTTGGTGTGCAATGAATCTAAAATATATGAAAGTTTAATTTTTATCATTACATTATGGAAAATAATGAACTTTTTCACAATATGCTAATTTTTTGAGAAGGACCTGTATATTGCACACAGCCATACCTCTAGGTTTTTAACTTTTAGCAGGATTTTCAACCAATACATTTTTATTATTTTATTTTATTTTATTTTATTTAAAATAAATGTAGGAACAAAACTCAAATGACCTTTTTTTTCACTTTACACCACTGCATTTAATTTGGACATGGTGTTAGATTAAAAGAACAGTTAATAAGGCTTTTATGGTGGCTGAGTTTTATTTCTTTGTGTTATGTCATTGTTGCAGCTAGTGACTGCCATGTTCCCTTGAGCACTTTTAAAAGACTGAATGCAAATTTGATATCCATTATGTAAATTGAAACTTTGCTGTGAAACTCCACTCAATTTGCATTGTTTAACATTCCCATTCTGACTTTTCCCCTTCAGCTTTTCGTCATTGACAATGGTGCGGACGACTGGCGGATCGCCATGACCATAGAGCGAGTGCTGCTTATCGCTCTGGAGCTGATTGTTTCGGCGGTTCACCCGGTGCCGGGGGACTTCAAGTTCATGTGGCGGGCGCGACTGGCCTTCTCCTACGCTCCCTCGCAGGCGGAGGCAGATCTAGACATGGTGCTATCTGTACCCATGTTCCTTAGACTCTACCTCATCGCCCGAGTCATGCTGCTGCACAGCAAGCTCTTCACCGACGCCTCCTCCCGCAGCATAGGGGCACTCAACAAGGTCAGAGGTCAACCCAACAACTCAAAACTGAGAATTTATGGTGTGAATTATTATTTGTAGCATTTGTTTGTGAATATGTCTTTCCTTTCTTCCCATTTCCTTTCGTTTAGCCTGGCCCCATTAGCCCCTGCTGGTTGATTTATTCTGGTTGATATATGTATTCTGACTACATTTTTTTTTTTTTGCAAGTAGCATATCATCTGATTTGGACATCTCTTAAAAGCTTGAAATCACATACTTCTGGAGGGTTCTGCGCTAGCCAAACCACTACCTTTTAGGTGAATGGGAATGCTAGCAGCTAGCTTTCTTTCAGGTATTATAGACAACCTAGTCCAAACTTCATTAGCTTGCCAGCTTTTCCTTTTCTGTCTGCGCCTAGATTCAATAAACACATCTTCTCAGGAGAATATGCCTTTGTCCCATCCGAATGTGTCTGCATGTCAGTCCTGAAGGAGCTGAATCTGTTCAGCCGAGAAAAACGCAGTACATAGTGTGGCTGAGCACAGTAAAGTTCATTTTATGAGGACAATCATGAGCACAGAGACCTGTGGTTTTCAGCGCTGGGGGAAGATGTTTTGTGTGCTTATGTGGTTTGTTCAATCTCTTGAGGAAGACGAACCTGTCAGCTTTACTGATGGTTTAAAGATTGTACATTTATAGGCCGGTTCACACTGACCCAACAAACATCAGGGTTCACACACTGATCCAAAATTGCTTAGAGTTACTAAATAATAAAACTAGACAAACTTTTTGATTCCTTGGATTCCCAAATATGATGATCCCTTTGCTAGGGACCCGTAAAAGAGATACAAACATGGGGCTGATTATAGACTAAATTACTTGTGATTATTCTTATGATTTCTAAGCAGTCTTTACAAAGTATATTAAAAGCATAAATTTGGCAAAATCTGAAAATTTTTGGCTTATTTGAGTATTTATTTATTTAAAAAAAAAAAAATCAGAACCCCTGAACTATATTATTATGAACATGCAAATGTGTTTATTGCATGGTTATCAGTTTACTTAAACTAAAATGAAAGCCATTAAAAAAAAGATGTTGCTTGAAGTAAAATAAACTTTATTTTTAGGTTGCCAAGGCAAAAATTATTATTTTTTTCATTTAGTTTAATTTCATGTACTAAATTAACTAAAACTGAAATAAAATGAACAAATAATATAGGTATATTAAAAACATTATATAAACACTATATTCTGCCACTATACAAAAAAAAAAACTATAATAGTATTAGTATCTTGTGATACTAGTAAAATTACTTTTTTAATATAAACATATTGTCTCATATAGTATACATAAAGTATATATTTTTGGTCAAAGGGATTTGACTGACAAAAAAGTTTGAGAATCCCTGCTATAAACTATGGATATTATTTATTAATGTGAAGTAGCTGACTATATTAAAGCTACTTAAGGTGGCAGAATCTTCAAAAATATATTGCTATCTGATCATTTATCATTTTAAAGGGATAGTTCGTCCAAAAATGAAAATGTTATGTTTAGCTGCTTACCCCCAGAGCATTCAAGATGTAAGTGACTTTGTTTCTTCAGTAGAACACAAATCATGATTTTTAAATTCAACTGTTGCAGTCTCTCAGTCGTTTAAGACAATTCAAAATTAAACCCTGCAGCTTGTGACGATACATTGATGTGTAAAGACACAAAACAATCGGTCTGTGCAAGAAACTGAACAGTATTTATATAGTTTTTTACCTCTGATTCACACAATGTCCGAACAGTTAGAACGAGCATTTACCTCTGCAGGCGCATGAGGCACCTTCTTCTTCTTCTTGCTTTATGGCGGATCGCAGACTTATAAGTGCATTACCACCACCTCCATCTCTCAAGTGGATCTCAATTAGGAGTGTCAGTGTATTCCACTTGAGAGATAAGAAGCGGTAACAAAAATCATGATTTGTGTTCTACTGAAGAAACAAAGTCACCTACATCTTGTATGCCCTGGGGGTAAGCAGGTAAACATCAAATTTTCATTTTTGGGTGAACTATCCCTTTAAAGGAACAATATTTCTTGTGCTCAAAAGCAATGAGTGGTTCTAAATGAATCTTGATTCAACAGCAGCGTTTAACTATTTAATTATAAAAAAGACGCCCTTCTGCACAAGAGAGACTTGACTCTTGTTTCTTTTGGAGTCACTAAAACTAAACAGACCAGTGCTGAGGACATTTAGGAGAGAGCTTTTGATTATCATGTAGTTGGCTCAGCTGTAATGCTTTCTGTACAACACAATGTGACATAAAATGCAACTATGTTGTGTTGTCACACTAGGCTGCTACTTATTGGAAAAAGTGGCTAGTAATTGGAAAAGCTACGTTATTATGGAAAAAGCTGAACTACTATCATGCTACTAAAATTAAGTTAGTAGATCCAACAAAAAACCCATTTGCTATTTGGTGTATCTTGGCATTTGCTGGGTAAGAGTGAACTAGCGATTAAGACGTCGCGTCGGTTGAATGTCAGCTTTAGACAGAAGCTTCATCTAATTGTTTTTGCATTGTTAGGATGCAGAATCACAGCTTGGGGTCAGTTGATGTGACTGATGAATTTTCTGCGGTAATGGATTTTATGATGGATGGCTGAGCCTTTTTCAAGCAGGTTTATCTGGGCTCTCCTTTAGATGGCTGATTGATGTCTTTGAATATTGTGTATCTCTTCAGCTTTGTGCTTAAGAGAGACTGAAGAATGACTGCTGTGGCTGTCAAGTGTTTGATAGTTCAAAGTTTGCGTTTCGTCCTTGGGTGCCATTAAAATAACCCAAAACAGGTGAAAGGAGTCCTGCTGTAGTTTAATTTGAATGGCTGATTGGAGAGGGTAATTACTTTGTCCTTTGAGAAAAGCTCTTGTTTCAAAGAGATGTAAATGCAAATTCTCTTTCCTCTCATGTGCTGTTTTATCATTAATGATCATGTGGTCCATCTTAGCTCAGAGATCTCCGCCTCCCCTCTGGAGAGCTGCCCTTTATGTGACTTTTAAGTAACACAAATCAATAATAATGATGATGATAATGAATATTATTGTTTTCCGTCAAGTATAGATGAAATAGTGTACAAACAAACAATGGCAACACTTCTTGTTCTTCAAACAACCCAGAAAAGAGCTGCATGAGATTCAAACTGAGCTGAAAATGGATAAAGAAAAAAAAATGTGTGGAGCTACAATTTGGGCTTCTTGTAGATTTCAGTCAGTGCACACCTAGTATTTCACATCACATTACATATAGTAGTTCAGGTCACAGTCATTAATTTTTGCACAAGACATCACACAACTTCTGATCTCAGATCAAGTTTTAATTTTCAAGTGCAATTGCTGTGACAAATATAAGGCCAAAAGCTTTTGATGGTCTTAATATTAATAAGACCTCCATAAGTAACAAAGGGGACCCAGTCTCACCACCACAGCAGCATATGCTGCCTTTTTGGAGATAATATGCCCTTAAAAAATGTTCAGTAGGGTGAAGTCAGGTAAAATGGGACACTTTTTGGTAAGTTGCATTTTAAACAACCTAAAGCAGTTAGAATGTATTAATATTGTATGTGTTTTGTTTAAATAGATTGTATTGATGAAATTTTCCCAATTTATGTATTTATTAACAAACTGTTCATCTTTAAAAACCATCTGACACCCTCTTCAGCAAACTGGAAGCAATCAGGTTGAGTGGGACACTTTGTTAAGGAAAGCAAGACACTATTTTATTGTTAAAATGAACATGAGAAATACAACCCCAATTCCAATGAAGTTGGTAAGTTGTGTAAAACGTAAATAAAACCAGAATATATGCTCTGAAAATGTGTGGCGCATTATGAAGTGCAAAATACAACAACGGAGACCTTCAATTAATTCATACTTGGAAGGATTTTTTAAAAATGCATTTCTGGAACTAATGCAAAAATTGTAACATTGTAAACTTCAATCTACATTCAATGAATGGAACTTTCATTAAGCCTACATCCTTTTACCACCTTTTAACAACTTCAGTGAACACATCCAAGACAGATGAAGTCATCCATAAGTCCGTTGAGCTCTCCGCAGGACTCATAATACCACCGTTGGCAGTGGCAGCAAGCCACCCATTCCTCATTGGCCTTTGGGTCGCTTGCGTCCCCATAGACCCCCTTGCAACCAGTACAGGGGTCACTTCCCTGAACTGCTTTTTGGAGGCGGACACCAGCCGGCTTACGCACGTTGGTTGTTTTTGGGTTCTATTTGTCTGCTTTGGCTGCTTTAATTTTGGTTTGTGTCCTTCAGTCACCCCCTGCTCATATTCTTCAATAGCCCCTGTCATTCTCTCTTCACTCCACTGGTTTAGTTTTCTTCCTTTCCTACTTTGCTGTCTTTTCCTTTTCTGTATTGCCCTGTCACTCCTTTTTTCTCTCTCTCTGTCCCTCTCCTCTCTGTATGGGTGCCATCTTGTGTGTATTGAAAAATAACAATTTTATATTCAGACACATTTTTATTACTTATAACTTTAAAATGTAACCTTCTTGTTCATGAAATGGCTGCACTGTGTTTGCAAGCATTTAAAATATTCTTATTTATTTTACATTTATTTCGTAACTTGTAGAAACTTCCTTGGTTGCAGGAATAATTAATACAAATGTAAAAATCAAAATAAAACACTAAAAACATTCATTATTTTATTTGTTTACCTGCATGTCATGTGACCACATCAGAGAACTGTGAACATGCCAATGTGTTTATTGAAGGCTTTTTAGATAACTGAAACAAAAAAAAACATGTTTGTTTTAAAAAGGGGTTGACAAAGCTTACAAATCACATTTGAGAATCCCATAGAGAAAACTATAGGTTTAATTTTTCATGTTCACAATATAATATTTACCAGTTTAGAAGCATTTTAAGCCACTTCTATCCATCAGTAAAATCTTCTTGCTGCTTGTTGTAAGTTGTGTAGCTTTATCTATTGTGACAGTGATGAATGACATCCAGACTGAAAGGACTCACTAACTTGCGATAGTGTTCTCCTTTCAGGTGCACTTTAACACACGGTTTGTGATGAAGACCCTGATGACCATATGCCCGGGCACTGTGCTGCTGGTCTTCAGCATCTCCCTGTGGATCATCGCTGCCTGGACCGTAAGAGTGTGTGAGAGGTGAGAGAGAGAACGAGCATGAGCAAGAATGAACAAATGAATCATTGTGTTTCCAACTGCACTTTTCTGTCTAGACGCTGTCAAGTTTCTTATGCTTAATGAGGACTCACCTGAATCCTCACCAATAAGTGGCACTGCCTGGATAATAACACACCGTTTGAGGTGTGCAAACACTCACTCTACACATCCACTATTCTGTGGGGAGGAAAAGAGGCCAGAGAGAAAGAGGGATCGAAGGAAAGAAAGAGACAGAATAGGAGCACTTTCATTCACACCCTTGTTTCCATAAGACCTGTCTATCTAAACAGCATTCCTACTGTTCCAGATACTCATGCACTCCGGACAGCAGCCAGTCATGACGTGCATCAACAGATTTCCCATGTTGCATCTTAAAGGGGTTGCGGGATAAACTAGGCCCTCAGGCCAGTGAGTGGGTGTTTTCAACTCTACCAGGCATGTTGTCATGGTTACAAACTCTAGATGTGTGTTAGTCTTGGGGTAGACGCTTTAAAATATTGAGGGTTCCCTGGATTGGGGACCTGAGGTTTAATGATTATTTTGATAGCGGCAGGCTCGAGCAGCGTGATGTGAGTGATGGTTTGCGCATTTGAATTGCCACGTCTGATCAGGGCAGTGTTGTTATGAGATGAGCCTACGGGGATCTGCTCTATTTTTATGCACTGCACTCAAAGTCATCATGTTAAAGGCGCTTTCCAGAGGAGGAGTCTCTCTGCAGGCTGTGTGCTGCTCTTACTCAGTCCAGCACGCACACAGTGGAGTTTAGACTAGTGGTCGACCGTTATTGTTTTTTTGAGAGCCGATGCCGATATCTTGGAAAGCATGGGGGCTGATAGCGGATATAATTTTTCAAAAAATGTAATTAATATTTAAGAAATTTTAAATCATTTGACAGTGGATTAAAAAATAAATGTTTAAAGCTTTCAATTAACACGGACCGACCATCACACAGAGAACACACGATCATGCAGTTCACATCCACACTTCACAAGATCTCACAGCTGGATTCAACTAAGTTTGTAAGGTTTGTGAAATTAAATGTTCATTAGTCATTCAAAGATTTGTTTAAATGATATAAATGTGTATTTGCTTAATGCTGACGGCAAACGAGAAAGTATTATAATATTTGTCAATTACTAATGATATAAAAGCAATCGTTATAATACTTTGTGTATACATTAAAGGTTCACCCAAAAATGAAAATTTGATGTTTATCTGCTTACCCCCAGGACATCCAAGATGTAGGTGACTTTTCAGTAGAACACAAATTATGATTTTTAAGTCGAGCCGTTGCAGTCTCTCAGCCGTATAATGCATGGCAATGGTAACAAAATCTATGAGAGTAAAAAAAACATGCCCAGACAAATCCAAATTAAACCCTGCAGCTTGTGACGATACATTGACGTATAAAGATACAAAACGATCGGTCTGTGCAAGAAACTGAACAGTATTTATAATTTTTTTTTCCTCTGATTCACGCAATGTCAGAACTCTTGTGAACGCGCATTCACAGCAGCCTGCATCATCTTCTTCTTGCTTGCTTTATGGCAGATCCCAGACTTATAAGTGCCATTGACACTCCTAACTGAGATTGTCAGTGGTCCATTTGAGAGATAGGTGGTGGTAATGCACTTATTTTGTTACCATTGCCATGCATTATATGGCTGAGAGACTGCAACGGCTGGACTTAAAAATCATAATTTGTGTTCTACTCAAGAAACAAAGTCACCTACATCTTGGATGCCCTGGGGGTAAGCAGATAAACATAAAATTTTCATTTTTGGGTGAACTATCCCTTTAAATCCTTTGTTTAACCATTCTATTGGATTATTAGACTGACTTCTATCCGTATTAGACAGAATTGTTAACGACGACGCGAACAAGAGGGAGAATGTGAGCACTGTGTGCTTAGGCGCTGTCGTTCTCTGCGATGTCAAAATAAAATTCCCGCCTCGAACACATTGGCCAAGCAGAAAAACTTATCGGCCGATGCTGATATTTGCCTTGCCGATATATCGGTTGACCACTATTTTAGACCTCCCTCTAACTGGATGAACTTATTTTAACTACATTCTTGGGAGGTTGCTATGATGCCTTGAGAGGACTTCAAAAATGCTATTGTACAAATAATATAGAAATCTGCAGTTCTACCTCAAATCTTCTGTTGAAGTCAACTTGAAATTGGCCCTGTTTACTTCTTTGTCTACACAATTCATTTGGTAATTTTAGTTCAAAAAATAATAATAATAATAAATTTGTGTTTTTCTGGGGAATCAGACCTATGATGACCTTGATGTTGTTAGTGTGATATGAGCTTCAGGGAGCCTTTAATGTATGCTTGCTCTCGCTCTCTCAAAATGCTTTAGAAATTTTGTGAAAACCTAATGGGGTTTCCCCCATCCAGCTCATATATGTATATAAAAACATATAAATTTATTTATTTATTTATTTACATTTTTCAAATGTGTAACAAACATTTAAGAAGTTTCTCGAAAAGCCTGTGGGCAAACAGTTACCTTCAGAGTGCTTTGCAGATCAAATTAAGGAATGGAAACATATGAAAGTATTTGATGTGAAAACTTTGATGTGATATTTGTGCCTATTTCACATCCAGTTATTGCTTCTCCATACCTTCCACAGGCAGAGCTAATAATCAAATCTTTCCCAACTGAACCTCAGCTTCTTTTTTTCTCTCTCTCAGGTACCATGATGCTCAGGATGTGACCAGTAATTTTTTAGGTGCAATGTGGCTCATCTCCATCACCTTCCTCTCCATTGGATACGGAGACATGGTGCCTCACACCTACTGTGGCAAGGGAGTGTGTCTGCTCACAGGAATTATGGTATAAACACACACACACAGAGGTTTCACACCCACGGCAGCAAGGGACAGTATAAAGATATGTTTTCCTTCTCATTATCTTATTTCTAGAAACCCAAACCACAGTCTCACCACCCATGTCGGTTAGCAAACACCAGGACACAGCTTGCAAACACTGAGTGTTTTTAGGATGAATCCTTTTGTGTATTCTGGGACGGCACATTTGTTCAGCTTTGAGGCTGTTGCGGGCTGCCATTGTTCTGCCTGATTAGCTTCCAGTACAGTGGCATTAGTTTAATGTAAGCCCCAGGTATTTCTTGCCATAATCTCTCTCTCTGAGCCTGTATTGTATGTCTCTGTGCTTGAGGAAAGCCTGACAGGTGGTGTATAGCAACGGTTTAGATGTGTTTATTTTGATGTTGAGTTTGCAGATGGTAAATATCTGTTAGTAGAGGTCACTTTCTCTTGTTTCTCTCCTCTCTCTGTTGTTGTGTTTGGAGTATTTGTTCTTCCTGTTCACATACTGTCAGTTTCAGTGTCTCTAAATATCCTCACAGAGAGACTACAGAGGTGGTTAACGTGACATGCTGCTTCTTTTTCTGTTTATTTTCATTTTAGGAGTTTTTGAGATCTTCATATTTCCTTCTGGATTCCACACACACACACACACACACACACACACACACACACACACACACACACACACACACACACACACACACACACACACACACACACAATCACATAGCAGGTTAGTCCGTGACAAATAAGAATGTCCATTATAAAGAAAAGGAAAGATCTTTTAAAACTCTAGTATAAAACACGTGACAAATGATCAGATACCTGTATGGATTCTTCGTATATATTTTTTTGTTTTTTTACATTTTCAAGAACAATTTAAATTTAATGACACTAAAAATGTAATGTGGTGTAGGAGGACAAAGATATTTTCCTTACACCTTAAAAAGATGAGTGTACACAGTCATAATAAAATATTTTAAAAAAATCATGAAATAAAATGTTTTTTTTTTTTTTAAACAAATATATTATTAAACATAATTATAATTTAATAAAATAAATATCAGGTTTTTTGGGGGTAAAATTTTTGCCACCTGAACTAACCATGTCATATGACTTGTTGACCTTGACACAGTCACGTGAGTCATTTCTCTATGATTTAATTTCCTGTTTGGCATGTTGATATATGATTTTTAATATATTTGTTAAATATATGTATGTAACAAAATATTATGCCAAACTGCATAATAAGGATTTCTTTAAATGAATTTCATTATTTTAATGAGGATTTTTTTTGTTCATTATAATATCAGGGCAGTTGTATCATCTTGACATTTTGGCTTTAAGCTCCCCCAAAATGAATTTTAATTAAAAACATGCTCATCATAGGGCAGATATATTTAAGTCATTGTATGTATGAAGTGAATTTGTTTTACGTATTTTGAATAAATTATTAGATCTGGCCAATATATATATATATATATAATGATGTGTCATTGACCAGATAACACTGACATATTCTCACAGTCTTAATTGTTGGAAAGGGCAGCTAATGTTTCAAACCGCTTGTGTTCTTTCCATTTTTAAATGTGAGCTGCTAAAGAGATGAAACGCTTCAGAATAGGTATTAGAGATAGAGAGAGAGAGAGAGAAGGGAGAAAAAAATGTGTTGGATGTGATTTCTTTTACTGTTAAGAGTGATTGTAATGACTTTCTATAGGCAGAATTATGGGACTTGTTGCTATGACAACACCGAAGGCCAACTCTGTTAGACTGTACCACTGCCCTAAGGGAACGGGAGTGTTTGGGCAGGGTTTTAGTTTGCCAGTCTCTTGGTGCTGCTTGAGGATTTAGGGATGTAAGTAGCACCTGTCTATCCTGTCTGCAAATGTAGATGTGAAATGGAGAATATTATATATCAGTATAGTGTCTTTAATAACTCACTACCTCGACTTCCTCATTCAAACACAAACTAATGGCTAATGGATTGTTATAGTTGAGTATTAGCCTTTTTCTGGCATCATAACAGTGAAGATTCAGCATTGTCAGCTGTAACACAATGTATTTTGGTCTGAGGGCAGGTGCTTTTTCTTTTCTCCTCATGACATTAATAACCTTCAGATCTGGAGAGACATGAAATATGAACTGAAATGGAGGATGTCTGCAGATAAATGGATCTTTCTGACACTCTTTTGTCACTTTAAGAGATTAATGTTTTGTGTTTTATTTGGGAATAGTTTTTATACAAGTTGCCATGTGGAAACACATACACAATATGTTTTTTTGATGTCCTAGAGGGGTTTTCCGTGGATGGTCGTCATATTTTATTAAGTGGTGAATATGGGCAACAAAAGTGCTTCTTTAAAATGGGCTTTTTTGCTTTATATTTATGTCTTGTGAAATGGGTCGAGAGTATTTTTGGATTTATGTTTCTCTTCTGTATGTCCTACAAGTGGGTTTAAAAGCATTCCATTAACAACACACACACACACACTATACACATATACACTGTACACAGTCATAGGAAGCACACACACTTTTATTAGTCACTTTTTTAATTCAAATTCATTTCTTATTTGTAGTTCTGTGACCTCATTAACACCTCCACTACCCTTTCTTGTCGCTTTTTTCCCCAGACCTCTTTCTTTGCTAAACTATTGTTTCTTGAACTGAAATTGTATTCCTCTCTCCCTGTCTGCATCACTCCAACTCTTCACCTCTGAATGGGTTTATTTCCTCATTTTCCCGCAATCTGTCTCAGTCTCTTTTCATCTACGTGCCACTACTACTTTGGTGTAGTTGTCGGTGATATCTTCAGTTTACAGGAATAAACCTCTCTCTCATTTTTGTATCACCCTGGTCTCTTCTTCAGTGATGCCTATACTGTTCTCAGAAAATCTCAAGAATCTCATGTCAGGGTCATATTTCATCCATCCATCCATCTATCTATTTATTTTTAATTACGTTAAATTATATAGTATAATATTAAGTCATTTTAATTACTCTGCTTAAATTAAACTCTGCTAGGTGTGCAAAGTTAGTAGAGACTTCCTAACAGACTAAAGGCTTTAATTAAAGCAAAAGGTGGTTCTGCAAAATAGTGACACAAGGTCATCTGATCCTTTTTCCAACTCAGTGATTCAGTTTTTTAAATTATTTTTAATTTTTATTCTTTTCTGACATGTTGGTGTTATTTCTTTCACTTGGATGTTATAAGTTTCACTGAGAAAATATAACTGGATAAAACAAAAACTGTGTCTGTCTTCATTTCAGGCTGCAAAGCAACAAAATGTGATATTATTTAAAGGGGTCCTATTATGCTTTTTCACTTTTTAAACTTTAGTTAGTCTGTAATGTTGCTGTTTGAGCATAAAAAAGATCTGCAAAGTTACAAAGCTCAAAGTACACTTAAAAGGAGATATTTTATTTAACAGAAATACCTTTTCAAAAACTACAACTCGTTTGGACTACAATGCATATTTTCCGGATTTGTGATATCACCAATACAGACAAATGGGACGAGACCTGGTTGAGCTGCGCTAGAGAAGGCAATGAGTGTCATCACTAAGTCGGAGACACGCTAGCTTTCCCAAGGCAGATGAACTTAGAGTGCTTACAATCATCTGGGTTTAAATCACGCTCGAATTGATTTGATTTTTATGCTGAAGCTCATAGGCGGCTATGGTAAGGGGCATTACATTTCCCGACCAGGCACCAAGTGGAGCCAATCACAACAAACACTGGCCCAGCTAACCAATCACAGCACGTTTCTTATTTCAGAAGGCGGGTACAAGAACTATTCAAGCCGTTAATGCCAGAATGGGGAGAGAGGTGTTGTAATAATGTAAAATATGTGAAAAATAATGTTTTTTAGAAAAACTATTGTGTGAGAGTGTTTTATTGTACACCCCCAAAAACAAAATCAAGACCTTGTAAAAGAGCATAATAGGACCCCTTTAAACATCAGAGCTCCTATATGTTAGGTCAAGATTCAAATCTGGTCCCCTTTCACACTAAACAAAAACTAGTGCCACTAGAGTCAGACTTTAAAAACTTTTTTCCCCTTTTGTCATGCCTTATCTCTAGGGAACCAAGTATACAGAACTGCCACTGGTTCCCCTGGTTAAAAGAAATAGGTGCATGACGCCACAGAATGTAACACTGCAAACAATCCTAACAGTCCAAAAATTGTCTTCATTTTTTCATATTATATTTTTTTTCTTATGATTTTGCCTGACTTATTTGTAATTTATCTCCTTTTACTTAAACCACTTCATAAACACTTGTTTGTTTTATCTTTTTTTCTCTCTCTCTTTCTAATGCTCTCTCATCTGGAATAAACTGGAGTTAATATTTCCATAGCCCATCCATGGGACCTTCCTTGTTTATTATCAAATATGTTGTTCCATGTGACCTCTGCTAATGATACAAGTATGTAACGTTTTTATGTATGTGTGATCTCTCACCTTGACCTCGTTTCTTGTCTCTCGCAGGGAGCAGGATGCACTGCATTGGTTGTTGCTGTGGTAGCCAGGAAGCTTGAATTGACAAAGGCGGAGAAGCATGTGCACAACTTTATGATGGACACACAGCTCACCAAACGGGTAAACACACAGACACACATAAACTCACACTTCACTAATGGACACACAGACACAACTTTATTTTCAGAAAAGCATATACATGTATCAGTTTTCTTTTTCCCTAGGTCCTTTTAAAAATTGTATGTACTTGAAGAACTCAGAAATAGCTCCTCATATCAAATATGTAGGCAACATCATGGCAGACATCAGTGACTAGAAGGCTGGTGATCAATAATTGTAACGCAGATTAAAAAGAAATCACTTTAGCAGTGGAGTGCTGCTTCAGAGGAGCAGCTGTAGTAAATGCCTTCTCAAGTGAGGGAGTAAGAAAGCGGATGGAAAATGAGTCTGGGTTTTTTTTTAGTTTTTTTTAAGTTTATTACCTTACGTGCACTCAATTGCCTCAGTTTAAGAGGCTGTCGGGGTAAGAGAGAAAGAGAGATTGATAAATACTGTAGAGTTACTGTGGCAATCATCCTCATGCATTGAGTTTGCCGCTACTATGGTTACAAAGCTTTACTAAAAGAGAAAAAATGTGCTCGCAACTTTGACCTCACAAACCTGTTGCCGTGGAGACACGGCGGCAAAGGGTTTACCTTTAACTGGATGACAGGGTGCAGGATGTTCCTCCATCTCCGCATTAGGAGGTAATGACAAATGCTGGGTTGTTTCAACCCAATTTTGGGTCAGATATGAACTAACCCAATTGTTGGGTTAAAAATTTAACCCAACATTTGGGTTAGTCCATATTTGGGTTGGGATGAAAGAGATGGTAAAAGTATGGTAAAGATGGACAAGCTTCTCAGGCTAGAATTGTTTACCACAAACTATCTTTAAATATAAATGCTTATGTGCTCTTTATAAAGTATCCCAGTTTTCCAATCATGGAAGTGGTAAGTGGTAAATGTATTCAATACGCTTCTGAACTTATCACACTTGTAAAAGCCGGTCTTCAAGAATAAATATGCATTCATGAGGGTTGTAAATATTTACTTTCATGCAATTATTATTTTTAAAGGTTGTAATGTGATGAACACACAACAAAATGATCTTTCAATTTAGCCATTTTAACTACCCGTTTTTTAAGTACACTCTTAAAAACAAAGGATCTTAATAGGCACCTTTGGTTTCATGAAAAACATTAAACATCCATAGAACCTTTCCATTGCACAAAAGATTCTTTATGGAAAAGTGTTCTTCAGATTATTAAAAAGCTCTTCACATTAAGATAAATGGTAAACGTGTAGCAAATATGCAAGATACAAGTTATAAATCATCCATAGGCAACATGCTTATATTACCTAATCAAACTGACAAAATCCATAATGCTTTAAATATCTATCCAGTTTTTAAACTAAGGTGTGATGAATGAAGAAATGAAACAATCATGAGGTTTTGTGCCAACTCTGAGAGTAGGCCAGAGTATATGATCAATAATACAGTGAAACGACTCCATTAACTCTATTATAAAAGTGTAGTGCATATCCTGTAAACTCACTATTTTCTTGGAGAAATGTTCTATGATTGAATTGGTGAGCTAGTCTGGCAGCTGCTGTAATAGTAAGGCTTCAATTTACCACAAAGTCAACAATGATGGCCCAGACTTCATTACAGTTCCCTGCCCTCTGCCTCTTTCTCTCTGACGTCTACTTGGAACTGCTTTGACCTCTCTGACAGTCTTTCTCTTGCTCTCCTGTCTCATCTTGTCTTTGATTGATTGTACAGTACCTAGTAGTAATTGCCATGTGAAAAAAAAAAAAAAAAAAAAAAACCTATATGGCGATAATGTATTAAGAGGTCATTATGGTTGGTTAAGATGTTGACTCTCAAATACGCATAAAAATTCGATCCAACCTGTTGAAACTGAAGGAAGAGCAAATAGTTTGATGATTAACTCTTTAGAACAGTTTCGATTAAATCAGTGGTTCTCAACCAGGGGCCATCAAACATTAAAATAGCCTATAGCAACCAAAAATATTGTCATTATTTTGGGAAACCTGGATATATAAGTTAGGAAATGTGATTTCAGGACCTGGAAAAGTCATGTAAATGAATAAAAAAATAAAAATCCATGTGCATTTTTATAACAAATATAATTTCTTTTGCTAAATATACATTTTTCTAGCTATGTCAAGCTCTAAAATATTTTATGTAGATATATATATATATATATATATATGTGTGTGTGTGTGTGTGTGTTATCCTTGTGTGTGTGTGTGTGTGTGTGTGTGTTATCCTTGGTCTTTTTCCAATAAATTACAAAAATCTGGAAAAGTCATAGGGCCTTTGAATATTGTTGTAGACAATAGTGGGCACAATAGTAGGCCTTGGGGCCAAAAAATTGAGAACTGCTCAATTAAATGATGGTCAAATGTTTTAAGAGAAACAAATGAAATAATAGCATGGGTAATGCAATTTCTTAAGTGAAATGTGTTTTTTAAAAGAAATAGTGATAAGAACTTAAAAAATAGAAAATTTATCACTTATGAAAATGTTACCAAAGTGAGTAAAATTACATTAAATTTACATTGAGTAAAATTACATTGAAGCACTGTACACATTTTATTTGTTTTATTTTATTTTATTATTTAATGCGTTTTAAATGCATTTTATTAATTATTTCAGATTGGTTTTATGTGGGTAATGAGTAGTAGACTGTCATATAATTTTGTGCTGGTATATCTGAGCTATACCATCAATTTGCATTATGATTTTTCCTGAAATGTGATTTTTATGTGCAGGGCCGTTTCTAGGCATAGGCGACTTAGACTGAATCACTTTAAAACTATCAAATCAGTGCTTAGAAAAGTGGTTGTTGGGACAATATAGATTAGTAATGGCCCTTTGAATGTAAATAGGTCAGTAATAATGTATGATCCAGTCTGTGTATTTAGGAGATGTAAGGGAGCTGTTCTGAACTGTATTATTATTGTAGTAGCAGTATTTATTAATCACTATAATACTGCTTCGATGACATTTGGATTTCAGATTCCAGAAAACTCCACTTGTAGATTGCTATGAGCATCCCTGCCTTAATTATATCTGGTATCATCTTCCTCTCTCTCTCATTCTCTAACTTGCCCTGTCTCTGGCTCTTCTCATAAATGAGACCTGCATTGAGGTTGGGCCAGAGCTCCTATTGTTGTATTATTAAATACACTGACCACTCTTAATTAATCAGAACTGTGCAGTGCTAAATCCAGACACAGTGCTTAAAAAAGCCTGGTGCTGCCCTATGGGTGGAGGAATACTGTCAAATCAGGAGCTGATTAAAAGCGGGAAGGTTCTATCGTCCCTCCGTTGCCCACCGAGGATGTAATTGTTCTTTTCTCCGAAGCGGCGCCCCTTTGAAGTCTCCTCACTCATTTTTCTTCAGCAGATTTTCTTATTCCATTTTGCCTTTTCTGGTGCCATATGTGAGATTTATAGAGCATTTGTGGCTCCAGGACATCACAAACGAATCATACGATGCACAAGGAGGTCTTCAAGGGCAAGAGGCAGGAGTTAAAAATACTGTAATATTTGAACCTCAAAACATTCTGTTGTGCCCCTTTCACACATTCTATTTCAGTACAAAAACCTTATTCACTAACCACCCACAATCATGTTTAACCAGACGCTAAATGCACTAGCATAGCGCAACACTATGTTTAATTGGGTTCATGTAGTGAATCAAGTGCTAAAAAATGCAGACTGAGAGCGTGTTCACACTTGCCGTCTTTTTTGACAAGAAAAAGTTGACAAGAGCATTTTTTTTATAGTAAAATAAAAAGCTGGCAGCGTTTTGGTTACAAATAGCAGCCGAGGGCGTCTTTTGTTGTTATGGAAACGACTCGCCACTCGCTTGTCATTGGTCAGCTGTCAAAAAGGCGCTTGACGTAGGGCGTTTTTTTCAGAAAAATTTACCTTTTTTCAACTTGAAAAGATGCTCTGAGACTTTTTTGAAAACACAGTTTACTCCATAGGATTATAATGTAAAACAGATGGTGGCAGCTTCAAAAAAGACGCGAAGTGTGAACATAGCCTGAGTGTGCAAAAAAATAAATAAAAAAAAATATTCCGCTGAGTGAATTTACCTTTACACTTCCTGATAACGTCTACAGGAACTGAGATTAAAGCCACCTTTCCACTATCTTGAAATCTGCGCAAAGTTATTGAATTTTGCCCCTAGTGGCAGCCCCTCAGAGTTTTTAAATTGATTGTGAAGCAGCCATCACCCTCTGCTTATTTGCAATGGTAATGTGAATAGGTAATAAATACATGAAAATATACACAAAATAAATGACCGCCAAAATTTTTAGGGCTAGTAGTTGTAAATAATTACGATTATAAAAAAAATATTTTGACATAATTATTCATAAATGCGTTTTTTTTTTAAGGTTTATCTGACATTTTTTTGTAAAAAAATTGAGTTATTCACATATTCTCATTATTTTTTCTTTCTTTTTTTGTTATTATACATTTTGAGACTTTTTATTTAGAAAATAAAAAGGTTCTGTCTATAAATATATGGAATGCAAAAACTTAGTTCAATCAGCTCAATATCTCAAAACTGCTCAGAATGTAGATAAAACCTTATATTTCCATGATGGAAATTGGAAACTCTCACATCACAGTCATCTTCTTAATTAGAATACATCACTTTTGGTCAGATGGTCACATATGGTTATCTGCAAAAGTTTAAGTATTTTAATCGATTCAAGGCTCAAACTGGATCCAAAAATTCCACATATGCATATGATTGCAACTCCATGCAGCTGCCGTACATCTCTCCACTGGAAATGAATGACTTCCAGTCAGTTGTTTGTCAGACCAGAAAAGGCGGCTTTAATTTTGTCTTTCAAAACTTTGGTCTGGGGACAGAGCAGTGAATTGACAGAATAATGTGCTTCAAAAATCAGTTTTCAAGTCACTCTGGAATATCTCCCAAGAGGACCTTTAATTTGGCAAATGTTTGGGGTTGTGTGCGTGTATTAGCGAAGCAGAGCTGTGATAACTTTCTCATGAGATGCTTTTCCTGTTGCTAATATTGTTGTTATGGTGACATGTCCCCTCAGATAAAGAACGCAGCAGCGAATGTTCTACGAGAGACTTGGCTGATATACAAGCATACCAAACTGATGAAGAAAATTGACCACTCCCGCGTACGCAAGCATCAGAGGAAGTTCCTCCAAGCCATTCACCAGTGAGAAAAACAACCTCCCATCACAGACACACAGCTTTACACAACCAATTTACTCAAACTCTCATCTAGGCACTTTATATTCTCACACTGATCACACACATGGACCAATAAACAACAAAAGTGCAAAGTGTTGGAACATCAAATTGCAACTTTAGCAATGTAAGCTAAAATCACACAAAAAGCATTTGAAGTGCTTCGCATCTGGGCTGAGTGGTAGTTGGCATGTCTGACCTGTCCTCTGAGAAAGAACATGACAAATATCTTCACAAACTGAAGGAATCTGAAGGTGGCAGCTTTTTCTAATAGCTGTATGTGCTAATTTATCAAGCTGTTTTCATTTACTGTACATCCAAGTGTGATGATGTTTTCTGTACCATTAATCTCTTTAATCTAAACCTGTTTTTTTGGACTACATCTTGAAACTGTGAAACTTTAACTTGAGATTTATAGTGTAATTCAGTTTTTTGTATCATCCAAATACCGAATTCTTTATATTTTGGAGTTTTCAGGCCTTTGACCTCACAGATCATGCATGTAGCACCCATTGTAAAGAGCCATTCACACAAACAACGATAACTGTAAGAAAAAAGTTTGAATAATCATTAATAAAACATCCAATCAGATCATTTAAAGCGACAGACTGCAGTGCACACTTATAATAAACAGAACATTATTGTCCTTTGGTTTAGATTATATACCATCAGCTTTATAATGGGAGTGGATGGTAGCCCAAAATTTGAAGTCCAAAAAATTGCACCCATCCATTATAAAAATGTTGGAGGATTTCGATATAAGCCAAGAGGACACTGGTTTTCCTTTGCTGTAAACAAAACTTGTTTCTCGCGAGACTAGCATATTCTCACCAGAGTTTATGCTACACCTATGTCACCTGCTGGACGCCACTCTCTCATGAACCCCGGAGCCGTGTGGACTTCTTTTATATTGGATGGGTGCAATTTTTTGGACTTCAAATTTTGGGCTACAATCTACTCCCATTATAAAGTATGGATTAGCCTGGACATTATTTAATATAACTCCGATTGTAATCGTCTGAAAGAAGAATGTCATATACACCTAGGATGGCTTAAGGGTGAATAAATCATGGGGTAATTTTTATTTATCACTATCCCTTTAAGACCAAACAGATGCCTCTGCCAAGTGGTTGCTTTGGTGCTGGTCTGCATTCTAAAAAATGTCGGGTTGTTTCAACCCAACTTTTTTTGGAGTGTGGACGAATAAGCGAGCACTAATGTTAATATGGCTAGAGCTAGCTTGTCTTTTAGCTAATCACTTGATTACTGCTGAGCAAAATAATGTTATGTCACCTAATTAATATTCATAAGCCCATCCAATTTGGAAATAACGTCCCTCTGGCTTTTCTGATTGTCATTACTCTATACTGAAGTGACCATGTTTCCCTATTTGTGATTGTCTGTTAGGCCAAACAGTGACTACTGTATCAGCTTCTTTGACTGTTAGCTTGATGATGCGAATGCTATTCACTCTGTGGGTGCCCACCGCACCGCACCACACATACTCATCATTTTAAAAACTCTAATCCTCCTGTCACTGTTTTGTCGTGGCCCTGTCCGCCAATTTTAAGGGCTCCTTTCGAAGCAAAGGCTGTCTTTTAAAGAAATCCCACACTTATGCAATCCTTTTAAGTCTAATGCTTTTAGGATTTACGCGGTAATTGCATATTCATCTTGGGGGATTCTCATCAACAACAAACAAAAGAAAACAAGATGATTAAGTTAATTAGCTATTTGAGGTTCACAATCGAGGGCCGTTGGTGCTAGAGAGATTAGAAGGAGGTCTAATGGGTTGTGTTTGTCTGTGTGTGTGTGTGTGTGTTTGTTCCTGTTTTTGCAGACTGCGAAGTGTTAAAATGGAGCAGAGAAAACTCAGTGATCAAGCCAATACTCTGGTGGACTTATCAAAGGTAAGACTAGTGTACATGCACACACATCAACACAAATCAGAGACATGGTCGCACATCAGAGCCCACGCATATGCACGTTACATCTGATAGGAAACAGTAGACACCCACACACACGTTCAATGACATTGTGTTCCCTTTCCTGCAATTTTACCATGCCCACACACACTTTATAACACCCAAGGCTGCAAGCACATCGACTGCAGCACAAAATGCTCGATGACACACATACCTTTGCTTTCCCAAATATATCTCAGCATTCAACTGTTTCCATGCTGACCCGTTTGTTTCTGTGGCTTTGTGTCTCCTAGCAACCTGAACAAGTGTTAAAGCAGGGAAGACAGTAGAAGCGAGGAGACGGGGAGAGGGAGGGGGTGGGAGGGGAGAGAGACAAGAAGTTGAAGAATGACAGAAAATGTGTGCAATTCAAGATATTTTTCTTGATGGCTGTGTGTTTGGGCGTTTTTTCTGAATGTAACTAGTGTTTTTATTTCTTTTATGTGAGAGTGAGTTGTGTGTTCCTAGACTGTGCACCATTTTCAGTACAGTGTACTTTTATTTTTTAGTGGCCTTAATTTTTTTTTTTTTTTGTGCTTTGTCTGAGAATCAGTTCATTTGGGTTGCTCAAGGTACATTCTATTGCATGCTCTCTCTGCCCAATTTTGAAGCATTTTTTTCTCTGAATGTTTTTTATTTAACAATTTAAAATTGCTTATTCAACTTCACAACAAAAATAATTTTCTTAGGATTTTTGTCCTACCGTTAATGATATGTAAAGATCCATAAAGCAAGGCCAATTTATTTGAGACATGTTCACTGAAAACAAGTGTTAATATCTTATGCAGCTTTGCTTTTCACATTTCTTGCCCGACTGCCAATTAATTTTTTCTCTCTTTTTCTTTCTTTTTTTTTTTTGAGCATAAACCTCACTAAATTTTACTAGACTTGTACTTAAAGCCAAACTATTTGCCAGTGGAGAAAGAAAAATAAACTTCATTCAAGATATGTTCTTTGAAAATATGTAATATTGTCTCAAATTGTTAGTTCTCAGGTAATATTATCTTGAATTTTAACTTCTTTTTAGACATTTTTATTGTAAAAGCAATCCAAAAATAGTCATTAAGACTAAGACTACTAGACTACTATAAGATGTTTCTCTAGAACTTCCTGAGAATAAACACAAAGAGACTATTGACATACACTAGCGTAGTGCTATAAAATGTATGTGGATTCCATAGTTTAGAGAATCTTGCACAGTTTCTCATTGAGAAACTCAAAAAGAAAGAAAAAGAAATATCGAAGAAGCTGAAAACTCAAGCAAAAATCTCCATTTTCAATCTCTGTTTAATTTTATTTTGCTGTCTAGCCAAAGCAACGGAGATATTAAAGTCAAGATGAGATCAAAATTGACCCCGTTTATTTAATGCACATTCCCTGGACCTATTACGAACAGTGCATCAGTGCATGTAAAAAATATTGTCATCATAATCGTTCATCAAAGTATAATAACTTCCTCTTCCTCTGCTTTTCTTGTCACTATTGAATAATGCTAACCAACAGCCAAATATCTACTTGTTTTTACTCCATTATGCTGCATAACGCCTACTGTTCACAATCCAATCATTTCCCGATGGATAAGGCCCATCAAGTTCCATCCAGTACTTTTTATTAGTGAAAATCCTGTTTTCCTCAGAAACATAACCCATTAAAAAGCAAATGGATTGTGAGCACCATGTTGACTTTAAAGAGATCTCATTTGAGACTTTTATTTCCTCCGGGTATTTGTTGCTCCATTTATTATCTCTGCTCTTTCTATTTAATCTTTCTTCTGTACAGTATTTGTACTATTTTTCTCTTTCTTTGACTGCTCTGAATCCCTCACTTTATTTATTACTGTATTTCTGTCTAACTACGCTCTCATTCTCTCTCCACATAGATGCAGAGCGTCATGTATGAACTGATGTCTGAGCTGAATGACCGCAGTGAGGATCTGGAGAGGCAGATGTTAAGTCTGGAGCAGCGGGTGGAGCAGCTGACGGCTGGTTTTAGTGCCCTGCCCGCTCATTTGTCAGCCACGCTCAGTGCCCAGCACGCCGCGCTCGTTCAACTATTGCGTGAGCGTGATGCCAAGGTCCTGAGCCCCACTGTGCCCTCTGCGCTCTCACCCACCGCTGCCAGCCTGCCTCTAGCCAACCCCCCCTCCGGCTCTGGCTCCGTCCCGACTCAGCCCACCAAGGACAGTCCCAACACCAGCAGCTCCAGTTGCTGAGAGCTCTGGTGTGGGAAGTTCCCTCCGGGGCAGAGAGATGGAGGATTAGTAGGAACGAAGAGATGACATAACCATACACACGCATTCACATTTATGATGCACTGTAACTACGAGCATAACGCAGCTTAACGCCAGAATATACAGTATCATGATGAAGGAGACGCTAACATTTGCACAAAAACCCTATGACAAAACTGCCATATTTCATGTAGTCCACAAGACGGACGTACTCTACTGTTACCATGAATGTATACCTTTTAGAAGACACTGATTCAGACATGTTAACATGCATGGACGCTCACTCACTCACACACACACGCACACGCATACACACACACACTTTTTCTGATTCCGTCTTTGCTACCAAAGTGCTCTGTCTATAGTTGACTGAAATGGACTGAGGTGTGTCTTGCAAAACAAGGAACTAGGGTGGTTGGGATTAGAGAGAGTATAAATAATCAACAGCTGAGAATGTTATGAAATCTGGACAGCACTTTTTACAGTCTGCAAGAGACTTAACAGCCATTTGAGCAAAGCATTATTTCGAAGAGCAACGCTGAATCCAGTCGATACGTTATAAAACCCACCCCATCAAGGTGGAACAGCTGCTCACACAGAAATAACTTTAGAATGAGTGATTATAGTCATTTTCTTAGTGGAATTGCTTCTATTATAATGGTGTTGGAATAAGAGACTATTTTACTTCTGACCCCGTTTCAATGGAGAGACCATTTTGAAAACTGACTAATAGTGACATCCTGTGGCCGGAATACTGAATTACATCCGCTTGGAATATTGTACAGTATGCTACTACTGAAACTTAGCTTTGTATCGCTCAGTTTTTTACCATTAATAATTACTAATGCAGTTATAGCTCATGTTTATTAAAATTATACGATAGCCTTCTTCTCATTCGTCATGGAAATTATGATTGCTGTATAAATAACGATTTTTATTCATATTAATTATAGATAAGGGAGGTGCCGTTTGAGGTTGAAATTATTTTGTAATTTTATTTTACCAGAGAGAATTAATAAAGTATATATCTATACATGACTGTCTGTGTGTGAGTATCATTGTGTGACTGATAAGATTTGTTTCTGTGAAAATGGTGGCATCAGTGTAGGCTTTTATACGCTTATTATAGACGTTCACAATGCGTTGCGCCACGAAAATGACCTTTTTACATTTACATTCAATAACTAAGACTAAGGATGTTTAAAATGTGTTCATTTGATCATCGACAATAATAGACTGCTTGATTTTATAATCCGTAAATTTACATTATTTACTTATTTTGAAAACACTGCCAACAGAGACTAACTAGTTTGCGGTTTCTGCTCGTGTCCCTGCTCCGAAAATGCTGTTTGTTGAGTCACCAGCAGTATTTTTAGAGCAGCAGTTTCAACATGCTTATGATAGAGAGAGCAGTTTGGGGGATTTTGCTAATGAGCTCACTGATTACACTCAGTAAGTCGACTAAACTGAACGTTCTCAAGTTGCTGTTACCTCTCAGCACTCGTGTGCCTGTGAACATCACACTGACAGCACAGAGAGTATGCTACAAATGGTGAGTGACAGGGGCTGTGGTGCGTACTCAACTTAACATGCCATTCTGTCTCATTACGTGCTGTCATGTCTGAAAGGTTATTCAATTTAATCAGTTCATTTCTTCTTGCCGAACAACTAAATTCAAACAATCTTCATCTCCAGGGTGGAAACAGTTTGGTTTGCATTTATAGAGTCACTACCCTGCACTACTGTTTAGAGAGCATTTCACACTTTATAGATATTACAGTATATTAGAAAACTTAAACTGCATTTGATTTTGAATGCTCATGAGACATGAGACAAAAAATAAAAAATCCCACAACTTTATTTTATTTAATTTATTTTAGTAAAATTGCGATTTTCACTGTGAAATGAATCAGAGATAATCTCTAGAATGTTCTTAAAGGGATACTCCACCCCAAAATGAAAATTTAGTCATTAAACACTTAACCACATGTCGTTCCAAACCCGTAAAAGCTTTGTTTGTTTTCGGAACACAATTTAAAATATTTTAGATGAAAACCGGGAGGCCTGTGACTGTCCCATAGACTGCCAAGTAAAATAGCAGTGTCAAGGTCCATAAAAGGTATGAAAGTCATCGACAGAATACGGAACACTTTTTGTAAGGGAAGAAAACCAAAATAACGACTTTATTCAACAATTCCTTTGTCAGCGGTCTCCTCTGTGTCTCTCCATATCACCGTATGCTGTGTATGCTCTTCTGTATTATCCGCGCCACAAGGATTGCGCTGTTTCTACGTGTATTTAGCTTTGATTTGAAAGAAAACAGCAATAATGTAAAATATTATTACAGTATAAAATGACAAATTTCTATTTGAATATATTGTAAAATATAATGTCTTCCTGTGACGGCCAAGCTGCATTTTCATCATGATGCAGCCTTCTGTGTTCAGAAGCCTTCAGAAATCACTGTAATATGTTGATTTGGTACTTTAAGAAACATTTTTTATTATTACCCCCAAATTCTTGAATGGTAGCGTAATTATTAAAGTCATTGTTCATCATGAAGGCCCCTTTCTCATATTCCACATTCAATGAGGGTTTTTTTATATAATTTGAAGTAACTGTGCTTAAATGTCCTTCATACAAAGTGATTCTGTGATACATAAACTTTTTCAGTTTTGTAGCCTCATTATGTCAAGAATCAGCCAGTGTCAGACATTCTTATTTTAATTTATTTTTTACAATTCAAAGGTCTGTAAAAACAAACACATTCCTGAATTATTTGCAGAAAAATATGTAGAAAATGAATAATACAGACAATACGGTGTTGCCAAGCAATCATGTGTCTGACTCTATTGCTGTCTGCTTGACTTTAGGGTGTCCTCTAAGCCTGAGACTGTCAGGGTGTATCCGCTCTCCGCACACAGTCCTCTGGCTCTGCTGCCCCTCTCCTCCTGCAGTCAGCAGTGCTTGGTGTCAGCTCTGTCCTCCCCCCAGGCTGTCCCTCTCCATACTGTGGTCCAGGCTCAAGACCCTGGTGAGCAAGAGGATGGGACAGTCATAAATAGACATGCCTTTTCTTTCTCCTGAAGGACATATGGCACTGTTGCAGCAGTATAGGTTATTTTTTCACAGGCAATTCAAATTAAATGTATAAAACATGATACTATTTTCCATATGAAATTAACCGTCATTTTAATTAACAAATAAATGCTGAATGCACTCAGCTAGCTCACTCTTTCCCTCACTGACTGCTCGAATGAAAATGCAGTGCACACCATTTAAATCTCATTATGATTGTTCTTGTTTTTTTGGGATAGTCCACCCCAAAAAAAATAAAAAATCTGTCATCATTTACTCACCCTTATGTCGTTCCAAACCTGTACAACTTTCTTTCTTCTGTGGAACATTAAAAAACATATTTTGATTCCGATTGACTTCATTTGTATAGACAAAAAAATACAATGAAGGTCAATGGGAACAGACATACTGACATACTTTAAAATATCTTCTTTTGTGTTCCACACAAGAAATAAATAAATACAGGTTTGGAACAACATAGGGCTAATAAATGATGACCAAAATTTCATTTGTGGGTATACTAACCCTTTAATGCTCATGTTCTGTTGAAAATTGTGCTACCATTTTATGTTAGTGGTCCTAAACAGAACATGAGGGTTCAAAATTGTGACTTCACCCATTCCCATTTTAGTGACAGGTCACATTCTGCGCTGTGATGTCATCATTAATTGGATTAAAAGGATTCAGGTTGTCACAACCTTTTGACAGCTTTTCACTGACAACCCAACCCTGCACTTATCAGTCCGGGCGTTTGACTCTGAAGGTACATTTCATTACCCAAATTTCTCTGGGACGCTGTGTGTTTGTTTAGCTAAATTGATTTTTTGAAGAATGAGATGGTTATGACTGTGCTCTTGGCCTGATCCACAGGAAATACTTTTAGCTGTCTGGCTGGCTTGAAATTTAACTGGCGCCTGGCAAAGGAGTCTGATGCAATACATGCAGTGAGGTAAACAAGGGTCTTTAAGTGAAGAGAAAGGGAGAGAGACAGGAAAAAGGCATCACCGTACAGCATGTCTTGTTTTCTGTGATTATCGTAGGTTTGTGCATCACCATGATGCAGGGTACGCTCCCCCACCTCATATCCTGTCTCTAGAGGATGCCAGTCAGTGGGGGGAAATTGTCTTGCTGTATGGGATTCACAGTGGCTCATCACTTATAAAAGTGTCTTTTCTTCACCCTGAACATAAGATATGAAAACATATACAACACCAAGCAGAATTATTAAATATAAAAATTCTGGCAGATGGCAATAATATATATATATATATATATATATATATATATATATTAAGTAATGGTAATGACCATTACTTAAAAAAACATTTAATGGGCAGTACTGAACATCTAAAATAGAAATAAAAGTTCAAATATAAGTTATAGTTTTAAATGTGATGTCTACAAAGTGAAATTGGATATCAGAACATTTTTATATTAGGAAATGATACTGCACAGGTCAATTGAATGTTAAAATTGTTGAAAACGAGTGTGCAAAATTTAAGATCCAATATCAGCCTATATATACTACAATTGAAAAGTTTTTTTGAATAGGAGTCAGGAGTCTTTTTTGGCATTTCAATTATGTTAGAATATTATAAAATAATATTATAATTTATTTATATACATTATATTAATAATAATATATTCATTTATATTCAAGTCATCATGTGGCCCCCTTGGAACTTTTTTGAAGCCCCCTAGTGGGCCCTGGCCCCTTGGTTGAGAACCACTTTCACAACTGTTTTCAGTGTTGATAAATAATAAGAAATGATACTTTATCACCAAATCAGCAAATTAGAATGATTCCTGAATGATCTTTTGTACTGAAGACTAGAGTAATGGCTGCTGAAAGTTCAGCTTTGCTATTACAGAAATGAATTACATTTTAAAATATATTAAAATAGAAAACAGTTGTATAAATTGTAATAATATTTCACTTTATTAATGCCATGTTCTGTCATGAAACTCTAGATGGCGCAGGCTGATGGGTTCTTAATGCAAACTGATGATATTCTCAGCGTTAAACTACTTGGTACAACCTGATTGCTTCATGTTGCATATGCAATCAATTGGCTTGCTGCTTTACATTTAAATGGCTGGTTAACATTCACTTGAGCATTTCGCAGCGTGCTTTCAGAATTCCTCTGAAACCCTCCCCGTTCCCCAGCTCCACCTGTATAGATCTGCTACGGGTTATTTTATATGCTATTTGTGCAGCAGCAGTATGTCTTCAATACTCACACAGCACTGTATTGGCATATGTATTGGCAATAGCAAGTTCCTGTACTCGCTTTGCAGCAGCAGCAATAATCTACAACAAAAGCAATAACCAACAGCAGCAATTCTGCAGTGTAACAGAGCTATTCCGCCAAGACCAAATACATTGAAATTGTCATATCCTTTACCATGCTAAAATCTTCAGAGAGTTCTCATGATTGAACTGTTTACTGTATTTTTTAATCAAATAAATGCACCCTTGTTGAGCATAAGAGACTCAAAAAAATAATTATACTGGTTATACTGACCCCAAACACACCATATCTACAAATTGTTTGTTTTGTAATTTATCTGCTGATCAATCAAATATTATGATGTTAATGGTAATATATTCTAATTTGTGTGTGTGTGTGTGTGTGTGTGTGTGTGTGTGTGTGTGTGTGTGTGTGTGTGTGTGTGTGTGTGTGTGTGTGTGTGTGAATGGGTGGATGTTCAGCATGTAGAAGCAGCTAGTGTGACTTTGTTTGTTTACTCCTGAGTCCAACGGGAGATAAATACCTGCTACAGGGATCCACCATCAGATACACTCTGTGGAAAACAGAGCAAGAAGGAAATACTGGTACAAATAAAATCTATATAGATCCTGCTGGTTTATGCTAGTTTAGCTGGTGGACCAACATAGCCATATTGTTAACTAGCAAAAAGTGCTGATCAACCAACATGGTGAATATGCTTGACCAAGGGCAGGTTGCTGGTTAAGCTAGATAAAAGGTCTAGTGGGGACTAGAGACATAGCAATAATAAACTGATTGTCTGGCATTTTTTCTTTTTATTGATATTGATCATTTGATGGGTCAACAGCATTCAAAGGTGAAGTAATTTTTTTTCATGTAGTTATTATTATCATTTTTTGATAATTAATCAACCATTCATAACCATTCATTCTTATGTCAGAAAGGCCCGTTCACATCAAAGACGATAACTATAAAGTTTTATTAATCATTCTAATTCAATGAGAACAGGGAAGTCCATACTAGAACTATAAACATAACAACATAGAAAAATTATATTGTTGGAATCACTCAGCTTTTAAGAGCTTGACCATTTAATTCACCATACAACATAACTTTATCTAATATAGTTATCGTTATCTTAGTTATGGTTCTTGGTGTGAACGGGCCTTAAAGCAATAGTTCACCCAAAAGTGAAAATTTGATGTTTATCTACTTACCCCCAGGGCATTCAAGATGTAGGTGACTTTGTTTCTTCAGTAGAACACAAATTATGATTTTTAGCTTCAGGCTTTTTTATCTATGAGATAAAAAAAAAAAAAACATGCACAGAAAAATCTAAATTAAACCCCCTGCAGCTAGTGGCGATACATTGATGTGTAAAGACACAAAACGATCGGTCTGTGCAAGAAACTGAATCATATTTATATCATTTATATCTGATTCACGCAATGTCCAAACTGTTAGGACTCTTGTGAACATGCTTCACAGTAGCCTGCATCACCTTCTTCCTTTTGCTTTATGGAGGATCGCAGACTTATAAGTGCATTACCGCCACCTATTTCTCAAATGGACCATTAACACTCTATCTACAATCTAAATCAGGGAGAGACTGAGAGATAGGTGGTGGTAATGAGAGATAGGTGGTGGTAATGCACTTATAAATATGTGATCCGCCATAAAGCAACAAGAAGAAGATGATGCAGGCTGCTGTGAAGACCTATACTTGGAATTTGTGCTCTGCATTTAACCCATCCAAAGTGCACACACAGCAGTGAACACACACCCGGAGCAGTGGGCAGCCATTTATGCTGCAGCACCCGGAGAGCAGCTGGGGGTTTGGTGACTTGCTCAAGGGCACCTCAGTCATGGTATTGAGGTTGGAGAGAGCGCTGTACATTCACTCCCCCCACCTACAATCCCTGCCTGCCTGAGACTCGAACTCTCAACATTTGGATTGCGAGTCCAACTCTCTAACCATTAAGCCACGACTTCCCCCAACTATATAAAATATAGAGAAAAAGAAAATGTCAGTAGACAGAATTGTGAATGTAAAGAATTTTTAATGTAGGGGGTCAGTCATGACCTAATGGTTAGAGAGTTGGACTTGTAACCCAAAGGTTTTGGGTTTGAGTCTTGTTACTGGCAGAGATTGTAGGTGGAGGGAGTGAATGTACAGTGCTCTCTTCCACCCTCAAGACCACAAGTGAGGTGCCCCCAACCGCTCCCTGGGCACCACAGCAAAAATGGCTGCCCACTGCTCCGGGTGTGTGCGTGTGTGTTAACTATTCACTGATGTGTGTGTGCACTTGAATTGGATAAATGCAGAGCACAGATTTCGAGTATGGGACACCATACTTCACTTGTCACTTGTCACTCACTTTTAAAATAGAATAAAAGCAGTCCAGCATTGCTGGTCTTTTTATAACAACATTCTGATTTAGATACAATGTTGTGCTCAAGCACTTCTGTTTATAATGCTTTGTCAGACTTAATAATAAAGTTCAGGATTCAACACTCTGTCACTGACAGAAGAAACGTTAAAAATTTATGTATGCCGTTTATTATTCAAGCACTGTGGGATTGTTGGAAGGATCATGGAAAGGTTAAGCTCTGGGCTGTTTTAAGCTTTCCAAGCCAACTGAACCCAAGAATCTCATTTGACAAGTCACTTCAACATGTTCTTCACATAAACACACACTCAAGATTACCAGTATGCTACTGTAATGGCCTTTAAACTGCATGTTATCACTATAACACCCTAACCGCATGCTTTCACACCTCTAGAACGATTATATACCATCTCATAAACACATTATGGCATATGTCAGGAGAGATATACTACACTTGTAACACCTGCATCTAATTGCTCACTCTCCTTTTTGTTTGTAGAGGTCACTCTGTCTGAGGAGGGATACGGCCTGGTTGTGGACAGATACAAGGGCATCATCTCTGTTGAGCGGGAAACAGCTACTGTCACCGCCCTCAAGCCAGGTCATGCGACACTAACGGTTACACACAACAGTATCCAACACAACTGTGTTTTTCAATGAAACATTATGTTGTGGGGCATATGAGTCTATTGTTATGATTCCAAGCTCAATTGTGATTCAGATCTGCCCCCTGAAATAACGTCCCAACTCCCTCGCACTTCTGTATATGTGGTGAAGCCCAGGTATATGAGTGAGTTACACACAAAACACACAGAAAATATATTAAACCACACACCTGTATTAAGGTTTAGTTACATTTGTCTGTGTGTCTCAGCGTTGAGTATTGAGGAGGGATAGGAAAGATGGGTGTTGGAGACAGGGCGGCAGTATTATTTGACTGTTCGTATCCATGGCAACAAGGCCCATGTTGTTCACCTGTCACAGGTTGTGCTTCATAGTCATCGGTTTATGCACTGTTTGCTTCACTGCATTTCTTGACAGGAGCATAGCGTCTGAACTTTAACCCTGTGCAGAATGTGATGATTGTTGTGGAGGAGACTGAGGGATTAGTGACACTTCAGTCTTTGTCTGATCCTGCCTGCCATCTCCTTCAGACCATCATGAAAGGAAAGACTTTAAAACAGGCCTCACTTTATAGCATCGTCTCTGAGGTAACACACTCACAAATATATACACACTAAGATTTGATAATTAATTGGTGCAGGAAATTTTTTAGCTGTTTTTTTACATCCTTCCATAGAATGTTATAGCTTTTTCTTCTTCTGAAATAACTTTCTATTTCCACTTTTGTTACTTATGGATAATGTTAATAATAGTCAAATGGCAAATATATGGTCATTGTTTTACAAAACGCCCATTCAATCGGCTCCATTCTGGTATGCAACTGTCAGTTTCAATCCAGTCAATTCATTATGGATAAAATTAAATTTTATGTAGATGAACATCCTGTTTCACTTGGAAATACATTGCATTAACCAAGTAAAATGCACACACACACACACACACACACACACACACACACACACACACACACACACACACACACACACACACACACACACACTGTATTATATTAAAAAAGTATGGGGTCTGTAAAATTGTTTAATGTTTTTGAAAGCATTCACTTAAGCACACCAAGGCTGCATTTGTTTGATCAAAAATACAGCAAAATAGTAATATTGTGAAATATTATTACAAATATTTAATATAACTTTAATATATTTTGAAATGTAATGTATTCCTGTGAAGGCAAAGCTGAATTTTTAGCAGCCATTACTCCAAATCATTCTGATATACTGATTTGGTGCTCAAGAAACATTTCTTCTTATTATCAATGTCGAAAAAAGTTGTGCTGCTTAATATTTTTGTGGAATGCATTTTGTCAGGATTATTTGATGAATAGAAAGTTCAAAATAACTTTATTTATTTTTTTTTTTAATTTGACATGTTTTTCCTTTTATGTTGTTTTGGCCAATTTAATTATTTTTTGCCCCTTTTTGTCTTTTAATAAATCTTGAGATGTGCATGCTATGGATTAACATCACGGTTTTTATCCCTTTGCTGTGTAGTTTAACAAATTAACTAAAGAATGAAGGGAGATCAAAATGATTAAAAATGTATCACATCATTCCAGTCCATGGAATAATAATATTCCTTACATTTCTGACATGCATCTCCAGTTCATTCCTAGGGGATGTTCTGCAAAGCTTGTCTGACCAAGCAGTCATTATGGAGAATAAAGCTTAGTGAATGGTGAGCTAGTTATACTTTCATGTAGACCTCAATATCAATGCTTACTGTATTGCCAGAACCCTATGAAACGGTTTTACAGAAACAATTATTTTTGTGCTGGTCTTTGATCCCTTTTGGCCCATGGGTTTAATTATACAATACTAGTGTCATCAGTAACATGTCAAGTATCTTACTTCTGGGGGTTTGTTCAGTTCATTACTCAGTTTGATGGGTTCAGTAGGTTATTTCACAAAAATGAAGTTCATTCTTATTGGAGTAAATGGCACAAGCTGCATGCAGATCTAGAGGGGAGCCCCACCTGAGGGGGTATGATAAGACAGCGAGCAGGAAATGAGGACACACGCTGTGTGAAGTGTAAAGAGATGCATGGGGTGTGTTAGGAAACCTATTGTTTAAAAAGAAAAAGACAGCGTGTTCCATCTGCGGGTGGCACTGTGGTGGCAGAAGATGAAACCCATCTTAGAGGGGGGCAGTTTTATCAGGTCATCATGCGGGTGTTATGGTTCTGTAAGAGGAGCTCCAGGGGTAACGTTACTCATTAGTTTCATTCTGCAACTTCCTGTCGATCCGTGCTCACATATAAGGATCATCCATTAGATTAACGGGAGAAAAAAGGCCAAACTGCTTTCAAGGGAAATCATCCTTTAGGCAGGCGTTCAGAACGCTGAGGTGCTGCTTTGTGGTTAGCATCAGCTACATCAGTTTGGGATTTCCCAGCCTTCTTAAAGTGATATTTACCTAGAGTTTGTGTCTGCAACATGTTCTCTATATTGAAGTTATTGTAGTATAAATGGAGTTCCAAACAAATGTTGCTCTTTTTGTTGCCTCTAAATACAGTATGATGGTTTCTTTCTAAAACTTAAAGGCAGCTACAGTATATACTATCTGTCTGTCTATCTATCTATTTATCTGTCTATGTGTCTGTCTGTAGATCGATCAATTAATCAATCAATCAATCAATCAATCAATCAATCAATCAATCAATCAATCAATCAATCAATCTTTTCATTAACTATTTCTTTCTACTCCCTATTAATAGAAACAAGAGAAACATAGAACTATGTCTCTTAATATAATTATTTTCTTTTATTTTATATTTTATTTCGACAACTCCTTTTTAAAAGGATGGGGAGGATTGGCCTGTCATCCCACCAATCAGAGTGCGAAAGGAAGTGGAAATCTACAGCCCTCTCCCCTCTGTGATTGTGTTTCCATGGCAACCCTACAATAAGGTGTACCAGTACAATATATTTTTAAAAAACAATATTGTTATCTGTGTATGTTGAAGCATAATGGCCATTTGATATAATATAATCTGAGTTGCCAGGTGGAAGGAGGAAGTGGCTCTGTGATGTGGGAAGTGTCTGATAGAGAAATTGCCACATTTACAGTAAAAGGGGTGGTCATAGCAGGAAAGAGGAGGGGCCAGGCTGAAAATCAGGTTTCAGATTCCAAAAACATCCTGCACAAAGTAGTCAGGAAGGGTTAGTATTTGCACAAACACACACACACACACACACAGTCTGGTTCATCATCCTTGTATAGGGACTCTCCATACTGTACAAACTGTATTTTCTATTGCTTTTTACAACATTTTTACAATCTAAAAAAAAAACTAATTCTGTATGATTTATAAGCTTCTGTACCCATGGGGACCTCAATTTAGGTCCCCACAGTGACAAAAGTCCCCATGAGTTGCTGTATTTCTTATATTTCTTTCACTGTTTGTGTACAGGTGATGGTCGTGAGGCCTGCCCAGTTGCAGCTGATTCCCCAGAGAGGTGATTGTCGTGTGGGGGACAGGATAGACATTCCCTTTGCTCTCTGGGGCATTCAGGACCCACCAAACACTTGCTCTCAGACAAATGATGTCTTTGATACACATTTGTACACTCACAGGAGCATCAGTGCAAATTCTCAGGCAAACTTGTTCTCCGCAACACACCATCTTCAATGCGGCGAGTCTCTACTGGAGGATAGAAATCTTGTGTTAGTCACAGACTGCTCTCAGCTCTCTCTACACGTCCAAACTGAACCTGCCGGCTTCTTCACACGCATGCCAGGTGCAGCTTTTTCACCCTCTCCATCTCTGCGTTTGTACTCTCCATTTACACTCCACCGGTTTCTTCAATATTCTGTTTCTCTGATGGCACTTTCATTCATCCACCTGCTCTAATTGTTTACCTCAGTGAGGAATAAGTGATCTACTCCCAGTCACACACAGAGACCTCTCCTCCCAAATTTCCTTCTCTCTCTGCCCCCTCCCTTATTTAGGACTTCCTCTTCACTGCATGCACAAATTAAAATAGGATAAATTTGTTCATTTCTCCTGCACTGAGAAAATCAATACTCTCTCTCTCTCTGTGTGTGTAATCCGTTTAGTACATTAGCCCCTAAACATCAAGTTGATGGAGTGTATGCTTGTTTGTGTTTGACAGAGGATTTATGTTACGATAACTTGCACAGCTGTCCGGCACGTGAAGCCAGCACTTGGATTGCAGGAATGTGAATCCCAGCAAATGATGCTAAAATTCACAGCAGAGTTTGTGATCATTCTAAAATAACAGTCGCCTTAAAAACAAACAATTTTTTTTAAAATTCATTATTGTGGGGTGTGATATAGTATTTTTGAATTTTAAGTTTTAGGGGTATAAATTGTTGGTCCCAGATGTATTCTGAAAGCTACCTCTTTTTTAATTTTTTTATTTTTGCTTTCAGTCATTAGTATAGTTGATGCAACTAATTCTAGGCTACTACACATCATAAATGGCTGTGAAAATAAAATAATTAATAAAAGTTAATTTTCTGAGGCTTATCTAAAAATGTAAAACAATGTTGCTATAGTATTATTTATAAAGTATTGCAGTATTTATCAATATTTTGAATTAGTTTTAATTTTTCATTTCGATTTTAGTAATTTTGTTTATTTATTTTTTATTTTATTTTTCAGTTTAATTTTAATATTTTTTTTGTTCAGTTTTAGTTTTAGCAATTTTAGTACTTCAACTTAATTTTTTACTTAATTTCCAATACAACATATATATATATTTCCACTAAAGTATCTAAACATTAGAAGAAGAAGAAGCAGAAGAAGAAGAAGAAGAAGAAATGTTTACTTGAAAAAGAAAATTGCAGATTTTGTGTTTTGGGGGAATGTATCTTGAAATAAGTTAATTTTGTATTATGTTTATGTGTCTTACTTTTAAGTTTAAGTTTATTTTTTTGTAAATCATTATGCTTTGCCTTAACCATATATGAACCACATGAATATTCCCTTTCTGTCTTTACCTTTCTGTCCCCTGTCTCTCAGGATCTCTGTCTCCAGGTGCTGGATTCTCTTTCACGGGGGCACACTGTTGTTACCATCACAGTGGAAACAGAGGGATGCAACATCAGTGAGACGACAACACTGGTGGCCTACAGCCCTCCCAAAGTATGCTGTTTCTGTGTGTGTGTGTGTGTGTGTGTGTGTGTGTGTGTGTGTGTGTGTGCACATCTGTGTCTGTGTTGTGTGTTGTATGTGTGATTTATTTGTGGTAAGTGTCATGTCTCTATAAAGGGTGATTTATCAGCCCTATGGTGGCTATTTATTAAGATAATGAACTGTTCGGGAGTAGCAGAAGATTAATGTGTAACTGAGCGCTCCTGATCACTGATGATGTATGTATGACTCTGTATGTCAGGGACATAGAGAGCAGCGGAGCTCTCTGGTCCAGGGCAAATGCTGCCAAGCACACTCATGGGAATTTAACAGGACAATGTGATGGATCAGTGCTTTGCTTTTGTCAGTCAGACACTAATGAAAGACAGCAACAAGTTTAACAAGGACATTATCGTGAGCTTTGTACTCTATTTAGCCTCTGAGTGACATTGTTTTCTCCTTCTTTCACTTAGTTTCTTGCGCCTGAGGTTCTTCTCTCAGTGGGCTCCTCTTGTGTGGTTATATTCGAGGGTGGGCTTCGTCCCTGGCTCCCGGCTACCTTCCGTTTCTTTAGTGACGTCGAGGTGCTTACCATGGAGGCACTGCGTCCGACTGCAGCAAGGCCACCTAAACATGCGTATCAGGTCATGTGCACTGCCGTAGGAGAACAGGTTTGAAACGTCCTCAACTACAATGTGACTCATGTGTCATATGTACTGCATTATTACACTAAACTCATGTAGATGCATTTATTAATAATAATAGATTTTATTTTCTGTTTTTACCCACAAACATATGGGGTATTTACAGAACCAGAAGATTAAAAATGATCATTTAATAAATAATAACCAATAATAAGTAATGTTTAAAATCCCACCTATAGAGTGTACTTTTTTTAATTTTTATTATTTACATCTTTTTATATTTCATTATATTTAATAGATAAGTTTGGGGTCATTAATATTATTTTTTTATTTTTTTATTTTGAGTTGATCAAAAGTGACAGTTAAAGGGGTCATATGATGTGATTAAAATTTTTCCATTCTCTTTGGAGTGTTACAAGCTCTTGGTGCATAAAGAAGATCTGTAAAATTGCAAAGACTAAAGTCTCTAATCCAAAATGTACTTACAGGCTGTGAGTCAGATGCACCAGACTGTCCTTGCAAAGTTGGAACTCCCCCACTTTATAGAAACAGCCTTTGTGCCACAGACACATTGTAGGATAGTCTGCAGGTTTAGGAGACAGTCCTCATCCTCCATAAAATGTGCAGCACACATCTGAATATTTGGGTTGAACTGTTCTGGAAACTTAACCACTGATTTCTATTTGTGTCCTTTTTTGGAAGGCCAAACACAGTATTTTCACTTTCAAAAAGAAACACACTGTCTCCATGACATGGCGACGGCAACAACAATACTACAACAAGAATAAAAGGTATGCCTTCTTTCTTTGCGTGAACATCTGGGCAGCATTATGCAAATCTTCCCACATAGTGACATAGACATGTGGGGGTGTGTTTAAACGAGGTGTCTTAGGGGGGCATGGTTGACTCTTAACCTTTGGATTTGAGACTTTGCATCATTGCATCATATGACCCCTTTAAACAGCAAAAATATCTTTATTTAAAAAAAATACAGCATAACTGGTTTCAACACTGATATAAAATAAGAAATGTTTCTTGAGCTGCAAATCATGATTTATTAAGGACCGTATGAAACTGAAGACTGGATCAATGGCTGCTTAAAATTCAGCTTTGTCATCACAGGAATTAATTACATTTTCAAATATATTAAAATGGAAAACAGTTGTTTTCCATCGTAATCATATTTAACAATATTATTAATTTTACTGTATTTTTGATCAAATAAATGCAGCGTAGAGGAGCATAAGAGACTCCTTTCAAATACATTTTAAAAAATCTTACTGACTCCAAACTTTGAAACTTTTATATACGAAAGAAAAGTTTACAAAAGTTACAGACATGTATTTTTAAAACAATTTTTTTTTAAGCCTCCAAAATCTGGTGGACATTTTGTGGTTTAATTAAAATCTAGTTGAGATATATTTTATATATCAAACAGTGAAGAATTTGAAATTTCTCTGCTGCATAAGCTCTTCATGATTTGAGTGGGTGAAGTGCTATCCTTGCAGTCGTGTATGTTTTTTTTCATATGAGACTGTTCTCTCTTTTTCTTTTTTAGCCCCCCTCCTGCTGTTACATCCTCTCATAAACTCTTTTATGATTCACTTATTTTCCTCTTTTCCCTTCACCTGCCCAGACCTCTCTTTTTCTTTTCATTTTATCATTTTCTCGCCCTCCAGGTGTTTCTCTTTCTTTCTGTTTCACCCCTACACCTACACCAGACCTTCGTCTATCTTTGTCTCTCTTTCCCCTGCTCTCATTTGCCATGCAATTATGTGTGATATGCAGGGTGAAGTGTTATGGCAGTTTCCATAGTAACCGCATACATGGGCCCTCAGTGTGTGTGTGTGTGTTAGGGTTGTGTGAGGGCTTTTCCTCTCCTGACATAGATGCTCTAGAAACCATGTCTTTGATCAACGCAAAACCCTCACAATCTGAATTCCATCTGTAATATACTAAAACCATCTGAGAGTGAAACATTACATCATATCTCTAATTGAACCTGAAGAGCACCACTGAGTCATGAGGAAAACTTAGATTTTCATAAATGTTTCTTATTTTGGTCACAGCACACTGAGAGAGGCAGAAATTAGATTTACCAATTTAATAAAGCAAATCATTAGTCAAAGCAATACACACACACAAAATGGAAAGAATAATTACTTGCAGACAGAATGCTAGTGATTGTGTGCTCACTTATTTACACACATTTTTACAAACCATGATGTGTGTAAGTGTGCAGACACCAAAATGGTATTATATGTTAAATCATAAGAGTATTTATTTTTTAAATGTTAATATTAATTAGTAATAATGTTTTATAACATGTAATTTTTTTAAATTATATACATATATGTGTGTGTGTGTGTGTGTGTGTGTGTTCATTTTCATTGTGTATACACACACACCCCTTGTATTTATTTGATTAAATACAGTAAAAACAGTACTGTTGTAAAATATTATTGCAATTAAAAAAAAAAAAAAAAAACTATGTTCTATTCGAATATATTTTAAAAAGTAATTTTATTCCTGTGGTGGCAAAGCTGAATTTTCAACAGCCATTACTTCAGTCTTCAGTGTCACATGATCCTTCAGAAATCATTCCAATATGTTGATTTGGTGCTCAAGAAACCTTTATTATTATTATTATTATTATTATTATTATTATTATTATTATTATTATTATTATCAATGCTGAAAACAGTTGTTCTCCTTAATATTTTCGTGAATTTATAAAAAAAAATTCAGGATTTTTTGAAGAAAAGAAAGAATAGAAATTCTAAAAGTTTTTAATGTTTTTGCTGTCTTTTCAATCAACCTAAATCATAAAAGTATTTTCATTCACCATGCTGAATAAAAGTATTTTCTTAAAAAAATTACACAAATCCTACATAATGTGACCAATATGGTCATGAACTGATGGTTGGCATAGAAGGACTATAACTGCATAATCTTGTCCCATTTTTATCTAAGTGTGACTGATATCTTTACCAGCCTGTGTTCAAATATTCATTCATGCATTAACTAGGTTCATAGTTTCATTTTCATGATTATAGAGCATCAGATCAATAGTTTATTGCTTTTCTGTTATAATTGAAGCATTTCTTCCTGCATGCCTCCTATAGTGAGATAGGTTAAGCATGATTTTATCATTATTTATTTAACAAGGTCACGCTTTATCTCTTTCAGTGTTTGGGCTTCCTTTCTTCTACTAGAAATTACTCTGATGTAATTAAATATCACATTACCATATTCTTTCATGTCATCCCTCTCTTTCTCTCTCTCAGTTACCTGTGTTTAGCAAAAGGGATGCTACGTTGCAGTTGTCTGTGTTTGACCAAAAGGGGGTGCAGTTTGATAATTTCACTTCCTGTTCAGTGAGATGGACCTCCTTTGACCTTGGTCTCCTCTCATTGTGCTCCTAGTCCACAATGAAAGATAGACTAACCCAAGTGTTTATATATATATATATATATATATATATCTATATATTATATATATAATATGTATTATATATATAAAATATGCAACATAAGTATTACAATTTCTTTTTACAAACCCGATTCCAAAAAAGTTGGACCACTGAACAAATTGTGAGCAAAAAAGGAATGGAATAATTTACAAATCTCATAAACTTATATTTTATTCACAACAGAATATAGATAAGATATCAAATGTTGAAAGTGAGACATTTTGAAATGTCATGCCAAATATTGGCTCATTTTGGATCCCAAGAGAGCAACACATTCCAAAAAAGTTGGGACAAGGTAGCAATAAGAGGCCGGAAAAGTTAAATGTACATATAAGGAATAGCTGGAGGACTAATTTGCAACTTATAAGGTCAATTGGCAACATGATTGGGTAAAAAAAGAGCCTCTCAGAGTGGCAGTGTCTCTCAGAAGTCAAGATGGGCAGAGGATCACCAATTCCCCCAATGCTGCGGCGAAAAATAGTGGAGCAATATCAAAGGAGTTTCTCAGAGAAAAATTGCAAAGAGTTTGAAGTTATCATCATCTACAGTGCATAATATCATCCAAAGATTCAGAGAATCTGGAACCATCTCTGTGCGTAAGGGTCAAGGCCAGAAAACCATACTGGATCCCCGTGATCTTCGGACCCTTAGACGGCACTGCATCACATACAGGAATGCTACTGTAATGGAAATCACAACATGGGCTCAGGAATACTTCCAGAAAACATTGTCGGTGAACACAATCCACCGTGCCATTCGCAGTTGCCGGCTAAAACTCTATAGGTCAAAAAAGCCATATCTAAACATGATGCAGAAGCGAAGCGTTTTCTCTGGGCCAAGGCTCATTTAAAATGGACTGTGACAAATGGAAAACTGTTCTGTGGTCAGACGAATCAAAATTTGAAGTTCTTTTTGGAAAACTGGGACGCCATGTCATCCGGACTAAAGAGGACAAGGACAACCCAAGTTGTTATCAGCGCTCAGTTCAGAAGCCTGCATCTCTGATGGTATGGGGTTGCATGAGTGCGTGTGGCATGGGCAGCTTACACATCTGGAAAAGCACAATCAATGCTGAAAGGTATATCCAAGTTCCTTGCATTTTCCAACATGACAATGCCAGATCACATACAGCATCAATTACAACATCATGGCTGCATAGAAGAAGGATCCGGGTACTGAAATGGCCAGCCTGCAGTCCAGATCTTTCACCCATATAAAACATTTGGCGCATCATAAAGAGGAAAATGCGACAAAGAAGACCTAAGACAGTTGAGCAACTAGAAGCCTGTATTAGACAAGAATGGGACAACATTCCTATTCCTAAACTTGAGCAACTTGTCTTCCTCAGTCCCCAGACGTTTGCAGACTGTTATAAAAAGAAGAGGGGATGCCACACAGTGGTAAACATGGCCTTGTCCCAACTTTTTTTGACATGTGTTGATGCCATGAAATTTAAAATGAACTTTTTTCCCTTAAAATGATACATTTTCTCAGTTTAAACATTTGATATATCTATGTTGTATTCTGAATAAAATATTGAAATTTGAAACTTCCACATCATTGCATTCTGTTTTTATTCACAATTTGTACAGTGTCCCAACTTTTTTGGAATCAGGTTTGTACTTGATGGCTACACCACGTAACTTTTCATGAAAATGTTTTTCAAAACCATATGAAACCAACATAAATATAGTACATTTCTAAGATCTTGACACAGGGTTTAAACAGATTTTACTTTTCTTTATTGAGGATGTTCTTACTTGTCATTGAACCAAATCTAATCAATTTGGCTTTTCTAAAGCCTGCCAGGTTCTTCAAGCCCACATACAGACAGGAACTGTGACTGTCAATGTCACTCTTCGATGTCCAGAGGTGTGTGTTTATGATTGATTTGTGCTGTAATGTGTCCATATTTATGTGTGTAGACCTGAGTAACGTATGAACTATGTGCCCTGTATAAGATGTCGACAGCTCCAGTGTCTCAGTGTGTGAATCTGCGTTTGGTAGACGATGTACACTGGGCCAGACACTCTGTCACTTTATTCAACCATCCAAAAGTCTCAGAGAGCAATTTCATCCCTCTCTACCATTTCTCATCTGGCCTGTTTTTTTGTTACATTTTAATGACTCCTCAGTCAATATGTTTATCTCTGCAGGAAAATATGACCTTGATTCACAGCTCGGGTCACTTGCATGTCCATCTACAAGAAAACCAGTTAAAGAAAGTGGCATGACATACAGCCAAGTATGGTGACCCATACTCGGAATTCGTGCTCTCCATTTAACCCATCCAAAGTGCGCGCACACACACACACACACACACACACACACACACACACACACACACACACACACACACACACACACCCACACCGTGAACACACACACACCATAGATAAAGTATTTTGCAATTCAGATAAACTAGTTCACTTATAATCTTTCTATCCCAGGTGTCTCCACTTCAGTCTGGTTCCTCAGTTCTTTTGGCTCATGACCTCTGTCTGACTTCTGATCCTGCTGTGGCCTTCTTACTTACAAAGATTTTCGGATTGACTTTGTTAATAATAATGTACGGTGTAGAATGAAGATCCTCATCTCTTTCATATTTTTAGATTTTATTTTTATCTTATTTTTTTTTATTTCATGTTCAATGAATATTTGTCTCCTATGTTGATGCTTTTTAGATTGAGGTCAGACATTCTGCTGTAGTGCTAGTGCATGTTCTGGACTCAAAGAATCAACCGTTTCTTCACCATTACCTGTTGCTCATGAACCTCATGCTTATCCCTTCTTCATCTATCATTTCTGTGGAGTGAGTCTATGCCATATGTTTTTCCTTGTTTCACATTTCACAAGTTCAAGGACTACATTTTGCCCTATGTTTTTTTTATTTAAAAATTATAGAATGATAATGAAATAATATTTAATGATATAATATTTAATACATAATAAAAGTGAATAAATATGACTGAGTTGAGGTGGTGGTGAGATAATAAAGATATAATATTTAATACATAATATAAGTGAATCGATATGATGGAGTTAAGATGGTGGTGAGATGCTGGAAATATTGTCAGGTGTGAGGCAAGTGGCTTAGGTTTTAATTATGAATCTGAATTTAAGAATTCCATTTCAAATTTAGAATTAATGAAAAATATAATTAAAATGGAATGAAATTCAAAGAAATACCTATTACTTGTAGGAATAATTTTCAGGAGAATGTTATCATATTCATATGAGGTATTTACAGAAACATTTAATTATATTAATAATCAAATGTATTTAATTAATATATATTTTCTATATAATATATATACAATTTAATTAATATATATTTATATTTTTTTTTTTTTTTTACATATTTTAGTTATTTATAACTTTTCATTTGTTCTTTCACAGAAACATTAAAGCTAAAAACTAATTAAAAAATTATAGTTAAAAATTATAGTTGTAAGGCAGGTAGCTTTTGAATCATGTTTTTTCTTGATTGTTGTTACTGAGTACATTATGTATGCTTACAGGGACACGGGGCCAGTGGACAAGTACAGTGTGGGATTTCATGTGACTGGCCTGACAGTGGGCGTGGTCAGTCTCCGCCTCTCAGCAGTGGATGGACATGGGTCTGTTATAAGCTCCTCTCACAAGAATATGCAAGTTTACCCTCCATTCAGTTTGCAGCCCTGTAAACTTACTCTGTCAGTTGGAAGCTTGCCAAAGGTTGGCATGATAAGACATACCAAACCATACATTGGTTTCCATAGAAACACTTTTTTTTATTATAAACATATATTTGTTGTTCAGGTGAAACGGGAGGGATTCATCCTCAGTATGTTGTCAGGTTCTCTGTGAGTGACAGCTCTGTCACCATGGTAACTGAGACAGGACGGGTCAGAGGTGTGGCAGTGGGTGCAGTCAAACTCAGAGGAGCTCTTCAGACACAAGATACAGAAGCATTGATTACCTTTTTACAGGTAGCCCACATTGCTTACCTTTGCTAAAAATGAATTTCCATATTTTTTTTTTAAATTTTTTTTTTTTTTTTTTTTAAAGCCATTTGTAATTAATGTCCTGCCTTGTGGAGCCATACAGCCCATACAAAATATTGTTATTTACTGACGATCATATAGCAGTAGACTGTTCACACTGCACATTTTTGCATTTCACTTCTCACGCATGGCACAGCATTTTAAAAACATGGTGCTCAAGGTAAAGTTCAGCTTTTAAAAAATTAGTCTCTAGTTTACATTCATGCAGAATATGCTTTTGCTTTAAAATGGCAATGTTTAGGGAAGCAGATTTAAAAAAAAAAATGGTCTAGAGACACATATTTTAAAAGATCAGCTATTTTAACTTGAGCTCCATGTTTTTAGAACAGTTTGTCATGCAAAAGATGCAAACACAACAGTCAAAAAGTTCATGTTTACATAGAAGAACAACAGAAAAGCAGCACAGTCTTCTTACGAATTTTAAAAACCACATTTTTACATGTTTTTGTCATTTCAACACAAAAACACATTTTGTGTGAAATGCCTCCTACTTAGATACTGACGAACGAAAAATGTATGCTTGATGTGATTTTCCATTGCCGTGACACCCAACATGAATAATAAATGACTACTTACCCAATGCAGCAAATCCAACCTTTCATCCCTTATTCCTTATTCATCCCTTATACGTTGTCACCATTACCATCACAATATCTGTGCTCATACACACAACATGCTTACATACACTGCTCTTATTTTAAACTATAATAATGATCTCCCTAAAAATAAAAAGACGAAATTTGATATTTCTAAAAGATAAAATGCTATGCCTTAACTTAATAACTGTATGTGTGCTGTGATCAGGATGAAGTGGAGGTGGAGGTGTTCAACCTGACAGCAGTGAGGATACAGGCTCCTTTAGTCACTCTATGAACACCTTATGAAAAGAGGTTTGTCCTTCTCATGCTCATTTTTGTTGTGTGCAGCCATGTTTTTGCTGTCAGTAAAGGTTTGGTTGAGTCTTTCATTTTAGATGCCGGTTTATGTGATGGGGAGTTTCAGTGGTCAGAACCCTTTTTCTCTGGGTAGTGTTGACTCTGGCCTCAGTTTCCACTGGCGTCTACACAAAGTGGGTGTGCTGGAGATCGAACCAAGGCATGCAAAGGTGACATGCACACACAAAGCATGAATTGATATGTTTGATTACTTTTTTAGGTGGGTGATAGTGTGTCTCCCTCTCACAGTTTCTCTGCGCTGGTGAGGGCCAGAGCTCCAGGGAGGACCAGCCTCAAAGTGTGTGTGCAGCTCCAACAGATAGACACCAGCAACACATCACTCTCTGATCTCACTGATGAGATACAGATACTGGTAAATACATCCTCCACAAAGAACCACCAAGGGGAGTCATGTCATGCGGAAGCAGATTTGCCTTGACCTTCTGAGATAAAAGTGTTAACTATACTATAAAATCATACTGTGGAGGCTTTTTTTGTTATTGTTTACAATCAGATATAATTAAATAAAGTTAATACTAGTAGTGTAGACCACTCAGTCTTATAATACGTAATTCATCACATATTATTTTAGTCAAACGGAATAGGGCATGTTCAACAAGGCCAATTAGCAAAACAGAATATCTGGAAGTTTATAGTAGAAGAATAGTATTTAATCAAAAATAAAATGGTCAAAAAACATTTTAAAATGTACACTACCATTCAAAAGTTTGGGGTTGGCAAGAATGTTTAATGCAAAAATGCAGTAAAAATAATATTGTGAAATATTATTACAATTTAAACTTTTTATCTATTTTAATATATTTTCAAATGTATTAAGCCTGTGATGAATTTTCAGCAGCCATTACTCACATGATCTTTCAGAAATCATTTTAATATGCTGATTCAGTGCTCAAGTAACATTTCTTATTATTATCATTGCTGAAAATGGTTGTCAACTGGGATACATTTTTTTCAGGATTGCTTAATGAATACAAAGTTCAAAAGAACAGAAATTGAGTCAAATATATTTTTTTGTTATATTAAATTATTTACTGCCACTTTCAATCAATTTAATGTGCCTTTGCTAAATAAAAATATACATTTTGTTTAAAAAATAAATCCTATTGACCCCATACTTCTGAACAATAGTGTCTAAATACAAATTAATACTACCTACTAATAAAAATATTTACTTTCATATTATACTAAAACATTTCAACTAATGTGAAATACATTTTCGACATATACTAAAGCTTTTTTAGAATGTGCAGTTCACTCTAAATGTATCTCTTCTTTCTTGTTCCCCCTCTTTTCTCAGGTGTTTGAAGAGATGCAGTTAACAGCAGGAAGCCCAGGATCCATCCTCATGTCTTCCCTCTCTCAGTACCCCCTGCAGAGCAATAAGTGAGTTAGTATGCCTGTTTCATGTCAGAAAATGTCTCTTTTTTTCAGTATCCACTCCATTAAGTCTGTTCCACATCACTGCAGTTCTCATGATGATTTGGACGAATAATGTGCCTGATCAAAAGTACATTTACATATTTTTTTCTCAGTTTTACTGAAGTATTGCATGAAGTTGGTTTCATGTAATCTTAAGACAGAACATCCACAGACTATTTGCTGTTTAGCCAAAGGTCTGTTCAAGCATAACTAGATAACATCATAGTTTTTTTTTTAAATGTGTGTTTCAGAGACTGTCCGGTCCATTTCACCCTTAGCCGCTGTGTCTCAGGGGCAGGACTGGTTACTGTTGATGATCAAAGAGTGTTGAGGACAGGCCTTGCTATTTTGGAGGTTTATGCAATGGACATTTGTGGTATCAACCAAACACTGCTGATCAGTGTGGAGGTGAGTGTTTATTTTGAGAAATACTGTAGGTTACCCTCATTTTAGATCCTAATGTCAACATCCTTCTTGCCTTAGGTGTCAACAGTGTGGTTTGTACGTGTTTTCACTGTGTCATCCGTGAACAGTGACAGTGAAAGAGCTCTTCCTGCCTTCCCTCTGGACTGGAGCATCCGTATCAGGGCTCTATACTATGATATACAAACACTGGTCACAGCTAACAGGTAATAACACAGATATATGTTTATGTTTATGTTACTCGTGGTTGTGGTCTAAACTTATTTTTTCTGTCTCAGAGATGACCTTCCCTTACGGAAAAGACGTTTATTCAAATGTGCTATTAGTATACTTATTTTAAACTAAAAAATAGGAAAGTATACTTTGTCTACTTTTTATGTACTTCTCAGAAATGTGCTTTATGCACTTCTCATAAATATACTTAAAATGACATTTAAGTATACTTGACTTCTACTTAGGAAAAATTTAAATATATTTGAGCTATACTTGTGCTCCAGGAACCCATGTTTTCATTGTTATATGGTAGAGGGCGCTATTACACATCATAAACTTGAAGTATACTTCTTGTACAACTGATAGTTGACAAAGGCAGTCAGCCGTTTCTGGTGCATTTGTTTCAGGTTGCATTTGTTTTTCTCTCTTTAAGGTCAGCGAGGCAGATGGGATGTGTCATCAAGTGAGATCCTTCAAATGAACTCTGAGACTGGAGTAGCATTTGCAAAGAATTCTGGGACAGTGGTGGTTTACTACAGGCTAGAAAGGGGACAGCAAACCTTCAGAGAGGTAATAATCAATGCCTATGTGTAGTAACATGAGTGTCCTCATGTTTTGTGACATAATAGCTCTGTGCCAAAACCTAGTGAGCTGCTTAGGGAGAGCGCATTTTAAGGCATTATGGGTGGCCAAACATGTTCAGGTGCCTATTGACTTCCATAGTGTTTTTTACATGGTATGGAACCAACAACTGTTTAGTTACCCACATTCTTCAAAATATTTACTTTTGTAAGCAAGGGGGCTCCTCACTAACTGGCCTGAAGCCTCAGAATATACAGCCAGATTGGATCTCAACACCTCTGCTGCCAACACAGGTTAGTCCTTTCACACCTCCACATGAGGCCCCATCCACACGGAGACATGTTTAGCTGTATACGCATATATTTTGTATTGTGTAGGCATTTTGTCCTCACAGATCAGGCGTTTTGGGAGAGTGAAACCGATATTTTTTTTAAACCGGGTCCCAGAGTGGATAAATATGAAAACGCCGCCCTTGCGTTTTCATGTGGACAGTGAATCCATATATTTTCTGATACAATGACATCATCAGCCCACATCTCGCCCCTAGTCAGACACTGCTACGTCACGTAACAGAAAAAAAAAACATGAACAAACACTGAACAATTGTATTTTTATTAACTAACACTAACACAGATTAATAAACGTATTGTTCCATGTTCGTTTGTATACCACTCGCAAGGTTTATGCGCATAGTCCAAGTCTTCTTCTCCGTTTTTAGTGTATCTCTGTGGCAGGATTACAGTGTCACATACTGGTCTGGAATGTATGCTACATCGTGGTTTCGTGTGGACGCAGATATTTCTTGAGACGAGGGTAAAAAACAGATCAGATAGGGAAAGCTCTGGCTTCGTGTGGAAGGAGCCTCAGGGAGGCCGCTTTTCACAACCATGGAAAACACCAGATGTGCCTGCCATTAATCCAACTATATAAAAGGAATTTAAGAATAATGATTAATAATTAGCCCGTTAGGAACTTTAAGAGATTATAATCCAGATATAAAATTCTGTCTGGAGGATCCACATGTCCCCCTTTAATTACTTGATTCTTAGACTAGAAATAATTCTCAGTGGTGATTATCTCTAACTCTTTAATATGTGCAATTAAAACATGATGGGTGGGAAGAGAAATTATCTCAACTTTATTTGACCTGCATAGATCTTAGATCTGGGCAGGATTTTCACTTTTTAGAGACATGGATACATTTCTGCACAGATGGAATTTGAGGTTGTGATTGACTGACTGGATTTACATTGCCAAAGCATTGACTACATTAAATAAGACACACACACACACACACAAAAGTTTAATAAAATAAAAATTAGAGGGAAAAGGCAAAAAGGTACACAATGATTTGTTTTATTTAAATGCTGTTTTGGTATTTTTACAACTTTGGAGCTCACCAAGTGGATATAGCACTATCATAATTACAGTGGATAGCTGTACGTGTATTAAAGCAACCCACCTCTTTTCCTGAAATTCTTACCCATTCACCAAATTGACATACTCCCAGAACAGAATAATTATCGTTATTAGAAGTCAGTGTACCATCAGAGTAATATATTTCAAGGTCAAAAAAAAAAAAAAACCTTACAGTTGCTTTAAATGTTACTTAAATGTTATTCAGTGTTAACAATATTGTGTGCTTGTGACTCTCTCTCTCCCTTTCTATCTCCTCCTCCATGGTAGCTCAATGCAATCTAGACCAGTGGGAGGCCCTAGAGAAGAAACTACATCCTGAGGCAGAGCTACTGTGCTCGCTACACTTTGGCGCCCCCTATCCAGAGAAGAGAATACTGCAGGCTATCTTTAATGCAACACCCTTCTACAATTCATACACTGGTGAAACAAGTTTAATATAAGATTCTGTATTAAGATCCATGTTAAGTTTGGATTCTGAGAGAGCCTACGGGTATTTTAATAACTAAAAACATAACTGAAGTATCAGCTTTTTCCTAATCTTAGGAGAATTGATTATAAAGATAATTTTTAACTTGATAACACATTTGAGACGTTCTGAATTTATTTTATTTTACCCCAACGGTTTTTAACACTGATAAGAAATGTTTTTTTGAGCACCAAATCAGCATATAAGAATGACTTTTGAAGGATCATGTGACACTGAAGACTGTAGTAATGTTTTTTGAAAAGAAATTACTTTAAAACATATTAGATTGTAATCAATATTACAGATTTCATGCATTTTGATCAAATAAATGTAGCTTTTTATTTTATTAACTATGAAGCAAGCCTTTATGATTCAATTCTAACCTGTCTGTTGTGTCCTGTTTCAGCTCAGTACAGCAGGAGGATCTCTGTGCAGCCCCAGTCAGACTCCATCCTCCATCTCCTGGCCACTCGGTCTCTCTCCATCCATCTGTCTGCCTGTCTGCCCCAGCTGCCCTGCTGTCGCTTCCTCAGTCACCCCCTTCTTTTCAGTCTTCCCTTCAGCATTTCATCGTCCCAGCAGCATGTGGCTGAAATCAGAGTGTTTGGCACCACAGACATGCTCAGCACACTGAAGGTGAGAATGAGAGATCATGAAAGAGATGCATTTGAAATAAAATCACTTTTCAGTTTTATATTTCTTCACTCTTATCTAATTAGGTTCAGTCATACACCCCAGACATTGTGTTATCTGATGTGGTCTGGTCAGATGAAGACCCCACCCTCCTCCTTATGTCAGTCTATCCAACCTCACATTTCCTGGATCACGTACCATCTATTGCAAGCATTACCCTATCCACAAACCTCTCTCCGCAAAAGCACTTTGTGTTGGTTACTAGAGTGATGGACAACCTGGAGTCAGGTTAGAGAGCAAGAGACACACTTTTCACAACGTTCTACATGTACATAATGTTCAACAGTTTGGGGTCAGTATGATACATTTTTATAGAAATTAGTATTTTTATTCAGCATTAAATTGTGCATACAAAAATATATTTATCATGACCACAAATTTTCGTTCTTTCAGTTTGAATTCATTCCCTTGTTTTAGCTCATGGCCATGATCTACTACTCGTTCACTCATTTTAGTTAAATCGTGGCCACAAATTAAGAATTTAATTAAAGAACCAGGGAATGAAAAAAAGTACAAATTGGGGACAATTACAACAAATTAGAACAGTGTGACCACAATTTACTAAAATAAGGGAAAGGATTAATAATTTGTGGGACAAATTCATAATTTGATCAAATAAATACAGTCTTAGTGTGAATAAAAAAAAAATAAAAAAAGATTGTTAACCCCAGACTTCTGAACAATAGCGCAACATATATATCTGTTTCTCAAACTGTGAAAATGCTCTTTATTTATGTTCAGGTCATCTTGGAACATATTCTGGGCACTTGTTCATTTCAGTATTTGCTGTTTGCTGTACTGGCCGCTGCTGCACTTGTCATAAATAGAGTCACACTTAAAGGGGTCATATGATGCTGCTAAAAAGAACATTATTTTGTGTATTTGGTGTAGTGAAATGTGTTTATGCGGTCTAAGGTTCAAAAACACATTATTTTCCACATACCGTACATTATTATTTCTCCACTATGTCCCACCTTCTGAAACGCTTCGATTTTTACAAGGCTCATCGCTCTGAAAAGCGAGGTGTCCTGTGATTGGCCAGCTATCCAGCGCATTGTGATTGGCCGAATGCCTCAAGCGTGAGATGGAAATGTTATGACTCTTAACCATACTTAACATATTGTGAAGCCCTTTCCGGCTGGAGCGACGAGACATAAATATAAAACCCATTATAAATGTGATATAAACATGATTTCTAGTCGTGTCTTCTTTTGGAAGGCAAAAACAAAGCTGTTTCGCTTTCTCAACAAAACAGTAACACACACCAGCCGGCTTGAGTGAGCAGAGGCCGAAGGCCTAGAGTGAGCCGCTGTCTAGAGTGATCCGCGGCCGGCTTGAGGCGGATTCTACGAAGGAGCGTACCTTGGTCTTGAAGCAACCACATGTGATGACCCCGGGCTGGACGCCGCTTCGTCCATGGTGACAGCCGATCTGGCAAGCCACAGCGCAAAGTTGATGTATTTCCTCAGCGACCAGCACGGATCAGCCCCAGGCATGATGAAGCAGATATCGTCCTCTTTTGGAAGTCCAAACAAAGTAGTTTCGCTTTCACAGTGAAACACACAGCGTCTATATGACATGGCGGCAGCGGCAACAACAATACTACAGTGAGAATAAAACGTACACCTTCTTTCTTTGCGTGAACATCTCTGTGGCGTTATGCAAATCTTCCCACATACTGACGTAGAGATGTGGGGGTGGTTAGAACGAGCCGTTTCAGGGGGGCGTGGATGAGTCTCAACTTTTATAAAGAATATCTCTTTGGATTTGAGACTTTAGTCTTTGCAACTTTACAGATCTTCATTATTCACCAAGAGCTTGTAACACTCCAAAGAGAAAGGAAAAATTGAAATCGCATCATATGACCCCTTTAAGAGTTTTAACTTTGGATTCTGTGCTACACTGAATATGACCGATGCCCAGTGATTCACTTAAAAGCCATCATGTGATTCAGAATCAGGATTTGAAGCTTTGGCCCTGCAGATTTTTTTTAATTCTCTTAAACGTTTGATTTCCACAGTGAACAATACCATGCTGTCTCTCACACAGACTGTACGTGCAGTTCTCACACCCTCTACTAATGCAGGTGACACCCCAATGTTATTTGATTCAACTGCTTTACCTTAAAGGTGTACTTAGTACTTTTTATGTTGAAGTCAGCATGAATTAAAAATTTCATTCTATTTTTAATAAATTATATTATTGTGAATGATTCATCCCTTTTTAAAAAAAAATCAAATGTCATACATCAATCTTCTGGTAAAACCACAGACTTTTCTCTGGTGACGTATGAAGGACTTAATTTAATCCTAATACATTTAAATGGCGCCCTTTTTTTACAATCATCTGCAAGCTCCTTTAGATGTACCTCCATTCAATCAACACCCGATGGATTGAACAAAGTCCCTGCCCTACATTGTTTTCTTTTGGATAATCATTTTCACTCCGATGAACATCATAATGCAGAAGAAAAGTTACTAAAGTGCAACTAAATTTGCATATTACGGTTCAACCGTGCTACCAGACCGATATGCTCTTTTCTAATGAATATGTTTTCTAATTTTCTTTCAGAAGACGACAAAAGAAGACATTTCTATCTATGGCTCGCACCATCACTGGCAACACCAAAAGTCCTGCAGAAAAAAACAGTGGCTTTGGAGTACTAAACAACTTAATGCATCTTTTCTCCCCTCATGTTATTCTTTCTGAGCCACAGTGAGAATCTTTCAAGTAAATGGTTCTTTCATTTATTACAGTCTTTATACAATTCAGCAGTTAACACATGCAAATTGCTTCAAGTTTTTTTTGTTTTTTACTACGGTTTTACATACACTATCTGTCTTTCTTAGTTTTTTTTTTTTTACATTTATTTAAATAATGCTTTTATTCTGCAAGGATGCATTAAAAGTGCATCAAAAGATTATCAAAAGTGACAAAGATATTTATAACATTCAAAACTTTTCATCTTGAATCCTGAAAAAAAATAAATGTATCAGATTCCACAAAAATATTAGGCACAACCATTATCAACTTTGAAAACAAATGCTTCTTGAGCATAAGCATATTAGAACGATGTCTAAAAAAATCATGCGACACTGAAGAGTGGTGTAAAAGCTGCTGAAAATTCAGCATTGAGCTGTAAGAGATCAAGCATAAGAGACTTTCTCTAATATATCAAAAAATTGTACTGACCCAACACTTTCGAATGATAGTTTATGTATAGTGCCTGTCACCTGTGAACAGTCTGAGTGTTGCTCATCTAAGCAATGCATACAGTATTTAAGGAAGAATATTTGTATTTCCTGGTGATAATGTTAAGTTGTACAACAGACGAGCATGACACTAAAGCTTTATATTTATGTGGTAGTGACAATGCAGATAGACTGGTAAACCAACTACCACAACACAGACATAAATGAAAAATGAACCTTTATTTTAGTAAGAGAGGAAGAGAGACAGGTTTGGTGGTAATACACCTCACATGCTCTGTGTTCAGACAGCACTTTGACATTTCAAGTTTTCTAGCACTCTTCTCGGTTTAGCTTTGATCTCCACTGCCCCGTTACAGATCAGAAACACGGACTCTGAGTCACTGAAATCCCTGTGAAGTGGCCAATCCAGTCTCTCCTCCCGTGGTCTCCCTCGTCCTTGCATAATAGTTACTGAGAGACTAGTGCTGCTTTCTCCTGAACGAGCATCCTGTTAACAGAGAGAAAGATCAAGGCTTTTAGACTTCAGCTTAAAATCAATTCTATATTTTGTCACACAGTATTGGAAAATGTATTTCTATGAAAAAAGAAAAAACAAAATACTATCAGAGCAAGGAAAAGTTGTTCAAGACAAACAAACATTTTAAAGAATGTCATAAGCGTATAGTTTCAAGTATGTTGCCCTGCCAGATGCTTGTTTAATGTGCCTGAGGTGTTTTCACCAGCATATTACTTACATTTTACAGTTATTTTCATATCTGTAAATGTTAGAAACTCAAGAGTAGTTTCATTTTGAAAAAATATATATAATAAAGAAAGGATTTTTTTTTTAATCTGAGAAATCAATTAAACAAAGAAACAATCAATCAGTCATCAAAATAATTAAGTTGCCATAAAATTCTCAAAAAACAAAAACAAATGAGTGTATTTTAACTGTAATGAAGCAATTGAAATTCTTTAAATAACAGAATATGAATGTCAATTTGTAGCTGGAGAACTTAATAATTAGATGGTGGTGAGCGGGACAGAAACAATCTGCTTGTACCTCTCCCACTTTCTGCTGAACTTTATGCCAGCAGGGCAGAGTGTTTCAGAGCTTCACCAATCATCAAGCTTTAGCTCAAGAAGAGAACAATGATCATGTGGGAAACACTGGGGTGGTCTGTGTGGGCATGTTGCCATGGCACCGGTACATTTACAAGTGCGTGTATGTGTATCCATGGTCTGGGAGTGCACTTCCAGCCATATTTCTCCCACACAAAAACATAAATTTATTAGTCATCTTCTGAAGACTGTATTTTAATGCGTTAGTGTGACATGTTCTGACTACTGCTGGAAAGAAGAAAATCCCACTGAGCAATTCTGCTTATGGGATCAGATTTATCAAGAAACTAGGTTTTTTCATGCTTTGGGCAATCCCTCTAAACTCATGTGCACTGGTGTCCGTGTATACAAGCGATACCTTCTGTGAGGCGCGCCTTTCCTCCGGTGGGCTGGCACAGTACTGTAGAGCATCCTACACATAAGACCACTGTCTGTGCGTGACTAAACACCGTAGTGATCTTATAACAGCCTGCAAAGAGATAATGGTGAAAAGTTACATAAGCTTGTGATCATATATGCAGGTCACTGTGTAAATATTTAACAACATTAAGCCATTGTCCATTTTATGTGGACACACAGCACAGGCCCCAGAAAGCAACAATGCCTGCCCACTTTTTCAACAGCCTTGGTTCAAAAAATATTTTCTCATTCTCTTTCCGCCATAATGATTAAAAAAAAAAAACCTCAAGTTTTATTTAGTTTTGCAGTGGGTGGGTGCTGAATAGCTCTTTAGGTGTGATTTGTTTGTTTTAATTCTCTTATTGCTGGGGATTTCTCTGCAGAATCACAGGTAATGTAGTTTTTAACCAGACATTCTGTTGGTAAACAATTACTTATAAAACAAGTAGGTGCAGGTTGATGCTTCAACAACCTTGTAGCTCAAAGTAGGTTTGTCCCTAAAGGATAAGTTATTGTTGAAAATCCATTTCCATATGGAAAACATTAATGCTATTTTTACTTCTACTTCTGTTGCACTGTATTAAAGTTACATCTTATAATTCATCAGACAGTGTACAGTGATCGTAATGAGATAACCAGGGGTCTTTTTTGGTGGATATTGAAATGGAGCAGGGAGTCAGGGACCTTGTTACAAGAACTGATTACTGCATCGTCATAACGCATTAACACTGCACATTAAAATCACCAGATTATATATAGAGTGCAAGAATAGGGTTACGGAAGTAAAAATCCCATTCATTTTCTCCATAAGGAAACTGTGAGTTCTGAGGTTGTTAATTGATGGTTTTTGCTTTTGTTAAAGCCCTCAACTCGCATTATTTCAACTTATCATACCAATAATCATGTTTAATGGTGGAAGGAAACAGTTTATTTTTATCCATTTTATTTAAAAGTCGTTCAATGTTTAATGGGATTTCTTTATTAAAGCTGTTAAGCACAATCTTGTACCTTTTTTGTCCAAATTTCAAAAACTGTTTTTTTTTTTTCCTTCAAATAAAAGTTTGTATTGTTGTGATTCACCTCGTAGCTGGTTGGTTCACTTCATGGCTTATAATGCTTAAAGACGACATTTTAAAAATCTCTGTGAGAAAAAAAAAACCTTCCAGAACAAAGGCAGCTGAAAAAGTTGTCATGTGCTCCAATAATAACAAAGTGATAGTTCTGGAACCAATGTCCCGCAGTGGCTCTGCTTGTTTCTCCGAGCACCAGATGTTACCTGGGCATTTGACATCCATAAAATAAGAGTTGGGACTCTGTACGAGACGCTTCTTCTTGTGTCTTCTCTTCTCCTCCTCTGGCGTTGGGTGCAACAAGTCCTTCGCGAGCTAAAAAGTGATGGGACATGTGTCAATCACATTTGCAAAGTCTGAGCTTTGGTTTATCGAGGATGCTGCCGTGTTATGGCATCTCAACACAGCCACAACGATAACAGAACACAAACAACTCAATAACTGGAAATATCACACAAGTGATCGCCGCATAGGCTTGATGATAAATAGCTTATCAGCTGATTATCAAAAGATTAACAACACTGCCACTACACAGAGAGACTCGATTCTTCACACTTTACGTTTAACCAACTATGAGACGGACATACTACCAATATTCCACCTTCAAAAATATGAATAATCTTTAAAGTATTATTTAATTAATAAACCTCAACAACGTATCATAATTGTGTTTTATTTGTATGTGAAGCGCGCTGCTCTACATGCTTCTTTGCGCACATGCACGCGGCCATCTTGCTCGTATCCACATAGCACGCGCTTCGCTCTTTTCTACCAAGTTTAAATCTGTAAATAGGTGAAATTAATATATCGTGGCGGGTAAATTCATAAAGACGCGATTCCCCCTCGTCAATCGATGCTATTTAATCCACACACCAGACGCGATTAGGTCGTAAATGGACTTTATTGTAATAGTACGCACTTACAGGCATGTTGGCGACAGTGGATCAGCAGCCGAAAAGGGGGGGCGAGCGGAAATACACGTGCATATGAACGGGGCTCGTGAGCAGGGGCAGGAAATACTTCACTAACGTTTAATAAACGCATTCTTCTTAATTCATTAACAAAGTATTGAGTTTAGACAGGCTGTGAGTTATGTAGGTAAGTTCAATGAAAAAAGTTATATAAACTCTCGGACGTCGCTCTTAATGAGGCGTAATAATAGGGAACCTAACAAGTGGCATACGTGCATTCAAAAGTCATCATTTTGTGTGTTAATATATTATTACAATAATTAAATAATAATTTAAATATGTTGATATTTATATAATGTATTTGTGATCCTTTCGATTTTCCTTTTCTATCTCTTTGTAATTTTATTATATCACATATTTATAATAACTAGTGTTTGTTAACTAAAACTATTATTCTTAACTAAAACAATTAAAAATCTTTAACTTATTATATAAATGATGCCCTGGCAACTAACTGAAATAATATAAGTACTAAAATTGCTAATAAAACTAATTATGTAATAAAACAATAAATTAGCTAAATAGAACTATTAAAAAGGCTAACACAAATGACAAAGGCACATAACAAAATCACTAAAACCTTTACCCCTTTTGTCACCCCCCCATTTTTGAACATAGATGTGAAAGTGCACTATCCGAACTTAAACTGTTATAATTAATGAATGCTTAGGAATATAGACTTAAGGTTGTCTACTTTTTAAAGAAGACAACCAGTAGATCATTGTAGTGCAATCATTTCAAAATATGAAAGTATCATAAAGTTATAGAAGTTAAAATTTACTGTTAAGAAAATGCAATGTGCAACTTTGTTTTATGTAAAATAAATATTTTTTTCATAACAGGTTTTACTCTAAAATTGCTATAAAATTAAAGCCTTGTGTCTAAGTAAGTTATGTCCCAAATTTGAAATGCAAAAAAATAATCTAATTATGTAATGGCTCTGGGCCCGCCGGTGACACTTATGAAAACGGAAATATAAAAATAAAAGCTAATTCAAAATATTGTTAAATACTAGGACTATAAAATTGTATAAATAATAGGCCTACTAAAACAATGGTGGTAACAAATTTCCATTGTGACAGGAACAGTCAATATGGGCCCAAATTAATTCATCACTATCACATGTCTGGTATCTCAAAAAGTCACAAATTGATCACTTAAAAAAACAAAAACAACAACAACAAAAAAACATTATAATTATATTGTGTTTGTATAGATCAGTGCTTCCCAAACCTGTCCCGAAGGACCCCCTGCCCTGCAGATTTTGTATGTCTGACTGATCAGACACACCCAATTTAGTTCTTGCAGTCTCTAATAATGAGCTGATGAGTGGAATCAGGTGTGTTAGATAAGAGAGACATACAAAAAATGCAGGGCAGGGGGGCCTCCAGGACAGGTTTAGGAAGCACTGGTATAGATATTCTTGACAACGTCACACACCCTGCTACGAAATTTCGAAAACAGACCAAAAAAAGCCCCAAACCAACCCTTGCTTCATTTCAGCACTTTGTGTGTCACTGGCGGCCCCTGTTGACTGACGCTGGTATCGGTTCTCGTCCTCAGCACTGTTTTACTAAACCTCTCCCTCCCTCGACGTCAGCTTTTGGGAACTCGGGCAAGGGAAAGTTTAGGGAGAGAAAAAAAAGTCTTCTGTTGTCTATGTATGGATGAATACTGAAAGCCTCTCGTACATAATAGAAAACTAGCGCAGTGAAGCCCGAAATGGCGAATGCGTGGCATCAGCGCTGAAAAAGTTACCGCAGACGCGTTTAAAGGGCTGTGAACAAACTTGTCCACTTTTGTTTTCATGGAATGTTTTACCTCTTTTCTGGACGGACAGAAGCAACAAGGCGAAACTTGAGTTTACCGGTGACAGTTTGCCAAGGAAAGAAAATCGATGAAGTTTCAAACGAGGAGGATATGAATCAGACGGAAGGATTTTGAAAGGCTGCGCGCGTGACTGTGTGTTAAGATCAAATCTGGGGGAAAACCCATCTAAAATTTGTTAAAAGGTCTGAGTAAAACGAACAATGGCAAAGAAATACGACTTGCTCTTTAAATTGTTGCTTATTGGCGATAGTGGTGTTGGCAAGACCTGTTTGATCATCCGTTTTGCAGAGGACAATTTTAATTCAACGTATATATCAACCATCGGTAAGTGACCAGAACGAACCTGTTTCAAATACTGTTTGATATGATAAGATGTTTCGCTCTGCTGCCAAGTTTCTACCTTGTAAAACAAGTGCTACCCTAAGTGTTTGTTCATGTCAGTACTAGTCCAAACGACATCTCATTCCAGCCTGCCCCAGTATAACTCAAATCAGTTTTGGGGATCATCCCGTGCTCTGTGTATCTTCCTCTCTAATTGCATTTCCGGTGTTGTGCCCATTTTCGACCCCCTGGCAAATTACTACCCCCCTCGTTGAAATCGCTACCTGATTGCCTAATCCTAAAACCGCCCCTATTTCTAACCCCTCCCCCACACCTAACCCTAAACCTACCAATACTAGGGGGTTATTAATCTGGTGGGGGTCAGAATTGGGCACAACGCTACTTCACTTCCGCTAGCCACAGCCTGCCCCCTGTCTGTATCTCATTTTTCAACCCACCCCCCAGCATCGGATGGAGGCCATCCTCCATGGCATTTAGTGCATTCACCCAGATCTTCAAACAACCCCTTCCCTCCCTTCTCCGATCTAATTCACTGAAAAACAAACCAGGGTGTTGATTTAACAATCAGAGCAGTGATTGTGTCTCATTATGTCTGCTCTTGTATTTCTGAATATAGCAGACATTGATTAGTTCACTTTTATTATGCCTCTTGGTGTTAAAACATGGTCACCCTTCCTTCCTTCCTGCCCCTCCTGGTTTATCTGTTTCCCTTTTTCTTTTTCCTAGGTATTGACTTCAAAGTGAAGACCATTGAGGTTGAGGGAAAGAAAGTCAAACTTCAAGTCTGGTAAAAAAAATATTTGTATTTTTTATTTTGTATTTTCGTTTCCATTTTTATATATATATATATATATATATATATATATATATATATATATATATATATATATATATATATATATAATATTTATATTTATTAGTGGTGGGCATAGATTAATTTTTTTTAATCTAGATTAATCTCACTTTAATCTTGGAATTAATCTAGATTAAAATGGCTCATTTGAATTCTGACGAAGGCATTCAAATTATATTCAATAAAATGTACTTGTTAGTACTGATAGAGCTGTGCTGCACTCTAACATAGTAGTTTGACGACGACTCTTCCCCTGCGCTACATCAGTGCTTGGCCCGGCATCTTCCACATTAGCTAAAGGATGCTTTGCGTTTAGGTGGTACTTGAGACTGGAAGAACTGTAAACTGGAAGAACAGTAAACTAATTCCGCATTGCACAATTTGCAAACAACCTTACGCCTGTTTCACACATACTCCGTCTGCAGTGCGTATGCGTTGCATTTTTTTTACGCACCCATGTTACGGATTCCAGCGTTCACGCGGTTGCGGTCCGTCAGTGCGTTCCAGGAGCGGTGAGTCTGCAGCAGTGCAGCGATCGTTTACGTACCGAGTCTATTTTTGCTGTGCTGCATGCGCTGAATTAAAATGACAGCGCATTGTTTGTGGTAAAAATTAACATGGATTGAAACGGAAATGCAGTAGTTTCACAATAAATTCAATTCAATTCAAGTTTATTTGTATAGCGTTTTTTTACGATACAAATCATTACAAAGCAACTTTACAGAAAATTAAGTTTCTACAATATTTAGTAGTAGCTTATCAGTGGTGACTGTCAGTTCATGTGCATATAGCAGAAATGTTCAGAAAAATCAATAAAAGACGTAAACAAACAGACGATTAACACTATTAACAGCAATTATGCAATCAAACTTATAGCAAAATGTGGTAGTTCTGTATGTTGTCTCTGGGTTAGCATCATCTGAGGTCCTCTGAGGGGCTGGCGTCATCTTTTCTCAGGTGTTCTGGATCCAGACTGGAGCTTGTGTAAATCCTAGTTACCACGGGATGTAAATCCCGTGGCAAAGCAGAGAAACAAATAGAGACATAATTAGCGTAGCTGCTGTTCCAGCCAAGTAAAATTAATTCGTTTAACCCAAGCCAATAACCCAAATGAATACTAATTAAAGGCTTCTGTGTTATAAACGCAACTCATGGGTTTTTGCTAGGTTTAAAACAAGAAAAAGAGCACCTTTAGATAAACGAGGCAACATGTTATAGGCCTATGCACTTTTATGGAAGCAGAAAAACAAAGTTCATTAAGAACCGTTTGATTGCTTGTAATAAAGATTTAAATGCAAAAGGCACGAGAGTCGACTGTTTCTGTCAGTGGTGCTTTCATTTTAAATATTTGCGATATCCCAACAAGAAAAGTAGGCTAATTGTTGTTTAAATGTTTTGCCGCTTGTTTGAGCAGCTTATTATACAAACCTAGAAGTCGAATGCATGAATAATATGTTGTTTATATTTATTAAGTTTAAACTAATGTCTATGATTATGAAAGATTGTTACTGTTCTGTGATTAGAGTCACACGGAGTATGTGTGAGTCTTGTCAAGGTTTTTTTTGGGAAGCTTGGTAATTTCACAGTAGGCATACACAGGTTCGAAGACTCGTTCTCGCCCCCTACAGTGCAATTCATCTAGGTATACATCCGTGCTAAACTATCACGGTGAAAGTCATCATAGCTTGCATAGTATAGACCCAGCTCCCAACCCAACTTTGAGAATAGATTAACGGCGAGATTTTTTTTTTTTTTTTTTTTAATCGCCCGATAAGAGTCTCACGTTAACGCCGATAACGGCCCACCACTACACACACATATACAAAATAAAATAAATGTATTTTTCAATTATAAATATATTTCAGGGGAAATTTAGTCAACTAATACTAAAATGATATATATATATATATATATATATATCTATATCATTTTAGTATTAGTTGACTAAATTTCACCTGAAATATTTATAATTGAAAAATACATTTATTTTATTTTGTGTGTATATATGTGTATGTATATGTGTGTGTGAGTATAATATATAAAATTAACCAGTGAAGTCCTCTTTGTTTGTTAAATCAGAGAAGTTTAAGTTATGCTTTATTGAAGTATTCAGTTAAAATTCTTTACATATGTACAGTGTCTGCAAATACAGTGGCAGTGTTGTGCACACAAAAATGTCTTCAGTGTCTTTTACTGTTGACTGTTAAAACTGTAAGCTCAGTGTTAATGTGTCAAAGGTGGAGTCCGGCTGACTTTAGCTCAGGCTTCCCACAGGCCTTCTGACAATTCAATAAAGTTATTTATTTATGTATGGAGATGATGACATGGAGTTGTTGTGTTTTTTTGTTTTTTTTTTTAACGCTGACAAGCTTTCTGAGCATTAAAATTTTGTGTGTGTAACTGGCTTTATTTGCTAGGGACACAGCAGGACAGGAGAGGTTTAAGACCATCACTACTGCATACTACAGAGGGGCCATGGTGAGACGAGAAATATGTTAATGCAAAATAATCTTTTTGTTCCTATAGCAGTTATTGGAGTTTGGCAAGTCATACACATTTTGTTAATGGTATATTTTGATCATATCTTTCAGGGCATCATCCTCGTGTATGACATCACTGATGAAAAATCCTATGAGAATATTCAGAACTGGATGAAGAGCATCAAAGAAGTAAGAGAAAAAGGAAAATAAAATCTGTTAGTCATTATAGGAGTTTGTTTGAAAAATTTTTTTTTTTTTTTTTGAAAGCAGTAGATGAATAAATGAACTAGTAAAGGTGGACTTATAATGGTGGACATATAACCCTTAGCATATTTCTATGTCCCATCGCTGCTTAGTTTGGACAGCTTGACCCATTTTGTTTAGGAAGTAAAATCTAATATAAAGTCCATCATGTGAGAATTGTACCTTAGTTAGTTGACTTCAGAGGTTTGGAATATTTATTTTGTTATTTTATTCTACAGCATAGGAATTCAATCTTAATATCGCATATAGAATGATTATAATATATTTTCTTGCAACCTCTAGAAAAGCATAAAATGAAACAACCTTTATTAAATGTGAGTTTCAGTTCTTGATAAAATGTCATAGGAAGTAGGTCCTGCTCAGGTTTCCAGAAAAGAGATGCAGTGTAAATACAAATGGGGCCTTTTGTTATCAGTCTCAGTTATGAAGTAAATGAGGAAGTGAGTGCATTCTTATGTTCTTTGTTTCCCAGAATGCATCAGCAGGTGTGAGTCGGATGTTACTGGGCAACAAGTGTGATATCGAGTCCAAAAGGAAAGTGGCAAAGGAGATAGGCGAGAAGGTAAGTGCTAGGTGTTTTATTGGTTTTAATGGCATGTTAACATCACTACATACCACATGTGAAGTTTGTTGATTTTGGTACTACATCAATGTTTTTTCAGCTGAAAACAAACTTAATTTTGTCTTTTTCATTTATTTTAGCTTGCAAAGGAACATGGTATTCGATTCTTCGAGACTAGTGCAAAATCGAGCATCAACGTTGAGGAGGTATGGATTGATAGATTTAAGATATGTTCACTCAGCAAACAAATTAACCCTTTTCTAGTTTTAGTTTTTAAGTTTCAATCTAATTCAGTATCATTAGTTATAGTCACAGCTGATCTTTATCTGTTATTCAGTTATCTGTATTCATCTTGTACTCTCAATAATGATTGTTTTGATATTGAGTTTCAGGTGCAGAAATGTCTGTGACACTTAATAAAAACATAAATAGTAAATCTGTGCATTTCACTGTGCTTAATTTTATGTAGTCAGTCTACTTTTTGACAGGATTTAACTCTCTCTCCATAGTCTTTTGCTGCTCTTGCTCGAGACATTTTGCTGAAGTCAAATAAGAAGCCGGTGAGTTTTCAGTGTGTGATGCAACATGGTTATTGATGCTTATTGTCTGTTTGTTCATACGGAAATAAACTCACAATTACTATTGCATTAAGTTCTAAAGTGATTCATCTCTTCTTAATTGTTTTTTTTTTTTTTTTTTTTTTGTTAATCTTGACTGATATCACTGCTAAATCAGACAGATCTAAAGATTAAGTTAACAAGAACAGTAACAAACCTGCCAGGCTGCCAGCATTCGATTACATTTCTTATGTTTACTGTTTTTACAGGGTCCATCTGGTCGTGAGGTTAAACTTACCAGCACAGAGAAAAAGTCCTCCAAATGTCTTCTTCTTTAGATATGCTTTTAACCAGAGGACAGTCTCACTACACACACACACACACACACACACACACACACACATACAGTAACACTGCAGTGTTAATGCCTGAGAGTCCTTTGCAAAGTGTACATGGAATGTTAATAGGAAGTGGTTTCAAAGAATGATGGCACTAGTACGATATGAAATACATGATATGAGATATGAAACAGGGTGCAGCTTTCGTGTAGTTAGAGGAAAATCACTTTTTTTTTTTTTTACTTCATGTTTAGATTTTCGCACTACACAATGAAAACAGTGACCTGGCTACAGTGGAGACAATGTTGGTTTTATTTGCACAACAAGTTTTGCTCAGTCATAATGGAGAACAAGTACCTATTGAATTTCTAGCTTTTGGCAACTTCAAGTGAAATATATATAGTTCGGTTTGATGGCTAGTCAGCACTTTTTGACAAATGGTTTGGATGTTCGTTGCTATAAAAGGTGAACAACTTCAATTTTAAAGACTTTGACCTCTAATGGATGGATATGAGATTTTAGGATGTTAAATGAGAAAGTAATCGATGGATTATGGTTGGGAAAATAATAATGTTCCACTGAAAATTCACAGTGTGTTTCTCCAAAAGGGATTATGGTCAGATATAATTTTTGCATCAAGTTTCTGTCTTCCTGCCGTGTTCCACTTTTCTATATTCTTTTCCACAGCATATTTCTCAGAATCTGTACAATGATCTGCTTTTAATAAAGAAAATGTTCAAAATCTCATACAGTTTAACAGTATTTTTTTTCCCCCCACCATTTGTGACAATAACAGTACGAAGCTATGTCTTTTGCGCATGCGCGGAAAGGTCGCCAACACTTGTGACTGTCGAAGTAGGTTGCCAAGCAACCACCCACCCAGTGCAGCATCAGCACCTCGCTCTAAGTGAATGCGGTGCCGCATTGAACAAATATTACGGACACGTGCTACCATAATGCGTTGCATATTTGATATTCCTAAAACGGAGTCTCGCTGAAATTGCATCGGATAACGTTTACATGGCGTAAAGACATTATGCGTGAATAGCACACTTACGCAAAGACACAAGTCCTGCGCGATTACGTAGTGATGCTCATGTCCGGGATACGGACGGGACGGGAGTCCTCGTGACTGCGGGAGGAAAAGGGGGAGACTGTACCTCGGATAACACAAATTCAAAGGAAATACCATGGCTTTATATTTATTATTCAAAACACCGGATGCATCATGGGAGCAGCATAGAGAGTCTTTCACAACAAACTGTCCCCGCGTGCATGTTTTCATTTCCTTTTGCTGTCGATTGTTCCCCTTTCTCTGCTGATACCGCTGTGCTTCATGAGACGTGTTTTCCGAGTTCAGGTGGGGGCTGTGAGGCTCTCTAGTGGAAACCCGGTGAACACACACTTCGATGAGAGCAGGACTTGGATTGATTTGTCCTCCTCCGCGGTGTAGCCAGAAGGCCAAAGCTGCTCCACTCGCTCGCGGATGCTGCAGCCACTCGGCCTGCTAAAGGCTCTGGGTACCGCAATGCCGCGGGAATGGAGAGAGAAAGACGGCAGGTGGGCGATGGAGCAAACCAGATCAAGGGATATTGGAGAATGAAGATGCACGACTCCTAGAATAAATGTTGACACAACATATGTGTCTCGTTCCGTTTTAAAAGCTGTGTACTTAATGTTATATAGACCCTACCTGCATATTTAAAGAAGTATTTTCACATATTAAACTGAGTCACATAGTCCCACAATTTAGGAAGTTTTTCGGTAGCCATCATGCCCTCACCGTCGGACTCCAGTAGCGTGGCCTCGATGTCAGGGTCTCGAGCTCTGTCTGGGAGTCGCAGAGGAATGTCTGGGCGGACCAGTGCGCGCGTGCTGCTGTACCTGGGCTTGTGTCACCTTGCGCTTGGGGCCATGGTGCTGGCCTTCAGCTTCACAAGCCTCGCCTTCACCTCATCACCCCGAGTTAGACAGTCCTGTCCTTTCTGGGCTGGTCTCTTTGTAAGTTTCTTTGAAAGTTTATTTGAATATGATTGGCATGACATGTAGTGGAACATGCTGTATTTGATCTCTGCTGTCGATTTCACAGGGCCATTTAAATACATTGCAATAAATACATAATAAATACATTTTTTTTAGAAAAGTGATAAAAATAGTTTATTCAACCTATTATATATAATGTCAAGCTCCAAAATGACTAAAAAGCATTACTGAAAGTAATATAAAAGTGGTCAGTGAGTCGTTTGCTCTGAAGCTATTTCATATAGATTTGTATAAAGAACTGAAAATTTAAACCCTTAAACGTGTTTTTTGTCCTGTTAGGTTGTGGCGTCAGGAGTAGTGGGTGTGATCTCATGGAGGAGGCCCTTCACTCTTGTTGTACGTATCTTTATCATCTTCACAGGATGTCTGTGTGTTTGTCTGCTCCTCTCAGTTTCTGCAGTGATGCTGTTTTTGTTTCGTTCAGGTGTCCCTGTTCATGCTGCTGTCTGCAGTGTGTGTGATTCTCAATTTGGCTGGTTCCATGCTCTCATGTCAGAACGCACAGATGGTCAAATCTTATGTTACCTGTCAGGTACCTTCTCTTCTCTTCTCTTCTCTTCTCTTCTCTTCTCTTCTCTTCTCTTCTCTTCTCTTCTCTTCTCTTCTCTTCTCTTCTCTTCTCTTTCTTCTCTGTGAGTCTTCTCTTCTCTTCTCTTCTCTTCTCTTCTCTTCTCTTCTCTTCTCTTCTCTTCTCTTCAAATAATATCCATGTGTTTGTTCCAGATGGAGAATCGTCTGTGTCTTTGCTGTGACCACAAGCAGACATGCTCTCCAACAGAAGATGAGACACTAGTGCTCTACCAACATTCAGACTGCCACTCTGTGCGTCATCAGCTCAAGGTTGGGTCCCTTAACTCTTATAGTGTTCGGGATGGTCCTTGCCCCCCAAAGCAAACACTGCACTCAGGTGTCTGAATACATTTGAGTCTAACCAATATATTTTATGTGTGTGCAGGATCTGCTGTTCAGTGCCTGTGGTCTTAGTATTCTCTCTACCATTATCTGCACTCTGTCCACCGTCACCTGCAGCATTCATATCTTCTCTTTGGACCTAATGCATCTAGTGAGACAAAATCCACAAAATCTTTGCACTAAAACACTAGTTTTTAATAACTGAATTTTTCTTTCAAATGTTACAGTGTGTAGGTACACTCTTGACCCTTTATCTCATCCCACTCTGTTTGTTGTAGCTGGCTCCTCATCGCTCTCGCTCTGTTAACCCAGAATGCACCACTCCTCAGGATGCATTTCTCAGTAACATGATGGACTTTGAGGAGTTTGTTCCGCCCATTCCTCCACCACCTTACTACCCTCCTGAATACACCTGCAGTTCAGAGACCGATGCACAGAGGTGAAAATACACACACACACACTTTTTTGCTTTTTCCATCATTTTGTGCACTTTGCATTGACTTTTCTTGTTTCATATTGACCTAATAAAATCTCCTTGCTCTACCTCTAAAACTAAACCTTTAAGAAAATGTTTTTTAAAAATGAAAATAGTATTAATATGTTTAATAAGGTCACTTGAGATGCTCTGACAGAGTATTGTTTAGTTAAAGTGTTCTCAGTGTAAAAGTTCTTGAAATATTTGTGTTAAATCTTTTTTTCTCAATCTCTTTTTTGTTCTTATAGGCATCTGTCCATTTTAACAACACTTCTTCTGTCACGCCTTTTCTTTTAATAATTACTTTTTCTCATGCCTCATTTTTCTGTGTGTACCTGCAGTGTCACATATAATGGATCAATGGAGAGTCCAGTGCCTCTGTACCCAACGGACTGCCCTCCTCCTTATGAGGCAGTGATAGGTCAAAGGGCTCCCAGTCAGGTACATGTGTGCATCGAGGGGTGTAAAGTTGACTTGTTTGAACAGAAAATAAAATTCAGTGCAATGTTTATAGAAAATATTGTTTTATGATGGCTATTATTATTTAAAAAAAAACCAATAATATTATTTTATATTTTTTATTTATATTATTATTACAGTCACTGTGTAATGTGTTTTCTTAACTTCTTATTCAAACCAAGATTTTGCATTAATTAATTGGATAAAAAAAACTTAAAATAGTAATATTGTGAAATATTAATTTTAATAATTTAAAATGTCTTATTTTCTGTTAATATATTGTAAAATGTAATTTATTCCTGTCTTGCCAGAGTTGAATTTTAGCAGCCATTACTCCAGTCTTCTGTGTCACATGATCCTTCAGAAATCATTCTAATGTGCTGATTTGCTGCTCAAGAAATAGTTATTATTATCAGCATTGAAAAAAGATGTGCTGCTTAATATTTTTGTGGAAACAGTATTACTTTTTTTAAGAATTCTTTGATGAATAGAAAATACAAAGAACAGTTTATTTGAAATAGAAATTGTAACATTATAAAGGTTTTTACTGTCATTTTTGATCAATTTAATACATCCCAGCTGAGTAAAAGTATTAGCTTCTTTTAAAACATTTCATGGTATCATGCTTTGCATCATTTTGTAAAGAATTGTAATTATCATCATTTTGTATTACTGTGGTCATGATGTCACTCTCACTGTTCATAGGCCACAGTGTTTGACACTCAAGCCAGTGAGCTGTCTGGAGAGAGAGGGGCATCCACAGCATTCAGTGGGGAAGGTGAGTCTTGCCTCTCTTCTGTTAATCCTTTAGCGAACTGTTTCCACCTGGTATTAAAAGCATAGTTCACCCAAAAATGAAAATTCTGTCATCATTTACTCACCCTCAAGTTGTTCCAAACCTGTATGAGTTTCTTTCTTCTATTGAACCTTAAAAATGTGGGTAAGAAAACAGCAGTTGGTCCCCATTGACTTCCATAGTATGAAAAAAAAAGAAAAACTAAGTGAATGGGACTAGAAACTGTACAACTGAACTACTTGAGGGTGAGTAAATGATGACAGAATTTTCATTTTTAGGTGAACTATCCCTTTTACGATACGTTTTTGGTAAATCAGTCACAAGTGGACAGCCATGACGCCATCTTGTTTGCACTGCATGATATTAACGTGCATTTCAATTTGCGTCTCCTCTGATCACTTATGTTCAGATTTTGGCAAGACATCCCTTTTTTATGTACCATCCTACATCACGGGAAGTGCATATGAATACTATTAAAAGGATAGTTCACCCAAAAATGAAAATTACCCTATGATTTAATCACCCTCAAGGAATCCTAGGTGTATATGACTTTCTTCTTTCAGACGAACCCAGTCGGAGTATTTAAAAATGTCCTGGCTCTTCCCAGCTTTATAATGCAGGTGAATGGGTGTTATATTTCATTAGTTCAAAAGAAGTCCAATAAAGTGCATCCATCCATCATAAAAAGTGTCCCACATGGCTCCCCCCGGAGCCATATCCATATTTAAAACTTTATAAACAGTAATCTCTTGCTTCCACTAACTGTCATATGCGCGTTCACAATAGAACACCTTTCTGGCAGATGATATAGGATGTAGGCATAGCATAAGCTTTGGTGAGAAGTGAAGAAAATGGAAGTGCAGAGGAGAGAGCAAAACAAAACACCGGTCACTAGGGGTGCACAAAAAATATCAATAATTAAAGGGGTCATATGACTGCAAAAAATGGCTTATCTTACTTACTATTTTTGTCTGGTTTCTAGTCAAAATATCTTACAATTCTTAAATCAAGATACTTTTACTAGATAATCCAAAGGACTTAAGATATTTAGTCTTGTTTTCAAGGGAAAAAAAAAAAAAAAATTAAGTGCATTTTGCTTAAAACAAGTAAAATTATCTGCCAGTGTGGTTAGTGAAATATTCTTAAAACAAGAGTATTTTACTTACCCCACTGGCAGATAGCTGCTTCCTTTGCTCCTGTAAACAAAATTTTGGTTCTCGCGAGACTAACATATTCTCTCCAGAGCTTACACTATGCCTACATCCTACGTCATCCATTGGAATGCAACTTCTATGCATGTACGTCAGTTAGCGGAAGCTAGAGATTACTGTTTATAAAGTTTTAAATATGGATATTTTTTTTTTTTACAAAAATGCATTGATTCGCTTCAGGAGGCCTTTATTAATCCCCTGGAGCTGTGTGGGACACTTTTTATTGGACTTCTTTTGGATTATGGAAAATAAAACCCATTCACTGCCGTTATAAATTTTGGAAGAGCCAGGACAGGAAAGAAGAAAGTCATATGCACCTAGGATGCCTTGAGTGTGAGTAAATCATGGGCTAATTTTCATTTTTGGGTGAACTGTCCCTTTAAATGACCAAACTATGTGTATATGTGTACATTTTGTATATTCTCTCTCTCAGTGTCAATGGACAGTGGCTCTCTATTGATGTCTGAGATTGTGGATATTCCAGATGACAGCTCCCCATCTGAGGACTCCTGCCTAATGGAAGTGGGTGTCGGTGTGCGGGCACGGCCACGTGGAAGTAGTGAGGGAGGGGAGGCGGGAGAGTACGCCAGCCTCCGTTCTTCTGCACAACATCCCGAGGGAATGGTGGCCTCTCCTTCCGGAAGGCATTGTTTCAGAGGCGAGAGATCAAACTCCTGCTCCTCCCCAAGCTCGACCAACACCTCTACCTACAGGTAGGAAAAAGTTGAGTCTTTAAAGGCAGGGTAAGCGATTTCTGGTAGCCAATGTTAACATTCTGCTGATTGGCTACAAGTTTGTTTTGCTATTCGGCCTGATTCAGTTTTCAAAAGCGTTTTTGAAAAATCGTTTACCCTGCCTTTAAACCTTTGATGCATACAATCACACCAATGTGATTAGAACATTGCGCATCACATGCGATATTCAGTTCTGGTTTCATGCTTTGGCTGGTGCTGAGACAAAGAAGGATGTGTTCAGTGCTTGTCTTGTATCACAGCTATTCAGTGTTTTCAATCACAACATGTTCAGACTTATAAAGTCACATAAGTACTACCCTAAAAAAAACCTGTAGAAATCATTTTTGCTAGTAAATGGCTAGTAGGATTTCACAAATACTTACAAAGAAGTGGCAGGTAAAAAAATGTAAGTAGAATAACTGAAATAGTATTTTCTTGTAAAACATACTCCTATAATCTTACTAAACAAGTCTTCACTGTTTAGTGTGTAGAAAAAAGTTTTTGTTTTTAAATTATGTTTATGTATGTGGAAGCGTGTATTTCCGTTGCACTTTGGACGTCCCGAGTTCGAGTTCTGGCTTGCGGACCTTTCCCGATCCCATCCCCCTCTCTTTCACCCACTTCGCTTCCGGTCAACCTAATGTCCTATCTAAATAAATAAAAAAAGAATAAAACGCCAAAAATAAATCTTAAAAAAATTGTTAAATAAAATCACTTTTCAGCTGAAAATTTCCTTCACAATTTCCTCCACAGGTCTCCAGTGTTGAGGCGTCAAGCTCTGTTGGCGAGTAGCTGCTCTCAGTTGGAGTTCTTAGCGGGATCTAAACATTCCTCTATCCCAGAAATCCGAGTTCGGCCCTGCACACCCTCCCGACTAGACTCCTCATCTGCATTCACTAACTCACCTACCGCAGCTCCATCAGGTCCTGCTCAAAACCGGCCGGACCACACAGTACCAGTGCTCCTTCTGCGGCCAGGTTTCCGTGAGCAAATTGGACGTGATAGAAAAGAGAGCGATGGCTTTTTACCTCTCTTGAGGTCACACAGTGAACCAGGACTTAGCTCTTCAACTGACACAGGTATGAACATACATATGTAACAGACTACATTTGTCTGGGATTTACGTGAAAATGTGAATTTTTGTTTGCCTCTGTGTTACTCTGTTTTCTTCAAACCACTCTGCAGAATGACGATAACATTTTTTTTGTGTGTGCTCTTCTGTCTTCAGGTGATTTCAGTCTCTCAGGAGGCAATAAAGGAGTCAGTGAGGGGGGATCGCAGACCTCATCAGAAACAGGTAAGAGTTTAGCACTCTCATGTCACAGGGATCTTTATTATATAGGATTACTACAAGAAACACAGTGCTATTTTAGTTTTATTGTGTACTATTATAGTTTTTATTAAACTTTTATTTTTAAATGTTTAGTTTTCATTTATATTTAATTTTTACATTTTCAGTTTTTGTTTTAATTTTAGTTTAAATTTTAGTAATGTTGTTATATACTTTAAATTTTGTCACTGTCCTTTTTATAACTTTTTTAAAATGTAAATTTTCAGTTTTAGTTTTAGGTTTTATTTCCACGTTGACAGCACTAATATATATATATATATATATATATATATATATATATATATATATATATATATATATATATGTATATATATATATATATAGCGAGAGAGAGAGAGCGCTTTTATTTTAATTTACATTTTTATAATAATCATGGTAACACAATAAATGTATATTGTAAACAAATTTGAAGGAATCATATTATGAGAAATCACATTTTTTTAAGTTCATTTCAAGTTTCAGAACTCTATTTAAAAAAAATATTGAGACTGAGTTTGTTCTGATATGTTCTTGGAAGCTCAGAAACGCCTACTTATTATTGCATGACCACCTGCATTTATACAGGTGACACCAGAACAGTGATAAGAATAAAATGTGGTTATGTCTGTCAGACTTTTTGGTTGGAAGAAACCAACATTACAAACATGTTTTTTAGTTTTACTTTTAACAAGATCCCTGATCAGTTCAATAATTTCAAAGGTAAAAATGATAAAAATGACAAAATCACATAACAACATTACTCAGACTTTAAGTATAATATAAAACCTAATTTGAAATACATCAATAAATACTATAATAGCATATACCAAAATAACAAGCAAAGGTAAAAATAATTATTTATTTTAGATTATTATTATTACTTTAATAACAATCTGTCTCACTGCTCACTGTATTTGAATACTTTGTGTTACCTTTGTGGCATAGGGGTATCGTCTGGAGCTGGTTTGCTGCCTCGCTCTTCTTTGGCACTTCCTGCTTCCCTGCCCAGAAAAGGTAGCATTAAGGCTGTAAGTACCCGGTTGCCCTCAAAACAAGTCCCAGCCACCTCGCTGCGTTTACCCAAAGACTGTGCACGCTCACTTGGAGACCTCAAGGTTAGTCTTTTTGATGTCAAGGACCACGAAATCTGCCGATCTCCCTTTTCTTCCCAATATTACCATAAAGTTAGTAAAAGCAAGTAGACAAAAATGTTCAATTTAAATTACAGGTCACCAAAGTTTTAGTGCAACGTTTCCTGCAGAGATCCAAACGTAACTTAGCCCTTGCAAATGAACATGCTGGAAACTGTACTCAGGGGCCAAAAAGGAGGACAGGAAGTGAAGGCCTGCCATTAGAACAGGTAAAACATTGCCAATACCATAAATAAAATCATTTAGTTCAGCTAGAATTCTGTGTAATGCGTTTTAGGATAAAATGACCCATTACATGTTTCTATGAAGTGCTTCGTAACTCTCTGGGGGCCAACAGGGGGCAGCAGCAACACGTCCACCACCACTGCCGTGGACACCATCACTCCCATAGTGACAGTCGCCATAATGCCCGTCGCCATGATGATGACCCTGTAAGGGCCGGGGGAATCCACTTGCGTAGCTGCGGAGACCTCAACTCGACATCCATTGCATCACTGCGCAGACTCCACCCACTGTCACACGGATCATCAGGGGCTCTTTACTCAGAATCTGCCCTCTGAAATGGGGCAGGGGTTCTGGAATAAATCACTGCTGGATTCAGGAGAGGGGACAGAGGAAATATGAGGAAAGAGTAACAGGTGGGAAATGAGGAATTTACCTTGCAGAAAGGGTGATTTGAAGGGTGTTTGAAAAACAGTATATGTAACATTGGTGAAGTTTTCAGCTGTTCTTACTGTAATAAAAAGACCGAACAGTTCACCCGATATAATGGAGTTTAACCCTTCAGCCCCACTGCTCTCTGTGCCAGACAAACTCTGGCCCTTCTGTTTTATATTTGATAGGGAAAGAATGCAGAACCTCTGACTCTGTTCCTTGTCTTCACAGCTCATTACTCATGCAACTACAAACATACAATCATATGTTTGGCTGTAACAATGTTTTGAACTTGGGGTAATTTAAAGGAATTAAATAAAAGGAATTAAACAATTAAAGGATTTCAATGGATGTAAGGAAATAAACAAAAAGAACAGTAAAAGAAGTAATAGTAACATTAAAAGCAAAAATTTGTAAATTAATCAATTTAAAATATTTCCAAATATTACACTTTTTTGTTTTTTTGTTTTTGTGGAAGTGCATGTTTTCTTTTTCCCCCTAAAACAAAGATATTTTAATTGGAGCTTTGATCTTTTGCGTCTGTATGTTTCTCATGGTGTGGACTCTAGCTTCCCAGCCTGTGTAATACTTTCCTAGAATGCCTCTGCATGTATTGAGAAGGCTTGTTTTCTGTTTGATTGTACACCAAATGCACTAACACACACAGATACACAAACATGCTTGTGACAAAACTAGATGCCACTAATGCAAAGAAATGTTTAAGGGAATTTTGGATTTTATAATACAGATGATTCTCTGGCAATAAACATACTTGCACAGTTATGTAGACATTGAACTATTACAGGAAGTTGGGACCTTGTATTGAACGATAGCTATGAAAACTGAACTCTCACTGGAAGTGAGACAGTGAACCCTGTCGATCTGATATGTTCAAGGATTTTTCAATGTTCCAGACAATTTGGGAACAATACATTGGAAAGACAGGCCGCACTTCTGTTGTATCTGGCTCTGTTGTATTTGGAAATTGATGTACATCTGAAGGAATAATTGCAGTTGTCAATTTGTCAGTTGTTTAGAAGTGCTTTTGAATGCTAGCAAATGGCTTTGAATCAGTAGCAATGTTACTAAATAATGCATTCATACTACATGTAAATAACTTTGATGCACAGACTCTCACGCTCACACACGTTCTGCAACTTTGAAGCACTGAAACCAAGTCTGAAAAAGAGCTTGATATTCTACCTCTTGTATTGCATACACTGACATGTTATGGCCCAGTGGAATATTTAAATTAATTTAATAATTTTATGGACTATTTATGAAACAACTTCTACACTGACTGATTAAAACACTGTTATTCTGGGAATATGATGCCTAAAAAGAACATTTAAAACAGCTCTGCTTCATGAACGTTTGATGCAAGTTATGTAAAATTACAACAATAAATATATGCACATCAAATTTATCACTTTCATTGTCATGTTCTCAGGTGTTATCTCCATTTTCTCAACACTCAAAAATATACATTTAGATTTTGTTAGAAAGGTAAAAAGCACTGGTGAGAAGTAGTGTCTGATCTATGTATAAATGTTCTTCTGAGTCATATTTTTTAAATGAATCGGTTGAACTTGTTCACGAAACCGGGCTGAAGTTAGAGCTCCTTATGCTGAACCAGGGATTTCACTTGACAAAATTATGTGAGCTGCGATATGACATTTCATTTAATCATTTAATATTGTTCCTGAGACATCCAGACACAGAGAACAAAGATCCTACATTTGATTCGTTAATCGTGATGTGATATACGCTATTTCAGTTTTATTTCGATTAATTGTGCAGCCCCATTTAATTTAATGTTATATCCGATTTTATTAATTTATTATTATATTTACCCTGTGCTGAACGACATGTTCATAAATCACTATTATCAAAGCACAGTCAATGAACTTCAATGACGTAAATACGTTAAGACGCTAAGAATCTCTGTTCTTTTAAACGAACTGTTCGAAAAAACCGATTCTTTGAAATGAACTGAACCTCCCATTCCCATAAGTGCACGCAGTAGCCTACTTTTATTTTGAAACTGAGGTTTCTTACGTCGCACATGACGATGTAAATGTTGCGCGCCAGTTCGTACAGTTCAGTTTTACAGCCCCAATATAAGAACTGACAAGATTTGATTCAATAGAAAGCGACAAGTTTTGAAATGTGGAAACTGCAACCAACCGAATCTGGAGGTAATGTTTTCTGTGCAAAACGACTCGTTTATCCAGTGTTTTACTGCACTGCGGCAGTATGTATAATCCAGACTAACTATAAACCAACTGCACAGTAGTAACAATGCTCATGTAATGTGTTCTTATTTACATAACGTGTTTATGTTTAAGGGACGACTTCTAAGGACTTTTATACAGCTTTACCTCACATCTCGTTCATTTCTTTAGTTAAACACTGTTCCTACATTCTTTTAAAGAAGATATTTAAAAGAATATAGGTAACCAAGCCGTTTTGGTTCCCATTGACTTACATTATATATATTTTTGTACCATACAGTGGAAGTTAATGGGAACTGAATCTTATTGGTTACCAATATTCTTCAAAATACCTTATTTTATATTCCACAGCTGTTTTACATGTTTTATTTTTATGGCGCACCTCTCATCTAATTCTGAGAGGTGTAAAAATGCTCACAAGAAATCCTATTATTATTATTGTTATTATTATTATTATTAGTTATAGGCAGATTTTGTCATCTGCACATTTCCAGTAATTATAATCTGTATAGGTTGGGATGCTTTAATTCATTCCAGTCCTGTTTGTTTCTGAAGAGGAAAGTATCGTTCTGTTCGCGGGTCAGGAGTATGTGGTCGGCCGTAAGAACTGTGAGATCTTGCTGTCTAATGATCAGTCCATCAGCCGTGTGCACGCCAACCTCACTGTCACTCAGCAGGTGAGTAACTCCCCTTATGAGCATCTCCATGGAATGTTGCCTAAGAAAAAAAGGCATCTTCAATGAAGGGATGTTTGGTAGCCCACTATTTGTGCTTTTGTACTTTGTGTCATTCTTATACATTATTTAACAAACCACAATGATAGGTGTTTGTAGAGCTTCTGAGATAAGAGAATATGAATAGCAATTTTTTTTTTTAACATGCCCTTGACTGTTTTTGTTAACAAAAAGTCATCTTAGCTATGTTTTTCCTTAGCTCTCTTAGAGCCTTTCCATAAATACCTTATGTTGTTTAATAAGACTGTCTCAAAGGCAGTGCTGTGGGAAGTATTTCACTAAGTAATCAAATTTTAATTTACTAATTGTTTTTTATTATTTTGCTAATTACACAGTAGAACTGTAATCATGTGCGTCATTATTTCCCTTAGTCACTCTTACTGTGAATTCTGTAAGTCATTATTGCTGTGAAATACTTATTTAAATTCAGGATGCAATAATTTATATTTGTATATTACTAATAACTTAGAAAAAGTTATTAGAATAAGGCATAGCTGATAATATTGATTTTATTCGAATAGCCTTGTTCAATATATAATTATGTTAAAAGACTTTCACATGTCCATGTTATTTATTTTAATGCTTTGAAAAATCACTCATCATCTTTTAAATAATTAAGGGTGGCATGTACTATAGTAAAACCAGTTAAATCTAGGCATGTGACATTATCAAATTCTTATAGAACGATATTTGCTGAAGATTTTAAGTTACATTACAACAACAGGTTTAAAAGATGAGCAAACTTCAGTGCTGTCCTCTTAATAACAAGTTGAACTTTTTTTTTTCAAATGACAAAAAGAGCCTTTAACATTTAAATACATTTCTACATTTAAATGCATTTCTGTAAGTGCAACCTACATTGAGTGTAAATCTGAATTTTCATTGAGTCCGTTATGCAGTTCTGTGTGGTAAATTGTGCCCACTTGATGGAAAAGATGCTTATGTGCTTTTTAAAAATCTAAACAATTCGGGCAATAAGGTACCTACAGTTATTCACTGTTTTTTAAAGTACTGACTATAACAATACCATGCATGTTCATTATCAAAATAAAAATATTTTACCTGTTAATCCAGACACTATCAAGTTACGAATTTATTTATTGAGATTTTATTGCATTAAATGCGTGCTTACAGGTATCATGCCCTAGATGGCCCTGTTTCCTTAACTGCTGTGTTTTTCGAGTGATTATTTCATAGTAGTTTCTCGTAAAGCTTGCTGATAGGGTGCTTTCTTGTTTTTATGCTGTTGACAGGCGGTTAGTCTAAAGGACAGCTCTAAATATGGCACTTTCATCAATGGTGAGAAGCTTGAAACTGGCTCCACAAAGATCCTTCAGACAGGAGACAAAATCACATTCGGAGTCTTTCAGAGCAAGTTCAGGTTTGTATGTAGCTACACAATTAGCAAATTGAACTAAACAAAACACAAACAAATAATATTTAAACATAAATAATATCAAATAAAAATACACTTTCTTAAATGGCTACAACACCTCTTGTTCTTGTTAAGATCAAAAAACAAAAAAAGTTCACAAATTGGACATTGTTGCTTAGTTTTTTTTGTGTTATGCTATTTTCTCATTATGTTTTGTGGGTGTGTGATTTGTTTTGTTTTAGCTTAATTTTGATATTGTGAATTTATAATTTATGAAGCAGATAATAATCACTCTTTTTTTCCCACTCAGTTTGGAGAAAGAGTGTGTTGTGGTGTGTTCCTCATGTGTCGATAATGAAGGGAAAGCCTCCCTCTCTCAAGATTTGCGCTCTGTTGGGGGGCGACTTGTCAACTCCTGGACTCTTGACTGCACACATCTCGTCATGCCCACTGCAAAGGTCACCATAAAGGTCAGGAGGCCGCTGACTGCTTCAGCACATTATTTGATCCTCAAGGGTTTATTCAGTTCCCTGATTAACTGCCAATGAACCTTCAAGCTACACTTAAACATCTGCTGAATCAATGTCTCTGTCTTTGCAGACAATCTGTGCATTGCTGTGCTGTCGGCCCATAGTAAAGCCTGAATTCTTCAGTGCGTTTAGCAAAGCTGTGCAGCAGAAACTTCCACTGCCTAAACCTGAGAAGTACGTGCCTCTTTTAGCTTCTCATTCACAGTTACTTGTTTTATTCCATCTAAATAGCAGTGAGCTAATAGCAATATAGATCAGATGTTGCTGTGTTTTGCGTTGATCAGATTTAGGCCTCAGACTGATGAGCCCAGCCTGGCTAAAGAGGATGTGGATCTGAGTGCACGACCTGAGAGAAAGAGCCTCTTCAAGGGGAAAACTTTTCTGTTTTTGAACTCAAAACAGGCAAGAGTTTTTTTTTTTTTTTTTTTTTTAAACTACTACTAAAATTATAAATTATACCGTCACTGTACATTAACATTAGGACAGACTCCACCTCTTTTTAAAACAATTAAATAGCTACTTATCATGACTGTCACTACCATTCAAACTAAAAAAAAAAAAAAATTAAGTATTTATACTTTTATTTAGCTAGTAGCAAAGCAATAATTGGTCAAAATATTTCTTATTTCAAATAAATGCTGTTCTTCTGAAGTTTATATTCATCACATAATCCTGAACAAAACTGCATCTTGGTGTCCACAAAAAATATTAAGCAGCACAACTGTTTTATACAGAAGTTCTAAGCGGCCAGGCATTATTTATTTTTTTCCTTCTTGTTTTCTCGTTATAACGACTTAATTTTTAACGTGATCTCAACATAACGAGTTATTTTCTCGTTATAACAACTTAATTTTCTCGTTATCTCGACATAACAAAAGTTGTTTTCTCATTATAACGACTTAATTTTCTCGTGATCTTTTTATTTTTTTCTCCCAGGATGTATAAGATTGTTTATCTGTTGGCAGCGCAGTAGGGTGTGGCCTATTTCACTAAATATGAGGCCAAAGGATTGTGACATTGTTCTCTTACAATGTGATATTCCTTATCACTTCACATGGCCAGTTACTATATAAGAAGAGGTTGTTACCTTTGAACCCAAATCAGTGCAGAAGTAATGTTTTTTTCAGCCCACTTTTTTTCCCCAGACTTTTCTTTTATTTGTCCTGTAATGTTGGAAAATATTATCAGTTACAGGCACTCTGACCTTTCTTACCCATTTAATATATTCTTTATCTAAACTTATCTAAAGTTAGACATGCATCAGTGTTACAGGGAAAGCACAGGAAGAATGTGCTTTGCTGTCCACTAGGTTCAAAATCACTGGACCAGGCGTCTTCAGAGTAACGCTGATCCCGGACGACGAGCCCCCAAAATCTGTTACAGGTCCCGGGAAGTCGGGAAGACTGTAAGCAGTAATCAACTTGACATTAAATGAGAGAGAGAGACAAGAGTTAGTTGTTTCCTTAATGGTCCTCTTTGTTGTCTTTTAATACACATACACGTTTGCATTTCAGAGTCAGTAAGACACTTTGAATCACAAAATTATTCATAAACATGTTGGTACAAAATAATACACACTGTATAGATCAAATAAACAATAAATAAATAAATAAATGATAACAACCTTAACCAAATGTACAGCCCTAATTCTTACAACTGGCCTGAATTCAGGTAATGTTAAGTATCTTAAGTAAACAACTCAAGTGAGTAACTTATTTCAGGTAAGTGATAGTGTTACATGAGCAAACTTTTCTATGACATACTGTAAGTGTCTCAAAATTATTAATAAAATAAATAATCAATTGAAACAAATTATTTGGACATTAAAACATGTAAATTACAGTTTGGTATAAAATGTAATTAATTTAACTAACCTTGACATTAAATGAGAGAGAGAGACAAGAGGTAGTTGTTTCCTTAACGGTCCTCTTTGTTGTGTGAGGATGCACTGCAGTCGTCATGGTAACTCTACTCTCTCAACTGCCACCCAGAGTTCAGAAAATGCAGCTGAACTATTCAGTGCAAACTCATCATATCTTTAAGTAATTAAAATAAATCTTATATATACATGTAAATAGAAATGAACATATGTAAAAATAAAAAGGAAATATATATAAATAATTTCATATGTGACCCAAACTATATGTAGGGTGGTCACATCAGGTCTTTATTCATTAGGCTGTTATATACAGTGAAAAAGTTGGATGTCACATAGGACATATATTATATTAATCATGAGGTATAAAACAATCCTAATTAGCTCAGAGGAAGAGCAGACCATGTGCAGTTGAACAGCTGGAATATTCTCTGTAACCAGCAGGCTCATTTGTGAGTGAATAACTGCTGATAGTGGTCATTTTCTTTTTTGTGATTTCTTGGGAAAAGTTTTAAATCCCTGAAAACCCAGAAAGAAAAGTTTTTCTAATTGTTTTTCGATTGTGTGTGTGTTCTTGTTTGGTTTTTGAGTGTTTGGAGCAGTTATTTTAGTATACAGTAATCTATGTATATTATAGTATTTATAAATATTTTGTTTTCATTTCAGTAGTTTTCATTTTAATGAAGTTGTTAGTTATGTGCTTCTGTCATTTTTATAATACTTTTTAATATTCCTGTTTATTTTTATTTAAGTTTTAATTTTAGTGTTTTTGGTTTGGGAACATAAAATCCATTACTTTTTTATTTAAAAGAAAAAACAAAAAAGTAAGAAAAGCCAGACTCTACAATTTTTTTTTTTTTTAGGATAATGATGGATGAGCACTTATTTCCTGTGTAGATGTATTCCTTTTTTAAAACAGGAAGCTTGAGTGGGACAAATTAAAGGTCTCATCTCATTTTTTCTTTCTTTCTAATAGTGAGTAGGCTTTAGTTATTTCAGTTTAGAAACTTTGTTTCATTTTCTGTCATGCTGAACATAGATTAAAGAAAGATTTAGAAAATCATTATAATCCAAGTTAAATTATATTCAGTGTTTTATTGCTGTAATCACTGATGTTTTGTCAATCTTTTCAGATGAAGCGTTTGAGTCAGGCGGTGAGTTGTGGAGGTGGGGTGAGCCAGCTTTTGGACCAGGGCTCTCTGCCCATTTCACTTTTGGAGTCAAGCAGCACCTGCGTAGTTGACATAACTTCAGGGAACTCCCAGGCTGTGATCCCTCCAGCATCCAAGAAGTGGGTGGATTCTGTGGCTCAGATTCTGCACAGGTGTGTGTATTTTTGCTCATGTCCAGTCTTTTCTGTCAGTTCAGACAACATCCACTAATTGTTCTGTGGACTGAGTAATACAATGAAGCTGTTTAGTTTGTGTGTATTGAATATAATCAAGTCATAAATTGGGCCAGAAAGATCCGAAATGGCATTCCACCACCTTCATTTCAAAAAAGACAAAACTATCAACAGTTTGTTTGATGATTGATTCATTTTGTGTGTATAAAATTTACACACATGTAATTTTGCATATATTTTGGAAAATATGTTTTGTTTTAGAGCTATCTAAGTATTAATGCAGGAATCTTAATCTTTGTCTCTCTAATGTTTTCTCTTTTTCACACAGAAACGGCTTGCGCTTTATTACTGAATCTGAGATTGGATTGGCTGCTATTCATATCAATAATCAAACCTACTGCAATCCCTTCTTTTCTATGCAATCTGGTGGGTTTACACACAGTACACTACATACACATCTGGTGCAGATGGGCTGTTCTAGGTCATTACTCATTCTTAGTAGTGTTTTCAGTGTTAACAATGAGTGAATAATGATGAATACGATGATGACTGACTTTTTTAATTGTGTGTTAATTGTGCTTACTAATCCTTACATGGCAGTGAATCTGAGAAATAGATTTCCCGACTGACATGTGAACACATCAATAATTTCCCAACACTTCCTCATAGAATCGGTGAAAGTGAAACCAGTCATTGCTGCAGCAACACCTTCTCAGAACACTGCTGTAGATGAGACGGCGCTTGCGCCACCTTCCCAGAATATCACCACCTATGTGGTCAACACTGAGCTCTCTCAGGACCAAAGCAGGTAGAAGTCTATGTGCTGAATCTTACAGAATACTTGTTTTAGGTGGTGGACATCTTCAACAACAAAAAACAAAAAAATGGATCACCTAAACATCTCCATACACCCAACTCAAAACAACAACCTCACATTTTAGTGTTCAAAAGTGTCCTAATTTATAGTCTATAACTTGAAATAGCTTTATTTTTATTGATATAATTTCACCAGACTGCTTTTTGTGTTTTAAAATTAACTAGACTGCTACTTTTAGTTAATGATATATATCTGTGTGTTATGTATTTGGAAGTGAGACAGCAGAAACACTTTTGCTATGAGTTGAGTAATCCATTGGTTTAATATATTGATCATATAGTGTGAATCAGTAGTGCCAATAGTCATTGTTCCCATTTGCAGGATGGTTACAAGTGGGATCAGTGCAGTGGGTGAGACTCCAGAGAAGACACAACCCACACAGAAGGGCCCCACTCTGTCAGCAACAAACAAACCCTCATCCCTCGGCCCGAAACCTTGTGCTACTGGCATTGTCAATGAGACAGTGATGTCATCTGAAAAGTTCAGCGTGGTTGAACCTGAGCAGAGGATGAAGAAAAGTTCAGCTTCCTCGGGCAGGAGGCGAGTTGAACCTGAAAGTTCTGTGAAATTGACAGCGCCTCACAATGCCAGCACCACACTAAAACGGTCTCCCCAGAAACAGACAGCCCTCACAAACTTCTTCCAGCCTACCGACAAGAAAAGGCAAGTCTAATGCCACACTACATCACACAGAATTTTTAAAATGGTTGTTTTCTATTTTAATATATTTTAAAATGTAATTTATTCCTGTGAAGGCAAAGCTGCAATTAGTCCAGTCTTCAGTGTCACATGGTCCTTCAGAAATCATTCTAATATGCTGATTTGGAAATATTTTTGATTATGTTGAAAACAGTTACATATTTCTGTGGAAATGTGATGCATTTTCTCCTCAGGATCCTTTTGTGAATTAAAAAGAAATTATTTTGTAACATTATACATGTCTTTACTGATGCCTTTGATCAATTTACTGCATCCTTGATGAATAAAATATTAATTAATTTTAAATATAATCTTACTGAACCCAAACATTTAAATGGTAGTGATAGTTATGTGAAGCACTGAAGTTGTGCAGCTGCTTGACTAGAATAAGTGTTTGTAATGAGATTAAAAATGAATAGTTTCATTTATCCATTTTTCTTTTTTCTGTAATTTTTATTTATTTTGTTATTAATATAAATATATAGTGACAGAAAAATAACATGCATATAGTCATGAAATTAAGTACCCTTCCTAAAATGTGTTTAAAGAGATCATAAGGCCTCAAGAAAAACCTTGTATAAATGCAAATGTGTCTCAGCTGACCACTTCAGATCAGATCACGCAAGATGGACATTAAAAATAAGTGGACAGGGTCATGTGACACTATTTTCAGTAGAAATCTGCATGATGTGAGGCTTCAGTCACCGTTTTATAAAGATTTATGTTATTTTTTATGTTTATGATTGCAGACCACGTGAAGACAATTCTGTCCAGTCAGTGGCCAAATTCTTCAGAAAAGACGGCGAGGATAAAGAGGATGAGATCCAGCAAAGTTCCTATGCCAGTAGATCTCACAAAACCTCACATACAGCCCAAAACCAACACAGCTCAGTGTCACAATCTGAGTTCAGTGCCAGTCTGGTTCAGGCTTGTGGGTCCAGTCAAAACTCTGGCAGCATGAAGAGAAAGCAACCAGAGCAAGACGCTCCATCAGCCCCCAAGGAACCTGCAGCAGCTGCTGATTTAGAAATGTCACTTGAAGAGCTTGAGTCTATAATGTCTGATGAAATGGATGAGCCTCTGCAGGCTGCAGCTAATAAAAAACAACGTCTTGATTCAGGAACAAACAGCAGAATCAATAACCCACAATTACCAAATCAGCAAGAGGGCATTGAGTCCAAAAGCAGGAAAAGCACAAAGAATCAGCAAAGCAGTGCCAACAACTTTCAAAACTTGAAGTTGGACAGAACAGGCCCAGCTGCAACAAATCAGGGCTCTGACAGGCAGTCGAAGAGGTCATCCAAGCAAACGCCAGATCTGGATGCACATAGTTCAGCAAAGAAGGGGAAAAGACCAGAACTTGAAGAGGTCAAAGAAGAGGAAGTGTCTTTTGTTGTGGTAAAAAGACAGCCATAATTTCATATATATGTTTTATATACAGTATATCTTATATTTTTAATATACAGCTAATCCCATGTTTGTTTTCAGAATTCAAGGACCCAAAATGGCATTTCCCAGCACTGTGAGCCTGTAGTCAAAAAGGAAATGCAGGTGAAAGGTTTTAATACAGATGTTGGTTGCGAGTCAGTTTGACCTAGACTACCTAAAATATCTTTTCAGGCTTTCAGAAAGGCCATGATCACTGTGTTTACTCTGGTTCCCCCTAAAGTATCTTGTAACATGTTGTTATAATAAAATCTCTGTTCATTTGAAGGCCTTAACCTCCAAATCTGGATCCGAGAATGACCCTGAGCTGCCCAGGAGGCTCCTACAGATTCACTTTAAGTCCCTGACTGTGAGCACCTCTTCCAGATCAAGACCCAGCCCGCTACAGACCCATGACCCTAATGACAAGAATGTGAAACGGTTCCGCAAGGTCAGAGGAGGCACACTTTAGCGATAATATTGCAAAGTTTCTGTTTATCTCTTGATGTGACATTTTGAACGGCTGTTGGTGGATGTGCACTTATCTGTGTGTGCATGTGTAGAGAAATGTCCCTGGATTTAATGGGCTGCCCAACATTATCGGAGGCTCAGAGCTGGTGGCTTACAATCGCAGTAAGAACTCTGAACTGGAGGAATGGCTCCGACAGGCAGCAGAGGTGAGAGACCATGGGAATAAGGAAGTGGTGGGGGAGTGGTCTATGTAATATTAAGGAGCACAACTGTTTTCAGCATTGATAATAATAATAAGAAGAAGAAATGTTGCCTGAATCAGCAGCACATTAAAATGATTTCTGAAGAATCCTGTAACACTAAAGCTTTGCCATTAGAGAAATAAATTACATTTCAAAATGTATTAAAATAGAAAAGAGATATTTTAAATTATATAGTAATAATATTTCACACTATTAATGTTTAGCTTGGTGAGCATAAGAGACTTCTTTCAAAAACATGTAAAAATTGTAACAATCCCAAAGTGTGTAAAGTAGTAAAAAAAAAAAAAAAAAAAACTCTAAGAGTAGCGTTCTCTATTCTTTTTCTATTCTGTCTGCTTGTTTTCTCTTTATTTATTATAAAAAAAATAATAACATGACCCTCTAACACTAGACATTAGCTCTTTCTTTTGTATTTCTATTCTGTCTACTTTACCTTGCTACATGTACTGTGTTAGACTAAAAAGATGTGTGTTTGTAAGAAACCCATCTATCATTATTTTTTTATCTTTTGTATGTAATTTTGGATGAAAGAATGTGCTTAATGAGTAAATTTATTTGTTTGAATAATTATATACTGTTTATTTTCATGTGTAGATTAGCTTCTAAATACTAGAATTCCTCACTGAACCCACTGTATTTATGATCTTTTTCCTTAATGTTGTAGTTTTCTCATAACTATCACTGATTTGTGTGGAATGTTAAGGACCCTAGATAGCGAGTTGAACATCAACAATGATAGCAGTAACTTCTTTTTTCTGAAAGCCAAAAGCAACAAATAAAAGAACTGAGCTGTCATCCACATAATTGTGCAGCCCAGTGGATGCGAAACAGAAACCTTTTAACCTGTACCCCCCCCATCCGCAGTTCTGTTGACTAGTGCAGTTTTATTTTCACATTTTAATGGTATTTGTAACTTTTAGCTTAACTAAAACAGGCTGTGTGATTGCCGACCCCTGGCATGTTGAATACAGTTATGAATACAAATTGTGTTCTCATTTCTGGCATTCTCTCTCTTTTAGGAGGAAAAACAGAATGAAAGGGAGAAGATTCTGGGAGATGATTTATTCAGGTATGCTCTCTATGTACATTGCTTGCAGTAGGGCATAAATGGATAAATGAGGGGCATGGATCAAATGGACAGAATCAAGTGGGATGTACAGTGATGTCAGCACTTTTAGAGCTCATTTGAATGCTGACTGATCTTATTAGATCGCTGTACAATTTTCACCCTCATCCAGACACTCGACACCTGCCTAAACTAACACTACATTCAACAAGACACTGACCTCTGACCTAGTCTGCAGTGGACTGGCTGAGACCGGTTTATATGGCGGTATACTCTTACACAGGGTTCTGCTCCTGGAGAGCTACTGTCCTGCAGATTTCAGCTCCAACCCCAATCAAACACACCTATACCAGCTAATCAAGGTGTTCAGGGCTACTTGATCATTACAGACAGGTGTGTTGGAGCTAGGGATGTGTCGGTACTAGTATCGGTACCGAACGGTTCCCGGGCAAATTACAAGTGGAAGTGATCATCCCTATCCCCTTGGAGTGTGAGACTTTGGAGTGAGCAGGGCACTTGCGTGCAATTAAATAGTTGTTAGGAACTTGGCAAAGGAGCGGCATTAAATGGAGCGACAGCATTTCATCATTATTACTATTTTTTTTTAAAATATATAAGCATATTTTAAAACTTTTTTTAAAATATTGTATGTTTATTTGCAACATTTATGCTTACAACAGTAAAAAGACATTTATGACAGTAAAACAGCGACATCTGCTGACGGACACGTGCTGCGTTGTCATGGGAACATCCCAGCTGAAGATAATGAGGAAATGTTGTCGCTCCCTTTTGCCAAGTGCATTCCTAATGACTATTTAATTGCACGCAAGTGCCCTGCTCACTCCAAAGTCTCCACTCCAAGGGGATAGGGATGATCACTTCCACTTGTAATTTGCCCGGGAACCGTTCGGTACCGATACTAGTACCGACACATCCCTAGTTGGAGCAGGGTTAGAACTGAAGTCTCCAGGATGGTAGCTCTCCAGGAGCAGGGTTGGAGATCCCTGCTCTTACGCACTGAGGCAGCCAGGACAGAGGGACGTCTGGTTCCCAGTATTGTGCCTTGTTTTGAACCTTCTGTCAAACAGGTGCTCAGATATTTGCTGATAGACTTACACAGCTTTGACATGCCAATCCTCTGACTTTGAAAAGCTCCACTCAGCTGCAGCAAGTTTCTTTCTTAAAGTCATAAACTCTTCAGTTCTGTGATTTGTGATTTGAGCTGCTGGGCCTGATCCACCAGTGTCATGGCATCACGCATGAGTTCTTGAGAGGGGGTTTTCTCCTTTCCAGATCCTACATTTTCGCAGAGCACACTTGGAAAGTATGACGTCAATGATTTCCCAACTGCTTTTAAGTCATTGTTCACAGTTCAGGTCACGCTGGGCTGCGAAGACCCGTTGATATTACTTACAAGCTCCTGCTGTTTAAACACACAGTGATTAGGACATAAAATACAGTGATGGTTTAAATTATTGGTCAGTGCTTCACTCATATCAGAAAGTTATTCACTCCCTATGAAAATAGTGTGTCAAACTTTTTAAATGGACTGGCATATATTTCCACAATAGTAATTGGAAGTTTGCTTTCTGGATATTGCTTTAGTTATTCCCATACAACCCAATCGTTAACATTCTCTTGTGTTTTGGGGGGCATGTACACATTTTCATGTGTTTTGGCTGTTCTTTTACACGACAAGTGTGTTTTAGGGGTCTGAAAATGCAAACTTTTGGCAATGGGTTTCAAAGTGCAAGTTTTTATAAACGATACCATTGTCATTTGTGAAAATGGTGCATCATGCGAATGCATATTACATGTTCGCGTACTATTTCTTTACATCGCCAACTACTGGCTTGACATGCATAATACAGCATTTTAAGTCTTTTTTCGTGGCTCGTTAGAATTTACACTTACAGTGGAAAAAAAGTTTTGGCCTCATCAGGCACAGAATTGTTGCCTGGAGACTGAACCTGGCTAACGGGGGACTTTCAAGTGGTGCCATTTATCCTGCCTATGCAGAAAAACTCACACTCGCGCCCTCAAATATACAGACAGCCATGGCCGTGCAATCTGTCCATCACAATTGTTTGATGTCTGAATCTGCTCAGCTAGTCATGCATGGAGTGGGAACATCACACAGAAAATAAAAAGAATGAAAAGAAAACAGCACCTCTGTTTTTCCAACATCTTCTCCAGCTCCCTCTCCCCCCCAGGCTGGGGTGTCCCAGACATGTTTTATGGAAGGGAATGTCTGGTTTGATGACTTTTTCAGACAATGTTTGATTTTTACAGCGTACCAGTTTGTATCAATATCACTCAGTTATTCAATCACTAAATTTACTAGTTACTAATTGTCACCTTAAGGCAGAAATGTTAAAAGCCTTTGTGGGAATGATGATTGGACTGTATAAACTACTTGCTTTTGTGTTCTTTGTGTTCTTGCTTTTGAATCTGTTTTTTTTTTCTTTCTCGCTCTCTCTTTTTCTTTTAGGTACAACCCTAGACGGGCAAAGAAATAATAGTTCATAATGCTGCCATTATCTGTGACAAGATACAAAGAAAAACATGTTTCCATTTTTAAAAGAGCGTTTTATTTGTCTATAATAAAAAATACTCTGTACAAAAAGTATATGTATATATTAAAAGTTGACATTTTACAAAATTGAGCAGTCGTATTTCACCTCCATCACCTTGTGAAGCAGCTTTGACCATCCTGCATTGAATTAGTGGACTTTTTTTCTTACAGCTCTGATTTGTCATCTTATGGTTTTGGTTCCTTCAAGTGTACCTTCAGGTCTTTTGATGATATCAACTATCTAGACTGTCAGTCCACACAAACATTCCCCCAGCAGTCTAAACTTAAAAATGCTAGTTCAGAAGTTATTTCAGTTAATATTTCAAAGCAATAAAACATTTATTTGGCACAACAGGGTATTAAGTAAAATGTTCCACTATTGAGTGCTGCAAAATACCTTACTGAGGAGTCGAAATCGCAAATCTCTAAAACATAGCACACTGGAATAATCTAAATTCACAAATCTCTAAACATTGCACATTGGATTAATCTAAATTTTCTGTAATCCATAATATTCTTATTTATCTATTTTACCTACAAACTACCAGAATGACTGACAAACACCATGGTTACTGAAAATGTAATGTCTTTCTAACATTTGGCACTTGATTTAGGTTGTAGGGAAAGAGTAAGGTTGATTTTGATCTTTCCTGATGGAAAAAAATGCACACAGTCCAGGTCTTAATATGTGACCTCATAGTTTTCTTCTTTTTGCAGTAATTCAGATTATTTTAGGAGCCTGTTATGCAGGCTTGAGTACCATAGAATTACTGGACGAAAGGGATGTTTTTTTGTTTGTTTGTTTAAAGTGCTATTATGTGTTCTGTATTAGAATATATATCCAAATGGACAAGGTAATAAACTATTTGGGATAAGGCCATGTTTGTGCATCATTGTTTTTTAGAAAAAGAAATACATTGGCTCATTATAAGCTCAGTTTTGGACAGTTTGTGCGTATTAATATACATTAATTGTGCGTTAATTTAGTGAAGACTGCAACATAATCTTTACGAACTAGGCCTTCTGCCTAAGTCATCTGCTCTTTTGGTATTGCTTTCCTTTACTACTTAGTGCAAGCCTCCTTGACTTGTGCTGTGTTCACACTGCCAGATATTAAATCACTGAAGTTTAGAGTTTCCGAGCTGTTGGTGTTTAATAGGCATACCTATTCTGCCTCTGTATCCAACTCAAGTGACAAATCACTTTGCTTCCATTGATAGTTGCTGCATCTTTTAGCTCAGCTAATCTTTGTCACTTCTCAACAGCAAGTCTGTTCCTTCTGACACCACCTCTTAATGATGTTTTGTTGCTTTGTTGCTACAAAATGCTGTCAGTGTGTACACCTCTTCAGGCACTGCAATCATGACAGAGATATGCTATCTATGATGTAAGAGCAGGTAACTAATTACAAATAACAGGGCAACTGACGAAATTTGTAACAACAAGAGGTAAAGCACACTCCATCTAGACTTCAAATGACATTGATATATTGGCACATTATTCCTGACCAGCAAAAACTCCTTTCGTAAGACAGTCAACATAAGACACCATTGGGAAGAGAGTTTCTCCTAGCTTCTGCTCATTTTTATAAGTGTACTTTCTCTTGTAATTTGTACATACATATAAAAATGAGATGTATTCCTGGACTCGTCATGAAGAACTTTCTCTTGGAGCCTTAGATAAATCCTCCTCCTCCGCCCCCACTTCCATCTCTTCCCCGTCCTCCACACCCTCCGTCCTCGGTGATCAATTTCCTGTTCTTCTCAATCCTCTGTTTCAGTCTCTTGCGCAAACAGCTAGTAATGCCAAGAGCGCCACCCTTTAAGAAACGTACAAAGTTGTCACCAACAAGGGGTCCCATGGCAAAGAGCCCAGGCTCAGCATTGCACTCAAAGGTGTAAGGGTTTATGTCGACAGGATTCTGTCTGCAGGAGATTGGCCTGCTGGGATCCAAGCCAAGGTACTGCCCTTGCTCCTTCAAGAAAAATAAGTTGGGATAGGTCCCGATAAGAACTAGCACCATAGAGACTTTGAAGACTCTAAGGGCACCATTGGATCCCCTCATCACGCAGTGCATGTCAGGCTGGAAGGAGAGCACACAGTGCTCAGGGAAGCTGGTGTAGTCGGGGAACAAAGATGAACTAGGAAGTGTGGGATTGGCAACAGGGGATGCTGGGTAAACTTGGGAACACATCATGTGGTAGACCCTGTGATATTCAGGGTAAAGTGTCTTTGGCAACTGTTTGAAGATGAGACCTGGGTCATCAGAACGCTTACGGAATGCATGCAACACAGTGACCCTGTGGTTCAAGGCACACAGCACTGCATCGGCTGCACTAAGCCCTGCTCCAACTACCAGCACAGGGTCAGAGGAAGAGCCCAGGTTGCTGTGACAGCTGACAGCCACCCCAAGGTCACGTACGCTGTGGAACACATAAGGGAGATTCTCCCCCTCTACTCCCAGTCGAGCTGGAGAATCAGATGCCCCTGTTGCTAAGACAACATTCTCTGCAAATAAGCTAAAAGGGACATGAGTGTCACCTTGGAGCTGCTGGTAGCCTCTGACCTCCCAGAGTCCCTGTGAAAGTCCTTGGGAAAACTCAATACTCTCTCTCACTCCTTCATTGCCTCTACTATCTTCATCCTCCTCCCCAGTATCACCACTTCTACTGCTATTCTCCATTTCATTTCGTAACTCATTGCTAAACCCATTTACCAGTCCATTCTGACCGTTCTCAATGCTGTTCTTATTGCAATAATCAAACCCATTTTTCACACCATTCAGCTGACCATTTATAGTGTTCTTTTCATTTCCAAGACTTTTTTCATGACTGCGGTGAAGTTTTAGAACAGAGGTGACATAGGTATTGTCCACAAAGTTCTTCTGGAGACCCATGAGCTTGACATAATTTTTGTAGTAGGAAGAGATCTCATCTGGAGTGGCTCGATCATTGGACACCGAACTGTGAGTAAAGCCCATAATATACATAATCCATCAATCTCAGATATTTCTGTAAAGTTTGAAAAACTGGATCATAGTTCTGCTGGAGAGGAACCCATAATATCTTCTTGATTATCTTTGATAAACACAATCGTGGAGGTGTCCAATCCTGCTCATGGAGGCCCACCTTCCTGTAGAGTAGTTCCAACCTGTTCTGACACACTTGTCTGAAAGTTTCTAGTAATCCTTAAGACCTTGTCTGCATCCGAAAGCTTAGGCTGCTGACTTGTTGCCTTATTGGGCAATGACTTTGCAGGCAGCATTTGCGCATGAAGGCACCTCACGGAACTGATTTTGAACAGGCTTCTAAGGCACTGTAATGATCTACAACAAAATAGAGCAAGATTTGGTGAAAAAAAAGTTAATATTTAACTACTATAATACTAATTTCTCACTAGAAGTAACATCAAAAGTGGAAAAACTTGGTCAGAAGCATATCTACACACAAATTGACCACACCAAGTGCAACTTTCAGGTGCCATCTTTATTTTTAGCTCATCTGTCAGAAAATGGAATGCACAGGATTGTGGGATATCAAAGGCAGTGCAGGATACATCTATGCTGCCTTCAAAAATAGATCAGATGAAGGCATCTCAAGAGACAGGAAGTAAAGCTGACATTGGATTTGGATGTGCCTTGTTGCCTTCCTACCTTGGAATGCATCCTCTGAAGGCAGCATTTTTCAGCTTTCAGACGCAGCCCTTGACAAGCTGGTTCAGGTGTGTTTAATTAGGTTTGGAACTAAACTTTGCAGGATGGAGGCTCTCCAGAAGCAGGACATGACACCCCATTACTAATGGAACCTACCATCAGTTATCCTCCATAGTACATACCTCCTTTTGCCCGGGGTCAAATCTCTGTAGTTGACTCCTGGTAACTCCATCCATATACCAAGACTAATGGTCAGCATTGAACCTTCCATTGCCGGAGAACAGAAAGAGTATATTTTGTCAATGAAGGACATTTAGTCAAAAATTATTGTTAGGGTTGTAAATTCAGATACAGGTTTCTTCACATTATGTAAATTGTTATGTATAATTAGTGAAAATATTTATTTGATCCCCTGCAGATTTTGTAAGTTTGGCCACTTACAAAGAAGCGAAGGGTCTGTTATTTTTGTGTTAGGTTTTTTTAACGGATAGAGACAGAATATCAACCAAAAAATCCAGAAAAAACATTATATAAAGGTTAGAAATGGATTTGCATTTCAGTAAGTGAAATAAGTATTTGATCCCCTACCAACCAGCAAGAATTCTGGCTCCCACAGATTGGTTATGTGCCCATGTGGAACACAGATTAGTCCTGCCACTTTAATAAGTTACTCCTTATATCAGCTCATTAGGTGTATAAGGTACCTGTCCACACAATCTGTATCTTCCATTCCAACCTCTCCCACCACCATGGGCAAGACCAAAGAGCTCTCAAAGGATGTCAGAGACAAGATTGTAGATCTGCACAAGGCTTGAATGGGCTACAAGACCATCAGCAAGAAGCTTGGTGAGAAGGAGACAACTGTTGGTGCGACTATTCGGAAATGAAAGAAATACAAAACAACCATCAATCGGCCTTGGCCTGGAGCTCCGTGCAAGATCTTGCCTCATGGGGTAAGGATGATCATGAGAAAGGTGAGGGATCAGCCCTGAACTACACGGGAGGAACTTGTTAATGATTTTAAGGCAGTTGGGACCACAGTCACCAAGCAAAACATTGGTAACACACTACGCCGCAATGGACTGAAATCCTGCAGTGCCTGCAAAGTCCTCTGCTCAAGAAGGCACATGTACAGGCCCGTTTAAAGTTTGCCAAAGAACATCAAATGATTCAAAGAAGACTTGGGAGAAAGTGCTGTGATCAGATGAGACCAAAATTGAGCTCTTTGGCATTAACTCGGCTCGCCTTGTTTGGAGGGAGAGAAATGCTGTCTATGACCCCAAGAACACCAAGCATGAAGGTGGAAACATGCTTTGGGGCTGTTTTTCTGCTAAGGGTACAGGACGACTTCACCGCGTTCAGATGCAAATGGGCGGAGCCATGTACTAAAAAATCTTGGACGAGAACCTCCTTCCCTCAGCCAGAAGATGGGTCATGGATGGTTACAATGTCCCGAAACATACCACCAAGGCAACAAAGGAGTGGCTTAAGAAGCAGCACATTAAGGTCACGGAGTGCCCTAGCCAGTCTCCAGACCTCAATCCTATAGAAAATCTGTGGAGGGAGCTGAAACTTTGAGTTGCCAAATGATAGCCAAGAAACCTTAAGGATTTAGATAGGATCTGCAAAGAGGAGTGGATCAAAATCCCTCCTGAGATGTGTGCAAACCTGTTGACCTACTACAAAAACGTCTTTCCTCTTTGCTTGCCAACAAGGGTTTCTGCACCAAGTACTAAGTCATGTTTTGCTTGGGGATCAAATACTTATTTCAAATCAATTTTTAACCTTTATATAATGTGTTTTTCTGGATTTTTTGGTTGGTATTCTGTCTCTATACTTTAAAATAAACCTACCATAAAATTACGGATCCTTCATTTCTTTGTAAGTGGAAAAACTTACAAAATCAGCAGGGGATCAAATAAATATTTTTACCACTGTATCTCTTATACCAATACCCTAACCTGTGATAGTAAGAAAGTCATAGCAATACCATAGAAACTTCTCAAAGGAAACCTGGCAGTTATAGAAGCTATTATTAATGAATGAGCTTTTTTTAAGCTTGTACAGTTGTAAGAAGCATTAACCCAACTATCTCAGAGAGGTCACTCACGTGCCAGGCACCACCAGGTGTAGCTTTGCCCAAGACCAGATGAGGAATATGATGTTTCTTTTCCAGCCTCCAGTGCAGTACAGAGGGGAGCTCAAAGCCCAAATCTGCATTTGGATGAAGGAGTGTGTCGAATAGCACCGCCACAGGGTTCCCTGAACGCCCCTCTATACCTTCACAAAGAAACTCCAAATTCTACAGAAAGACACACTGATCAACTGGTTTATTGCACATTTGACTATCATTTCTGATTGTTCACAATTTAGTTTTACTCCACAATTTAGTTCCAACTTAAATTTCGCAACCTGTTTTAAACTCATCTTTTTACCTGTTCAGTGATGGGAAGCTGCTTGGCTTCCTGTAGTTTACGAAAGAGGATAGGGTTTGGGTGCACAGCCATTGGATCTAAATAAGGAGTATACCCACTAAGCAGGTACGACAAGCATATACCGGAAGGACCATTACCTGAGAGGGGAAATGGGAGAGACAAGTAATTGTTGAATTTTATATTGGAATCTATTAATTAAGAGCCATCAGGATTGGTTAATGCTGTGAATGCCCTTTTTTTCATCAGTAATGAATCTGATAACATTTGCTCATTGATGACTCACCAATGATGACTACTGGCACAGTTCGAGTACAGTCCCTTGGCACAGAGCTTTCTTCCAGCAGAGGCATAGTGGCAGCCAGAATTAGAGCTGGCACTGATAAACACAAAAGACATCTGTTTAATCAAAATAAAATTTATGCTAGCTGCAAATCTTAGCATATTACATTGATTCTACATATGCGGACATTAGCTAAAATTGATTTTGTATAAAGCAGTTTCCATTTAAAATATTACCATATGGTGTTGTGATGTTTGCATATTATTACTTGCACTGTAATTACCTTCTGTAGTGAATGCATACGTTTTTGTAAGAAAAATATCCATATTTCAAATGTAATAAGGACTTTACTCTCACTTCCGTTATCTGTCATATGTGGAAGCAGTTCCGGCGGATGACAAAAGACGTTGGCGTTGCGTGATTAGTGATGTACGCGGAGAGAGAACAAAACAAAATGCCGGTCATGAATTAGAAGTGCAAACTGAGGATTTGCAAAGAAAAATGTCGAAGGATTCTGATATAAACCAAAAGAAACATTGCTTCCTTTGCTCCTATAAACAAACTTGCGAGAGCTTATCTCAGAGGTGCGCATTCTGCGTATACGTGCTGCGCCATCCGCCGGAAAAGCTTCCGCATATGACAGATAATGGAAGTGAAAGAAAAGTGTTTATTACGTTTGAAATATGGATATTTTTCTTACAAAAACGCATGCATTCACTACAGAAGGTCTTTATTCACATCCCCCCCCCCCAGAGTGGTGTGAGGCATGTTTATTAAAATGCGCGCGCTTTATTCGACGACTTTTGGACTGTTCAACTGCAACACCCACAGACTGCAATGATAGAGCTTGGAATAGCCAGGACAATTTTTTAAATAACTCCGACTGAATTTGTCTGAAAGAAGAAAGTCATATACACCTAGGATGTCTGGAGGGTGAGTAAAACACAGTCTAATTTAAATTTTTGGGTGAACTAACCCTTTAATGTACAACAAATGGTAATATAACTTGCGATACCCTGTAAATTCTATTCTAAGTCTATTATCTTCTGTTTTAAGCTTTAGGATGATGGCTTATGCAATTTTAGAGTGTCAAGAAGTTTGTATTTGTTTTATTTATTTTGATTTGTTACATGTTTTCTTACATTTACAAGCAATTTTATTTACATTAAATTTTTTTAACCATAGTGCCAAACTAACAGTCATTTCTCCCCACTTGTCATCCCTTATGAAAAATAAGTTTATTCAAGTGTGCTATTAGTATACTTCTTTTAAACTAAAAATAGGAAAGTATGCTTTTAGTTTACTTTTTATGTACTTCTCAGAAATGGGCTTTATGTACTTTATATACTTAATGTCATTTAAGTATACTTGACTTATTCTTACAAAAAGTCTAAATATATTTGAGCTATACTTGTGCTCCTAGAATCCGTGTCTTCATTATTATACGGTAGAGGGCGCTAGTACACATCTTCTGCACAGAATTCCCAAAAAAATGTGAAGAAGAAAAATAGAAACAACAGATACTGACACATGTAATCTAACACGATCATATGACATGAAACAGCATCAAAACTGAAACATTATGGAATAAAATGTCGACCGATGAAGAGGTAATAATTACAGTCAAGCTTTGGGGTGCTGATCGACTCCATTTACGTTTTGATTATCATTCTGAATCCAATTAATAGCCTTTTTTCAACTTTTTGTTCAAAATGTTATTTCTTTATTTTTTATTAAACTTACCCACATTAAAATGTAAAAAAAAAAAGAATGCATGAAGCTAGAATAAAATGTTTTTGTTTACAGTTTTTGTTTTTGTTTGTAGCAGATGCCCTGTTCTCTCTTTGGATGTTTTGTATGTTCAGATATTCATATAACAAAATATTAAAACCTAAATAGGGACATAGTAGTATACTTAATGTATGATGTAATGTTCACTTAAAGAAAACTTATGAGTATACTTGCAGTATAAAACTACTAAACTAGTAGTTTACTGAGACTATACTTCAAAGTGTATTTAATTAGTAAACGATCAGTATACCTATAAGTTCACTTTTAGTTTAATTGCAGTACAAAATACAAACAGAGGTAAACTAGTTGTGTACTCAAAGTTTGCTACTGTTATACTTAAAGTATACTTAAAAGTTTACTTTTATATACTAGAAAGTGGGCCAATTTAGTCCCAAGGAGTATTGAAACAGTACACTTACAAGTATACTACTAGAACACTGATATTTGTAAACTTGCTACATAAAGTATACTTAAAATTATACTTGAACTTTACTTAAGTATACTTAAACTTGAAGTATACTACTTTTTGGTAAGGGATATCTCATGTGCAAAAGGTTTTAATAACAAAAAAGTCACCAACTATGTACACAAAGTTGGCGTTGCTCAGACACTCTTCCCCGCTGAGCTAATGCTAGCATTAGCGCTGCCACTGCTTCCTGACAAAAGCAAATCATAATCAGTTTTATGGAGTGTTATCTGAGCACTGTTATCTGAGCACACTCATTGTCTCAACCTGACGGGTGTAAATCCCCCCTGATTACACCTCAGTTTGGCTGTAATCCATGCTGCCCCTGTTTATGTTTTTCAAAAAAGTGGGCTTGGCATGCTGACAGTCGGCACATCGCAGCCACCCATCACAACCTGTTTTTCTTTGACCCTGGATGTTTACACTTTTCAGAGAGAGAGCACAGGATTCCAGGCATAACTGGGGGTGAGGATGGTGGGACGGGGTGTGTAAGAGGCAGAGGGGAGGATTGTCAGGGTTTGGAACTGGCATTTCCACCCCACTGCCCCATTTAACAGTCTCCAGACCACATTTACAAGGGGTACTCATATTGGCTCACTAGCCCCTTGTTTTTCACACATATTTCTGTTTTCAAAAAAGACTAGATCCTCATAACATCTAGAATACGTTTCATATTTCAGAGTAATGACTGCTATCTAGGGCAAAACAGTAAAATTGACTGCTGATCCAGATTTCCTATAGCCATGATTGTGTTTGGATGGTTTAAAGATTATTAATTTTTTTTTTTTTTGCATTGTCCCTTATTTATTTATGGAAGGACACACTATCTTTTATAAGTACCTCTACAAAATGACTGTGTGAATGTACATTAAATATGTGAAGAGAGCTACAGTAGTTTTGTCTCTCTCTCTCTGTGTGTGTGTGGTCTAGACAGGGTTATCAGTGAGTATGAAGCTCAGACTGGATGGTATGTCAATACATGCATGCACGTGTGTATGCATATTTTGCAAATACGCCTTCAAGATAGTAGATGCTCACTAAAATGACAACGGCAGATAAGGAAACCGTTTAAAATAATTTAATTTTAGAACAGTTTGAACAGTATTCGGAAAGCACTCATTTCAGACATAAATCTCGGAACGTGTCTGTTAAATATTAGTAGGCTAAATTAGTTTGTATTGGTCTTTATGGCCTGTGTCTATTCATACATGTACACCATATCTGCACCTTTCTGGGGCATGTTAACGGCACAGAAATTGTCGTTTGTTTCAATCCTTCCAAGTAAAAACTTTATTTTACGTAGATATGATATGACAAAAGTGACTTACTTTATGCGGCCCGGCACTAAAATGCGAGCCAAAACGAGAAGCTTTAGTGAAATATCAGAAACGAACGGTATAATATGTGATTTTTTTTTTTTTTTTAATATGCCACAATTTAGGTTACATCTACAGTCGCATGTATAACGTACTGCATGGAATATTATTAAATGCATTTGTGATGTCCTTACCTCCAAACGAAAAATCTTTTCAGATTCGCGTATCTCCAGATGGCTCGGGATGCTGCACGCGGTATAAATAGTCCGTATACCCAGTGGGAGGTTCCAAGCCGAGTCACAGGATGACATGGACGACTGATATTCTAAAGATGCTGCATACTGGTTTCTGGGAAAGCGCCGGATAACTAAGAAGTATCAATCATGCTGGATAATATTAAAAGGACGTAGCACGTCGCTGAATCATATGCGTTATTCCTGAGTAGCAGCACAGAAAAGCCGCGAGGTGTCAGTCTCCATCCAGCATCGTCTGCGCCTCGTGCCGCACCGGCAGGCATGTAGAGCGAGCCCAGATACGCGGAGTCTGCCGCGCGCACATGGCACCAGAGAAATAACAGCACGCGCCTGTTTTCCGCTAAACGGGAGGAAACTTAATCGATCGTATACTCGATGCGCCCGTCAGCTTTGCAAAAACATCACTTTAAAGCAGGGGTGGCCAACCCTGCTCCTGGCGATCGACTGTCCTACAAAGTTCAGCTCCAACCCTAATCAAACACACCTGAAGCAACTAATTAAGGTCTTCAGGCTCACTTAAAAATTAAAGGCAGGTGTGTTTGATTAGGGTTGAAGCTAAACAATGCAGGACAGTCGATCGCCAGGAGCAGGGTTGGGCACCCCTGCTTTAAAGCATACAATGTTTTTCTTTCTTTTCTATCTTTCTGCATGACAGCAAAAGTGCCTTCTATTACTTTATTTCATGCAACTTCCCTATTGCTCACTTAATGTTTCTGTATCGGTGGGTTTTATTCTAAAACGACTTTTTTTTTGTCTTTAAAAGTATAAAAGCAGTTTTATAATCATTATCATTACTTGTTGTATGTTCACTGCAGGTGCTGAAGGTACAGCCGTCACTTGCGTGTTTTTAGTGCCCTCGTTGGAGCGCTGCTAGGTTAGGACAGTCTCACGTTGCTTTAATGTTTCAATTACTTTCTTACGTAACACAGACTCATATTTATCTAGGTCAGCTAAGTGCGTTACTGCTCCCATGAAACTCCTGGGAAGTGAATAGTTCGGTCGATTATTCAGTTAGGGTTCAGAAACGTCCAGAAAACTCCTGGGAAGTGAATAGTTCGGTCGATTTTTCCCGCATGAAATCCATGCAGGCCAGATGTGGGCCGGTTCTGGGCCGAAACTGCTTGCTGTCTGGGTGGTGACCACCGGATGTTAGTTCTTGTAATACAAAGTTTCCTAACCTAAATTACAGTAACCTCATAGCTCCAGCATCAGTTCAGCTATTCCTTCATGAACACCAACAACAGCTGTGATCCTCCTCGTAACTCTAGATTTAAAATAATGTCAATAGATCAGTAGCTAGTAGTCTGTTTGATACATTGGAATTAGTTTGTATGTAGGCCTACCTACATAGACTGTGTTTGTGTGTGTGTGTGTGTGTGTGTGTGTACTGGTAGGCTATATATGGTTTATGAGGACACTTCCTGTGTCCCCGTAAAACAAAAGGTTTAAAAACATACAAAACGGTGTTTTATGAAAATTCAAAAATTGCCAGTAGTTTCCTGTAAGGGGTAGGTTTAGGTGTAGGGTTGGTGTAGGGCGAAAGAAAATACAGTTTGTACACTAGCTAAAAAAACCATTATGCGTCGCCTATAGAGTCCCCGTAAACCACAAATTCAAGTGTATGTGTGTGTGTGCTGTTGTGTTGTTTTTTAATGTCTATATGTTTTGTAATATTTTTATTTCAGCTAAAGTTTGATTTATTTTAGTACTTTAAGTTAAACTAAACGAATAGCCTGAGAACTGGTGCCTTGATAACTAGCTGAAACAAAAGTTATGTTTACGTTTCTAAGGTGTGAGACATTTTGCAAATGCACAAGTATTGACAACACATTCTTATATAATGTATACATTTATAGAGCTAGGCCTACTAACCATAAACAAAATGCCACAAAAACAACAGTAATCATTTGGTAAAGCAATAAAAAGCCGCTGGTCTTGGAAATGCTTACATGTAAAATAGCCTACTACTTAAAATAATTTACTTACTAAAAGACTTTATTTCAGTATTTTCTCTCCTGTAGACCCTTTTCCGTTCATACCTTTGAGGCGAATAATTGGCTTTGTGCAAGTGTTTTATGACTAGTTTCAAGCCTCATGCTGTTGATTGTAACCCATTCCACTTACAGTAAAAACCACATGACGTGAAGAACATAACTGAATTACAATCTGAGGAACACAAGTACTTAGAGCTCATGATTAGCCTACTGCTATTTATTTATTTATATTTATTTATTTATTTATTTGACAGCTAGACAGCTTAAACCTTAATAATCTCACTTAATAAATTAGTTATGTAATAAATATATTTAACTTTATTTTATTGCAGAATCTTTAGAAACTATTTTTGGGTGAAATCTGAAAAATTCAGTAAAAAAATAAAATGTGTGTGTTTCAGTAATGATATAGATATACAATAATGACAAATACTTTATTTATGACAAGGAGAGTCATACCTAAAACCTGGCAGTAGAACTCATGTGCACAGATAAAGGTGAGGAAGCTTCCTCAGAGTTCAAAACGGAGGGAGGCGGAAACATGTGTAATAGACAGCACTTTCAGCCAATCACAGCACACATTGGCATGTTTCCGGAAGCACACACGTGTTTGGTCCTTCACTTCAACGGTGCAGAGACAGTAGCGTTGTGACAAAAAACACAGATTTTGTGACACTTTAATACAATATCTGCCTTGGGGAGTTATTTCGGGATGGTCTGGACAAGCAGAGTTTGTTTCCGGAAGGTTGGTAACGTTGGCGAGTTATCGAATGACATTTAACTAGTTAGCAGTAGCCCGACCTTCACTCAGTTTCTGTCATTAACAGTCGTTTAGCAAATGACAATGTAACTAATTACTGTTACCTACATGATGCTTCACTCTAAACATTTTTTATCACGTATCAAGTATATTAGCCGATTGGTAGAAATCAAGCTGAGCTGTGACAGTGCCAAATAATCAACATAATCCATAATTCGTTTTTAATATCTTCACGAATTAATGGTTAATGATAAATGCGTTTTCCATAGGCTAATCTGTAGGCCAGCAGTTGTAGGATGGCGTGAATAAATAGCCTAGGTAATTTTCCTGGTGTGTTTCTGCTGTAATCCTGACGTTTTTTTTTAACCCCAGAGAGCCCAGACAAACCATTATTAATCATATTGAGTATGCTACAAAGTGCGTCATGTTGACGAGGAGGTTTGGTTATTATTTTTTCTTTTTCATTTAATAATCCTTTAATGGTGGACTTTCCTTGCCTTCCTTGGGGGAAGAGGGGGGTCATCTTTCCCTAGAGGCTATAGTGAATGTGCAGGGACAGGACTATTTAAAATCATTTATATCATAATAATAGACACAGACTTATACAAATAAAGGAATAATGGCACAGCAGACTTTGCAGAAAATTTGGACTGACGGCATTTGTATTTGTCTTTATTTGACTTCATACAGTTTCCATGCCTTCAGAAGTGAAATATGAACAGTTTCACAAACATAATGTCCTACTAACTTTATCTGTCTCTTTTATTTCAGTATGGCAACTTTGTGGATAATATACGGCTTTATGTGAGGGGTGGGAGTGGAGGAATGGGTTTGCCCCGTTTAGGGGGACTTGGGGGAAATGGTGGAGACATTTGGGTGGTGGCCAAAAAAGACACTACACTGAAGCAAATCAAGGACAAGTACCCTAACAAACGATTCACTGCAGGTGTTGGTTCAAACAGCAGGTAAGTCTAATAAAGAATAAAGTATACTAATAAAGTATTTCTAATAAAGAGAATAATGTTTGAGTGAAATGGCAAATGTCAGTAATACCTCTGGAAGGCAATAATAGGAATTTCCTATGTTATAGGCGAAATATAATAGTATTTTTTTTTCTTTTCTTTTTATTGCGTTTCCATAAGATCATACATCAAAATATATATTTATTTTTGATATTTGATATTAAATTTATTAATATTTTGTATTTAGATGACTTTGAAACATGTCACAGGAGCCTATTATATATTTTTGCTGTAACGGATTGTGTGATCTTTCCTATTGATTGTTTGTGTCAGAGTGAGATATCTGAAACAGATGTGTTGTAGGTGTCATTCTTTTGTCTGGTGAATCTGATGTGAGGAGCTCTGTATTTTTCTGATATTGTGAAAGCTTATTGTCTCCATGCTGAGGATATGATGCATTCCCAAATTTTTTAAATAGTTGCCGTTAAATAGCCTGTCAAATTTTCAAGAGATATTTAGCATGTCCAAGCTACTTTTTTTTTCTATATAACAAAACCGTACAGCAATCCCAAATGTCAAGTTCCAGAAAGTAGTTTATAAGACCCATGTACTGTTTTTCAAGTATTTAGAAGTAATACAAGTGGTTTTTATGAGGAGCGGATAGCAATGTAAGACGTTATTCATTGAACATCTTGACTTCCACCTGTTCAAATTATGATAAGATGGAAGAATTACATTGTTTGCATGCTGAACATGGCAGAAGTAGAAGATTCTGTGCACAACTTCTTTGATTTGCATGTGTATGATTTGAGAGAATGTGCACAAGTCAAGTGTGAGGAAAGTGAAATGCTTATTTTTGGACTGCTTCTCACAAAAACTGTTAAATGACTTTTAAAACTAGAAAAGCTCATAAGAAGTAATGTACTTTTTTTGTAAATGTTGATAGATTCACTTTTTTGGTGAACTAGATTAACAAATATCACAAATAATTGCTCTGCTATACAATACAATGTGAAAACGTCAGTTATGCGACGTAGTTAGTAGTCATGTGTCCTGTCGTCTCCTCTCTGCTTTTGTGCTTTTGTCAGTATTCATGCACTGAGAGGGGCTAAAGGAGAGGACAGTCAGGTCTTTGCACCTGTTGGGATCAGTGTTACAACAGATGATGGGAGAATCTTAGGTAATTCCATTTACACCCCTCTATAACATTTAGATCATCTAGGTTTTCCCCTCACATCACTTCATGCTTTTATTTGACATACTTATTAGACATACTTTGCACTTTGATTGCACTTATATCAAATGCCATTTTGTGTTGTTTGTTCCCTTTCATATTGTATTCTGTGCGTCTTATCTAATGGTTATTAATTTTTTTCTTTTCTCATTAGGAGAGTTGAACTGTGAAGGAGACAAACTTTTGGTGGCCAAAGGGGGTCATGGTGGCTCTCTTCACTCTGGGTTCTTACCAAGTAAAGGTCAAACCAGACAGATACGTCTGGACCTTAAACTCATTGCAGATCTAGGACTTGTAGGGTGAGTGTCTGCACAGAATTTGGACTGGAAAGGTATTGCTCTAAAAACAAAAAAACAAAAAAAAGTGTAAAATTACAAGGTAAAGGACATAAAGAGCTAAAAATTATCTAGGAATAATGACCAAAATAATGCATAAAACAAAATACATAATAAATACACTATATTTGGTACATAAAAACTTTTATTATTATTATGTTTCACAAAAGTAAAGCTGCTAAGTTTCATAATTGTGACCCTTCTCGTTTCATTGTTTTCTCTTTCCATTAAGGGATACTCCACCCCAAAATGATTTTTTTTGTCATTAATCACTTACCCCCATGTCGTTCCAAACCCATGAAAATCGGTAGGTCTGTGACTGTCCCATAGACTGCCAAGTAAATAACAGTGTCAAGGTCCATAAAAGGTATGAAAGTCGTCGTCAGAATACTCCTTCTGCCATCAGACGTGCAATCTGGGTTATATGAAGCGACGGGAAAACTTTTTGTAAGTGAAGAATACAAATATAACGACTTTATTCAGCAATTCCTTTGTCAACGGTCTCCTCTGTGTCTCTCCATATCACCGTATCATCGTAACCCAGATTGCACGTCTGATGGCAGATGGAGTATTCTGACGACGACTTTCATTCCTTTTATGGACTTTGACACTGTTATTTACTTGGCAGTCTATGGGACAGTCACAGACCTCCCGGTTTCCATCCAAAATATCTTAAATTGTGTTCTGAAGACGAGCGAAGCTTTTAGGGGTTTGGAACGACATGGGGGTAAGTGATTAATGACAAAATGTTCATTATGGGGCGGAGTATTCCTTTAATATGTATTTCACACACACCAAATTTTTTTTCCCTTTTTTTTTTTGACAGGTTTCCCAATGCAGGCAAATCCTCCTTGCTGACTGCCTTGTCTCATGCTAAACCAAGGATTGCCAGCTACCCCTGTGAGAACTGAAAATCAGTTACAAATTAGTTAAACCAACGTAGTGAGTTTATATATATATATATATGAAAATATATATATAAATATATATATATGTATATATATATATATATATATATATATATATATATATATGTATATATATGCAGTACAGGTAAAAAGTTTGGAAACATTACTATTTTTAATGTTTTTGAAAGAAGTCTCTTCTGCTCATCAAGCCTGCATTTATTTGATCAAAAATACAGAAAAAACTGTGATATTGTGAAATATTATTACAACTTAAAATAATAGTTTTCTATTTGAATATACTTTAAAAAAATAATTTATTCCTGTGATGCAAAGCTGAATTTTCAGCATCATTACTCCAGCCTTCAGTGTCACATGTAACATCCAGTCTATTTGTTTATTTGTTTATTTATTTGTTTATTTATTGTTTATTTACATGAGTGTTGGAAACAATTCTGGTGTCTAATATATTTGATGAATAAAAGGTTAAAAAGAACTGCATTTATTCAAAATAAAAAAAAAATTTCTAATAATATATATTCTAATAACATATTTTCTTTACTATCACTTTTTATCAATTTAACACATCCTTGCTGAATAAAAGTATTGATTTTATTTAAAAAAAAGAAAGAAAGAAAAATTACTGACCCCAAATTACTGACCAGTAGTGTATATTGTTATTACAAAATATTTATATTTTAAAAACTTTTTACTTTTTATTCATCAAAGTATCCTAAAAAAGTATCACATGTTCTGAAAAAATATTAAGCAGCAGAACTCTTTCCAACTTTGATAATGAATCATCATATTAGAATGATTTCTAAAGGATCATGTGATAATGATCTTAAAAATTCAGCTTTGCATCACAGAAATAAATGACAATTTAAAGTATAATACATTTAAAAACAATTATTTTAAATTGTAATAATATATCACAATATTACATTTTTTTTCTGTATTTTTCATCAAATAAATGCAGGCATGATGAGCAGAAGAAACTTCTTTCCAAAAAAATAGTAATGTTTCCAAACTTTTGACCTGTACTGTGTGTATATATGTATATATATATCTTTGTATATGTGTGTGTGTGTGTATATATATTGTGGAATTAATGTTTGTTTGTGTGTGTGTGTATATATATATATATATGTGTGTGTGTGTGTGTGTGTGTGTGTATATATATATATGTATGTATGTATGTATGTATGTATGTATGTATGTATGTATGTCTGCATACGTTTGTATGTGTGTGTATAAAACTGCCACCTTATTTCCACTTTTACAATAATCCCTTGCTATTTTTCTTTATTTTACTTCTGCAGTTACAACTTTAAGACCTGAAATTGGAAAGGTGATGTATGATGATCACAGGCAGGTAGGATGACAGGCTCTTCAAAATGTGATGAAATTATAGCACCTAGCACTTATACTGAATGTTGCTTAACAAGCTTGCTTTTGACCTTATCCCATAAAATACTCTGAGAATTAAACCAAAAATTGCAATATACATTTCTATTGAACAGACCTTCAGCAAATATGATTTTATATTACATAATACACACTTTGTCAGACTGATGCCAGAGTGAGTTAGAGAAGTTTGTTTTTCTCTGGAGGTTTCAGTAGCAGACTTACCAGGACTCATTGAAGGTGCCCACGTAAATAAAGGCATGGGACACAAGTTTCTCAAGCATTTGGAGAGAACCAAGCAGCTCATGTTTGTGGTACTGAGTTTTGTCTGTTACATGAACTTGAATGTTAGTGACTGTGAGAGTTGAATACTAATCTCATACTCTGATGTTTCAGGTTGACATCTGTGGGTTTCAGCTATCTAGTAACACCCCGTTTAGGTCTGCATTTGAAACCGTGCTGCTATTAAACAAGGTAATAATATACACTACTGATTCTGCAAGGATGCATTAATTGATCAAAGGTGACAGTAAAGGCATTTATAATATTACTGAATATTTCAAATAAATGATGTTCTTTTGAAATTTCTATTCATCAAATAATGAAAAGTTATTATTAAAGTTAATATCAATATTATATTTGTTTTTTTTATAAGTATTGTAATTTCTGAAGGATCATGTGACAATAAAGACTGTAAAGAGTATTGGCTGCTGAAATTTCAGCTTTACCATCGCAGGAAGAAATTACATTTTTAAAAATATTTAAATAGAAAACAGTTATTTTTAATTGTAAAACTATTTTACAGTATTTATGATTTCACTGTATTTTTGATCAAATAAATGCAGCGTTAGTAAGCATAAGAGACTTATTCAAAAACTTTTGAACTGTAATGTGCATACAGTATGAACACACACACACTTACATATATATATATATATATATATATATATATATATATATATATATATATATATATATATATATATATATATATATATATATACCTGAGCTCTATGTAAAATAAAAAAAAATAAACTGCTTTCCTGAATGAAATGATTCTGCATATATGATTGTGCTGCATAAAGTGCTCTTGATTTTCTCTGTTAATCAGGAACTGGAGTTGTATAAGGAGGAACTTTTAGGGAAGCCAGCGATCCTGGTCATAAATAAGATGGACCTCCCCGAGGCTCAGGGCCTTCTCCGAGAACTGGAAGCTCACTTAGAGAACCAGGAAGGTAGGTTTTTTTTTTTTTTTTTTTTAGAAGCAAATGGGCAATTTAGGGGCTATTTATTATATAGGCCATTCAAGCATATTAGTCACAAATTGCCTTTAGACTTTGTTTTGTGTTGTTTTAGGTATACAGTGGGTCCATTACAGAAATTTTATATCACAGCAGCAGATAGTTTTATCAATCATTGGTTGCATTATTGTTTCATACAATAGGGGTTACATGCAACAAACCTCCGTATTATGTAAAACGGGTCACATACTGTAGCTTCCGGTTCAGATCTTTTGTATGTACTTATATTATGTACTTGTTTTACTCAAGATTAGTGATCGACTGATATTGTTTTTTTTATAACCGATGCCAATTATTTGCATGTTTATGTACCTGATAACCAATAGGCAGAACAGATATTTATTAACTGTTAAAGTAAATAAATGACTACGTGAAGAAAGAACATACTTCTCTTTGGGTTTTCCTCTTTTCAGTCATCTTTTTTTTTTTTAAAGTGTTGAAAATTAGTCTTTCATGTTAAATTTAATCTATATTACAACAATAAAAAACATTTTATTTATAAAAAGCATCAATAGCAACAACACTAATATTAACAATAAGCAAAATGTAGAATGTCTAATGTTTTCAAATGGAGAAAATAAATGACAGGAGTCATATCAACTTCATTTTACATGTTTAATAGCTACAGAGTCAAGAATAATTCACTGGATAATGTTAATTCACTGAATAATATTCTCTGGAATATTGGAATATAACAAACAAAACATCATATTTTATTGCATTTCTTAACTGGAATGTTATATCAAAATTATTAATAATGTTTTGTCCTTCTAGATTATGAAATGCCTGCTGACAGCGCGGTTTATCTTTGCAGTTACACAGAACTATACTCAAACTGTGATCACTTGCGGTGATAATAAATAATTAATTTTCATAAAGTTGTATTTATTTAGATGTTTATTAGCAAAATAATGGTTATATAGTAAATGTTAATACAATTTAGGGTGTTTTAAACAAGTGAATCTTGTTAAAAGTTACATGCGGTGGCCATGCTGGAGCATTTCCTGATCAACCACATCAACCCGGTGTGTGAACAGCAATATGGAAGCGGCTTCATGAGACTAATGATGGAGCAAATTTACAACAGAGAGAGAATTAAATTCAGCACTTTTATTTCCAACATGCGCTCATTCATGGCTGCATATTAATTCAGGCAAAGTTACGTCTTTATTGGGACAGGACTTGATGGATTATTTAACATGACTCTGTGAGTTGGTCTCAATTTCTTAGAGCTAAGCTGTATAAACTACATATCAGGCATTTATGTAATGCATCTTATTTGTGCATAACTGGCTGTTATGTTAAATAAAGTTTACTAACTACAGCAAATCAAGTACCTGCACACCGTTGTTGTTGTCTCGTCTCCTCTCAGACGTGCTGCAATGGCGATCCTGCGCGCAATTCTCAAAACACCCACAAGATGGCGGCATTTATCTGTGAATCCGATATTTCAAAACCGATATCCGATTATGGTAAAATGTTTAAATATCAGGGAAAATATCGATAAATCGATATATCGGTCGATCTCTACTCAAGATGCTTTCAAAGGAGATACCATAGATGGTCATAACCAATGTCCATCACATATGCAGATTGATATCAATTCAACATACCCATTGTGTTTAAAAAGCAGTCAGAGAGCAGTTTATTAAATCTGCCAAATCAGCCACGTTTTACACAAATATATGTACTGCAATTTTCCCTGGTGGGGAGGTCAGGGATTTGTACTTTTATTGACTATAATGGCAGTCTTGAGTTTCTGCCACAAGTAAATTTTGCTGAACTGCAGGCCTTATGTGATTGTTTCATTGCATTGAGCTTGATGGCTGTGTACATGCAGTTTTCCTCAGTTGATAATTCTTTTAAATGATGCTGTGCTTTCCTAGAATCAAGCCGTCTCTTTCCTGAGGATGTCATCCCTAAAAGACTAATGTGTTTCACACACGTCGTCCCAGTCTCTGCCACAACTGGCCTTGGTCTGCCCTTGCTCAAGTCTCTCATCCGGCAATCACTTGAGGAACAGAACATCATAGAAACTGAGGGTCAGCGCAGTGAGAGGCTACTTAAGTTGAGAAGGGAGATTCCCACTTCATCCATACCTAGCTGGGGGTTTTCTCAGCCGACCTGAGATCCCACAGGTTTGGGTATGGCAGTCCATAAATGATCCTCAGGGATACTGTTGAACATTTGCAGACATGTGAAATATGTAATTATATGCAGTTAAAGAGCATTCAACAGAAAACAAACAGCACATTTCACTTAAATCAGTCTTTATTTTTGGACTAGTATCTGTGCCTGATGTGTGTTTTAATGTTGTATTCTGACACCAAAATGCTGACCTTTGTGTCTGGGTAAGCTTTCATGTAATGCATTGCTTGAAGTTGGTTTTAGCTGCTCTCCCAGTCTGATCATGCTGGTCTGGTTTGCTGGTTTTAATATATATATATATATATATATTGATCTTATTCAGTAAACCTTTCTGTTTTTCAAGGTCTTCATGATTTGTTCGCAGTAGTTTGTAACAGAATCAGAGCTGTACTGCCATCTGCTGATTTTTCATGCTGTTTTTTGTAATGTAGGTGTTTTATGCCTTCATTAACTGTTAAATGCTAGATTATTCTGTGCCAGAGTAATATCAAGTAAAACACTTGCAAGTTCAAAACTATTTTTTGTCAATCATAAATGTTTATGTTTATGTTAGAACTGCATTTTATCCAGTTAATAATTCATTAATTATTAATTTGTTGTCTCGTATCAGCCAAGAGGTTGGCAGAGGAAGAAGTGAGAGAAAGCAGGGAGATCAAGTGATCTGAATGAGCAGGTTTTATTAAATAATCTTAGTTCTGTCTGTTTCAGTGCTCAGCTGGACTTCATCTGACCACAACAAATTCAAAAAGTGTTGAATTAATGCAGTGGAAAATTACTGCTTCACAGCATCATCATGTGATGTTAGAATAGAAATGGAGACTTTACCTGGTCTCTCACAAAGACAAATATCACTTGAAACCACATAATCATAAGATTAATCTGCAATAGCAAGCATTACAAGAGCACTGATAATGAAAATAAAAATCAACAGATGGTTAAATTATATGATAAATGATTATCAATTAACAACAACAAAAAATGATGGTTTAGTATTTGTATGTAAATGTATGGTTTCTCTCATTAAGCTACACACAGATTGGTACAATTTAAATCCTTAGATCTTTCAGCATTTACGCCACAATCACATTCAAACTCATTTAAACATTTGAATAATATAGTTGGTTATTACTTGCAAGATTGGTTTTTGATTCATACAAGACATTCACATAATTCTTGTGGGCGCATAGCCACATTTAACATTTTGTATAGTAATTTTCAATCAATAATGTTTATGCAATGATTACAAGTTTTCAACTATATGTGACAAAGTTTAGCATGTAAATCAGTAGACTAAAATTAACGTTTTGCTTCATTACAGATAACCATAGATGTATTCTGTAGCATCTCATTAAATTAAAATATAGGTTTAACAGTATAATATACCAGAAGGCTGAAGACAGATGCAGTTGCTTTTAAATTGAATTCATGTAGTCCGACATAGAGCTGGGAAAATCTCAGGATTAATTTAACAGCAAACGGAGGCACACCAATAGGATCAGAGAGGAAGTAATGGAAGTGCAAAATATTCCCAGACAATCACTAAAACAAGAGAAATACACATAAATATTAATACACTGTCAGCTGTACTAGAAAATATTAATTTCATCTCATATTTTGATACTGTATGGTTTGAAATGTTAATTGCTATTGTATAGTTTTGGCCCTGGCTTCCGATTAGTCAGCGCCAATAGCTGATCGTTATTTTTGCTGCATAGCAACCTTCTGTAATATTAAAGAGATATATTCTAGAAGGATGCCAGCTAGTGAAATTGCCTAATATGATAACACTTCAGTTAACCTTTTAATGAGCGGGGGCATGTTTGTTTTCATTTTAATTTCACTTGAATAAATAGGGAACTTGGGCCTGAGATACTGGGGCTCCAGCATCCCTGCGATAGTGGGGACAAACCTGGAAAAACAAGGGCATGTCCCATCCTATAAATTACATCTCATAGTGAGAATGTAAGCCTATGAGAATGGCAACACACCGCTTAATATTTAATAAAAATGTCCATCCTTAATATTTTAGTATGCAGCAATTGTATATTATAATGTATATATTATAATACATACACTACACTTATTATAATACACTCATAATAAATAGGGGGAAGTCGTGGCCTAATGGTTAGAGAGTTTGACTCGGGCCGGCAATACCATGACTGAGGTACCCTTGAGCAAGGCACCGAACCCCCAACTGCTCCCCGAGCGCTGCAGCATAAAATGGCTGCCCATTGCTCCGGGTGTGTGTTCACTGCTGTGTGTGTGCACTTTGGATGGGTTAAATGCAGCGCACGAATTCTGAGTATGGGTCACCATACTTGGCTGTATGTCACTTCACTTTCACTTTAATAATTGTATATATTATACACTTATAATTCATTCTTTTTGATTTTGTTCTTCTGACGTAGCCCTGAGATATTTATGACAATATATTCTGTATTTGTAAAAATGTTCTCAGAAAATTGCAAGTCACAAATTTAAATTCTTGTCATCATTCTAATTCTGCCCAATTTACTCTTAAAACAGTTAATACAGTTACTTCACAAAACCTACCTTGCATGTTGAAGAGAAGTACTATGTCATCACTCTTGATAAACTTTCTTTTAGTGAGATTTTCTTTCATTATGACAGTAATTTCAGGCCAGCAGTCTCAGACCAGAAGTTAGGGCAGAGCTGACGATCACCTAACCCGCCCCCAGCAGTAACCCTAACTTCACTACAACTATAAGCTCCACCCCACCACTAACTGTAAAGGCCTGGTTATACTTCATTTTCCTCATTTCACTCCATCTTGCACACAGCTGCTTCCAAACAGCTTTCAAAATATACTCAAACACGGATGAGAGAGGATGGATGAGTTTAACACGTGCACAATATCACTTAGTGGACACTTTTGTCTCAACATTCACCTTATGTCTGTGTGGACGCAATAATTGGGCTGTATGCGGACCAAGTTCAGACCGTTGCGAAACTTATGGCCGAAGTGTACTTTGAGCTTAACCTCTGCGAGTCTATAAATCTCCACTCTAACTTTCAGTCTGAGACTGCTGTCACGTGGCACTGCGGGTCTTATTTTCCGGTGTAGATGGTGTTAACAATAGTTAAAACAATATTCACCTTGTAGCACATGGTCCCTGCTTGACAGCTGCATCAAATGAAGTCTTAAGATTCTTCAATGTCACTTTAGGGCAGGGTAGAGAGTTCTTCTGACGGAGCCCTGAGATATCTGCAACAAAGTATTCTGGATTTGTAAACAACAGTTCTCTAAAAGTTGCAAGTTGCAAATTTGAATCCTCGTCATCGTTCTCATTTTGCCCAATTTACTCCTAATACAGTGTTTTATTTAAGATAAAATCGCTTTCTGAAGGTACTTCACAAAACCTACCTTGCATGGTAAAGAGAAGAATGATGTCACCACCCTTGATAAACTCTCTTTTAGTGAGATCTTCGTTCATTATGGCATATTGATAGCCCCAAAAAATACCCACATATACGGTCTCATTGCCAATGACAACTCGAGTTCCATTATTTCGAGGATTGTCCCAGTCATTTCTGCCATCTGTTACAACAAAATATGGCTTTTAGGCCCTTCAAAACTACATATAATAATAACCTTGATAATCAGTTTACTAAAATGCTGCATGTAACATGATATGAGAGAAAAATAATCAGATTCTCACAGGAAGAAACCAAAGTAGGGTCAGTTGTGTAGCTTTTCTCAGAGGACATGCGCTTCTGTATGTGTGGATTCTGGTCAAGTATTTGGAAGGTTATTTGTCTCCATGGACAAGGCCACTGCAACTGGTCATCATATGCACCAGATACCAGACCAACATATACTGAAAGGTAATTCTGATTCACCATTAAGAGAGCCAGAAAGCGGTAACCCTCACTGGAGTAATACAATGGACTGTTCATCCAAGTGCCAGACACACTGTTTTTCAAAACCTTCTCAAAGTCTCTTATCTGCCATGTGTGGGGACACTCAGTCTCTGAAATATTGATATCATCCAGTGAAAATCCTCCACTGGAGTTCCCAGCTCCTTTACGGGCTTCAAATACAACTTGGAAGGTTTTATTTGCATTCAGTGGCACATGATGCAGCTTCCAGTAATTGCCAGGGGGTTCTGCAAGAAATTAAATGTTCAGTAACATTAAATTTTTGAGGGGCATCTTAAAGGGGTCATATGATGTGATTTCAAGTTTTCCGTTCTCTTTGGAGTGTTACAAGCTGTTCATGAATAGATAAGATTGTTCATGCAAAGAAAGAAGGCATAACCTTTGATTCTCACTGTTGCCACTGGCACCATGTCGTTGAGACACTGTTTCGTTGTGAAAGCGAAAAAATACTTTGTTTGGCCTTCCAAAAGAGGACACAACTAGAAATCAGTGGTTAAGTTGTATTTACAACACTGTTCCAGAACAGTTCAACCCAAATATTTAGAGCACAAATGCAACAAAATGTTATGTTTACGTGGCGCGATGCAACGCAACGGGTAAAAACACAGTATAAGTCATTATAATCTGTAATTATATCCCCACTGGATGCAACAAATGGCTCGTTTGTAATGGGTTTTATTGTTTTTGTCTTCTTGTGCCAGTTTTCTTACTTGGACACACATCACAGTACGGCAAGGGGTGTAACATTTCTGTCACGTGCTTGAGGCATTTGGCCAATCACAAAGCACTGGATAGCTGGCCAATCACAGCACACCCCGCTTTTCAGACCGATGAGCTTTGTAAAAAAAAGACACGTTTCAGAAAGGTGGGGCATAGAGGTGAAACAATAATGTGTTTTTTTTTAACCTTAAACCGCATAAACACATTTCATTACACCAAATACACAAAATAATGTTCTTTTTAGTAACATCATATGACCCCTTTAAAATACAGGCTTATATGCTTTGTAATAATAATAAAAAAAAAAAAAAAAAAAAAAACAGACCTGTGATCTGATCCATAAGTCTGAGAGTTCCTCTGTTGTCTGCTTCGTTCTGGTATTCTCGGATCCAGATGTTGAGCTGGTCAGACTCATTACCACTGTGATAGTAATAGAACTGCAGGCACTGGACTTTGCAGTCTCTTTTAGGGGTCATTGTCTTGCTCTCCATTCTGGCTGCATCCCCCTCATTTCTACCCTTAGTACTGAAGTGCATGAAGAAAGACACTCCTGCAGACATTAAAACAGGTGTTTAATTTACAGATGTGTGAAAAAGCACACACTGTCGAAACATACATTTTTTATTCACAGACTATTTAGAGACTGCCTGTAACAGATCTCACCATTTTTTTCTTTGCCCAAGTTTGTGTGATCAGTCACACTGATGCCACTCACTGACTTTACTCTCTGCCAGCCATAATCAGCAGCAGAACAGACACTCATCTGACACAGAGATTCATCATCAAAACTACAATGATCCAGGAAAGAGATAGAAGAATCTGTAATGCAAACAAACATGTTTGAGGCAAAATCAGGCCCTAAAAGTCAGTAGGTCATTATCCCAAAATAAACTGACAGGGTGATTGGGCTCTGACATATATATATATATATATATATATATATATATATATATATATATATATATATATATATATATATATATATATATATATATATATATATATATATATATACTCACCTAAAGGATTATTAGGAACACCATACTAATACTGTGTTTAACCCCCTTTCGCCTTCAGAACTGGCTTAATTCTACGTGGCACTGATTCAACAAAGGGCTGAAAGCATTCTTTAGAAATGTTGGCCCATATTGATAGGATAGCATCTTGCAGTTGATGGAGATTTGTGGGATGCACGTCCAGGGCACGAAGCTCCCGTTCTACCACATCCCAAAGATGCTCTATTGGGTTGAGATCTGGTGACTGTGGGGGCCATTTTAGTACAGTGAACTCATTGTCATGTTCAAGAAACCAATTTGAAATGATTCAAGCTTTGTGTCATGGTGCATTATCCTGCTGGAAGTAGCCATCAGAGGATGGTACATGGTGGTCATGAAGGGATGGACATGGTCAGAAACAATGCTCAGGTAGGCCGTGGCATTTAAACGATGCCCAATTGGCACTAAGGGGCCTAAAGTGTGCCAAGAAAATATCCCCTCACACCATTACACCACCACCACCAGCCTGCACAGTGGTAACAAGGCATGATGGATCCATGTTCTCATTCTGTTTACGCCAAATTCTGACTCTACCATCTGAATGTCTCAACAGAAATCGAGACTAATCAGACCAGGCAACATTTTTCCAGTCTTCAACTGTCCAATTTTGGTGAGCTCCTGCAAATTGTAGCCTCTTTTTCCTACTTGTAGTGGAGATGAGTGGTACCCAGTGGGGTCTTCTGATGTTGTAGCCCATCCGCCTCAAGGTTGTTTGGTTGTGGCTTCACAAATGCTTTGCTGCATACCTCGGTTGTAACGAGTGGTTATTTCAGTCAAAGTTGCTCTTCTATCAGCTTGAATCAGTCGGCCCATTCTCCTTTGACCCCTAGCATCAACAAGGCATTTTCGCCCACAGGACTGCCGCATACTGGATGTTTTTCCCTTTTCACACCATTCTTTGTAAACCCTAGAAATGGTTGTGCGTGAAAATCCCAGTAACTGAGCAGATTGTGAAATACTCAGACCGGCCCGTCTGGCACCAACAACCATGCCACGCTCAAAATTGCTTAAGTCACATTTCTTTCCCATTCTGACATTCAGTTTGTAGTTCAGGAGATTGACTTGACCAGGACCACACCCCTAAATGCATTGAAGCAACTGCCATGTGATTGGTTGTTTAGATAATTGCATTAATAAGAAATTGAACAGGTGTTCCTAATAATCCTTTAGGTGAGTGTATATATATATATATAAAGTTTACATTTTTTTACATGGCAATTCATTACAATCGTTATCGTTCTTTCTTGCAACAGACAATAGTCCTACTGAGATATTCAACTATCAAACTACAAGTCCACAGTTACAGTATGTTTCAAAGAATATACATTAAAACTAAAAAAAAAATATGAATATGAGAAATACTCACTGCATTTATAGAGTTTGTTGAGTTCAATCACATCATATTCACTCATGTCCAGGCGTTGACCAATCACATCCTGGAACTCAGGATGCTTGGTAATGATTGTAGGTCCATTACCGTTGCTGAAGGCGTTTTTATCCAAATGCATTACAGAGAAGTAGTCATATGGGGTGTCTTGGGTGGTGGTCAGGCTCTCACTGAATTTACTGAAACTGTTTGCATACCCTAACAATAAATAAACTGATTGAATTATCAATGTAGTTGTTCATAAGGAATGGCTTATTTACTTTAGTTAATTGGATAGTTCAGCATCAGGGCTAGCAAATAAATCAAATGACCTGTAATGATGTTTTCAAAGTTGATGGTCACATAATCATCTCTGTCGTATCTTGACTGCTCATGGAAAAATCCCAGTGCATGGAGAAACTCATGCTCAATAAAGGCTTTTTCTCCACAACCATTTCCAATGGAAAGAGTCTGAGCTCCTAGAAATCTGTGACCGACATATGACCAACACCTGAAAAACAAGTGAGAGAGCACATTGATATAACACATACAGGTAAGTGAATGAAGGTTGTTACAACACTACCTATCAAAATAAATAGTCTACAAGATTGAAGGAAATATCACAAAAACTATGAAATAACACAAATAGAAGAATTATGTTAGAAACAAAAAAATTAAAATGAACTTTTTATCTAAATGTTCTATTCTTCAAAATAGCTACTGTTTGCCTTACAGCTCTGTTCTTCTCAACCAAATTTTTAAACAAACACACATATATGTGGTCCATTAAAAACAACAAAAATGACACTTTTAACGTAGGTCAAAGTCAACTTTATCTTCCCCAAGGAGGCAATTTTGTTTTACAGTCAGCAGTAAACCATACAATCAACAAAACAAACACCCACCACCACAACACACAGACAAAAAAACTAACAAACAATGACTTCCATAAATAATGTATATAAAATATTTTAAAAGACCCATGGCAACTGGAAAAAAAATATATTAGTCCTACATAAAGGCAGACACTTAACATTTATACATATTGTATTAGACAAACAGAAAGAAAATATATATCAGTCTATATTTGGATTATGAATGGGAACCATACTGTACCCTTCAAGGCTCTCCACAGAGATGTAAGAAATGTCTTCTGCTGTTCTGGCCTTAAAGTCAATACATGATTTCAGTCTGAACTGCTCAAGGGCTCTCAAAATGACTCCTTTATAGTTCATACCTATAACCATGGAAGACATATGAAAGTTAATTTAAATGCTATTTAAAACTTGACATGACATGAAAATCGATGTTTTCTTACTGAGATTCACACTCAGCTCAAAGGGGACAGGAATATTCCACTGGTACTGATTCCCAAGAATGGCGCTCCTTTGATTAGGTTGAAAGCAGATGGGAGGACTGTAAATGCTGATTTCTGAATTATCCAATATTGTAATTATAGAATGTCTTGGAACAGAACTCACCACCATGATGTCTCCTTCTCTGAGATTTAAACCTATCATCACAAGAGAGTTCAGTAGTTGCTTTACTGCAATGCATTTGAGTTTTTAAGATAATACAGTAGTTTTACCTTTGTTTATATCTGTAATGTCCTTCCGATCCTCATTAATGTCTTTGATACAAATATAATAAAGGAAACAAAAGACAGAGGGAGAACCAGAATTGAGTGCATTGAATGCTAGACAAAAAAATGTAATTGTAGTGAAACAGCCTGAAAGTAAAATGATGAAGGGCCAATCGTATCATCAGGCAGTAATAAGCAGCCAAAACCGGATCTTTTACACTACACACATATTAAACATATTACAATAACTTTACGACTGATTAATTTCAGTGACTGTGCTGCTGTACTTACCAGATGTATGTGGTGGGGGCTAAGAACATGAGATATGAAAACAATATACAGAGATTATAAAAAATACATTTTAAAAATCAACAGCTATCTACCACTTTTACTATGACAATATGTTATGACATAAGCTTACAAACTTACCATAGATGATGCTGGGCAAAAAGCCAAAGCCAAACTCAGCAAAAGAAATGTGCGTAATTGCATCTTCACTGAAAAAATCATAATGATCAAATTTGATTGTTGATTTATGGAGTTTTTTCTAATCACTTTAAAATTTACCAGCAAAATACTTGGGACATGTAACTTTTTTGTAAAAAACATATTTAATTATGTTTAATAATATGTAAATATTACCCAGCCAGTTATTTACATTTAAGGTAATCAAAATTAAAAAAATTCTGGAAACTAAAATGAACGCATACCAGTTTTCAGTCACTAATGCAGCTGAACATAAAACTGTCACGGTGTCTGTTCTGTGTCTCCCTGGGTGGCCACTAGAGGTCTCACTTCCCCTGATTGTCACCCCCTTCTGAACTACATTTCCCACTAGCCTTATCTGTTCATCACTGTTCATTGTGTTCAGCTGTCACCACTTACCTTGTTTGCACCTGTCTATAAATACCCTGGTTGTTTCTGTCATTGTTACGGAGTCCCTTGTTGAATGTCACCCTGGTTTTTTTGTGTTTCTGGATGTTGTTTTATGTTTCTTGTTTTGGACGGATTACCTGGATTTTGACCTTTGCCTGGATGTTGTCTGATTTTGGTTCACCCCAATAAACATACTGCTTTTGGATCTACCTGTCTGTGTGCGTGTCGTGACAGAAGGACTCCGTCATGCCTAGATCCAGCTGTATGTTTTTTGAGGTTTCTCCCCCAGCCATCGAGCGGGAGAGAAGGATAGAGTTTGAGGGAACCCGCCTGGTCATTTTTCGTGGGACCCGGGGAGGTCGCAGAGGAGTGGGTGGTCGAGAGGAGGCTCAGTATCGCTCTCAACCATGGCCCCCCCTTCGATCCGGGGCTCGTGTGGGATGGATCAGAGCCACTGTCTCACCATGGCGGACGGAGAGGGGAGAAGAAGCGCACGTCCGCCATGGTGGCGCCACTGCCCATGATGCCACTGCCAGGGCCAGCGCCACGAGGCAAGATGGACGCCAGCTCAGCGCCACAGCACAAGGTGGTCACCAGCCCCACGCCACGAGGCCAGACGGCTGCCAGCCTAGTGCCACTGTCCAAGATGGCCACTGAGACATTTTTGAATTACTTCTCCAGGTTGAACAAGATCCCAGAGGTTCCCAGGAGTGTTCACGTCAGGTCTGCTGAGCCAGCGCCACAGCACAAGATGGCCGCCAGCCCAGCGCCACAGCACAAGATGGCCGCCAGCCCAGCGCCACAGCACAAGATGGCCGCCAGCCCAGCGCCACAGCACAAGATGGCCGCCAGCCCAGCGCCACAGCACAAGATGGCCGCCAGCCCAGCGCCACAGCACAAGATGGCCGCCAGCCCAGCGCCACAGCACAAGATGGCCGCCAGCCCAGCACCACAGCACAAGATGGCCGCCAGCCCAGCACCACAGCACAGGATGGTTGACTCAACGCCTGAGTCTTCCGTCAAGGAGCCACCGGCTCGCCATCATAGAGGGCGGAGGAGGAGGAGACAGGCGTCAGCCGTTCCTCAAAGCCCGGAGGGGGGTCCCGAGCAGGCCGCTGCCGTCCAGGAGGACGTTCCCGAGCGGGCCGCTGCCGTCCAGGAGGACGTTCCCGAGCGGGCCGCTGCCGTCCAGGAGGACGTTCCCCGAGCGGGCCGCTGCCGTCCAGGAGTACGTTCCCGAGCAGGGCCGCTGTCGTCCAGGTGGACGTGCCCGAGGTTCCCGAGGCGGTGGTCGAGGCAGTTCCCGATGCAATGACCGATGCCGAGGCGGTGGCCGATGCCAAGGCGGTGCCCGATGCGGTGGCCGAGGTGGTTCCCGATGCAATGTCCGATGCCGAGGCGGTGCCCGATGCCGAGGCGGTGCCCGAGGCGGTTCCCGATGCCGAGGCGGTGCCCGATGCCGATGCCGAGGCGGTGCCTGATGCGGTGGCCGAGGTGGTTCCCGATGCAATGTCCGATGCCGAGGCGGTGTCCGATGCCGAGGCGGTGCCCGATGCCGAGGCGGTGCCTGATGCGGTGGCCGAGGTGGTTCCCGAGGCGGTGCCCGATGCCGAGGCGGTGCCCGATGCCGAGGCGGTGCCCGATGCCGAGGCGGTGGCCGATGCAATGACCGAGGCGGTGCCCGATGCGGTGGCCGAGGTGGTTCCCGATGCGATGCCGAGGCGGTGCCCGATGCCGAGGCGGTGCCCGATGCCGAGGCGGTGCCCGAGCCGAGGTGCCAGAGACGGTTCCCGATGTAATGCCCCGAGACCGAGGCTGTTCCGGAGGTCGAGGCGGTGCCCGATGTTGTTTCCGATGCCGAGGCTGTGCCCGATGCCGAGGCGGTGACCGATGCCGTTCCGGAGGTCGAGGCAGTGACCGATGCCGTTCCGGAGGTCGAGGCAGTGACCGATGCTGTTCCGCAGGTCGAGGCGGTGCCCGAGGCTGTGCCCGATGCCGAGTCTGATGCCGAAGCGGTGCCCGATGCTGTTCCGGAGGCCGAGGCGGTGCCCGAGTTGGTTCCGGAGGCCGATGCGGTGCCCGAGTTGGTTCCAGAGACCGAGGCGGTGCCCGATGCAGAGGTCGTTCCCGAGGCGGTGTCCTTGTCCAAGGCCGTTCCCGAGGCCGTTCCCGAGGCGGTGCCCGATGCCGAGGCCGTTCCGAGGCGGTGCCCGATGCCGAGCCCGTTCCCGAGGCCGTGCCCGATGCCGAGCCCGAGGCCGTTCCCGAGGCGGAGCCCGAGGTCGTGCCCGAGGCCGTTCCTGAGGCGGAGCCCGAGGTCGTGCCCGAGGCCGTTCCTGAGGCCGTGTCCTTGTCCAATGCCGTTCCTGAGGCCATTCCTGAGGCCGTTCCTGAGACCGTTCCCGAGGCGGTGCCCGATGCCGAGGTCGTTCCCGAGGCGGTGTCCTTGTCCGATGCCGTTCCTGAGGCCATTCCCGAGGCGGTGCCCGATGCTGTTCCGGAGGCCGATGCGGGGCCCGAGATGGTTCCGGAGGCGATACCCGTGTCCAAGGCCGTTCCCGAGGCGGTGCCCTTGTCTGAGGCCGTTCCCGATGCCGTTCCCAATGCCGTGACCTGGCCATCGCCACAGCCTGCTCCTTACTGGCTCCCCGATTGGCAGGTTCCGTTCGGGCCACTCAAATGGCGAATTCCTCCCTGGCCGTCTGCACAACGAGAATGGACTGATCCACCGTGGCCACCTGAACGGCCCCTGGCCCCCTCGTGGTCCCCTGAACTTTCGGGTCCCACCGTGGCCACCTGAACTGCCTGGTCCCCCTCGTGGTCCCCTGAACTTTCGGGTCCACCGTGGCCACCTGAACTGCCTGGTCCCTCGTGGTCCCCTGAACTTTCGGGTCCACCATGGCCCCCTGATCTGACCGAGCCACCTGGGCTACCAGGGGAGCCATCGCTGCCGGTCCCAGTTCCCCTACACGGGCCTGGCCCGCCATTCCCTCCCCCTGTTCTGCCTCCACCAGTCCACCTCCCTCCTGTCTCTTTGTTTTGTGTTTATTTATTTTTTTCTGAGGAGCATCTGGAAGCTGCTCCTTAGAGGGGGGGTAGTGTCACGGTGTCTGTTCTGTGTCTCCCTGGGTGGCCACTAGAGGTCTCACTTCCCCTGATTGTCACCCCCTTCTGAACTACATTTCCCACTAGCCTTATCTGTTCATCACTGTTCATTGTGTTCAGCTGTCACCACTTACCTTGTTTGCACCTGTCTATAAATACCCTGTTTGTTTCTGTCTGTGTCACGGAGTCCTTGTTGAATGTCACCCTGGTTTTTCGTGTTTCTGGATGTTGTTTATGTTTCTTGTTTTGGACGGATTACCTGGATTTTGACCTTTGCCTGGATGTTGTCTGATTTTGGTTCACCCCAATAAACATACTGCTTTTGGATCTACCTGTCTGTGTGCGTGTCGTGACAAAAACTGCCTCCCAGTCACCCAGTTTGACAAGATGTGTCAAGTAGTCACATCCACTCTGAGTTTAGTTCCTTTTCGTTTTCTTTGTTTCTAAGTAGGTTCTCATTTTTACTATTATAATATTATTACTACTATTGTAACTCATTTGTTAACTAATTAGCCCCACTGTTCTCTTTCCTTATTTTCCCTGTGTGTTGAAACCCCCACTCTGACTCAGTTTCCTCATTTGCCCTGTCTCTTTCCTCATTTGCTTTATACCCCCAGTCTGACTCAGTTCTTTGTCTGTTCTTGTCTTAACCCTTAATCACTGTTTGGGGTAATTTTGACCCCACTGGACTTTTCCTTCATTTCTTAAAAGTGTTACCTTCATCTCAGGGGCATGAAACTCTGTGACTTTTCCTAAATAATCTAACTAAACATGCACAAAAAAAAAACTGGGCTTGATTTGGTTGTTCTTAAGGTGTGTAAAAAAAAAATTACCATTTAAGGTGTTTGGGGTCAAAATGACCCCACATTGAAAATGAATGGGAAAATGAAAAAATGACTTTTTTAAATTTTGTTTGTCAAAAAAATAAAAGTAAATCCATTATAAATCTGAATTTTTCTACATATAAACTAAGGTCTGGTCCTAGAGCATAAATAAAAAGTAGAACGAACTTTCTATCTCATACACGCACACACACACACACACACACACACAAATGTATGTGACTGCAACAGAGAGCATTTTTATATAAATTGGCAAATAAAATCAACTAAACTGGCATAAATCTGAAAAATGTCACATATGCAACATGGAACAAGCATGTTCCATAATTGTTGATAAATAATTTTCTGAAATAAATAGTATGTGATTACAGTCATGCCATAGTGGTGACTTGTAATGTTTCTACAAATGTATGTATTATAATTTGCAAAAGCAGATCATTCAAAATATATCAGACAACAACAACAAACTCTAACTTTGACAAAAATACAGATTTTTTTATGTATTTCAAAAGTTGTGAGGAGAAGTTGAAGCATCAAGAAAAATGAAGTGAAAATGAATGAGTCTCTATGGACCTCTATTGGATACATGTGGTCATTGCACTTTAATTCCTTAACTATAAGAAAAAAAGTTTTTCGACTAACCTCCAGATGGCAGTATTCTATCCCTAACACATAGAGCAATGTCCAAAAACTATTTAGATTTAATTAAGATCATCATTTAAGTGATTTTTTCTTTAAAAAAATCAGTTTTCATGTGCCAATTTATGGCCTAGTTATGTAATTGTGCAGTAAATAGGTAAAAAACTTAAAAACTTCCAAAAAAAAAACAGCATAAATGTATAGTTGAGAAGTAAATAAAAAAATGATATATGGTTTTCCATATAAAAAATGTATATTTCCTTAAGCAATCACTCTTTAAATGTTTGGGGTCAATCTGACACCAAACATCTTAAGTGTTATCCTTTTTTAACAGTGATTAAGGGTTAATAGAGTTTGTTTGCTTTGTCCCAGTGGTTTTCCTGTGTCTCAGTGATAGAGTGTTTTTGTTTAAATAAATATTTGCCATTTGTAAATAAATAGTTATCTCAACTCTTTTCCTTCCAGAAAACAATTTCTAGTTTATTATTTGAACATGCAAATAGTATAGTCATTCTCTTCCTCCTAGTATATAGTTCCTAGTATATTTACATATTGAACAATAGAGGAGCTTTGAAAATCAAAAAGGTTTTTACAGTTATGCTTGTTTTTGTTTTTGTTTTTTTTGCTTACACCTTCACTGAGAGGTTCTGAAATTATAATTTTGTTATTAGCATATTTTGAAAATGTTCTATAAAATAAAATAAAAAAAATAAAAATACAAAAAAGTTTTTCTACAAAGAACCTTTTTTTGTGCAAAGGAAAGATTTGATGGTCCAATCAAATTGAATTAATTAATTAATTTATTTATTTATTTAACAGGGACAATGGACAGTCAAAGACTGCCCCAGAATTAGCTACAGAGCTATATTTCATCTGTCGCTGGAGAGTACTAAAACACCCTATAATAAAAATTATATACATAAAAAAATGAGAATCCCAAAGATTTGTAATTATTTCAATACACAGGAATATTCAATGATCTCAAACCTGACTCATTTTTAACCATGTCTTTAGATGTTACTTCAATAGTAAATCAGTAACTCCCTTGTTTATATAGTTGTATTTTATATTTTATATATCTTCATTTTTGGGCTCTACTGTTAGTGTTATCTGTATGCCCTATGGGTCTGAGAGTAACGCATTTTCAATTCTTTGTATGTATGTACTGTACATGTGGAAGAACTGACAAAGCAGACTTGACTAAAATGCGCCGAACAATCACCTCTTGACAAAGCTCTTGTTTGTCTTATATTTTCAGTATGCGAAGAAACTAATTCTTTCAAGGGTGAGGGTGCAAGGTTATAAACAATTTTGTACTTTAAACAACAATTGTAAAACATAAAATTGTCAAAAGTAAAAAAAAAAAAAAAAATTCACGTTTTAATCATAAAACAATGATATCACGAAATAAAGAATGCAAAAGAAGTGCTGTACGCAGTATAGGTTCATTGTCTCTGTGCTCTTTGGGTACAAGGGATGATGCAACTCGTAAGAATAATATTAGGCCGAGGCACTTGTATCTTATTCAGAAAGTTTTAAAAAGCCTTTATTTCATCATGGCTGTAAGTTTTAAAAACAGGTGACAAGCGCACACCTATGCGTTGCGGCTATTTTGCCTTCGTTCATTTTGAGCAGCAATTAATTAGTCAAATAACAATCACCTGGTTGTGCTACACAGGACAAACAAGAGAGGAAGTTTGACGATTACATAACAAATGAAATCAAACACAATATAATCATAGTATAATGGAGAAAAATTACATAAAATTACATAAACATAAATACATAAATCAGACTCCACAAATCAATGTATGTATACAATAATGTACATAGTATAAATTTCTTTAAAAATAACAAAAAACAAGATCAACAATATAATATTTAGATATTATAGCTCTGATTTCTTATTACAAAAAAGGTACAAGGTCTAATTCCCCTTTTAAGCCTGGAATTTTAGTTGCTTTCAGTGTATAGATCCAGAAAGACTCTCTCTCTGTAAACGCCTATTAACCCTATCACCTCCTCTTATTGACCTGGGGACATGTTCTGTACCGATTTTTTTCAATGTACTTGGGCTAGCAGGATACAAAGGGTTACAAACTTGAATAGCACTACAAATGAAGTAATGCAATTAATAAACGATTTAACTTTAAATTCAAGGCCTAAAGTTACATCTTTAAATATGTTTGTCTTGACCATATTGTAATAGTGATTGCAATTGCCACATCTGTATGTCCTGCACTGGGACATAACTAGGTACTTAAAGGGATACTCCCAAAATGAAAATTGCCCTTACCCCCATGTCGTTCCAAACCCGTAAAAGCATCTTTCATCTTCAGAGCACAATTTAAGATATTTTGGATGAAAACAGGGAGGCTTGAAACTGTCCCATTGACTGCCAAATAAGTAACACTGTCAAGGTCCAGGAAAGTATGAAAAGCATCGTCAGAATAGTCCATCTGGCATCAGATTCAACTGTAATGTTATGAAGCGACGAGAATACATTTTGTACACGAAGAAAACAAAAATATTCAACAATTCCTCTTCTCTGTGTCTCTTCAAATCAGCGTAGTTCCATTTTGGCAATTCGGAGCAGTACGCAGATGGTGTACGCTCTTCTGTGTCAGCCGCGCTGCGCGATGTGCTGTTTGCTTTCAAACCAAAGCGTAAATACATGTAAGAAACGTATCCTTGTGGTGCTTCTGATACAGAAGAGCATAAGCCGCTTGTGTACTGCTCAGATTTGTCAAAATGGCGCTACACTGATTTGGAGAGACACAGAGGAGAGGAATTGTTGAATAAAGTCGCTATTTTTGTTTTCTTTGTGTACAAAAAGTATTCTCATCACTTCATAACGTTATGGTTGAATTACTGATGGCAGATGGACTATTCTGACGATACTTTTCATATTTTTCTGGACCTTGACACTGTTATTTACTTGGCAGTCTATGGGACAGTCATAAGCCTCCCTGTATTCATCCAAAATATCTTAAATTGTGTTCCGAAGACGAATTGAGCTTTTGACGGGTTTGGAACGACATGGGGGTAAGTGAATAATGACAAAATTTCCATTTTGGGATGGAGTATCATAATCATGGCTATTAGAAATACATGCAAACGTAAAAAAAAAAAAAAAAAAATGCAAGAACAGCTGTTACTTCTTAACCAACTGGTTAATGAAAACAAGGATATAATCAAAGGAAAATTTAGAGTTGGGATAACCTCCAAAACCAGAGGAGATATCTTTTTAAAAAGTCATTATCTTCAGATGTTTCTAAAATGTTTAAATTCAGAGGCAGATTGCCGACAACAGTCTTTTTAGGATAGTTTGTGGTTTGATCTTAGTGACTTAGGAGTCCTCTTCACTATTCCTAACATAGATTTGGAGCTTTAATTTGAGTCCTAAATTTAGGATTGACAGCCCATTATTTTTTGACTATGAGCTAAAGCTATGAGCTACTTTTAGCCTTGAGATGTTTTGTGAATACGGGCCCTGGAGTTTGTGCATTTGTGCATTTATTGACAGTCTCTAGTTTCTTTTTTCTTAAATACAGGAAACAAAATAAAGTGACAGACGAAAAGTGAAAGAATGAGATATTTTTATTTTATTCTATTTTATTATTATTTTGAAAAAGAGTAGAAGACTTGCAATAAACTCAGGAATTATAAGTTCAAATGTATTTTTTGTCTATCATAAATGTTTATGTCCTTTTGTTCACCTGCAGACATGTGTCAGCTCCACCATACGCCACTAGATGCCACTAATATGTTGCAGGTGGTTTGCAGGCCAAATCAGGGCACACAAGCTACTTTTCATGATAAACTCAGACAGTGGACTCATTCAAATGATGCAGATGCTTTGATCTTTGTAAAGTATACATGCATTAGAACAATTAAATTTTCAGCACTTAGGAAGCAATTCCTTTCAATACTTAGGAAAGCCGAGAATGAGGATCCAGTTTCTTTATCAGATTTAGTCAGAAGATGTGTTTTTTTTTTGGTATCAAAAACCAGTTAACACCCCGAATCAGTTAGAACTTTATTTTATCTAGCTAATAATTAGTTAAGAAATTATTACTCGTTGTCTTGTATCAGCCAGGAAGTTGGCAGAGGAAGAAGTGAGAGAAAGCAGAGATCAAGTTATCTGAATGAGCAGGTTTTATTGAATAATCTTAGTTCCGTCTGTTTCAGTGCTCAGCTGGACTTCATCTGACCACAACAAATGTACATGTTGAATTAATGCAATGGAAAATTACCGCTTCACAGCATCATCATGTGGCGTTAAAAACCTTGAAATGAAGACTTTACCTTGTCTCTCAGTTGAAACCACATAATCATAAAATCTACAATAAAAGATTCATCTACAATAGCAAGAATTACAAGAGCACAGAGAATGAAAATAAAAGTCAATAAGTGGTTAAATGATATGTGATAAATGATTATAAAAGAATAACAAAAACAAAAAATAAACAACAACAACAACAACAAAAAATAACGGATAAAGGAATGTATGGTTTCTCTCATTAAGCTACACACAGATTGCTACAATTTGAACCCTTAGATCTTTCAGCATTTTCTCCACATTCATATTCAAACTCATTCCAATAAAGAACCTGGACGGAAATTTTCATTACCAAAAACTGGTGAAAAGCGCGAGAGTTGTGGTAAGTCGCCTAGATGAGCAAGAGCCTCAAACCAAACTGTTATAGTGTTTCTAGTATATGGAATTTTAGAACATTTAATTAACTTATTAGCATCAGCTGAAAACAAATATAAATTCAAAGGAATTGGAATAGAGTGAGCCTCTAGATACGCAGGTCGGAGGATAATCTTTCTCAAAATAAATCATTGCTGCTCTAATTTGAGCTGCCCAGTAGTACCATTTTAAGTTTGGTAGGTTTAACCCCCCCTCTATCATAAGGCAAGTACAGCAAGGACAGCCTGAGACGAGGGCGCTTGTTGTTCCAAATGAAGTTTTTTTCATTAGGACAAAAAAAAGAGGAATGTGGAGGGAGGGTGATGGATTGGAAGAGATATAACAATTTGGGTAAGATTGACATTTTTAATATATTAACATGGCCAATTAATGAAATGGGGAGTTTCGTCCCTTATTCACATAATTTACATTATTACAATACTTTTCTCCCCGCCTTCCAAATAATGGAATGTGATGTGATTGGTTAGATGTCCCAGTGAGTTGTGATTGGCGAACAACTTAGACGGTGTTTCAGTACTGCCACGCCTCTTGCCAAAGCATCAAGTTCTGTCTGCCCCGGTATAGTTAAGGATGGCGTCAATATTGCCAGTGGTGCCTGCAGGTATATGGCTGTACGCACTGTGCGTACCATGAGAGCTCAGAGTGACCTGAGATTTGCCCTGCAAACATTTCAGCAGTTATTATAGGCCTGTGTCTCACACACACACACACACACACACACACACACACACACACACACACACACTCAGAGAACATAATTTGTCTAAGATGAATGTTTTAACATTTTTAATACATTTTTGATTAGCATTTTTGTTTTTAGTTATTACATTTGTAACCTCTGTCTGTCATTGGTTGTTTTTGTGATGCATCCCCCCTAGTCTTGTATGTTAAACATGTTTGCCATGTTTTGGGATCATATAATGAAGGACGTTATGTTGTTCCATGTTCCACATGTAAGGTCATTTTTTATTGTCAAAACAAGCTCATAGTTAATGTTCAAGTTTTGTTTTTATATCATGTATTAAGTTCATAGTTTAAGTTTATGTTTTTGGATCATCACCATTGTGAAATAAAACTGCACCTTCGTCCTCATCTGCTTCAGGCCAGCTACATTACAGATTATATGCCTGTCATTGTTCAGTTCGGTCTTGAAAATGCTCCCTAGAGAACTGTGTGGAGGACAACATTGAGCTCTGTTGTTTGGCAGACTTTAATGATGTGGCACAAAATATTTTTTTCCCATCATGGTATTAATGAGCCAATTTATTCATAGATGCCTGGTGGGAGAGTAAAATGCTCTTTGGCTCAATACGATGACTACGCTGTCTTGCTAAGTGGCTCACCACTGTTGGAGAAATGGCAGAGAGTCACCTTAGCATCACATCACAATCCCACGTCATGGCTGCCACCCTGAAGTCTCCTGATTTCATTGTTGATTTTGTCCTGTGCTGCCCATAGTCTTGTATTTAAGCGCTCATGTTTGCCATGTTTTGGGGTCATGTTAAAGGACAATATGCTGTTCCATATTTCACATGCCAGGTCATTATTTCCAAATCAATTTCAATCAAGCAAAATCAAGCAAGCTTATATTTTGTTTCATGTCTTGAAATAAGTTAGTAGTATATTTTAATGTTTTTGGATCATTACCACACTACTAGTGGGTTCTATACATTCATCCCTTGTCAGCTTTCAGTTGGAATTTCCGACATTTGAGTGATTTGAAACTGTCATATTTTAATTCAAATGCTAAATGTTTTATTGACCACAATATTGTAGATGATAATTATTGAGAGGGGAACTTTTGATTAACTTTGAAAAAGGGCAAGGGCTTGAGCTCACAACTTGTGGTGCTTGACAAGTGCAGGCTTAAAAAAACACCTCACCTATTGAAACTTTTTAATTGATCCTTTAAAGACAGTCAAACATCATTAAAGAGATTTACATTGGTAAGTATTGTATTCAGAGCTAAGATTAACATGTTGATTGCAGATATGTGAATATAGATAGATATGTTAGTTTAATTAAAATGCACATGGTAAGAAAAAAAAATGCACATGGTATTAAGCTAATGGTATCAAGCTAATTGTATTATATAATAGAAGGTTGAAGATTGATGTATTGCTCTGACATTGAATTCTTGTGTAGTCAGACACTGGGTGGTGGTTAATAGTGATTTCTCATGTTTGATTCACCAGAAAAGGAAGCACACCACCACGAGGATCAGAGAGGAAACAGTCTTGGCACTGGAACTGCAAAATATGTCTAGGCATTCACTAAAAGAGGACAGAGATGCAGATGTGGCAATTAATATGTTTCATACAAAACTATCTGCCTACAATAAAATAATTATTTCATTGCGCGCGCGCACACACACACACACACACACACACACACACACATTAAAAATCTACCCACAATCTACAAAAATCTGACCATATGAAATTGTGGCTTACCCCTCAGTGGGTTGTGGTGTAGAAGTTGTTGAGATTGTTTGAGGTGTGGGAAGAGCTCTGGGGGGAAGTAATGTTATGTTTATTTCATTATTTCATCAGATATTAGATTAATGTATTCAGTTTCTTGCACCAAAAACAAGTGGTTTAGACAATAATTATTTAGAATGATGAAGCATCTTTTATGCAAGAAACTCTATTTTTTAACAATGGCCTTTTTTGTAAATTTGGATAAAATAATGTTTTTTTGTTTTTCTTAAAAGTACACTACACTCAGGTTCTTTACTGGCATTTATGGTTCTTTGAAAAAACTTTAACATCCATGGGACAAAAAGGTGCCACTGGACAAAAGATTCTTCATAGTGGAAAACGGTTCTTAAGATTTCATAAATGTTCTTCAAACTAAGAAAAAAAGTGGTTCTTTTAAGAACTGTTCACTGAAATGGTTGTTCTATAGCATAACTGCAAAAATAAATTTTGCAACCTTTATTCTTAAGAGCGTATGTAGCTTTTGTTATTTTGCATATTATGTTGTATCTGTATATAAAGAAAAGTAGCTCTGACTGTCCATAGGTCATTAAAAAAATGTCCATAGGTCATTAAAAACAGCAAACTCTGGGAAATCACTGGTTAGAAAAAAAAAATCATCCATGCAGAACAGCAGAACCGAAGCCAAACTAGAGGGCCAGAGTTAAAGAGTATAGTTTTTATATTTTATGGTAACCATTTTATAAAATAAATTAGAGACTTGATGACTTGCTGTATTGTGAATATTGTCACAGCTAATGGTTACTGCATGTTGTGCTTAAAGGGGTCATATGATGCAATTTCAAGTTTTCCTTTCTCTTTGGAGTATTACAAACTGTTAGTGAATAGATAAGATCCCTAAAGTTACAAAGACTAAAGTCTCAAACCCAAATAGATATTCTTTATAAAAGTTAATACTTGTCTACATCCTCCTAAAACACCTTGTTTAAACACACCCCCACATGTCTATGTCACGATGTGTGAAGATTTGCATAACGCTGCCCAAATGTTCACGCAAAGAAATAAGGCATAACTTTGATTCTCGCTGTTGCTGACGGACCATGTTGTGGAGACTCTGTTTTGTTGTGAAAGCGAAAATACTTTTTTTGGCCTTCCAAAAGAGGACACAACTAGAAATCAGTGGTTAAGTTGTATTTACAACACTGTTCCAGAACAGTTCAACCCAAATATTCAGATGTGTGCAGAACATTTTATGAAGGACTGTTTCCTGATCCTGGGAGAGAAGAATGCAATGCCGGCTATTCTGACTTTATATGTTTTCATATTTAAAGAATTTGGCACTGATGATTCAAACTTGAGTTTTGAACAGTCATTTCTCCAATCACAAATGCAGACATGGTTTTATGTTTACGCAGCGCGATACATCTCCACTGGATGGCTCATTTGTGATGGGTTTTATTGTTTTTGTCTTGTTGCGCTGGTGTTCTGACCAGGACACGCATCACAGTATGGCAAGGGGTGTAACATTTCTGTCACATGCTTGAGGCATTCGGTCAATCATAAAGCACTGGATAGCTGGCTAATCAGCATACACTTTGCTTTTCAGACCGATGAGCTTCATAAAAATCAATGAGTTTCAGAAAGGCGGGGCATAGAGGAGAAACAATAATGTACATTATGTGGAAAATTATGTGGAGTTTCTTTAACCGCATAAATTAAAATTGTATTACACAAAATACACAAAATAATGTTCTTTTTAGCAACGTCATATGACCCCCTTAACAATGAACTTTAGTCATGATTATATTTATGCAATATTGCAGATTCTCTTATTACTTAATAATAGTGTTACATTTTTCAGTAGAATTACTTTTAAAAACACTTTTTTTCCCTGTGTTTTGAATAAGCATACAACAGAGCTTAAATGGATATTCACCTTGTAGCACATGATCCCTGCTGGGCAGTTGAATGAGAAGAAACGTTGAAATCCTTTATTGTCACTTTTGGGCAGGGTAGAAAGTCAGATTGATACAGCCCTGAGATATCTATGACAAAGTATTGAGGATTAATAAACAACATTTGAATTCTTGCCATCAAACCTGTTCACACAGAACCCCCTTTTGAAATGCGAAAGAAATTGAAAAGATTGCAGAGTTCCAAGATCCATTTTAAGAACTTGCTTTTTAAAGTTGATACAGTCTGGCATTAAAGCCTGAAATACAGAAAAATAAGCGAGACGCAGCAGTCACCAATGTTCGTCTAGCCCATGTTGGCAAAATAAAATAAATGAAAGCAATTACAATAAACAAACAACAAAAAAAAGTCTGTGAACTTGGCACTTAAAACATGGTTTCCTGAAGTTACTTCACAAAACCTACCTTGCATGCTGAAGAGAAATATGATGTCATCACCCTTGATAAACTCTCTTTTAGTGAGATCTTCTTTCATTATGGCATATTGATAGCCCCAAAACATACCCACATATACGGTCTCATTGCCAATGACAACTCGAGTTCCATTATTTCGAGGATTGTCCCAGTAATTTCTGCCATCTGTTACAACAAAATATGGCTTTTAGGCCCTTCAAAACTACATATAATAATAACCTTGATCATCATTTAACTAAAATGCTGCATGTAATATGTTATGAGAGAAAAATAATCAGATTCTCACAGGAAGAAACCAAAGTAGGGTCAGTTGTGTAGCTTTTCTCAGAGGACATGCGCTTCTGTATGTGTGGATTCTGGTCAAGTATCTGGAAAGTTATTTGTCTCCATTGACAAGGCCACTGCAACTGGTCATCATATGCACCAGATACCAGACCAACATATACTGAAAGGTAATTCTGATAAAATATTAAGAGAGCCTGAAAGCGGTAACCCTCACTGGAGTAAAACAATGGACTGTACATCCTAGTGCCAGACACACTGTTGTTCAAAACCTTCTCAAAGTCTCTTATCTGCCATGTGTGGGGACACTCAGTCTCTGAAATATTGATATCATCCAGTGAAAACCCTCCGCTGGAGTTCCCAGCTCCTTTACGGGCTTCAAATACAACTTGGAAGGTTTTATTTGCATTCAGTGGCACATGATGCAGCTTCCAGTAATTGCCAGGGGGTTCTGCAAGAAATTAAATGTTCAGTAACATTGTCAGTAAAAATTAAGGAACATCTTGATATACAGGCCTATAAGTATTTGAAAAAGAGACTGACCTATGATCTGATCCATAAGTCTGAGAGTTCCTCTGTTGTCTGCTTCGTTCTGGTATTCTCTGATCCAGATGTTGAGCTGGTCAGACTCATTACCACTGTGATAGTAATAGAACTGCAGGCACTGGACTTTGCAGTCTCTTTTAGGGGTCATTGTCATGCTCTCCATTCTGGCTGCATCCCCCTCATTTCTACCCTTAGTACTGAAGTGCATGAAGAATGACGTCCCTGCAGACAATAAAAAAGGTGATTGATTTAAATACATACATATATGTGTGTGGCGAACTGGATGGATGTTGGCTTGTAATTGTCCAGTATCTAATAGAAAGCATGCAGTAATGAGAGTAAACATGAACCATTTATTTTTTGGAGTTATCAAAATATAATTCATCCTTCATCCTATACAAAAGCACAAACATCTTCAAAACAGAAGCTTTTTCAAAAAAGAAACTTCACATTTACAGACTAACTGTAACAGATCTCACCATTTTGTTCTTTGCCCAAATATGTGTGGTCAGTCACACTGATGCCACTCACTGACTCCACTCTCTGCCAGCCATAATCAGCAGCAGAACAGACACTCATCTGACACAGAGATTCATCATCAAAACTACAGTGATCAAGGAAAGAAATGGAAGAATCTGTAATGCAAACAAACAAACAAACAAACATGTTAAAGCAAAATCAATTAATTACAACTTCTAGTCATAAAAGTTATTTTTTTTTTATGGTCTGCCTTACATCATGCCTTACTGACGTTCCTGCTGAGAAATTTGACAAAAACCAACACCAATATAGAATTCACATTAAAACCACTATAAAAACCATAAAAGCAATGAAAACAATGTGGGAAATACTCACTGCATTTATAGAGTTTGTTGAGCTCAATCGTGTCATATTCACTCATGTCCAGGCGCTGACCAATCACATCTTGGAACTCAGATCGCTTAGTAATGATTGTAGATCCATTACCGTTGCTGAAGGCATTTTTATCATAATGCATCACAGAGTAGTAGTCATATGGTGTGTCCTGGGTGGTGGTCAGGTTCTCACTGTATTTATCGAAATTGTTTGCATACCCTAAAAAATAAAGACTTACGGAATTCTTGATGTGGTTGTTCATAAGAAATGACTTATTTAAGTGCTGATTAGTTAAATGGACACTGCAATCCCTATGTCTGTATATACCTATTACATTAATTAAAAGACTGTTTAAATTTTTTTCTAAAAGGCAATTAAAGTTAAAGACATAATAATAATAAATACAGGCCAACCTGTAATGATGTTTTTGAAGTTGATGGTCACATAATCATCTCTGTCATATCTTGACTGCTCATGCCAAAATCCCAGTGCATGGAGAAACTCATGTTCAACAATGCCTTTTACTCCACAACCATTTCCAATGGAAAGAGTCTGAGCTCCTGCAACTATGTGACCGACATATGACCAACACCTGAAAAACAAGTGAGAGAGCACATTCACACAACACAGTTACACTGATGCATAATGTTAACAACACTGGAATTCAAATGATATTTTTCACAGAAAAGTGACCAAACAATGTTAAATGTTAATGCCATCTTTTCTTTTATATTTTATTGTCTGTCCATTATAATTATCTAAATATTATATTTGGCAAAAGCCTTTACAAGTAATAGTCAAGTGTGCCCAGATTTTTGACTGGGAGCTTATTCATTTAAATGTATACTACACACTCAGTACAGCATAGTTCAGGCTGTATAGTGTATAATACTATATTGCTTATATTTTGTATTACTAACTGTAACAATACTTTACCCTTCACGACTCTCTACGGAGATATAAGAAATGTCTTCTTCTGTTCTTGACTTAAAATCAATACATGATTTCAGTCTGAACTGCTCAAGGGCTCTCAAAATGACTCCTTTATAGTTCATACCTTTAAACAATCAAAAACAATAATAGAAACAAATATAAAAGTTAATAAAAATATATTAAACTTGATTTGTTCAATTGTATGGGAGAAATCCATGTTTTCTTACTGAGATTCACACTCAGCTCAAAGGGGACAGGAATATTCCACCGGTACTGATTCCCAAGAATGGCGCTCCTTTGATTATGCTTGAAAGCATGTTGTTTTTAAGTATCTGATCTACTGAATTATGCAGTATTGTATTATACAATAAACAGCAAACAGAACTCACCATCATGATGTCTCCTTCTCTGAGATTTAAACCTAACATTGGTTCAGAGTACATAAAATATGAGTAAAAATAATGATTTGTGAAAATTAGATATAAGCTGACCAATAAAATATTGGCTTTACCTTTGTTTATATCTGGAATGTCCTTCCATTCCTCTGTAGTGCCAATGAGGAAATTTGTATGAAGAAAAGAAAAAGAAAGAGGTGAAGGTGAAAAATAATTGTATAATTGTAGATAATTTTAGTGATTTTGGTGGAATGGCTAGAATTATAAATTATAATAGAGAATTATAGATTGTGATAGTGACAGGATCTATTACACTACACACTGGAAAATACAATTAAATTAACTTTACAACAAAATAATATCTATCACTGTGCTGTTTTTTTTCTATTTACATGTGCTGGGTGTTGTGAAGTGGGTTTAAGAAAACAATAATCAGACATTAGAAAAACATATTTAAAAGTCAACAACTGTATATCATTACAATGTACTATAACAAACTGTCATCTATCACACTTACCATAGGTGATGCCAGACAAAAAACCAAAGCCGAGCTCAGGACAAGAAAAGCACATGAATGCATTTTCACTGGAAATGATCACAATTAATGACTGATGGTTATCACTTGCATTAAAAATTTACAAGCAAAATGCAATGGATACACTAAAACAATTTTTAAGTATTTAATCATTTTAAAATAATATCTCTGTTACATCTTCAAAATGTGATTTAGAACTCTAGAATAAAAGGGGGATAAATACCGGTTTTCAATCATCAGTGGCTGAAGTTTTAACATAAAACTGCTTGATCACCTAACTTGGCTGGTAAATACCAAGTGAGATTTTCTTAAAGTGAGACAAGTCATTTAAATATGCAGATAGTACAGATCTTTACTTCCTTATATTGAACTACCATACACAAAAAAATGAGACGCACACACACACACACACACACACACACACACACACACACACACACACGTAAAGCTTATTAGCAACACAAACATTAAAGGAATAAAACATCCTCTGCATCGTTTCTTGATGCATGACATGCACCTATTCATAATTTTTCATGAGAACAAAGTTCTTGAAGAAAAAAGGCAGAAATAAAAAGAAGCAAAACACTTTATCATTTTTCACATAGTTGAGTTACATCTCTGAATATTTGTGAAGAATGAATACTGTAACTGTCATCAACACAATCTTATCAATGTACAGCTGAACTACTGACAGGAATCCTGTACTAACTTTAAATCTGATTTTTTTTCAAAGTGTGGTTTCAGGACTTGATCTTTATCTATGATCTTTTCATTCATTTAATACTGAAAACATTTAATACATGCATACTTGTGACAGTAATCTGTCCTTATGTTTGCTTTTCCCAATGCATCAATGTGTTTTTTTTCCCAGTATTTTTTGATGAATAGAAAGTTAAAAAATAAACAGTGTTTATTTAAAACAGAAAGCCATGGCAGAGCATAGAGCTCGGGAGTCAGGCCTTGGCAATTGGAACGGCCTCCATGATGGACCCCTACTACCACGCCCCACCCAAAAAAAAATCCTTGGGGAGAATGTTGTCTTTAGAGGCCCTCCGTAGGCTTAACTCGGGAACTGTGGCCCTCCCTGGGCTAAACTCGGGGACTGGAGCCTTCTCTGGGCTAAACTTGGGGACTGGAGCCTTCTCTGGGCTAAACTTGGGGACTGGAGCCTTCTCTGGGCTAAACTCGGGGACTGGGGCCCTCTCTGGGCTAAACTTGGGGACTGGAGCCTTCTCTGGGCTAAACTTGGGGACTGGAGCCTTCTCTGGGCTAAACTTGGGGACTGGAGCCCTCTCTGGGCTAAACTCGTGGACTGGAGCTCTCTCTGGACTAAACTCAGGAACAGGGGACGGCGGGCTCGAGGAAGTAGAGGCCGGCAGGCTTGACTTGGAGTGGCCGGCAGGCTTGACTGATGAATAGCCAGCATTTCTGGGCTGAGGACAGAGACGGTGCTGGGAGGAGATGGGTGGTCGGAACATTTGGCCGGGAATGTGGAGGGTCCTGGCGAGGGGTGAGCTGCTAAGGCAACTGGATGATGATCGCTCTGAACCTTTTCTACTTTGACACTTGCTCTTTGTAAATAAAGGACATGATTAACCAACTTGATCAGGGGAAAAATGTACGTGGGAAGCTGATTATGTCATCATCAAGCCCCAGACGAAAACAGACACCGAGAGTGGCGTCGAACCAGCTCACCTGGTTGGACAGCTCTAGGATCATACTCTACATACCTCTCCAGCTCCCGACCACCGTACACAGTAGTGTACACTGCCATTCAAAGGTATGTCTATTTAACGAATCCTGAATTAAAAATATTTATCAGCACATCTGTTTTTTAACATTGAAAAGAATCCTAAATGTTTCTTGAGCAGTAAATCAGCATATTAGAATGATTTCTGAAGGATCATTTGACTGAAGACTGGAGTAATGAATCTGAAGATTCAGATTTGATCACAACAATAAATTACATTTTAAAATATTTTGAAATAGAAAACAGTAACAATTCCACCATGGAGCGGGTTGGGGTGCACCCCCCTGGGAGGTGCCCCCTGGGAGGCTGGTGGAGGACTGGGACATGGGGAATACCTCCAGGACAGATCAGGCAGTCCAGGGTGCCATGGCAGCTCAGGCAGACTAGGAAGCCATGAAGGAGCCGACAGACTAGGAAGCCATGGCAGTGCAGGCAGTTCTGGAGGCCATGGCGGAGAAGACAGTCCAGGAGGCCATGGCGGATCATAAAGCTCGGGGAGTCAGGTCTTGGCACTTGGCCTGGCCTCCACCGACGGACCCCTACTACAACCAACCCCCGGAAAAAAAAATAATTCCTTGAGGAGAATATCATCTTTAGAGGCCCTCTGTAGGCCCAGAGAAGGCTCCAGTTCCCGAGTTAGGCCTACGGAGGGCCTCTAAAGATGATATTCAGGAACTGGAGCCCTCCGTGGGCTAAACTCAGGAACATGGGCTAAATTCAAGAAAACGAGCCCTCTTGGGGCTGGATTCAGGGGCTGGAGCCGACACTGGAGCGAGCTCTGGGGTCGGGGCCGACACTGGAGTGGACTCAGGGGCGAGGATGAGGGCTGAGTACAGTATTTTTCTTCTCACCCTCCTCGTTTGGTTTGGGGTGAATAGGGCAGTTGACGGGCTTGAGTCAGCGGTGTCCAGTGGGCTTGAGTGAGCAGAGGCCGGCGGGCATGACTTCGGAGCAGCCAGCGGGCTTGACTGAAGAATGGCCAGCATTTCCAGGCTAAGGACAGAGACGGTGCTGGGAGGAGATGGGTGATCAGAACATTTGGCCGGGTTTATGGAGGCTACTGGCGAGGGGTGAGCTGGCAAGGCCCAGTGGTTTTCGGGAGGGACTGGATGATGATCACTCTGAACCTTTTCTACTTTGACACTTACTCTTTTTAAATAAAGGACATGATTAACCAACTTGATCAGGGGAAAAATGTACGTGGGAAGATCGCAGCCGATTACGACATCATCTAGCCCCAGGCTAAAACAGACACCGAGAGTGGCGTCGAACCAGCTCACCTGGTTGGACAGCTCTAGGAACATACTCTACATACCTCTCCAGCTCCCGACCACCATACATATTACTGTAAACTACCATTCAAAGGTATATCTATTTAACGAATCCTGAATTAAAAATATTTATCAGCACATCTGTTTTTTAACATTGAAATGAATCCAAAATTTTCTTGAGCAGTAAATCAGCATATTAGAATGATTTCTGAAGGATCATTTGACTGAAGACTGGAGTAATGAATCTGAAGATTCAGATTTGATCACAACAATAAATTACATTTTAAAATATATTGAAATAGGAAACTGTTATTTTGAATTGTAATATTATTTCACAGTGTTACTGTATTTCAATCAGGACCACTTCCGTCAAGTATATTTATGACAATTATATTGCATACAGTTAGTGTTGGCGGTATGGTTATGTTCTGGGCAACACTCCACACGCCTGTCCAAACAGCCATGCTTGGACAGAGCAGGTGTAAAAAACAATAAAAAAAGATACACAACCATATGCCAAAACTCCCCAACACAACTGATGCAATATGAATGGCCAGCAATGGGAAAGGTTGGCTTAATACTATATTTATGAGGGAAGCATCACCCCAACTCAGAAAGGGAGCATACAACAAGCATGTTGCTTAAGATGCTTATGCAAAATTAGGGGTGCACGATATCCACCATTTTCCTCAACGCGGAAGTAAGCCTATGGGTGAGACTTCCATTTCATTAGCTGCTATAGGTAAATAACGAGGAGAATAACAACGTGCAGTAAACGGTAAAACAGTTTGCAGTACAAACCAGTGTGTTCTTAATCAAGATAACAGATTAAAATAATATGATAGGACACGTCAATTGTCAATATCAAGCAGCAAAACAAACTGTTTTGTACAGCTAAAAATAGCTGGATGCAAATGAGACCGGAAGCTAGACCCATAGAATTTACAAATAGCGGCGCCCATTTTTAATTCCAGCAGTTTGAGAGGGGCTGCGGCTCCCTGATGCATGCAAATTAGGCTGCATACAATATCTACGCTGTAATTAGTATACACACTATAATAGGATGTGTAGTTATAAGCATCTCTTATCTCTGTATTAGAAACCTGCACGGGACAGATTCTGCTCACAGACTCTTCCCACCCATCAAGAGTTGTCCCGCGCCGCACCCTGTTGCGTTGGGTCCCACGGTACTCAGGTTTCAACATGTTTACACTTATGTTTGACTATTTTTGCATTATAATCTGGCCTGTCATGCCAGCCCATTTATTATTATTATTATTATCATTTTTATTGTTCTCTAATATAATTTTCATAACCAGGTGTTTTTGTTTTAAACATTAATCTCACAGATTTTTTTTTTGTTAAACTCTTTAATTTTACATTTTAAAAAGTTTTAAAAGTTTGCTTAAATGTGTTGTTGCATGACATGACATTTTTTACTGTCACAAGATAAAAACTTAAATAATTACTATTGTCATCATTTAAAATGTTTTTGTCTAACATGGAACCATTGTCATAAAAACTTCTTTGTTATAAGATTTATTATTATTATTATTTAATTATTTTTTAGCTAAATCTCAGAATTGTCATATGGTGTGTCTCAAGGATGTTCAATAAATGACAACTTTTCTAAATTCACATTTCACAAAGTTCACAAAGTTCCCCCCATATGTCGGTAGTCATGGAATCCCCAATATAAGCCCTGCTGTAAATTGGAGTACATAGCCAAGCCCAGGCCCGGTTCTACAGGGGTACTAGGGGGTGCTAAATACCCTCAAATTAAAGCAAAAGTAATTGAAGATCTGGCAATGTAGCCAATCACAGACATATCTGTCTTTAGTTTGTCAAAAGGTTTTTAACGCCACATGATGATGCTGTGAAGGGGTAATTTTCCATTGAATTAATTCAACATGCACATTTGTTGTGGTCAGATGAAGTCCAGCTGAGCACTGAAACAGACGGAACTAAGATTATTCAATAAAACCTGCTCATTCAGATCACTTGATCTCTGCTTTCTCTCACTTCTTCCTCTGCCAACCTCTTGGCTGATACAAGACAACGAGTAATAATTTCTTAACTAATTAGAAAATAAAGTTCTAACTGGTTTAGGGTGTTAACTGGTTTTTGATAAACACGTCTTCTGACTAAATCTTGTCTAGTCTCATTCTTGTGAACCCTATCTTGTGTCTCATCTTAGATTTTTGCCTTCACTTTGGTGTTGCTTAAATCTGTTTCAACATGTTTACACTTATGTTTGATTATTTTTGCATTTTGTCATGCCAGCCCATTTATTATTATTATTATTATTATTATTTTTATTGTTCTCTAATATAATTTTCATAACCAGGTGTTTTTGTTTTAAGCATTAATCTCACAGAATTTTGTTTTTGTTAAACTCTTTAATTTTACATTTTAAAAAGTTTTAAAAGTTTGCTTAAATGTATTGTTGCATGACATGACATTTTTTTACTGTCACAAGATAAAACTTAAATAATTAATATTGTCATCATTTAAAATGTTTTTGTCTTACATGGAACCATTGTCATAAAAACTTCTTTGTTATAAGATTTATTATTATTATTATTTTAATTTTTTTGGCTAAATCTCAGAATTGTCATATGGTGTGTCTTAAGGATGTTCAATAAATGACAACTTTTCTAAATTTAAAAGAAAAGCATACAACTATTAATAAAAAATACCTCAGGCATAATTTTACAAGTGTCTGTTTTAGATTTTTTTTTTTTTCATCCATATATTTCTAAAAGCATATGAAATTGATACATTATGACACTAAAATCTTTGTCCTCTGGTGTGACACCATGTCCCGTTATTAAACTCTATGGACAATTTTAATTAGTTGAAGGACCAGGAATATTGTTTTACAAAAAAGCATCTTTTACTGCATATTTGTCAACTACCTAAATATATTGTCCTATCTATATCTTGAAAGATAAATAAATAAATATATCCCCTTTTGGAAATCTGCTTAGAGCTCCCAAAACGCTAGGGCAGGCCCTGTCGGTGATAGACAGAATTCGAAAGATCTCCGATGGGATGCCTGCTGCTCTGCTCAGTCATGAGCCTTTAGTCTGTCCTATCCTGGACACAGATTTGAGGTAACATCAGCCTCTATATGATCTACTTGTCACAATCTCATAAATAAGCAAGGAGAGACGTTTGGGCAAGGTGGTGTCATTTCCTCATTCTTTGAGATCTTCTCTCCAGATCAGTGAGTTTTATGGTTTTGCTGCATGGCATCTGTTATGAGCGAGTTCCTGAACTTCGGTTTCATGGAAAGATCATTTTGGGTCTTAAAAATACAGTGTGCTCATGACCCAATGACCTGCAGTGACCCCGCACTGGCCGTGGGTCAGCCCACACCCAGCCCAAATATAGGCAAACTGTGGCATACTGTACATATTGAAGGCCAACTCTGGATAGTGTGGGCAGCCCTGACTTTGGAGTTTCTCACACAGGCCCCAAAAGGACATGCTAGCTGGGAAGCCACATGTCAGTCAGCTCAGTGATGGTATCCACACAATAGAACCAAACAATTCACAATTGCTATTCACAAAGTTCCCCCCATATGTCGGTAGTCATGGAATCCCCAATATAAGCCCCGCTGCAATTGGAGTACATAGCCAAGCCCAGGCCCGGTTCTATGGGGGTACTAGGGGGTGCTAAATACCCTCAAATTAAAGCAAAAGTAATTGAAGATCTGGCAATGTAGCCAATCACAGACATATCTGTCTTTAGTTTGTCAAAAGGTTTTTAACGCCACATGATGATGCTGTGAAGCGGTAATTTTCCATTGCATTAATTCAACATGCACATTTGTTGTGGTCAGATGAAGTCCAGCTAAGCACTGAAACAGACGGAACTAAGATTATTCAATAAAACCTGCTCATTCAGATCACTTGATCTCTGCTTTCTCTCACTTCTTCCTCTGCCAACCTCTTGGAACTTATAATTCCTGAGTTTATTGCAAGTCTTCTACTCTTTTTCAAAATAATAATAATAATAATAATAATTATAAATAAAATAAAATAAAAATATCTCATTCTTTCACTGTTCATCTGTCACTTTATTTTGTTTCCTGTATTTTTAGAAAAAAGAAACTTGAGACTGTCAATAAATGCACAAATGCACAAACTCAAGGGCCCATATTCACAAAACAAAAAAGTAGCTCATAACTTTAGCTCATAGTCTAAAAAATAATGGGCTGTCAATCCTAAATTTAGGACTCAAATTAAAGCTCCAAATCTGTGAAATGTTAGGAATAGTGAAGAGGACTCCTAAGTCACTAAGTTCAAACCACAAACTATCCTAAAATGGCTGTTGCCGGCAATCTGCCTCTGAATTTAAACATCTTAGAAACATCTGATGATAATGACTTTTTAAAAAGAAATCTCCTCTGGTTTTGGAGGTTATCCCAACTCAAAATTTTCCTTTGATTATATCCTTGTTTTCATTAACCAGTTGGGTAAGAAGTAACAGCTGTTCTTGCATCCAGTTTTTTTTTTTTTTTTTTTTTTTTACGTTTGCATGTATTTCTATCAGCCATGATTATTATACTCTGTTAATTAAAAAGCTGTTTATATGCATATTCACTAATTGTTTACAAGAAGCATACATGTAATAGGCTGACAATTAGCTGAACATATACTTGTTTAAAGGGATACTCCATCCCAAAATGAAAATGTTGTCATTATTCTTTACCACCGTGTCCTTCCAAACCCGTGAAAGCTTAATTCATCTTAGGAACACAATTTAAGATATTTTGGATGAAAACAGGGAGGCTTGAGACTGTCCCATACTGCCAAATAATAACATTGTCAAGGTCCAGGAAAGTATGAAAAACATTGTCAGAATAGACCATCTGCCATCAGTGATTCAGCCGTAACATTATGAAGCAACGAGAATACTTTTTTATTGTGGCAGATGGACTATTCTGACAATGTTTTTCATACTTTCCTGGACCTTGACACTATTATTATTTGGCAGTATGGGACAGTCTCAAGTCTCCCTGTTTTCATCCAAAATATCTTAAAAAAAAAAAATTCATTTTGCGGTGGAGTAACCCTTTAATTAGTGACAGCCTGCATTTTAAAATCTTTATTTGAATGTGGCAACATTTTTATTTTTAAATCTTTATATATGGCAACATCATGCTCTACAGTATTTCTATGAATAAATCTCTGACAGAGACCCCTTCCCTATCAGCCAATCTCTGTGTGCATAGTTAGTAAGTACTATGCTGACATCATCCATAGCAACGAGGTCAACCCCGCCCTTAATCTTCTCTCTATTCCTTAGCAAAAGTTTGTCTCAGCAGCTTTGTGAATAGGTTTTAAGAGAAAACTCTTAGCTAAAAACTTTTGCTGCTATTTTGGAGAACTCTTAGTAGTAAGATAAAATATTTTGTGAATACGGGACCAGGTGGTCACTTTTTATAGAACAACTATAGAAATTAATCATTTTCATAGAGAGCCTTTTTAGCCATCTTACCTTGTTTAGGTGGGATAACTGAACTTTCTACCATCTGTTATTGGAAATTAAATTACTGGTTTATATGTCCCAATATTAATAAAGTTTACACATGCTATTGGTCAGTGAACTAGTTCTCTGAATGTGCGCTGGTTGTGGATGTTTAGCCAGGACCAGTTCCAGAATTAAATCACTGTGGGGGCTCTCACGTATATTTTGTTGCCCCATCCATTGCTATGGTTATCACTGTGTTAATCACTGCTATTTCAAGAGTGAATCAAGCATAAATATGTGGATGTCTTCCCCGAAACTTTGCAGCGTGTATGTGTCAGATTCTGAATGGATTATAGAAATTGCGCAAAGAACGCTCCCTTTATTATCACTAAAAAGTGTCACTCATCTTTGTTCATCGCGATCTCACAAAGTTCCGTTATAATCAATGAAGCTCTCTAAACTGCAAAATGAATCTCTTATTTACATCACGTCTGCAATTAGTAATGTGATGATTCATGAGCATGCAAAATTGCACTTAATACAAACTCCGGTGAATTTTGACAAACTAAAGACAGATATGTCTGTGATTGGCTACATTGCCAGATCTTCAATTACTTTTGCTTTAATTTGAGGGTATTTAGCACCCCCTAGTACCCCCGTAGAACCGGGCCTGGGCCTGGCTATGTACTCCAATTGCAGCGGGGCTTATATTGGGGATTCAGAAACCTATTCAGAAAATGTGTGAACCATATGCAACAACAGAGTTTATCATGGAAATCAGTAGACTAAAATTAGTGTTTTGCTTCATTACAGATAGCCATAGATGTATTATTGTGTAAGCATCTCATTAAATCAAAATATAGGTTTAACAGTATGATATATCAGAAGGCTGAAGACAGATGCAGTTGCTTTTAAATTGAATTCATGTAGTCAGACATAGAGCTGGGAAAATCTCAGGATTAATTTAACAGCAAACGGAAGCAAACCACCAATAGGATCAGAGAGGAAGTACTGGAAGTGCAAAATATTCCCAGACAATCACTAAAACAAGAAAAATATACATACAAATATTAATACACTGTCAGCTGTACTAGAAAATATTAATTTCATCTCATATATTTTGATACTGTATGGTTTGAAATGTAAATTGCTATTGTACTATTATAAAACAGCTAGTTGTGGCCCTGGCTTCTGATTAGCAAAGTCTCTTTAAGACAAGTCATGTCACATGGTGGCCATCTTTGAAACACCTCTCGGGCATCCAAGTGCAGCTCCTATCTCTATGAATGGGGAAACATCCAATTCTCCAAAACTGTTCACTAAGTTTAGGATTAAATTTCATATTTGAAATCACCAAAGAAATCTGACAACAACTGTGTCATAAATGTTGCTACTTTTGCTCAAATAGCGTTATAAAAAGCTTATTTCTCAGGCTAGATCAGCCAGTGCACATGCACAGTCCTAAGCGCATGTCTCAGAGCGCTAACTGTTTCTATAGCAGCTGGGACTTCTAACTGCAGCTGCAGTGACGCGCTGACTTTACCGATTCGTGATTGGCTCTTCCATTCAGAAGGCGGGGCTTCCTGCGATTGAGCGGCCATATTGAGCGTTGCATTTTTCCCCATTCAAAACTATACGTGTAGATTGATGGCTGATTGTGACCACCGGCTAGCGGTTTCTTCTTTTTTTGTGTGTTGTTTGTTTCCTCCCCCTCCCTAGTAATAGTCTTGGGGTGGATTGGGCCCATAGGATAGAGAAGCTTATCAGGTTCTAGCTTGGTTTCCTTAGTGTTTCACCCATTTTGAACCGATGTGTGCAGTGTAGTGCTGTGATGTGTGCATCAAGGAGCATGATTGCTGTGGTTATGTAGGCTGAGTTTGTAGTGTTTGTTCTACCATAAAAGTGGTGTGCTATAGTTCACGTGTGGCATTGAAACCTAGGCCTGGTCCAGCTCGTAACCTGGGGGCCCGCCCTCCTATGGCTTATCCCTATGTCAAATTATGTATTTACGTGTTATTTATTGACAACCAAAAGTGACTAAATTTTATTTAAAGATAAAATAAAGATTGTATCTTTCTACTTTGCTAAACCAAGCCTGTGCGTGTGTTCTTTTTGTAACATAGAGCCCCCTTGCCCTTACTGGTTGTGTCCAAGGGGTGGCGTAGTTAGCATTGCCTTAGCTCTACGGGGGGTTACATACGAGTGACATGTCTTGGGTATTCTATAGTCTTTATGATTAGTCAGCGCCAATAGCTGATCGTTATTTTTGCTGCATAGCAACCTTCTGTAATTTTATATAGATATATTCTAACAGAAGGATGCCGAGAAGGGTCTGGCTGCAGACTTGCACTTGCACTCTCAGACTTGCATTCTAAGACTTGCACTCTCAGACTGCTTCCGCTAGTGACGTCACTTGCAGTCTTTATTTTTTATTTTGTTCTATTTATTTATAACTTTGTGTTTCAATCTCTCAACATTTTACAACAGTAGCCAGGTGGTGAAGACAAGAAAAAAGAAACTAAATTACAATGTCACTTGCAATCGCCACTTGCACTCTCTGCTACCTGTGACGTCACTTGCAATCAACACAAATCTTGCATGTTGCCAATGGAGACAAGAAGCTGTGGTGGTGATTAAACGATTAAAACTAAATTAGTAGGCCTACTACTATAACGTACAGGGTCCTGCAAGAAAAAGACAAGACCGTGGCCACAGTCAAATCCGTGGCCACAGAACAGCAGAATATGCAATGCACAAAGTCTTTCATTTTCCTCCTGTAGAAAAAAACAAACACTTAATATGGCATAATGTAGTAAGATCCATTAAGTTCAATTAAAATACCAAATTCGATATATAGTTATTATTTAATGTACTACAAGGCAAGCAGATAGCTATGAACACAATGCGCAAACTTTGTCCTCCCATACAGCAAAACGCTTAATGTTGCCTAATAACAGACTAAGATGATAAAGACAATTCAGTAGGCCTAGACTTTATGTCTTGTTGTTGACTCAACGTATATACAGACCAGCAAATGAACGTGCATTATGAAATGCATTAAGTGATTTTAAAAGGATCAACTCCATACAGGCAAGCAGACAAGTACAGAACGCAGTCCGTTAAATTGTACATTAAACGTTTTCCTCCTATAGAAAATCATTATAAATAAAACACATAATGTAGCTTAATGGACAAAGACAGTGATATAAACTGATATAAAGTTGTAGACAGTTTATTCTATATGGAAAAATTCTTAACGCGAAACTTTGCGTGTTGCGTTTATTCTGGGCTCACCTGCTTGCCTGTACATATTAGTTATATATTTTAATAATGTAGAGAATCATATTGAGTTTAGCCTTTATCATCTTAGTCCATTATGCCACATTTTGCGGTATGTGAGAAAAATACTATATACATATTCATTATATTAATGAACTGTAAATTTAATTTGATATATTAATAGCATCTTAATACATTAAGCCATGTTAAGTGTTTATGTTTTTCTGCGGGAGGAAAATGCTTAGCGAGAGACTTTGCGCAAGCGTTCATATTCTGGTGTTCTGGCCACGGATTTGCCGGTCTTGTCTTTTTCTTGCAGGACCCTGTACGTTATAGTACTAAATTAGTTTTAATCATTTAATCACCACCACAGCTTCCTGTCTCCATTGGCAACATGCACGATTTGTGTCGATTGCAAGTGTCACAGGTAGCAGAGAGTGCAAGTAGCGATTGCAAGTGACATTGTAATTTAGTTTCTTTTTTCTCGTCTTCGCCACCTGGCTACTGTTATAAAATGTTGGGAAATTCAAACAAAAAGTAATAAAAAATTCAACAAAATAAAAAATAAAGACAGCAAGTGATGTCACTAGCGGAAGTGCAAGTGTCTGAGAGTGCAAGTCTGAGAATGCAAGTCTGAGAGTGCAAGTGCAAGCCTGCAGCCAGACCCTCTTGAGGATGCCAGCTAGTGAAATTGCCTAATATGAAAACATTTCAATGAATCTTTCAGTGAGTGGGAGCATGTTTGTTTAATTTCACTTGAATAAATAGGGAACTTGGGCCTGAGATACTGGGGCTCCAGCATCCCTGCTATAGTAGGAAAAAAAGAACATGTCCCATCCTATAAATTACATCTCGTAGTAAGAATGTAGGCCTATGAGAATGGCAATACGGCGCTTAATAAAATAATGTTTTAATAAAAATGTCTGTCATTAAAAGGGTCCTATTATGCTATTATACAAAGTCTTGATTTTGTTTTGGGGGTGTACTAGAACATGCTCTCATGCTCTCATTCACATATTTTTTATATATATATTTTTTTTAACAACAATTTTATTTTCAAAGATTGTCATACAGGTTAAGACACCAGATACATTTTTCATTATGACTGAATTAATATATATATATATACTTTCAATGTCCATCAGTTCCACAAAAGAGTCACCATCTAGACTCTCTCTTTTCTAAGGTAAGGCATGAGGTCATCCCCTTTATCCGTTGATACACGCCATTTTTTTTTCTTTTTTCCAAGAACATGCAATTACACATTTAGCTTCCAGCAAACAAAGAATTAAAAACAATCTTTCATTTTTGATAATTTTAAAGTTCAGAGGACAAATATGTAATATACACAACCTGGGATAAAGAGGAATTACTTTTACCAATAATTTTACTTTATAATATTTAATATTTTAACCCAAAAACAATTAACTTTAGTACATTCCCACATACTGTACAATGAAATAAAGTTCCCTTCTCTTCTTTACATTTGCAGCATATATCAGGAATATTCGGGTTAAAGTGATGCAACTTAACTGGAGTGATATATTGTCTACTCAACCATTTATACTGAAGCAGTCTCAGATGTGTACTAGTTGTCTGAGTTTGGGCTTTTAAACATGCTATTTGCCACTCTTCCTCAGTTATGTCAGCCTGCAGGTCAGACCGCCATGCTTGAAGTCTGTCATTTAATGATTGTTTAGCTTTGGCCACAAACTGTTTATTTTACACAGATACCTGACCTCTACCTTTCAAACAGTTAAGTGTAATATTTTCCAAAGGAGAGAGAGGAGGCACAACCAAACCTAGGCTTTGTCTTGATATAATGAAGCTACGTAGTTGCAAATATTTGCGGAATTCAAAAATTTGTCCTAATTTCTTCAAAGGACATAAAGTTTCCTTCAAGACACCTTACTAATACCTTGAATTGACCAGATTTTAAAACCTGGATCGGCTCTACCAGGACGGAAATTTTCATTAACCAAAAACTGTTGTGAGAGTTGTGGTAAGTCACTTAGATGAGCAAGAGCCTCAAACCAAACTATTATAGTGTTTCTGGTATATGGAATTTTAGTACCTTTAGTTAACTTCTTAGCATCAGCTGAAAACAAATATAAATTCAAAGGAATTGGAATAGAGTGAGCCTCTAGATAAGCAGGTCAGAGGATAATTTCCATCAAGAGGTATAAACATTTTAGACTTTGTTTACACCACACAGAGAGGAGCTTACAAAGCCCTCCCCCTCCCCCACCTTGGTGCCTCAGACCACATCACTGTCATGCTAATGCCTGCATACAGACCGCTCATTAAAGTCGCCAAACCAGTTCAGAAACAGATTCAAGTGTGGCCGGAAGAGTCGTCAGACGCTCTTCAAGACTGCTTTGATACAACAGACTGAAATATGTTTAAGCAGGCTGCCACTTACAATAACACCACTGACCTCCAGGAGTACTCAGAGACTGTCACTGCCTACATCAACAAGTGTATTGAGGATGTAGCAGTCACAAAAATCATCACTCTCTGGGCCAACCAGAAGCCGTGGATGACAGGGGAGGTCTACAGACTCCTGGAGATGCGGAACGCTGCCTTCAGAGCTGGAGATGAGGTGGGCCTGAGAACAGCCAGGGCCAACCTATCCCGCGGCATCACAGAGGCTAAGAGACAGTACTCCACGAGGATAGCCCATCAATTCAGTGACAGCAGAGACACTCTGAGCCTGTGGCAGGGGATACAGACCATTACGGACTACAAGCCCCCACCACGGACCTGTGACAGCAACATCTCTCTGCTGAATGAATTGAACACCTTCTTCGCTCGCTTTGAGGCACAAAACAATTCCACTGCACAGAAGACTCCACCTCCTCCCGGTGACCAGGTGATGACGCTTACCCCGGACAGCGTGAGGAGATCCTTCAGCAGGATCAATGCACCCAAAGCTCCGGGTCCTGACAACATTCCTGGGCGTGTACTGAGAGACTGTGCTGCAGAACTCACTGATGTCTTCACAGACATTTTCAACATCTCACTTAGTCAGGCTGTTGTTCCCCCATGCTTCAAAAACTATCTCACTTAGTCAGGCTGTTCTAAGCCTGTTTTAATCTTGCTTCAATGACTACCGTCCTGTTGCACTTACTCCCATCCTCATGAAGTGCTTTGAACGGCTAGTCATGCACCACATCAAGTCTGCCCTCCCCCCCTTCCTGGACCCATTCCAGTTTGCATATCGGTCCAACCAGTCGACCGAATATGCCATCTCAACTACCCTCCACTCAGCACTCACACATCTAGAGAAAAAAAGACACATACGTCAGAATGCTGTTCATAGACTTCAGTTCAGCATTCAACACATTCATCCCTCAACAGCTCATTCACAAACTGATCGAGCTGGGGCTCAACACTTCGCTGTGCAACTGGCTGTTGGACTTTCTGACTGGAAGACCTCAGGCAGTACGGGTCGGCAGCAACACATCCAGCACCATCACACTGAACACTGGGGCCCCCCAAGGATGTGTGCTGAGCCCCCTCCTCTTCACTCTGCTGACCCACAGCCGCACACCGTTACACAACTCCAACCTCTTTATTAAGTTTGCGGAAGACACGACTGTGGTGGGTCTCATTAGCAACAGAGATGAGACAAACTACAGGAGTGAGGTGAGCCACTTGGCCGGGTGGTGCAGTGACAACAATCTCTCTCTGAACGTGGAGAAGACGAAGGAGATTGTTGTTGACTTCAGGAGAGTGCACACTCAGCATGTTCCTCTGATCATCAATGGTGCGACTGTGGAGAGAGTGAGCAGCACCAAGTTCCTGGGCGTGCACATCACAGAGGACCTCTCCTGGACCGACAACACTGCAGCACTGGCCAAGAAATCACAACAGCGTCTCTACTTCCTCCGCAAACTGAGGAGAGCCAGAGTCCCACCCCCCCATCATGTACACCTTCTACAGAGGCACCATCGGGAGCATTCTGACTAGCTGCATCACTGTGTGGTATGGCGCCTGCAACGCGTCCTGCTGGAAGACTCTGTAACGCATAGTGAGAGCAGCTGAGAAGATCATTGGTGTCTCTCTCCCCTCCCTCCAGGAAATTTACGGAACCCTTCTCACTCGCAAAGCCCTCTGCATCGCAGGTGACCCCACCCACCCGTCACACAGCTTCTTCAGTCTGCTGCCATCAGGGAGGAGGCTGTGAAGTCTCCAGGCCAGGACCAGCAGACTGAAGGACAGCTTCACCCATCAGGCTGTCAGGAAGCTGAACTCACTTCCGATCTTGCCCCCCCGTCCCTCTTCTGCCCCAGGCACCACTGAACTATGACCCCCCCCCCCCCCAGATCCCACATCCCCAGGTCATTCCACCCCCCCTCCCACTAACATGCGATGACATGCACCAGTCACTTTGTGCAGCATTGGTCTGCTCACTACCTCATTCACCATGGAATTGACGTCATTCTACCACCTCATCAGTCAGTTTAAATAAAATAACTGCTCTTGAGCCCTTTTGTCTCTTAATCAGACTGAATAAGTTTTTTTTATGCACTAAAAATCTTTTTATCTGCACTGTTTGTTCACTGGTTTGCACATCTATTTACCATGTGCCTTGCGCAGCTTTATTTAACTTTATTTTTATTTTTTATTATATGTCTTTTTAAATTCCCTTATTGTATAGTTATATCTTATATTTTATATTTGATCTAGATTTTTAGGCTCTACTGTTAGTGTTATCTGTATGCACCGGGGGTCTGAGAGTAACGCAATTTCGATTCTCTGTATGTATGTACTGTACATGTGGAAGAATTGACAATAAATCAGACTTGACTTGACTTGACTATAATCTTTCTCAAAATAAAACATTGCTGCTCTAATTTGAGCTGCCCAGTAGTACCATTTTAAGTTTGGTAGGTTTAACCCCCCCCTTCTATCATAAGGCAAGTACGGAAAGGACAGCCTGAGACGAGTGCGCTTGTTGTTCCAAATGAAGTTTTTTTCATTAGGACAAAAAAAGAGGAATGTGGAGGGAGGGTGATGACAATTTGGGTAAGATTGACATTTTTAATATATTAAGATGGCCAACTAATGAAATGGGGAGTTTTGTCCCTCATTCACATAATTTACATTATTACAATACTTTTCTCCCCATCCTTGCACAAACGATTTTTAGTTCCGGGTTTGAAGGGCCGCCTTCCAAAAAATGGAATGTGATGTGATTGGTTAGATGTCCCAGTGCATTGTGATTGGCGAACAACTTAGACGGTGTTTCAGTACTGCCACGCCTCTTGCCAAAGCATCAAGTTCTGTCTGCCCCTGTATAGTTAAGGATGGCATCAATATTGCCAGTGGTGCCTGCAGGTATATGGCTGTACGCACTGTGCGTACCATGAGATCTCAGAGTGACCTGAGATTTGCCCTGCAAACGTTTCAGCAGTTATTACACACACACACACACACACACACACACACACACACACACACACACACACACACACACACACACACAGCAGTTCATTCATAGTCAGAGAACATAATTTGTCTTAGATGAATGTTTTAACATTTTTAATACATTTTTGATTAGCAAAGCAGCCCATCTTTACCATACTGTGATTTTATTTCAGTTATTACATTTATGTTACATCTGTCTGTCATTGGTTGTTTTTGTGATGCATACCCCCTAGTCTTGTATTTAAACCCTCATGGTTGCCATGTTTTAGGGTCATGTAATGAAGGACGTTATGCTGTTCCATGTTCCACATGTAAGGTCATTTTTTATTGTCAAAACAAGCTCATAGTTAATGTTTAAGTTTTGTTTCATATCATGTATTAAGTTCATAGTTTAAGTTTATGTTTTTGGATCATCACCATTGTGAAATAAAACTGCACCTGGGTTCTCTACGCCTTCGTCCTCATCTGCTTCAGTCATTGTTCAGCTTGGTTTGAAAAAAAAAATGCTCCCTAGAGAATTGTGTGGGGGACAACCTTGAGCTCTGTTATTTGGCAGACTTCAATGATGTGGCACAAAAGTTTTTTTTTTTTTTTTTTTTTCATCATGGTTTTAATGAGCCAGTTTATTCATAGATGCCTGGTGGGAGAGTAAAATACTCTTTGGCTCAATATGATGAGAGTCACCTTAGCATCACATCAAAATCCCACGTCATGGCTGCCACCCTGAAGTCTCCTGATTTCATTGCCACCAAGTTCTCGTCAAGGCTGCCAGGCCAGAGTCTTACATCTTGGCTGCCATAGACCCTGCTCCTGAGCCTACGTCTGTTATGGGCTACAAGCCAGAAGCCCCATCCTTGGTCCCAAGCCAGTGGGATATGTCATGTCTGTCTGTCTGGTGGTTTTTGTCCGTGCTGCCCATAGTCTTGTATTTAAGCCCTCATGTTTGCCATGTTTTGGGGTCATGTCAAAGGACAATATGCTGTTCCATGTTTCACATGCCAGGCCATTATTGCCAAATCAAGTTCAATCAAGCAAAATCAAGCACGTTTATTTTTTGTTTCATGTCTTCAAATAAGTTAGTAGCATATTTGTATGTTTTTGGATCATTACCACACTACTAGTGGGTTCTATACATTCATCCCTTGTCAGCTTTCAGTTGGAATTTCCGACATTTGAGTGATTTGATACTGTCATATTTTAATTCAAATGCATTTTGTTTTATTGACTACAATATTGTAGATGATAAATATTGAGATAAATACTTTGAAAAAGGGCAAGGGCTTAAGCCCACAATTTGTGGTGCTTGACAAGTGCAGGCTTAATTAGGTCTCTTCTCCAATATAAAACACAACATGTAAACTCCATGTTATAAAAATGCTGCTGCTGTTCTTAATGAAATCACTGTGGAATACATAACGGATTTCCCCTATTACATGTAATCAGAAGCTGTTTTGTGAATAGAAATGCAGTTCTACCATTAGCCACTACATGTTTCCAAAATGGTAAAATAACACCTCACCTATTGAAACTTTTTAATTGATCCTTTAAAGACAGTCAAACATCATTAAAGATATTTACATTGGTAAGTATTGTATTCAGATCTAAGATTAACATGTTGATCCCAGATATGTGAATATAGATAGATATGTTAGTTTAATTAAAATGCACATGGTAAGGAAAAAAAATGCACATGGTATCAAGCTAATTGTATTATAAACCAGAAAGCTGAAGACCGATGTATTGCTTTCACATTGAATTCTTGCGTAGTCAGACACTGGGTGATGGTTAATAGTGATTTCTCATGTTTGATTCACCAGAAAAAGAAACACACCACCACGAGGATCAGAGAGGAAACAGTCTTGGCACTGGAACTGCAAAATATGTCCAGGCATTCACTAAAAGAAGACAGAGATGCAGATGTGGCAATTAATATTTTTCATACAAAACTATCTGCCTACACAGTGGCCCATCCATGTAATGGAAAATAATAAGATGTATACCCACATCTACCCACAATCTAAAAAAATCTGACCATATGAAATTTTGGCTTACCCCTCAGTGGGTTGTGATGTAGAGGTGGTTGAGATTGTTTGAGGTGTGGGAAGAGCTCTTTTGGCAGAGTGGCCAAGGGGTATGCTGGGATTCCCCCAGTGGAGCGCTCTGTTGCGATGCAACTGTGTCCTCAAAGCACCTTCGCATGGCGTGGTGGTCCCAAGCTTCCCTCCAAGTTCTCATCCACGCTTGTGGCCAAGGCTTACAGAGCTGCGGGTCAGGCCGCTTCTGCCCTGCACGCCATGGCGTGGCTTAGGGTTATAGAGGGCCAAGGTGCTCAAAGAGCTGCACGGGGGCAGTGCTGACCCAGGGGTTTTGCAGGAGGCGCAGCCTTCACCCCAGCCGCAGCGAGGGAACGAGGGTTACATACGTAACCAGGACGTTCTATAGCATCACTGTAAAAATACATTTTGCAACCTTTATTAAAAAGAGCGTATGTAGCTTTTGTTATTAAACAAAACAAAACAAAACAAAATGTTATTAATGAATGATTGCAAAAACATTACAGGAAATTGCATATATAGATAACTGTGTCTGTATATAAAGAAAAGTAGCTCTGACTGTGGGTAGCATGAAGCTGATAGTTTGTTATTAATGGGAAATCAATGGTTGGAAAAAAAAAATCATCCATGCAGAACAGCAGAACCGAAGCCAAACTAGAGGGCCAAAAGTTAAAGAGTATAGTTTTTCTATTTTATTTTATTTTATTTTATTTTATTTTATTTTATTTTATTTTATTTTATTTTATTTTATTTTATTTTATTTTATTTTATTTTATTTTATTTTATTTTATAAATTAGAGACTTGATGACTTCCTGTATTGTGAATACCGTCACAGCTAATGGTTACTGCATGTTGTGCTTAAAGGGGTCATATGATGCGATTTCAAGTTTTTCTTTCTCTTTGGAGTATTACAAGCTGTTAGTGAATAGATAAGATCCCTAAAGTTACAAAGACTAAAGTCTCAAACCCAAAGAGATATTCTTTATAAAAGTTAATACTCGTCCACGCCCTCCTAAAACACCTCGTTTAAACACACCCCCACATGTCTATGTCAGGATGTGGAAAGATTTGCATAACTCCGCCCAAATGTTCAAACAAAGAAATAAGGCATAACTTTGATTCTCGCTGTTGCTGCTGGACTATGTTGTGGAGACGCTGTTTCATTGTGAAAGCGAAAATACTTTTTTTGGCCTTCCAAAAGAGGACACAATTAGAAATCAGTGGTTAAGTTGTATTTACAACACTGTTCCAGAACAATTAAACCGAAATATTCAAGTGTGTGGAGCACAATTTATGGAGGACTGTTTCCTGATCCTGGGAGAGAAGACTACAATGCCGGCTGTTCTGACTTTATATGTTTTCATATTTAAAGAATTTGGCACTGATGATTCAAACTTGAGTTTTGAACAGTGTAGAGTGGAGCTTGTTGTTTGTCATTTCTCCAATCACAAATGCAGACATGGTTTTATGTTTACGCGACACGATACAACGCCACATGTAAAAAGACAGTGTAAGTCATTATAATCAGTAATTATATCCCCACTGGATGCAACAAATGGCTCGTTTGTGATGGGTTTTATTGTTTTTGTCTTGTTGCGCTGGTGTTCTGACCAGGACACGCATCACAGTATGGTAAGGGGTGTAACATTTCTGTCACATGCTTGAGGCATTCGGTCAATCACAAAGCACTGGATAGCTGGCTTATCAGCATACACCTCGCTTTTCAGACCGATGAGCTTCATAAAAATCAATGAGTTTCAGAAAGGCGGGGCATAGAGGAGAAACAATAATGTACATTATGTGGAAAATAATTTTTTTTTAACCTTTAACCGCATAAACACATTTTATTACACAAAATACACAAAATAATTTTCTTTTTAGCAACATCATGTGACCCCCTTTACAATGGACTTTAGTCATGTTATATTTAGCCAATATAGCAGATTCTCTTATTTCTTAATAACAGTGTTACAGTTTTCAGTAGGTTTACCTTTAAAAACACTTTTTTCCCTGTGTTTTGAATAAGCATACAACAGAGCTTAAATGGATATTCATCTTGTAGCACATGATCCCTGCTGGGCAGTTGAATGTGAAGAAACGCTGAAATCCATTATTGTCACTTTTGGGCTGGGTAAAAACTCAGATTGAAACAGCCCTGAGATATCTATGACAAAGTATTGAGGATTAATAAACAACATTTGAATTCTTGCCATCAAACCTGTTCACACAGAACCCCTTTTTGAAACACGAAAGAAATTGAAAAGATTGCAGAGTTCCAAGATCCGTTTTTAAGAGCTTGCTTTTTAAAGTTGATACAGTCTGGCATTAAAGCCTGAAATACAGAAAAATCAGCGAGACACAGCAGTCACCAATGTTCGTCTAGCACATGTTGGCAAAATAAATAAATAAATAAAAGCAATTACAATAAACAAACAACAACAAAAAAAGTCTGTGAAATTGGCACTTAAAACATGGTTTCTCTGAAGTTACTTCACAAAACCTACCTTGCATGCTGAAGAGAAATATGATGTCACCACCCTTGATAAACTCTCTTTTAGTGAGATCTTCGTTCATTATGGCATATTGATAGCCCCAAAAAATTCCCACATATACGGTCTCATTGCCAATGACAACTCGAGTTCCATTATTTCGAGGATTGTCCCAGTCATTTCTGCCATCTGTTACAACAAAATACAGTATGGCTTTTAGGCCCTGCAAAACTACATATAATAATAACATTGATCATCATTTAACTAAAATGCTGCATGTAATATGTTATGAGAGAAAAATAATCAGATTCTCACAGGAAGAAACCAAAGTAGGGTCAGTCGTGAAGCTTTTCTCAGAGGACATGTGCTTCTGTATGTGTGGATTCTGGTCAAGTATCTGGAAGGTTATTTTTCTCCATAGACAAGGCCACTGCAACTGGTCATCATATGCACCAGATACCAGACCAACATATACTGAAAGGTAATTCTCATACACTTTTAAGAGAGCCTGAAAGCGAAACCCTCACTGGAGTAATACAATGGACTGTACATCCAAGTGCCAGACACACTGTTGTTCAAAACCTTCTCAAAGTTCAGTTCAATTCAATTCAAGTTTATTTGTATAGTGCTTTTTACGATACAAATCATTGCAAAGCATCTTTACAGAAAATTAAGTTTCTACAATATTTAGGAGTAGCTTATCAGTGGTGACTGTCAGTTTATGTGCATACGGCAGAAATGTTCAGAAAAATCAATAAAAGACTTAAACAAACAGACGATTAACACTATTAACAGCAATTATGTAATCAAACTTATAGCAAAAGTTGGTAGTTCTGTATGTTGTCTCTGGGTTAGCATCATCTGAGGTCCTCTGAGGGGCTGGCATCATCTCTTCTCAGGTGTTCTGGATCAAAACTTGAGCTTGTGTAAATCCTAGTTACCACGTGATGTAAATTCTGTGGCAAAACAGAGAAACAAATAGAGACATAATTAGCATAGCTGCTGTTCCAGCCAAGTAAAATTAATTAGTTTAACCCAAGCTAAAGAATAATAATGCGCATTTGATCAGATATAACTGCAGTCCAAAATTATGAGATGCATTATTTGAATGCTTGGCCAAAGAGGTGTGTTTTTAATCTAGATTTAAACAGAGAAAGTGTGTCTGAACCCCGAAAATTATGAGGGAGGCTATTCCAGAGTTTGGGAGCCAAATGCGAAAAATCTCTACCTTCTTTAGTGGACTTTGCTATCCTAGGTACTATCAAAAGTCCAGCGTTTTGTGACCTTAGGGAGCGTGATGGATTGTAGCGTGGTAGAAGACTAGTTAGGTACGCAGGAGCTAAGCCATTAAGGGCCTTATAAGTAAGTAATAATATTTTGTAACTGATACGGAACTTAATAGGTAGCCAGTGCATATTTTCTTGACCTGGTAAGGACTCTAGCCGCTGCATTTTGTCCTACAGATAATATTAAATAAACATTTTTAACAGGTTAAATGTTGATTATTAGTAACGCAAACCCCTTTATCTAAACCTCTCTACTTAACCGTTGGTCACACAGCCACAATGTTTGTCATTTTTTTCAATGTTTTTTTTATTTGTTTTTGTAGTTCTGAACCGAATCATTCATCAAAGCGCAATGGATTGTGGGTAATACTGGGTATATCTGAATATCTGAGTGTGCACGGATCCACATTTCAAAAATTTACCTGAAATAGTAGACCATCCGGGGCTTCTGGCATACTCTTTTCAACATACTATGCTTTTGGACACACTTATTTTAATCTCACAGACCATTTAGGATGGATAGTATGCACATTGGGACACAGGGAAAAATAATAAATAGGGAGACAAAGGAGGAGGATAACGAAGGAGACACAGGTGGAGCAACTGAAACAATAATGAGGTAACAAGACGGGCGGGGTCAGACAATAGACAGGAGAACACATGGCACCAACAAACACAAGCAACAAGTCATGTGCCCAAACAAACACACAGTGACATCTGGTGGCCAACTAGGGCACACCAGCAGAACGGTATATAATAGTAATGCTATAATACTCCATAGAGTTACTTTCAAAGAGATCAGAAACGATATCTTTGGATAGAAGTGGCATAGAAACATGAGGTTAGGCTTGTTTCACTAAGGCGGCAAACAGCCCATCACAAATAACCTTAACCACCTCCTAGCCATGCCCGGCCAACCATTTTCGAGCACCCTAGCAACCCAACCCCAAAGAGGGATATCTTTCAATCCGAATGTCATGAAGGAATAGGATTTACATAATTTATTCTGACAATCAGCCTTGACAGCATCATCATTTGCATCTGCCAAGCCATTCCTTAGCAACCAAATAGAGTACTTTAGCAGCCGTTTAGCAAGACCTATATTTCTGCATCAGATCATAGTAGAGACATGGGGATTGGCTCTTTTGACCAATGCTAGCACACAGCACTTCGAACATGCTAGTCATGTTAACATTGAATAGTTGCATGCTAATATTGATCTGCTAAGTGCTGAAACATGCTAAAAACAGCACAGTAACTACAGGTGCATCTCAATAAATAAGAATATCGTGGAAAAGTTCATTTACTTCAGTAATTCAACTCAAATTGTGAAACTCGTGTATTCAATAAATTCAGTGCTCACAGACTGAAGTAGATTAAGTCTTTGGTTCTTATAATTGTGATGATTTTGGCTCACATTTAACAAAAAAAAAAAAAAAATCACTATCTCAACAAATATAGAATACTTCATAAGAGCAATAAACAAACAAACAAACAAACATTTTTTAGTTAATTGCTGGCCTTGTGGAAAGTATGTTCATTTACTGTACATGTACTCAATACTTGGTAGGGGCTCCTTTTGCTTTAATTACTGCTTCAATTTGGTATGGCATGAGGTGATCAGTTTGTGGCACTGCTGAGGTGGTATGGAAGCCCAGGTTTCAGATCATCTGCATTTTTCGGTCTCTTGTTTCTCATTTTCCTCTTGACAATACCCATAAAAAAAAGGTCTGGTGAGTTTGCTGGCCAGTCAAGCACACCAACACCATGGTCATTTAACCAACTTTTGGTGCTTTTGGCAGTGGGAGCAGGTACAAATCCTGCTGGAAAATGAAATCAGCATCTTCAAAAAGCTGGTCAGCAGAAAGAAGCATGAAGTGCTCCAAAATTCCTTGGTAAATGGGTGCAGTGACTTTGGTTTTCAAAAAACACAATGGACTCAGGAAGAGGACGGATATCCGGGGAGGAGGACAACAAGCAGAGTCCAGGGAGGTGACGAAGGAGGGAGGAGCCAGGGAGGAGACAGGAAGGACTTGGAGCAGGAGTCCAGCTGCAACCAGGCCACAGCCATAATGACGGCCCATGGTGGAGCCGACGGAGGGAGGAGCCATGGAAGAGGGATGGCCGCCGACTCCAGAGGGCCGACCCACGATGGCGGAGCAGGTGGAGGAGGAGGCCGAGGTGGAGACGGAGAGCCAATGAGCCAGGGGGATGCCGAGGATCGAGGGGAACAGGGTGTTGCCGAGGGCTCTGGTGAGCAAGGCGGAGATCCACGGCAGAGCCGGAGCGACTGATGACCAAGGTGGAGCTGGCTGGAGGAAGGAGCCCAACGGAGCCGGTGGGATGGAGCAATGAGGTGCAGCTAGAGGAGAGGAGTCCAGAGGCGATGGTGGGTCGATGCCCGACCAAGGCGGAGCCAGTGGAACTGATGGATCGACAGGTTACGGTAGAGGCGAGAGAGCTAGGAGCCGAGGTGGAGCAGCTGGGTCTACAGGCCGAGGGATACTCCGACAATGCTGGAGGATGGCAGTCCCGCGGGGTTTGCACTGCAATGATGGTGGGCTGAGGGCGAGCAGAAGGGCTGCCAGACGACAGCGGTGGAGGAGGCTGGAGTGGGTGGGAGAGTGTGCATTTTCAAGGAGCAGGCACTGGAGGGCACTTTCTAGGAGCAGGCACTGGAGGGCACTTTCTAAGAGCAGGTCAATGGAGGCACTTTCTAGGAGTAGGCACTGGAGGATTGGAAGCCCCCTCAGGGCTGGACGGGAGAGGACCAGTGGAGATGACGGAGAGAGGGAGTAGTTCGGTCTCCAGGGGCACCGGTTCCAGCCACGATGCAGGGGGCGGAGCTCCACTCCACACTCACACCGTCCACAGCCCTCTCCCTTGTGGTGGACACTGTAGCCGGCTCTCGCACCTGGTCTGATGGGTTAGGCTCCATATCTGGGGCGATCCTCCACTCAGTCTCTCTGCATTGCACTGGCTTGTTGATCGTGGTAGTAATGGGCTCTCCGTCATCAGTGGGCTCGGGCTGATGCTCCGCACCCATGCTCGCCAGAATCCACTCCACGAAGGCGGTGAAATCCGCTCGAGAGCCATCTTCAGACGACGGCGCTCTGCACGCGGGGTTGAGGCTGGCGTCATAGAATGAGCAGAGTGCGTTGTCCAGGTAGGTGGTAAGATGGCTATGGCCAGAAATGGTCTGGTATGACCCTCGAGCGAATGCTCCCCCTGCTCCAGCAGGAGGATGAGGAATTCTGGGTGGATGTAGGGATCCATAGAACACAATGGGAAGAAAAAACTGAGGAAAAAAGGGAAAACAAACGGAGGGGAGACACACAATAAACTGTTGTTGGTCAGGTCTTTTGTCACACTATGCTACTTAGGATGCATGCATGAGGCACTAATACATAAAACAGGCTTTAATCCATGTTACACAGGGAATATCCATACAGGAGACACATCAATGTAATCAGGAGACACATCAATGTAATCAGGAGACACATCAATGTAATCAGGAGACACATCAATGTAATCAGGAGACACAACAAACAAGATCTGAATAGGCTAGGGCTTTTAAAGGCAGGATAATTGGGAAAACACAGGTGTATGGAATGACTAAATTAACAGGGACACGGAACACATGGGGAAGAAACTAGACACACCTGCATTCAAATTAAAACAATCAATGGGAGACAAACTGGGTCACAGGCAGGTCCATAATCTTTACAATTACCTTATTTTTTTGGGGAGATTCTCTTTTTCACATACAAACATATACTGTGGCTTGAGACCTGGTCTATTATGACACTTTTATGGAGCTTTTGCATATACTGAACCTTGAAAAGCTCAGTCTCAAGTCATAGCACTTCTACAAAATACATATCATGACAAAACAGTTTATTTTTTTCTTTTTGGTGTAGTAAAAGTAAATCGCAAATAAATTTAAATATATAATGTTTTATAATATAAAATATATTTATAAAAAAAGGGGATGCTGCCACATGTATAAGAGGATTTGTTGGATTTTGTTGATGCTGCCACTTGTATAAATACTGTGGTGGCACAAAGTTCATAGCTTTATAGTGCTTAATTAAAAATATGAAATAAAAAAATTAAAAGAAACTGTATATTAATTTTCCACCCACTTTCTTAAAAAAGCCATTATTTAATGTGATAATAAATGAAGTAAACTAAAGTTAATCAGTAACTGATAATCTGTGAATTGCTATGACAAATGAACTAAATAATAAAAAAAATCTGGTTCATTTCAGAGATCTTATTATTCAAAGCTAACAACTGAGACTGAGCTAAATGCAAATTTTTATAACACCCACTGAATACACCATGACTCTGTGTCTAGAGAAAGGAAATGAAAATGATTTCTATGGTGATCCGTTTGTATGGAGACTCTGTATCAGTAGGTTCAAAGCACAACATCATGTGACAGGAGGCTGAAGTGACAGTGGGGGGAGCGGCACTGACAGCATGGCACTGGATGATGGACTTTGATTTTTTATTTCTCTGGATAATTCAGCTGCGCGCACACAGACACAGACACAGACACAGACACACACACACACACACACACACACACACACACACACACACACACACACACACACACACACACACACACACACACATATATAAAGCCAGACTGTCCTCTTTAAAGCTTACTGGACTAAGCAAAACCTGTGGGACTTGAAGGTAATTTAAGCTGGACAGACTATAACAAATTACTAACATAACATAACAAATTTCTCAGTAAAAAGTATCGTGTAAATAAATATGCAATGCTTTAGGATATATAAATATATATATAAAAATATTTTTTTTCTCTCTCTGTTTTTTAGCAAACAACTGTGAACATGAAGTTGTATCTGGTTCTTGCCTTAGTGGCATTCACAGGTAATCCAAATATGGCAACTAGCCAAAAAACTATTTATCAATTAAAATAATATTAGAGCTATGCCAAGACTTGCACTGAACTTTCATTATTAATTTCATGTTAAATAACCATAACAAAAGAACAATAAAAATTAAATTTTTTTGAGAAAAAAAGAAACTACAAATATGAAAAATTCTCATACGGCAATGTTTAGCTGTTTAAGCAAATTTGTAAACTGTCTGTCAGACTTAAACTTAATTTTTGTATTTTTACTAGGTTGCCAAGCCAACCTATTTTATGCTGATGAGCCCAAGCCACAGCTGGAACAGCTGACCGATGCATTCTGGAGTTATGTTGCCCAGGCCACACGCACCGCAGAGGACACGCTGAAAATGATCAGAGAGTCTCAACTTGGTCAGGAAGTCAAGTAAGTAATGTTCACAGTATATGTTTGAAATAATAAATTCTTGAATTGCATTATTGTAAAAATACTTTTCATATTGCAGTACTAGGCTGACCCAGAGTGGCGATATGGCCAGTGAATATGCTGTCACCCTCAAGAAACAGATGGATCCTCTGACTGAAGAGCTGGTGACTAAAATCACCAAAGAGGCTGAAGTGTTGAGGGAGCGTCTGGGCCAGGACTTGATGAATGTAAGAGACAAACTGGAGCCCTATGCTGACAACCTCAAGAGCCAGATCCAGCAGAGAGTGGAGGAGCTCAGGACGGCCATGGCTCCCTTTGCTGATTCCCTGGATTCTGAGACCCTGAAGGCCAATCTGCTCCAGAAGAGTGAGGAGCTGAGAGGAAACCTGGAGCAGAGCGTGAAGGAGCTGCAGTCTCAGCTGGAGCCCTACACTGCTGAGATCAAGGAGAAAGTGGACAAACATCTGCAGGAGTTTCAGAAAACCATAACACCTCTGACTGAGAATCTTCAGGCCCAGATTAGAGAGAGAGCCCAGATGGTCCAGCAGAGTCTCACACCCTACACACAGGACCTAAAGGCCCAGCTCACCTCCCTGTATGAGTCCTTTGCCAAGAGAAATTAGATTCTTCAAAGACTTCTTTTGTAACTAAAAGAACTGTTTTTTCCTTCCATTGTGACTCCAAAATTCCATATCTCTCCAATAACCTCGACATAAATCAGACTACTAGGCAACAACAATATCTTTTTGATCTTACACAGTGGCGATTCTAGACTTTTTTAACAGGGGTGGCCTTAGTGGAGCAATGATTAATTCAAGGGTGGCATCATAAAATCATGCATCGAACACCATACTCATAAATTGAAGGACAAAGGCCGTACTCTTACATCAAATTTATTTTTATTTGAATAAAATCAAATATAAATAAACAAACATCTCAAACATAAAAATACACCTTCAAGACTTTTTGTTTTTCACAATAACAACTCAAACATAATATCTTTGGCCATCTATTTCTATAGCTGTTAACATCCAAAACCCAAGTTCTCAGCTAAATACTATTTATTCATGGAACAATGAATTACAATTTGTTTGCCCATCTATATATTGGTGTTAAAACAACTGAATGCACCGATTTTTGTGTGAGCTGGCGAAAACCTTGTTAAAGTCATCCATATTTAAAGCTTTTGCTCTCCTGGATTCAATACTTAACACACAGTAAGCTGAATCTTTGCTAACAGAGTACTCTAACCAAGAATACTTGCTGTACCACTGCGGGTTAAATGCCCTTCTTTTCTGACCTTGTGTGGTCTTGGGAAACATCCTCAGCACAGGTTGAGTTGGATCTGCTGCCCTTAATTCAGCAAATCATACAAACATGTGTTTTTTATATATATTTTAACCAGGATAAAACATACAGTACACACCATGAGGTCCAGGGGTTGGGTTTGTAGCTGCACGTGGACAACCAGTGAGACAAGATGATGATGGTGGACCTAAATTTAAATGTAAAATACATTTTGTTGTATTAACTAAAACAAGTGCAATTCAATCAGATATAGCTGAGATGACATACCCTTATAAGGATCTGAAGTGTCTCCAGCACCCTTGTCTGAATCTGAAATAGCATTTAGAATGATTTCACATGATTTCACTTAGATGCCTAAACATTTTTATTTTGTGTAGGCTAAATAAAAATGCTGTTAATATTTTTTTTCCAAATACATAGCCTATTAAATCAATGATACCATAAAATTTAATTCTAGATTTTACATACCCAGGCCATCAGGTGAAGCTGCTAGCTCAGTCGCTTCACCCTGCCTGTCATCCTGATCTGACTCGCTAACATTATCTGAACCACTGCTGGCACTGCTAACGTCAGCTGCTCTGATCAGTTCACTGTCTTCATCAGGTTTGCTTTTCTTGCTAACTAAGAACTGTTGGATATTCTGGTTCCTTTCATACTGCAATGAAGTCAGATTTCCTTCAGAACAGTCCAAACCAACCCCTAGGCTACATAAACACCAATTAAATACTTTTTTTTCCCATTTACATTATTAGTAATTATTACTTACATTATTATTAGAAATTGAAATGAAACAAACATGAAATGGCACAATGCACAACAAAGAACGTATTATTTGCAATTAATTACATAAAATTAAAGCTTAATCAAAGGCCACATCTGACCTGTGAGCTAAACTATTACTATTTATAAAGTTTAAACGATATAGACTACTCTTTCATGTCATTACTGCATTGGTGATGTGCAAGTCGAATTCAGTGCCTGTCACTTTAAGGCCCTGACGGCCGTGAGGTTTGCTTGATTCTCACGGTTTTTTAAGCTAAATTGTTGTTGTGTGCATTGTGCATAAGGATATGTGGGATGAAATGAATTATGTTTTCCATGTCATTTGTTAAAATAAATGCTCTAAAGCCTAACAACTCGAAGAAAATCTGTCTTGGATTACAGGAGATACTGTAAGTGTCTTGTAATGATGATTTCTATGATTTTGGCGAGCACAAATAACTATCTCCAGATGTAAATGGTTGCATATCCTATTACTCAAATTCAACTAAACCCACCAGTAGGCTAGACCTTAATTTCACAGCATAGGTATGTTAGCAACACAGGGCTTGAAAACATTGACTGTATAGCCTATAGAACAAACAAAAACGAAACCCTGCGTGGAATTTATCTGGGAATATAGCCTAAGCCTAACTTACTGAAGGTAGGGGCGAGCTATGGCGTGTTTAATTTGGTTAAAATATTATGTAGGCTACGTTTTTTTGCACAAAATTGCGTCTGCTAATCTGCTAATGATAAATCTTTAAATGCTTTTTACAAAAGTAGCCTACAGTTAACAGTTAATGACCTAGCAAATGTCGACTGAGTAGGCAGAATAGGCTGGTAACTTACAGTAGATAAATTAGCCTACATGACGTGATTCAACAGACGTGATACTGGGCTGTGTGTGCGATTAGATATCAAGGCAGATGTGATAGGTAAATAGATATATTTGCGTGCTAGCACAAGTAGTAGTGCTGTAAACTCAGATGCTAAAAAACAATAAGCCATGTATCGTTGGTTAGCTTATATCAAACACTTGCTACTTACATTTCTGAGTTCTGGTGTCTGACTGTCCAAGCTCCCGCGCTGATTTAAAGGCAGCAAAGTGCGTCAACAAGGTTCCGCCTTTGACCACGTTAATGGGCAATCGTAGAGTAGGATTTTGGGGTGGCACCTGGGGTGGCCAATCGAATCTCAGGGGTGGCGTGGGCCACCCCAAGCCACCCCTCTGGCTCCGCCCCTGATCTTACAGTACATGTAGACCAAACACTAATATAGAGAAAAAAAAGTGATTCTTTTTTTCTGAAATACTGTTAACAATTCATACAAATGCAGAAATGTTGCTCTTTTCTAACTGTTGTGTATTTATCTCAATTTAGCAAGTCTTTATTACGTCTGATAGAAAATGTTGTTTCTTGCAAATGCCAAGTGTATCATTTGCCTTATTTATGCAACAATAAAACATCTGCCATTTATTAACATTTTCTAAATATTTTATGTCTAGTTGTGTCGATCAACACAAATGAATTGTCATATACTTCTAAATATTACATTTAATAGCCCTGAAAATGCACAAAGTAGAGACTACATACTTACATTTTAAAAATAAAATCACCAAGACAAAATAGGTATGTTTTCATTTCTATAAAAATCTATTTATATAACCAAGAGAAGTGCTTCTAGAAAATAATAATACAAGAGTGACAGTCTGGTTTGAAATGTTCAAATGTGGCATTTGACACCATATCTAATACACAGACAGAAATATATAATATTTCTAAAAGTCTAAAAAGAAAGTCTAAGAAATCATGCAGAAATAATAAAGGTCCCCTCAACTGATTTCTTTTAACACATAATAAAGATTAGATAAGGTTAAAAACTTTCCAAAGGTACAGTCACTTCTGGTTGCACTAATGGTAGATCATTCATTAACATAATGTCTGTACTTCATTATCAGTGATGACGCAGGTGTATGCAGTAACTCATGGGCCTGGTGCTTTCATCTTTAGACAAAGAGCCTGTAAACACAAAATATCTAGATGTAAAAATACTAGTTACGAGTACAATACTATACTTGAACAATACTAGTTCAAAATATATTGTATGTAAAATATGATTAAATTGTTTAAATTAACCAACGAGGCTAAAGTGTTGAGGGAGCGTTTGGAAAAGGACCTGAACACCATATGAGACAAACTGGAGCCCTGTGCTGACAACCTCGAGAGCCAGATCCAGCAAAGAGTGGAGGAGCTCAGGACGGCCATGGCTCCATATGCTGACTCCCTGGATTCTGAGACCCTGAAGGCCACTCTGCTCCAGAAGAGTGAGGAGCTGAGAGGAAACCCGGAGCAGAGCGTGAAGGAGCTGCAGGTTCAGCTGGAGCCCTACACTGCTGAACTCAATGATAATGTGGACCAATATCTGCAGGAAATGCAAAAATCTTTTGTTGCATCACCTGAAGATCTCCAGGCCCATATTTAATCTGAGTTACACTGGAGTTCTCTTTCATATTTTTATATATGCATTGTGATGTTTCTTTTTTTTTTTTTTTTTTTTTTAATTTTCCTTGTTATTGCAACAATAAAACATCTGCAATCTATTATCATTTGTCACTGATATGTCGAAGACTGCATGTCCAATATAGAGAAAAGAAAATTGAGATTAATAACTCCTTGCTCACACTTTTGATTTATGCTATGCGATGAAGACCTTAGTGGTCATCTTGCATTGTATTAGTGTGCAGAAATATTACAGCAAAATACATATCTACATCTGAATTATGCACATGAATAAATATATGATAAAAATAAACGTTAATTTAATCACATCATATTTTTGAGGAGGATCAGTCTGCCTTGCCTCCTTGGTCCAGTGGAATTTTATAGGTTTTATTAAGTTTTCTTGAGTTCCTTTAATAATTTAGACCATCAATATTTTAGCTAAATTTGAAATATTTTCTACAACTGTTTCGTTTAAGTGTGATATTTCACTTCAGGCTTGATTTGTGTATTCATCACCTATGATCCATGTTTTGCTTCTGTGCAGAAATTGATGATAACATTAATAATTTAAATAAATTAATTAATTAATAAGAATACTAACCCTTATGACATCACTAGCAGTGACAGTGCTCTCTAGTGGTGAAAAAATGCAGTTTCATATTCTTGTATTCAGTAAAGTCTATGCTGTATTTCCTGTCAGCTTTTTTTTTTTTTTTTTTTGGAAAATTTTATCTTTACCAAGTTATTTTTTCTTCCTCATAATATTATTTGATCCTTTTTGGGTTATTAAAAGCAAATACTGAGAATTATCCTTTCTGAACTTCACTTTTGACCACTATGTAGTTTATTATAGTCTAGTGAAACTGGAGGAATTTATTGATAAAATTGCACAGTTTAACCAGCTAAATATTGTTACTGAATTCAGCCCTGTTATTGAGGTCATGATAATTCCATGGGGTACTTACAGGATCAGTCTCTGGGGTCTCTGGAGTCTATACTATTTATATTATATTTAATAAATGGCAAATTATTATCATTGCTAATAAAAGTTATATCCTAGATTTAAGGCTAAAAAGGCAAGTGCAAAGCTGTCTAAAGCCAGCAGAAACAGAAACAAGGTTTTGAGTGATGTGTCAGATCTTATCAGGGCGTGCAGAATATCTTTTATCACTTGCTGTTTTATTAGGTCAAATGTTCAAACTTGGGGCTCTATCTGGTTTAAGTACTTAAGATGGACTTTAAATATTTAGAAGATTTTTTAATTAGATTTCTAGTCAATTATAGGTTAGATATATTTTTATATGTAATTTTCTTGGTTGTTTTTAAGCAGTGGGGAATTCTATTTTAAGATATTATAAGTATTTTAATGACACTTGTGTCATGTTAAGTGCTAATAATTTACACATACTTATTGTTACCCATTAAATATTCTATCAAGAAATTTCAAATACAAAGTTCCACTCTTATCATTATCTGCACTGAATTTGAGAGTCTGTGGTGGTTGAAGGTACAGTCAGGACGTTATGATGTGGAGTAGTGACAGCAAGGCACTACCCACTGGACTTTGGGTTTCCACTACAGCAATCACCTCCCCACACTATTTAAATTCTGATGTGAAACAGCCACCTTCACACTTGTTCTTCAGACAGGACAGCGTCAGTTAAAACACATTGATACAGGTAAGAAGACTATATATATAATATTTAATATTTATATATAATAAATGTATGTATAAGACAGAGACTCGAAAGTGTTTTTTACTTACAGACTAAAACTGAACACCATGAAGGTTCTTGTGGTACTTGCACTTGCTGTATTTACAGGTAAAAAAAAAAACAGATCAAATTAAAATATTAAATTTAAAAATATTTCTGGTTTGATTAATTTGCAGAGCATAATAATACAATTTGATCATTCTGAAATGCTCGATCAACAGGTTGCCAGGCCAACCTTTTCTATGCTGATGAGCCCAAGCCACAGCTGGAGCAGCTGACAGATGCTTTCTGGAGCTATGTGGCCAAGGCAACACAAACCGCAGAGGAAACTGTCAAGATGATCAGGTCTTCTCAGCTGGGACAGGAAGTCAAGTAAGTCAAGTACATTTACCAGCAGAAAACAATTATTTAGAATATTTCTTGTGCCCTGAGATGAAACTCCAATGTTCTTCTTCATATCGCAGTACTAGGCTGACCCAGAGTGGCAATATGGCCAGCGAATATGCCGTCACCCTCAAGAAACAGATGGATCCTCTGGCTGAAGAGCTGATGACCAAAATCACCAAGGAGGCTGAAGTGTTGAGGGAGCGTCTGGGCCAGGACTTGATGAACGCAAGAGACAAACTGGAGCCCTATGCTGACAACCTCCAGAGCCAGATCCAGCAGAGAGTGGAGGAGCTCAGGACGGCCATGGCTCCATATGCTGACTCCCTGGATTCTGAGACCCTGAAAGCAACTCTGCTCCAGAAGAGTGAGGAGCTGAGAGGAAACCTGGAGCAGAGCGTGAAGGAGCTGCAGGCTCAGCTGGAACCCTACACTGCTGAGATCAAGGAGAAAGTGGACCAGCATCTGCAGGAGTTTCAGAAGACCCTGACCCCCCTGACTGAGGACCTCCAGACCCAGATCAGAGAGAGAGCCCAGATGGTCCAGAAGAGTCTCACACCCTATGCTGAAGACCTCAGGGAAAAGCTGGACCCTTACGCACAGGACCTGCAGGCCCAGCTCACCTCCCTGTACGAGTCCTTCACCAAGAGAAATTAGATGCTTCAAAGACTTCTTTTGTCACTATCAGAACTACAGAACCGCCCATGAACTTCAAAGTTTGACACATTTGATCTGTTTTTCTCCATTTATATATCCTACCATGCCCTACACTAAAGCAAAAAAGTAAACATTTGATAAAAGTCTCATTGATTACATTACGCAATATCCATTGTCCTTTACATTTGCAAATTCTCTTTTTTTTCTGTGTAAAAGTGGATATTTATTTAGTAAAAAAAAAGAAAAGAAAAAGAAATGTGATATATGTTCACATGTTCTTGTATTCTTTTTTGTAAGTTTACAGATTCCACATTTATTTTAATGATGAATAAAATATTATTTATTAACAGAATGGTGTTTTTTTTTTCTTGAAAGATATATGTGAGTCACATCCATATTAGCAAAACAAACAAATCCTTGATAAGAAAAAAGAAATCAAACAAACTTTTTTTTTTTTTCTTTGGAGTAGGCACTGACAACTGTGCCCTAAATTAAACACAACATTAAATATACTACTTGATAAGTGTTAACAAAAAATCTAAAAAAAAAAAAAGGGGAAGAAATTCTACCAAATACCATAATTTTTGAGATGCAACATCAAAGTCTGCCCTACAATTGTTCCTTAAATGACCATTGCTTTTAGCTACGCAGAGAATGTGAGGATCTGTTGTGACAAAAAGTCCCAATCAGGAAATTTTGTTATGAAGTAATCATGTCAATCAGACACTACCCACTGGACTTTGGGTTTCTATTGCAGCAATCATTTCTCTGTGGTATATAAATGAAGATTTTTCTGGTCATTGCATTGGTGTTGTGTACAGGTTAGACATATTACAAAAAAAAAAAAAAAAAAAAAAAAGGATTGATCAAGTATTATCACAGTGTTATTGAAAATATCTTGTCTTTAAATGTACTATATGCACACTATTCATATTATATTTTCTTGTGGATGGCAGAAAATATGCCATGCATTAAGCTGACCGAAATATTTTTTTGTAAGGCATAATAATAAAACATTATATTACTTGAACATATATCTGCAGGTTGCCAAGCCAACCTATTCTATGTAGATGAGCCTAAGCTACAGCTGCAGCAACTGACTGATGCATTCAGGAGCTATTTTGAACGAGCCAAGATTAGAACTTCCCAACTGGGGCAAGAAATCAAGTAAGTCAAGAAAATGTACTTACGGGAAACTGTAGTAATAACTTCCTTCAGCATTTCTAATGCCATGAAATGACAATGATAGGCTAACAGAAAATGTTGATATGGCCAGCCAGTACACCACAAACCTGAAGGAACAGATGGATCCTCTGGCTAAGGATCTGATGACCAAAATCACCAAAGGTGTTGACATGCTGAGGGAACGTATAGAGAAGTTAGTGAGCACTGTGAGGTGTGCACTGAAGCCTTATACTGAATATGTCACCAGTCCATTTGAGAAGGATGTGGATTACATAAGAGAATCCCTGGATTTTGAGGACCTGAAGGCCACTGTGCTCCAGAGGAGTGAGGAGCTGAGAGACAGCCTGGAGCAGGGCGTGAAGGAGCTGCAGGCTGGAGCCCTTTACCTGAGGGAAACGCTGGATCCCTAAACCAGTAAGCTAGCCCTACCAAGACCACCTAAATGACAACCTAAATATTCTGATAATTTGATTTGTTTTATTATTAACATGAATGTTTTTCTATGAAATAACATTTTGATTCCCAAATCAAAGATAGAACAATCATGATTTTCATCCAACACAAAGCACTCAAAGAGAGAACAAGAAGGCCAATATATATGTGTAACATCTAAATATTTTAATATAGCCTTTTTAATTTTTGAATCATCTACATTGACAGTTGCATTGATTATTCTTTAATTTTCCATATAAATGAAGTTATCAAAATATTTTTATTTGTTTTAGAAAATAATGACAATATGTTTTTTAAAAGAGCTTTTCATTTTTTTATGCTACCATTAAACACTATTGTTGTAACACAATGTCTTTGTAGAAGATGTGCTGTATATTCAAATTACTAAGTCCAATAAATTATATAGAAACACATACACGTTTCCTCATTACAGTGACCATACCTGGGGCCTCGTTTATAACCAATGCGTATGCACAAAACCTGCCCTGTAAGAGGTGTACGCCACTTCCAACGCAAATGCAGGGATTTATAAAAAAAAAAAAAAATTGACTGAAAAATTTGTACACCTGCATGCAAACTCTGTCCCATGTGTATGGACTTTGTTTTCCTGGTGAAAGAAAAGTAATGAAGTAAACAACAATTTTAAACTGTTTTAATTTCATCATATACATTTACATTAAATATTCCACTCTCATTAATGGAGATAAGCACTGAAATTACATAAAGTCATTACGCAGAAGTCAAACCAAAATTATATGAATTAAGACATGGCATATTTGTAGAAGTTCCGCTTGATTACTTTTCCTGTTGTCAGGTGCGTCGGACTGGGGGTAAAACCAGTACTGATTACCAGGGCCCCAATGTTTTAATGACAGCGAGGAATGCTATAGGTGCACAATAATTTATCTTTAAAGTAAACTGCACATCTCATTTATGAGAAAATATTTTTAGCTACAACAATGATCAATGATGAGTACTTACTGTGGCGGACATTGCTGGATTCGGTGGAACGGTCTATTGTCCGATTTGAACAGGACCAGTGATAATAGCTTATTTCAGTAATATTATATTTACTTGTAATATCTTCTTTAGTTGTTCATCAGTCTTGTTTCTAGTCTTGTATTCTTATTATTGCTAGGATTTTATACTTTGGTTATTTATAAGTCTAAACTTAAAGATATTTCCTTTACATTTTTTTTATTTATTATTAAATTTTACTTTATTTTTTCTTAATTATCCCCCCCCCCCCTTTTATTTTTACATCATGCTGTTTTCCCTTGTTGTTTGGTCCTGTTGTGGGTGTTTATGCTGTGAGTTCCCTCCAGTCCTGCTCTACCAGCCTGAGACTCCCTGCCTGTTGGTTCACCAAGTCGGTCTGCCAACCAAACCTGGTGCTGAGAACCTAATCTCTGATACTGGCCTGCTTTGAGTCCCTTCACTCTGACTGAATGCTCTGCTGTTCTCTGCTCTGGTCTTCTCCCCATCCTTCGGCCCGGTTTGGCCTACAACTGAGACTGTTGTCCAGACTGTCTACCTCTTAGGGCATAGTTCTCTTCCTGCTGGTTGGAGCGGTCTCAAGATTGTCTACCCCTGTGCTTTGTGAACTTGTGTGTTTTCAATAAATCTTTGATTCACTCAGTCTGACATTACGAACCAGCCACAGGACCCAGAAATATGAATATCTGAGTGGTCCCTCACTAAAGCTAAGCAGGCCAGAGCCTGGTCAGTGCACTGGTGGGAGACCATTAGTGAAAATGTAGCTTGCTGCTGCAGCAAGTTTTAGTCCAGCCAGCGGGGGTGATCATTCCCAGGCTTGAATGAGTGCAAAAGTCCTAGTGTAATGATGCAGATTTTAGACTGTGAAAAGGAGCATCCTGGAGATGAGGCATTAAGATGGTCTCCTGACATTCTGTTGTCATGAATTCCCCATCTCAGTTACGAATTTGACTTTGTTTTCTTTTTGAAGCTGGTTTTTGAAGGCCGTTGTGGAAAACTAGCTTGCTGCTGGAGCTAGTTATAGTCCAGCCAGCAGAGGGTGATCATTCCCTGACTTGTATGAATCTGACTTCAGAATGTAAAACGAAGCAACCTTCTGATAAAGCTTTAGACCGGCACCTGTAAAAAGGAGCGTCATTCAGATGAGGCATTAAACTGGCCTCCTGACATTCTGTTGTCAATAATTCCCCACCTTAATCATGAATTTGACCTTATTGTTTAAGCTGGTAGTGCATCCTGATGGCCACATTGAGCATTAAGGCGCAGGCTACAAACGGAGCTGTGGCATGCAGTAGGCAGTGTTTGTTCCTCCTGCAACTGCTCAAAGAATTAATAATCTAAAATCACAACTTTTACTGTTACTGTTTCAATAGTAAATTATACATATTCAACCTATAGCTTACATATATTTTTATCTTCTGAGTTTACAAGAATTCTGTTCCACTTCAAACTAATATAATGTCTTTCATTTAGCCAAAGAAGGAATGATCCTTTACTAAACTAACATAAAGAGTATCCCTGAAAATCAACTCTAATTCTTGTCAGAATGACAAAGTTAACTTTTCACTACGTTTGTGCTCCCTTTTGCATAAAAATGTTCCTTAAAAAAAGAAAGCATTTTTAAAATTTTATGAAGATCAGACATTCATCAGCAGCAGTAGTTTGGTTCTAGATCAAACAGCTGCCCTTATCTCTAGAGGTGTGGCAGACGTGTAACCTGGACTGAGAGTTCAACTTAGAGTGAATTTATAGAGCTCATAGGTTTGTCCAGGATCAAAAACACATATCTCTTTGAGTGATGTGTCAAACCTTATCAGGAAGTGAACAAAGTCTGGTGTCATTTGTTACTGTTATTAGTTCAAAGGTTCAAAACCAGTTTCTGTCTGGTTTCATAGATTAAGTGACTCAGATCAACAGTTTCATAAAGGGCAGTATTCAAAATGTCTTTACATTAAAAGTTGAAAGGAGATTGTCTGTTCTTGAATCCCCTGTAATTATTTAAACAAACACACACACACACACACACACACACACACACACACAATTATGAGTTCATAGAAACAATTTAGAAACATCATAATTTCTTTATTTCTATCACACTGAAGAAAACTCTTTTAATTAAGAGAATTTACTAAATAGTCTTATGTGTTCATCTAAAACAATATTTATATTGGCATTTGGTTGTATGGTTTATTGTCCAAGAGTTATCATAGTCTGTATTGAATTCAGGAATCTTTGGTGATAATAGGTACAGTCAGGACGTTATGATGTGGAGTAGTGACAGCAAGGCACTACCCACTGGACTTTGGGTTTCCACTACAGCAATCACCTCCCCACACTATATAAATACAGATGTGAAACAGCCACCTTCACACTTGTTCTTCAGACAGGACAGCGTCAATTAAAACACACTGACACAGGTAAGAAGACAGCCCTACTTTTTAGTCAGTTCAAACCCAAGCACTTTATACATAATGGATTTATGTAAAAGAGACTGATAAATGTGTATTTTACTTACAGACTAAAACTGAACACCATGAAGGTCCTTGTGGTGCTTGCACTTGCTGTATTTACAGGTAAAAAAAAAAAAAATTAAAATGCAAAATTTAGATCTTATTAAAAATGTTTCTGGCTTGGTAAATTTTCAGAGTGTACTAACAATACAATTTGATCATTCTGAAATGCTCGATCAACAGGTTGCCAGGCCAACCTATTTTATGCTGATGAGCCCAAGCCACAGCTGGAGCAGCTGACAGATGCTTTTTGGAGCTATGTGGCCAAGGCAACACAAACCGCAGAGGAAACTGTCAAGATGATCAGGTCTTCTCAGCTGGGACAGGAAGTCAAGTAAGTCAAGTACATTTACCAGCAGAAAACAATTATTTAGAATATTTCTTGTGCCCTGAGATGAAACTCAAATGTTCTTCTTCATATCACAGTACTAGGCTGACCCAGAGTGCCGATATGGCCAGTGAATATGCCGTCACCCTCAAGAAACAGATGGATCCTCTGACTGAAGAGCTGATGACCAAAATCACCAAGGAGGCTGAAGTGTTGAGGGAGCGTCTGGGCCAGGACTTGATGAATGTAAGAGACAAACTGGAGCCCTATGCTGACAACCTCCAGAGCCAGATCCAGCAGAGAGTGGAGGAGCTCAGGACGGCCATGGCTCCATATGCTGACTCCTTGGATTCTGAGACCCTGAAGGCCAATCTGCTCCAGAAGAGTGAGGAGCTGAGAGGAAACCTGGAGCAGAGCGTGAAGGAGCTGCAGGCTCAGCTGGAACCCTACACTGCTGAGATCAAGGAGAAAGTGGACCAGCATCTGCAGGAGTTTCAGAAAACCCTGACCCCCCTGACTGAGGACCTCCAGACCCAGATCAGAGAGAGAGCCCAGATGGTCCAGAAGAGTCTCACACCCTATGCTGAAGACCTCAGGGAAAAGCTGGACCCTTACGCACAGGACCTGCAGGCCCAGCTCACCTCCCTGTACGAGTCCTTCACCAAGAGAAATTAGATGCCACCAACAGACTTTTATCAACTGCTGCTAATGTAATTAGATGTTAGATTCAGTTCAATGTGAAAGTATTTTCGTCACTGTCTGTGGTTAACACTAACAACTGCAGCTGACCTTACAGTGACTTGATGGAAGTATTTATTCTCAACCATGTAACAAAACACTAATTATGTAATGTTTGAAATGTTTTAATTTAAACTAAATAAATGTTTTGTTAAATGAAATTAGTCTAAAATGTTTTTTTACTGGTTATGGGGTTGAAGTTCTAAGACCCAGTTATTTTTATTCTAGAATTCACATTTTCAAATATCTAAGGAATGTTAACGACATCAAATCGATGCTGATGCCCTCACTGTTAAGATAGATGCTAAATTTTAAACTGATAAATTCCAGTTTATTTTACTTAGTTTTACATACAAAACAACAAAACTCTTCATGACATAAAATACATTAGTATCTCATTAGTTAAAAATTAGGGGAGACCGGGGGCAGTTGTACAGGGGAGTGATGACACTTAATCTGCACATGCTCAGTAGGATTCTCACGCTGCCTGTGAAAAAGAGCACAATCATTTCACCTCAGCAGAAGTTTTTAACAAAATACTGATTTTGAAGTATGGAAGTTACTTTTTGGATATACAGTATTTTTCTTCCTCTGTCTAAAGTTTAGACTGCTAATTTAAACTTACATACATTTTATCTCTAGGTTATTGATTAAAAAAAATAACATTAACAACCTAAGCTAATATAGGCGTGGCTAGGCTGTAACATCTGTATTACATGTATGGTCTGTCTCCTGTGTTTCATTGTGTTCTTGGTTCAGTCCCTGTAACCTAGTTCTCCCCAGTCTGTTTAATTAGTCGTGTCATACACCTGTGCCCTGTTTATCACTTATCTCATCTAGCTCCCTCATTTGTTCGAGTGTATATATACTCCCTGTGTCTCTCAGTTCTTTGTCCAATCTCGTCTAGGTGTAACATCAGTGGATGTATTTGCCTTTTTACTCTTGCATTTCCCTTCTGTGAATTTATTAAAGACTGCATTTTGGAATTCTCCTATGTTGTACACCAGCCGATTAATTTATTTGAGTAAAATATATTTAAATAGTATATATATATATATATATATATATATATATATATATATATATATATATATATATATATATATATATATATATATATATATATATATATATTAGGGCTGTCAAATGATTAATCATGATTAATCACATCCAAAATAAAAGTTTTGTTTACATAATACATGTGTGCATACTGTGTATATTTATTATGTATATATAAATACACACACATGCATGTATATATTTAAGAAGAATATGTTATGTTTATATATTAAAATATATTTATATATAATATAAAATATAAGAATATAAATATATAAAATGTATATACATGTAAATATTTTCTAAATATATAATTTATGTGTGTGTATTTATATATACATAATAAATATACCCTGTACACATACATATATTATGTAAACAAAACTTTTATTTTGGATGTGATTAATCGTGATTAATCATTTGACAGCCCTAATATATATATATAGTAAGGTATACATATATATACATATATATATAATTTTTTTTTGGATGTGATTAATCGTGATTAATCATTTGTTGGCTGTCAGATATGCATTAAAACCGTTTAATGCACAGGTAGTTCCAAGTCAGTTTAATCACTGTTCTATATTAATGCGCTGCTTTAATTGATGCACACACACTACACCACTCATACATAAACACTGTGAGAGGGAGAGAGGTCGGAGATTGCAGATCGCACTGTGCACACACAGAAACATATTGCTGGCACTGCCCCGCTACTTTTATTAATAAAATAGCATAGATACTAGATCGCTACATTATATTCAGCAATGAGGTAAAATTGAAGTAACTAAACAGCTTCATTGTTTGTAGAGAGAGACTCACAGATGCAGGTAATTTACACACAAAACTGTCATCTCTCTCTCAATCTATAATTCATTCAAATAAATGTGGTCTTTCCGCACTATTTCATCTCTGTATCTGATTTGAAGCGGGCAGAATGCTAGAGCTAACGAACCGTAACTGACAAAAATAACCATCATTGTTACCCTTCCAGTTAAATATTGTGCTGCTAACATCATAAACATACTTACATCGGACTTGTTTCCAGTGCGGCTCTCCGCTCTCTCAGCTGGGCCTGCTTCTCCACCACGTCACGGATCTGCTTCTCCACGGCCTCCAGCTCGAGCTACACCAAATGCAGCTTGAGCATCTCCTCACCTGCACTCAATGGCAGACACACATCTGCCATTAAAGCAAGTAACAGGTAACAGTGAGTAAAACAATGGTAATGTGTGTGAGTATTAGCAATGTAAGCGAGATTAGCGGTAACCACGCTGGCGATGCTAACAGGCTATAAGCTTTGCCATATTCTAATTTGTTACTCAAGAAACATTTCTTATTATCAGTGTGGAAAACAATTGTATTAATTAAAAAACAACATTAATTAAAAAAAACTTTGAACAGTAGTAGTTATTAGTATATGTGTTCTCATAATATTAAGTGATCATTAGATTTTTTTTATTTATTTATATAATTATTTATTTTTACTAAATTAATGGTTTTGTGTTAAAATTAGGATGAGACTATGTTTTGTTTTAGCAGTAACATGATTGGATAATTCGATAACATAAGATAATTATTTATGCATGGTACAGTCAGATACAATCTTTCGAAACTAGCAAGTGAAACATTATTCCACAATAAATGTATTATTTGAATTCTAGGCATTTTCAAAGGCTTTTTTGATAAAGGCCCTATGGTAAAGCTGGACACTTAATCAGACACCTAATTTATCCAATCATTTAGCTATTATGTGGAAAAAGGCATTACCATGTACTATGTACCCTTGGTTTCCACTGAATACTATGCAAATCCATTACCGCAGTGGTTCCCATCCGCATTCCTGGAGTCCCCCCAACACTGCACATTTTCCATGTCTCCTTTTTCTGACACACCTATTTCTGGTCTTGGAGTCTCAGCTAATGAGCTGATGATCTGAATCAGGTGTGCTTAATTAAGGTGACAAGCAAAATGTGCAGTGTTGGGGGGCATCCAGGAATGTGGTTTGGAACCACTGTATTACAGCTCCTGCACTACTTTTATGCACCACACATGCCACCTAGTGGAAGCCCACTATCATTCAGAACAAGAAAATTAGTTCGCTTTACAGCTCATGCAATGCTTTTGTTGTCGAGTGATTGCCAGTTCCTTTTTAATGGTTGCATGGAGACACATGCTTCCAGAACATTCATAAACACCCACAGCATGATCAACGTATCAAAATCCCACACAAATGCCAGCAGCAACACGTCAGGAGTTGTTCATGCATGTTTGTAAAAGTACCTCTTTTGCCATTTCCAAGAGTCTCCCACACACTCCCATCAGAACAAAAAAACAACCTTTATCTTCCACCTCACACAAAGACGCTAATCCTGCCCTTTCCAAGAGTTCACTAAGACACTACACTCCTGGAAAACAGCTGCAACCAACCTAAGCTAGTTTATAGTAGCTCTAGCTGGTCTCCCAGCTTGAACATCTGACGAGCGCCCCACTAAAACCAGAAAACCTCATTTGCCTGAGCAGCTTAGGCTGATTTAAGCTGCTTTTTTGCTTTGTTTTTTTATTTGTTTGTTTGTTTGTTTCAGCTGAAGAGCATGACACTAGTGACAAGATTATGGGTTCAATACCCCAGGAATGCATGAACTGATAAAATGTATACCTTTACAAAAATGTATACCTTTAGTGACGAATGCATAAATAAATATTTAAGTGAATCTAATACAGTGAATCTGATGATTTTATTTGCATTACTGTTGGTTCACATTCACATTTAAGTTCCCTTAATGCTTTATCCAGTGTTTGCAATAACCAAGAAAAAAAAAATAAAACCTTTTAAACCATTTTAAAATGCTAGATGTTTTGAGAACATTTAGAATGAACATTTTCATAACTTAATGGAAATGTTAGCAAATGTTGTCAGAAGATATTTTTGCTACCTGGGTATTTACTTGTTCTCTTGTTTATGATCATTTGTTCTTCAGCAGCACAAAATCATTTTCTGCACAGAGATGAGGGGTCAAGAAATTGATTAAGATGCAGATGACTGATTTCTCTGACACAAAGCAGCTGAGATCCCTTTGACCTGGAATGCCTGACTGTTGAAAACAATGACTAATGCAGACAATCTTCCCAACTGACACGTCTGAGGACTGAATGACACACCACAGAAAGCAAGAATAGAGAAAAACAATAAAGAGTCACTAGAGTTCATCAGCACTCACTGTAGAGCACTTGTGCTGTGTTTGTGTTAAACAAATCCAGTCCATGAATATCAGCTTGAATTGTGGCTGTGATGTAGCTGCTCTGAAGAATAGATGGTATCTCATGGGGGAGCAGCGTATAGACCCTCTCACACGGTACACTGGATCTAGCAGCCCCATTCTGCAAAATGATGAGTTGGCCGAGGTTACATGCGTTCATTACTTACTGTTCACCTTTCACACATTTATCCAAAAACCACATGGGACATAAACAACCGAGTCCTTTCATGAGTTCATAATTAAATCATCACGCTGAACTGATTTTTGTTTGCTTGTTTTTGAGAGTTTTAAACTACATTTTCTCCAATTTTATAATTATTAGATGCCACAAAATAATTAAATAATCACTTTGGTGAAACCACATGTCTAATACTTCATGGAGAAAATTCAGTTAAAAATAATAATAGTAATAACGTCCACCATCTCCTAATGTTAAACCCATGAAAAATGTTTTTTCCGACACTTGCCATTGATGTTTCTTTTATGAAAGCAGATTGGGGAATTACAGAGGAAGCTCTGTTTGCAAAGCTTTCATCTAACTAATCCATTAGGAATGTAATACAAAAGCATGGGAAGGGCTGAAGAAATAACTGTTCATAACAGTCAACTCTTTCTTATTTGTTTTTTTTTCTTCTTCTGTACAAGTAGTCAGTTAAAATGTATCTTTCTTGTAGCACTGTCAGTCATTATATTGTGCAGTATTCAAATTGTGCCTTATACTTTACATTTCAAGACACAACCACTGAAAATGGGAAGTTTATATCTTGATATAATGCATCAGCATTTTAATGATAGCCAGATGTTACTAAGTGCCAGTAGTAACCTTAGTGCAATTAATTGCAACACAGAATAAACTGATGTACAATAATTCATTTGTCAGATGCATTATTCTGAAGTGACTCACAAATGAAGTTCAACAACCTCAATGCATCAGGAGACAGAAAACTAACAAGTGCCAAAATACACTGTGAACTGAAAAAAAGAATAGAAAATACTATTAAAATTTTTCTGCTTCAAAATTTCATGTTTAATTCAAATTTGTGATTTCCAAGTGAAAAATGAATAGTTTTATAATTTAGACTTTAGTCAGGAGTAATGTTCGCCGTATAGAAATTGTACATTAACATCTGTTTCCTCACAAACTGAATTTGTATCAAAGTTGATTTTTATACCCCCCACAAAGTAAAGAAAGAAAGAAAGAAAAAATAATAAATACTGAATAATTAAAAAATATAACCTATTTGTAGAATGATCAACATTCAATTGGAAAATGTACAGAAGAATATATGAATAATAACCTACAGCAGATGTCTGCATGAGCAGTGATCATACTGGGCCCTCTGCATACTAAAGCTATGTTTGTTTTCACCAGCTGCAGGGGTGTATCAGGCAGAGCTGAACCAGGAGAAGGGGACAAGTTGGGACAAGAGCCTAAAGTTCACTGAATAGGTGGAATCAAATTGTGGGTGATAAGGCTTTTCTTATGTTGTCACGGAAAAAAATAAAAGAAAAAAAGAGATTAGTTTAGAAAAGAACATGATCTTGTTGGTTTGTGTTGAGTTCAGAATAGAACTGCTGAAGGAAATATAAGGCTGTATGCATTATGTTAACTCTTTATAGAGAATACAAAAGAATGTCTTATCTTTTAAGATAAACTCTAGCCCATATAGACGTGGAAGGACACTGTGATCAAACAGGTTGCACTAAGCAAATCCATGACATTATATTACATCATATCTAAGCTTAAACAGAATGACAAGGAATACACTAAATGTTACATAGGGGAACAACATTTTTTATATGCTATAATAAAACGCAAATACTTTTGTTGTTGTTGTTACCACCACAATTAATTGCTCATGTAAATTCTGAGGCACATATGTTAAATGAGCAATAGTATGGCCAATAGGTGTCTATATAAATGCTAACAGGATCATCCATGTTAATCCAGGCCATTGCAGTAAAACGTTGGCTACAAACAGTTATGTTGGCGTCTGTATTAATGTTCGTGTCACCTTCAGGCTCAATTGTCTCTTTAATCACGATTGGATTTTTCTTACAGGAACATTTATAATTGTTTGACTTTAAGTCGTCCGTCTGAGATGAACAGCTTCGATTTTCATCCGCGAAACCATTACTGGGAATAAATAGGCTAATTAAATAAACTAATTGTAAACGATACATTGTTTTATGCGCGCTTTAAATGAAACAGAAACCTTATAAGCATAAATATGTTGTATTCTAGGTATGGCCTAAAATATTTTTGGAATTAAACAGAGTGGCCTATAATTAAATATATATAGAATAAGTGACGCAAAGCTGTAATCTCATACCCAGAACACACACCAGCAATTTCTGAGCACAGTATAAAAGGCGACGTGCCCTTAATATGTTCTATTATAAATAATATAAATTGCGCAATTTATCTCCAGCTGGTGCGGAAAGATGCGGACTTCGCACACTTGCTGCGGTCAGTGACGCGTGGAATGATGCGCGAGCCTTGAACAAATGAGAGACTGTGGCAGAGACTGTGAATGCAGCGGGTGCGTCCCGGGACTGTATAAAAGTCCTGACATCCCCACTGCCTCTACACGGAGAAAATTTACGCGTCTCAGGTAAGCAACACTCGCTCTTCTCTTACAAGGTAGCCGTCAACTTATTACTGAACAGTATTTGATGGGAAAACATTTTGTCTGTAAAACTATTACCTTCTAAACTTTCAGTTAACGGTCACAGAGTATTTAAACGAGTGTTAGTGGAAATAAAATCCTGCATCCATATGCTACTCATATCTTCAGATGCAGTTTATTTGTGTATTGTCAGTTGGGTCTTTTATATAATACTATTTGGACTGAAGTATTAAAAAAACTGTAAATTAATACGTTTAAGTTTCCTTATTCAAAAGTAAAAAAATACATAAAAAATTAAAAAAAAGATCTGACATTTTCTTTCCAGTGCTTTTAGCCATTGATTTTTCCTGTTATGATCTTTCCTCAGGTGTACTTGTCTGCCCATCAAAATGAAGTCTCTTGTGGTGATCTTTGCTCTGGCTGTTTTTACTGGTATGAAAATAAAATTCTCCATTCACTCATGGCTTAGCTTTTCTGTCCGTTTGGAATAGCAGTGCACAATGATATATAGTGCATCTTTATCAACTATTACATTACATATGTAATACAGGTCACTGGAAATTATCCAGCTCGTTCATTTGTGAATAACCTAATATGGCATAAAGTTCACAATCTTTTCACACCCCTTGTAGGCTGCCAGGCTCGTAGCCTGTTCCAGGCTGATGCCCCTCAGCCCAGATGGGAGGAGATGGTGGACCGCTTCTGGCAGTATGTGTCCGAGCTCAACACACATGCTGACGGTGTGGTGGACAACATCAAGGGGTCCCAGCTCAGCAGAGAGCTTGAGTAATTTCCATCATACCCATCTACTCACATTATCAAATAGCAAACATGCATCTGAAACACCATTTTTTTTTTTTGCAGCACCCTGATTAGTGACACCATGGCTGAGCTGAGCACATACAGTGACAATCTTCAAACCCAGCTGACTCCATATGCTTCTGATGCTGCTGGTCAGCTGAACAAAGATCTCCAGCTCTTGGCTAGCAAACTGCAAACTGACATGACCGATGCTAAGGAACGCTCCACTAAGTATCTGCAAGAGCTGAAGACCATGATGGAGCAGAACGCTGAAGACGTGAAGAACCGCGTCAGCACCTACACCCGCAAACTGAAGAAACGCCTGAACAAGGACACCGAGGAGATACGCAAGTAAGTCTGGATGCTCTCTCAGGTGGCTTAAATACAAGCTCAAAAATTGGAGAACTAAAAATTAGTTAATTTTTTATATATTAATAGTTTTCTCTATAATTTCTTCCAGCACTGTGCAAACATACTTGGGTGAGCTGCAGTCTCGTGCTTCCCAAAATGCTGAAGCCGTGAAGGACCGTTTCGAGCCCTACGTCAACCAGGCCCAGAATGGTGCCAGCCAGAAATTGGGTGCCATTAGCGAGCTGATGAAGTCTCAGGCGCAGGAGATGAGCAAGCAGTTGGAAGTCCAGGCTGGAGCTCTGAAGGAAAACCTGGAGCAGACCGCCGAAAACCTGCGCACATCCCTAGAGGGCCATATGGATGAACTGACCAGCCTCCTCACCCCTTACTCTGAGAAGATCCGTGAGCAGCTGCAGATCGTCATGGACAAGATCAAGGAGGCATCAGCAGCTCTTCCCACTCAAGCTTAAGAGCTCCACACTTATCTAGAGTTAACACCAAACAGAAACAAGAAAGGAGGTTTTGTGTTACTGAAATGTGCTTTTTTCATTCTGTGAGAGGTTGATAAGTGGTTAAGAACTGGACTCGACTGGACTAGCACTGTCCATTATTGGACAAAAGAATACCATGTACTCACCATGTTTACTTTCTCAGTATTAACCCACTGTCTGAGGATATACTTTTAGTGTCTTTCGTTAGCATACAGTAAAGAATTTTTAAGATCAATCAGCTTGCCTTTATTGGCAGTTATCTAAGAATGTTTTGTAGTTAGTGGGGCCAAAATGACACCATTCAAAATAAATGTTAAAAAAGTGCCTTCAGCTGCTGAACTAAATCAGAATATATGTAAAGATGAGCTTTGTTAGCCACAAATCCACATATAAATGCTTGTTTACTTTATGTGTTTGTGCGCTGTTGTATTTGAATTTGTTTTCAATAAATGTGTGTCCTACTACACAACTTATTTGTCACTTGATTCTTTTCAAGAGTATTGCAAAGTACTTATAAATCATTTCTGTTCCCACCACAGGCATGTTAGCAATCCCACACGAATACATACATCTCCAACATCAATATGTTAGGGTCATAAGATTCTTGTCATGGTTTTGAAAAAAAATAATATATATATATATATATATATATATATATATAATATATATAGTATATATATATATATATATATATATATATATATAAATATATATAGTTTATACAAAATATAAGAAATGTTTCTTGAGCATGTGACATTAAAGACTGGAGTAATGACTGATGAAAATTCAGCTTTGACATCACATAAATAAATAACATTGAAAAATACTGACACCATACTGTGATGCTGTGTCCTGGTGCGACGAGACAAAAACAATAAAACCCATTACAAACAAGGCATTTGTTGCATCCAGTGGGGACATAATTACAGCATAATTATGACTTATACTGTCTTTTTACGTGTTGCGTTGCATCGCACTACGTAAACATAAAACCATGTCTGCATTTGTAATCAGAGAAACGACAAACAACAAGTGCTACTCTACACTGTGGGCGTGGATGAGTCTTAACTTTTATAAAGAATATCTCTTTGGGTTTGAGACTTCAGTCTTTGCAACTTTAGGGATCCCATCTATGCATGAACAGCTTGTAACACTACAAAGAGAAAGGAAAATTTGAATTTGCATCATATGACCCCTTTAAATTAGTTACATTTGAATTATTTCACAATATTACTGTTTTTACTGCAGCCTTTGTACACAAAATTTTGCAGACCCCAAACTTTAGTATAGTAATGTATCTTACAAAAACAATATAATGACAATACATATAAACAGACAGGCAATGCACTGGTACAGTAGCATGAGTATTGTACCCAGGGTGCGAATTACAGTGACCTTCTGGGGAGTAAATTAGCATGATTTTATTGTACATTTTTTATGTTTCAAAAATGTTTTAATCTAGTTAATAATGAGAGGATTCATTAATTGAATTAATCTCAAATGAATTAGATTAATCATTGCCAGTTAATTAAAGTCATTAGTAAAGATCATTTAAAGACATTATTCTGTTAAATTAGAAAAGCATGGAATAGACATTGCAAAAATAGTAGCTCAAGAAAGAAATATTTTGATTTAACATACAAAAACACAAATATACTGTATTATATATTATAATATACTACTCTAAATATAAAGCTAAAAGAGCCAGTAGGTGGCGGCAAATCACTGGCTTAATGAGTGAGCCATTCAGTCATTCAATCAGCCGATTCGTTCATACGCTGATTCATTCAAGCAAAGCTGACTGTATTTATGAATGGCTCACTGAATTATTAGCTCAATCAATTCGTTCAAAACCGTGGATTCATTCAGTAATGAAACTCCGCTGTGTTGATAAGAGACGCACAACAGTTCTGCTTTATTTTCATTGCAAACAAACCTAACCATTGGTATTTTTTGCCCTCATATCTTGAATTTATGCTCATATAACCGCATTCTAGGCTTCATCACGCATTCAGTCGTTCTGCATCATGCTCGTCAACAACTGCATCAAGGTATGACAGACAGGTCTGCCGGGGTGCCTTAAATTCATTAAATAGCCTATATTTTTTTTCTTCTCCCAATATTGTTTGCACTTATACCTTATCTTCATTTGTAAGTAAAGACTTAAGTAACCTTTTGTCCTATCGACCAGCCAAAGATGATTCTGAAAGAAAACAATTTCTGAAAGTTGTTTGTTATATGTAGCAGGCTAACACATGCAACTTAAATGTGCATCTGATGGACAAATAAACCAGCGCTCCTATTTCAGTGTCACTGTTAATTTTGTGACTATTTTATCAAATAGTTAATTCAGTTCAACAGCATAAAGTTAAAGAGGGCGAACATTATTAATTGAATCAATCTGCACATGTAATTTGCACCCAGATTGTACCTGTTTAGTGTATTTCTGGCTTTAATCTGAATCTTTCTCTTAATAACAGGCTAAGAGATCAGTCAGGCTGAAACATGCACTGGCACTTTATACAACACAAATTAATATAGGCCTAATAAGAGTCAGGAAAAACACATACATATGACCTTGTGAAAAGCAGTTAGCATTTAATATAGTGTCGTATTTCCTGGATTTTGTGTGTTTAGACAAGACTGATCCAATTCCACGGTAAACTTTCACTTCTATACACCCCCTTATCCTCCCTATTTCTAACTTCAGCTCACTGTCACGCATCTCTCTTCCTTCTTCAGCATTTTCCGTAGGACTTGTGTGGGCAAGACCCGTCTACTGGTCACACCTTTCCTTCTCCAGGAACCTGAGATTTAAACCATTTCTCAGATCTGGAGTTCAAGGAAAGGTCTGATTATGTTGTTGTTGTTTTTTTTGTTGTTGTTTTTTTTAATTTTTTTAAATAAAACATTTCTGTCTTCTCTAGCAGAATTCTTAGCAGTCAGGTGCAAATAAAACCATACTTTGTGACCCCCTAGTTTAGTTGAATTTCTTTTGGAAATGGATAGTAAAATGTGAAATGTCTGACTTTTGATTCCCATGATGAAACAGCTTACGAGTCATACTAAATTCAGTTTTTTTGAAAATGTAAATTTGCAGAAAGTTTTCTGTGAGGGTTATATTTAGGGGTGGGGGAAAGAATATAGAGTTGGTACAGTATCAAATAATTATGTGTATTGATAAAACCCCCATATATTGATAAAGTCCTCATAAAACATGAACACTAATGTGTGAAAACGTAATCAGGGTCGTGTACAAGTCTTCAGTCAAGCTGAAGCAATCACAGACTAAAACTTTAATTAAAAAATAATTATGTGAAAGTTGAAAGAAGGAAAGGAAGAAAGAAGAAGATTTAAAATGGATTTAAACTGTGTAAATGAGTGTTTTTGCATGTTTTTCAATTTGAATAGACTGGATTTTTAAGTATGTTTGATTTATGAATTTTTATGAAATTCGTTGTTTTTGGAAAAAAAAATAAATAAAATCTAAAAACATTTTCTGTCACCCTCTTATAAATCTCACCCTTCTTTGATAAATTCTCTACTTCAAGCTCTTGCTTTTGCACAGAACTGTTCACTCTCAATGTTTCCGTGCTTTGTCTCAGGATCAAAGGACCTTAAAGCACCATCCCCTCTTTCTCTCTCTCTTTTTTTTCTGCTGCTTTGAATCTCAAGGAAGACATGTTGAGATCTGTTTCCAAATTCCACTTGCTTGCCAGCGGAACTGCTGCATAAGGAACATGCTGTGCCGCTGGTTATGTTCACTGTCTTTGTTTGTTCCTTTTTAATCTCTGCTATCTTGTATTCATGCTCACATAAGCAACACACAACACACAAATGCACTGGGACTGCAAACAATGACTTGCACTACGAAACACTGTAAAAAATTATTGTAATTTTAACTGAAAAAAATATGGTAAAAAAACTTGTTTGTTAGTTAATGTTAAGTTCCCCTACTATATACGGTGAAAAATCTATTGGTACATTTAATAAAATACTGTACCTAAATACTGGAAAAAGAACACGTCATTTTATAATTTAAATTGAAAATGTCAATCTTAGAATTTATCTGCCACAGTTTGATCTGTCTAGCAGTCGGAAGTACACCATACCAGTAGATGCCACCCTTTTTTTTTAACTTTCATTTTTCATAATATAGGAAAGATTTACAGTTTCAGTCTGTGTAATCTACTAATGTTATATTCCTGATTGCATGTTCTTAATTTGTTCTCCAATATCAGTTTAACTAAAAATAATATATATATATACACACACACACACACACACACACACACACACACACACACACACACACACACACACACACACACACACACACACAGTATATAATACATAAAAATATATATATAAAAACAACTCAAATTCTCAGCTTTTTATATGAATGTAAAGAGATATACCAACACTAAAAGAAAGAAAGAAAGAAAGAAAGAAAGAAAGAAAGAAAAGAAAGTTAAAGAAAAGAAAGAAAGAAAGAAAGAAAGAAAAGAAAGAAAGAAAGAAAAAAGAAAGAAAGAAAGAAAAGAGAAAAGAAAAAGAAAGAAAGAAAGAAAGAAAGAAAAGACAGATTCCATAACCAGGTGTTATTGAAAACATTGATCTTAATTCTGGTTACTCCCCCGTTCCAAGAAGAATCCCTTTCTTCACTATAGACTGATGGATCTCTTAGTAAGCTTGAAATACCACAACACTGAATGGTCCTTTTTAATAGCAAACTGTGTCCTGATGTGAAGCTTCAGCCTTCAAGCATGCAGGTGTCTGGCAGAAAATAAAACAAAACAATCTGCCAAAAGCCAAGGCCTTTCCTGTTCCTGTTGAGATGGAAATATCTCTTCCATATTTCAGACACATAACCTTTTTTTTATTTTTCAAGTTTGTACAATTAAATGTCAGTTTCTGTTTATTTTTTTTATTTTTTCTGGTGCAATCATTTCATGTCATTGGCAAGCAAAACCAGATTATTATTATTGTTATTATTTTTACAAATTCAAAATGTTCTTAAATTAATAATTACTAGCACTGACACACACCTTTTGTTTTAAAAAATCAAACAAAGAACCTGAGATGGCACATCATGCCACCGACACGCTGATGAACATTTGTATTCTCACATTAAATGAAAGACTAAGGGCCACTGACTAAAAATATTAATTTGAAAGAAAAGGTGGGAAATTATGCATCCATAAGAAAATCTGGTTAGCAAGACTTTGTCAAGAAAGATGCTACAAAGACTGTAGTTAACTGAAAAAAGAAACACTTTCAGCCCCCACCGCCACAAACTGTGAGTGATCAGATGTGAGCAGAGGTAACTGCAGATCACTGACTCTCGGCATGATCCCACATAAACAATATGTCTTCATTTGCACAGAGCCTCACTTCCCCTCTTTTGAGTCTAGACACTTTCAACACTTTTGCATGTTGTCAGCTTTTCACTGTCAGCATTTCCTATCATGGACAAGTCTTTTAATAGATGTGCCGTATAGTACAAGAAAGTGTGCTATTTTGCAAAAAAGTAAAAAATAAAAAATAAAAAATTAAATCAATAAAAGCGCAGAGAGATCTTTTTGACCTAGAAAATAAAATAAAAAAACCAACAGGTCACTGGCCTTTGCCTAGCAAGAGCTGCTGAGACCATGTGTGTTTGTGTGTTTGTGTGTTTGTGTGTGTGTCTGTGTGTGTGTGTGTGTGTGTGTGTGTGTGTGTGTGTTTGTGTTTTTTTGTGTGTGTGTGTGTGTGTGTGTGTGTGTTTGTGTTTACAAAATCTTGTAAAACAGTCAATTCTGTGAGAAAGATTTAAGATCACTGGTCATAAGATTGTAACTCTTGGCCTTTGTGATCTTATTCCACCATGTAAGAATTTAAATGTTATTATACTATTATAATAATTACTGACACACACACACACACACGCACGCGCACACACACACACACACGTATATATATCCTACTGTTCAGAAGTTTGTGGTCGGTTATATATTTTAAAGTTTTTAAAAGTCATTTAATTGAAGCATACAGTAAAACATTATAATAATATAAAATATTAATACAACTAAAATGTTATTATATATAAGAATAGAGTTTTGTGTTATGTATAGTCCTTACAGTCACTTTAATAATAATAATAATTATAATAATAACAATAATAATAATAATTTGTATATATAATAATAATAGTAATTAACTAAATTAAATAGAAATTAACTACCTTTCCAGACTGTAAGCATCATAAAAGTGAAGTATGTTAATAATAAATTAATTTAATCACATTATAGCATATTAGAGGTGATTGTTTGGATCTTTAAGCAGAGCATATGTCAAAAACACTCATAAATACACAACATTGAACATGCTTTAATTTGTAATGCTTTTAAGAAGGCTAGTGCATGACACTGGGTCAATAAAAGGTTAAGAGATCTAATCATCTTGCTGACCTAGAATCCAAAGGTGGTTTCAATGCAAGCGATCAGTGGTTACTAAACTCCAGCATCTTTGTTATATTTGTCGACATCAAACCAGAATGAGGCAAAGGTTATGAAACTGAACTGATATAAACAACTTTAATTTACTCTAGTTCAAATCCTGTCTCTTTATCTCATGTTATGATGTGGCTAAAAGGTTAAAGAGCGGTGGAGTAAATCAGTGTATCATTACATCAAAAAACTTATACATAAAAAGTTGTGTGCCTCCAAATTGGCTGATTGTGTAGTGAAAATCACAAATACACTGTTTTAAATTCAGGATAAACATCTAAGGTTTGCATTTTACTTCCTCTCTTTCTTCATCTGGTATCAATCCCTAGACACAGTGAAATGGTGTGTTCTCTAATACCGATTAGAGGTTCCTCCAATCACTACTTCCAGTTTCAACAGTGTTTACATTACATAGTTAATGTGATCTTTATTTACTTTATATCCACTTTGAATAGATAGCAATGAAATTGATATCAAAGAAACTACTCTCAGCTATAATGGGAACTAATATTCTAGATCCTTTTTTTCAGATCCTGAATATTCAATAAGGATTGACTTTACCAGTTAAGCACAATACTATCTAATTTAGTGTACAGTTATTTTATTAGCACAACTTCAACAGTTTTGTGCAAAATGATCTGTAGATACTGGGTTTTACTAGTATTTTAACTTGACTGAGAAATGATTTCATTAATTTAGTCCACAAACAGCTGTTTCGACTTTTAGAATAATTTTGAAAAAGTGTGTTGAGAGGAGCAATTGTAAAATCCCTGATAAAGAATGGACGTTGTACTATCCACGGCATCAGGGTACCAGACAAAGAAAATACCCACTGTCTTGTAACATTGTTTCATTTGTGACTGTTATTGTTGTTTCAAAGGTCACTGAACTGATTAATGTATTTCTCAGGAATAATTAAACAAAATCTCTGGGAAACAGAGTTTACTCACCTTTAATGTTCACTATAGCCATTTGTGACATGACAAAACATAGAAAGAAGATCAATAAAGTACAGAGTGATTGCATGAGGCCTTGATAGGTCAGAGGTGGTGTTAACACACTACGTCAGCTCAGTACCGCTATAAAGGGCCAAGCCATCTGTGGGGCATTACAATCTCAACCCAATTCTCTTGAGGACTGCAAGAAAGGTATGACAGCGTACATTTATTCCTGTTGTGATAACTTTCCAAAGTTTTAAATTAAGTACACAGCGAATCTAGCGAGCTTTACACTGAAACAATAGAATAAACATTCTTGTCTTATATGTTCAGTAAATAAATACGTAGTCTATTGGCGACATCTAGGTGTCGTTGTTTGCCATCATCGCTAAATTCAGAAGCTTTTAATTATTCTTGTTATTTAAGTAAAAACAGTTTTTAACATTTAAAAACAGCAACTGCTTGAAAAAAAATGTGTTATTTACTTTTGTATTTAGTCCTATCTTGTTTATTTTCATTAAAGCAAACGTCTTCGTGTCTTAAACACATAATTATCATATGTAATTAAACTTTGTGTTAAATCAGATACATTTTATGATACATATATATATATATATATATATATATATATATATATATATATATATATATATATATATATATATATATATATATATATATATATATATATATATATATATTATTATTATTATAATTTTTTTTTTTTCAAAATATTTAACGATTAGTTTGCTTCGAAGTTCCTAATGGGGAAGTGGGAAAACACTTGTCTAGACACTCTGGATGCGATGTAGTCTGGAGGATTACATTTATTTTTTACTTGGTCATCAAATAATTTTACCCTCAATCGGTCAAAATGACTATTTTCTGTCATCACTGGCTCTCTAATCGCGCTTTATTCTCTGCGTAACAGGAAAGACTGCAAAGATGAAACTGTACCTGGCTGCAGCCGTGCTGATGCTTGTGCTTGCTGTACACACAGGTAAAATCATCCCTCTGATGCTTCTACAGTATACAACTTTTGAATATCCTCAAGTCCTATAAAAAAACAGTTTGTAGTCTTTTGACATTTCATATAAGTACTGATGAAATTTAACAATGTATAAATTACACTTAAACAGAGGCCCAGGATGAGCCCACACTGGAGCAGCAATTTGCCCAATTCCAGACCCAGGTGAAGGAGATTGCAGAGGACCTGACAGAGAAGACCAAGACCACCTTCGAACAGCTTGAAAAGAGCGAGTTTGCTGTTAAAACCAAGTAAGATTATCATAATTAACTTTTTTTTTTTAGTTTCATAAAAATGCATGAATATTATAAGTTATACTTAGTTTATATTTATAAAATGCATTATTAGGACATTCATTTTGTTTGTTTCTAATATGAATTGGTCTTTTTGTCTTGGCAGGAACTGGTTTACTGAGCAGTTTGAGAAAATGAAGCAGACGCTGTCTGAATCCTTCAATTAAAGCGAAAACCAATGACCTTATACCCTTCTTCCCTGCAATCATGCAATTACTATGTGATATGTTATACCTACCCCACCCTGTTGTGCCAACTGGTGCATTTGTTACAGTTCAGTACATCTTCAAAATCTGTGATGATCTCCTTGTCATTTGTGTAATCTGTAAAATACTTTATAATTTTTTTGGGATGCTGTTAAATATTGTGGGGAAAAGTGTAAAATCTAAATATACATTCTGAATTTTTTCGAAAGAATAAATGGTGGAACAGAACCAGTTTGTTTTTGCATCATTTGTAAGACTGATCATTTAAAATTTGTTCACACGAACAATCCAACAACTGAATATTGAACTATTTTGAATATAAATTATTTGATATAAATATATTCATATATTATAAATATATTTGAATTATTTCATATTTATTATTTGTATCAGCCTACATAAGAACAATATGCTACATGAAATCATTTTTAAGCCATTTTTGGAAGTTTATTTCTAAAAGAAATAACAAATAAAGAACAATACACAAACACTTAAATGGAGATGCAAGATGAAAGATGAAAGATGAAAATGAAAACATGCAAGATGAAATGAAAATGACATCAAAAATGTTATAGACTAATTAAAGATTAATTAAAATTAAAGTCTTCCCAGAGTTGGAAAGTAACGAAATACATTTACTCGCGTTACTGTAATTGAGTAGCTTTTTTGTATCTGTTATCTGTAATTTTACTTTTACTTAAGTATATTTTGTTTGAATCGTTGTACTTCGCTACATTTTAAAACACATTAAGTACTGAGTAAAAAAAAAAAAAAAAAAAAAAATCGCTCGCTGGAAACTACTGTAGTAAATAATGGGCAGGAGACCAAACTGGCGCTAAAATCACAAGAAAGATGCAGACGGACAAAACAGGCGTTAGTGGTGCAGACACCGCTGAAAACGAAACCCCGTCATATTCTGAAGTTGAACTGAAGGAAATGAAGTGAACCCCTGGCCATGCTATGCTTTATTATTCAGTGTAAGCTGTGCTTACCTAGGGAGACCAAACTAGCAGCTTATAAAATCTCGACAAGACATCACCCCTTCGCAAGCATGTAGAGGTGAGCTAAATAATTGCATCGTTGCATTGGTGGTTAAAATGAAGCTTTGACATTTTTGCACAAATTAGCCAAAAAGACAGCAGAGTGTACGACATATTTCGTCTGCGATAATATCATAATTGTTGTTTTAATGATGTGCGCGCGCATTTATAGTGCGTTCTTTCACTGTGTGATTCAGAATTGTAAAATGCATTTAGAATGATCATGAAATTGAAGATATAGGGGCAGAAAATTTACAAATTTATATCATTTCATATAGTAAATCAAAATCACACAAAGAATGCCGTCTTTTCCTCCAAAAATCATCATGATTACACACATACACACACACACACACACACACACACACACACACACACACACACACACACATATATAGGATATATATATATATATATATATATATATATATATATATATATATATATATATATATTAAATTAAAAATTAAAAATAAATTTATGCATTTAGCAGACGCTTTTATCCAAAGCGACTTACATTCAAGCTATCATGTGTTTCCCGGGGAATCAAACCCCCATATATATATATATATATATATATATATATATATATATATATTTACAATAAGTTAAATAAGAGACTTGCGTTTTAGACATCATATTGCCTGTTTTTGCTCTATTTGTATTTCTACAACAAAAAATAATTCCAAACACAGCCACCAAAGCACAGTGTTGCGTCTCTGAGCAACATGACAGCGTTTCGTTCCTGAATGAATCAACCGTTTAAATGATTCGGTTCAATCGCAGTGACTCACTTATTAACAGTGACTTGCTGACACACACTGGCCATTTTAATTTCACATTTAAAGTATCTTTTGATTTTTTTTTTTAAATGATTAATTTCTTATAATTTCAAATGAGTATTCAACATTTTATGTCTTGTATATCAAAACATTATTCATGCATTTGTAACTGCAGGTTAAATGCATTCTTGTCCTGCACTAAACAGTGTGTAAATACATCTAAATGCCACATCCAATGAAGCTTCTGCATTTCCTCTGCATTGAAAAGATGAGTTTGTTGATACTGATTTGCCTGGTAACAACCCAAATGTCTTATTCTAAATAACTGATTCCTTTAATTAAAAACAACTAGTTTGAGATTAATAGGCCTATCCCAGGGTGTCAAACTCAGTTCCTGGAGGGCCGTAGCCCTGAAGAGTTTAGTTCTAACCCTGCTCCAGCACACATATCATGTAGTTTTCAAATAAGCCTAAATGATTAGATTAGCTGGATCAGGTTTGTTTAACTAGGGTTATATCTAAACAGTGCAGGACTGTGGCCCTCCAGGAACTGAGTTTGACACCCTTGGCCTGTCCCATTTTTGCCTCCCTCCCACTGTTAAAATGTGACTAAGTAATTTTTACTCTGAGTAAATTTTAAATGAGCTACTTTTTACTTTTACTTGAGTAGATTTTTAGACTGGTACTTTTACTTGTACTTAAGTAAAATTTCATTAATGTAATGGTACTTTTACTTTAGTAGAATATTTTTGTACTCTTTCCACCTCTGAGTCTTCCTTCAGAAATACAGTGATATAAAAACACATTTTAATTTTTAAACGTGCAGTACGTGCTCACGGCTCATTTTTATTCAACAAAGCCTCGGACAGTTTCGATATTGTGAGCGCCACAAATAAATAAATGTATGGGAAACACATCCCACAGCACAAGCACCTGAGCACAACTTCAGTCTACACAACACCTTAACTTTAACTCTTGCGTTTGTAGACGGCACCCTAGCCAGACTGATAAACAAACATAGACCGGTGTCGCCGAAAACTGATCGTCTGCCGAAAACTGATTGGCGCCTGTAATCACTTTAAATGGCAATTAAAACCCATAAAATGCAGTTTTACACTTGCCAAAAAGTGATTACAGACGGCAATCAGTATTCGGCAGACGATCAATTTTCATCATGACACCGGAAATTATATGCGCCCGATGAAACCATCTTATAGACCAGAATTTAAAGTTAAATGCAAATCATAGGTCAAAAGGATTTTAACATCAGACCACATGAGGTTAAAGTCACTGTTTGTCCTCAGTTAATGATCAGCACATCCCCATGATTAACATCGGTCTGTCCAGTTCAGCAATCAAGTGGACTCCTTTTCCCTGAATTACATCCCACTATTGAATTTTCTAGCCTAAATGCAACAAATGTAAATTTGTTTTTCTGTTCAGTGCCTCAATGGATCAAGGTTGAAACATCCTCCGTTTATTAACATAGAAAAAAAATACAACTGGTAACAGGAGACATTCTTATATAATAAAGTTATATATATATATATATATATATATATATATATATATATACACACACACACACACACAGAAAGCTATGTATAAATTGATATTACTGACACTCAACAGTAAAAGATAGACATAACTTGCTTAAAGCCATTTTTTGTTGGTAAAAATACTAATGGTGTGTGTGTCATACATATACATCAAGTGGACACCCCACAAACAAAACTGCCAAAACTACTACTAAAGTATGTAATTGTGAATTTTTTTACTCCAACATTTCTTATTTATAGTAAAAAATGTTATATCACAAACTCCAAATTTGGTTGTTTTTGGTCTCATCTAAGTAAACAGCAGGCAGTGCCTGCTCAGTAGGGTGACCAGACATCCGGTTTTCCCAGGACAGTCCCATATTTCAGCTCTATATTTATTACATTCATTCAGTCTTAAAGGGATAGCAGCCTTATTAAATACCTGTCTGTCATAAATGTTAATCAAACAACAAAAGATGGTAAATAAAGTATATATGTTAAACCTACTGTATTAAAATTTTATTTAATTTGTATCTATTGTATTTGTCTTACAGATTGTACTTTGTTTCTTTATTTTTATATAACTATGTACAGGTGTGCATTTATTTTTAAAATAACTATGTGTGTGTGTGTGTGTGTGTGTGTGTGTGTGTATATATATATATATATATATATATATATATATATATATATATATATATATTTTTATATATATATATATATATATATATATAGAGAGAGAGAGAGAGAGAGAGAGAGAGAATAAAATTTCTCATATCGTGCTCATATGTACCCACACCAAACCCCCCCCCCGCACCCCCGTTCACCCTATTCAGAAATAATGTGCTACCTGTTTCTTAGAATTGATTCAAATGCAGCACTACTGCAGCAAGATATCACAGAAAACACTGAACCACAGACAAGCGCATCACAAAAACCTCAGAAAAACGTTATAAAATCTGTGAAATATAGTTTATAGTTCTTCTGGAGAAAAAAAAAAAAGTCTGTATGTACATGTAAGCAATTTCAGATCTATCACCACCAATTAGCTAATTCAGTTGATTATTCTTCCAGATGTCCAGACTGATTTTCGTTGCTCTGGTTGTGACGTGGATGTGCTGGCTTTTTATATGCATGTATTTTTTATTCATTTATACTTATTCATCTAAAAATATTAAAAGAAATATCATTAGCATGCAATTTATTTTTAAATCTTTTAATCTAAGTGTCTGACATCATCCAACTTGTTGCCTACTTCTGCTCCAGGCAATGCTGGACTTCTTGAAAGAGCAAAGCAAGTGTACAGGTACAGCTAAAATATATTGTTTATTCAATGCTTAAAGTGAATTCTTACATACAATGCACCCTATTCATGCATTTAATGTGTGAACATGTTGTTCCACATTTGGATCTACTTCTGTGTTTGTTACAGGGACACAAAGGCTAAAGTTCTAAATGTTGGGGGCACAAGTGGCTGGGTTTGCTGGCATGTACTATAAGGAACATATCAAACCTGTAACTGACTCTTACATGGAGCGGGCTAAAGACCGTGCAAGTGCCCAGTGGGAGAGAGTGAAAAGCAGAGTGCCCACCTTCAGATCAACCCAAGATCAAGACCAATCAAACCTCATAGAAATTTTTAAGATATAGACATTGTGGAATTAATACACCAAATCATACCTTCAGTGTAGTCATGCCATTGTAATAATGCACAACTAAACACAAAGTGCAATTACACTATGCTAAAATGTACATGAAGATTATAAATTAATAGTACAATTATTTTTCTGTATGTTTCCTTTTAACACTAAATTAACAAACATGGATTATGTTACAAAAAAAAGGGATTGTTGAATCTTAGCATGAGAAATGCATTGATGAAGTAAATAGGAAAAAAAAGTTAAAGAAGAAGACAAAAGACAACAAAAAAAAAGATGGAAAATGATTGGAAGCGATAAATATTTGACCAACAATTTAATGTATTTAAGATTATGAAAAAGGAAGAAAAAAGGTCCACAGGTTGTAGATTAGACATGTTATCTTACAAAGGGGAATGTTTACTAGGGTCTGCTTCTGTCTATTTGGCATGTGGAAAGTTTTTACAACCTTTGGACAGCCTTTGCTTAACCCCCATTAGTTTATGTACATTAAAGTAAGGAATATTGATTCTGGCACTCAAAAATGAAACGGCTGTCTGAGCACAATCAGTAAATTTAGTGCTGAATAGGTTAAAAAATGTTATATGTTTATTTGAATGTTTTCTATACTTCTGTGTATAGAACAAACACAGATATTAACCGTAATTAACTGTAAGCCAGATAAATATTGCTTCTGAATAATATGTACTGTGTAGATATAGTTAATAAAAAGGTACATAGTTTCCATATTATATTTGAATAATATTTTTTGGCTTCAGTATCGTAACAATATAAAAGCCAATTATATAGCATTGCATAATATCACACTTTTTCTTTATATTTTTATTTCTTTTCAGCCAAAGCTGGACCTTATTGCCCTATATACATAATAATATCCTACACTATATCCTAAAAATATAGATGCTTTTCTTGTAGGATGAGGAACATTATAATTGTAGGGTCTTGTCTTGAATGCACCTTGTGTTCTTATGTTTCTTTGTATAAAAGTACCTGTTTAGTGTATAAATTTATACTAAATGGATCTTTAATGTTCCAACAAACACAGAGGGCATGTGAATATGCTCGATAAGTGATTTCAAGTATCCTCTCATGCCTTATTAATACACGCAAAGGGAACAGTGGACTTTGAGTGGGCAAACCATGGTGTACATGTTTGCCATGTAGGAACAGTAGGTCCACTCATGTGTCTTTGTGTGTGTGTGTGTGTGTATGCATGCAACAAGACTGTGTGTGTGACTGACTGTGAGTGAGTGTGTGTGTGTGTGTATGTGTGTGTGTGTGTGTGTGTGTGTGTGTGTGTGTGTGTGTGTGTGTGTGTGTGTGTGTGTGTGTGTGTGTGTGTGTGTGTGTGTGTGATGACGTTTGTTTGGTCAAGGGGTCAGGCAGATATAGAGATGGATGGTAGACAATATAACTGCAGACACAACGACTGCAGTTGACTCCAGTCCATTATTTCTCTCTACGGGAATCTCACTAGCACAAGGTAAAGTGAGTCTTCACCATGTTGCTCTTAACATTTATTGATAAAATTACTTACAGTGTATCACTATTTTAAAAAGAATCTAAATGCATTATCTTTTTTTATTTATTTATTTTAATTTTTTTTGGAAATGCAAAAGACTATAAACTGCTGCATTAAAAACCGCTGAATCTTTGGATTGTGCATGTTAAAATGACTTTAAGTATTGAAAATATGTGATATTTACATTTACTGACATGTTCAGCAAGCATATAATGTCTAAATTTCTGTTTTTCTTCTCCTAGATGAAGCTGACATTCGCTCTCATTCTTGCACTCCAAGGTAAAAACTAGTTCTGGAAAATTTGTCTCTCTTTGTTAACTGGTGCACAACTGGAAAACAGAATAAAACATTTTAGACCAGAAGGCTTGGGGCCTGTTCATTTCAGTTTGCTCGTGAGGCAAGATTATAACCTTACTGGATATTTAAGGCAGATTTAGTTCATTTGAAGTGATCAAATAACAGAACAGAGTAAAATAACAGAAGTCTATTTGCATTTAGTTTCGTAGGGTGAAATTGATACTCTTTTTTTTGCCATAGAGATGACTAGAAGACTGTCTCATTTATCCTGAATTAATCCTATACATTAATGACTGACATGTAGGTGGCATCTCAGCATTAAGCCATGTTAAGGGGAAGAGTGATTTACTAGACACACATACAGCCGTGCAGACCTTTATCTTGTCCAAACTATGTTTCTGTTTCTGTTTATTTATAAAGCACAATTAAAACAATGAAACGTTGACCAATGTGCTGTACATTTAACTTTCAGACAAACAATGACCAACAACAACAAATGTTTTTTTTAAAAAAGCCTCTTGCTAATAAGTCTGCAGAACCAAATGCCAATTCAAGTAAATGCACTTTCAATTTTCGTTTAAAATAACCTAATGATGGAGCCAGTCTAAGATGTAGAGGTAGCTTATTCCAGCGCTTCGGACAAACTATCCTCTTTTACACATAATCAGGAACTTAACAATAAATTTGTGTAAACATGCTGTTTAAGGTGGGAACATGGCTGTTGTATATCATTCTAAAACTGTTTTCTTCTTCATGTAGTGTCAGCGTGTGTGTGGGCAACGCCCGAGCCTGACAAGGAGTTAGTGGAGAAATATGAGGGGCTGAAGGCAGTTTTCTTTAAAAGGCTCATCAACGCTTGGGAAAAAGCCCAAAGTTCCATTCAACCAATGGTAGAGAGCATATCATCAGAAGGACAAGCCAAGGAGTATTTTGAAGAAATTAAGAAAAGCCAAAGACTACAAAGTGCCATCAAAATTTTAAGGTGAGGGATGCCTCAAACTAGTCATCTTACTGCATCACCGATTCCATATCTTTCTGACAACCTTCATTCCAGTTATTCCATGTGAGTAAATCTATTATGTTTTGTGTGCTTCTTCCAGCGGTCTGGCCTCTGACCTTGAGCCTGTTGTGAACAATGCTCGTATGGCTCTTCTCGGTGCTTACGGCCACTATCTGCGACCCTACGTTGGAGAACACCTGGACAAAGCAATTACCAACATCAAGCCAGTGCTGGATACTGTACTGCCTCATGAGGGTTAGAGTCTGCAGCTCATCAACCACTGACTCCTTCAACCCAGCAAAAATGAATTTTCATTGCTTCAATAATGGATCCAAATCTGAAACTCTGACAGCTGTGTGTCCAGCATGTTGGTGCAGTTTTTTGCGTGTACATACTGTATGTGTGTATTTCATACTGTTCTGTTCAGTGCAGGACAAAAATAACATCCGGTCCAGCATTAATAGAGTATGAATTATATGATTTTTTGTGCCTCATAAAGAAACAACAAGACTCATACTAAATAAAAACATCAGTAAAACGCAAACCAAAGTTCTGAGTGTGATTAACTAGTATGTGTACTATAGCAAAACAAAAACTAAAACATGAGTACATTTATTTTAAAGGGTTAGTTCACCCAAAAATGAAAATAGCCCATAAATTACTCACCCTCAAGGCATCTTAGGTGTATATGACTTTCTTACTTCAGACGAATCCAGTCGGAGTTAAATATAAAAATTGTCTTTGATCCTTCAAGCTGTTTAATGGCACTCAGCGGGTGTTGCAGTGCATCAGTCCAAAAGAAGTGATATAAAAAGCCCCACAAAATCTGAACAAATGTGCAGAGGTGGACAAAGTACACAACTTCATTACTTGAGTGAAAGTACAGATACTACTGGTCAAATACTACTCCATTACAAGTAAAAATTGCAAAGACAGGATTTTACTTAAGTTAAAGTACGAAAGTACATGCTTTTAAAAGTACTTAAGTATCAAAAGAAAAAAGTAAATGCATTGTTTTATTGTCACATTGTTGTATACTTACATTGCCTTATGCCACTAGCGCAACCTACTGAATACACTGATTAGCTTGTATTATCTTTGGTAATATTTGGTAACAATTAAGAGCTTTTATGTTACCAAACCTATAAAAAATGGAACGACTGAATGAAGATAATCATATTTATTTTTTATTTAACACTCCTACAGCTACACTGAACTTATTTTAATACTTATTTAAAAGTTACAAAGTTTTTTTTCAAAGAGCTATTGAAGGATATGATATGCTTCATTTTAGGCAAACAAAGCAAACATAAAAAAGAAAACATCTTTAATCTTTTCAGAAAACTGGAACATACTCTCTCAGTATGGCCATTGGTATGCACGTTGCGCCAAAGAACCGTCTTTTTTTTTAATTTTGCCATCAAATAATCAGTGTTCATAAAATACTCACAAATCAGTGAACTTCACAACATGTGGCTAGGGTTGGGTATTATTTGAATTTGATAAATTCTGACTCTGATTCTGCTTATTGATTTCAATTCTCAGTTTAGATTCCAAAGTTGTAAAAAGTAAAACATTTTGACTTGTGTGAACATTTAACTTACTTATTGATCATTTGTTTGCAATAAAATATATGTATTTATGTGCAGTGTTTTGACAATAAAGTAATGTTCAGGTTTATATACTTCCTTGACCAGTTTTTAGCAGCAGTTTACCAGTAGACCTGAGTAGTAAGGTTTTTTATATATGGAACTAGCAGCCATTTTTGATGGATATATTAGCCTACCATTTGTATTTCCATAGTTTTACTAAAATTATTAAACTATAGTTACTATAATGAAACTTTATTAAATTTGTGGTTACTGTAGTTTTACTACAAATAGCATAATTATGGTTACTATAGTGAGAGAATGGTAAATCCAATTTACTATTTACGCAAATACCATAGTTAAAATAGTTACTATAGTCAAAACATGGTTAATTTTCCAAAGAGATTTAATAAGTTAACACATACACATGTATAAACTATACATTTTCTTTATCATGTAGATCAAGGTGTAGGTAATTTTTATTTACCGTATGCCAATCATTATCTTCTATGATCTTTGATCGTAGTGCTCGGCCTATGTAAGGCATCACATACAGTGTCTTTAAAATCAATGTGGTGAACACACAGATGATCACACCACACTTTTATTTGCAAACTTTGCAAAGTTTGCTGCTTAAGCTGTTGTGGTGTTTGTTCACATTGTTTCTAGATTATTGTGTAGAGTGATCAGATGCATTTTAAATAATTGCTAAAAGTTTTTTTTGATCCTGACACAAAATGACAAAAAACAGCTAACATTAACATTACCAGGTTCAGGTAACCCCATGGCTCAAAAAACTTACATTAAACATTGCACTTGTAGATAGCTACAGACCAGTCTCTTTCCTTCCAGTCATAGTGAAAAAACTTGAACGAGTTGTTTTCAACCAGGTATCATTATTTCTTTCACAGAATAACCAATTGGACGTTAACCAGTCAGGTTTCAGAAGTGGCCATTCAACTGAGACTGCATTAGTGTCAGTCACTGAAGCCTTGTGGATTGCGAAAGCTGATTCCAAATCATCAGTTCTCATTCTGTTGAATCTCTCAGCATGATTTCACCATCCAGCTAGGTTCATAAATTACCCCATCAATTCGGTTAGAAATCTAGGTGTATTCTTTGAAGACCAGCTGACTTTCAAAGACCACATTGCAAAAATCACTCAATAATGCAGGTTTGCATTGCACAACATCAGAAAGATCAGGCCCTTCCTCATGGAGCATGCTGCACAACTTCTTGTCCAGGCCCTTGTCATTTCTAGGCTGGACTACTGCAGTGCTGTTGGCTGGACTTCCATCATGTGAAGTCAAACCTCTACAAATGATTCAGAATGCAGCATCATGACTGGTCTTCAACGAACCCAAAAGGGCCTACGTCACATATCTCTTTCATGAGTTTACACTTACATATAATAAGCCGTAAGGCTTATTCATTTATTGACGAATTCAAACTCTGCTGTAAAGCAGCTCTATAAAGACATTGGGTCATTATTCAGGATTGAGTGAGTTTAGTGTTGATCCAGTCCAGTTCAATAACTGTGTAATGTTCATCAATTATAAAATGAATTTGATTAAGCTATAAAGCAGCTCTACAGAAGACAATAGTGTTACCATACAGCTCAAGTTTTATTCTTATCTGATAGTGTCAGAGCAAGCAAATCGATAATATTACTGAATATTAAGTATCTTTTAACCCCAACTAAGCAAGCTATAGGTAACCATAAAGAGCACCCTAGCAGTCTAGTGTGTGAATGTTAAGGTGTAGAACGATCTAATTGACTGAAGCTCTGCCCATGGTTTTTAAAGAAATAATGCCCTCAAGTGTGCAACAAGAGAACTTTACCTACATATATAATGAGAATGTGGAAGTCAAAACCAAAGCTCTCAGTGGTTTCTCAGTGGTAACCACCTGTTGAGGTTCATTCGAGTGACTGGGTTTATTGCATAACACATCTCTCTCATACACACATAATAATATAGAATACAGTGCATATATAAAATATTTATCATTATACATATTTTTTAACATCAAAAAGGAACACCTGCATCACTGGATCATCACTAAGTTTCAATGAAACCTCTCTATGATTTCTCATTATGATGTCTGTCCTACTGCCAAAGTCATTGTCACTCCCTTGTTTCTTTATAGTTAAATATCACAATAACCAATGCCTTAATCTTTCCACCGAAAATAAAACTGCTTAAACTCGTAGCTGTTTGGAATATAGCTGGTTGACCAAACACAGTGATCCAAAACATCAGCTTGACGGTGTCCCCTGGAATGACCAACTGGTGGCTTGTTTCTTGCTGGTCCATGTTGTAAAACAACCCTACACTCTTAAAAATAAAGGTTCCAAAAGGAGGTTTTCATAGAAATAACAATAGAAAAATAATTTTGGGTACTCCAAAGAACATTTCAGAAAAATAAATAAATAAATAAATAAATAAAATGTTTTTATAAGTGTGATGAACATTTTAATAATTAAAGAACCTTTTTCCACAATAAAAAACCTTTTGTGCAATGGAAAGTTTCCATGGATGTTAAATGTTCTTCATGTACCATAGATGCCTATAAAGAATTATATAAAGTGTATTCATGTTGGTAAAAAATTTATTCCACAAACTCCAAAACATCTCATCATGTACAGACACAAAGAAAGAAGAGATACACACACACAATCACACACACATTTGCAAAAATAACCTTAAGTAGTCTCAACAGGCTGACGTGTATATGGTGAAACAGACTAAGGACTTTATTTGGAAACGTGTTGAAGTTCATTAACACAAGACAAGAAGAGCCTGTGAGCATTTATCTGTCTGCTGGTGGATGAGGAACAGAATATAAAAGACTCTGTTATAGTGTATTATCACATTAAGAGCTCAGATAGGAGTTTGACTAATTCTTAAATGTCAGACAGTTGATCAAAGTCAGTGAGTTTGTTTAATGTGATCAATCATTATGTCTATTTGTGTGAAGAGTCGTATCTATTTAACAGGTAATCTCATTTCAGTCATTCTTGTCTAACAACAAACTCCAGCAAAAAGCACAGTCCCACATAAACACACACACACACACACACACACACATAACATTTATCTGAGACAGTTGCACTTTGGCACTTGAGTTATCAGGTCAATAAGTCTGTACCTATATATAAGATAAGCCAAAGAGTTTTTGCTGTTAACCCATCTGACACACTTTCCACAGAGGAGAAACTGTGAGTACAGCCATATTTTCCCTCTTCTATTAAAGGGCATTATAAAAATATTCAGATATTAGGACAGAATTTAGGATTCTTGACTGTTTAGCACCTTTGAATCCATAAACCTGCTGAATTCCTAAAACGCACATGACGTATGTCTGTATAGAGGGCTGTACAGATAATATTGTTGCATTTAGTATGTTTTGAAGCCCCAGTGTTATTGCAAATATGATACACATACAGTTTTCTTAAACATTATGATTTTTTTCACTACCTTTATTAATTGAGCAAATGGTAATTGTCTTACAAAAATAAAGAAAACTAATCGATTAAATAAATCTAAAATTGTTTTTATGCTACTAAAATTGCTTCATCAGTAAAAGCATAATCTAGTGTAACAGCATATATAGTATATGCTTTTTATAGCCTATTGATTACTTAATAAGTGACTGCATGTACTAAAAATAAAACAATGCCCTCTTGTGGAATTTATATTCTCACTCTTGTACTGCTGTCATCTGACCAGTGCTTTACTTAATCCCTCAGAGATACCTGCCAGTATGAACAAGCTACTGGTTATCACAGTTGTCATTGCTCTCCTTGCTCTGGGTACGTACATACACACATTCATAAACATACTTAGTTTGAATTTTTAATATATATGCTTTGCTGCTAATGAAGTAACATAAAATGACAATGACAAATGAAAATAAAGATTTTTTTTTATTTTTTTTTTAACTCATCTCACTCCCTCAAACATTGGCTAACCCCTGCAGGAGCAGAGAGCTTCCGTGTGCCCAGGCAGGCTGAGGAGGAGAAGGGAACCATTGCCACTGTGGTGAACACACTTAAGACCTACTATGACCAGAGTGTTGACACTGCCAGCGGCTATGTAGAGACCATCAAGGGCTACAAACTGGATGAGAAAGCCAAGTAAATCTAATTTTATACATTACCTTAGTCCATACAAACATTCCATTCTGGGCTTTTAGACACAGGCACATGAGATTTTAACAAAATAGTTCACCCAGTAATGAAAGTTTACTGAAAATATACTCACACTTAAGCCATCCAAGATGTACTGTAGACAAGTTTATTTATTCATCGGAAGAGATTTGAAGAAATTAAGCATTATATCACTTGCTCACACATGGATCCTCTGCAGTGAATGGGTGCCGTCAGAATGAGAGACCAAATGGCTAATAAAAACATCATAATAATCCACAATCTTCACAACTCCAGTCCATCAACTGATGTCTTGTGCAGTGAAAAGCTATGTGTTTGTAAGAAGTGTTTATAATAAAGAAACTTCAAACTTCAAACCATTGCTTCTGGCTAAAATATGAGTCCTCTATCCATAATATTGCTTTCTTCAGTGAAAAAAGTAATTTTGTCTGAATCAGGAGATAAATATGGACAGATCAAGTAGGGTTTAAAAGCAAAAAACAGTCCAGAACAGTTCTAAACAAGAATGTTGGTGGATTTTAATGTGAGAGGACAACAGGAGATGGAGTTTTTCACTGGAAGAAATATTATAATGGATTATGGACTTTTTGGCCAGAAGCGAAGCTCACAGATTTTTCACTACACAAGATGCGAATTTATGGACTGGAGTAGTTTTGAATATTTTGTGGATTATTTGGGTGTTTCTTACCAGCTTTTTGAACTCCCATTCTCACAGCACCCATTCACTACAGAGGATCCATTTGATGAGCAAGTGATGTAATGCTAAATTTCTCCAAATCTGTTCCAATGAAGAAACAAATGCCTCTACATCTTGGATGTCCTGAGGGTGAGTACATTTTTTGCAAGTTGTCATTTTTAAGTGAACAATTCCTATTAAGTTCTTGAAAATGACGACTCGTGGTCCATTTTGTTCTGACATTTTGCCTTTCCTCCCTCATCAAGGAACCTGTATGAAGACACAGTTCGAGCTGTCAGCACCTATGCTGGCATCTTCAACGACCAGCTATACCACATTTTGTACCCTCAAGACAGCTCCTAAATCACAGTATTACACCTCAACAAGACTCCATTTCTTTCTGGTCCTGAGTCCGTCACCACAAGTATCCCACAAGGCGGCAGGACAGTCTGGGGTGAAAACATGACGGTTGAACTTGTCTTCCAATGGCCTGTTACCTTTGCTCTGTCAAAATACTGCAAAAGCACATAGCGCTCTGACAAACATCAGTGGATAAATATGATGTGAAGTTCTGGGGTAAAATATATAATGCTCAAAACAATCTGTTTTTGGATGAAGATCAGAGACCCTTTGCTGCTGACTGTTACCTGGCACCCTCTATCATACGTCCAGGTTAAAACAGAATCATCGACTATTCATTGAAGTTTATCTTTACAGATTAAAGAAACCCTTTTATTATATCAACTTTTTTTACATTAACAAATTGCAATAAAACTCCACATTTGTAGAAAATCAAGTTGTTTTCCTGCTTGTGAACCTTTACAAGATAACAGATCTAAAATATAGAAACTCTAAATACCAATAATCTGGAAGCTTAAGTGCTACAAAATATCCACGAATTAACACTGCCAGTAAGAATTACTTGCAATTGGATTAATTTCCATGGCATCTGCAAATATAAGCCTTTCTAGTGGGATGTTACGTTCTAACTCCCAAAAGGGAGGGGAGCCTGACAACCCCCTGCTCGGGCCCACCGATGCCAGCAAAGGAGGTATGGAGTCGCAGTGCGAGAAAAGGACAAACACCAAATACCGTATAAAAACAAAGCTTTTATTTGGCCACGGTAATATTATACATAAACCATTTTCTGGGAAAAGGGGAGGACTAGACGGACCAAAACAAAGAAATAAACAAAAAAAAAAAAAAAAAACCCCTAACCTATACTAATCCCCAATAAAAAAATAAATAAATACAATCCCTATCTGGCACACGATCAAGGCGCCCTAACCAAACTTACAGCTGGTGGTCCGCCAAGGTCTAGCTAGTGTTTCTAGACAGAGAAGTATACCTACGGGTGAGGTATGTATACCCCGGGGTAGCTCTAAATCTACTCCCCAACTCCCTATAAACAACAGAGAGAAAAAAAAAATAAGAATCCACAAACACACAAGTGCTCCGTCCTGCTACTACAAGTTCCAAAAAAAAAAAATTGGAACACAAGTTAGGTTTGCTAACACACAAAAACAGTTTAAAACTATTCTCAGTTGTTTCAATCAAAAATGTCAGAAAACCAAACATACTCACACACACAAGGTACAAACCAAACCAAAAACAGGAACAGAGAGATCAAACTGATCCAAAACTGAGCTTTTTAAAGAGCCCAGCCAGCTGCAGCCACTGATGAGTAGGCGGAGTTCCAAGTCCCAATCAGCCGTTGAACCACCAATCAGCTGCCGGAACAAACCACAGAAGCCATCTTACCTGGTAAAAAAAACCAAACACAGACCACAAGCAATGCCAGAACAAAATGACTATAAAATGAACCCAGAACTCTGGGGACGTAACATGGGATCAAAATGGTTATTAGCAACTGTTTACATCTGGTCTTTTGAGTGAATACAAACAATCTCTCTGTCTCTCTGTCTCTGTCTCTCTCTCTCTCTCTCTCTGAGGAGGAGACTGGTTAATCAGTTAATAAGTACAATTTGTCATGACTAACTAATTAAGGAATTTCATTTTAATGAGCTTTTTTAATGAAATGACCTTTTAGTATAATGAGCTGATATTCTTGATTTAATAAATCATAGGAAAAAAATAACACAAAATAAGTCTGTCCATCAGTCATCTGGCATCAGACATTGTTGAAACAGATAAGCTGTAACAATTAATGATTATGCAACATCAGATTAACTTTTTCAACCTTTAACTATGCTGGAAATTAAACAGCAAAACGTTCCTCATGTATCCACATATCCGAGAACAAAAAATGGGTATTCAAGACTGAGAATTATTTGTATTTATTTATTTATTTATTTATGGTTACTTAACATAACATTCTGTAACATTTTTATTATATATAAAGTATAATAAATGACACAACAAACTGTGTCAGTACCGTTCAAAAGTTCTCTAACCATCATCAAGACAAGGTTTCATTTATTTGATAAAAATGTTCTGAAATATTATTACAATTTAAAACAGCTAACAGCCATTTCAGTGTTGCATGATCCTTCAGAAATCTTAATATGTTGGTTTGTTGCTTCATTTCTTATCAATGTTTTAAAGATGTGCTGCTTAGTATTTTTGTGGAGAATATTTTCTACTATCTAGCATCATTAAAATCATTTAGACTGTCATGTTTTAAAGATGTAAATCTTACACAACACTATACAGTCACAAATCTGGACATAAACCTGTGGAGGTTCCAGACAGTTCCAGACACTCATGAAACACTGGAACCTTGTAATCATGCTCTCTATACACACTCATTTTAGGTTTAAATATTTATAGTCACCAGGTTTGCACAAACAAAGCTAGGGGCAGAGAGAAAGTGATCGGCCTTGGCACACAGCAGGCAGTGCACTTTGCTCCAGGGCAACAGCTGAATTTAGATGAAAAACGTTCTGACAGGGATTCAAACCAACAACCTTCCTGATTAGTCACCTGCCACCTTGAAAATACAATAAACTATCATCCATACTTTCTACTACGATTTGATTGATTTCAGACCTCCTGTCAGTGTCATCATCACAGTTATAATATCAAAATACAATTGTGTTATTAATCCAATTCTTTTGATTATATTCATTATTAGAATGAGATTATTTGGATATTTAAAACCATTTCATTTACCCATTTTAGCAATATCACAAGCACATTCGATGAATTCAATCAACATCTTAAATCTGTTTAATAGTAGAATCTAAAGAGTGTTTGGACACAAGTGAGCTATAAATGCATTTATTAAGTCTGATAAGTAAAACAAACATGAATTTACTCTAATAACTAATAAATAACTAATATATTGTGCAACAGTGACATTTTAATTATAAACTAATGTTACTGAACATTTTGTTAGAATTTCACATAGTGTAAAAGTTTGGTAAAAAAGTGTATAGTCTGAATGCATTGTAAGTCGCTTTGAATAAAAACGTCTACTAAATGGGGTGGGGGGTGGGGGGTGATGATGCACCCAGAATGATGCATTTTTTTCCTCAGTAAACAAATTGCTGCTAAAGATAATGCATACACAATTAATGATATGCACGTTCAGTTTTAAAATAAACATTCACAATATCCATACCTGAAAATGTTTGCATTTTTACAAAAAACAAAAAAACAATTAACTTTAAATGAGGGCATTCCCAAAAGGAGTTTTTCAGGTTTAGCTCAGTTCTGGGTACAAATTTTCCCTAAAATATTGTTGTGACGAGTTAACTCCATCGGCCTCGCTCTGCTTACACGGCTCTCGGCCCCGCCTCACTCGTCACAATTGTTAAGTAGGCACACACACACTTGAAATTTGAAAACAGTCCATGTAACATTTATTACTCACTTTCTGTCCAGATGGTAAAAAATCTTTAATGGCTGCTCTGTGTCTGATTCCAGACCCCAGGTCACAGTGATGCATCTAGGGAAGACTGCCTTGTGCACAGAGGGCAACACACAGCAGGCGATGACTGCCATAGCAGTAGATTATGACCCTTGAGGTTCACCCCAGGGTTCAAACAGGTGCCCTAGCACAATAACTAAGACACAGATAATACATTTACTGTATGTGTGTATGCTTATGTCTGACAGGTTTAATATGAATATACTATGCTTGGCTAACAGAAATAAAGTCTTCTATTTAGATTTAGTTACACTCCTTTTTTTCATATTCACTATATGAACATTTCAGATGGATGATGCTTTATGAGAATCACAGATCTGTTCTTTCGCACCTCTTTCTCCCTTCTGTCTTTCTTCATCGATCTCTCTCTCTCTCTCTCTCTTTCTCTGAGACTGAACTGCACCTCTATGTGATCGTATAAATTCAATTCAATTCAATTCAAGTTTATTTGTATAGCGCTTTTTACGATACAAATCATTACAAAGCAACTTTACAGAAAATTAAGTTTCTACAATATTTAGTAGTAGCTTATCAGTGGTGACTGTCAGTTCATGTGCATATGGCAGAAATGTTCAGAAAAATCAATAAAAGACGTAAACAAACAGACGATTTACACTATTAACAGCAATTATGCAATCAAACTTATAGCAAAATGTGGTAGTTCTGTATGTTGTCTCTGGGTTAGCATCATCTGAGGTCCTCTGAGGGGTTGGCATCATCTCTTCTCAGACTGGAGCTTGTGTAAATCCTAGTTACCACGGGATGTAAATCCCGTGGCAAAGCAGAGAAACAAATAGAGACATAATTAGCATAGCTGCTGTTCCAGCCAAGTAAAATTAATTAGATTAACCCAAGCTAAAGAATAATAATGCGCATTTGATCAGATATAACTGCAGTCCAAAATTATGAGATGCATTATTTGAATGCTTGGCCAAAGAGGTGTGTTTTTTAATCTAGATTTAAACAGAGGAAGTGTGTCTGAACCCCGAACATTATCAGGAAGGCTATTCCAGAGTTTGGGAGCCCAAATGCGAAAAAGCTCTACCTCTTTTAGTGGACTTTGCTATCCTAGGTACTATCAAAAGTCCAGTGTTTTGTGACCTTAGGGAGCGTGATGGGTTGTAGCGTGGTAGGAAGACTAGTTAGGTACGCAGGAGCTAAGCCATTAAGGGCCTTATAAGTAAGTAATAATATTTTGTAACTGATACGGGACTTAATAGGTAGCCAGTGCAGAGACTGTAGTATTGGGGTAATATGATCATATTTTCTTGACCTGGTAAGGACTCTAGCCCCTGCATTTTGGACTACCTGTAGCTTGTTTATTGAGGATGCAGGACAACCACCTAGCAGTGCATTACAATAGTCCAGTCTAGAGGTCATAAATAAAAACGTTCTTTTTGCACCTGAAAAATATATCGATAATAACCAGAAAAATCAAACAATATAATTATGCTAATGTGTCCTTTCTTCAATGGGTTCTTCATTTATCCAGGCTAATTTTCTGCTCTCAGGTGTTGAGAGAGTGTTTTACATTTCTCTGATTTTCCATTGACGTGCGGTCCACTGGGATAGCTCAGCTTTTCTATCCTTCATGTCTAATTCACTTTTATAAAAGCAATTAATGCTGCATGAGGCACATATATGGACATGAGAACACATGCACAGAGACACTCATGCAGCTTTTTCTCTGGTCTTGTTGATTTGAACTGCATTAATCTTGGGTTTTAAACAGCTCACAAAAAAAATAAAATAAAAATAAATAAATAAAAAATAGAAGTATTAATAACATTACCTAGGCATGTTTGAACAAACATTTGCTGTTTCCTTTATCAGCACTAGATGGCAGTGGATGCATATTATTATTTTAAGGTGTCTCTAACAGTGGTTTTTAAAAATATTTTACAGTTTCTACCAGATGAAAAATATTTTAAAGCTTAGCATAACAATAACAATTTATATTCATTCATCATACAAATATAAAGATTTTATTTATTTACATGAATATTCCAGGTCTAGATCGTATTTTTTTTTTTCAATTAGGCTACCTATTATTTACTGACAATTATGCAATTCCAAACCAGTATGCATTTCTTTCCTCTGCTGAACACAAATGAAGATATTTTGAAGACTGTTGGTAACCAAACAGTTTCAGTGCCCATTGACTTCCATTGTATTTACAATGGGAACCAAAACTGTTACCAACATTCTATGAACTGTCTTCTTTTGTGTTCCATATAGAAGAAAGAAATGCATACAGGTTTGGAACGACATGAGGGTGAATAAATCAGGACAGAAATTTCCTTTTTGGGTGGATTATCCCTTTAATACTCAGTTTGTCATATTTCATCTAAAGGTCATCTAAAGATCTCCTTTGATGTTTGCTGAGAACCCTGGTTGAAAACCACTGGTCTATAACCACTGGTCTCTGTTTTATAATATTGTTATTCATGGTAATTGATCGGCTGGTGCAGGGCGACCAAAGTATGTGATTTGAAATCTGCCATGTAATGGACATTCAGTTCCACATCCAGTTCTTGAAGGCAATTGTCTAAGCAGTAAATGCATGTGACTAATTACTATGGAGTCATAGCAATGCTGTTTGGCTGATGGCACCACAAGAATGTGCACAAGCCCTAACATTTCACTCGTGATTATCCTGAACTGTAATGTCAAAGCAAAAGGCGAAAATATAAATCCATTTCATTCATGTAAGAGGCCACAAATAAATAAATAAATAATGTTGCTGGTAATACGTCTAATATAACAATGAAATATTTACACATATTTATATTTTGTGGCTAATTCTGAATGGCGGTCAATGAAGAAAGATGCTTTTTGCCCCCAGATGGTGTAGTTACCACAACTACCAGCAGGTGCTCAGTGGCCAAACCCTGAATTCTTGAATTCTTTATCTCACAAATGGATTCTCAAAAACAAGAGGAAAACGAAAATGTTTCAGATTGTCATCTTAGGAGGGACACTAATATTCAGGCACATCTCCATTAAACACACACACACACACACACACACACACACACACACACACACACACACACACACACACACACACACACACACACACACACACACACACACAGAGAGAGAAGTGACAGCTGTGTCCATTAATACTTCTACCAAATCTGGAGTCACTCCACCTTCTGCCTTTTCTACACTGTCATCTATCTCTCTTGCTTGCTTTTTCTCGCTACCTCATTCTTCTCCACCCATCACTCATCCCAACAGATCCCTCTTGGCCTTCTCTCTCTTTTCCCCTCATCTGTCTTTCAAAAGGTGCATCTGTTTCAACAGTCAAATACACCGCAAATAACTACTGTATTTTGTTTATTGTTTTCTATTTAAAAAATAATAATTTGTCTTTTTTCTGCCCCCTTTTTTTGCTTTATCCACAAATTGAAATTTGTCAAATTTAATCTTAAAACAACACCAAAACAATTTTTCAGTAAACTTATTATTATTATTATTATTTTAACCATTTAATAAAATATAAAATTACAACAAAATTGTATTTGGTTCATACTTAAAATAAGCAAAAATAATTGTCAGTGGGGCAAGAAAAAAAATCACTCTGTTTGCTATAATCTACCTACATAATGTCTGTCATTTATTATCATTTACACAGACCAGTGCAATTGCTTTTTAACTACTCCAGTTATTGAACACATTAACTGAAATTCCTCTGTGTTTATCTGAATTTGAAGCTAAAATAGAGATGGAAAGCAGACTTTACACTGTACCAGGACACACATTCCCCTGCTAGTGATGGACATTATTCAACAGAACCCACACATTGCATGTTTCCTATTTCTCTTTTTCCATTCCTCTTTCTCTATCCAACTGAAATCCCTCTGTTATCTGGTCTTTAACAATAAACTGAAGCACATTAGCAACAGATTTCTTACAGAAAGAAAATGATTTTTATGAACAGCGAATGCTACTGCAGTATAAATGGTATTTTGTTATTATTTGTCTTTGCCATCTCAGACTAAAGGAGTGCATAAATACTCTCTATAAAACATTCTGCTTTATCAAAGTGCTTTTTCATATCACTTTACCTTCTATCTCCATCTGCTCTTCTTCTCTCATTTCTCCTAAATCAGCTACAGTACAGTATTTGTATTCTCCCTGTCTAGTTACACATATGCTTCACTTTAGATCTATTACAGTGAGTTAAATGGTTGCAACAGTGACTAGAGTATAATAGTGCTGGATTCTGTAGCCGTCCTTTGCATTGCAATGACTGTCTACCCAGATCTTTGTTTATCATGTGGTTGTGTAAACTCTCTGTGGTCATTTGCTCCATGCCACCCCTCCCTTCTCCATTGTTTCCCCAGGCCGCTAAGTGAGTGCTGATTCTCTCTTCTAATGGTTTCATTGAAGGGCTTTTAATACTGACTGTGTGATTTAGAGTCTTCAACAGCCCCCATATTGATCTCATGTGATATAAAAGTAGCCCTACACCTGTGTTTCATAATAACAGCATTCTTTCAAGCTCAAGGTATACCAACATAATAAAATGTTTGGTGATAAGTAGCAAAATGCATCTGTACACTTGTCTGTCTTTTGTGATTTTCATGAAAAGTCACAGAATTTCATGCCCCTGAGATGAAGGGAACACTTTTAAAATAAAGGAAAATTAAAATGGTGTTAGCTGGACCCCAGGGACCGATTAAGGGTTAAAACAGTTTTCATCTTCAATGTATTTGAAAAATTGGCAATAAATGTGGGGAGCCACAGTATACTGATAAGTCAATTTGGCACTGCATTTTAAATGGCATGTTTGCTTAGGCTTAAGCAACCTTTGATAAGGCAAAATTACACAGTATGAACAAGCTGCATCTTGTGTGTGCCAATATGAAAATACATTGCTAAAAGGCATAATTGCATGAGTGTTACTCATAGAAAAAGACGTGTGCACACACATCCTGTACACAACACCTGCATGTGTTTGTCTGGTACACACCATGAAAGAATGCCAAAGGGAACTTGCAGCCTGAGGACATAAAAACCTGTCACATGCTTTTTACAACAACTTAAAATACCCAGAATATTTTCCAGAGACTTAACATAAAACAAGCATTCAAGAAAAAGCAGGGATGATTAGATATACTTTCATTTCATTTACAAGTGTGCACACTACATGAAAATGTGCAAAGAACTGACAATACCTGTCATCAGCTGTTTATAACAGCACTTACAGGAATTCAGATCTTAAAAGCACTCATTATGACATTATAACAGAACCCAGGGGTGGAACACAGCCCGAGTGACAACGCACACACCTTACTTGAAATGAACAAAGATATTCAGATGTCTTTAAGCGCATCATTTGTTACAGCGCATATTGTTAAATATTGCAATTCTACTTGGAAAACTGGCATTTAAGATCTTAGACCAGTTTTTATAACTTGTGCCAGACAGCTGCAGTCTGACTAAACATTGCCTAATACAAGTATGAAATTCAGATTTTATTTGCATTACTTTATTGTTTCGATTTTAAACATATCTGAGCAAAATGTTAGGGTCTGTTTTTTTTTTTTAAGTAAATTTATCAGCCTCTGTTGTTAAAGGAGAAAGATGCTTTTTAGAAACCGATAGTGTAGTTGCAACATTTACCAGCAGGGGCTGACCATCCATACCTTGACCTTTGGCCCTTACATACATAACAGCAGCTGATGTTGTGAGTTATGTATGTGGTCCCTGGAAACACATTTGAGACACATGTTAATACCATGTGTAAACAGCGAGATGGATGATAATGCCAATGCTTGGTTGACCTGAGACTGTAGAGACATCATTATCAGGCTCTAAAGTAAACCACTTAACCAATGGTTGCTCCAGAGGGATTGTCTTTGTAATGTGTATTGTAAACCCAGTGGAAAAAAAGAATGTTGACTAATTGCTATTTATATCCTGTTCCTTGTTCTAGGAAAAAATATTCAGAAGCATTTTTCAGAGGTTAACCATTACTCTCAATGAACAAGGAGGAAATAGAAGTAAACCAGAGCTGTAACCAGGCACTACCAGGGTCTGCAAACTAAACAAGGGGATATAGAAAATCACTCACAGATAAAAATATTTTATGGAACGTTCATTCATACTCCCATTGCATAAAAATAACCCCATATTTGCACAATCCTACACATAATCTTTAATGGAAGTAGAGATATCCTACAACAAATCTTCCTTTAATGTGCTTGTCCTTCAGGAAGAAATATGGAAGGAACACACAGACACACACACACACACACACACACACACACACACACACACACACCCTTGAGAGCCAGACAGGGCATCACAAGAGCTCGGCGGTGAACTAAAGCATGAGTAGTGGTGATAAACAGAGAGGGCTCAGCTATGTGAGTAATGTCAAGGCTTTTTTGCTATCTCTCCTTTAATGCATGAGAAATTCCCTCCCAAAGGCTGACAACCATAACACATCCACATTTCGTCTGCTGATTCTGGTATAAATGAAATCTCTTCTCATCAGTCACAGAATTTAATTAAATCAGAATAAACTCATCACAAAAGTAGCTAATTAAAAAAAATGTCTCACTTTAAGTAGTAAAGCGAGATAATTTTGCTAAACGTCAAGGCTGGTTTGATAACATTCTGCTCTGAACCTGAACACAGCAGGGGCTGTAATGGAGGGCCGAGGATGATGACAAACTGAGGAAGTCACGTTCACTGCATCATTAAAGAGCAAATTCAGTGTACATGTACCGTATAATATGCACGCACACGTACAGGTGAGCAATTAGCAGTTTCCAGGAGAAATCCCCATGAAATCAAGCCACAGAACTCCCTCTGAACACTGAAAAGAATTGTAAGTATGTGAATATGGGTCAGTGGAAAGAGTATGAAAGCTTGTGAGTCAGTAATATACTTTTCTCTCACTCTCTGTCATACCAAGCACCAGGTTTTATGACACCTGTGCTGATATAGCAGCAGGACAGCTCGGAATGATGGCACGTCCAGGCAGATCATACAGCTGCCCTCATTTTACAGTAACTCCTGCACATATTTTTTATCGCTTAAAATGCCTTGCTGCTTCTTGTCTGTCCACAGAGGCCCTGGTGTCACAGAAATGACACACCTCAGCTTTAAAGGTGCACTTTTGGACTTATACTTCAGTTACGACAACATTCACTCTTGCGAGTTTCCAATAACCGGGCTGTTAATGAGATAAATTCAGTATTGAACTGGTCATGTGATTTTAACATGGCTGCCCCCTTCAAGTAAACAGTTGCATGCGAAACAAGACCACTTATTCATTTATTTATTTACTTTTTTTTTATCACAAGTACTACTTAAGTACTTTTTAAATGAGGTGTAAATAACTGAGTGTATCTTTTAAGTGTTATAATTCAGTTTCAGGCAGTGTTGATGTTGACTACAACTATTAAAATAACACTGATTTCAGACAGGGGTTTTGGACCACTAAAGCAAAGTGGCAATATCTCTCTCTATCTTAATCACTTACTCACATACTAACAAGAAGTACAGAGTGGATCAGTATTGAGTGGAGAGCCACTTCATTAAATCAATGGAATAGATCCAGACATCAGTGTCTCCATTCACCAAATACAAATGCATAACAATATGCTTGAGAGCATCTGATAGCTCACTCACTCACACCCTCTCTCTCTCTCTTATTATTCACATCATTCTCCAAGCACCCTTCCTAATTCTTCTCATAAGAATAACTATACAGATCTAAAAACAACTACAGAAGCTTGTCCAGCTGCAGCTTAATGTAACTGCCTATTTTCCCCTTCCTATTAAACGTCTTCTATTATCTGAAACAATTATGATTTCAATTTCCATCTTCCGTCCTTATTTTCATCTCAGTATCAAACTGCATTAACATGCATTTTCTCCTGTGCTGTTGGTCTGACAGGTGAATGAGCTCCAGTTAGTGATTGAACTGTCAGAATCAGTGATTTAAGTGGGATCCACACATGCTTCTTAACATCTGTCTCATTCCTCAAACTCATGTGAACAGTGCAAGCAAATAATGTTAATCACACCTGAGGGTGTATCTGGCTGTCTAGTAGGCTATGTATTTTTAAAATGATCCCCTTACATGCAAATTTCACCAGCTTGACTGACACCCGGCAGTCCGGGGCAAGGATGAATGAGGCTGTGGGTGAATGTTTGATGACATATTGGCTGTGTCATCTGTCCAAATATGCTAGCACACTACATTTTAAGACATGGCTATCTTGAGGTTGTGTAGGAATTGCCCAGCGTTCACAAAGTACAGTACATCATAAAGGTACCTTTAGTGCACTATCTGTATTTTTTTTTTTTTTTGTGTGTGTGTGTGTTTGTGTGTGTGTGAATACACTACTCACACTACTTATACTACAAAAATCATAGAACACTGTATAAGTATGCAAAATAGGACAAAAATACAGACATTACAGACATTGCTAAGTAAATAATAAATGTTTTTAATGAATGAATGAGTTTGAGTTTATATTATTTTATAATACGTAACGTAAATCGGCACTCTCAAAATCCTTAAGAGGTTCCTTTAGGTTTTTCTTTTTTATTATTATTATTTACAAGTAATATAATCTTTGTGGTTGACATTGCTGAAATTCGAGACTTTCATGTTTTGTTCTATGACATAAATTATATACTGACAAAAAACCCACAACTCGAAAAAGAAAATCAGGAGTGTGAACACGTCATCAACAAGGTTCCTATATCAGGATATCACTAAATATGACGGTTCATTCTCACAAAGATGAAATAACCAAACCCCACGCCTATCAGATTACATAATGTAATGATCATACTTAAATGTCATTCAATCAGAAGCGATCTGTCCTCAAAGATTATACTGTCTTTACACGTACAAATCCCTTACGGGGGTTTCGCATCATCATTTAACAATTAACAAGATCTTACATAATATAGCTACTTACCTGATGGTTCCAACAGATTAATACCTATTAAATCAGAACTGTCATTAGCAGTAAAGAACAAACACTGAAACCCCAAAGGGAAATTCAAGATGAATGTTAAGAGGGTGAGTAACAATGTTCAACATACTTATGTGGTTTAGCCATTTAAATTATGAAGTTAACTGAGGCTTACAGCAATTCTAGACACAAAACAACAGACCGTTTGGGATTTGTTGTTCTTTTGGCAGTATAAACTCTAAACAGTTTCAATCAAAAGAAGACTAGCTACAAAGTTCACAAATGCGTACCACAAATATACAGTATACCTGGAGAGCATAAACACTTGCAGACATCCATAAAGTATGACATTTTATTCAAAACAGCGCTTTTCTTTTATTGCAAAATGAGCAAAATTCCAAAATCATTCAGTAGTTAAGACATGTATTCTTAAGAAAAATTCCCCACAATATTCTACAAAATGGGGATTCAAATATCTTATATGCAAATATTGACCAGAACTGTAAATCACATGTAGCATTGACAGAACATATGAGTACATTTTGCAAACAGAAATCAGTGAATGTAAAAAAAAAAAAAAAAAAAAGAGCATCAAGATAAAAAAATATTCTGAGGAGTCTAAAACAGAGGCCTTTATAAACTGGCCATCATACATTTTCCAGTGTTTGAGATTTTCAGAGATATTTTAGCTCATGTTCCATGTCTCTGCTAGACAATTAATACATACTGATTCATTAAAATACTCTCAACTAAACACAAAGACTCAGTAGGTAAAAAATGATAATGTTATATCCAAACCAAGCCCTCTCCCACCCTCTAAACGTCTCATTTCTCCTCTGTCCTCTCTTTACCCTCATCCAATTGCCCCTAACCTGCTAACTGGAGAGTCTAGAATCAATGTTTTGTTGGTACAGAGAAACACTGTATGTATACTGTATAAATGTCTGTGGCCATATTCAGAAATTGAGTAAATGTTTGACAAACTGTCCCTGTGTGTTGTCCCAGAGGACTCGACTCAAAGAACAGCAGATTGTGAATCTGTTATTTAAAGCAAATAACAAGGCTTACAGCTTTGTTTAACAGTAGTGCCCAGGGGAAAAAATTACAGGGTTTTCCAACAACATAGTGATTCTAGAATGTTCTAGCTGTGCCACCTGAACAACAGTGTGCTTTTACTAAGTAAGATACAAAAACATAATTTTTATATTTAGACATGATTTATGTTTGTGTGTGTGTGTGTATATTAATTTTTATATTATATTATATATATATATATATATATATATATATATATATATATATATATATATATATATATATATATATATATATATATATATATGAAAACAAAGAAACATGTAATGTCATATACAAGCTTAAAGAAATCATTTTTACACCACGTCATATTTTTGGTTTAAAGAAAAAAACAAAATGAAAGTGGCAATGAATAACAGTATTGATAAAAAACAAAAGATTATCACACTGTGACAACAGTGGAAAACATCTGGCACTCAACTTTTACAATGTTTTCTTGTTTTTCTCCTTGCTCTCGGAATTGAAAGCGATAGTTCATCCAAAAATGAAAATTGTGTCAAAATGTACTCACCCTCATGTAATTCTCAGTGTTTCTGTTTTACACTGAAAATCAGTGGGATCCAGTTTGATTTTGGAGCCATTGACTTCCATTATGTACAAAAACAGTTCAAAATATCTTATTTTGTGTTCCACAGAAGAAAGAAAGCCATCTAGGTTTAAAACAATAATGAGGATGAGTAAATGCTGACAGAATTTGTTTTTGTGTGAATTATGACTTTAAAGTATAAAGTCTTGGGGTTTCACATAACTAACACATAGCAAAAACTGTTGTTAAGAAAAGGCTGAAGGTGATTAATTTGATGTTTCTATAAATATAAATAATGAAAAACAGTGATGTTAACAGTGTTGGAAAAAGATAAAACCGACTAGTATATTGGAACAGTATGTTCGTTATGATTTCTGCTCAGTAAGTAGATCATTCCCAATTACGCTCAGCACTTTAATTATCCAAAAAGAATAATGGAGTTGAGACTATATATACTAGTGAGTGCTTAATCCCGTTAGGAGGCATTTTAAACGACAAAGAAGGATCTGACCTGTCCCCCTACTAACCCATGTGTAATAATTACAGAGTTAGGTGAAAGTCTTTAAACATGTTTGGGCTGTTATATGGAATTCAGTGCAGTTCAGAGGAAATGAGATGATTGAGTCAGTTCAGTAACTCTTCCACATCTCTCAGACTTAAGCTAAATGGGTCCATGCATTCAGATATATGGTTTGAATGGGATTCTTACACACTATCTTTCTTTTCTGTCACCACTGGCTTTTGGTTTTAGCTTTAAAACATATAGGTGTGGGACATGTAGGCATGATCTAAAATATCACTTTTGTAGTAATAGTAGTAATATATAAGGCAAAAATATGAATATTTGACCATATGAAGGCTGATATGAATGACAGCTTGATTATTTTTCCAGCGTTAAATGTACAGCTGAACAGTGTGTATAATGACACATCCATATGCTCCATGCAGATCGTGGCCAAAGAGTATAGTGATCTGTAGGGTTTACTAATCAGGGTAATGGCATGTTTGCAGTTCACTATCAAAAATATAAACAGTAACTGCAGTTTTTAATGCAAAAAGAGGCTGTAGTGCACTATTCAACAACATGAACTAATTGACATAACCAGGGTGCAGCACAGCATGAAGAGTAACATCTAGTGTCCACAGTGAGTTTTCTGCTTTGTTTTGGGTAGAAGAACACTGCATTAAGTCGCACTCTATTTCACAGAGTTGTACTACAAAGATTGGCTTGATAACACAATTAGGACATAGTATGTACCCTTATCAAAATAATGCCAGATTTACATTTATTGCCCCTCCCGAACAGAAACCCACCCTCAGTTTAACATCATAGAACCCCTCCCAAATCTTTAAAAAAAAGAAAACTGTACAGCTAAAATTAATTCATCTTCTCTTCTCCTCCATCAGAGCACTCTTAATTCCACCGCCATCCTCTAAATCCCTGGAGATCTTGTTCTTACTTGTCTCTTTTCTTCTTATTCTTCTTTTTTATCACTGTGAAAGTGTAAAGGTTGTTAATGTATGCATACTACTGGCCATAATTTAGCTGCCTAAAGTAATACAATATTTGAGATTAAAGACTATTGACTATTTAAGGATCACAGTGCAGGCCTCAAGAACCAATTAATTGTAATTTTAAATCTTTACCGATCTTTTAACTTTTCTATCATTTAGAGAAGTTTTTATCATTTAAAATACAATAAAATGTAGTATGATCACTTAGTCTTTTATTTAGTTTAGTAAGTACAAGGTGAAAATAAGTATGTTGTTTTATTTTTACATAAATGTATCTGTTACACTGAATGACAGTTTTATTGTGATTTTAAGGACATTCTTGTTGTACAGTAACCAATTTTGATACTGTGTTCTCTTGAATCAACACCAGTTCAGGACCACCATGCTAAACTTGGCCTCTGACAACTCACCTGTTCTGCATGCGGTTTGTTTAGCAGACTAGCTTCTTCATTGCCTTTCTCACTGGACATCACCACAATACTTTTCATGTCCGCAGATGCCCTGGAAGGAGGAAGTGAGAGATAAAGAATATATAAGAAAATTAATATATGGAAATGTGAACATGATGTGCAAATATTGGTTATCATGGTTCTTGCTACTCACACATCCTTGTCCTTTTCCCCACAGCTCAGCTTGCCCTTTTTACTAAGGAAGAAGAGCAGAGCCACCATGAGGAGAAGCAACAGAACGCACACCACCACGGCAATCACGACCGCGCTCGAACCTCCTTGCTGTTTCTCCGCTGAAAAGATTGAATCAGAAGAGAGCTGGTGAGAAGTTAAAGGTTAATGGCGAGCGTAAAGAAGTGATGAGTTTGGGTGGGACAGGAAGAGAAAGTGGAACACATAGGGGGAACGGGCGTGTTGAGGAGGGTGGGGAGGAAGTAAACCAAAACAATAAGCAATTGTTCTTTTGTCACATTAAATGCGAGACCCAAGTAAGCAGTGATAAATAAGGTCACAGTTTGATAAACTATATACAAACATACACGCAATTCCACAGCTGTAAGCAAACAGACAATCGCATACATACTGTACACACACACACACACACACTGTTTTATGCAGCAGGGGTTATACAGACCTGTTTTGAACACAGGGTTTCCTTTGAGCAGCATTATGGGAAAGAGAAAGTTGAGTCCCATTGAACAGCGCATAGGAAAAAACACTCTACCATTAACCCACATACACACACAACAAGGCCCATCACCAAGATGAAGACAAACACACACACGCTAAAGTGACCGCACAAGCTAAACACTTGACAGCACACTCAAGGATGAAAGGAAAGAACGGCAGTATTAAGAGACAGACACCCAGAAACATAGAGGAAGGAAAGAGAGGAAAGTAAAATAGAACAGAATCCTTTATTGTCCCAAATGAGGGTAAAGTTAAAGGTGCAGCATCAACAAAATAGAGGACGGACATCATACAAAGATCACATACGTAATACAATATACAATATACACAGTGTTTGGTAACAGTACATAATATACAGTGTAAAGGGCTGGAAAGCTAGATCACGGAGTATATACAAGAAAGAGTCCTGAGAGGGAGAGGAGGAGCAGAGAGAGCTGGGTCAAGTGTCTACCTCGGTTAACAGCATTGGGATCTGATGCTTTGTCTGGATCTGCACAGAGGAAATAAAAGAACAAGGTTTAATGAACGGGTAACATTTTGAGTGTAAATCTGTGTCTGTGAAGATATGTTGAGTAAATCTGAATAAATACATTGTGTTCAAAAGTTTGGGGGCGGGCAGATTTTTATTTATTTATTTATTTATTTTTATGAAATTTATTATTTTATTTAGCAATGAGCATTAAACTGACTACACAAACTTTCTATTTCAAATAAATGCTGTTCTCTTTAAATTTATATTCATAAAAAATCCTGAAAAAAAAAGGTTTCCACAAAAATCTAAATATTAACCTTTTTTGCAACCATTTTCAAAACTGATAATAAGTAATGTTTCTTGAGCATTTCTGAAGGATAAAGTGATGTGACATACAGCCAAGAATTCGTGCTCTTCATTTAACACATCCAAAGTGCACACTCACAGCAGTGAACACACACACACTGTGAACACACACCCGGAGCAGTGGGCAGCCATTTATGCTGCGGCGCCCCGGGGAGCAGTTCGGAGTTCGGTGCCTTGCTCAAGGGCACCTCAGTCGTGGTATTGCCGGCCCGAGACTCAAACCCTCAACCTTAGGGTTAGGACTCAAACTCGCTAACCACTAGGCCATGACTTCCCCCTTTTTTTTTTGTGACACTGAAGACTGGAGAAATGGATGCTGAAAATTCAGCTTTACCATTGCAGGAATAAATTACATTTTAAAGTATATTAAAACAGAAATCCCTTATTTTAAATTGAAATAATATTTCACAATTTTACTGTTTATTTTGTTTGTTTTTTTTATCAAATATATGCAGCCTTGGTGAACATAAGAGATGTCTTTCAAAAACATTAAAAAAAAAAATTAAAAGAAATGTCTACAAGGATATGCAACTCAAGCACATCCGCACTGGTCATCATTTTATAAATAGTTTTAAGGTGTATTTTGGCTCATGAATGTCATGAAAAACATCAGCACACATCAATTAATATTCATGAGCATAGTGTTTCTAGATATTGATGTCACAACCCTTTGCCCATAATCTTACCCTCCAATAAATAAATAATAATAATAATATATAGAGGGTGGGATTATGGGCAAAGGGTTGGGATTGTATATGTGTAACAATTAAATATTCTACAATGTGCAGCATACAGCCATTGCACACTGCATAAGATATGGTATCCCACAATCCACTGTGCACTTGACCATTAGTTTTCCGTGAATTAAATGAACTGGAAGCAATAGCCATGATTCTTTAAATCTTCTCAATTTTCTATTGCCAAAATTCAGACATTACACAAAGATATTAGGTTGCTACTGGCTGAATAAACCATGCAATGTAATGAGGTCATGTGACAATGTACAGAAGCACTGTCTGAAATGTATATCCCTGCATTCTGCAAACCTATTTACATACTGTTCTGAAAAAAATAGAAAGCAGTATACATCATATATGCTGGGGTGCTTTTTTGTGCAAACCTTGCTGCTGGTTTATATGTACCAAACTACAAAACTGCAAGTTAACCTGTCAGATAATTTTAACCCAGTAATTTTAAGAGTGCAGTATTCCAGTCCCAATATAGCCTTAGTCTGTAAGAATAGGATGCACTAACCTGATTTGATGGATACCTGGAACCTCTTCATGTCTTTTCCAAGACTGTTGTTTGCTTCACAAATCACACCATCCTTCAGAACCGCAGCCGAAGCCTCAAGAGTGATCGTGCTGATCACCTTATTCCCCACTACTGTCACTGACTACACACAGACAAACACAGATGAATATCATTACAAAAATATGATCAATACAGTTTTCTGATGTAAAGATCAAATTCAAACCTAATTTATTTGAAGCACATACACACACCTCTTTGCCAGACGGTTTCCAAGTGAACTGTGGAGCAGGATGACCAAGAGCAGAGCAGTTGAGAGTGACCATCCCTCCTTCCTTATCAACAAAACCATTCACTGAAGCATCAATCTCAGGTTTACCTCAAAATGAAAGCATATGTTTATTATTAGTATCCCATCTTTGAGTTCATTTGCTTTAAATGTTTCTTTGAGTTGTAAATTCCTTGAAACCTTTGTAAGCCAATGATGGTTCCCAAAGTTAAATTAAACCTATGAACCGATCTTAACTGACATCTGCCTATTTCTGAGGATTCAGTCAATGGCTTTAAAACACCATATTCTTATGACATCATATTCCATGTGCTCAGTACTAGAGGACATTTTAAGGACCTTATTATAAATGCTTCACCATCCTTTCTTGGAAACCAGGAAAAGGTGCGAACTACACCCATGAATTCTCTAAATGCATTGAAAGCATACAGAACAAAACCAGGAAATTGGCTGTAGAATGAAAGCTTTTCCGATGGCATAGAAAAGATACATGAGACCTTGCTTAGTGTTACAGTATATGTCTCATACTGCAGGGTGACAAAGTGTTTAACAGCTTATGTTAGAGTTTTATTATAGGAATTAGTTCAACAGTAACTTCTCACATTGTTAGTGACCTTGGAAATATATCTCCCTTTGACTTTTCAGCAAAGTTGCCTTCAACCAAATGAAACAGCTCAACGATGAATCACAACATTTGATTTGAAGCAAAATGTCTATGATAATTGGAAAAAGAACCATTTTGTTTCCTTTTGATGTAGTTTCTTATTATAAAACATCTCTACTGGCTTTCATGATTCAGTGCTTCAGCATCCCATAATAGCTAGCTAAGCTACTGTAGCTCAGACTCACTACAACTCTTTACTCATTCAGAATAGCTGAACGTACATAAGCGGCTTAATTAAAGTCTGGGACTTTATTTGTTTTTTTAACACCCTGAGTTAGGGGTGTATAAATTAAATATGCATGGTGGAAGCAAATTGTAATGGATTATAATAAGCTGTAAATGTGAATGTTGACAGTGCCATTTAGTTTGTAAGCATTTTGTTTACTGCAAGGAAACCCAACTCATTAAGCTGGTTTATAAGCAGATTAACATTTCCCATCATCCTCCATGGCAGCACGAGAATGATAAAACACGCAGATCTGCATCAGTTACACAGCTAATGTGCATTATTTACTCTTCATTATGGTGCATTAGTGCTAAAATGCTTCCTGACTTTCTCGGGAATTAAAAAAGAGAGATAAATATGAAATTAAAAAAAATGACTCAAAATCACTTGAGTGTACATCATATCATTATTATGATTTGAAAAAGAAGGTACTTCTGAGGAGAACGTGAACGCAGCATCTGTTCTCATTTCCATTGCAACAGAGACTTCAGGATTATAGATGACTTATGACCTCTAAAGAAACATACACACTACTGTTCAAATGTTTGGGGTCAGTATTTATTTTTTTAAGAAATTAATACTTTTATTCAGTAAGGATGCAATCATTTTTTTTTTTTTTGTAAGAAATAAATACTTTTATTCAGTAAAGATGCATAAAATAAATGCATTGAGCACCAAATCAGCTTATTAGAATGATTTCTGAAGGATCATGTGACATTGAAAACTGGTGTAATCGCTGTTGAAAATTCAGCTTTTCATTTTAAAAATGACATTAAAATAGAAAAAAGTTATTTTAATCTGTAATAATATTTTATAATATTGTGTTTTACTGTTCTGAATTAGATAAATGCAGCCTTGGTGAGCATAAGAGACTTTTTTAAAATCTTACCGACCCCAAACATTTGAACAGTAGTGTAACAGTAGCATTTGACAATCTAACAGCTCAACCTACGAGTTTTGCCTTTAAAAGTGTTTAATGTTGTTTCATATCACATTATTTTTATATGGATATATATATATATATATATATATATATATATATATATATATATATATATATATATATATATATATATATATATATGGATATATATATACTTAAATATACTTAAAATTCTGCTTGATTGGTTACTTTGAGCATAAAAAAATATATATTTTAAGAAGAAATACACTTCACTGAGACTATTTTCTTTTGCTATTGAACTCCCACCCGTATCTAAACATAATATCCACATTATGGAAACCAGCTGGTATAACAACAGACGTTGACAGTTTGTTGACAGCCCATAGTTTACTTCTGTCTCCTGAATGCATGCTGCCTTGATACTGATGACAGCTTGTATTGACACTTTGCACTGATAAACCACCATAAAAACTGCGTGTCTATGTATGCACTTAGTACCTGTGACGGTAAGGGTGACACTGGCTTGTTTTTGGAGACCTGGCACTGAAGGTACTGCTCCGACACATAAATACACACCAGCATGAGCCAGAGTCACTGACTCAATAGTCAACCCACCCGACTGCGACAGTACCTTTGAGTCCTATGGTATACAGTGAGATCAAATGAGATGCTGAGTCCAATGAGATCTAGTACAACATATTAGCCAAAAAACAAGATGTACAGCCATATAAAACTTAAAAGTATAGTTTACCCAATAATGAAAATTCTGTCATCATTTATTCACACTTGTGTCGTTCCAAACCTATTATACTGCGGTTAACACAAATTAAGATATTTTATATGACATCTGAGAGGTTTCTGTGCCTCCACTGAAGGTCCAGGTAACCAAAAAGTTGAAGATCTGAAAAGGTCATAAAGTCATTGTAGCAGTTTAATCAAAGTCTTGTGAAGAGATATGATTGCGTTATATGATGAACAGATGTAATTTGGGCTTTTATTTATATCTAAACAATAATTGACATACATACATGGAGCATGTCACATATGGTAAAGACGAAAATGATCCACAAGAACCAATGAGGTTTGTTTGTTAGTTTATGATGCACAAGACCCAATCTTTTGTGTTTACCATATGTGACATGCTCTGTATGTGTTTATATGTGAATAGAAGAATAAATTAAATCTGTTCATCATATTAAGTAATCATATCTCATCACAAGACTTGGATTAAACCACTTGATTCATTTGGATTCATTTTACAAAGACTTTATGGCCTTATTAGACATTGGTTACCTGGACTTTCAATAGAGGGACAGAAATCTCTCAGAATTCATTAAAAATGCCTTAATTTGTGTTTCAAAGCTTAACCTAAGTCCTATGGGTTTGGATTGACTAGAAAGTAATTAGAATATTCAGTTTTTGAAGAACTATCTGCCAAAATGACAAAAAAAACACTGAAAACTACAAAGGTAGACACAGCGTAGCACCATTAGAACTAAAAGAACATTATTCAGAAAGAAAACAATAAACATCAGCGAGAGAAACATCACAATAGAGGAAAAAGTGAGGAAAAATTGGCTTGTTGAAATCGATACGTGCCTTTTTCCACTTCAGGGTGAATTCATCAGAGGACTTTGTCCTACACTGAAGCTCCACAGTATTTCCTTTAGCAGCAAACAATGGGCCTTCTGGAGTCACTGCCACAGGGTCAAGATCTGACAGAGCGACAAAAGAATGAATATAGCTAAGAGTGGTGATCAATTAAACCTGAACTTAATGATATAATTTCAGACTTTGTCTGACAATAAAGTTTATATCATAATAACTGATCCTTGATGCTAAACCCCACCCTAAAACATTACTGAACATCCTAACTTAGCAACTGTTGCTCTAAGTTAAAAAGTAATGTTACTAGCTTAACATAATTGAATTGACATATTGACTGAGGTCACTGTAGTGTTGGAAGTAACTCATGAGTTTACAGTACTAGAGTGAATGTGTTACAGAAACATTAGGAACAGTTGTTTAAATGTAATTACTTTCAAATGATACTCTTCTCTTTTCAGTTGATGATGGGAAGCAGAGGTGTTATTGTTAGTTTAAACTGAAGCTAGTAAAAATCATTTTCGAAATGAAGCTAAAATAAAATAAAATATAAATACTTGATAAAAAAATGTAAACTAAAATTAGAAATGTTACCTTGGCAACTAAGTGAAATAAAATAAGTTTAAGTACTAAAATTATTAAACTGAAAGTGAAATAAAATAAATGAGCTATAAAAGGAATTTTTTTATAAAAAATTTTATTTTTATATTTTTATTATTTTTATTATAATTTTAAGTAGAACTAAAATAAAAAATAAAATCTAATTTAAAATATTAATAAATACTATAATAGTGTCTAAATAACACAAAAAAGAAGACTAAAGAGAAGCATTTGCCTCTATTTTTGCCCTCGCCACAGTAATTAATCACGCTGTTAATGCAAATCTCTTTTTCATTCCAGTGCAATGGTCTGTAAAGCTTGTCTAAATTAGCAGTGGTTATGAAGGAGTGCAACAAAGGATCAGTTATGTGTGTCATTTAATAACTCATTCGGTTTATTGTATTTATTATAACATCTGGGATTGATACTTACAGTGTACACTCAAGTTTAGAGTTTTGATAAGTTCGACACCATCCAAGGCATCAAAGTCCATAGCCTCACACTTATAGATTCCAGCATCCTTTCGTGAGACGTTCTTCACTTCTAACATTCCTTTCAATCCTCGCAGTTCTTTCTCCTTACGAGTGAGTAAGTAAATATGTGAGTGAGAATAATCTAGACAAACCACTACCAGATTATTTGGTTGTGATTTGGCATAGATGGTCTCTCACCTCTTTGAAAAAATCAAACTCTGGCTGAGGGTTTCCATCAGTCTCACACTTCATCAGCACATCATCACCCTCTTTGACTGGCCCCTGATTCTTCAGTTGGAAGAACACATTTTCTGTTGGATCTGATTGGAGGAAAGCACAGGTTGAGGAGCTTGAGGTAAATGAGTGTACAGTTGAAACACACGGCAGGGGTTACAGGTTAATTGTGAGTGTGTGCACGTCGGACTCACAGAGTAACGAGAGGCTGAATTCATCGGAGCTCTCCTGTTTGATCTGTTTGTTTGGCATGCTGTACTCCACTGTGCAGTGGAAGACTGATTTAGCATCGGCTTTAACCGGATGCATGAACAGTGTGCTGGTCATGGTGTACAGGCCTGAGGCTTCCTTCACCACACTAGGTATCATATAAGTTTCTGAGAAAGAGTGAGACATTAGAGAGAGAGATTAACTTCACTGTAAGATGTCTAGAAGTCTGTGAGGAGTAGTGGAATCCTACTATGCTAATTAAAAAAAAAACATTATACAGTATATATATCTATTCTGAAAGGTATTTAATGATTTTGAATCACTTCAGTATTTAGGGGGACTTTCCAGGATTGTTTTGATTAATAAAAAGAGCAGTTTTATTTTAAACTGAATTATTATTTATATATATATATATATATATATATATATATATATATATATATATATATATAATATAATGTAAATATTTTCACGGTCAATTTTTTATCAATTTAATGCACCTTTGCTAAAAAAATTATTTCATTTTTATTATTATTATTATTATTATTATTATTATTATAAATGTGTTTTTATTATTATTATTATTTTTTTTGTTATTTTAGGGTTTCTATAGGTGTGATGATGATTTTTTAGGTATATGTGAATTTATAATTATGATGAATTTTTTTGTTCTTCACGTACTTTCCTTTTGGTCCTTTACTTCAGGCAGAGGGGTGGCATCTTTAAACCAGATAATACGAGGCTGAGGGAAACCGTTCCTGCTGATGCACTTGGCCGCCTAAACAAACATACCACACAAAAATGTGACATGCTGTTACAAGATTTCTGACAAACTTCTTTAAGTCATTGTAACCTTACACAAAATAAATTTACATTTAAATGCTCACAGTGACCATAAACAGCTATAAACATTTACGTGAGACTTACTTCAGAGAAGATTTCAGCATCACTGACACTGATAGCCTGATTATTTCCTGTGACCACTGGCTTCTCTGGAGGAACTGTGATAGGAAAAGAGAAGTTTAATAATAATTTAAATCGAGCCAGAGATGTTTCCTAAAAATATTACATGCATACACCCACTGTAATTGGCCATATAAATATCAGAATCAGAATCAGGAAGAGCTTTATTGACAAATATGAACACATTCAAATATGAATACATTTTGGGGGAAATTCACTGAAAGAATTATGACAGTGGATAACTGGCTCTTTTAAAACACTTGACTGCACCACACTGGATTTATACCCAGGATGCCTAGTTATAATGCTCCTCTTCATCATTAAATCATTATATTATGAATAACTTCTGCCACGATCAATAGAAATATACACAGAAAGTTCTATTAGATAAAATCCAGTTTACCACCTGCTGTCTGTAGGCGGTAATAGCGTAACATTAAATGTGCCAGGCAAATTGTGCTGAATTTAGTGAATAAGGCACAATATAATGAGCCTAATTTGGATGCAAAGGTGTATTTGTGCTGAAAAGAATGACATTCACTTAATTTAAATGTTTTTGCAGGCTAAAACCAAATTGCAGCTAGTTAGTGAATAAGAATCAAGTTTTTGCACTGTGATACTGTGTGCAAAAACTTGTTTAGTGAATTTGCCCATAAATTTGCAAATGGAAACTAGCTAAATATATAAAAAGCCAAAATTAAGATGCATTAACACTGACACTACCAGTTCTCTTTTCAAATCAAGCTGCAACCTCTCCCCCACCCACCAATTCACATGCAAGGTCAATGTATCACTGCCCCCAGCTGTCATCTGGTACAAAAATAAACTGAATCATTTTTAATAACATTAGCAGTCATGCCATTCTTCCTAGAGTGCTTAGTTTTTCAGGCTCTCTTCTTGGTGCATGATCTTTCAGTCACCAAAGCATCTCTCTCATGTCTTATTCTATCTCAAAATACGTTTAAAAGGCACTTTAAAAGCAGCAGAGAACATGTGTTTGCATGGAGATGGATGTCTCTTTCTCTCTCTACATAAGGACATGTCCCTCTGGTGTAGCCATTAGCCACGAAGCAGGCAGCAGCAATTGTCTCCAGGGAGGAGATGCCATTGTTTTCCAGTCCCATTGCTCTCGTTCACAATTATTATAGCCATTACTGCCTCTCTCGGTCCATGCAGTCTGGAGTGGAAAATGAATAAAAAGCCGTTCTGCTGTTTTCTCTGATCTGTATACACACACACTATATACCACGGAGCCTACGCATAAACAGTTGTCTAGCTTTTCATAAAGTTTCCCCACCAGTGACCCCATCACGATAGCTGGGGGAGGGTCTCTAAAGAAATTATAAATTGCTTAGCAGGGGGCTGAAAGTTCAATACCATCTAATGCAGGCCAATTAGAGACATAAAAAATAATAAAATAAGGTTACACTTTATTTTAAGGTGTCCTTGTAACAGTGTAATTATACATATAAGTGCTGAGTAATATAAATTAATCAAAATCAGAATCAGAATTAGCTTTATTCGCCAGGTGTGCGCAAACACATGAAGATTTTTTTTTTTTTAAGGTGCTCCTGGTACATACATACATGCATACATACATACATACACATCTGACATGGGAATAGAAAAAAAACCCATTTAAATAGTAAGAATTAACAATAAATAATGTGTATGAATCTGGAACAGTAGATTGATTTATGTACAGATTTGTGCAATTTTACTCTATATAGAACTGTATAAATAAAGAGATATGCATATGTATTTACATAATACTTGAGAAAGGCAATAATTAAATATGTAGAATGAATTATGGAAATGAATTACAGAACACAGGTAATGATTCATATGATAGCTGTTTAAGCTGGAGATAGCATGGGGAAAAAATGTTTTTATGCCTAGATGTTCTAGTGCACAGAGATCTATAGCGTCAGCCTGAGTAGAGAAGTGTAAACAGGTTGTGTCTGGGATGAGAGGGGTCTGTGATGATGTTACCTGCCAGTTTCTTCACTCTGGAGTTGTACGAGTCCTGAAAACTGGGCAGGTGCACACCAATGATCCTTTCTGAAGTTCTGACAGTCAGTTGCAGTCTTCTTAAATCTGATTTGCTGGCTGACCCAAACCAGAGAGTTATAAAAGAGCACAGAACCGACTCAGTAGTAGCTGAGTAAAACTGTGTCATCTGCACATGTGGCAGGTTGAACTTTTTCAGCTGAATAAGGGAGTACAGTATCTGCTGGGTATTTTTTGAGTTGGAGTCAATGTGAATGTCCTGAGAGATGGTTGTGCCCAGGAACCTGAATGACTCCATTGCAGCCACAGTGCTGTCCATGATGTCAAGGGGGGGAGAGCAGAAGGGTTTTCCCTGAAGTCCACCATCATCTCCACACTTTTGAGCGTGTTAAGCTCCAGGTTGCTGTGACTGCACCAGACAGCAGCTGCTCAACCTCCTGTCTGTAAGCATACTCGTCTCTGTCCTGGATGAGGCCGATGACTGTGGTGTTGTCTGCAAACTTCAGGAGCTTGACAGAGGGGTCTTTAGAGGTGCAGGTATTTGTGTAGAGGGAGAAGAGCAGTGGGGAGAGAACACATACCTGAGGAGCTCCGGTGCTGATGGTGCGGGTGTTGGATGTGAGTTTTCCTAGCCTCACTAGCTGCTGCCTGTCTGTCAGGAAACTGGTGATCCACTGACAGATGGAGGTGGGCACAGAGAGCTGTGTGAGTTTATTCTGAAAGGTGTCCGGGATGCTGATGTTAAAAGCGAAGCTGAAGTTCACAAACGAGATCCTTGCATAAGTCCCTGGTTTGTCCAGATGTTGGAGGATGTAGTGCAATCCCATATTGACTGCATCATCCACAGACCTGTTTGCTCGGTAAGCAAACTGCAGGGGGTCCAGCAAGAGTCCAGTAATGTACTTCAAGTAGGCCAACACCAGTCTCTTTTAAAATGACTTCATGACCACAGATGTTAAAGCAACAGGTCTGTAGTCATTAAGTCCTGTGATTTTTGGTTTCTTGGGTACAGAGATGATGGTGGATCTTTTGAAGCAGGAGGGGACTTCACACAGCTCCAGGGATCTGTTGAAGATCATTGTGAAGATGGATGATAGCTGGACAGCACAAGCTTTGAGGCAGGCTGGAGAGACACCATCTGGGCCTTTGGCTTTCCTTATCTTCTGCTTCTTGAAGACTCTGAATACATCATCTTCACAGATCTTGAGTACAGGATGAGATACAATAGGGGGAGAGGGAGGGGGAGGGTACAGTGGGGGGGGGGGGGGTTGATGGCTGTGCTGTGAGATGGTCAGAGCGGGTGTGGGGTGTCAGCTTTTCAAACCTGCAGTAAAACTCGTTCAGGTCTTCAGCCAGTTGTTGATTGGCCTCAGTGCTGGGGGATGGGGTCCTGTAGCTGGTGATGGCTTTCAGGACTTTCCACATCGATGTAGAGTCATTACTTGAAAGCTGTTTTTTTTTTTAGCTTTTCAGAGTAGTTTAACTTTGCCACTCTTATTTCCCTATTCAGTGTGTATTTGGCCTGTCTTTGTCCCCACTCCTGTAGGTGTCCTCTTTGGCCTGGCGAAGCTGCTTGAGTTTTGCACTGGACCAAGGTTTGTCATTGTTAAAAGTTAAATAAGTCCTGGTGGGAACACACATGTCCTCACAGAAACTGATGTAGGATGTCATGGTGTCAGTAAGCTCATCCAGATCAGTAGCTGTAGCCTCAAAAACACTCCAATCAGTAAGTTCAAAGCAGGTCTGTAAATCTTACTCTGCTTCAGCAGTCCATCCCTTTACAGTTTTTACTACAGGCTTAGCAGATTTGAGTTTCTGCCTGTAGGCTGGTAGAAGATGAACCAAACAGTGATCAGAGAATCCCAGCGCTGCTCGGGGGACAGAGTGGTATGCATCCTTTAAAACAGAGTGTTGTCTTTGGTGGGGCATGTGATGTTCTGTCTATATTTAGTTGGCTCATGGGTGATTAGCTTTATTAAAATCACAGAGAACGATAATGAAAAAGTCTGGATAATGTTGTTCTGTGTGTGTGATCTGATTGGCCAACAGTTCTGACACGCGCGTCAGGAGGAATGTATACACTTACCAGAATAAATGTAGAAAACTCCCGCGGTGAATAAAAGATGAAGAGAGCTTCCAAATTTGGGCAGCACATCTTCTTTAAAACTGTCACGTCTGTACACCAGCCTTCATTGATATAAAAACATAATCAACGACTCTGTGACACGGTCTGCTCTGAACAGCTGGAAGCCCGTTAGATGTAACGCACTGTCCGGAATGGCTCCGTTCAGCCAGGTTTCTGTGAAGCAGAGCACAATGGAGTTTAAAAAGCCCTTGTTTGTGCTTGTGCTTGTGAGTTGTAGTAGTTCATCTGATTTATTTGCTAGGGAGCAGAGAGTCGCCAGATGAATGCTCGGCAGCAACGTCCTAAATCAGCGCAGGCGGAATTTAACGAGTACATTGGCATGCTTCCCTCGCTTGCGTCGCCTGGAGCACTTGTATAAGAACACAACTCCTCCGACTAAAATGTCCAATAAAACAGGACTGAATCTGAATGCTCAAATGTCGGCAGAAAGTTATTTGGTGTGTTATTTCTGATGTCCAGGAGTTTGTTCCTAGTAAAGCTGATCGGGAAAATATTGCTTAAGACAAGGCAAACAAACAAAAAAAGTACAAGTACCAAGGACCGACAAACCATGGCTGCCATCTGCGGCACCATCATTTTGTAACGGCGCTACCAAATTAACAACATGTACTTACTATTAGGTTAGGGTTAGGATTTGGGTTTAACTTATGGTTACTTGCAAGTAATTATGCATAATTAATTGTTATTATAATAGTAAGTACATGTAACGTGTAACAAGGACACCATAAAAATAAAGTGTTACCTAAAATAATAATAAAATAATCTTTTAACTGTGATAAATTAAATATTCTATAAATCGTGATAATTTAAATGCACCATGTATTACTCTGTGTTTGTAATATATAATGTACATACAGTGTTACACCACCTTTTAGAGTAAACTTAAGGTTCACTAGTTGATGTTCTATAATTGATATGTGTGTGTATGTATGTATGTACATGTATGTGTGTAGAAATATATACATCACACACACACACAAGTACACTAAGGCTGCATTTATTTGATCAAAAAAATTGTTTCTGGAAAACATAACTAAATACTGATTAGGAAAATGTTTTTACTGTGAATTTTACAGTTGTCTGTAAATTCCCAGTTACAGCCCCCAACCCCCTCCCAATAAATATATAAATAAGCTCTGCTCTCAGGTCAGTGGTCATTAGTGTACTGCTTAATGCACATAGAGCTCTTTAGCTCTCATAACCCTTAAAATGACATCCATCAAACATGACAAGTGCAATCACTCTATTAATCAATAGTGTCAAATGCAATCTGTACGGCCATAATTGACCCAGGGCAAACTCATAAACAACACCAAAGACTAATGAATAGGGGTAAAAGTGGCTGGCCATATGTCCCATTTAGTTTATGGAGTAGACAAAATGGTCAGATGAAACATGTAAGCTAATAAGGAGGGAATAAATATGATATGTATTAATTTTCAGTCAGACTTACAGAAAACCTTGACCTGGGTTTTATTGTCAGAGAACCCTAAAGGTCCTGCGGTCACTTGGCAGAAGTAGGTTCTGTCATCTTCCACCATGACTGGGGAGATGGTGAGGGACAAGTCCTTTCCCATGGTTAAGCGTTCTGTCATTCCTGTGCCTGCATCAACGCCAAAACCATGGGAAGAATTGTAAGCAATTTGCTTTCTTGCACCTGCAACCTCCTGAGGATGATGGAAACACATACACATAAATGTAGTACAGCATTTTACAGGAAAAAATGCAAAACAAGAAAAAAAAGATATCAAATGAAAAAAGTGGTATATTCTTATAATATAAAGTCATTTATGTGCTTACAATGAACCACTGGACCACAATGGGAGAGGCCGGTGCAGAGGTGGTGTAGCTGCAAGGCAGTTTGACGGTTTCTCCTTTAATCACTTCCACCTCTGGGGTCACCTTGACCATGACTGAAGCCTGACATACTGTAAAGAAAAGGGAAAAGAGACAAAAAAAATTACATATGTGATAGCAATGATGGCTATTGTACTGGACAATTGGACTTGGTTTTGGCTGGAATGATCGAGAGCTGGATAAGTGGCTGGATGACACTCATAATAATTTGCCAGACGGCTTTTCAATGCAGCAGCCTCAGAGTCACACGCATTGAGAAATGATCCACACCCTGTGAGTCTGATATAGCCATTGTGTTCCCGCTGCCTCCAAACATGAAGCCCAGCTGCACAGAACCAGGTGCAAGAAAGAGAAAGAAAAAAGACTGTTGATAACCCTTTGCTCTCATGAAACCAGGTAGTAGGAGCGTGTTAGACAGTCCACAGTGGGACCGGGTGATAAATATCATAGTTCAATACATTTCCAATGATTTTGAAGGCAATTTAAAATTAAGAATCCTCATGAAAATTTTATAGAGTTTAATGCATCATTTATATCTCCATCAAGTTTCCTAAAAAAACAGTTTTTTTTTTTCTGTGGATTGCAATATACAGCAGTTAAAGATACTTTAGTCTATAAATAGTCTATAAATGTTCAAAAGAAGAAAAAAAATGTTAAAAAAAGGATCAATTTGATCAATTTGATGCATCCATGCTGAAAAAGAAAATCTGAGCCCAAACGTTTGAATAGTAGTGTCGATGAGCACATATAAAGGAAAATGATTAAATATAATTTTTCTTTGTTCATTTAGTATGTACGAATAAATAAATTAATAAATGTATGAAAAACATGCCTTGATTATTTAACTAGATTTTTCTTTTCATGTAGTTAACAATTTAAATCTTTTGGAAATAATGATTCTTCTAATTTAAAAACAAACACCTATAAATAATAAATATTAAAGCTAAAAGGTAAAAAAATGGCATGGCACATTTTTGAGCGACCCACTAAAATAACTTACACTAAGTTATTTAGGTTTTTCAAAACACTTCCCATCTCAGACTACGTTTTGGTGTGTAATCTAGAATGAAACCCAGATTAAGAGTCCTTTTGTGTGTGTGTGTGTAATATGAGCATGGAGTTGCCTTGTTTAGACAGATCACAGGAGTAGTGTGGCATTCAGACAGACAATAATCTCTTCTAGGATCCTCCCACTTCCACAGATGCCTCTGAGCTGATAGACAACACACATAAACATACCCGCTAACAGATTCTCATGACTCCCACTAAACCCAAACAAACAGCTCCTGACTACTGTCATGTGTTATACAGTAAAGGCTGTCTGAGGGGTTAAAACCAGTTCGGAAGAAACAGTGAAATAAAAAGAGGCAACTTTCCCTTTAAAACTGTATCAAAACAACACAGAGACCAGAACACACCAGTCAGATCCAGAAAGATTGTTTAAGAAGAAGTGCTCCACATTAATACTCAGCAAGAATGAAATGAGCTGATATGGACAGAACACATCTTAAAGATAGTAAAATAAAAATTATTTGTGTATATGCACTACAACCCCGTAGTATGGAGTTTTGTGTGTGTGTGGCTGTGACATTCCTTTGGTGATTGACAGAAAATGCTTCAGAGACCTCAGTATGTAATACTGCGGTCAAAGGTCAGTGTGTGTTGACATTTACAGAGCACAACTCTGTGTCTCCCGTACAAAGTCATCCTCTGTAGTCTATATAACAGGCAAAAACAGCATTCCATTTCATTTCCTTCCTCCTACATCTCCATCACTTTCTATATGACCCTGTCCGAAATTGGCAGCCTTAGCAGTTCATGCAGTTGTGAGGTATTGCATAATAGACTTTTGTAATATCCACTGTAATTGAATAGTGATCCAAGCGTGACTGCAGAGGCCATCATTTGGGACAGAAACTTTCTCTTTGTCACTACGCCTTCTAATGAAGATAAAGTGATGGTAAGTTTTTCATTGTTAAAATAAAAAAATTCAGTTTACATGATAATTTTGTAAAATATAGAATGAATTATATAATAAACAACATGTCATTTATATTAATTATATAACAAATACTTATAATACATTTTATTCATTGTATAATTAACCAGTACATAATAATGAAAAATTCCGGAATAAAGGACTTTCCATTTGGGGTATTATTTTCATTGATTCTATTTAATAAATTAGTGTGAAATGTAATAATTTTAATTATCTTTTTAATTGGTTGACTGGTTCGTAGCTGTAAGATATACCATTTTAGGCTCCTAAGAGCACATCACTTAAAAAAAGTGCATTGGAAACCTGTGTTAAAACTATTTTTATTTTTGCAGTTCTGTCTGATGCCTCTAAAGGTACAGCAATTACATACCGAGATCCATTATTGTCTGATGAGTCACTATGAATGTCCACATGACATGGAAAACAGGCAGATGACATCACCTCAAAGCAAGTCTCATGGGTCAGAACGATCCATTAGAAATCACAGCGGATTTATTAAGAAATAAAATATCACCAGAGTTATTATGCTATTACTGAGACCCTATTATTATTATTATTTTAAATTAGTTTTTATTTTTATATTTTAAAGTTTTTACAATTTTAAAGTTTTATTTTTTAATTTTAAAGTTTAAGTAATTTTTTCCCATTTTTGATTTTCTATATAGTTTTATTTTAATTTATTGTATTTTATTTTTATTTTTATTTTTATTTTTATTTTCAGTTTACTTATTTTAGAACATCAAGTTACACTTAATGAAAGTGAATGCTGCCTTGGTAACTAGTTAAGTATTTAAAAAAAAAAATATTTTATTTCAAATAATGGAAGAAGAAAAATATGTATGGCTTTAATATAATAACCCGGAATATCACATGATTCCTTGCATGGTTTGTGACTTATCCAAACAAAACTGGAACCCACTGACTTTCCAAAAAAAGTGATTGGAACAACATGAAGATGAGTAATTGATGAAAAAAAAATGAAAATTTAGGTGAGTTATCTCGTTAATAATATCTGTTTAAAACTCCCAGCCCAGATCCACCTCTCTTTTTTGTTCTCACTACTATTGTCTGATCAATACTACTTGTCCACTCATCTTTTCTGCCTAGGGGAGCAGCTGGACAGACAGAGGGGCAATTAAAGGGCAATTAGTGCCTCCTCTGTTCAATCTCCACCTCAGATGGGTGCGGTCAAGGGCATGTGCGGGTGGATGTGAGTGATAGTGAGTGGTAAATATAATCGGATTTAAAGAAAGAAAGAGAGCATGCGTGATGAATGGCGAGAGAAGCAGATGGACAGGAGACGTTCTGACTGTGAGCAGCAGACACATTCAGACACTCACACTGAGACGAGACCTTACACACACACACACACACACACATTCAGTATTTATGAAACGCATCAGGTCGCCACACTGCATTCTGAAAACTCAAGGCAGTTTTCAGACGGTAGATCATTTTAGTACCGGCAATTTCTGGCAAGAGAGTTACAGGGAGAACTGGGCCAGTCAACGTCAGAAAGATGGAGAGCTGCCACAGTCAAAGGCTGCTGACGTGCAGTCCGTCTGAAGTTCTGCCCCAAAGTGTGAACTGAATACTATCCTTCACAAACACACACACACGCACACACAGCTGGAGAACAGACGCTACTCTGAAAAGAGCCAGCTGCCTCTCCGCTACAACTGTCTTTTCTATTTTTATATCTGAAACAACAAAAACCATGTCGCTCGTTATACAACACTTCCTGTCCTCACTTGCATGTTCCAGACAAGATTGTCAGTCTGTATATTAGTGGTGGTTATTCTTCAGTGACACTTTCCATAGGTTACATCATTACATACATGTGCATCATATAGGTGTCGACAAGTGAACCTCAATTGAGTGAGTCACTGAATCATTCATTCAAAGGACTCTTTCAAAACCACTCAGGATTCATTCAGGAACAAAAGAAGTGGCGTGAATAATTCAGTCAATTGATTCGTTATTATTTAAATTCAGCATGAATTAAAAATGTACAATTCTTATTTGTTTAATGGAATGTTGCAATGTTTATTATAAATGATTTATGCATGCAAACCTTCATCACCATCATCATTATTAATATTATTTGCATGCCCTAATCCCTAATCAAAAACATTAACATCTACTTGTGATGAATTTTGATTTGTCATGAGGCTTTCTCTGTGTTTGTATGGTGGTTGTCAGTATATGTTAAAAAATAGTTGTTAAGGTACAAAACAGATTTCAATAGCAGAGTACAGCTGCCTTTTTTTCTTTTTTGTACAGTGTATTACCTTTAATGCAAACACCAAATAGTGATGAATACTCTTTGCACCAAGTGTACAAAAGCATCTTGTTTATACTAAGAGCAAATAGTAATAGATGCTATTTACACAAGGCATACATTTAAACATTTAGCACTATGGGTAAATTGTGGGCAGAGTCAGTGCCATTTTTAATCTAACAATGTACCCTCCCCTCTATTTTATAGCAAGCTTTCATTAATTTTCTGGCTGGTGCTATATAAGCATATACAGAGGGACTGATGTATTATACTGATGAATGGTATGTATATGGTACCTTTCCACTAAGCGGACATACTGTATAGTCACGCAGGCATACAAACACACACAAGGTCTGACAGGTGGAAAGGTGTTCACTCCCTCATGGCCAACAGCTTCAAAAGAAAACTCAATTTTCATTGGTACATCATCAGTCCTTTCTCTGAGTGCTCAAACAACAGGAGCAATGGTTATTGCATTTGCTCCGATTGCTACTCATATGGGCAAGGTATGTTTGGGTCTGGCTTGCAATTGCTGCTTCACAAAATCCTAGTCTCTCATCATTTCAAAATGACCAATAGGTAAAAAAAAAAAAAAAAATAACACTATCTCCCGCCCTGAAGCTGGAAACTCTGAAAACTACGAATTAATAATGTATGAGTTTAGTAGTGTGTTTGGATGCTCCACACAGAGGTTGTGAACTATGAGAGAGAGAGAGTATCTCATGAGAGTGCATTAGAGATGGTGTGTGTGTGGTTAGAAACAAAACCAAAGGAGCCCTGTAACTGATCTTAATGATAGTACAAAAAAGTCACATAAACAGAAGCATTGCTTCCCACAAACTGCAGTGTAAATTAAAGATAAGCTAATAATCTCTCCTAGCACTGCTCTCAAAGTATCTTCACTCTGCTACAGTATTTATATATCTGCTTAGCCACTTTCAGTTTACTTTTATTTAAAAAATAAATCTTGACCTTTTAGGACTTTCATTATTGCCAGTCCTCAAAATAACCTCCCTGTTCAGAGGAGATTGAATGGATGAACTTGTCTGTCTGCTTGTGACAGTAGGTCAGAACAGCTGAGCAGTTTCATTAAATCCAAAGTTTCTGTATAAAACTGCCTCTTATGAGGCGCCGCGTAGGATTTAAATCAAACTTCGCTTATGAATACATGTATAAAACACGTGCATATACACCTATACATTACTCACATATACATGCATACTACGGGACGTTCACAAATACATATATGAAATACACATGCACACTAATATGAAATCGATACTAATACATATAATGTTAACAATGAATGCATACACACTTGTGAATAACTTGCGTATACATATAAACTTGACGCGTGCATACACCAAAAGACACTCGCATATATGTATAAGCTCGATCCATGCATATACACCTACACACACTCGCGCATACCATATAAACTCGCTGCATACAAACACAACTGCACATACTCGCATATATATATAAACTTGATCCGTGCATATACACCTATTAAACACTCGCCACATAAATGTAAACTCGATGCGCGCATACACATCCATAAAACACTCGCGCATACATAAAAAATAACATTTACTAACGTATACAGTTCAGATAAGAAAGACACATGCTTTATTTGTGTTCATATATATATGCAAGTGATTTCGTATGTAGATGTGCGTGAACTTTTCAGTTTAAACGGAAGGCATTTCAGTGTAAACGGAAGGCATTTCAGTGTAAAAGGAAGGCATTTCAGTGTAAAAGGAAGGCATTTCAGTGTAAAAGGAAGTCGTTTAAGCGTGAACGGAAGTAACCTGTCTATATGGTCTATATACCGCATTTGCAATCATGGACAGGCATCGTGGTACAACTGAAGCAATTATTTTTTTTGCGAAATGTTCTTTCTTCGCCCACTATTATAAGATCAATTACCAATTCAGTTGAATCGAATGTGTTGCCTGATCAACTGCAGTCAGAAACACAATCTAAATCGCGCACTTTGTTTCGGCCTTCTACCCCTGGTATACAAAAGCATCAATAACACACAAACGATGTCAACATTATCCGCCGGCAAAGTTCACGGACCATATCACACTTGCCAGCAGTAAGTTAATTGGCAGTCTCGATCTAGAAAAAGGTGAGAATTTAACTTCTATGCAATCTTCATGAAATAGCTGCAAACGCTATGCAAATTACACACACACAGAAAGAGAGAATAAAATGTGCCTGTCTCTATAGTTAAAAAATATAAAATGTGTTCCCAACTAAGTCCCAGTTTTAATAGTGAGCTTTGCCATTTTCAGAATTAAGGATGTCAAGCAATTTAAATGTGGTTTAAAGTTTGCTTTTTGTTAAACTGTGCTTGCCTTTTTTTACATGCCAAGGACACAATACCATCGGACTTTTAACAAGGATGTTATACTGTTGACCTCCTCTGACGATAATGTAGTAGTAAAGCAAAAGAAAAAACAGCACTTGCATGAGATTGGACACATATTAAATGCGTTTGAATTTGACAAAACATGGGATAGAACGGTTTTTTAAGAAAAAATCAAAAGAAAACGGTGCCACATGATTTAAAGTAAATGTATGTTTTTTTTTTTTTTTTAAAGATGTTAGTTATTGTAAATGATGTATTATTTAAGGGTTTATTAGTACCACTGGTTTTAATTGTGTGCAGTTTGGAAATACTTATGGGATGTATCCCATACAAGCTCATTACACCTTAAGTGAAGGTCAGGAACTGGATAGCAGCTTGATTTTAAAGGTGTTGAAGGCCTTGTACGTAAATTCCTTAAGACCACTACTCTTGGTAAGACTGGAGTGTGTTTGTGTTTTTTTTTTTTTTTTTTTTTTTTTTTGTTTATGAAGTTTAATTATTTTTTATTTCCCAGATGGGCTTCCTTATAGGGTTTAGGGTTATTTTAGGCCATATACAGTTGTGCTCATAAGTGACGTGACATACAGCCAAGTATGGTGACCCATACTCAGGATTCGTGCTCTGCATTTAAACCCATCCAAAGTGCACACACACAGCATGAACACACACCCAGAGCAGTGGGCAGCCATTTATGCTGCGGCGCCCGGGGAGCAGTTGGGGGGGTTCGGTGCCTTGCTCAAGGGTACCTCAGTCGTGGTATTGAAGGTGGAGAGAGCGCTGTACATTCACTCCTCCTACCTACAATCCCTGCCTGCCCGAGACTTGAACTCACAACCTTTTGGATTCTCTAACCATTAGGCCACGACCTCCCTCATAAGTTTACATACCCTTTGCAGAATGTGCAAAATATTAATAGTTGAAACAAAATTTGAGGGATCATGAAAATTGCATTTTATTTTTTTTATTTAGTTCTGTCCAGAATAAGCTATTTCACATGAGATGTTTACATATACTCTACAAGACAAAATAATAACTGAATTTATAAAAATGACCCCATTCAAAAGTTTACTGTAATACCCTTGATAAACAAACCCCTAATAAACCCTTAAATAATACATCACACAGTAAAACATTTACAATAACTATAACTTCTTTATAATTTTTATTGTTTGGTTTTTATGTTTTGGAGGTTTTTATATGTTTTTTATCCCATGTTTTGTCAAATTCAAACGCATTTAATATGTGTCCAATCTCATGCAAGTGCTGTCTTTTTTCTTTTGCTTTACTACTACATTATCGTCAGGAGAGGTCAACAGTATAACATCCTTATTAAAAGTCCGATGGTATTGTGTCCTTGGCCTGTAAAAACAAATACAGCTTAACAAAAAGCAAACTTTAATTAATCACATTTAAAGTTTCTTGACATCCTTAATTCTGAAAATGGGGTAAAACTCACTATTGAAACTGGGACTTAGTTGGGAAAACACATTTTATATTTTTTTAACTATAGAGGCAGGACATTTTACTCTCTATGTGTGTGTGTAATTTGCATAGCGTTTGGATGCATTTCATGAAGATTGCATAGAAGTTAAAATCTCACCCTTTTTCCTAGATCGAGACTGCCAATTAACTGCTGTCGAGTGTGATATTATGGTCCGTTGAACTCAACCGGCGGATGATGTTGGCATCGTTTGCGTGTTATTATAATAGCGGGCGAAGAAAGAACATTTCGCAAAATGCTAATTGCTTCAGTTGTAGAACGATCCCTATCCATGATTGCAAATGCGGTATATAGACAGGTTACTTCCGTTCACGCTTTAACGACTTCCTTTTACACTGAAATGCCTTCCGTTTACACTGAAATGCCTTCCGTTTAAACTGAAAAGTTCACGCACATCTACATACGAAATCACTTGCATATATATATGTACACAAATAAAGCATGTGTCTTTCTTATCTGAACTGTATACGTTAGTAAATGTTATTTTTTTGTGTATGCGCGAGTGTTTTATGGATGTGTATGCGCGCATCGAGTTTACATTTATGTGCGAGTGTTTAATAGGTATATATGCACGGATCAAGTTTATATGTATATGCGAGTATGTGCAGTTGTGTTTGTATGCAGCGAGTTTATATGTATGCGCGAGTGTGTGTAGGTGTATATGCATGGATCGAGCTTATACATATATGCGAGTGTCTTTTGGTGTATGCACGCGTCAAGTTTATATGTATACGCAAGTTATTCACAAGTGTGTATGCATTCATTGTTAACATTATATGTATTAGTATCGATTTCATATTAGTGTGCATGTGTATTTCATATATGTATTTGTGAACGTCCCGTAGTATGCATGTATATGTGAGTAATGTATAGGTGTATATGCACGTGTTTTATAGATGTATTCATAAGCGAAGTTTGATTTAAATCCTACGCGGCGCCTCATAGCCTCTGCTTCTGTCATTTACACAACCGTAGAACACAGACAACACCAGGCTGAAATCAACCCTTTATGTGCATCATGATTTAATGCACATCAAAAAAATGTATATAAAATAAAATTAAAATACAACTTTTTAAATAAGTATATTCAAATTTTGAGTTTATTATAATTTGATTTTTTTGTTATGAACTTCTGTGAACTTTCTTTTTTCCATACCCCACTGGAACATAACCCACGTTAAGCCTAACCCAAGCAGACAGATGCTTATAAATAAATTAAATACAGAAATATATTCAGACACAAACCATACATGAATATTTATGAGAAAACAACCACCCACATGCATGTACACAAACAGAAAAAGTGTTAACCTTGCTGATTTTTATGGAAGGCTGTAATTTTCAGTGATGATGTTGTGATGAACATTATTACTATGGCAACAGGGTAGCAGGACTGCTGGAGGGATACAACAGTGAGAGGGAAGGAAGTGGGTATATCAGTAGCTGGATGACATTCACTATTGCGGATGTTGACAGCAGATGTCAAGTCTTACCATTCCACTATTTTGAGTAAATGTATTCATAACAATTAGAAGAATTTAACACATAAGTCATTTAGACCACTTTTCTGCAATGTTGTAAATATAAATATACGTATAAATATAAATATTAGATGAAAACTTAAACCTAAATCAAAACGAGAAATGTTGTTTTAACAACTAACTGAAATATGTATTAATGTCCTAAAATTATTAAAATTGAAATAAAATAAAACTAAATAAATATATCCATAAACTAAAAATACTGAAAAAATTAAAAGATATTTATTAGTATAAATAAACACCTAAAAGTGCATGACTAATCCTAAAATTAAACATAAATAAATAACTAAATAATAAAGTTTTTTTTTTTTTTTTTTTTTTTTTTTGAGCTTGACATTTTATTTAAATGGAAAAGTGGCCAGTAGTTTCTTCAACATTTTAAGACTATCCTGTGGATTTAGAACAATGGTGAAGTATTCTTTTTTTATTACCATAAAAGTGTAAAATGAAAACAAAACCAATTGACAATCATATTCAGCATGCAGACTTAACACTCACAGGGCTTCAAGAAAAATATGTAGTATAAAGCAACTTCAGAACAGGAATTAGGTTAGAAATTTAGAACTTCCTTCCTGACATCTTTAAATAAGCTGCCAAATACAAACTGATTACACAGGATCGAGATAAAGAAGGGCTGTGTTTAATGGATGTGGAGGGTGGAGAGGGGCGTGATGGGTCCATGTACGGCCTGACATCAGTCATCACTGCCGTGATGAGACAAGAACAGGTGCAAGAGCACCAACAGCAGCTGCTGGCTCTCTCACACCCTCAGTCACAAGGCAATGAGAAGAGATCGGAGGAGACAGACATACACATGACAAATAAGAAGTGAAACTGGGATTGAGTAATAATATGACATGAAGGTAGCAGGAAATTGCTAAAAGCAAAAAAACACAATGGAAAATTGAAAAAGTCAACTTTGTTTAGTCCACCAATACCAACAGGTTGATTGTAGCTTAAAAATACTTAGAAAAACAATAAAGTTTTTTTCCCTATTGTCATCTATTAGACCAGCAAACTAAGACAAAGTGAAACCATGTGAACTTGTTACCCTCGTCAGGCCTTCAGAGCATTGTTTGCTTCTCCATACACTTCCTGAAGTGTGTGAGCGAGTCACAAACAACAAACCCAGACATTATATAACAAAGGAAGAGGAACTTTCTGATTTTCAAGCTTCTGTTCTAAGATCAATATCCAGTTTGAGACAAGAGCATGACTGCCATTGAATAGAAAGTGGTCACATATATTCCTGGTTACACCGCACACTTTCACTGACATAAAACTGAGGTTTAACATTAGCATTTCGGTTTAACTAATTGAGGTTTACAGTCTGTCTGTCTGTCTGTGTGTGTGTGTGTGGTCAGATTTGTTCTGCTAAACCATCAGGACATCAAAAGTTGTGGGAATTTATCTTTTGGGCGCCTGCCGAGCACTATATTTCTCTACTTCATGCATCTCTTCCTGCCATTCTGTTTTCATTTTGGGACCACAGACCTGTGACAAATGACACTAGAGTATATATTTACAGTCATGTTGTTTTGATTTAGCCGTGTTATTGGTTGTTAAACATTCAGCGATGCTTCACATCATTCACTAGCCTTACACATTCCTCTGCACTTCACTCTGGTAAACAAATCTCCTCCCATTCCTCTTTCTCACATTTGCTTGGTTAAAATTGCTGTGAATTGCTGTTTGCAACACATTTTACTTCTTTTAACTGATGTATTTCTGAAATAAAGGTGCATTCAGTAGTTTAGTGCTAATTTAAAAATTAATCATGTTTTTGTGAAGTCATCTGAATGGTGTACACTTATATGAGACTGTACTGATAATAGTTCCCTTTAAAAGAGTTTTAATTATATAGAGAGAGGGTCACCACCCTCTATGTATTTTGTCATTTTGAAACAGCATGACCTGCAGTGTTTTGCTTAACAACTGAGAGGATCCTTACTCTTATTGGCGGACGTCTCTGTAGATACGCTGATAAAACTGATGGAAGAACAAACATTAAACAGAACACACTTATTATTGTGCTTCACCAGAAGAGACAATGGGAGAATCAGTAACTGAAGAGCCAAAGAAGCAGGAAAGGCCTGAAGCCAGAAGACAGAAAGTCACACAAAGACAAATAAATGAGCATAAACATTAGTACAGCAAACACAAGGTGGAAAGATTTGATGACTGAGAAATTGAGTAGTGATGCCCAAGTCTGCCAATTTTCAGCAATCAGGGTTTGACAAATTTGCCCCCCAAAAATTGCATAGTTTATGATGGGCACAGACTTCAATTTTTTAGCTTCAGACTATGATTTCATTCAGTCTGAGTATATCAGACATTGTTTGATACTTAGAATCATTTTAAACACATTGTTTTTAGAACACTTTGTTTTCATTTGTCATGTGTCTCCTGGCAACAAGTGTTGATTAAAAGAAAAACATGATTTATTGCAGATTTAAGTCAGTATTTTCCATGCCCTTTCTCTCTCTCAGTGATATATTCTATGATAAACTCTAGTTTTCCCATAATTAGGTAAAGAGTCTCAGTCTCTTGATCTCTGAGGATAAACAGTAGACTACAAGGTCAGTTCACACTCCGTCTTTTGTTTTACAGCCATTCCACCCCACTACAGCAGTCGTCCTGACAACAGGGTCGCGAGTCAAACACATTCAGTCTGAGGGCCAGTGCTGACTACTACACATGACATGCAAGAGAAACTACGTTGGGAACTACATTTACACAAATAAACCACAGTGTGAGGATCGCATTATGATGATCTGTACAACAAATCAATAAAAGATGAGAGTTTATTAAACATGCATTTTCATCATTCTACACTAAATCTATGTACAGGATATATTAAAAGCTAGCCGATATCCTGTTCTGCATCTATAATTTATAGTCTGGTTTGTTAGGCTGGTGCATTTTGTCTAAGAAGGTTATGCCACAAATCTTGAATTAATAATTCAGACACAATATATCCTCTGCAGCCAACACAGCTGATGTTTTATTTTTATTTATTTATTTATTTATTTTTTACATAGTTTTCAAGTAGGTTCAAATGCCTCTGAGAGGAAAATATTGCACTCTTTCTTAGATATGTGAGCTTGCACTACAAAACTAAATATAGAAGCATATCTATTTGCCAAAATGACACAAATTCTATTAATATACATGACGTATGTCATATAAATCTGATAATAGTTTGTTATGTGGTCAACAAGAAGGGATGGAGCTCAATCTTAGGGCCCATCTCAAAAGTTTCCAATTACTTGTTTCGGGAAACTCGATTTGAAATCGCCTCTAAGGGATTAGAATGAAACTCACATGACATTGACAAAAATGAAGAGATGGGATTCTTATTAGGGCATGTCAGCAAAGTAGGGATTAAAAATAAGGTTAATATTTAATGCTGAGGGACAACTCTCGCTCTTCCAATCACCTCACTGGCCCCCAGGCGGTGCAATTACAGCCCTGTATTCCTAACTCCAGTTCCCAGAGCGAATCCGGACGTGAGAATGAAATTTGGGGAGAGAAATGGGGTAATGGTTGGGGGTTGGGCGGTTCCATTTGAGCGGAGAGTACAAAAAACCCAAAGATGGATGTATGCAAATGGGGGAATATAAAAAGAAAGAGAGATGTCTAAATGGAAGGAGTCTAAATGCTACAACTGAGTGCTTGTCTGCACTCCACCCACTTATTTCAGCAAAAATTGAGCGTCTAAAGCAAGAACCAGATATATGCATTGTTTAGCAGCGCAATCAGTCAGGATAGATGGCAGTTAATGGTGGAACAGCTAATGGACATCTAAAATGAACTGAATTAAACAGGAGAGCTCTGAGAGAGAAAGAGATGGAATAAAAACTGAAAATGGATGCAGGCTGCAATAAAACAAATAACGTGACTGACAGCAGCGGGGTGGGAGTGGATGAAGGGTTTGTGTGGGGGGTGTATTAGCGCTGACAGTTACTGTATGAGAGCCGCCACACTGCTGGTGTGTTTTAATGCTACAGCTGCCGCATCCACAATGCAGGCTCTTCCATAGCACTGAAACTCATTATTGAGATAGAAGGATAAGGAAAAAAGGGAGAGAGAGCTGAGTCAGAAGATAAATAGTAGGGCCATGTGAGAGAGACATTATGGCTCAAGTTAATCTCACTAAAAGGGTTAGGACAGCCAGCGCTGCCCCCTCACTCTCTTTCGCTCACTCTATCCATCCAGAGCCAATTCTCCACTCCCTCTCCCTCTCTCTGTCCCAGCATTCCCTCTATGCAGCATGCTTTTCTCTGAGGGATGATAGTAAGATGTATTTATAAATACTGAGCAGACACAGTTGTGTATTAAGGGTGTAGATATCCTGAAGGAAAAGGGGTTATCCTGGCTCAAATGAGACCAAATCAACAGAGCTTTGTTCCAGCAGGAAATATGTTACGGAGTAATGAAAACAAATATAAGACTGCAAATTTTGTCCACTGAGGATCCAGATATCTATGTCAATTATCTCTCATTGAAGTATCAAGTTTGTCTCTTGTTGTTTCTCCTGAAATCCTTTCATAAGGTGAAATAATAAATTAAAAATAATATTTTTTTCTTTATTATTAACTATTTGATTTATTAAAATTACATGTCACTAACAATGCTTGACCTCCTTTAAATCACCATGCCTTGGTGAAACATTTGAGATATTAACACTACTAGTTCTACTAGTTTCTACAAGTTCCTCTTTCCTTGTTTTCTTACAGGTCATTATGAACTTATCAAGTTCAAATGAAGGTCTTTCAACCAGGCCACACACAAAAACATGTCCCCTCCTCTAGCCCTCTGCTTACCGTGTCAGCTTTAATTCTAGTCTCCTGACTTCACTTAACACTTCTCCTTTTGTCTGCTCCTTCCCTCCATAAGCTCCACATTGCAGACACTCAGGTGCTTTATTAACTGGACAATGGTGCGGGTGACTTTTGGAGGGGCTATTGGGGGGATTGGTGGGGTGGCTCGCACACAAATCCCATACAGTGAGTATAGAAAAGAATCACCCCCATTTAAAATAATCACATTTTGTTGCTTTGCAGCCAGAAATGAATATGGACACAGTTTTTGTTTTATCCAGCTGCATTTACTTAGTGCAACTTATAACATCCAAGTGAAAAATATAACACCAACATGTCAGAAAAGTCCCTGAGCTTCTGTCCCCACAAACACAGGTATTTTCAAAACCGCAGCTTTTTCTATGTGGTTTGGCAGTTCGTCCACACGCAAACACAGTATCAGGTCACTGAAACCAAACCTATTTGAAAACTCCTGCCAGGTTGAAGATAGCCAGTGAAACTGGAGATTTTGGCTCGTGAAGTCGGAGTGTGCGCCGGTAATAACCTTTTTTTCAGGCTTCTGATTGGCCAACATGGCTTTACGGTTAGGGTTATATTGCCACCTGTTGGTTTGGCATGCTCTTGACAGAGCTTCATAGTGTGTTTTTTGCGTTTTCATGTGGATGAGATTTTTTTTTTTTTTTGAATGGAGGAAAATGTTTTTTATAAAAATACCAGTATACATGTGGACTAGGCCTGAGTTGGAAAAGGATCACCCCCCCTCCTAAAAATGACTTGTAAACTTAATCAGGTGTAGCTAATCACCTTCTCAATGGCACACAAAGGCTGCATCCGAAAACTGAAAAATGCTGCCTTCGGAGGACGCATTCCAAGGTAGGAAGGCATCATGGCATGCCTGAATTCAGTGGTAGCTTCAGTTCCTGTCTCCTGAGATGCCTTCACCTGGCAGGTTTTTGAAGGCAGCATAGATGTATCCTTTGCTGCCTTTGATATCCCACAATCCTGTGCGTTCCAATCTGTGACAGTTAAGCCAAAAAATAAAGATGGCAGCTGAACGTTGCGGTCGGTGGTCAGTTTGTGTATAAATGTTTTTGATCAATGTTTTCCACTTTTGATGTCATTTCTAGCGATAAATTAATATTGCAGTAATGAAATATCCACTTAGTTATCACCAAAGCTCTCTATATTTTGCTGAAGATCATTAAACCATTACTCTGCCTCAGAAGTCTGTCCAAAATCAGTTTCATGAAGTACCTTCATGCAGAAACGCTGCCTGCAAAGTCATTGCCTGATGCAGAAGTTTTCGGGTGCAGCCATAGCCATTTTTCTTTCAACTGTGATTAGCTGTGGCCATTTTGATTAGCTCAGCATGAAAAAAGCTTTCCTGGAGCATTTCAGTCCTTGGTAGTGCAACTGAAGCAAACAATTAACTATGGGTGGCAAGGCACAGCCAAAATCTGTGGAATGACTTGAAAACTGCAGTCTACAAACGGTCACGATCGAATTTAACTGAACATGAGCAGTTCTGCAAAGAAGAGTGAGCAAATATTGCAATGTCTAGATGTGCAAAGTTAGTAGAGAGATGTTCCAACAGACTAAAGCAAAAGGTGGTTCAACAAAATGCTTACATAAGGAGTTGATCCTTTTTCCAACTCATTGATTTATTTATTTTATTTTATTCTGACATGTTGGCATTATATCTTTCATTTGGATGTTATAAGTTGCACTGAGAAAATACAGCTAGATAAAACAAAAACTGTCTGTCTTCATTTCAGGCTGCAAAGCAACAAAATGTGATCATTTTTAAGGGGGCTGATTCTTTTCTATACCAATTGTACAGTATATACACACCGGTCCAAGTAAATTTGATTAACTTTACTGTAAACTGAGGAAGTAACAGGATTCTACAAACAGAGCTGCAAACTTCAAGTGCACATAAATCATTTTACTTTTCTTCTTTTATAACAGAAGAACTGAAAATGAATCTAAATTAGGGCAATAAATGTTATTAGTAAAATTAAAGATATGGAGATGATTATGCAGTATACCACATGTTGTTTTGAAAGGGGGTTGGCACCATTTCTAACCCTAGGGTATGGAGCTCTACTAAAACTGTACAGTGTGAAACAATGTGGCGCTAGAGTGTATAGTCACAGAAACTTTTGTGCATTGTGTTTAGTTACGGCATCTGAGAAAACCTGCAAAAAATTTAACATATTAACTGGAAGGATGACATTTTACAAAAGGAGAAGCAGATACTTATTGCTTGCTGTATTCGTCCAATCAATGTTAATAAAACATATTCCTATTAAAATCTATATTAAAAACATAAATATGCAAATATGAACATTAACCAGGGTTTACAGTGTAAAATCATAACCGTCTAACCATAACCATAATATAACATTACATTTTTATATATTCATATAAATATTATATAAATATAAATATTATATTATATTATATTATATTATATTATATTATATTATATTATATTATATTATATTATATTATATTATATTATATTATATTATATTATTATTGGTTAAGATAACCCATGCAGCAAAATAAATAAATAAATCCTAGTTTAATAAAAGTGACAATCATTTCACTTCTACACACTTTCCCTCTCTACCTCTTTCTCTCTCCCTCATCTTTCACCCAGTCTGGCAGGAGCCCCATGCTATTTAGTCAGGAATCCCTTTTCCTCTAATGAGCTTCGGCTTGGCAGCGGAGAGGAAAGGAGGGAGGGAGAGAGAGCGACTGCGATCCCTGAGGCTGCTGATGTTTGACTGTACATCCTCGGGCCTGCTTTCCTGTCAACCAGAATATAGATAAGCTGGTGTAGTTTTCCTTTCCCGGTTTTAGGTTGGTGAGTACGGGAAAAGAAGGAAATGAGGGCAGCATATAAGAAAATGAGCATTCGTTGTGGCCTGAGCGATAAACGTCGAATGACTCTGCATAATTACATCTTCAATGCTTATATTAACAGCTTCGCCCATAAGAGAAAATTTAATCAAATGATACGGTGTTAATCCGATAGAAATAAAGAAGAGTGTTATCGTAACATTGCAAGTCTCTATGGTGAAGTAGAATAAGGAGTCATCTTGTCAAACCGGTCCCGTGAAAACACCAGGGCGATCTTATGAGGTCCACTTACCGGAGGCCCCTCCGCTGTAGGGACCGCAGCCTGTGTGTGTCAAGAAAAGATAGCGAGACGCACTGGGCCATGTAAATCTCAGCTCTGATGGAAGAAAGCAGAATCTGTGGGAGAGTTTAAAGAGTAGGCGTGAAAGAAGAAAGGAGAGGGCTGATAAGGGGGTGAAGGACAGAGCGAGAGGAGTAGAAGAGCAGGCTCAAGGTTTGCCTGTGTCCTGCTGTTTCCAGCACAATGCTATTACAGTCAGTCCGGCACCTGCCTTACTCTCCCCCTTTCCTCTCCGCTCCAATCTCTCTCTTCCCTTTTTCTCTGCCTCACGTCTCTCCCTCCAGATTTTCTTTTCTTCCCACTGCTTCTGCCTCTCTCTTATTTTATTTTATTTTTCTCTGAGCCTGTCTCCGGTATAAAGTGAGTTTGTTTACAATGTTGACAGTGCTAACAGCAGACTGAGGGCTAAAGGTCAGAATCACACATACACACACACACACACACACACACACACACGCACACACACATTTTTAACATACACACACACACACACACACACACAGCACATACACACACACACACACACAGGTTTACTTACAGAAAAAACGTTCTATTTTTAAAACACAGCTTTTAACCACTGATTATATCTTTTAACCATATTTAACCATATAATAAAATAAGGATTTTGTCATAACTAAAATTAAAATTTTCTAATCACTGTCTATGCATGTAAATATTATTAAGTTAAATTTTATTTGCATTCTTTAATATAATATAATATAATATAATAAAATAAACATTTTCTCCTCACTTTAAAAAGTTCAAATATTTTAATATATATAAATTTGATTTAATATATAAAGGAACGAAATATGAGTTAATATAATATAATATAATATAATATAGTTATGTTGTTTGTCATATTGTTTTATTTTTTTTGTTTTATTGAGTTGTTTATATGTGTATATATATTGTATATTATAGAATGAGGTTTTTAAGAGTTAGGTCAGGTAGGTCAAACTGGTATATTATTACTATAATATTTGTTTATATGTGGAAACAGACTATGGTCATGGTGTTTTTAAATGTTTAAATATTGAATTTTGTTGTTTGTGTGTTTAAAAAAAAAACTATTAAAAAAACTTGCCCTGATTGCAAGTGTTGCCATTCTTCAGTGTATTTCAGTGTTTTTTATCCCTTGCCATTCTTCTTTTTTATCGGTGTATTTCAGTGTTGTTTATCGTGTATTTCAGTGTTTTGGCCCGGGAATGTCTGTACAGGTTATCAGTGTCTCAAAGCAAAAACACAGCGCTAAGCCTAGTAGGAAACCACTCTTCCATTTTATCCCTCCATTTTGCTAGCTCTCCATCACTTCTATTACCAAACCCTCTGTTTCGCACTCTCTCTTTTCCCTATTAGAGCGGATTAGCTTTATAAAGCTTGAATGACCGTGAGTAAGTGGAGGGTAACAAGTCACAGTCTTACAGGCTCGTCACTAGCTCTGTAACTCAGGGCATCGAGTGTGTAAACAAGTCAGAGAGTATGACAGAGGGATCGTTGCAGCTCATGGCCGGCTAATCCATCTTATCCCCATCTACCTTCAATGATTCCACTTCTTCTCTCATGTGCAATTACTGCACAGATTCACATTTTACTCATCTTTCTACTGCACTTTCTGTCTTCCTTCTCATCCTCTCTGTGCCAAGCTGTCAAGGTCTTGTGAGCCACTTTGATTGATTAAAACAAAGGGTCACTTAGCACAGAGGACACTAAAAACACACAACCACACACACAGATGCAGAGGGGCACTTGCAGACCTTTGGTCATTTCAGCAGGAAATGTAATTTGTTGGGAACTGAACTTAATTATGCAAAATATTAGCAAGAGAGCATGTGAACGGTGTGGAGTGGAAGTAGATTTGCTCGATTTTGCCTGGAGTGTTTCTTTAGAAATTCAGAGTAATAATGACTGTCTGACAGTTCATAATGTTGTAAATTAGATGACAACTTACCAAATAAATACATGAACTGACACAAATATGAGTATGCAACTGACTAATCAGAATGAAGGGTTCCAGAGTGCGATTTAATAAACGTAGATGTCTGTGTTGTCTCTAACTCTAAAATTGTTTCGAAACCTCTCCATCACACACATTAACAGCTTATAATGGAATTGCACATCAGCAAAAAATCACTACAGTGACAGTGTTAATGGAGCAGTTTCATCACTATTATAATACATCTGTCTTGCAAATGTACGGAAATTGCACAAAAATGATTTTAGATAATACGTCTGGTGCCTCTGATATTTGATCAAATAAAAAAACTATACAGAAAAACTTCAGAGTGGAAAAAACGCAAAGCGAGAGAAAGAGGAAATGGAAAACCTGGAGCGTCGTTAAAGTGAACTGATTACAGAATGCTTTTAGTGTGCAAGGTAAATTGTCGAATCACTCCACTCATGTAACAACATATCACAAAAACTACTTTGTGTTTACATGCGTGCTGAGCGCCAGAAAGGTCTTTTCAGTTTAACATCTTGCCTAAACTGTGATGCACACACAAGATAGTGAACTCACATGTTAAATACAAACATGTGATCACATTGCTGTGCAGTGCACTAGGATGTGTGTTTGTATTATACTTTCACCTGCGTCATTTCTGTGTTCTGCGTCATGTGAGCAGCAGCATTCCACAAACTACATACATATGTATACAGTAGATGTTTGAATTCCATGCAAACCGATGTTAACGGATAGGACTATAGCACTGAGACACAGATAAACCGATAGGACAGATGAGTGCAGACACAAGAGTTGCCCCTCAAAGCATTTCCCGAGTACCTGTGTGGAACGTTCAAAGATAATCTGAGATAATTATGAGACAACAAACATACACTCAATCAACACATCCTCTTGCCCTTTCCATCCCTGTCAGTTCAGCTATATCTATACATTCATAAGAAATCAGAAAAAAATAAATGCTTTCTCTTTTTAATCTGCTGGGAAAAAGCCCTAAAATTTGAAGGGCGGAGAAGACAACAATGGAATGTCAACAAGGTTACAAGCAGGGGGTAACTGTCTTTGTATGATGGTCACTAAGGGGACCGAGATAGATGGGAGAGGGTGTGGAGGCGGGATGGAAGACGGGGGGCAGTGGGGTCTAGGGTGGGGTCAGGTCATATACAAGTCTGTCCTTATTGATTGCTTTAGGTTCATTCTGACACTGCTGGAGGTTATAAAGCAGAGGTCAGAGTCAAAACATCACAGAAAAGACAGATAATGTGACACCCCACATGACTGGTTTATACAATATTACAGAAACCTTCATCAAAGGACCACAGAGTGCTACAAGAATCAAGAAAAGTGGAAGAAATTGGTGAGATATATATATATATATATATATATATATATATATATATATATATATATATATATATATATATATATATATATATATATATATATTATAAAACTAGTTCAAATTAGTAACATGGAAGCAAAAAGAAGAGCAATGTATCATGGGACAAAGTAATGAGTGATCTATAAAATCTCTGAGTGATAAAAATGAAAGATGTAAGAGTTAATGAATAGTAAAATACTATGAGTAGACTCCACATGAAGTCACACAGATTTCCCCAGACTTTGAACACCCATCATAAGCTCTGAGCATCGCACAGCCACTTGCGTGTTCATTTCTTACATATTTTGGCTAAATATGATTTCCGCTACCAACACTGTGGTCCTCTCAGCTGAAACATTTAAATCTATTCCATGGAATTCTAAAGATTTTCCTTCCAAAATCAGCAGTAAAACACCTACGTTTTAGTGAACAGTAAAACCATTGTAAATGTTTAACAACAGAGCAGAGCCCAACAGATTGGGATCTGCAATGTGAACTGCAGAATCGCCCTTATCTGCATTATAGACATAACACGTCCCAACCTGCAGGAGCCAGTAACTAGAGAGATGAGAGATAGAACGAGGGGGAAGTGGAGAGTGTCAGGGATAGAGCATTATAATTAATGAGCAGCAGCAAAAAAGTCTGTAAACACAAAAATGGAGATGAAAACAGAGCGTCAGTATACACACACACATACACACACAAAAAAAAAAAGTGAAGGAAGGTTGAATAAAACTTCCTGCTAAGGACCATACATGGAATCCATGACACCATCCCAGACTGAGATAACCACACTCTCTCTCATGGTTGTTTAAAATCTGTCACTCAGCGTTGGATGTGGAGACAGGGGTTCCTTACTGCTGTGGATGGGATATGGTGATCGGATGTACGTATTGTTGCATCTTTCTATCTTTTTATGAGGTTCCTCTGTTTTTGGGACGCTGCTTGTTGCTCACGCCGCCTTCCAGTACTGCTGTTGTCAGTAAACACAACTTCATCTCCGTATTTGACTTTCAGGTCTTAAGATCTGACTCACAGATTCCACTACCTGCTGAAAACATGGTGAACTCCTGGATTTAGCTTCCTTCCCTTTGACTTAATATTGAGATTACATATAAAAGCACAGTGTAGAGAATTGGTTGTCAAGTACAATGGTCAAATGTACAAATGATTTACACCAAAATATACAAATATTTCATGGTAGAATGCTGCGATTGACCAGTCAGAATCAAATATAGACTTTAGTCAGTTTAGACACCATCCTGAATTTTACATGGATGAAAACGAGGCTTACAGTCTTCTCAATGCCATGCACAATATAAGGTCCTAGATTATATAATTTTCACAACTCACAATTATCAAAACTGTTTTATGGAGTTATTTTCTGAACCATTGAACACACTGTACTTTTATCCCTCACAGCTTTGGTTTTGTTACTTTCAAAAATAAAATATGCCACTACCCTGAGTAAGGTCTATTTCAGAGTGGCATGTAATAAAGAAATGTACGTTTTGTCTGCTCGTACCAAAGACAAAGATAGACAAGGACAGAACAATAATCAGATGTCTGACATTCAAGGTTACATGGAATACTGATTCATCACAGCCTCAAAGACACCAACATACAAACAGATACAATACAGCTCGTTAGAAGTGGCGACAATGCATATGCCCACAAAACAGACTTATAAATGCGGGTGTGAAGAGGACAGAGGGGAAGAGACAGGCCAAGAGTTTATGGTCTGCTGAGAAGCAGATAAATATAAAGACAAAGAACAAAGACATGAAGGAAGAACGAGCATTGCGTGATTATATATACATATATATATATATATATATATATATATATATATATATATATATATATATATATATATAAAATTAGGGAAGCAGGTGACAAATTATCGCTTAATCAGAATTTCAGCTGGACAAGGAGAGAGGAAGTGAGTGAGAGAGAATGAGAGAAAGAGAGAATTTAAACATTTTGGTGGTCTGATTCGAGAAAATAAAGCTTAAATCCCCTCAGTGGAAGTCAAAAATCAAAGGTTTTAAAGTAATGTAGTTCAAAGTTCTAGTCTGGATGTACGTCATGAATACTTTTACCACACAGCTGACTCATGAAATTTCTCTAGAGTATTATTGAATTTAAGCGTTTTATTTTTTTTCATCAGATGAATTATGCTGAAAAAGTAAGATCACAGACCACATTTTAAGTGAATATTACTGTAAATATGCAGACCGTTCAGAAGTAAAAGCTAAAACAGAGAAAGCAAGCCATTTTTATGTTTGGGGGCAGCCATCCGAGACGTCAGCCCTCCAACCCCCAGAGCAAACCCCCTTAAAAGTCTTTGTGTAATGAACCCATGTTAAAACTACAGCTTCTAGCAATAGTGGGAGAGAGATCTAATTGTAAAAGGAAAACAATGAGGAGAAAAGCTATGAAAAAATGGATGAAATCAAACACAGACTGCTCTGCTTCAACTGTTCTGGCAGGATGGACAGAACTTCGGGCATGTGGAGGTGGGACAGTCAGAGAGAACTGTGGAGGAGAGCAGTGAGGTGGAACCTTGAGTGAAAGAAAGAGATAAGAAAAGAGGCTACTGCTGCCTCCTCTGTGTCCCATGATTTCTTTTGTAATTCAAACACACAAAATCAGATGGATGAATTTGCTAAACAGTTGCGCCGCATTTGCTTGCAGTATTTCAGCTCAAAAAGCTAAATTAATTTCCAGAAAATTATTAAGAATGGATAACCTTCCACAAGCGCAAACATGATAACATTTCAAAAGCGACAGAAGTCTGACGCAGGACTCAAACATGAGAAGTATTTCAAAAAACATGATAAAAACAAACATTAAAGGAGCATGATGTAATCTCTGTCTTTCATCTGCATTGTGACTCATTGTCTGACTGGTGAGGAAAACGATACACACATCTGACATGAGAAGACATGTCACAGTTTATCTGCTAAACATCACACAAACACAGTCAACTGTCGCGGTGACTGAAGCGGTACACAGAGTGTGGCAGAATGAGAGGAAAGGTTCGGTTATGGAAACTAGTCCTTCTTTGCTCTATAAGGCCTGTAACTAAATCCCTAAAAGCTACTGTGTCATGAACAATCCGGCGAGGACTCTGGGGGTAGCTGTTTGTAATGCCTGAACAATAACATAAAAAAAAACATGTAAAAATGTAACATTTGTGTATGGTATAGGTCAAGCTAGCAGGCTAATAGGCTAATGGTATGCTAAAATAGTACTCTCCTTGAAAAACGGGATGTATACTTTGATTTTGTACTATTATGTGCAACATTAATGATCAGAATGCCAAATTCAGACAACTTATCTGATTCTAAAGCACTTTAGAGTCTTAGGCAGACTGTAGGTGCATCTGAAATTGCATTCTCTTTAGTAGGTACTATATTTGGTTTGAAACTTGTGCCCATTAAAAAAGTATGCTCTATATAGTATGAATATGGGTAGTATGAATGTAGCGTCACGTAGCCAGACCGTCAGACTGCAACTGAAGATCTGGAATTCATGTCAGCTTTTATTGGCCAAGGCCCGCCCCCTTCTTTCTTGAGGGGATTTGGCGTCACGGCATCTTTGTTTCCGGACAGAACGTTAAAGAATGCGACACACGTCTCCCGGAAATCCTGTAGAATTCAGCCAATCCAATGACGACTTCGACACTCCTGAAGTGTTTCCACTTTTGTGTCCCATATGCATCAGACGTTTAGCCAACGGTCCGTGGGCATTACGTCTGAGGCTGAGACTAGTATGAATGTAATTTGGATGTACTATATCTGCCATGTTTGCATGTGACCTCTCCTCTCCCATGGCCTTATATTCAGAAGCTGCATGTAAGTTACCAATACGAAAACCCTACTGGAGAATCTACAGGTATCTTAAATTAGTAGCTGTGTTTTGGTAAGCTGGTTTCTAGCAGGTCAAAGCTATTCATTTAATAATTTTGTCATCTGCTTTTATCATTTTATACTTCTATTTAGCAACAAGCCTTCTTTAACTTGTCAAACCAACTTAAGGTGGTCAAGCTGGTCTTCTGGAATATACTAGCTTGAATCAACCTGGACCAGCTATCAGCTACCATGTGCATGTTCTAAAACGTAAGTTCTAAAAAAGTTAAAATCTTAGGCTTGTTCCCATCTAAGTGAACACACCTAAGATTGCACGGCCTGAGGCTGTGACCATACTCTTGGGTAAAGTGAGGATTTTAGGATGTTTGTTGAAGGTGGGGGTTTTATGAGGCTGGAGAGGGGAGAAGACAAGGACTATTTTCAGGCAGGTATGAAGAAGAGAGACCAGAGTGACAGAAGAAAAGGAAAAGGGTAGAAAACAGCCATCTGTCACCTTAAAAACAGAGGGTGCAGAGGGAGAGAAGGGGGCAGGGTGTTGGGGCAGTTTCTGCCTGTCTGTCATTTTTCTATGTGCAATCCACTCCATTCTTTATAAATGAATGACACGGCAGGGGCTTGAGGAGTCATGCCTTTAAAACGTGTTTCCATTTGAATGTGTGTGTGTTTGTAGACAGGGGCTCATGGTTACTGCCCCAGAGCAGTTTCATCCTGTTTTCATGACTCCATTGTTTAGTTGTGTGTTTGATGTCAGGCTTGAGCTCTGCTCCAGATAAACCAACACAAGACGCCAGCTCTACCGTAACACATAGCACCATGTGTGTGTAGGGAGTTTGTTTGAATGAAACAGAGCAATGGTCTGAGCGAATAAGAGAAGTGGAACGAAAGAGATGAGGGACAGAAAGCGAGGGACACTGCAGCCAGACACGCCAGTGAGTTTGTGTAAGCTGATCTTTGGAGCCATGGGTGTCCAGCTGTCTCTCTCCCTCTCTGTCACTCCATCCAGAGCTCAACACAGCTATGATTTGAACTATGATTCACAGATACAGAAACATGGAAAGATCAAGAGAGAGGAAGATGGAACTCAATAAGAAAATGATGAAAGAGCACACAATCTTGCTTGTTCATTAAATAGCTCCAATCAAAGAACTTTTACAATGCTACATGTAATCTGACACAAACAAAAGCACCAACAAAAACATCAATATTTTTCATCATTTTAATGATATTCAGTATATATAGATATTCATGCATTTGGTCTGAAATGAATTAAAAATGGGTGATTTTTGATCAGACTATTTCAACCAGAAACGTGGCATATATTTTGACTAAAAGCTATGGTAAGGAAAGGTTTCTGAACAGTGAGCTACTGGAATTGGTAAATTTTTGATATGAGACACAACCCATTTGCTCAGCACATAGAGAAAGCAGATGGAAAGATGGGTGGGGATTCTAGGAGGGGTGATGGTAGATCATGGGGTAGAGGAGGTTGACTTTGACATTGATTACACCACCATGTGTGTTGGAAGGGGTGTGTAGTAGTTAATGCCAGGACATGTTACTGGTTGATGCCACCTGGCCATATAGCAATGATGGCAAGGCTGACATTGGTTGGCAATGTGGCCCTCTGCATGGAAGCACCAACAGGCAACCCCCGTCTTCCCCGCCTGCTCTCGTCCTCCCTTTCTCACACACACAGATCCATGGCAGATCCAATCACCAGCTGGTACTGCTATCGTTACGCTGGGACCTCCTAGGCGTTCCACTTCCTATTTTTAAATACAGTTCTATTTAATTTTTCTCTGAAGTGAAAAAAAGCCATTTTCTTAAGCTCCTTTTTTTGCTATAAATGCTCCCCACACATACATTTCCACCTCCAATGTCAACACACACACACACAGTCTCACACAGTCAACACATAAACTTACAGGGATAGTTCCCCTCAAAATGAATCCTCTGTTATCATTTACTCACCCACGCATCATTCCAATCCAGTGACTTTTCTACTGAAGAACATAGAAAACTTTAAGACTTTCCTTACAGTTGCAAGCTATGGGTAATGGAGCTTTCAAAAAGGACTGTGAAGTTATCATGAGAGTGGTGCATGCAATTTATGCAATTTATTACAAATCTTCTGACGTAATCAGATAGCTTTGTGTGAGAAACAGACCAAAACTGATGTTAACTCAACTGGATCACTGAGTCTGTGATTGAACTCGACCATTCAGATTCATGAACAAATTACTGAGACCGATATTAATTAATTTTAAAATTAGATAACCCTGCTTATCATTAACATCATAACATCATGAACATGGACAGGAAAACTAAATTCAAGATTTTTAGTGCATAACAGTATTCAGTTCTTTTCTCACACAAAGCTATTGTACAGCTTCAAAAGATTTGACATGGGCCACTTTTACTTTTTTTGTCTTCCAGTCAGTCGTACAGGGTTTGAACAACATGGGTCATCAATAAATGATGACAGAATGTTCATTTTTGGGTGAACTATCCTTTTAGGTGTAGAAAATTAATTTAAAGTTTGACTATCACTCGCTTAGAATCCTCTCCTCTTTAAGAAAAAAATAATATTCTCTGCCTGAAATATGTTTCCATTTCTTTATCTCAGACTGTCCCACTCCATTCTTCCCTCATTATTTCCCAATCCAGCCCCTCTGTCCTTCTTTTTTCCTTTTTGTCTCTCCCCCCTCCTGTCTGCACTTGTTCTCTCGCTGTGTCTAATCACTCCGCATTAATACCTGCATTCCAGCAGTCTTAACAATGTAGCTTGTCCTTTAACTGCTGCAGAGGTATAAGAGCATGTTGATGTGCATGTTTGTGGCCACATGTAGACAGAAAGTGAGGAGACAGAAATGGATTTAGATGCCCTGGACCCTACATAACCAATAATAATAACAATAATAAAACATTACTATTCAAAATTTTAGGGTTGGTAAGGTTTTTTTTTATGTTTTTGAACATTTGAAAATACAAACAGCAATACTACAATTTAAAGTCATTGTTTTCTATTTTAATATATTTTGAAATGAAATTTCATCCTGTGATGGCAAAGCTGAATTTTCAGCAGTCATTACTTCAGACTTCAGTGTCACATAATCCTTCAGAATTCATTCAGCTATGCTAATTATGTGCTCAAGAAACATTTGTGATTTTTATCGATGTTGAGAACAGGCAGCTATACTGCTTCATATATTTTTGTGAAAGTAATTTTTTTCTTGATTATTTGATAAATGGAAAGTTCAGGTTTTATTTAAATAAATAAAAAATCTTACAACATGTAACACTATAAATATCTTTACTGTCACTTTTGATCAATTTAATGTGTCCTTACTGAATAAAAAAATATATATTTCTTAAAAAAAATAGTGACAAAACTTTCAGAGAAAAACTGCAAGTGCAAATATTTGACAATAACTTCTATTGGATCGTATTCTCTGTGTTCTGATTAAACTGGCTTGTATGTATGACTTTCACGACTTGTACTGTATGATGCCACTGCTTAGAGAATATAGTGAGTGACTGAGCAGCGAAAAGAGGAAAAAGATGAGAAAACAGAGAAGGAAAGGGGCTTCCCAAAAGAAAAAGAGACCTTAACAAAGCGAGTGAGAATGAATGAAGGACAAAGGAAAGGGCAGAGCAGTGTGAGAAAGTTGCCTTCAGCCCACTGAGGTACAGTATCACACTCACAAACCAGCAACACAAGCATTTCAAAAAGAATGGGAGGAAGAAAGGGAGGGAGGAATAAATCTCCAGATCCACCATCTGATCCAGAATGGATGATTTTAATGAACATGTGTCCTCTGTTCTCGCTCCGTCAACCCAGTCAATATGCGCCCACACTCCAGCTCCTGCTCCCACTCCAACTGTTAATTGACTAGGGAATTCCACGTGCCTGTCACCATGGTTACTTGGCAATGAGCGGAGGGGTTAGACTTACCGCTGTCCCAAAAATGTTCAGCTGAGGTGGGGAGTGACAGCCGCCGCTGTCAGCAGGCAGGAGACCAGGAAGACCAAAGACACCAACGCCACCAACAAAGTCCCTCAAACATATGCCCAAAAGATTCTATCTTCCAAAGTGTGACGACCTCTTCCCAAAATAAGTGTAATTAAATCCATCTTAAAGAGTTAAAGCCCTTAAAGACCATTTCATGAGCTTCTGTGTTTTTACCAAACTGAACTAATCCATCGTAAGCCAAATACTACCGTTGTCTGCATTATTGTCTTTTAAAAGATTCTGGACTCTTCAAGGAATAGACAGCAAACAAAGAATTACTGGCCCTCATAAAAGCTTAATTTGATTGCACAAAGCCCAATTCCTTTGATAATACATAAGATTTTAATGTCTGCTAGCTCTTCAAACTAGGTAAACCGATAGATTAAGCTCTTCTGAGATCCTAGCGCTGGTAAAAAGATCCTTCCCATCGGGAGTTGATGCATAAAGTGAATGTTACAAACTTCATCTGTGTTCTCTGCGAAACGAAAATTACATCCAAGACTGATTACTGGCCATTAATAAGATTTCATTTCAGAGCAAATGGTCGACTACAACCTTTAACAAACGGCAAGGTATGAAACCTGAAACTCAATAGGAAATGTAGCCATGCTAGCTATCAGTCATGCTAGTACTGTACAGGGTAATAACTGATTGGTTGAGATTATGCAGTGGGGAACCAATGCTGGGGCACCGCAGGCCTGAATATGATTATCAAGCTGAGTGTCAATCAGCAAGGCAACAGAATAAGAGTTGGCACTGTGCTCCTTGGGGTCTATCAGAGCACCTTCCTGATTAGCTGTCAGCCATGGACACTCATTACCCACTAACTAAAGCAGAGCGCTTGCTAATCTACAAGGATGAAGGGTTTCAATAAAGAAGAAGGATGGAAGGAGAGAGTAAAAGAGCAAACCAAAATCATTTTCTTTGACGTTTTCCAGTAAAGATATATAAACCCAATGAATAAAAGTAGCCAAATTTCATAAGATTGCATAAGACTTATCAAATATTTTGTTAATTTACGTTTATGCATTACTCTACTTGCAAAAATGTATATACTGTATACATGTACACACACACTCTGAAAAATCTTTAATATCATGAATCATGTACATATTCTTACAAGACATGTAATGATTAATTTAATTGTTATTTAATTTAATTAATTATGAATATGACTTTTTTTTTTTTTTTTTTTTTTAAGAGTGAGAGCAAAAAGTTGGTCATTTTTAATCTTCAGCTCTTTCAACAACTTCTACATTTACATTTATGCATTTAGTAGACGCTTTTATCCAAAGCGACTTACAGTGCATTCAGGCTACACATTTTACCAGTATGTAAAATAATGTGTAGTGCTGTAGTCCTGGTTATATTCAAAGTCATGTTCACACAGGTTTTACAACATACAGGACAGCAAAATGTGTGTTACAGAGACAGAGCAGGTTGTGGGGGTTGAGGTTGAGTACAGCAAGAGACACTCTTCTCCCGCAGGTAATCACCTGAACATGTGTCTCCTAAATGAAATGTGATCTGACACCCAATCTCAGCGTGTGAACTGGAAGCCCCAATCTCTTATACTCAAACCCTCCCCAAATGTCTGTCTGACTAACACAAACACAATCCCTCTGGCAACGTTATGTGTAACATTTATAAATGTGGTTCTTTTACACAGCATATTTCATTCATAAGGAACCTCAGACACATACATGCTCACAAATGCACTCATTTAGTCCACCCATGTGAGGACATTTTAAATTCAGCAGAGGGTCTTGTGGTGCTTCATGGCTCAAGCACTGTTAAAGCAACAATGTGGCTCATCAAACAGTGACCATTTTCGTTGAAGAGGTTAACAATGCTTAGTTAACCATTAACCATATTAAAAAACTGTAAAATAGCATCTCAAGGAAATAAAGTGTCCTTCGTGTTAAAGGCACACGCTGTGCAAATGGAGAAAGAATGATTGTAAAGGAGATTGCTGATGATAAATCACAGCCGGAAACACACACGCAACCTGGACATTTAGTTTCACCCACTGAACTATGATTCACCCAAACAATATGTGATACAAAAGTGTGTGATTTGTGAAGTGAACATCAAACAAGAACCGAACTTGTCTAATAAAAGCTCTTTTTTTTTCCTTTCTCGTACTGAACTATGTGTGTGAATATTTTTCAGGTAAAGCGAGTGCAAACAAAGGGTCAGGATTACAAATAGTGTTTATGTGTGTGTTTAAACTCCAGTGAGGACACATCTTGAAGGGTCTCTCGAGTGCGGGCAGTGAATAGCTCAGCCTGGGGGTGCGCTTGACTAACCAAACAGCCATAAGCTGAGGGCTATAAAGGCTTTTTTAGACTGTTCTCCAGGGAATGTTTGTCAGCTGATAGTATGAGGACAATGGGCATAGTCTGTGTAAGGAAAAGGATGTTTGAAGAGCTCATAAACAAGCACTGTTTCAACACGACTATTTTCAGGCACATCAGGCAAAGCTGGCACAGTTTAAACTAGCTGCACTGGAAGTCCAATTGAGATATGACGCAAATGACTGAGACCAAGGGCAAGAAAGTAGCCTGTGATATACGTAGAGCTGGATGATACATTGAATGTTGATTTAGTATTTGTCATGATTTTAAGGGGGTTATAAAATATATCACAAATTGTTGTTTTACTTGCCCATTGTATTTCCAATTTTTAAAATTTTTCCTTTTCTCACAACTCTCATTCAAACTTCCACACTTCATAAGACATAAGTGTGATTAATGTTCATGATTCAGCTCTGGTTCAACAATTTGTTTGTAGCCTACAGTAGGCCTATTTAGTAAAATAGTGTGTTAGAGTTGTAGAGTTGATTAATTATCATTTGACCATTTAACATATATATATATATATATATATATATATATATATATATATATATATATATATATATATATATTACATTTTAAATATTTAAATTCTACTGTATGGCTGTTATTTGAAAACATTAGATTTTAAGGCAAATATGTGAAATATGTGATAATTTTTTGAATATATTATTATTATTTTTAAATACTTTATTTTACAATTTCTATTATATTTAAATAATATATATATATATATATATATATATATATATATATATATATATATATATATATATATATATATATATATATATTCTTTTTTTAAGGCAAATATGTGAAAACAGGAAAATATATTGTAAAATATATATATATATATATATATATATATATATATATATATATATATATATATATATATATATACACACACACACACACACACACACACACACACAAGTGGATTTTTTCATTATTTTTTTATCACCCACATTCATCCATATTCACACCACAAAACAGATCACCAATGACAGAAAACAAGCTGTAGAAGTGCGTCAAGATGGAGCATTTCTTGGAAGCCAAATCCCCAAACACTGCTAGGATAAACAAATCAATTCAGAAGAACTAATGTCCATCTTCAAATCGATATGGGTATAATAGAGCTACGGGAGATTTCGCAATGTACTACAAGATGGACGATAATGTAGCATGGCCTAAGATCCTCGCTAAAAAGCGATATTTTCCCCAAAAGGAAACCTATCAGCCCTGATTCCATTAGGAATGCCTGAGAGAGGCCTCAGGATTTGCGTCGGCCAATCTCCCTGCCGAACTACACAGCTAAATGGATCGGCCGCTCTTAACCTAGTCTCCCCAAAGAGCCTCCAAAGCGCCTATTCTTCAAAGCACTATAGCCCAACACACAGATACAGCTTTTCCCTGTGTTTTTTTTCATTGTGATTTTTTCTGTAGTATCAGACCACTTCAACATCCTGTACACACGAAATATCTTCCACATACTCTGTTTCCTGTATGCCAGTAATAACAGCCTTGGTGTAATCAAAGGGCAGTGGGTTACCGGGCTTCCTCTATCTTTGTTTCTGCCTTGCCCGGATGCTTTGTAGTGTAGGCAAAGTGTTTGAATGCTGAAGGACTGGGCAGGACCCAAATTTCATGAAAGATGGGAGAATGGGGGGGGGGGTGATGGAGGGATACTGCATTCTTTTTTTGAAGAAATGACTCTATCAGTGCTGGTTATAAATTCTGAGAGAAAAAGCTCAGGGGGTCTGCATGAATTAATTATTTTCTGCCAGCACAGAATCTATAGACACACTGTCTGTCTTCCCAGTCAACTTTTTTTGTTATCTCTTCCAGAGCACGTACAATACCAACCATAAATCACGCAAAACATCGGTCACCCACTGATCACAAACAGCACCGTCATTACTAAAAACAAAGAGAGACACTAACAAACACAGAAGCAACCCAGACAGAGCTAATCCACAGCATTAAAACTCAGTGTGTTGTGTCTGAGTGCAACATCTGCAGCAGCATCTGAACAGCTGTGGCTCAGATCAGTCAATATGTTTACGTGTACTTCAAAAGTTCAATTTCAGGTAGACAAAAACAGTAATTTGTTTTTCCAAAAACTTTACCCTGACTGAAATATTACTTAAATGCATAGTTCACCAAAAATTTAAAAATGCGATCATCGTTTACCCATCCTCATGTCTATCCAAAACATAACGGCTTTGTTTCTTCGGCAGAACACAAAATAAGATATTTGGGAAAAACAGTTTTGGTCCATTTAATGAAAACCAGTGGGGTCCAAAACAATTTTTGACCTCATTGGCTATCATTGCATGTTTTGATTTAGCATTAATAAACTTATAAAACTTACCATAAAAAATACTATAAATGATAAAGCTTCTCCATTATTGCCATCAGAGCTGTTCAAACACAACAAAGCCCAGGTGTCTCCTTAAAGACAGAGGAAGCTAATTGATTGTTTTTAGTTTTAGTGACTTTTTGTAACCTTTCGTAACCTAATATTGCCTTCATAACATTAGACATACTGTTAACTGATATTCAGCTTAAACATTATATAAAAGTTTAAAAAGTAACACATTTATGATCTGGTGTCAATGAGAGGGTGCCTGCGTATGGATGGGGTTGTGGAGATACATAAGACAAAAAAAACAAAACAAAAAAAGATCAGGAGAACCTGGCTTATAGATGATATTAAGATGAAAAGACAGACTGCTTAGTATCTCTTTTTCTGAGCAAGCTGCCAGTCCAAAAACAAGCTTTCATGATGGGTTTCAAAACAATTAAAACAAGCCCAAACACTCTTGATTATTATTTTAGGCATTTTAAACCTCATTCAGCTGTAATTCTATCAGAGTTCTTATAACGAATATGCATACTTCCCTACTATAGAGTCGGTGAAAAACAGTATGTTAAGAGTAGAATGTCCGAATTTACAGTATTCATAAAACAGTAAGCAAAAAGTACCCAAATTACCTATTACTTCCAGTGAGATTCTGAAGTGAGCATCCAATGGACACATTACCATCCCATGAGGCCACGGGAGAGGATTTGTGAAGGGCCATGAAGAGACGCAACTAAAAAAAATAAATAAAAAAATAGCATTTTCTCTGATAAAAATTGCAATTGCAATTTTAAAAAACTGGCACATGCTACAGGGTCAGGGAGAGGTCAAACCGCTAAAATATGATTGATGTGTAAAAAAAAAAAAAAATGCTTTATGGTCTAGCAGCAAAGTGCCATATTGTGATCTTGGATTAAAACCAGTGTGTTGTGGTTGCGTGACTTGCTTTCACTGGCAGCCTGCATGTCCATCTGTGCCGAATGAAAGAGAGAGACAGAGAAATAGAGACGGGATAGAAAGAGAGAGATTCTAGGGGGTTGAAGAGTCAGGGGGCGAGATGTAACCTGTCCCCTGCTGAATGCTTCTCATTCCAAGCAGTGGCTCCCCCCTCCTCACGAGCATGAATCACAAAGCTGATACGAGAGACTGGGGCCCACAGCAGTGAGCCCAATCATATACTTTACCGGCTCTTTCTACCACTACCATCATCGCCAGGCCAAATTAGCACCTTGGGTTTGTACAGTTACACAACATGTGGCCTTACACTGCAAACACACAGGTGTGCGTGACTAGATTCATGCGCAGATGTGTGCGTGATGGATATCTATAGGAGCTTTGAGCTCGCAGAAGCCACTTCAGACACAAGATTGGCTTTTATCTGCTGGCCCAGCACAAAGAGAGGGTTTTAATTTGAAGCCTACTAATTCCATAATAATTACTGCAGGGGGTGATGTGTGTGTGTGTGTGTGTGTGTGTGTGTGTGTGTGCACACTTGCGTTTGATGCCGCTGCGGTTGGGGAGGTTCTGCTGAGGAGAAAATTTAAGCAAGGAAATGAGCAGGGGAAACAGACAAAGAAGGGAAGGGCATTGTTTCTGCGAGGCATCTTAAACTCTCGATGGTTCTTTCCGCCACCTACTGACATCCCACCGCGATTAGATACTCCCTAGGAATATGCAACAGGGACTTGGAAACGGAAATAATATTGTGTAAATGTCATCTGGGAGGGTATTGCTTTGGTATCAGTGCTGGTGGTTACTGTAACAAGGTCAGGTGGCTCCGATATGAGGCTGGACAGGAACCATTTTAAATGCTAATCACTAAGACTTCCATTATAAGGTCAATTATACGAAAGCTCTAGCAGAGGCTGGCGTACCTCTGGGAAAGATATAGGCAACTAATTGAAATGAACAGGCAGAGTTCCAGCTGTTGTCATTTGGCAGTTAAAGGCTACAGATCAATTAAAATGTGTGCCCGGAAAGAGGATAAAGTCGTTAAAAGAGTTTTTTCTGTTGATGTGCTCAAAGAAAAGAAGCTGTGGGGCTAGTGGAAGTGTAGCATTTTTCAACCTTGCTGAGTTTGAGAAGTCACAGATCATGTGGTATGATACTAGAAACTGCCAAACCAGTCTGGGCATCAGATAGTTTGGCATCAGAAGAGAGTAACTAAGGATTCCCATGATCAGCCCAATTAAAGCACATGAAAAAAAAAGTTAATTCTTAATGACTTTTAAGTTAAAGAGAGAGGGATAAACAGCTACAGAAGAGAAGATCTCAGAGGACCTGCTTTAAGAACAACAGCAGCATCACAGATAAACACAGCACCCTGGAGCCCCGAATGAGCTCATCAGAAGAAACACTTCTTCTGTCTGTTGCTCCACACGTATCTGCACGAGAAGAGCCTCAAACAATGGAAGAAGGCAGGGTGCAGAGGGATAAGATAGTTAGGTAAAAAAAAAGACTGCAGATAGCCACAGCATTGCAAAGGTAAGAATGGTAGAAGAGACTGTAGGGGAGATAGCCTTAAGAGCAGATAAAAAGATAAAACGCAAGTACCTCTGGGATGGTGAAGAATGTCTGCTTTAGAGAGAGGTTCTTTATATGAGTGTTTTTTCTCATACAGTCATGTTAAAGTGGAAGACTTTCAATATTGACTTAAGTCAAATCTCTGTCATAAAATGTAAATTTAGTGTCAACGTTAAATCAACTTATCTGCAAGTCCAGCATGTCGTAATTTCCAGTTAGGCTTCATTTTAAAAGTGATAATTCATCAACACATACGTGAAAAAAATGGTAAAGACTGTGCTAGAGAATGGGCGAAGCTAGAGTCCCTCTGTGCTGAAAAATCATTGGTCATAGGAAGCCAAACACTTCAAAGCAGAGCAAAACTGCTATCAACTGAACTGCAGGGTGCATACGGCGCAATAGACTTGGTAGCTCAGAGCAGGTTCATATATTCTCACACAGATATTATTTTCCTTCCATTAGACTCTTAATTAATAAAATACAGGTGCTTGAAAAACATTGAGCATTTAACACGGGGAAATTGATATCTGGGATATCTTGAAATCATATCTATATGATTTTTATATTTGTATTATAATATCCAAAAATAATTTAACTGTATCGTTTTAAATTATAATAGGTGAACCCAATCGTACACCTCATATAATGAGTTAACGAAGTATGTTGAATTTCATTTTAAGCCATTATTTCTTATTTTATGATCTTAAAAATGATTTTAAATATAGTAATATGTATGAGACCGTTCATTTAGATTTCAACAACACAGAATCATACTGACGTGATATGAATTTGGACTCTTGCAGCCGCGCACTTGAATTTAGATGAAAGCACGCGCGGGGCAGCGCTGTGATACTGCCGCTCTCAAGTGCAGCGGATTAGGAGCGTCCATCCCCTCCTCAAAGACCACGACCAGTCCGGGCTGTTAACCCTTGAACCATTCCCTGACTTAAACACGAGACCCTCAAAGACGCCAACAGCCACAAAAGCCCTGTTTATTTTAATTAAGTGTTTGAAAATATCTTCCGCTCAACGTCACTTAAGTCCCCAAAGTTGCTTTCGACACTTGGGCTCTTTTATCCTCCATGTACTGTAGCTAGGTTACAAGGTAACAGGTTGTTACAAGAACCAACAGAAAAGTAACCTGCTCTTAATTTACTCAACGTTCTTTATACTCACAAAGTAGCTACGAAGTAAAGCTTGTGTTTAAAAAGAAGAAAAAAAACTTGGGCTTTTCATTATTCAGTAAAATCTCTATTTTTTTTAAGTAGTTATCATCATTACTACTTACCTTGCAGCGCTACAGCAAACAATGTGCAACAAATCCCGACCCGTCCCAACATCGCTCTCTCCATAACTGCGTCTGAACTTGACGGCTTATTTCCTGCGTCGCGTCGTTGTATTTCTTTGCAGCTCCTTCGCCCTCTGCTCTCGCCCTCACACGCAGTAGTGCAGTGCGCACCCCCGTCCTTCTTGGCGTAAGAAATCTGATGCGGATGGCAGTGACTTGGCTGATATATTTGCACAAAAGGTGACCGTGCGCCCCTCCTCTCCCCTCCCCCTTCCCTTCCCAAACGCGCAAAGTGCTGCTGGAGTGAACAGATATGGCCAAGAGATGAGATACTTTTACGCGGTATCGGCTAATTATTAAAAAGGGTGATGTATTCAATAACAGTGAAACGGTTTAATTTTGAAGGCACTAAATTAATATCGGTAAACATACATAAAGCATTGTAAAATACAGGTTTTTTTTATGACTGACAAGGATGCACTAGTGCAGTTTCATCTCTTCCACTGGTTTAGATCATTCATTTGCGCATCCCTTTGGTAATAGTCTTTCAGCTCACAACTGGGTTTCAAACAGGCATCCCTGGCTGGGATAGATGGAGCAAAACAGCTGCTTCACTTTTCTCAGGGCGAGAGTGGGGTGCACGAGAGAGAGAGCGCGTTATCGAACCCGATAAGAGGAGAGAGGCCTGGGAAATGGAATAGGGCAAAGTGATGAAAGAAGAGGAGAGAGAAGACAGGAGGGTGGAGCTTTTGTGTTGGATATAGAGGATATGGTGTGATATATTCAGCTGTGTCATTACTGTAACTTTGTGCTATTCTTGGGTCATGACAGCACAGCAATGTATTAAACTGCTTGTCTCCTAACACCAGAAGTGACTCTTTGCACTTCAAAGTCCACACAGACATTACTTATGCACAAGCATTGCTTTATTCCAATGCCGAAAATGCAGTGCAAAGCAGGAAAAGTTAGGGAATAGTCATAGTATCCTTTAGCAGGGACATGCACAGACAAGCTGTCCCCTGCTTAGCTGTAAATTCGAGGCACAGGTAGCTTAGCTCAATCACCTCCACACCAAGACAAACACAACTGGAAAGGGAGGGAGGGCTTTACTTCTGCGGCTCTCTACCTGTCTGTGATGTTTATGTGCCAATCAATGTGTGCTACACTGTTGTGCTGTGGAGACGTGGAGGGGAGAAAGGCATCAGAACTCGACAGAGTCTCAACATTTCCTGACCCGACCTGATATTTAGATTTTTTTATTTGTTTGACAGGGAAAGCTGTGTGCAAACAGAAACACACACGCACACTTTGATGTCTATGTTTGCACGTACCTGTCCTTTAGGCAAAACTGGTCAAATAGCATCAATTAAAGCCTGTTTTCAAGAAACAGCAGTAGCCTACTGATAAGCAGGGAGGAGGCCAGAAAATTTTAAGTGGGTGGGCCTACATAAAACACGGTTGGCAAAGTGTAGCATATGAAAACTGCATGTCAAATTGCCAACAGAAAATACAGCATGAAGGTTCAATACAAAATACTTCTAAGGCAACGATTAACATTAATGCAGAGGTGGAAAGTAACTAGTTACTTTAGTAAATTAAAAAAAAAAAAAAAATTCTACTTTTGAGTATAATAAATAATAAAATTGTGGCACTTTTACTTTTACTTGAGTACTATTAAAATAAAGTATTCAACTGCGCTACATTTATTTTCCACTAAAAGAACAAAGCACTACCAAAAAAAAAAACAAAAAAAAGAAAAGAAAAAAAAAAACAAAGGTGAAAATGGAGGAAAAGAGAGAGAGCAATGGTTTGTGCGAGTTTTTTGGAAATAGTGGGGTGGAGCCCTGTGCTTCAGGCAATAACAGACAGGTCTCACTCGGGTGCAAAACCAGTCAAAACTTCCAGTTCAGCTGGGGGGCAGGGCGTTCAAACCGCGCTTTGCTTTGACTCTCAATCACCAGTGTTGGTTTTTTTACTCTGCATCCATTTTGAATCTGAATCGGTTTCAAAATTTTAGTGAAATTTTCATTCGTAATTTAAGCAGCTCCTGAAATGGGTCATGCCATTGATATCACCAGAGCAGTCAGCAGTTTAAGTAAATAGAAACTCAGTTGATAGAAGGACGCAGTTGCATGGATGGAGGAAGATCAATGTAAGTGTCTAAAATGCATGCACACAGTTTAGATGAATGGTAAAAATATCACCCTCTTTAGGGTTAGTTCACCCAAAAATGAAAATTACTTTAGTTAGTTTAGTTTTACTCACCCTCAAAGCATCCTAGGTGTATATGACTTTCTTCTTTCAGACAAATCCAGTTTAAGTTGTATTAAAAATTGTCCTGGCTATTCCAAGCTCTATCACTGCAGTCAGCGGGTGTTGCAGTTGAACGTTGCACAAGTTATCAAAAAAAGCGTGTGAATCCATAATAATACGTGCCTCACATGGCTCCGGGGGGTGAAAAAAAGGCCACCGCATTCTTGTGGCACGGATGACACAAAAGAGCATACACCGCATATGGTGATATGAAGAGAGACAGAGGAGATCGCTGACAAAGGAATTATTGTTTCATAATTTTTGTTTTCTTCACTTACAAAAAGTGTTCCCGTTGCTTCATATAACCCAGATTGCACATCTTATGGCAGATGGAGTATTCTGAAGACGACTTTCATGCCTTTTATGGACCTTGACACTGTTATTTACTTGGCAGTCTATGGGACAGTCTCAAGCCTCCAGGTTTTCATCCAAAATATCTTAAATTGTGTTCCGAAGACAAACAGAGCTTTTAAGGGGTTTGGAACGACATGGGTGTAAGTGATTAATGACAAAATTTTCATTTTGGGGCGGAGTATCCCTTTAATAAAAGATCTAAAAGCTGATATTTCATATCAGATCAAAAACCAAGCCCTGAGGTCAAAAGAAATGCTCAGAAACAGGTTTGTGTCAAGCCACACATCTGGGGAAGTGTTCAGAAAAAATTCTGCTTCATTGAAGGTTCACAGAAGCATAGTCTCTGTTACCCTTAATGGAAGACCCTCAAAGGACCCTCAGACTGTGAGAATATTCTCAATTCTAAGCATCATGTTTGAAGGAAACCAGGCACTCCTCATCACCTGCAGAGTACCATCCCAAAAGTAAAGTGTGCTGGTAGCAGCCTCATGCTTTGGAGCTGTTTTTCAGCGGCAGGGACTGAGGGACTCATCAGAGTAGAAGAAAAGACCAATGCACCAAAATATCGAGATAGCCTTAATGAAAACCAAGTCCCAAGCATTCAGAACCTCACACTGGGCAGAAGGTTCACCTTTCAACCGGACAATGAACCTAAAAACAGCACGAGTGGCTTACTGACAACTCTGTGAATGTCCTTGAATGGCCCAGAGCCAGAGCTTGAACACAATAAATTATATCTGGAGAAACCTGAAAATGTGCATCTGCCCACATCCAACCTGACAAAGCTTGGGAGGTGAAGAGGTGAGGAGAAGAATAGCAGATAATTGCCAAATGCTGATGAGCAAAGCTTGTCGTATCAAACAAAAAAGTCTTGAGGCTGTAAATGTGCTTCAACTTAATATTTAGATAAAGGTATGAATACTTATGCAGTGTACTTTTTTCAGTTTAATTTATTTTTAATTTACAAAGTTGTGACAATTCAGTTTTTGCTTTGTCAATATGGTGTATAGAATGTACATTGATGTGGAAAAAAAGCAATTTAAAGCAGCTTAACAAGGCAGCAACATGAAAAATGAAGGGGTATGAATACTTTCGCAAGGCACTGTACCTAGTATGTTTGCTTAGCATTCAGTCAAACATGATAATTTATGAGACTAATATCAAGTTTTGCTCCAAAATCACTATAACATCAGTCATGTTTGAAACAATTAGCTTTTGTGGTTCCATGTTGCTTCTTATCACAGTGAGACAAAATATTTTATTGAATTTATACTGTGATACAAGCTATGTCAGTTAGATTTGCATTTCAATAGTGTGTATTGTCTTCCATGTTTTATCAGTCAAAGCATCTTGTTTCTCAGCGTTACACAGACCAGCAAATGATTCAGGCTGTAAGTACAGTCGTACATAACTACATAAATCTTGCACACAATTTACAAATTTGTTCCCTCGATGTACTAAAATGTGCACACGATTACTATTTTGTTCCCTAGATTTGCCAAATCGCATGCACAATTTACTAATTCGTTCTCTCGATTTATAAATCGTATGCATGCTTTGCGAATGAATTAGTAAATCATGCGCACAATTTATAAATCGAGGGAACAAAATAATAAATCATGCACACGATTTAGCATACTTTGTGTATTTTCAAAAAACAAAATACTGTATTTGTATTTAAATAAATTTTTTTCCACACAGTATTTTGTATTTTTATTTTAAATACATTTTCATGTATTTATGCTCATCTCTGCACAGATGTGCTTTCTTTCAAATCAAAGCGTAAATACACGTAGAAAACATATTCTTGTGTCGCGGCTGACACAAAAGAGCTTAAGCTGCTTGCATTCAGTTTATATTCTCCAAAATGGTGCTATGGTGATGCGGAGAGACACAGAGGAGACGAATTTTTGAATAAAAAGTCGTTATTTTTTGTTTTCTTTATGTACAAATAGTATTCTCGTCGCTTCATAACGTTACGGTTGAACCACTGATGACAGATGGACTATTCTGATGATGTCTTTCATACTTTTCTGGACATTGACAATGTAATTTACTTGGCAGTCAATGGGACAGTCACAAGCCTCCCAGTTTTCATCCAAAATATCTTAAATTGTGTTCCGAAGATGAACGAAGCTTTTACATGTTTGGATTGATATGGGGGTAAGTGATTAATGCCAAAATGTTAATTTTGGCGTGGAGTAACCCTTTAAATAGCAATACTTTTACTTAAGTACAATTTCTTAGTACTCCTTCCACCACTGTATTAATGTTAATTTTTAAATTTACTAATACATTAAAATAACACAAATAACAATGAACAGTTGCATTTTATTAACTAACCTTAACAAAGATTAATAAATACTTTAACAAATGTATTGCTCATTGTAAATGTTAGATCATGTATTAACTAACGTTAATTAAAGGTTATTGTAAATTCATTGTAAAGCATTACCTCAGTCTGAGACAACGGGGCTTCGCAGATGATCTCATAATCAAGTGTCTCTGTCAGTTCACACTGACAGAAGAGTAAATACTGAGGACCATAGAAATAAGCGTAGCTGCAAATTTGCAGTTGTGGAAAACAGGATCTATATAGCACAACATTAATTTTTCCACAATGGACAAGTCTATTCAGCGGATCAAACACTACCTGCAAATATGATGCTCCAAACAGTTTTGGTTCAGAAGTTTCTAATAAATCTATCACCAGCAAGTGGTCTGGCTTCATTGGCCGGATTCATTGCTAAGACTTCCAATTGGGATATTCAATATACTTTTTAAAGAATTGATCTGATTTATGTTTGTTTCACTGTTTTCAAATTCAACTCCACAAATGCACATATTTTACTATTAAGTCCTTACGTCGTAAACATAACATTGTAGGTGGGAGTAACAAAAACGGACAAATAATCATTTTGACAATATATGCGCCTATAAGAAGAGGGAAAATTTAGAAAGTGCCTGTAAATGACCAAGAAAACGCACGTTTAACATATTTAACACCTCTTGAGAAAATTCCACTGGACAAAATTCACTATAAAAACACCAAAATGTACTGGAGAGAAAGAAGTGGATAATAAGATTGAAAGGAATAGATCACTCAAAAAGGAAAATTCTGTCACCATTTACTCACCCCCATGATACATGAAGATTCTTCAAAATGTCCTTCAAAAGCTGCTGTATGGCACAGGGTTGTCGGGTCTCCTATCTCAGTCTTGCCAGGAGAACATACAAGTAACTGAAACCCACTCTATAACCTTTCCACTGCCCAGACTTTGAAAACATCTTATGTGGGTGATTTAAAGTGCATGTGATTTTCACCAAAAGTGTCATTTTACTCAGTAACAATACTATCAGAAGTACACAGAGATGTCAGGTTGATGGAGGGATGTAATAATAAAATGATGAAAAGGGAGAAAAGTTGTTAGAAAAACTCTTTGATTCTTGTGTCAGGGTGTGACTATCATGGGGCCTGGGGGAACAACAGGGATACAGAACAGAGCAGCGAAGAAGAGAGAAACAGAATGATAAATTGAGGCTTAAGGGAGAGGAAAGAGGACTGCACACCAGGCAAGTAAATCAGCAGAGAATGACTAAAGGCAGCCAAAAGGGAGGATGGACAGAGTCGATGTATTAAATGTAATGTGCTTTTACTATCATTTTCGCAATTATAGGTTGTTAGGTAAACTGCTCTCACACACGCTCTCTCCATTTTGTATTTGCCTACATCTTTTCAGTCGAGTTTTTGTTTACCCTCCAAATCAATTTAATCTCAAATAGTATTCCTGCAATTTTGTTTTCAGATAGAACTGCTGAATACAGAGAACATGCTGGGATAAAAATCTTGTTACCAGAGATGGCTTTTTAAAATGTCTCTTTTATAGACAAACCTGGTATGGAAGCAGGGGAAATAAACCTATTCAGAGTCTAAATTAACCAGTGCAAAAAACCTGTGGGGAAAAAACCCTCTTGGTCACTGAAAGATGCACAATATTGTTCTCATCATTAATACACATTGAGGTCCCGATCACCCTGTTGGGGTTTATTTTGAAATTTTGTCCATTAAAGAGAAGAGAATGTAACCATGCAACAATGTAAAAAACAGAGGGTTAACAGAGAAAAATATAGGCGGTACAAGTGTCATGTGCTCAAATAAGTAATGCACACATAACACTGAAATAATAATGAAACTAATAATAAAATGGAACGGAATAAAAATGAAAGATCTCATAAGTTGACCAAAAAAAAAAAAAAAAAAGTTGAACATTTAAATGTTAAATCACCTGCACTGGATTTACTCTCAGTATTGTGTATGGTGATACTGTACAAGGTTCCTGCAGCTGAGAGTTTAGTCAAGGACAAATCCTTATTCTGCTCTACTTTCCAGGAAAGACTGCCACCACACTAAACCCACAGGCTACATGTATCCAGCCTTTAGATCTAGCCATAACACTCTGTCATCATGGTGGCAGTGTCGGGATCCAACCCAAAAAGTTAAAATATTTGTGCTAGTCATTTCAGCATGGCACGTGGGCGGACGTGCTGACATTTCGGCTGCAGGGTTCATCCTCATGGGGGCTTTCAGTAGAACAATACAGCCTATCATTCCTTCTGCCCACAGCCTGACTGAACATCTTTCTCTGCACATAGAGCTGATTATCATAAACTACAGACCACACAGATCAGAGCTGTGTGTGTGTGTGAACTGACCTCAACTCATGCCAGAGGTCAAAGAACAACTGGGGAAGACATGGAAGCCGTTGATGCTCTCAGTAAACACCGCAGATTACGACTTCACAACGGAAACTCAAGACCAGCCTCATTAAGCACAGTGTGCTACAGGATTCACACGACTTTGTGCTCAAAGACATTTACGTTTACTGTAAACTGAGATGACTCACTCAAAAGAACTATGGGTCACTGCCTGTGAAACAATGCATCTAACAAAAGCCTTTGTTTAATACTCACATGAATAATAGAAGGTTTATAATGGGCTATTGCATCATTCATACTATATTTTATACATACAGCACTTTTAAACAATTTTCACTCAGAAATTGCTAGTAAATTTCACAAATAATTACAAGGAAATGGCAAGTAACTTAATGAATTAAACATGGAATTTTGAAAGAGAAATACTGAAATAGTATTCTCTTGTAAACCATACTCCAGCAATTTTTATTTACAACTTTTTTAAATAGCGTATATATTCACTAGATCAGCTACTGAAAATTCATCTTTCTCATTACACATTACATTTATAAAAAAATAAAATAAAAAAATAAAAAAAAGATTTTAAATCGTCATATTTCACAATATCACTGTGATCAAATAAATGCAGCCTTGATTGCCATAAAAGATTCTTTCAAAAACAAAATATTTGCATATGGTCAGATATATATAAATTAAGGCTGTCGAATCAATTAATTGTGATTAATCACATCCAAAATAAAAGTTTGTTTACATAATATGTGTGTATATTTATGTGAATATATAAATACACACATACATGTATATATTTAAGAAATACTTATATATATTCGTATTTATATGATTTATATGCAAATATAAATATATATATTACATATATTTCTTAAATTGATGCATCTATGTGTGTGTAATTTTATACAGTATACATATAAATATACACAGTACACACATATATAATGCAAACATAAACTTTTATTTTAGTCTCGATTAATCACAATTATGAATGCTTTTCCGGGTTTGTAGGTCCTTTTTTTGCACAAGAAAATCATAAAATTTAAAGGTGTTTAAAGATGTAACATACTTGAAACAGCTTAACCTCTTATTTAAAGGGGTCATATTATGCTGCTAAAAAGAACATTATTTTGTGTATTTGGTGTAATGAAATGTGTTTATGCGATTTAATGTTAAAAAGAACATTATTTTCCACATACTGTACATTATTGTTTCTCCTGTATGCCCCACCTTCTGAAACGCGTCGATTTTCACATGGCTCAGCTCTCTGAAAAGCGAGGTGTGCTGTGATTGGCCAGCTTTCCAGCGTGTTATGATTGGCCGAATGCCTCAAGCATGAGATGGAAATGTTACGCCTCTTAACATATTGTGATGCCTTGTCCGGCCGGAGCGACGAGACAAAAACATAAAACCCATTATAAACGTGATATAAACATGATTTCTAGTCGTGTTTTGTTTTGGAAGGAAAAAACAAAGTAGTTTCGCTTTCTCAACAAAACAACGTCACACACCGCAGCCTTGAGTGAGCGAAGGCCGGAGGTCTAGAGTGAGCCGCGGCCGGCTTGAGTGAGCAGAGGCGGGCAGCTTGAGAATGGTGCAGCAGGTGGATTCTACGAAGGAGCGTACCTTGGTCTTGCAGCAACCACATGTGATGACCCCGGACTGGACGCCGCTTCCTCGAATATCTCTTTGGATTTGATTCTTTAGTCTTTGCAACTCAACAGATCTTCTTAATTCACCAAGAGCTTGTAACACTCCAAAGAGAAAGGAAAATTTGAAATTGCATCATATGACCCCTTTAAAAACTGTACTGCAAACTTTAAAAACTTACCACACGTTAAATTCCATAAATGAAATAATTTCTCTCTGAAAAACATACTGAAATATTCATAAACTGAAACAACATGGAGAATTTAAACCTTTGTCTCTTTCCAAACACACTTGCCTGAGGTCCATTTCAACACAGAGTCAAGAAAAAGTGTGTGCTGGAGTACAGATGGTGGTGTTGGAGCTTAAGGCGAATTCTGTGAAAAATTCCTTGACTTGTTTAAAGAGAAATAATACAAGTTCCATAGAATGAATTAAGAGGTAATTATGGATGAACCAAAGCATGACTATTTACTTATGAAGCATATTAATGAGGCAGCCAGTGTGTGCATCAATAAGTCACAAAGACCTCTGTTTGATCTGCAGGTACAACAAAACATATTTACACCTACAGTATAGCTAAAGTTCCTACAATTGCACACAACAAATAAACCAGTGCAGTATGCAGCAGAAACAAGAGAGCGTTTTTATGATTTCTTGTATCTAGAGTCAAATCATGGCAGTATTTGTCCACCTGTGCATCCATTAGCCTGCGCTTCTGTCTGTGTGTGTTAGCTTGTTCATATTGGGGGCCTCAGCTGTGTGCAGTGAGGCCTGTTTCAGTGCCAAACCCCACTGATGTCACCTCCCCTGAGTGGCCTCTTCCTTTGAGGAGACCCCCAAACCAGCACACACACAAACTTCTGCTCTTTATCGACCCAACCAGCGTGCTAATCCTTGCCTCTATTTAGCCTAGTTTTCTTCTCACAGTTTTATTTGCGTCCCCATTTCCTTAACCTAAGCTCCTTCCATGTTCCACCTCCTTATTCCGTTTATCCTCATTTCTGCTTTCTCTGTCACTGGAAAGCCCTTTTTTTATCATTCAATTCCATCTCACTCTCACCCTCTATTACTCATGATCATGGTCATTATCTTATTATCCGCTGATGACGGTGTATTGAGGGAAGAGTACCCATGACACACGCTGGCATAAAAATGCCAGTTTAAGGCTGAGAATAAAGAGAGAGTGCTGGAAATCCCAGCCTGCAGCAGTCTGATCCCCCCCTTACCGCCATGATTTAGCACTGTGATCTTTTCTGCCAAGCTCCCAGCATGCCCGCTCACCAGTGTGGCAGTGCAGCAGAATGCCCACGTGCTCCTTTAATCAACTTACCGGCTGATTCACTCATGTCTGCCGGCGGAAATAGATTGACTGGATTGCAGAGATCGGCAAAAACATGACATTATTCAGGTTAAAAGGAAACTCTGTACCATTTTCAAGAGCCAAGGACAGCGTAATGCATGCTCACTGCAGTAATTTCTTGAAAAATGTTGAGACTTAATTTAGTGCTTAGGCACGGGAGCATAAATCAATAGGAATAATAATCAATATTTAGCATATGGTAAGGCGCAGCATCCCAGGAGAGTGTGTGAGTGTGATAGTGATTGTGTTCATCAGGCTCAGTTAGCTTGAGCTGCTTCTGTCCCTTTGATCAAGCAGCCCCCTCTACAAGAACTCACGCTCACTCAGTCTCTGTCTCTCTCTCACTTACACAAATGCATTTCAAATGCTTTAGCTGGATTTACAGTTAAGTAAACATTAGAGGATGACATTGGATGACGAATTATTAAAAGTTAATGCATATTGTGGTTCACAATGTGAAGCTAAGACAAGGGTGTGCATTAATTATCAATAATTCAACAGTCAGTTATTTCACTTATACCACAGTTAGCACATAGACACATCTTGTGTGTACAACTACTTTCTTACACAATTGATTTAGAATATTGTTTAGAAAAAGAAAAAAAAACTTTGGGGAGTGGGGGGTGTTTTCAATCTGAATGAGCATTCTGTCGTTTAAATAAAAACTAATGATTGGAAAAGTCCAGCATACGTCAGCAAAGGACCAGCTGAATAAAATGAACTGCAAAAATGTTTCAGAAAAATATGTTTCTGTTACGTCCACCTTGAGTACCAAAATAGTTTTTGGGGCCACTGTAAATTTTTGCTGGTGTTTCTGAAATGGTGCAGCACTTTGACACTATTCGGAGCCCATACTTATTACTCATTTCAACACGTCATCTCTTCACAACTACCAAATAATCTGACTCACAAACTTACTCACATCCTCAACGTCACCAACAATAGATCTACTATTTCTACTGTTCTGTCACAGTGAACACTGCTCACCACTTCCTGCTAGAATAATGCTGTTTGATGCTCTAAGGTTATGAGGAATCTGACTCAGCATCTCTCACTTTTCCCAAAAGAGATGACTTCACACTGCAGTCCACAGAACAAGCGCTACCACAGGCAGGAATATAAGAGAAAGGGAGAAAATGCAAGAACAATCGATCAGTTTATAAGTGGAAATTATAGATTTTCTCTGAGTGCTTTTTAAAAGTGTACAAATACACACTTTTTTTCCTCAGCTTTTTTACCCTTTCTTCTCTTTTACTCTTCTCAATCCCTCGTTCCCTCCTCCTGTCTGTTTGCACTTTTTTTTCTCCACATTGGGCTGATCCATTCTTCATCAGCATTCAAAGCGGTTGGGTTCCAGCTGTGAACAAGGAATTGAAATGGAAATAAAGGAGAGCAAAAGAGCAGATTACTGTCCTCCAGCACACGTTTTGCCTCTTGTTTGGAGCAATTGGAGAGAAGGGTCAGAAGAAAAGGGCAAGGAAAGAAAGGGTATTTAATTTAGGTCAAAACTGGACTACTTAGGCTGGTACAATGCAGGGCAAAATGCAAATAGAGGGGCAGTGTATCTGTGTACTTTAGCTGCACAGTGGAAGAGGTTAAAGAATGAACAGTATTAAAAGAATGTTCAGAATGGTAGCGTAAAGGTAATTGGAAGGTCTTGAAGTAATATTAAAGCTAATCAAAGTAAGGAACTAGTGCACATATTTTGTGGCCTTAGGAAACTCTATTAACCAGTGCTCAGTGCCGGTCACTCATTTATCACAGAACTAACTGAAAGCATTTCTATATATGAAATAAAGACTTCATACAAATATATATGAACTAAGGACAAGATGGCTGAACAATGCACCACAGCAATAAGCTTATCTAAATTATATTAATTGTATCCATGGAATGAAATAATACAATGCGGTTAAACATTACAGATTAAACAATACAGTTGTTGATATGCATATTTAGTAAAATTAAATTAAAAAACTAAAATAAAAAACAAAAAAACTAACAACTATGAGCTTACTATAATTCTTTACAATTATAATGCTAAAGTAATGTAAAATTCATAATTAATAAACATTTATTATTCAAATAAATTTGCACATTTAATCAGATCAGGGTTATTATAGTTAACTAAATCTAAAGAAGAAACTACAAAACAATTAAAAAAAATGTTACTTAATCAAATTATGTACTTAAAACGTATGTACTTGAATAAAATAGTTATATTTAGTTACTAAAATTACTAAAAGTTTTACTAAAATTAAAGTGAAAAATGGAAATATAAAAATAAAGTATAAATACAAAATTAAATGAAAATATTTAATATATATATATATATATATATATATATTATATATATAATATATATATATATATATATATATATATATATATATATATATATATACACACACTTTAATAAAAACTATGATAGAATCTCAGTGATACTAAAATAACAACTGTACATATAAACATTGACCGCACTAGATAATCAGCTTGCTGACAATTCTGGAATTTTGGTCAAATACATGGTTATTTCACCATTTATAAAACAAACAATATGCTTCAAATGATTGTTAATATATACAAATATGCACTACGAGGTGATGTTGTGGTTGTGGAAAGAAAAAAAAAAAGAACTTAAAAAATAGCATTGCAGCAGCAATCATTGTCCCCTCCACCCAAATTGGCTGGCTTCTGAGTGTAAAGATGACAATTTGAATGGGACAAAGTGAGAAACAAAGTTTTAATCTTTAACACAGTTTGCCTCTTACCCAGCTAAAATTATTTAAGTCCACATATCACCACTCCTGTTCTGTACGACTTGTTTCATAATTAACTTGTGAAATGAAAGTGAGGTGTCTGCTATATTACATACTATATTACTGCCTGCCATACTAATGGATCTCAGAGCAATGACACAATGTCTCCTTTCTGGAACACCATCCCAATATTTCACTGTCCTGACTTTGACTGTAGCATTAGCATTCCATGTGAGCTCTCTCCTGAGCTCTCTCCTTCAAAAGCAAGGGGACAGTCAGTGTCCCACTGTGGCTCTGCACTACCTGATAGACAAGCTCTATGACTGAAAGATAAAAGATCTCAGACTTGGTCCCTCTCTCTCTGGCTCTATTCTCCCAGTACTGATGCAGAACATGCATGAACATGCTACCTACAGATTGTAAGAAATAACAGGAAATAGAATGAGAAAACAAATAAAGATCGTCTTTTTTTTTCTTTTTTGAATGCAGGTGTTCCTTCCAAGCCTCTTACATTACATAAGTCTGGTTTCTCTTTACATATTTATTTCTGTTATGGCTAAGCAATTACGTCAGTCTTCAGTGTCACATGATCCTTCAGAAAACATACTAATATGCTGATTTGAATATTTATTGAAATATTTATTAAAACAGTTGTGCTATTTTTGCACACACACATATATATATATATATATATATATATCTATATATATATATATATATATATATATATATATATATATATATATATATATATATATATATATATGTTGAAGTATTCTTTCATGCATAGAAAGTTCTCTCTGAAACTGCCAATGAAAAGTAACATTTAATTAAAAGAGCAATTTGAAGTAAAAGACTGCAATATTATTTTATACAGTACATTGTAAAATGTACTATAATAATCTTCATTTGACTTACAACTTTAAAAAATCTTTGTGGATAAGGAGGAATATTAATATTCATCATCAAAACTATTAATCAGTGAGACAGCAAGTATATCAGCAGGTCCAGGTAGGTGTAGGAATGAGTTTTAGCTAAAATCCTACATTTTGGAAATTCATCTCCAGGGGCATCACCAAGACGTAAGTTGATAAACTACCCCTATAATGGCCAAATGGCATTTAAAAACCAGCATCGGTCAACCACTACAATAATACAGTTCTCTTGATTTGCTGGGTGGGTGGGGGGGGCTGTAGGATTTAACCATCAGATCGGGAATGTGGCCTGCACACATACTTCATGTACCAACCCTCAGCACAGCATCCACCCAGTCATCAGGCATGCCTGAACTCTGAAGGGGCACGAAGGGAGGAAAAAATGGGAGACCTTTGCCCCAAGTCTAAGAAATGTATTATTCCATTCAACACATTGCTAAAGCTGGAGAAGAACTATCACACCATCAGCACTGACCATTACAACATCCATAAATAATCCATTCCTATCTTTCTAGAGAGTTCATCCGCTCTAATAATCCTAACTCATGCGTGTCTGTTCTGGCTGCTCTCACCAACTGCAGGGATCTGGACTGTCATATGAGACTTAATAAATAACTGCAGGTATGTGCATGGCTTATGCTCACATTCCTCCGGACACTGTTCGAGTAAATATTTAATACTGGGATGTTGCAAAATTCATATTCCTGTTCAGAGGAGTGGGATGTTGGATGTGCATTTTCTGCTTAAGTGAATGGGAGAGGAATGGGCTGATAGGAGTAAAGGAGAGGGGAACTCTGGTTCAGACGCTGTTAAGATAAGACCACACATACTCGGGAGGGATTAGAGTAGCTGAGAGCTTACAGTGAACAGTGGGTTAAGTTAAAAGAGAGGTGAAGTGCTGGTAGCCACTGAGGGGGCCGGCACAGGTGAGAGAAATACGACGGAAATAGGAGAACTGTCTGGTTATCGGTTTGTGTGATAAGATCAGGAGGACTTGTTTACGAGCAAAGACAGAGACGAATCCTACAAACCCCAAACAAGCTTGCGTGTGACTGCTGGGTATTTGGTGGGCGGGAACAGATTATCCCTCAGAATGTAGATGTTTCTGATAACAGCACATTGCAAGAACACATACTGAGTGTCACTTCACACTTTAATATACAGAATTCACTTTGTATAGGATTTATTAAGATGTTTCCATAGTTATCTCAGTCAGCCTCACCTTTATGAATGTGTGTCTATTTTCTGTCTCAAGTGTTTTCAAACATCATGGCAAGGATCCGCTAAAACTATAATCGCTTTCAAGGCATCCACTTGATGTAAGAAAGAAAGGTATATATTTATATGTATAATTCAGACCCATGTGTGAGACAAGCAGTACGGTCTCACAAAGGCAACATTATGCAAAAATGAATTACATTTGATTTGTATTGTCTGGATTTATATTATGCCAAAAACAAAAACTTTTACTTAAACTTTACTGAAACTTCAACTAATTAAGCAATATATATTACATATTATATGTATAGACCTGAAGAGAAAATTTTTCAATTCAATTCAAATTTGTTCAGCACTTTTAAAAAACAGAGGAGACCATGACAAGAAGAAACTAGAAAGATACAACACAAATACAATTCTTAAACAATTATTAAGATAAAAAAATAAATAAAAAAAAAACAATGCAGGTTTGTTTTTTGTTTTTCTTATTGTTATAAAACTACAGCCGTCAATAGAACAAGCGATTCATTACTTCAGATTACCGGTCTTTATAAAGTAATCAAAGACTGTAAAATGAGTCTTGAATAAATGTCTATTTATTTTCATTCATTGCAATAAAATTCCATTTTTAATATTCAATAAAAAAATAGTTTAATAATGTAATATCTACTTATTTTATATATTACTTAATTATTCCTAATCGTTTTTATTTATTTTTATTTTATTTCTGTCCAATTTTTTTATTTTTACTTTTTGACCAATACCAAATTAATTTGTTAAATTGCCAGCCCTGCGTTGTTTCTTCCTAATAGTTTCTCTTTAAACTTGACTATGGTCTATTCTTTGACAGGTGTTTGATTATGTCTGGCAAACGTATGAACACAGATCAAGTGCCAAACACAGTGTTTCTAACCTGCATCTGTTCACTGCTTGCCTTTTGCCCTCAAAACAGGTGTTATGTCCAGGGGAGAAGGCTGTGCCATGCGCCTGTTGAGTAAAGACAACACAGGCTTGTCTGCCCTGAGGCTGTGCCACACACACACACACACAGAGAAATCACAGCCACATTTGCACACACAGAAGATGAATACACAAAAGCACCAGGACTTACAACACCACCTGCCCCAAACACAAACAGAGCATGATGGGTAGACTGACAAAGATGCCAGCGAGAGTCTGAAAGAGAGAGAGAAAAGAAAAAAAGACACAGAGAATGCACTCGTGTTTAAAAAAAAAAGCAAGATTACGAGCTAAGGATTCGAAAAGGATGCACTGTCTCGATACACATTTTTACAAGTTGCACTTCTTGTAATGATGCGGTCAAATATGGCATTTGTTTTTGTGAGTGGAAACCAGACATTTTAATAGAAATCTGCATGAATGTTCGAAAATTCAACTACAAAGATGTTATTCCATACGGATTCAAATTGGTCACACAGATTTGCCACGTTAACCGGAAGAGAGCTGCTTGGTTTGAAAGTGACTTCTGTGTGATTTGTAAATCACAACAATGTTGACTACAGACAACAGAACCTTTTTTTGTCTGCAAAACTACGCTAAGGTACCTGGTCACATTTACCATTGTTCGCCAATTTTTTAACAGGAAATTTCTACCATTTGTAATATCTGAGAGCTTTGTTCTCAAAACACTACACCTCCACCCATCACATACAGAGATAACAACAGAGATGTAGAATCAAATAAGACTCAATATATAAATCTTAGTTGTTGTGGGTCACCTATAGGCTATTATCAACTCTGTATGTTAGCTGCTTCACTTGCACTTTAGCCACTATAACATGAAATGCACTAGAACTCTTTTCCCCCTTTTTGCTGCGTAAATGTAAGTGCTGTGTAATCTCTTAAAACAGAAAAAGTGAATTGCACTTACACAAAGTAAATTGACGTTTTACTGTTTCAGGTATGTCGATACCACACTGTCATGTGCATGCACTCTACAGTCATTCATAAACTCCAGATTAAGGCCTGTGATGATGAAAAATCTGATGATCAGCGTCAAGATACAAAGGCAGTATCGATTGGTTTGGTTTCTTCATCTTGAAACTGTCCCTTTAACTCCGAATTCTTTCAGCTAGCCTCATGGTTCAGGCCACAGATGTAATAGGCTACTAGCCACTGAAAGTGTTTACATGATAAGTTTTTTGAGTGTTTCTGTTCAATTACTTTGCTTTCTGTCTTCAATAAGACATTCAACACCATTAACAATCAGTGGTTGTTTGCTTGAGTTTACTGACGGTTAGATTAGATTAGCAATGTTTAAAACAGGAAAAAAAAAAAATTACCCACACTTCATCAGTGTGAAATGGAAAAGCTCTGTGTGAATAGATTTAGGACAGCTCATACACACACACAGAGCCGGATTAACGCAAAGGCAAACTAGGCACGTGCCTAGGGCCCGATTGGCGGGATGGGGCCCAGACAGAGGGACAAAAAAATAAATAAATAATAATAATAAAAATAAAATAAAAATAAAATAAAATGTACAAATGTCCTATCTAAGATTTATTTCAATATTTATTAATTAACTAAAAATAGTGACGATGTTTATCTTAATCATAGACTGTTACATTACGTCACATTAACGCCAGCCCATGACTGTATTTATATAGAGGCGCCAGCCAGTTAAGTCCGAGGAGACATCAGTGCCGGTCAGAGCGGGACAACAAAGCTAGCAGGCAGGTGTGTTTTGAGAAGGCTAACATTCAAGATGCTTTCGGGTGCGGCAAAACGTAAAAAGAAAAAAAAATGAAGAGGAACAAAAGAAGAGACAGCGGGGGGCTTTACAGAAGTTTCTGTCGGGCAGCCGTCCGACAGCTGTGAACCTGCTCGAGTCAGCAGAGCCAGAGGCCGAGCCAGGCCCGGAGACACGGCCCGAAGACGCGGTGGAAGATGCGGCGGAAAATGCGGCGGAAGACGCGGTGGAAGATGCGGCGGAAGACACTGTGGCGCCCGCGCCGTCAACATCAGCGCCGTCACAGAACGACAAACTGATGGAAGAACAGCAGCCAGCCAGAATTGAGCTCAATATCGTTTTCCAGCAGGAGCCTCTTGACCCAGAAAGGGTATTAACCATAGACTGTAAAAAAATATGGACGTAGTGTCCGTGACGTCACCTATAGACTCCTCAATAGCGGTTTTGAAGCTCAAAGTGTGCAGAGCGGGACGTCGCCATCTTGGCAGCACGTCACCGCGCGACTTTTAAGGTTAATCGAAAATGGGCAAAAAGGCGGGAGCTGGTTGCTGAAGCCACGCCCACCTAGCGCAACGGCATTGCCAGCAGCGGCAATCCACCTGTCACTCAAGTGGCCACGCCCTTAATTTTGCAGAACTTTAAGGCTTGATATAATTTAAAGGGATGAGTTATTAAAAAATTCACCCCCCTCACAGTTGTCATGAAGGGCAAAATTAGCAATATCGACCAAAATCTTTTTTTGAACCAGGCTGTAACGTTTTTTACTGCTGTAAAGTTGGCCATTTTAACATGGGGAGTCTATGGGACTGAATCCCTTTTGCAGCCAGCCTCAAGCGGCCAGTCGATGAATTACAGTTTAAGTCACTTCCTTGTTGGGTTCAGAGAGAGAGCGCGAGGTTGCCGCTCTGTATTAACAAGCTACCCATCTGATCCTGCAAAGTGGGACCAAATTGATGACAGGATGCGTGAGTACTTTGCACTAAACCATCCCTGTTAAAATATTGGAGATTTCTCTGCATCACAGAGGAAATATTGAGACATTAACCGAAGCTTAACCAAGGAACATTTCTTTAGAAAAAAGCTAAAAACCCTGTCAAGAAAATGGTACTACTGCCTTAACAATGGCACTCCCAATGGATGAGGATAATTTAATAGCATTTAGAGCTGTGTAATGACGTATAAATAATGAATATCAAAAAATAGTCTGATAGACTGTTTAATATACAACACAACCAATTTGTAACCAAAGACTAGGCTATGTAAAATGTGAATTAACTTTTATTAGTAACTTTGGTAAGTTTCAGATTTCAATTCATAAATAACATCGATGGAGGGGGGCCCAAAAAATGCAGCCTGCCTAGTGTAGTCCATTTATTTAATCCGGCTCTGCACACACACACACAAGAAAGCTTCGTTTAACAGGAAGATTCTATTATATCTTAATCTTATTACTCATTATTCTGTCCTTGCCTTTACTCATCCTGACACGCTCTCACAGATCTCTCTGTCCTGGGGAAAAAAAATTGAAGAGGGGGGTTGAGTGCCTTTTGAGACTTCACTGATAATACGGTTATTTTTTAGGAAACAGCGCGCGGTCCAGAAATCCTTAAAATCAACACATCTGCATTGGAAAATAAAAGACAGCGCATGCGCAGCTACCGTTGGAGCCCGCACATTTTCACATTCTCCTGCTACTAAACAGGCATGGCATATTACCTGAGCGCACAAAAACTTACTTAACTCATCTAATGTCATAATTGCATAATTTCATGAATTAGTTTATCCAAACCACATTAATTCCAGTCCTTTATCCTTTATCATCAGACCTGATCAGTAGTTGAGAGTAACTAGTTACATGTAACCTATTAAATTAACAGTTACTTTTTTGAATATTTTCACAAATCTCCCTTATACTGAATTTATTTCCACCCACAGGCATTGTAAGATCCATTATGATAACAAAGCCCTGAAAAGGTAAAAAGACAAAGTCGCAACGTGAAAGGCTGCAGGAGCTCCTGTAAGTTACATTTTGTTTTTATGTTTAATAAAGTCACTGAAACCGTTACCAAAATTAATATTTTGTTTTAAATAGGTTCAAAATTTGTAATCTGTAACCTAACCAAAATGGTTGCCAAAAAAAAAAAAAAACACTGTACCAGACACTTTGTAACTCAGACATAAGAGAGTGACAAAATTAAACTAAAATATAAAAAATATTGCTAAAAAATCCTATTTTCAGCATTTAAACATCAAAATCATTACAAAATCCCTTTTTTTTTTCTGTGATAATAATAGAATGCAAAAATGCAAAAAAAAAAAAACAAAATTTTTTGGATAGGCCTAAACAAACTTCTTAATTTAAAATGTCCTCAAGTCCGAATCTATTTTCAGCATTTAAACATCATACGTTCAGTTAGGTTTATGCATTCCCCATGAATGAAGAAAATAAGGTATCCCAGGAGTGAACAGGAAAAACTGAAGAACAGAAAGTAAGAAAGTGGAAAAAAAACACAGGTAACTTCTCATTTTAAGACTGCCTACACTACATGGCAGCTAAAAAAAAAAAAAAAAGTAATACAGACACATTGGGAGATAGGATCCAAGCAAGTGCTCGCTCAAATTGAGACACATTCTTGACAGTTAACGGTCTTTTCACGGCCTTGAGTTTTCGCTTTTGTTTGGTCGGAAAGTTTGGTATTCAAATATACCTAGCTACCGTAACTACTGTTTATGCCTAATGCTTACATTTTTGAAAAGTGATACCTTTTTAAAAACTCACTTTCGAAGATATGTTTATTCGTAAATTCTCTCTTAAATATTACTTCCAAGACCGCTTTGCGTCTATACAGGGTACAAATACGGAAAAAAGAGTGGTTAACCGATATTCCTAGACACTGTGTACATGTTTATCTTTCTCTCTTACTTCCAAATTACAGGGTAGAGACAGAGAGAGGGAGGGCTTCAGGTGCTCTACAACAGCTGGCGAGAGAGAGAATTTGAATGAAAATGTTACAAAAGGGACGTCCTGGGGACCTTTTTTTGTTAGCTGGGAACGCAGAACCGCTAGTTATTTTATGATGGACTCTTGCGTTAGAGAGATTCTGAGTACACACGGGTCATCGATAAACTGGAGTGGTGCTGAGTTGTGGAGACAGAGAATAGCACAGCTTTGTTCTGAACACAGTGTGTGAATCAAACAGTACAGTAAACAACACAAAACAGCACTCAAACACAAATCAAACGTGGAACGTCCCCAATGGAGTCACAACGGCGAACGAACGTGTAGCCTACATCATTTCTGTTTAGCGGGTATGTCATTTATCATTTAAAATGTAATAAGAAACTTTTCTACTTGCACCGCTGTAATGTAATAATGTATATATACACACAGACACTCGGTGTAGATTCATGTTGCAGCTCAACAACGCAATAAATATCTTGATCTTTGCTGCCCTCTGGTGCTTATTAACCGTGGCTTTACAAATAGGGTCAAAAACGTTTTTTTACCAGGCATATTTAAACATTTCCAGCCTTTAACTGTACTATTATTAACATTACACGTTATTTATTCGATGCAGGTAATTTCAAAATAGCAATTACTTACTATTTACGGCATGAGGCAGAAAAGAGAAGGATAACTCGGCTTATCAAGGAAGTTATTGAGTTCTTTAAGAAAATAATTCAGAACGCGGAATTAGTAGCTTATGTATAACTGTAGGCTACATACTCGGAGGTAAAGTGTCTAGCCTGGAATTTGTCTGGATAAAAATAAGTGAGACCATTTCTACACAGCACTATCACAAAGTTTATGATGAGGAATCGGACAAAGTGCGAGTCCCCATCCTTTTGTTTTAAAACTCAACTGCGTGTCATTGACAGGCGCACAAATTAGTTGTCAACAATTAATCACTAAAACAGCTTCTTGCATACCAAATAAAAGTTCACTTTAGACAAATTGGGTATGAATCAGGCGCTATAGTTTAAGTTCGTAAGCTTATTCCTTACAGTAACTTATGTATGCTATAAGGTGTCAAAGCAACATTAAACCTTTGTCTTGCCGTAGAAAAAACACTTTCAAAAGCTGTAATTGAATTATTTTATCATGAAGTTATATCACATAGAAAGCTACAGCACAAAGTTAAACAGAAAGGCGCAACATCTTTTGTTCCTTGCACCTTTATGATTTGAATACTGTAGATTGAGATTTTCTTGATAGGGAAAAGTAAGTAAGGCACAGTAAGTGGAGTGAACTCTAGCTGTCATCACAAATCAAACAGATCTTATCATAGAAGCCCACATGATGGCACTGTTACCATGCAACGATCGCAGTTCATCTCAATACACAGCTGTTTGACTCCCATGCAATTATCCATTCACTGCTCCAAATTCCTCTGCCAAAGCTAGCAGCAGGGGAATAAAGATACTTGTCTTAATGAGTAAATCAATCAGCATCTTTGCCAAGAACTGATACAAATCCTGCCTTACAGTTCATCAGACTCTAAGATGATGATGCAAGCAATTTGCCTGAAGCACCTTAGACTGAATTAATCTAAAATATTACTCAAAGACACAGAATAAAAAAATAAAAGCAAATGAAGTTAAAATATGGAAAGGGAGGAGGGGATTACAGAACATTAAGCCAATGGCTTTAGTAGAAATAAAGCATTCATTTTTAGCTTTAGTTCCTGAAGGAAAGTCATCCACAAAAACATTAAATGAGACAAAGACACAGAGGTTGGTTTCTCACAAAAGTTTATTTTACACTTCAAGATTTCTTGCTTGCGGCGGAAACCTGCAACAGAGTATAAACAAAACAAAAAAAATCAGGATTAAGAGACAAATCAATCACATCAATCTGGTTATTCCCTGCACCGTCAGCCCAAAATCCTCCAGAAATTAATTAACAGTGGGGAAGTCGTGGCCTAATGGTTAGAGAGTCGGACTCCCAATCGAAGGGTTGTGAAGTCTCGGGCCGGCAGGAATTGTGGGTGGGGGGAGTGAATGTACAGGCTCTCTCCACCCTCAATACCACGACTTAGGTGCCCTTGAGCAAGGCACTGACCCCAACTGCTCCCCGGGCGCCGCAGCATAAATGGCTGCCCACTGCTCCGGGTGTGTGTTCACAGTGTGTGTGTGTTCACTGCTCTGGTGTGTGCACTTCGGATGGGTTAAATGCAGAGCACAAATTCTGAGTATGGGTCACCATACTTGGCTGAATGTCACGTCACTTTTTTTTTTTTCACTTTTTCACATTCAGGAGCCTTTCAGGTCCTGGATGTGATCTTAGCCAGGAGATTAGAAGCAACATTCGGTTCTACTCTGACACCGTTTCTGCTCATGCCACCAATGAGAAGCCAAGCATATCAACAGTGCTCTGGAAAGAGTCAGTGCAGACGACACAGCCAAGGCAAGCACAACACAAGAAAATAACGTTAACTCATCTGAATTCAGCTCATTAAGGGGATCAGGCAGAATAAAACGCCGCCATACGGCAGCCCAGCGAGCATGAAATTCAATCGGCTTGTTTACTTCCTCCAGCACTGGATTGGCGCACAGCGGTAGCTCGCAGGGAAAGCGGAGGAGCAACAGAGGGGTGAAAAGGAGGAGATGTGCATGCATTTCCTTTTTGAAGACAGCACTTTGTCCACATATTAAATGAAAGCTGCTGCAGGCAAAAAAATTTTTTTCCACTTTTAATAAGTGAAAAGTTCATTACAATCAGTACCTGAATCTGCATTGTGCAGCAACAACGTTTTAATCCCTTTGAAATTTGATTACACAACTAAGGTGAACAGAACTGTCAAATCTGAGAACCACCATCTGTTGTATGGTATCTGACTAACTTTAGAAGCCTGACTTGGAGACTAAATCAATAGTACCTTAAATCCGATTTTTACAAAAATCGATGTTACAAATGCTCAAGTTCACAAATATAGTGAGCTGATAACACTTCTTACCTGCCCAGCAATTCTGTCCAGGTCTCTGGTGCCCTGAGGGGTCAGTCTACGCCCACTGGAAAACAGCAACAATTGAAGAGTTAGTTGAACTCCAAAATAACACTACCTGCTGATACAGATCACATATAGTCAAAAGCAGCCTTCAGGCCACTCACCCATTGGGGTCTTTCTCCACCATCTTGAGTCCCTCGAGGGCCTGGAGCACTTTACGGGCAACGTTTTTTGAGCCCACACTGAAGTGAGAGGGGCACACGCCATTCCTCTTACGCCCGCCATAGATCTTGGTCATAGAGCCCACTCCAACACCTCCACGCAGGTACAGGTGACGCACTGTTGAGGCTGAGAGAGGACAGAGAGGGTCAGGAGAAGAGAACGCAGGTCTGTTCAAACTCGCAGCAAAAATACAGCACACATGGCATAAAATCTGTAATATCAGTTCCTAACTACACAAACTCAGCTCAATTTTAGAGAGTGGGTCAAGTGGGAACTTTGTTTCAGAGAAAAAGTTTCATCAGTTTCTCAGCACACTAGAAACTGCTGATACATTAACAGGGCAAGATCATCAATAACTGAGCCCAATCCTGACACAATCGCTTGCTTTAACCATTGTGTTCCACCAGATTCTCAGAGTCAACATTTAAAGACACTAAACTGACATTTTTTCAAATAATGAGTTTAGTGTCTTTAAATGTTACATTTTTGCTCAAAGCACAAAGCATTCAAATAGATCAATCACAAAACAAAGGTTTAACCACGTTCATATGCTTACTAGAGAGCAAGCTCAACACGTTTTTGCTCAATCTTACTGCTAAAATCTGCATACAAAAAAACACTCATTTGAGTGGTTAAATGCATTTTTTGGCCAAAATGCACACCATAGCAATATATGAATGAAAACATCCTTGGTCGACAGGAAAATTTGGTGGATATTTGGAAGAATTTTGGTAATCAAAATAGTTTTGCTTCTCATTGACTTCCATTATAAGGTCAAAAAATACATTTAAGTCAATGGGCACTGGAGCTGTTTGGTAACCAACATTCATAGGAAGGAAATAAAAAAAATTAATAAAAAAAAAAGTCATACACAGATTTGGAAGGACATGAAGGTGTGTAAACTACAATTTTCATTTTTGGGAAAAATATCCCTTTAATATTAATTACAAAGATCTATTTCACTGCATATTTCCCCAATAAGTTTTACTTTATCACTTGATACTGCTGCTGGTACATACTTGAGTTGTTTATAAAAGTCTGTTACTGTGTTATATTGTTTTTATATACACCACTGCTTTCCATTTCTGACCCGTTTACATCACTCCTTACTGAAAACAACAATGTAATACTTGAGAAATAGCATAACAGTGTTTACTATGATTTTGAAATTATCAAGAACCATAAAACCATGTCTTGGTATCAAGACAAACATACAAATTACAAGTTCATTATGGACAACACTGACACCTCAATGTCTGTGATAATTAAATTTTATGCAACAAAACTGGAACCAAAATGGGGACCTATTCAATAGAGACCTGGCACAGAAATACTGACTGTAAGACCTATTCCATAAAGAAATACAAGTCATAATTTTACTAGCTACTTGACAGATGCACATAAGATGCACAAATTATTTCCTCACAGATATTTTGCACATCCCCAGAAGAAAGCATAAGTGTGGTGCATGGCTCAAGCTAAAAGATGCACAGCCAGCATCCTAGTTCTACAGTATGAGAGGTTCTGCTTGGATGGATATGCACAAAGTGCAATGCATGAAAGTCTTAGTTTCATGCACGTGCATTAGCTTTTATAAAATAGACATCACGCTCACCAGCTCTGACGTAGAACCAGTTCTCATCACAGGGAGCCAGCTCTTTATGCTTGGCCAGCTTAACTATGTCAACCCAGTCTGGCACTTTCAGCTTCCCCGACCTGTCAGAACACCAGAGTTCAAAATCAGCTTCAATACACACAGCCAAAACTACTTTATCATGGTGTCAAAGCTTAAAAAAAAGTAATATACACATTGAACAAAGACAGTTGAACTGACTTCTTGAGGAAGGCTGCCAGCGCGCGGACAAACTCCTGCTGGTTGACGTCTTTCACGGTTACACCACCGCCTGGCATCTGAAAACCATAATCAATTTTCAATTAAAGTCACGTACTGGTATTTTACAGTCCTTTCTAACAGCGAGTCGCATATAAAACGTTTAGCTAGCTAACATGAATAAGTTATATTTGAGGAAGCCTAGAGACGGTGTAAAATGAAAAAAACAATATTATTGCCTTATTGTTAAAATCCCAAATATTAACACTCAGTTTTACGCGTAATTTGATGTTCACAAGCATCGTGTTAGCAACGCGGCTAACGACCACGTTTATTCTGAGGCGGAAAAACAGACCATACCACCAAATTCCAGTGACTAAAAAGCAACAAATTATAAGACTACCGTTTTAGATCATGTAACGATTTATTGTAATTACCAATAATAACGTCTCTTTTTGCAACTAGGTAAAGTGATACATGCCGAGTAGAGCAGGCCTCAATGCGGCTGCATGGGCGCTGCCATTGAACTCCGGGAATTCATAGCATGCGATCTCATTTTTAATTTTCAAAAAAACTATGCATTTCTGTATAATTTTACTGACAGTACGGTGTTAGTATGAGTACTGATACATAATAAATTGTTTGTAGGATCGAAATAGTGGCAAACAATTCACATAAGTCACTTTATAACCTAGAAAGATACGGAGTATGATTTACCTTGCTTGTAGACAGCAAAAAGAAGAGGGACACGCAGGGTTTCCTATGCGTGTTAACAGGGGCGAGTCGCGTTTGTTATCGCGAGATTTGAACAAGCCGCAGTGATGGACTGAGTTCTGTTCAGCTTCACGAAGTATTATGCCAAATGTAAAAACTTAGCCAGAATGTTTTGTGAACAAAAATATAATAACTATTATGTAAATTTAACAGTTATGCAGTTTATTATAATATGTGTTTATTTAGGCACACATAAATAAAACATTAGTTTAAAAGCTTTGTTTTTCATCTAAGGAAGTTCAGACAAAGTAGCTATAAATAGTCATTTGATACAAATGACTAAAACTTTTTTTTTTAATCGATATAAATTATCTATAACAGAAAGAGTAAATCACAGTGATGGCAAGTATGCCATTGGGCAGCAAAAACAGTAGCAACTGTTTAAAGCAGGAGGACCCAAAGAAGAATTCTTAATATAAGCTATTATATAAAGAATTCTTCTTTATATAAGCACATAACTTTATATTGATATAATTAGGTCCTTTTTCTAAACATTTATTTATACAATAGGCCAGGCATACAATCAGGCAATTCAGCTGTTCTTATGAAGTGAGTTAAATTGGCAAATTTGATCCACACTTGGCTAATATGTCCTAATATTGGCTAATACGAGTTAATTTTAGGTTTTGATTTATCTGAACTGTTCTTTCTGGACCAGTCATTGTGTTAAATCTTGTGGTTAAGGATTGACACTTTGGCCACATGCACACTGTAAAGCTTTAGAAGTGAAGGGAATTGATGTTCAGTGATGATGGCTATAACAACAAGAATTTTAAATTTACAAATTCCCAATTTCAGCTATTTTTGAACAAACTAAAGTCAGTATTAATGTGAGTGCATGGAAGTCTGCATTTTTTTTTTATGTGTATGATTTCATGCAGCGAGGTATTAGCTTTTTCCACTATAAAGAACCTTATGTGGTTGCATTAATGTTCTCCATGGAACCATCAATGGCAATAAAGATCCATTATTAGTAAAAGAATAATTTTTTTAGTGAACCCAATTTTTTTTTTTTTTTTTTTTTTTTTTTTGTGAAAATCATTTTTAACCTCTTAACTCTCTTAACCCTCTGTGGGACGCCTACGTTTACTTGACTATATTACAATTAAATCCTAATAATCATGACAAACTATGTATCATTGTAATGGTCTAAATAAATATTTTACCATGTTTGTTGTTAAAAAATATGTAGGAAAATTAATAGATTAATTTATGACAAGAGTGAAAAATAACAACATTAAAAATAACAACATATAAGCATGTACACCTTTTGCCACATCTATCAGCTGCAGCCTGCATGCAGGTGGGACATTGATCACATTATGCCCTTCACTGCATCCATCACTTTAGACCATGGGGCCCAATCCTGTTCCTGGAGATCTACCTCCCTGTAAAGTTCAGCTCCAACCCTGATCAAACACACAGGATTGGGCACCCCAGTTTTAGACCAAGGGTGTCTAATCCTGCTCCTGGAGGGTTGATGTCCTGCAGAGAATGACTTCAATACACCTGCCTGGAAGAGAAGTCAGTTAGTCTGCTATTAGGTGGTTCAGGTGTGCTTAATTAGGGATGTACTGTAGCTAAACTTTGCGGGACAGTGGCCCCCCAGGGACATGTTTGGACGCCCCTGATATAGCCCTCCTATATGGACACTTTTCATATTTCCAGGGTTCTCAGAAACAGAAGTCATAATGGTCAGGTAAACTTGTAATGTAATTTTTGTGTTCCCATTTGATTTAATTGCACAAGACAAAATCCACAATAACATTTCTGTAAACTTACAAAAAATTGAGATAGATTACATTCAGTGTTATAAATGTGTTATTTTTTAAAGGATAATATAAAATAAAATAGACTTACTATGTTAATAACCACTGAAACATCATCACAGTTTATGAAAAAGGCATATTGTGCACATTTTATATTTAAACTGTTTGAATAACTGGTTAAATCTGAGGTCTTCAACTCTGCTCCTGCATGGAAACCCACTTTCCTGCAAAGTTTATTTTCAACCTGTGTATTTTCAAGTGATCCTGAAGAGCTTGATTAGCTGCTTTATAGCAGGGCCGTCACCATTGTTTTTTTTTTTTTTCCAGTAACAGAATTTGTAAAATAATTACCTCATATTAATTCTGCTTTGGTGCTGCAAGGATAAAAAGCCAAGATAACAGACCTTCTCATCTGAGATGCCTCAACGGTAGGGGTGTGCGATATATATCGTCTACGATAATATCGTATTTTTGATTTTAACGATGTGCGATTTGGCATTATGGAGTAAGCTATTTTGCAAAAACCATTCCCTACAGAGTGCACGCGTAGGCTACATTACGTGAAGTCTAGACTAGTGCCTGTGCGCATTTAGAGTGTGTTCTTTCACTGCATGTTTCAGTCTATTAGAATGCATTTAGAATGATCACACATTTAAGACATGGGGGCAGAAAATGTATATATTTATACACTACATATAGGCTTGTTAATCAATTTCACACGAAGAGTGCAATTTTTCTCCCAAATGTCCCCGGATGGTTGAAACGTTGCAATAAATAGGTTACTTTTATGGAGCAGTTATTTACGGACATCACGTTTGTTCCTTTTCTCCAAAAATTCTCATGATTACAAATGTGATATTGTTTTTTCACAACAGCTGAGCAACATGACGGTGTTTTGTTTCTGAATGAATCGACCGTTCAAATTGATTCGGTTGGTCAAATCGCAAAAACTCACTTATTACCAGTGATTTGCTGCCACCTATTGGCGGTTTAAATTTCACATTTCGACTTTTTTTCGATTTTTTTTTTTTTTTTTTATCTTTCAAGTTTTAAATCTTTAAATCAAACATCAGAATTCAACGTTTTATGTTTAATATATCGAAACGTTATTTATGCATGTGTAACTGCAGGTTAAATGCATTCATGTCTTGCATTAAACAGTGTGTAAATACATCTAAATGCTACTTCAGATGCAGCTTCTGTGTTGATTTCATTTGATGGGTAACAGCCCAAACGTCTTATTATTCTAATTCACTGATTAAATGTAAGAATTTTACTCAAAAGATGATGGACACTTTTAGAAAAAAAAATGCTTCATAAAGGTAGAAATGCCCATTAAATGGGCATTTCAGTGGGCATTTCAGTGACTCCAGCCATCTTTCCCACAGACTGCTCTCTCTGCTGCACTCAGGAAGACGTCTCCGCAGCATCCGATCCCGCACTAGCCGACTGAGGGATAGCTTTTTCCCTCAGGCTATCAGACTTATGAACAGTCTGAACTAATACACCCTACAGCATACTCCACAATATGGTATGCCACACACTGCACTTTAACTTTAACAGTTCAACACCGAACTATTTAATACAATAATCTACCTGCTACCACTGGATTCCATCCAATGCACATCCATAACATTTCTGTATCCAGCCCACGTACACTCTGTTGCACCTTAGCATATTTTCATGTGTATATATGTCTACATAAAGTAGAATGTGTACATTCTGTGTATAGTGTATAATGTGTAGTGCTAACTGTATGTATGTACATATTGCGTAAAATGTGTAGTGCTAACTGTAAGTATGTCCAATAGTACACTGTGTGTACTGACTATATGTATGTGCATATTGCATATTTTCACCTGTTGAAGTCTGTATGGTTATATGTTAACTGTTTCTGCAATTTCTGGTGCACGCTCCCAAGAATTTCACTCACCAAGGCACATGGTGATGTGACAATAAAAGTGACTTGACTTGACTTGACTTGACTAAATGTAAAAAATCAGTTTAAACTTATTGGAAAAGATTAATTTCTGTCAGTGTGAATAATAATAATATTTATCATTAAATTCATAAACATAAACAAACTATATCTTCTCTATTTCCAGTTTGTAGCATGGATCATTCCTTGCAACATTCTGATTCTCATGTTTAAGAATCTGTTATCCTGAAAAAATAAAATAAAAATGTACTACTGCCCACTGACTTTATGAGCCTTAAAACATCTTAAAATGCACACATGTAGGTCAGGAAAATCCAAATTTTCTCGGGGGAGCATGTCCCCGAACCCCCTACCAACTTCCATTTTGGGACCTCTTTATAAAAACCTGCATGCGCCCCTGTTTATACAGGTCCTTCAGGAATTTTGGGTTTTCATGAGCTGTATGCCAAAATCATCAGTATTAAAACAATAAAAGACCTGAAATATTTCAGTTGGTGTGCAATGAATCTAAAATATATGAAAGTTTAATTTTTATCATTACATTATGGAAAATAATGAACTTTTTCACAATATGCTAATTTTTTTAGAAGGACCTGTAGGTGTGTTTGATTGCCTGAAACTAAACTCTGCAGGACACTGGGTTTACAGGAGCGGGATTGATGAGCTCTGGGTTAAACTATATTTATTTCTTCATCATGTGACTTTTTCTCATTTATGCCCTTGAATGTGCATGCACACTTTTGACACATAAATGTGTTTCAGAAAGGCTGTATACATTTTGGTGACAACGATTGTGTTAGAGGTCAAACTGACCCCCACTGGTTTCTATGCCATTTGCAAAAATCAACTGAAAAACAGCAAAGAGCCAGGTAAAAAAAAAACCTTTACCGTAGCTTGTCAAAGACTAAAATATAAAATATTTATTTAACATTTAAGACTTGAAGTTTATTCAAATAATCTTCAATCACTTCAATCCTCTTTATTCACTTTATTCTGACTCTTCATTCAGTCCTCTGAATCTTCCTAAGGAGAATTAGCTATTTCATCATCTATTTGAGTTCCACAGTCAAAAATCTGAAAATTATGTTTTTGGTTGTTAGTTTTCTGGCTCCCTATTACAAGTCTGTTGCAGCATTAAAAGTAAGTGAGAAAAACACATTTTTACCTCACAAGGGTTTGTGAACCAGGCAAAACAATAACACAGAAATAAATTATATTTACACTAAGTACAAATAATGTTAGATACTTAGTTGTAGTTATTTGCACACTACGGTAGTCACTAGTTCTACAAGTATGTGGTTCAAGTTGACCACTAACACAAAGGGACTATTTTTTTAAAAACAGGAGTTCATATTTTATTTTCTTTGTCTCTGACAAGCTGTAATAGAGGTTATACATTTTAACATGATGTGAGTGTTTTTCATAGAGTTGATTTTTGGCAAATTGCATGGAAACCAAAGGGGGTCATTTTGACCCCCAACACCAATAGTGTGCCCTTATATGCAAAACAACAGGAAGTCTAGAATACTTTCCTAAGCTGAGGACTTAAGCCTTGTGAAGTTTAATAGACATGTTGTGTATTAGTACAAATATTATTATTTTTATTTATTTATTTGCTTAAAAAAAGCAGTGAATCAGCTTTATTGAACCGTGGTAGAAATCTATCATTTCATACCCTGCTGAGAACTTAATTAGTTAATGTGCATCAACACCTAAACTCCCAAACAGATAAGCTTTTCATCTCCCCTTCATTCTTCTTTCTACCCAATCATTCTTGTCATATCTGTTTACTTTAGAGATAGAGTCCCGGCGTGCGCAAATCGGTGCTGGTGTGTGTCTGTCTCAGGCTGTGCATATCTAAAAGTGTGTATGTGAGCTGGAATCTTTATGTGTTTCTGAATGAAACTGATGTAGGCTTTATTTATGGCGAGGCTGCTCTTTGAACTGGCCAAATGGAATGGGCAATTTTGCTCACACACTTGAATTGATAAGCACACAATGTACTGAAGGGAGACGTTGTGTTAAAAATGGTTTATTATTATGTGTTCGCTCTGTCCATCTTGAAACCCACGGATCGCGTGACAGCATTGGGTGACGGAGGAAACTCTTGAGCTGACAGATTTGTATTATATAGCCTATCTCCGCGTCCAATTCCGGTATTTCAACAACTTGTTTCTCTCACCTTTTATTCAATTGTAAACGTGCTGTTTTTTTTATTTTTTTATTATTATTATTTTTTTTAATTAACACATTTCCTGTTGTTTTCGTCAGTGGAGGGCAGTGAATCCGCGAGTGTTTGTGTATCGTTGGGCTCAGTTGATTAGCCGGAGAAATTAATTGTGCGGAGAGTGAAGTGCAGAAGCATTACAATGGGAGCGGAACAATGAGACGACTTCTAACTTTTACACCATTAATTATTTCAACTAGGCTAATCAATTTGTACGAGTGGGGAAAACAATGAAAGAAGAGCAGACCCAGCGGCCCAGCCCGCGCTTGTGAGGAGCACTGGATTAAGAGACCGCGCATTGCGCAATCATCTTTCATTACTAAACACTCGCGGGCTTTCTCAGACTGATTACTGTCAGTGGCTGTTGAAAAGGTCAAACTCATTATGATAAATAGACAGGTGGCATATTGAAGCGTTTCGGGGGATATTTTAACAGCTTTTATTTTATTGCAAATATGTATTTTTTCCATTGTCTGGGCACAAAATGAAATAACCTGTCAGAGCAGTGAAGCAAGTAGCCTACGTGATCGGGTTGTCGTAGCGGCTGTTGCTGCGTGCGTGACTTTTCATTCTTTTCCACGCTGTAGTTTGCGATTACATCCGCTGTATGGATGCACTGTCACAACAATCTCAGCTAACCTTTTCAGTGGAGTGTAGGCCTAAACCATAAAAGCCATGAGGAATCTTGTCTTTTATTGTCTTCCTGTATCCAGCTACTGTATCTGTCTTAAACCCATACGTGGGTCAAACATGCTATTAATTTAAAAAAAAAAAAAAAAAAAAAAAAAAAAAAAAAATATATATATATATATATATATATATATATATATATATATATATATATATATATATATATATATATATATATATATATATAATTATTAACGAATTTTAATTTTGTATTAATTTTTTTCATTAACCATCGGGAATTGTCTGGTGATGAAAATATGTATTATAATATATATTTACTTGGGGACTGTCCCTATAAAAATACAATGTAGGCTACTGTATAAAAGCATGAGCTGAATGACAACATGAATAAACATGCTTAAATATAATTATATATGTAGACAATGTATTTACCTGTGTAAAACCACTTGTATTGAATACCATAGTAAACAAATATGGGTCATGCACAACCCACAAACATAAAAATGGTAATGAAAATTTTGCAATATAATTATTTAATTTTTTTATTTTTTTAAATTCATATTGTATTATATTACTTAATACTATAATCACTGGTATTATTAATATAATTATTAAAATGAACAATATTCATAATATATGGTTGATTATTTATAACAACTTTATAGGCCTAAACAAATAATGTATTTGTGTACCTGTTTAAAACTGCATGTACTGAATACCACATAAACAAATATGGGTTATGCAGAACCCATAAACATAAACTGGAGGGTAGTGATGCAGATTCTACAATATTATCTTTATATTAAATTAATATTAGTTAATAACTAATAACACTAATAATAATGCTTGTATAATTTTAATCAATCCAACTAAATCATTCTGATTCTGATCAAAACTAACTGAAGATTGCCTGGAATATAAGATGACATGACAAATAATGTGTCAATGTTATATCAATTTTTCATTTTATATTTTAAATTTTTCATTTTAGTGTTAACTTTACCTGGGGTATTGACAAGAAGGGACAGCAAGGGGAGTAGAAAGCAGGGACCAAACAGTAGAAATCAATTGCTAAAATGACATTTATTCATTTTTGCATAGACTTTTATCCAAAGCCAGTCTTTAATTAATTCTTATTTAATTATTTTTATTTAATTCTATAAATCATATTTAATCTCCCTCTCCTCTCTTTCCTAGGGGATCATATATTCCATGTGGCTTTATTCCCTGATTCAGTATGTAATTGCGGTGCTGGTGATCGGAGTGAGTGTGAGGTTGTGATGGCTGCTGGTTGTGCTGCAGTTGGGCCAGGAACTAGAAGCTGGAGCACAGCTGCGTGCCTGAAGCTCTGCCTCGGCTTGGTTGGGTCAGTGGGCAGTATTGTGAGCACTCCTGTGTCTGTGCTCTTGAACCTGAGGAGCTCTTAGTGCCTGTACACCTGTATCGCTATGGTCTCCTGCTCAGGCAGTTCACAATGTGCCTCCTGCTTCTACTAACTCTTAATACACACCTGCAGTGCCGCCTGGGGAACAGGTGAGTGTGAACATCCTGACCTTGCTTGCAGTCCTAATGTTTGACAAGTTCAGCAAGTTTTCAGCTATTTGGATTTTTGCATATGTGAAAAAACATTAAAGACTTGATTCGTGCTGACTATAAAATCAGAGTATTAAATTGTTCTGAATACGCTAAATAGTAAAAATTCAGGACGGAGCTTATGTTTTTTTCAGATATGTTTAGTAACTCGTAGGCGGGTTTTGTGCTCGGTGCTTCTCTGCTGGGTCATTTCAGTGATCATTGCCTTCGGCCAGTTCATCGTTTCCAACTCTTCTGATACCTGGAGCTGCTGAGGATGACAATACGGCTGGACTGGGGATGGATGAATGGCCTGAAGCCAATTATACCACCCCTGCCCTCCCTCCCAAATGTCCCTACCCACAGGATCGCTCTGTAATCGGGCTATTCTTGCCTTACAAACGATTTCTATAGAAGTTTTTGGTGGAGGACAATGAGAACTTCACATACGCGGAGATCCACGGCAGCCATTGGGGCATCTGTGCCCCCGACACCACACTCAGTCCAGTCTTCATGGTTTATGCCGTCACTGTGTTTGGTATCCCTTTGTTGGTTCTGCCCCTGCACATCACCCCGACTTTGTTACTTTTCGCCCCGAGTGCTGCTAGACTCAGCTAGACCTCTCTGACGGCCTCTTTTCTCTTCCAGATGTATAGCCTAGTGCCCCCTCTTCTCTTCACCAGCACCTCTCAGCAGGTATGCTTTGAGTGCACCTTGTTATCCGCACCCAATCTGACCTTGAGTGTTATCTCCTCTCGAGTCAAATCTGAGGGGAGTGCTTTCCATTCAGTGGATGATTTCAGTCACCCTGGACTGACCCTGAAAGGCAAAGTTTCTCCAGAGATGTGATGGGATGTGAAGAGGTCACTTACACCAAAAGTTTTCTGTAGAGTCCTTGTATGGGTTATATGAAATTATATTCAGCAGTTGCATAAAACTAATCCAATACTAGCTCATGACAGATGCCAGGCTTTTTGCAGTGTATTTGCATTAGGGTCCATCCATGTAAATGCAGATTGAATTAAAGAAGTGTGTTGCTGCACAACGATTCTGTTCATACTTTTTTTTGTGCTATTTGAAACCTAAAATTAAAGCATGAATAAAATTGTCATTTTTTGAGTCCCCTGAAATTATAATAGACCTACATGCCATGTTTCTCTGAAAATATACCCAATTAAATATATCTAATGACTGTAGTGGGGCACATTTTTTATCCTCAATGAATTCTTACCCACAGATGATTTTAAACTGTATTGTTATTTGTATTGTATATTCGTTATTCGTATAAAAGCCAATCTGATGGAATGTTTTCATGTCTAGGGTAATATTATCAAAAGTTTACACCACCCATTTCAATTTGAATGAAATTTCAATTGTATTTGGTCAGTTTATTCTAATTAACAAAGTTACATGAAACATTTTTATTTAGTTAAACGAGTGCCTAAAAATTAGCAAAATGTTGTACTGAACCTGACTAAAATACTAACAAATCACATTCTGCTCATGGACTTGCAAATTTGACAATTTTGCAAATCAAGACTTTGGTTTTAAGGTTTCAAAACACATTTATTTGTATCCTTAGTGTTTTTAAGATTAAGGCCCCAATACCACACACGTCTAAAAAGTTTTCACTTTTTTTCCAACTTTAGGGGCCAATTATGAATATACTTGAACTCAGCAGGGACACTGAACCGTTTGGATTCAAAGGAAATAAGTTTGTGTATATCTTCAAATTCCTGTGAGGCTAGCAATCGTAATTCTTGAGTTGTCATACCCTGAACATGGCTTCCCAGACAAGACCTTTATTGGCTTGGAAATAATGAATTCTTCAGGGGGCTGAAAAATAACCTTTCTGATTGAAGATGTACTGAATCATTAGAAAGCACTTTGTAAATTCCTGTTATGTGGCAAAAATGGTCCAATAAATATTCCACTGCTGCAGTGATACTCCAGGATTAACTGTGAAATTATGTAAGCAACAATCTCAGAAGACTGTTATATGAATACATCAATATGTTTGCATACTTATACATGATTAAATATAGAACATTAAAATGTGTCCCATCAATGTTAAAGCCCTGTACTAGCTTTTGGTTTGAACTGAATGTTTAATTATAAACACTATAATAGCATATCAAGTGGGAGAGACTGTTTGAATGCATCGAGATAATTAACCACTCAATAACTCCCAGGGAAAACAGGATTCCATAGCTGTTTAGATTAAATGCGTACGTCTTATGTGCAGCCTGAATAAAAGTCGTTTCACACTAATTGGATTATTCTTTTTGCTCACTTGTGCCAGTGCTGGTGTAAAAAATGACTCCATTTGTATCTGAATATTTGTGTTATGATCTCCGTGTCTTCCTCTCCCTCCTTGCCGTCTCACTCCCCCAATCCGCCCATTATCCATCCAAGTTTCAAGCATGAAATCCTCCATCTAATGTTACTTTCACTCACTTTGTCTCTGTATAGCCCCGACTTTGATTTGTCTAGCACTTTTTCCTTTCTTGATTATTGTCTTCAACTCATTTTCTTGCAAATGCTTTTCTCTCTCATTAAAGTCTGCACTAACCTCCAAAGCCGAGGTGAATTATTGAGTGAAGCTGGACTGTCAAAAAGGAAAAACAAGTAAAAGCTCACCCTAACTGAGAGCTCATTTGATGGTTTTCTCCGCTCGAGAGCCTTTAGCTTCCTGGCGATAAGGCAATCTTTCATCACTAAAGCGCCTTCAGTCAATTCATCGCACCTGCTCTAGTCCACATCCCCTTAAATGGGGTCATTAAAGGAGCATGGAAGCTTCAAATCCGTCACGCACAGAACGTAACCGTTTATCGTCTTTGGATAAAGCCGAAGTGTGTTGTTTGACCAGCATATGGTTTATTACCCATGGATCTGCCTTTGAGATGCCAGCCGAGCTCCTATAAACAAAATTACAAGAGATTGATGAAGTTCAGATGAAGTCTACGGCTGTCATTTTTCATTTGAACACCACGTTTGGAGTTTGTCGGCTCATTGAAGCGTTACTCGCTTTGCAGAAGACCCAAAATTAGCAAATGATCATTTTTTGTGAAGCATTTATACTTGTACTAAAAGAAAATTGCTAGCATACGTCCTTCTTTATCTAAGGAGCTGCTCAAAGCGAGCAGAACAGCAAGTAACGCAGTGTGTGCTTTGATTGCCATGTGACAGTTACTGTTTATGACAGGCTTCTGCAGAGGCTCTCCATCAATAGAGTACAAACACATCGATCAGTCATCCTCCCCTCGGCTTTTAAATGTAGACCCACCCCTCCCGGAGCGCTCAGCAAATGACTTCTGACACAATCGTATATTGATTGCAGTGGAATAATGGAGGAGTCCTATTTTAATGCACCTGCTTTCTCTCTTCGGTGCTCTTTTGTCATAGGAGTCTTATGATTCATCATCTCAGTCACACAGCTTTCATTTCTGCTGGCTGCTTCTGCTAATTAAAATATCCTCTCCTTTTTCCTTGCTGCTCTCCTTTATTGCCACTGGTGAAACTTGATTGTGTCAGCTTCTCGAAGTCAGAAAATCAGTCTTTTACACAAGATTCTTTCAGTATTTATTATTTTGTCGTGCTTGGTATCTTTCCCCTATAAAGATGTACAGTTAGCTATATCAACAGCGACTCAAAGACTACAAAATAAACAGGAAGTGAAAGACGAAGAAGAGACGGACAACTAGAAGGAAAGACACAAAGAGGATCAAGAAGGACCGAAGAGAATGAAAGAGGAAAGAGAAAAGTGGGTACACGGCTGTTTCTACTAGTAAAACTAAAGCATGGGAAGTATACAATTTATAACATTTACAATTATAATAACAGTAAGAATAATAATAATAATAATAACAACGATCATAATAGTCCAAATAATAATTCATAAAAACAATTAAGACTTCTGATATCTTTTAAAGACAAACAAAATATATATATTTTTTTGAATTTTGATTTTTTTTTTTTAAAGATGACGTAACAGTAGTTTGTTCAGTTTTGCAGCTCTAAGCTAATATTCTGTGTTAGTACGATAGCATCGCTTGGTAATGTGGCAAAAGTAATTTTTTATTTTTTTTTCTTAAAAGAGTCATTTAACTTACTTTGTAGACTTTCATACAAATAATGACTTTAGAGATATGTTTCATTGTGTAAGTGTTTTTGTGTTGAGCAATCAAAAAAGAAAAAGAAAAAAACCCATTGAAATTTCTGACATGTTCTCTACAAACTCCCTACCTGTTTTTTTCTCACCCAAGTCGAGCAACTCATAGTTTCACGTTTTCCAGTGTCTCTTAATTAAGCCCCTTTTTACAGCGCCAGAGTGAGCAGTCTGCTCCAATTCATTCCTCTCATAAAAGAGAACATGTCTGATCCCTTAATTATTAACAAACAATAGTGGAGAGATAGAGGAGGGAGAGGAAGGAGCATTGGAGAGCGGGAAACAGAGAGTCACAGAGAGAGGATCAAAATGGGAGAAACTTTTCTTCAAAAGTCAACAGGTTTTGGCCAACATGAGCAGATAATGGAGTCGCCAGATGAAAAGCGCAGATGAATACTTTATGAGGACGGCTCTGAGCTCTCAGCTCTGTCAATGGTGGATTTATTGTCTACCAGCTCAGTCTCTGAGGCCCAAATGCTTTGGCAAATGCAGGGAATTAAAATTTGCTCACGTTGGGACATTCAATAGCTCATAAGCTCTTTGCGGCTTCCCACAGAGACGCTGTTTCACCCAGTTATGGATCGGCCTGTTTTGAATGGACACTTTTCTCTCCTGGTCCTACAATTATGGCTAGTTGTCTATTGTACAAGCAAGTAAAAACAGAAAGAGTGTGTGTGATGGTCTCTTTCAGTCATAATAATTATCCTCTCCTCTCTGCTCTTTCGCTCTCCACCCCGCTCCATTATTGTCTCCGTCCTCTCCTTCCCACTACAACTTCATATGGCACGATTGTGATTCCCTCTGGTTGTCGTTGTGGTGGTGTGTAGGTCTGTTTGGGAACAGTGTGTGTTGCGGTGTGCACTCTGCAGCGGTCCAGTGTTTCTGAAGAGCTCCACTAGGGCGGCGCTACAGTAGGTACTCCTTCTTGCCCTGGCTGGCATCATTGCCATTGAGGAACGCCTCCTGTACTTCACCGTGTTCATCCAACCCACTGGCCTCGTGAGTCAAATATGAACCTAGAGAGAAAGAAAGACAATTTTATCAGAATTAGGTTCATACTTCACCGCAGGAATTAAAAGAGCAGCAGCAACAACAAAAACTTACTAAATCACTTGCTGAGTGCAATTAAATATATTTTCTTTTGAAACAGGACGCCGAAGTGATTGTACTTTTGGTTGTCTTAATTATTGTCTCTTTCTGTTTTGATTTTCATCCAGTAGGAGACTGGGGCTAGTTGATATTTAATTATTAACATTTAAAGGTGCTGTATGTAAGTTTTTGACTTTACTAAAGCATAAAAATACCATAATATGTTTGCAGATATTTAAGAAACATGCTAAGTTAACATACTTGTTTATCTGAAAAACAATGCTACAGTCAGTTATTCTCTTTTGAAAATGTGCATTCCGGGCCGGAATGTCAGTCTCTGTTTTGCAGAGGAATGTCTCGCCCACTGCCAGTTTACCCAATTGTATTTCGGGACCCCAGGTTACCAGTTGGCGGAAAACACAGCGTATATAATTTCATTCATCGTCAAGAGTGCTCGTTCCTGTTGGTGTTGTCAATCTGGCCACCTGCTGTGCATCAAGTCTGAGGAGGAGGGGCTGGGTGAAAAAAAAATCTATATTTTGAATTTGGACTGCAAGTCCTAGTTCAACCACTCTGTGTCAATCCTACATACAGCACCTTTAAAATATGCAACAACCCCAATAAAAAAATTAGTTAAGCTGCTTCTACCTGACATTTATGTGCCTGTGTCGTGTCAAATTAAAGAGCTGTTTGAAACCATCATACATATGCGATGCAAGAGAAAACACATTTGCAATTGGAATTTTGACGAAAAACCTGACTGAAAAACTTCCCAGCATCAGTTAATTAACTTAAGTGCATTTGTAATTTTTATTAGTTTTTAGTTATTTCTATTTAGCTTTATATTACATTTTTGGTTTTAGTAATTTTAGTAATTCAACTTCAGTTAGTTGCCAAAGCAACATTTCAGTTTTTAAAGGCTTCATGTTAATATTTATAATTTATTTCGTTTCAGCTTTATTTCAATAAAGAAAATGATTTAAAATAGTTTCAGTTTTACTTAACAACAACAACACTGCTCCCCATGACACCTAGCCCTGGTGCTCCTCCATATATATTTTAATGGATTCTCAGTGTATTCTCATTTGTATGCATAACAGTCCATATAACTTTCACATGTTCCCCTCCACCTATACCTGAGTGTCCTCAATCTAAACTGTCCCCTGGGGATTCATGCTGCTGTATTAGATTGCACACATCTAAACATTCATCATCAAGTTTCTGCCAGTTACAGCTTCTTTTGCAGGGCCAGCAAAAGTCATCTACTGTAATTGGAGTGAACTTATGCAGATCAACTTTTAATTATTCACAAAATTCATTAGGAATAATAACCTCTGACATTTTACTGCACACTCAACGATTTGGTACATTGCGACCTTTTTATTCACATCATTATATGAAACAATGGTTTTGCCTCTGTGGCTGGGGGACAAATAACTGAAATTACTCGGGCAGAAGTGACTTTGTGGCACCAGCATGACACCATTTAATTAAAAAAATCGATCTTATGTATGTGCAATTTTGCTTTCCTACATTGCAAGTGGCTGATTGGGCCATTAAAAATAGTAATGTCGTAGACCGTGCAGAACCAGCACAATGCATCAGAGCTGTAATGTTCCTCTCCCTCTGCCCTAAGATTAATCACTTCCATTCTGCCTTTCCAGCCACCCCAAGGTTAGACAGGATCAACCCTAATGCTCTCTGTCTCTGAGCCGATGGGTGAACTAACCGCATCTGACTTTGATTGGCAGGTGATCTCGGGTTCCTCCCCGCCCTCTGCCTCCGCCCTAATTTGCAGGTGCAGTGATCTTTATTGGAAACGGTAACACACCGAGATTGCTAGAAGTTCTTAAAGAGTTCAGGGATGAGGTAATTAAGTTTTCTTTATAGATGCACCACGATACGGTTGACAAAAAAAGGCAATTAAACACGAGGACTTTCTTTCTTTCTCCCTTTTCTCATCTGAACACATTTACACTTAAGCATTCTATGTGCCCTCAGGAACACCAAAAAAGAAAAAAAGAAACACCTACACCAACTTTTCTCAACTATTCTCTCCTCCTACTGATTTTTTTTGCTCATCCATTATATCACCTTAGGGGTGGGCGGCATGATCAAAATCTACAACAGGATCACAGTAATTTTTTCCTGTGATGGCAAAGTTGAATTTTCAGCAGCCATTAGTCCAGTCTTCAGCATCACATGATCAGTCAGAAATCATTCTAATATGCTGATTTGGTGTTTTTATGAAACATTTATTATTATTATCAAAGCTGAAAACAGTTGTGCTGCTTCAGGAAGGACATTTATTAGAAACAGAAATCTTTTATAACAGAAAAAAATGTCTTTACTGTCTCTTTTGATCAAATTAATTATAAGTATTATTTATTTATTATAAAGAAAATAAATTAATGTATGAATGGTAGTGTTTATAACTATTCTATACTTATTCTCTAAAACTAATATTCTGCTTGGATTAATGTCAAATAGTAGACATCTGTTGAAACACACTTTGAGTTGAGGTGGCTTGGAAACTGCAAACACTGCATTTCTTGCCTATAAACAAACACCCTGTGATAAGTTCATCCTCACATCATGCTCTGTATTTTCACATTACTCAATGTTTCTTCATGGTTGTCACATGAAAAAAGCAAGTTCTGCTCACTGATAAGAATCCACTGCAGTATAAACAGAACAGAACAATCTCAAGAGAGTGACATTTCTACCATCAGCCAGTATATTATTCAGCCCAACCTTAAACCACCAGTGTTCTTTTTCTAGTTCTTACTAATGCTGGCTCTCACTGCACCAGCAAACACCATCAAACTGGATGAGTGTCTGAACCTGGTTGATGTTGGTGCAGTGTGAACCAGCCTCTCCTCAGTAGTTGAGGTGCTGCATGTCTGTGTGTCACCACAGGTTAAGGGTTTGTAGAGAGAGGAGGTCACCTTTCTGTCGGACGGAGCACCAGATGGTGACGATGAGCACACAGATGACAGTGAAGACCAGCAGAGCCAGGATGCCCCCAATCACTGCATACGGAACAGCACTGTGGGTTTCTACCACTGCTCCAGGGTCTGAGACACACACACACACATACACAGTTTTAGCTTTGGCATTTTAACTTACAAGAAGTGACCTGTGAAAACAAAGAACTGTGATTAAAGCATCATGTTATTTTATTGCTTGCATTTTATTAGTTGAAAGAGACAATGGCTGCAGAGGAAAGATGCCATCAGAGACTGTGTGTGAAGTGTACAGTAAAGTTTTACCTAAACTGACAGATGGGAAACAGTGAGAGCCAGGCAGACACTGAATCATCAACACATGAGGCTGGACAGCACCCTTAAATATTTAACAACCTGTTTACACAACACAGCAGTGGGTAGAAAAGGAAAATAGGAGACATGGAGACCGAGTGAATGAAAGAAATACAGACAGAGAGAGAGCAGAAGAGAGAAAGTGACATACCAGATGAGAATAATGGCAAGAAAGAGTGAGGAGGGAATGTGCTGTATGTTTGCTTGCGGGGCAAAAATCAACAACATAAATAAAGTTTTCACGAGTGCCTGAAAAAAAAAGACAAGCGACCAAATCTTAAAGGAATAGTGATGAAAAATTCTGTCATCATTTTTTTTTCACCCTCACTTAGTTCCAAACCTGTATGACTTTATTTCTGTGGGAAAAAAAACTGCAATAGCTCATGACCAAGGCTGTTATTCTCTAAAATCTGAAAAAGATACAACTTTACAATCAGGGTTATTATCATTAGCTAAAACTAAAACTATTAAAAACATGTTTGTTAATTTAATTAAAGCTGAAAAAATATAATGATGAAAAACCTGAACTAATTGAAAAATAGATAGGTTGCTCTAAAATTAATACAAAAATTATTAACTAGAAATAAATTAAAACTAAAACTGAAATGAATAAACCTTAATAGTGATATATACAGTGATATATACAGTCGCAAAACTCTGCAGGACTGTGGCTTTCTAGTTGCCCACCCTTGCAATAAGGTCTTGTTTGTTATTAGATAATGCATTAGCTAACATTAACTAAAAAACAAAAACTGCAAGAGTTTATTAATTGTTTTTGATGTTAAATGATCTTTAGTCATTAAATCATCTACTCACCCTCATATCGTTCTAAACCTGTATTTTATTTTTATTTTTGTTAAACAAACAATTTTGTTAACTACTGACTTCCACTGTATACACAAAATATCTTATTTGTGTTTCACGGAAGAAAGTAAGTCATACATGTTTGGAATGAGAGTGAGGAAATTATGACAGAATTTTTGTTTTTGGGTGAATCGTCCCTGTTCTCTATGAACCCTCATTGTATAGAAAAGAGCTGTGTGAGGATTCTTAAAATTCACCTTTTTTGTTGCGCAGAACAGCATATGGAACTACCAGAGTGAGTAAACAATGTTTTTTTTTTTTTAAGACTATTAATTTAAAGGTGAAGGGTGTAATAATGTTCTTTTTTTGGTAAGCCAAACCGATTACTCCGCCCCCAAACACACGCCATTGGTTGAGCTGATGTTGCAGTGTGGGGCTGGTCAAGATTTTCAAACAAACAAAACAATGTTTTCACCACAGAGCCCCAGTGTTTACATTTTTTTCGAGGGAAATAAACCTACAAATGGCTTTACTTACAGTTGTCTCTGCATATTAAGATGGGATAAGAGAAAGTATTTAAACATCAAAAAAATTACACACTTCACCTTCACCGCAAATGCTTCAGAAACAGCGGGAGAGCTGGAGAGAGGGAGGTCGCCTTTGAACAGGCTGTCGAGAAACTTTTCATTAGGAGTCCATTTCAGAGACAATGAAAAATTAACGCTTCTCCCTGTCTCATGCACACTTTTCAGAGAACTATCCACCCGGCGCTGAGGAAGAAACATTAAAGAGACCAGATCATCTCTCACTTCTACTTGCAGTTGTCTTACTCTTCTAGTTTGTTCTGGAAAACACAGTCTTTATCTCTTCAATTCTTGCTGGATACTGGAGACAGCAAACAATGTCAGTCAGAAAGAGAAAGAGCAAGATGTGTGAGAAAGATAGAGCCAGCACAAAAAGGGTCATAGATTCAATGACTGTGCACTTTGAGGTTTGTGCAGTGTTGCGTGATGCTGATGTCTTGCAGTACAGTGAAGTCTTTTAGTAGTTCTCTCAGGTGGGAGGATCAAGGGCTCCCGTCTGACCCGACCTCACATCCCACAACATCATGAATGACAAGCGATGCTGTGTAGAGCCGGGCTTCTTTTAAGGGGTCATTGTGTCTTTTTTTTTTTTATCTCTTTCTTGCTCTCTCTTTTAGCATGTGTTTCTTCATCTGTTCACAGCCTCTTAAATTCTAACGAAAAACAAGGCGCAGCAGCTGAGTAGATCCTCTGGAGAGCAGTGCTCGTGCTTCAGACGACAAGGGCACTTGGAAGACAATAGGATTGTGTGCACATGTATCTTAAGGAACATTAATAAACACAAAACATGAATGAGCAGATGAGATGCTAGGTGATTTAACAGGAGAAAACATGGAACGAAATGGTTTCAAAGTAAGCATTGGAGCAGAGCCGTCAGGAAGGAATTCGCATATGTTGAGGTGGAAGACAATTAAAAAACTGGATTTGCATTTCCTGAAGGAAATAACAGTGTTTGCAAGTCAGCATACATTAAAAGGAAAATTTAAGGTAAAATGAATAAAAAAAAGCTGTGAAATCAAAGACAGAAATTGACAATACTATGCAGTGTAGATTGATGAGTAAGCCTATAGTGTACTGCCTTTGTACACAGAAGGAACAGATCAAACCTTTAGTATGCAATTTTTTTTTAGAGTGAATTTTAAAAAGACCAAAGCTGCTTTGCAGTTCGCCTACCTATACTATTCCCTAAAACTGTCATTTTGTGAATAAAAAGTATGCTTTGGGACATATTATCACATCATAAAAATGCAATTTTAACAGCCAATCTGTCACATTGTTACACGCATCCAGTTAGTGTAAACTGGCCTGTCAATCATCTTGTCACAGGTTACATTCTCTGTACCTTGATTTTCCAGTCGTGGGACATGCAGAGAACTCAACCTCATGTTTTTTAAAAGTTAATGGCCAAATGTATCTTTAAATAGTTCATAATGTTATTGCAGCTGAAATATAACACGGATTACATTAAATAAACATTTATTTAAAAATAAATGTTGATTATTATCACTCAAACATCTTTATCTTACCTTCTTTACCATCAGTCTTGCATATCTGCCATTTTTGTAGTTTTTTATACCTTTTTTGTGTTTGTAGTTCTAAAGCGAATCCTCTTCCAACATGCAATGGGTAAGAGTGTGCACGGATTTGCACTTTAAATTTTTACTGGAAATTGTAGACCATCCAAGTAACTTTTGGATAGTCACTTCAACACACCATGATTGGAGACACATTTATTCTAATTTCAAATATTATTTAGGACAGCTAGTGTGCGAAATTTATTTATTTATCTCTTAATATTTCTTATATCTCTTATAAATTCCAGTAATTGACTAAATGTAAATGCAAGACTAATCTAAAAATAAATGAAAGACACAATACAGTTTAATGTAGCTAGATCAGAGTTGGACAACTAATACCAAATTAGATGCTAATATGAGTTTTCCAAGGCTATAGTGTTTAACAATATATTATAAGTAGTGGGTGTTTGGGATAAAGTCTCAAAAATTACTCATAAGTTTTCAATGGAATCTGTCATAAAATTATTAAGAAAATAATTTACAAAACAAATAAACCAAGCATAAATAACCGCAGAAATTTGTGTAGAAGAATGAGAAGATAAAATATTACTACAATGCTCGTTATGCAAGCACTGTAATAAAACTGTCACTCATTACACAAATGAAGAGGTTAGCCAATCACAACAGAGGTTGTTTACATAATTCTTACAGCTACAATAGCAAAAACAGCCTGATTTATTCTAAGGGATAGAAAGAAATGCAAATGTAGTCATGCAAAACTAAATTATGACTATTTTTGGTGCAATAAACTAACATTAAGTACAACTCAGGAAACAAAGGGAGGTAAAAGGGAAGTGAACAATGTAATGGAGATGAGGTAAGGTGAGGTGATGGAAGAAGGGTTACCTTGGTATTCCTTTGTAAATCTGGAGGATGGAAGGGTGTTGTGAGCGATGGCAGGATGAGAGTTGGGAGGGATAGACACTACAAGGGAATGGATTTACAAGAGGGTTATTTACTAACTACTGCAGCTACATACAAGCACATGCAGGGGAAAACACAAGCAAAATGAGGCCTATCAGTGTGTGAGTGAGTGTACGAGTGTGTGAGCAAGAGATAAACTGTGATGTTCATGAATTATACCCCTCTGCCAGGGTCAAGGGTCCCTTTGCGGGTAACATCTCCAGCCAGCAGGGTGCAGCAGCTTCCTGTTCCACCCTTTCATCTCTCACCACTGCAAAACACTGCAGTTACCATGCACCCCGGGCTCAGCTCTCTCTCTCACTGTAATCTTCAATCCCTCCATCCCAAAGATCATCAATCTTACTGCTCTGCTCACCATCCTCCACACCTCTAATATAAGCACTAGCCTCATCGCTCTTTCTCGCCCCATCTCGTTCCTGATGCTGCCTCGCAGCTCTCTCCTCTATCTGCATATGGGTCTATCTTTTTATTCAACAAAGAGCAGCAACAGAGTATTAGTTTGCGTATGTGCGTGGGCTTCAAAACTTGGAGGGATTAACAGCTTGGTACCAGACCGATCAATAACCGACGCAGATCAATATCCCAGGACCACCATGACTCTTCAGAAAGAGGAAGGCAGCTAATCATCACTCTCATTCCTCTCCTCTCAATACCTCTTACCTTTCTCTGTGGCAAAACTTCTAAAACTGTTCAGATATTTAAAGGTATAGTTTCCTAATAAACAACTGCTTTTAAAACGTATTCTTAAATGACCCAAAAAGGTGAATTCTGTCCTTATTTACTCATCCTCAAACCTTTATTTTATGACTTTTATACCTTAGAAAATAAATTCTTCATTCTTCAGACCATAAACAAGGACTGGCACAAAAGGACCATAAGATTTTCATAATCATTGACCATACAACTAGTTCCAAGTCTTCTGTAGTCTTACTATTGATTTGTGAAAGATACTAACCAAATTAACACTGGGAATAATTGATATCACTGTGAACCACTGTGACCGGATCACTGAGTTAGTGAGTTGAACTCGATATCAGTTCCATTGGGACAACAAAATCAGTTTTTTGTGAACCACTATAACCAATTCACTGAAAAGATCCACAGATCAAAAATAATTTGTTCACAAATCAAAAATGGCTACTTCTCCCATTATCACAATGTGAAAAAAGAACGAAAAAAGTAATGAAAAATTAGTGAATAACGAATTTGGTTTGGGCTGTTTCTTGCATGAAGACTGCATATCACTTTAGAAGGCTTGGAGTATAGCCCACAAATCATGTGCATGACTTTTGTTATTTTACGGGGGTTTTGGATCCTTTTAAAGCTTGAACGCTTCAGTCCCAATTTATTGTAATTGCATGGAAAGTAGCAGGAAAGTAGCAGGCAAATTTTCTTCCCCTTTTGTGCTCTACAGAAGAAAAAGAAAGCCATACAGGTTTGGAATGACATGTGGGTGAGTAAATAATGACCGAATTTTGGTTTTGGTTGCCATATTCTGTCATTTAGATCCTTTCTTATTACATTTCCTGTCCCTCTTTCCTTTCTCCGCTCTGTTCAGTGCTCCCACTTTCTCATTCATTACATTTCTCTGTTTTTCATGCACTTTCCCCAAAACAAATCATTTTAAAGGCGCTTCTTCTTCCCTGCTTCCTGCACATCATTACAGCTCAGGCTGGAAGCTGATAAACATTTCATCACACAGATGTTTGGGTGAGTCATGTCAGCAATGTTGTGCTCTGCGTTTTTGGGACATTTGTGTGTGTGCCACATTATAGCACCAAAGAAAGAAAGAGTGGCAGATCTTCAAGTTGTTCTAATTCTCTCTGTATATGGAGTCTGTAAATCCCACAGTCTCTCACCTCTCCCCTCTCTGCACAAAGGCCAAGTCTCTGTCGTCTACTCGACACACTCTTCGATTCGCCACGCTTAATATTCCTGTCATGACTATCCAAAGATAAAAATATGACATTTTCAATTACTATATCCCCTCTTGTTCACGCTTTCTTCTCCTTTTCCTGAATTTCACTTCATTAATTAAGTGCCCATGTTGTGTCTTCCAATTAGAGCCACAGCTCATTACTGTGCTACATTTTTTCCTCTCTCCTGAAAGCAACACTGGTTCTCCTTATCTCTTTCTCCATCCATCCTTTCACTCATTTCAGTCTAAGTGGCTCTCTGAGGCCATTCAATTGTAATGGTTTTTATTGGCAGCAGGATCCATCATAGCTAAGTTTTATATAAGCATGGCTACAGGGGACTGTCCTTTGACCGTTTGACCACTGGACAAGCTGCATCTGTGGAGGTGAGGTGTACACGTACACATATTCAAATGTGCTTTTCTGTGGTGGGTCTTTCTAATAAGTTAATGAAGTTTTTCTAATCTTGAATGTAGCACTGAGACACCTTTTTGCATTTTTGTATTTTCATTAAAGCATTGTTTAGCATGTTTAAGACTTTTCCTCATAGAGACTTTTGGCTGCTGCCTACAATGTAGGTGATTTCAGGTTTAACAGATCTTGTGTAGGCTAAACCTGAACCCACACAGATGCATTCCAACAAATATAAAAAGTAGTTACACATTAAAATGTTTCTTAAGTGGGTTTGGGTAAAAAAAAAAGTGTGTACCAAATATATATGCAAATATTTCCAGACAGACAGAGATAAAGTAGCACAGACACACTTATATATCAGTCAGCCTAAATTGCGAAATTTCTAAAACAAAGTCTCCTCCTCTGTCTTTTCGTCTTTCCTGACTCATTTTGTCTTTCTCTCACCTTCCTCCAGTTTATAATCATCATTCTGTTCGTATTGGCTGTAATTCTTCATTTTGCACTTCATGGCCACTTTAGACATAAAATAAATCAGTGAGAAAAGGTTTGTCAGTGCGAAGCAGCAAGATATTGAGATCAGGCCTCCTCCACCCTCTCGTTTCACTGTGACTGCTGACTCATCATCTCAGTAGTTCTCCCTCATCCTCTATCAACCTTCAGCAGTCAGCCATGTCTCTCTTTTTAGTTGCACTGAGCATGGGATTTCCAGCGGGTGAAACCTAAATACGCTGATACCGCTGAGAGTTAACACCAAATCTTGTTCATTTACTCCCACACAAACACATTAAATGGGAAGGTCGGCGTTCTGTGTAGGAGAGCAATGAAAGAAAGAAAAAGGAAGGAAGGAATACTGGATGAAGGGAAGGCAGGTAGGAAGAAAGGACGTAAGGAAGGATAGAAGAAACAAAGAAAAAAGGAACAGAAGGGGTGGAAAAGGCAGAAAAGAAGAGAGGGAGGAGGGAAAGAATAAAGAAAAGGTTAGAGGAAGGAATGAAGGAAAGAAATAAGGAAGAATGAAAGGAGAAGAGAATTGAAGAAAGGAAAGAAAAAGGGATGTAACTAAAGGAATAAAGGAAGGAAGGACAGAAAAAAACGGAAGGAAGGATAAAAAAGGGAAAAGAAGGGGTGGAACAAAGGAAGTATTAAACCTAAGGAAGGAAAGGAGACATGAATTAAGGAGGGAAGGATGAGAGGAAGGAAGGAAAGGAGAAATGAAGGAAGGATGAAAGGATGAAAACAAAGAAAGAAATAAATGAATGAAGGAAAGGAAAAATGGAGGAAGAATGTATGAAAAGAAGAAAGGGCAAAAGAATGAAGAAAAAAGGAGGAAAGTAAGGAAATGTAGAAAAATAGAGGGAAAGGAGAAAAAGGAAGGAAGGAACAAAGCAATTAATAAAGTAAGGAAGAAAAGAAAAATTGGAAAGGTGGATAAAAAGAAGAAACAAAGGGAGGAGGAAATGAAGGAAGATAAAACAATCTAAAGAAAAATGGAAGGATGGAAGAAGGCAGGGAACAAATAAAAGGGGTAAGAAAGGAGGAAGTAAGGATGGATGGAATGAATAAAGGACGAAAAGAATGAAGAAGTAAAAGAGGGAGGAAAGAATGCAGGTGGGAAGGAAGGAAGAATAAACAGGCAGAGAAAGGGATTCCTGGGACATTTTCTAAAGTGCAGAGGTGTTTCAAAGCTAAGAGGCTCACCTACACAGAACCGCGGATAGAACGAGTGGAAGAGAGAGGGAGCGAAGGATAGAAGCGGGATGAAAGATGACATTCCCACCCACCTGCGCTCTCCGAGCTGCCTCGTTAAGGTGCGTATTTGATGGCTGTCGTTATCATGCAAAAAAGCAGGAGGAAAAAGAAAGAAAGGAGGAAGACCTCAGGGGATCTCATTTCTTGCACTCTTTCAAAATATATCACACATCCTGCGGGTCTACAAACACAGCTGGAAGATGCAGTACCCTGTACAGAAACAGGGGGCAGACCTGGGCGAGAGGGGGAGGACTAAAAAAACACACACACACCGTGGTGGGAGAACAAGACTACTTCGTCGCATTCAAAGCCACAGTAAACCACCTCTGTAGCTATAAAGAACCCACGCTGTTCTTGAATGGAAAAGAAAGTGTAGGTGTTCATGCGAATACATATGGAATTGTTTTCTGAGAGGTGTGAAAACAGGTTTCATACGAAAGCCTACAGACTTTGACATGCAAAAATGTGGACTGTACTGAGTAGTTTAGAAAGGGTTAGGGTTAATTTCATGTGACCAAGGACATTCGTTTTCTTACCATACACCAGCAGTGTGTAGTGGTCGGCTGCACGGCCGTAATTATTATGGGCCTGACAGAGGTAGGTGCCATTGTGTGATTGGCTGAGGCGAGACATTTGGAGAATGTTGCCCGTTTTCTCCGCCCTCTCAGGAAGAGTGTCGTTCACTCGTGACCACTGAATGTCACGTGGTCTAGAAAAGAAGACAGCAAAAAAAAACACATTAAGCAATCAAGAATTTATCAAAGGAGCAAGGCATTAAAAGAAAAGTGTAACAAACAAATCTTCTTCAAATAATTAGGCACCAGGGACGAAAGACAATAGAAGACAGATTCTATAAAAAAGGATGAAAAAGAGATAAAAGGGTTTGGGGGAGGAAAAAAAAACAGTATTTTTGTTGGGTTAAAAATTTAAACAGCCATAAAACAAATAATTTATAAAAATGTTTATTTATCTGAAATAAAATTATCTGTTATTTGTGAAAGATAAGATTTGTTTTCAGAGTTTGTTAAATTAATTAACTATTATTTATTATATTTATAAACCCCAGTTAATTTTATCTCTGGTGAGCTTCTGAAGTATGCATCTAATGGACACATTTCTAACCCATCCTCAGAGAAGAGAGGATTTGTGAATGGCAGTGAAGTGATACAACTGACACTATTAGGTCACATGATAACAACAACATAATGTGGTACATCTGGATTACGTTCATACTACACACATTAAAACAATGTCCTTTATAATGGTTGCAAATGAATTACTTACTAATCCAAAAAAGTACCTACTCGAATGCAGTTTTGGACTAAGCCATTCACTTGTCTCTTTCCTAAATGTTTTTGAACGAATCAGTTAAAAGAATGATTCAATGACTCACTCATAAAGAGCCATTTGTTTCATTTGTGAACAAACACACAACACATATATGCATCATTCAAAGACAAAAAGGGGTTTTCAAGCATCAAACAACTAAAAGTTTAATACAGCTTAAATTTTTCCCCATGTTATTTTTTTGAGCAAAAAAAAAAAAAAAAAAAAAGACTATCATACATTACCATTATTTACATTAGACACCCACTACAATGTCATTAAGTGTTTAAAATAAGTTTGGTAAATATACCAAAAAGCTTGTCAGGCCTATCTAGAACTAGAATCAGATGACATTATAAGACTCTATTTAAGGATCACAGTGCAGCCCTCAAGAACTAATTTACTGTAATTTTGAATATTTACCAGTCTTTGCCACTGTCCTTCAAAACACTAGGTTTTACCACTGATCTATATAATGGCTGGATTGCTCATTGAGTTCTAAACAGCCAAAACCTTGGCCTAAAATCACCTGATTTGAAGCGTATCAGTCACACTTGATTTGTTTTTATGTTATGTGTATGTAAATTAATTATTACTTCAGATGTTATCTGCAATGTTTATGGTCATTTGGGGCAGGATAAGCAATATATTGAAATCGTTTAGGTGGGTGTGTCAGCTGCATATTTGCAAATGGATTTGGACATACAACAAATTTTACAATACAAGCCTCTGTTAATATTGCTCTATATTGCAATGAAATTGTATTTAAAGTTTACAATAAATCATCTTGGAAATAAAGCTTCATGTCTTTAAGTCTGTATCATATGTAGTCAGCATTATTTCTTTGAATAAGTTATGATTTTTTATGTCCTGATGGAGCAACATTTCAGATTCTTCAAAATCGTGCAAATTCTTCGGTATTTTACTAGCATTACTGTTTCCACAGGAGTAAAATGTTATGTTATGTATGTTTACTTAATTATTAATTTAACCAATACTTAAATAATGAACTGCTTCAAAATGCATGCTGTTAAGACATCATTGTTGAAACCTTTGCAGTTGGCCTATTGTACGAATAAAAAAAAATAAAACAACATAATTACATAAACAGTGAATGTACAAGGGGAATGACGTATACAAAGCATAAATCTTTATTCAGCTCTTTGTCATTTGAAATTCATATATCCATTCTTGATATTTTTCAAAGAAGAGAGGAGTGGAGAAGAGAGGATAGTCCTAGCAGATAAAATCAGCCAGACAGAGACAAAAGAGCATGAAAGGAGGAGATTGCCTAACACACACACACACACGCACATGTTGGTATAGGTGGTTTATGTTTTTAAAGCCTTTGAATTACGAGGAAACAGGAAATGTCCTCATAAACCACCTTTAACACTGTAATACCTATGTCATACCCATATCATTATACAAATTTGTGTCCTCATAAACCATCCAAACCGGTGAACACACACACACACACACAAACAGCTGCGAGGTGATCCACAGCAGCAGGAGATAAATGGAAACTGAAGGACAAAAAGCCTGAGGCTTCAGTTCTGAGCCCAGCGCCTGTGAATCGCCTCATCCCTCATCCACCCTGGCTGGAAGACAAGTCTACGTCATCACCGTAATCCCACAGGACACGTTTAATTACAGCCCTCACAGGATTCAGGGTACAGTACCACACACACACACATGCTCTCACATACATATGAGCACAAATGCCGAGGATGAGCCAGCCAAGTGCGGAGGAACAATAAACACACCCCTCCAACAAATGCAGACTGTGTTTAATTGGTGATTAATGTCGGATGAACATGATCGTAATGGCTTTATAACCAAGCAGCACAACGCAGTGTACTGTGAGTTCAGTTACTGTAGAGCGGCATCTGGATCCATCTCTCATCCCTCCCATCAATACACTCATTTATCTCAACCTATCCAGAGAGCGGTCTCTCTGTGGGTGGGCAGTCTATTCTCATTTCTCATCACTGCATTCTGTAATCTTCAAACATGCCCCTACAATTAAACATTTACACATTTGACACTCTCTTTTCCCCTACCATATAAATCAAGTAGCCTTTCATTTCTCTTTCCTAGCTAAAATTCCTCTAAGCCCATCTTTCTTTCCATCACTCAATCTGTCATTTCCCCATTTCAGCGTGGCAGCTCAAGCGTCCTCTCTATTTCTCCATCTTTCATTTCTGTAGCGGTCCCTTACGAGGCTCTGGAGAGGTTTAATGGCTTTCTGCTCACAGCTTCTTAGGGAGAAGAGGCTCAGTGACCACGGGAGAGCCGCAGAAAAAAGATAGACTAAGACAAACATGCCTTCTGATGGAAGAAAGTGTCTGTGCTCACTGTGACACTGCTGAGGTTGACAGAAGGACACTTTCTCCTTCAATATAAGATGTTTAGTGAGGTAAGAGAGAAATATCAAAGAGGAAAACTCTGAAACTTCATTCCACATTTACCAAAATTGGCAGAAAATACTCAACTGCTGGTGAAGAATTGTTTTTCATTTAAATGTTCACTGATGTCTTTTTTAATTGTTCACCTTTTTATTTTATTGTATACTGTTATTATTTTTATCATAACTATGACCACCAGCACTGCCATATAATTTTTTTCTTAAAACAAAATTCAAATGATTTTTTAATATGATGTTATAAATAAAAAATAATATTTATTAATAATAATGCATACTGTATTTTTATTACTCCAGTCTTTCCTGCTACTTCTAGTTAATAAAATAAAATATTTATTTTATATTATTTATCAATAAAGGTAGTAATTGTACAATTAGTTTCATCTTGTTTTATTTTACTACATACTGTTATTATTTTTTATTACCTCAACCTTTACTGCAAAATTAATTATTCAAATAAATTGATTTTTAAATTATTAATAAGTAAAGGTGGTAATAATTGTTATAAAATAATAATATACAATAAATTTGTATTTTACTTTTCTAGTCACTGCTTTTATTGTGTACTTTGAAATTAAAACTGAAGGGGAAATAATGAGAGAGAGAGAGAGAGAGAGAGAGAGAGAGAGATGGGAGGAGGAACAGAGGACGGAGTCAAAGTTGTTCTTCCTCATGTACAGATGCAGGATCGTCTTTGTTCTGAGCCGTTATACTTTATTGAAGCTGGATTGAGATGATCATCTTTAAGCATTTTGGAGTGTTAGAAGATAAAAGCTGTTCTTGTGGGACCAGTTCAGATGATTCATTTTTAAAGCACATGTCGAAACAGAAATTCACACGCGCTTTCATATCCATCAAAATGTCCCACACGCAACCTGACAGATACATTTCCAAAGAAAAGCACACATGCTCTTGTACACTCACAGTGGGTTGCCGGTAACAGAGCAGGTGAGACTGAGGGAGTCTCCCTCTCGGAGGATGCCCTGAGGGGGAATGATTTTCACCGTAGGAGCAACTGCAGAGATAAAGAGAAGGATAGAGAGAGGGAATAAAACAAGAAAAAGGGCTCTGTCACAAAGTCTAGTCAACACATACTGTGTTCAATTGCAGTATACTGACTAAAATGGAACTTCATAAGTTACAGCTTTGGAACAAATACATTTCTCACTCACAACTAAATGTTGCTCTGGACTCACAGTTGATTTTAATACAGTCAATGCAAATAATATAATAATAATTATAATTATAATTATAATAATAAATAAATAAATAAACAATTAAAATTTTGTTCTTAATGGGATACTCCACCCCAAAATGAATTTTTTTTTTTCATTAATCACTTACCCCCATGTCGTTCCAAACCTGTAAAAGCTTAGTTCGTCTTCGGAACACAATTTAAGATATTTTGGATGAAAACCGGGAGGCCTGTGACTGTCCCTAGACTAGACTGCCAAGTAAATAGCAGTGTCAAGGTCCATAAAAGGTATGAAAGTCGTCATCAGAATACTCCATCTGCAATCTGGGTTATATGAAGTGACGGGAACATTTTTTGTAAGCAAAGAAAACAAAAATAACGGCTTTAATCAACAATTCCTCTTATGCTCTTCTGTATCATCTATGCCACAAGGACATCCTTGTGGCGTGGATGATACAGAAGAGCATACGCAGCATACAGTGATATGGAGAGACACAGAGGAGACTGTTGAAAAAGGAATTATTGAATAAAATCGTTATTTTTGTTTTCTTCACTTACAAAAAGTGTTCCCGTCGCTTCATATAATGTAGATTGCACATCTGATGGCAGATGGAGTATTCTGATGACGACTTTCATACTTTTTATGGACCTTGACACTGTTGCCAGTCTATGGGACAGTCACAGGCCTCTCGGTTTTCATCCAAAATATCTTAAATTGTGTTCTGAAGACGACTGAAGCTTTAATGGGTTTGGAACAAAATGGGGGGAAGTGATTAATAACAAAATTTTCATTTTGGGGTGGAGTATCCCTTTAAATACGTTTTTTATTATTTCAAGTTTAATTATGATCTATTTATTATTCCCTCATCAAATGGGAACTCGCACTGCGTCCCCTAGAGGACACTCTGGGGAATGCCAAAGTGTCCTCAAGGGGACGCAGTGTCTTGTTCCCCTACTCGGGGAACCATGGTTACATGAGAAAACTGAGACGTTCCCTTATCGAATGGGAACTCGCACTAAGTCCCCTAGAGGACAGTTTTGGGAAACTTCTCAGGGAACCATGGTTACATGAGTAACCCAAGACGTTTTCAACTATTTTTATTAACTATTATTCCAAGGTTTGGGGTACTTAAAGTAATTTTTCACAAGAACTATTAATAAGATTAATAAAAAAGCTATCATAGCAATAATTAATTTTTTAACATTTTAATGCTAATAATATTTCATGATATTACTGTTTTTCCTGTATTTTTGATAAATACAGCCTGGGAGAAGCTTATGCTTCTTTCAAAAAAAAAAAAAATTGCATAAAAGTGCTTTTGAAGTGTTGCCTATTGATGCAGCTCACTAGGTTTTGGAACAGAGCAAGTGTCTCAACACATTTCTAGCATGTGTCTGATTTAAACTCACTGTGGGTACAAACAGCAATACAATAAAATTCATTTGAACTTGATTGTCTTTTTAGAGAGTAAAGCCCTTCTGATTTTTACAGCAACTTTACGTGAGAAGTCCTTGTATAAAGTTAATATTAGATCTTTCCACAGTATTACACTTCGAGTGTTTCTGTTTATACTGTGGTGTGATGTTTAATGGGATACTGTTGTCTTCTCGTCCTTTATCATCACAGGCAAGATGTAACACAAACAAACAAACCTTGTTAGAGGCTTGCCAAGTGAACATTTTTAAACAGATGGGGCTTCAGCGAGCTAATAACAACCGTTAATCAGTCTAATATGGCGGTAGTCATGGAAACGTGACGGCATTGTTGGCTCACAGTGAACGTCCAGGCTGTAGTGACGAACTCGCTTCTGCCCCACGAGTGCCGGGTGAGATGCCTCACAGCTCAGCGCCGCTCCGTTATCTTTCCTCTCCACGGGGATACGGATAGTGTTGGAAACACTCACAGTCTTGCCGTTCTCCTGCTGAGAGATCACACCTGAATGAAGAGAGAGGGATGGAAGAAAAAGAAATCAGTTTGCTCAAATTTTAACAATGTATGTTCACGTTTCAGCCAGACATTATTTGCACACCTTTCGTACAAATGATTACACGCTTGCCCTCATTAGTTGAAACAGTATGAATTTGACGCACTGAGCAAAACACCTTCCTCACATTGATTTCACAACTACAGAACAGACTCTATTATCCTTCTGAGACTATTAAGTTTTAATTTGATGATAAAAAAACGAAATGACAAGGGGCGAGTGAAGGGCAGTAATTGGATGATGAAACAGACAGAGGGAAGTTAGGTCTATAGAGAGTGAGGTCAAACAGAGTTTACCGATTTATGAACAATATTTATGAGGATTATCGTAATTATGGGCTTCCAACTTCATATTTACCAGACAGTACCAATAAATTGACTATTGCAACGCCATATAAAAACAATCAGAATGGCAGTGGCAAAAAATAATGATCTTTACCCATTTTGTTGATATGTAATTTTATACTTGCTTTGTGTTTTATTTTGAATTTTTTTTATTTTGAACAATGCAGCAATCAATTATCATGCTGTCATCAACATCAAAGCCAAAAACAGATCCTCTTTTGTGAGTACTGCTATAGAAACAAATAATTTCTGAGTTTGAAGACGTAAGCAGCTTAGAGAAGATTCTAAAACAACACTTTACAATAAGGCTCTATTATATTAAGTATCATTAACTAAAAATAAACCGTGCCGTGGGGATGACAAAATCTGGAAAAGAGTTTGCATTTTCACACTTCCGGTTCCATCATAACAAAGTTTTTTTAATGGGTTTTAAGTTAAATGCCTAAAATAAGGTCTGAGGTTAACATAAGCTCAAGATATTTTCATGCTTTATTCTAAACATAAAATACATCAGTAATATCTAATTGTGATTTTGTGTAGCCTTTACATTTTTTATAGCTGTTTTAAACTATATGTAGCTTACATTTGGCTTTTAGTTAGGCTTCAAAATTCATGAAAGTTGTCATGATGAACAAAAAGTATGAACCATAAATATTTATGTGTCAAAGAGTTTGTTTTCTGCAATAATCTAAAAGCCAATGGAAAAATCCTATTGGGTTTTTGTTGAGGAAACTAGGATGATGCTAACTTGAAAGTTCGCCTAAAAATATATAACAATTGGAGCACTCTACATTTTCACAGCTTTTGTTAATTTATATGTTAATGTTAATTTATAAATATAGCTTTGTTTATTGTTAAATCATGCTTGATTATTATTCATTAAGTAATGATAATGTTTTAACTAATCACCCTAGGTTAATATTATTTCAATATACAATGAACACAATGCATCCACTTAACTTACAATGGATTATATTTCCCATAGTTATAATTTATTATAAGTATCATATCTTGCCATTGTTAACTTGTTACTTTACTTAAAACAGACAAAGACCACTTATAAATAACAACAGCAACAACAACAGCTATATTAATAAAAAATGTTTCTTAAACAGCCATAAGATCAGATATCTGATCAGATGAATGTGTAATATGGCACATTTGATTTTAACTGTTTTTATTGTAATATCAATAAGATACTGTACAGATCTTAAATAAATAATGTCAAGATATGAGATTTATAATCCATTATAAATTAAGTGGATTTACCATGGCGTTTATTGCATGTTATAAATAATCATACAGTACTTCATAGAAAGTGTTACCGATTTTTAAAATAATAATACTAATATTTAATAATATTACTGTTTTTACTGTATTTTTGATCAAATAAATGCAGCCTTGGTGAGCATAAAGACTTCTTTCCAAAACATTAAGATTACTAAATGCTGTAAAAGTACTGTTAGTAATGCATTCACTAAACTGAACATTTTTAAAGTGTTATCCAATCTCAGAGTTACCATTTCCCAATAAAATGACATAAACACAGCATTGGTGTAACCGCACAGGCCAGTTTTTTTTAATGTTTGTGTCACTCCGCTTGTCTGTGTTAATGGCGTTCCAGGCCAAAATATGCAAGTGGCTTTGTGGAGCTGTGTCATTTTTCCAGACAGGCTGTCAGCCTGTGTGCTACTTGTGTGAATTAACAGCAAATTTTGTCTGAAACATGTTACCTGACATAAACTTGTTTATATAACTCTTACTTGTGTGATATTGCTTAAATAACCTTGATCAGGCAGACATTTAAATTATTTTTACTGAAGCGGAACAGCGTTGGGCTCAGAAGTCTAAATTCAAACTGAGCCCCGTCTTCAGACAGACACTTGTGCTCACAACTTTATATTCCAACAACATTGATAGCACGCCAAGCCTCCAATCTCACCCTGCACTTTCCTTGCCTCTTTTTATTCTGTCTCTGTGTCTTTGTCATTTTCTGTCTCCATGTTTTTTCCCCTACTGGAGCCCAAAAAAGAAAAGCTAAAACAAACAGATAGAGCAAATATGATGGCAGTGAGAAAAAGAGGGGAGAGAAAGCAGGAAAATGAGAGGTGGAGTTGACAGAAAAGGAGGAAAGGCACAGATTGGGGACGCACCTGGATCCAGTTCTGTGGGAGGGGGGGTGTATGTGACAAAAAAACGTTCATCTGCACACATCCAAAGAGACACAGATGGACAGATGCATTTGAAATTCGATAGCGTGTCATAAAGCAATAGAGGGGAAAATGTGCCAATGAGCAAACACAAAGGGGAGAGGAGCAAAGCGTATCTTCCTGGCTGTCAGAGAGATTAGTTAAAATGCATGACATTTACCGTGAAGACAGAGAGTCTGACAAAGAGACAAAGCGAATATGCACACATGTGAAGGATTTTGTAGAAAAGCTGACTTTGTATATGTGCTTATATGTGTCATTCATGTGTGTAAGTGCATGTATAGAATATAAATGTGGCTGCATTGAATGTGAAATTACTTTGTGATTCAAACCCACAAACTCACAAATACTTGTGATTAAACTCACCTGCAATTTCTCGGCGGTCTCGAACCCAGCGCAGTGTGGCTGGTGGTTTGCTCCGCGGGGACAAGCATGTGAGTTCCACCTCTCCACCCTCCACTGCCTCTGTCTTCACCTCCACTGTAGGGACCTCCGGGGGTACCACCACCGACAGCGTCGCCACCTGGTGGTGTGTGTCATCGGTGTAGAGCTGACAGAAGTAGCCGCCCTCGTCAGATACACTTACATTAGTCAACGTGATCCGCACCAGGCGCGGCGTGAAAAGAACCATCTGAAAACGGTCGTCTTTCAGTGCTAGAAGAGAGAGAGTAAGGATAAGTAAGGATAAAGGAACCCCAGGATACGCAAGTTCAAATTAAATTAAAATTGAGCCTATTTGCTCTCTAAATGCATCCTTATAGTCTTATTTTGAGCAATTTCAATGGTGCATGTTATTGCAAAGAAGAAAATGTGTCTTTTTAATTTTTAATCAAAATGGAATGACTTTCTCTTTCCCTGAAATGACTTCCCTTTTCCACTGACGTCCAAATAGGCATTTAGGCATTGTTTTAGCAATCCCATTTCTAGTTTTGCTTTATTCTGGTTTTTAATGCCTTCTTTTCACAATGATTAAAATCAAGTCAAGCTCATTACATAAGTAAAATGGGTTGTGGTTGGCAATTGACACAAACTTAAAGTAACAAAAGTGATCAAAAGTGACAGTAAAGGCATAATATGTTTCTATTAGAATGATTGCTTAAGGATCATGGGACACTGAAGACTGGAGAAATGACTGCTGAAAATTCAGCTTTGTCATCACAGGAATAAATTACATTAGAAAATTTACTATAATAGAAAACAGCTATTTTAAATTGTAATGATATTTCACATTATGACTGATTTTACTGTCTTTTTAATTCAATAAATGCAACCTTGGTAAGCATAAGAGATTTCCTTCATAAACAATAAAATTTTTAGCTGGCCCCAAAAATTTTAACAGTAATGTGCACTTTACATCCATGCTTAAATATGGCTATTTTCAATTGTTTAGTTGTCAGGACTTTGTCAGGATAGTTGTCTACTATCAAAAGGGAAGCTTGTAGCTTAACTACTTCTAATTCGTAGTAGTTTGTTGTTGGCAAGTTACAGTTTTAACTCCTCCAACTCAAGAAAAATAACACAATAAAGATCAAAAGAATGGAGCAACATAAAACGGAGAAGATGAAACGGAGAAGAAAACAAAAGACGAGGGTTTTTAAATAGCATCTCTCACAGAACAGCTGGCAGAGAACAACACATAAATACTGAGGGGAAGCAGAAAACTGAAGCATCGAGAACTAGTGTTAAAAATGATTTGCACTTTGAAACCAAGGTGAGAGAAAAATCAATTGTCAGAAAATAATAATAACAAATAATGATGCCAGTTACAAAGGCTGGATGGGCCTTTTTGGGATAAGATTCACACAAACCCATTTTGTATTGACTGGCACTAAAACTCCTTTTCTCCCTACTTCCTTTTAGAGCTCTTTGTCTGTGGCCGACTGTGCTCTGGAGATGCGACACTCACAGATAGCAGCACGACACACTGGACCAATAAGATGATTACTGATCTGAATGAACCCAGACTACACCTGGCTGCATTTATCTAAATAAGAAAATAAGTGATTGAACAAATTACCGTTTGAATGAATGTGAGTGAGTGAGTGAGTGAATGAATCAATGATTCAGTGTTATATTAAGGGAGTGATAGTGATACACTGAGTACGGTAAACAAAATGAATCTGTCAGTGAATGAGCAAGGGAATCTGTGAATGAGTTGTTTATTGATTTAGTGAATGATACACTGAACAAAGGAGCAAGTTACTGAATGCATGAATAAATTAATGAATGAGTGATTGTATGAACCAATGATTGAATCAATGATTCAGTGTAGGGATGTTCATTTTAACCGGTTAACCGTTAACCGACCGTATGAATTATGTCCGATTAATACAATCAGTTAGACGTTTCTTTATTTATTTTTTAGTAACTGATCAAACTATTTTTAAAAAAGGTTTGCTGCATGGTTAAAATATGCTATGTGTATAAAAAAAATAGGCCTAAAGCCAATGCAAAATGTTTACAAATATTATAATTAACACTGTAAACATAGCTAGGCTATTTTAGTTCCCTTCACTCCACAACAAATCCTTTCAATTTAACAGTATTTAGAAAAGAGCTATAGCTATATAAATGAAAAGCCAAAAAAACCTGAAACTGAAACCAACGTTGAGTCTCTCTTTCGACACAAAATCAAATGTTTCCGTATTTGCGATGTATATGAATGCCAAAATATTATTTATTACAAAGTTCGCGTTCCAATATCCACGTAAAACTAAATGTTTTGCATAATATCACAGAGGTACGGTGATAACGCTTAACGGCACAGATTTTACTAGTGTGATTTTCAGTGATTTTTCCATATGTTTGACTGACTGTATTTTATTATGATAATGAGCAGGCTGCATTGTCAAGGTAGCAATGCTTAACTGTGTTTTTCCTTCTAACAGTGGAAGCAACTATTACTTTTAGTCATAAAGATAATCAGAATTGTAAAAGGTTTGCCTTTATTTGTGTACATTTACAATAAAAACAAATCTTTGTGCTTTTGTAAAATAAGCCTAAAGAAAAATAGGATGCCGCTTTCTGCCGTCTGTTGTCCTTTGTCGCAGCACAATAATGAACCGAAACTCTGCATGCTAGGCTACTTGTTGCACAGTTTTTCTATCACTTTCATAATTTATTATTTAAGTAAAAATATATTTCTTGTTTAGGCCTATTTATTCGTTATATATATGTATATATATATAGCCTAGCTTTATTATGTTTTTCTCTGCTCGCAGAAGAGCTGCAGGTGCGTAATGTGATATGATGTGAATCCTGATGTTCTGTTGGTTGCTGCTTTTTTTTGCGCATGTAAAATTAATCCCTGGGAAACAAATGTTAGTATTTTTAATGGGTCACAGACACTTATACTTTCTAATTCAATTCTAATTTAAATAATCTTGCCAGTTAACGGTTAATAACGAGTGTTAGTTGTCGGTTAGGAAAAATACCTGAAATTAACATCCCTAATTCAGTGTGTTACACAGAATGAATGATAGTGATAAGTGAATCACTAAATAAAACAGTCTGTGAGCAAGCAACTGAATGAATGAATGAATGAAAATTTTATATTGAGAAAAAGAGTGATACATTGAATAAACCCATTGAATGAATCATTGATTCAGGATGTTACATTGAGTGAGTGATAGTGATACATTGAATAAGTGAATCACTAAATAGATCTGTGAGCAAACAATGTTTGAAAGTGAATGAATGATTGAATCAATGCTTCAGTGTGTAACACTGAGTGAGTGAGCCATACACAGAGTAAGTGCATCACTATATTAATCAGTCAGTGAACGAGTAAGTGAGTTGGTGAATGAGTTGTACATTAAGTGAGAGATACAGTACAGTGAAAAAAAGAGCAAGATAGTAAATGAATGAGCGAGTGAATGAATGAATCAATGATTCAGTGTTACAGTGAGTTACTTAATTGTACATTAAGTAAGTCAGAGTGATACATTGAATAAATGTGTAAGATGTATTGAATAAATGATTAAATGCATGAACAAATCAACAAAATACATTGAGTACTGGATGTGAATTGCTAAAACGAATAGTCAGTGACAAGCAACTCAATGAATGGATAAGTTATATACTGAGTAAGTAAAAGAATGAGTGAGTTAGTGAATGAATGAGTGATAAAACTAAATGAGTGAGTGAGCCCTTTTGCGTGATGTGTATCTTCTCACTCGATCCATGTTTCACTCGACGGGAGTAAAAGAGCCTCACTAAAAGAGATAAATGCCTTCACTCATGCTAAATGGCAGGGAAATGTCAATGCATTGTCCAAGCCGGTGTCACCTTTAGTCACGCCTCATTTACATACCTCACAGATCTGGCCAATCTGAAGTAATCTCATGGAAAGGGTGCATGCTGATAGGCTATTGTATACATGACCGCTGAGGGATATTTACGCCCTGCTGCCTGCTAAAAGACTGTTATCGGGATTCATTAGTAAGCAGAGGTTTTCATTTGTGTTTCTCTGAACATATAGACCAGGGCACTCAAGCTGTAAGGGCAACCTGGATCTGTCATGACCGCACCGATATTAAAAGTCTAAAAACTGTTAGCAAAAAGTATGTCTGGAAATAGTGGTGTGAATGGCTCGAAGAGAGGTGATTTAGCTCCTACAAAATGGCCCAATTACGTGCACTTATAAAAGCAGAGATCACGGATACTAATTCAGCTTTTAGCTTTTGTGGTCCTTTCTGTTTTTACCAATTTCATTCTTTTTCTCCATTCCCTTTTTTTCACCGAATTAAGTAGGCTTTCTGAGTCCTTTTCTGAGGCAAGGGTTACAAAGGCAAGGATGAAAACACATTACATATCATGTTAAACAAGGGGGACAGAGACTCATCACTTAAAGGGATTTCAATTTTGAGTGATAGTGACGGCTGCGATGGAAAAAACAAAGGTTATTACATAAAAGGATCTTTAAAAAGAAATTGAAATAAGGTGTAATCAGTTAAAAAGGGTTTCAGAAAGACTGATGACGCCAGTATAAATATATTCCAAAGATGATAAAAGCTAAGCAGCATGAAAAGAGACTGCTCCACTGCTAGCACGGACACCAAGGTTGTGTTTAACATATTTACCACTTACCAGCGCTACAAGAGAACCATTAATGTATATGGAATGTGTCTGATGAACTTAATGTCAGAGAAGGAGTGCTCAATAAGTTAATTCTGGTACTTTTGCTAAAAAAAAAAAAGGAAAAGAAAAAAAGCAGCAGCTGCAATGTAATAAAAATGGGGAAGAACTTTAAAACGATCATTATGAAACTTTATATGATGCTTAGCAGATGCTACAATCTGGGGAAAAAAGGCTGTCACTGGGACAGTAGCTTTTCAAAAGATACTAATATGTACTTTTAAGGTAGTAAAATGCACCCTTCAGGAGTAAATAAGGTAATAAGGTGTACCTTTACAAAGGGTACCATCTCAGTGACAGCTTGTGACCCTTTTTTTCTGAGAGTGTATAAAGGTTTGTTCGTGTTATTATGAAAGACTGTTTCCACAGTAAATAAAAAATAAATAAAACAAGCAATTATGATATTAAGTTTAAAATGAAAAAAATATATATAATGTCACTTATGAGACAGTTACAGCTTCTAGAAAAAAAGTCAACAATGTGACATCTATCCATTGCAACCTGCGAAAAAAAAGTCACATTGTGAAATATAAAGGGATTCAATTGCAGAAAAGTCACAATTTTGAAGGAAATACAAGAAAAAAGGTTGCCGTTACAAGATAATAAAGCCATATTGTGATATATAAAGTTGCAATTTTCAGTAAGCTACAATTTTAATTATAAGATTTTAAGTCTATATTGCGAGAAATGGACATATAGTTAAAATGAAGTCAGTTATTAGAATTAGTCATATTGGGACATATAAAGTCAAATCAAAATGTAAAAAATAAATCAAAATAAACCAAAATAAAATTTTATCTATGTGATCACTGATAACTATGAGATGAATTAAATGTTAAGCATTGTATAAGGCAATGAAGTTTTATAATAAGTTTATTATAAGAATGTTTAACTGTGAAATATGAAGACACAACTGCAAGTAGTCAAACTTTTTATGTACAAAGTGACAAACTCACAATTAAAGGATATAAAACTGAGAATGAAGTCAAGTTTTTGGAGATATAAAGTTGCAAATACAATAACCGAAGTCTCTTTTGCATGATATATATAGTATATAGTCACATATAGTCACAATTATGAGAAATAATTTTAATTTTGAAATATAAAGTTGCAATAAAATATCAATTGTCAGTTGTTGTTGTTTACATTGCTTAAATAAAAGAAAATATCCTGTGCATCCCAGCAATATCTTCAAGTCTTCAAACTAATCTTCTTAAGTAATGTGTGCCAATGAATTTTTAAAAGATCTGTTAATGACTTCCAATGAAGCGGTGTCTGCGCTCACCTCGAGTTCCATTGAAGAAGAGTGTTTGTCTGCGTGGGTTCTGGATGACCACGATTGAGCCGTCATAGTTCTGGAGACGACAGGAGATCTGTGCCGTCCCCCCCTCCAGCACGGTCACGTTCTCAGCCTGCACGGCCTGCCCCCGCGCTGAAAGAAAGAGGGGTAAGAGAGTTAATGCAGAACTCTCATTTTGTGAAATTAATCATTTCTGAAGATATTTTTTGATGGACAGAAGGAGACAAGAAGGCACATGGAGCAATTTTGAAGATAGAAATACCTCTGTGACCAATTAACACCTCGCTCACGCAACTACCTTTGTGCTTAGAAGTGTGAACTATGCAGAAGAGGAGAGACAGAGTGAGTGAAAAAAGCAAAATAATGAGAGACTGACAGATAGACAGAGACAGCGAAAGGAAGAAAAAGAAAGAAACGGTCCTAATTAAGTGCTGGAAAGACCAATAGTATCGTTATCTTTATCCATTACTGTGGGCTGACACACTTCTCTCTTCCATCTGCTCGGTCTGACATCCAGCTCGTGAAAGCGCCAGTAATGACGGCTTTTTTTTGTGAATGAACTCGGATCAGTCATACGCAGGGAACACAGAACATCTAATGGCACTTTCACTGCTAAATCTAACACCATGCCTTAGTTGAACGTAACATCTACTGCATGTTCTGGGCAATGCTCATGTATTGTTGATGTTTATTTTAGCACAGTATAGAGGAGGTTGGACATGAGGTCATCATGGCTGGCCCGTGCGAGCAAGCTGCAGGAAGCCTCAGCACATCATTAGCTGTGGTCTTCGTGGAGAGCCTGTCTCTGGTGGACTGTAATGATTCGCAACCCTGACACCAAGGCACCACATTCTTCACCAGAACAGACTCGATCTGATGACATCACAGCAGATCAATAGGGTAAAACTGTCACAGCTGCTGATTCACTGCGACCTGTCTTCTCCATCGCTCCACTCACCTAGCTAGGACAAGATGTCAGACATGCTCAGACTGACATGTTACAGACATGCTGTATATAGCTTAAGCTTGGAACAGTTGATGGAGTACTGTGTAGGTGACTCATTTCACACTATAATAATAATAATAATAATAATAATATTGAGAAAGTGAAGGGTCTATAGGCACTTATGTTCCAAGGGTTTGTTTTTATTATAACTCACCCCCCCCCTCCCCCGCCTTCCTGTTATATAAATATATAATATATATTATATATAATCACGGTAAAACTGTCTTGGAAACTTTTCCTCACCAATTTCTAATTTGTTTCTGCACGAGGGACAACTGTCCCTCAGTGTCATTTCCAACAATTTTGCCACTAGTAAAGTTAGTGTACTACTTGTTTACCACATTTTTTATATGATGGTCACATCAAAACTGTCTTGGAAACTTTTCCCTATGAATTCATAGTTTATCTTTACCTTCAGCTCAGATCAGAATATAGAAATTAATAATAAAAAATATTAATTAAACTTATTTTAATATTATTTTAACTATCATAACATAAAAAGTTACACAACTGTAAATTATTTCAATATTTGTTATGTAAAAATATTAATTTATACTCAAATTACAACTGTCCCTCTGTGTCATTTACACCATAACCAATAATTTTGCCACTGGAAAAGTTAGTGAACTTGCGCAGGATGCGCTGTTTTCTTTCAAATCAAAGCGTAAATATACATAGAAAACAAATCCTTGTGGTGCGGCTGAGGCTTACGCTGCCTGCGTACAGCTCATATTTGCCAAAATGGCTCTATGCTGATGTGGAGTGACACAGAGGAGACAAATTGTTGAATAAAGTCATTGTTTTGTTTTATTCACATACAAAAAGTAATGTTGTCGCTTCATAACGTTACGGTTGAACCACTGAAGGCAGATGGACTATTCTGATGATGCTTTTCATACTTTTCTGGACCTTGAAAGTGTATTTTACTTGGCAGTCTATGGGACAGTCAAAAGCCTCCCTGTTTTCATCAAAAATATCTTAAATTGTGTTCCGAAGACAAACAAAGCTTTTACGGGTTTGGAACGACTTGTGATTAATGTGACAAAGTGATTCATGCCAAAATTTTCATTTTGGGCTGGAGTATCCCTTTAACAACTACCTTACTAACTATCAATAAGCAGCAAATTAGGAGTTTGTTCGGGGAAAACTCTTGGTTAATAGTGATTCTAAAGTGTTACCGAAATATTTAATGGTGTGTTTATGCTACATAAAATTCTTAATAGCTATGAAATTAGCCTTAACAAGAGTTGGCAATTTTATTCCAAAAATTTTATTTCCACCACAGTGGAATGCATGCATCAATGCACTTGAGATGTGACGGAAATGACAGTGTGATGAAAATTCATGACTTTTCATGACTTTCTTCTGCAATGCATGTTTATCCAATGTTGTACCATTGCAAGTGTACAAATTAACCAAAAATATTTTTATTTTTATTTTTTTTTCCATCAGGACATCCTGTTTATAGACCAGAGGCAAAACATCTCTTAGAGGAATGATTAGGATTACTATGGAGTTTTTTGCTGAAAAGAGACAAAAGACAAAGTTCAGGAGGGAAATATAGGAGAGTCTATAAAGGCGCTAGAAGGCATCCTTCATCACCTGTTGGCCCACTCGTCTGGCTTTATTTAAGTTTAATCCTGTCAAGCTCTATCCATCTAAGAGTACCCTTGTCTTAAATTCAGCGTGGAGGGAAAGCGGGTAAATAAAACATTGACAGGTGAGGTATTGAGCTGAAATCAGGAGGCAAGAACAGGGAAGAAAATGGGAGACAGTGACTGAGGACGTCCTGGAATTTTGCACAGTTGCCATTGTAATTGTAGTCATTATTATTTCTGTCCTCTGCATCAATATTGTGATTCATATCACGACAATCAGCACCGCCATTGCTATCCCAATTATTATTCTAATGACTGTTATTACTCAGCACTCAGGCGTCCGCAGACTTGGCCGCCATTGTTTTAATGGCTCCTAATTGTTCCAACAGCACTATACATCAAGAGAAGGTCTGTGAATGCATGGGAGGCAATTAAAAACCTAATTCAAACCTAACAGAACTCAAACAAGTGTGGCCAAATTCCCAACAAAAGTAGCTAAATGTGTTTGATTGAGAAGTCAAACAAAAGACGGCTAATTGAGCATCCGTTAAATGCACTCCGCCGCACGCCAGCTGACTCCTCTTCATGTAAATGACCGAAATGAAGGGACGCGAACGGGAAAACAAATGGCATGGAGGGAGGGGAGGGTGCCGTGACGCCAATACGGCATTCGAGAAACTTGCCAACTCGCTGACGGGATGTAGAGGAAGGCACAGGGCAGGAGAAAGACAGCTGCGGGTTCATTTGCAGCTGTCAGGAAAATAGCGGAGGGGCCGTCAAGTCCGCTACACAGGCTTGAGCAATACAACTTGCGTGGGAGTCGTATCTGCATTGTGGGCATGGACGTTTATGAGCACCGACGACAGGGCGAAAACATCAAGAAACTGCAGATGGATTCATCTTGACCCTATTGCAATCAAACCATAATAAAATACACAACATGCTCACAATTGGATTAGGTGTGAAATTGAAGAGATCGATAACAGGCTGGCGTACTACTGGTGCTATGAGAAGCAAATAAGTAAAATTGGTTGGAGGGGTGGTGGTGGTGGTGGGACGTGGAGAAGAACTTCATGATTTGGCCAGATGAGGGCGATGTATCAATACACACAAATTGTACAAATCCTTATCCTGAAGAAAATAGGTAGAATGAGCGAATAAATTAAATTAAATTAAAGAGTAAATAAAAAATATATAAATAAATAAAATTCATCTAAATACATATCATGACAGTTCAACAGTAGAGTAAGATGAGGAAAGCTTACACTCTTGATCCTAGACTTAATGGTTAATATTTACTTTTTATCTGAACATCAACATTTTTTGAGGTTTATTCCATCTGAAAAGTTTTTTGGCTAATAATGTAATTGTTTATCATTTGATAATCGGGAACTGTGAATTTACATTATTTTAGGGATTAAGTTAATGTATTGTTATTAAGTGTTTAAAATTAAGTTGTTAATGGAAGATATATAGACACAGTAACTCATTTAGATTTGTACAGTAACAAATGTCCTTTTTGTTGTAAAAACAAGTTAAAGATAGACCCTTGGTGTTTGATAAGTTTACGATGAGTAGGGGGTCATTTTACCTGTTCACCCAGGAACAGTTCACCCAAAAATCAAACCAATATGACTTATACTTTCTTCTGCAGAACACACACACAGAGAGAGAGAGAGAGAGAGAGAGAGAGAGAGAGAGAGAGAGAAGAACATCTGAACTGTTATTGTCCCTTCAATGAAAGTCAATGGGATTCAAAACAACTGCTTTGAACCCCAGTAATTTCCAACATGAGGGTCAGGAAACAATGACAAAAAATTCAGTTTTGGGTGAACTGTCCCTTTAAGGTAGGGCATCTTTCCCTCTACTTCCCTACTAAGAAAGCAGCTGGGAATTATGGAGGTGAGTTCAATTTAGTGACTTGGTAGAAGGCCAGATACAGAGCAGGCGTATGAACAACTACCCTGCTTGAGATTAGCTAGCTGAATTGCAGTGTACAGTGGAACCACCAGACGCTCTCACACACAGAATGTAGGCATAGACACACACACACACACACACACACACACACATTTATAACTCTGAAATGAATAAGCAGACAACCAAGCAGAGATGAGGACATCCTAAGAGATCCATGTCAAAGTTTAACCATACTAGCGCTGTTGAGACATTAAGATGTCCTTTGATTCTTTCCTTTAATCCAATTTAATTTCAGACTTTCTGCTTCGCTCTGTGAGCACCTGATATCTTCGTAAGTCATGAGTCACTCATCACAGTGTTTTATTTTTCCAGCCATGATTCTCCACAACCTGAAGCTCCCAGACGTCACCTAACTTGATGTCTCAGGTAATTAGTGAGCAAGCAGCTTTGGCTGAAAAGCTGACGGACTGAGATTCCCTGCTTCTATATCTTTATATATCTCTTTCTTTCACTCTGTGGTGTAAAATTAAAACTATCTCTCTGAAGAATCTTGCTTTATGTCAATCATACGTGGTTAAAAAAACATTCATGCCATAAATAAAACATAATCCCTTGCAAATCCCCTCTCTCCTTTTTATCTCAATCTGTCACTCTCTTATTCCTGGTCTTTCCCAGTTCCATCTCCCTGAGAACCTTGTCTTTTCTCCAATCCGGCATAGTTCTATCCCCTGCCCTTCTTTTCTTTGTTCTTTTCTTTTCCCCGCTTTCTGCTCCTGTCTAAAACTCATAATTCCCTCTCCTACCGCATGCTTTTCCTCACTAATCTCATTCTCTTCTGCTTTTACACCTACACAGTCTCCCCCACCTCCTCCTTAACATCAAACCCCGTCTCTTTCCTTCATTTTCCCCTTGTTTTTCTTGTCTGCAGCCCCTTAACCCTCACACTAAGCTACCTTGTCCTCTGGAACTTCATCTGTCACTTGCTTCCTCTGGTTTTCTCCTTGTAACCTTCCCTAACTTTTCCTCCATGTCTCTTCTACTTTAAATTTTCTTAACTTTCCTTTTCTTTATCTCCCTACCATGGATTCTTCATCATCTCTTTCGTGTCTCTCACTTTGCTATCTCTCCGGCAAGGGGCCTGTTTATTTCCATCTCTCTCCTTCAGAAATGTGATTTGCTTTGCAGCTCAGTCTCGCAGTGTAATCATCCTGCTTTGTCCAGGCGGGCGAGAGAGAGTGGAAGAAAGGAGGAGCAGAGGGAAAATGGAAGGAGGGAGTGAAAAGGACACGCAAAAAGCAAAGAGAGGAGAAAATGGACTGAACATCCATCTCATGTCTCTTTGTTCCACTCGTCTAATTACATCCATGTTCTTGCCTTCATATATTCTCTCTCATCCATATCCTTATTCTAAAGCTGCACAGTACAAAATCAAGAGTTCGTTTAACATAAAAAATAATGAAGGACACGCAAATGGCTTTCTTGAATGCATTTACTTAATTAGTAATTATTTTAAGTAAATGTCTTGACTGAACTGGAAATGTCGAACTGGAATGACTTAAAATCTGCCATCATTGTAATAATTGGCTATTTAGATTGAAGGTTCATGGAGTCATTTTTTCCCTTCATTAAATAGTTTAACACAAAGAACTGAATAGACATTTTTTTTTATATAAATTCTCCAGACATTTCAGTCACCTAAAAAAAGAAATTTAATTTTATATGGAGCAGGTTTACCATTTCACCATTTTGAGATCACATGACCAGCTGAATAACACTCAATGTAGTCCTGCAACATCACTGTTAATAGACAATTTTACTTTTGGAATCAAAATTGATACATCCACACCACTAGGTGTCAGTAAAAGGCCCAAATGACAATGTTAACAAAAAAGTTATTGTTTCAAGATTATGTATCAATGGCAATGCTGATTGTTTCCTCTATTGCTATTGGTTTAAACTGTGCAATTTTAAGCGCTTCATCGCATTTTCTATGAGAAAAGATTGTCATGAAGCACCTCAACAGGGGTAACTAACTGATCATTTTAACAGAACTAACTTGAATACCCATTTTTTCTTCAGCTATGCTTTGACTTAAAGGGATAGATTGCCTACAAACTAAAATATTTAGTGAAAATAAGACACATTGAAAATCGTCTTTTTTTCCATACAATGAAAGTCAACGGGGTCTGTTGCTTGGATCCCAACGTTCTTCAAAATATTATTATTTCATGTCTTACAGAAGAAATGAAGTCATGCAGGCTTGGAATAACATAAGGATGAGTAAATTGACAGAATCTTCATTTTTGGGCATACTATTCCTTTACAAAATAGGAAGCAAAAGAAAATATTGGTTATTTTCTTACAAGTATTTACTGATCTAAGATTTTTTTTAAAGTGTGTCCTGAATCTTCAAACATTTTTCTCTTCATTGTTTAATTTTTTGTTCATGATGTTTATTCTTTCGTCTCCTGTTCCCTCGCTCCATCTGTGATTTCGGGAATTTACAGGGCAATTACACCAGGCTAGCCTGGGAGAGTTAGCCTATGGCCAGCGCAGAAATCCAAACAGCCACAATTCTTTGCATCCACAAACTCATCCTGTCAACCTGGCTCCCATCCCCAACAGCATCTCACATTCAACTGCTAGAGAAAAAAATGCTTTATTGGTGAGAATCACATCTCAGCTTATTCTGCCAAGTATCAATGGCAATGCTGATTGTTTCCTCTATTGCTATTGGTTTAAACTGTGCAATTTTAAGCGCTTCATCGCATTTTCTATGAGAAAAGATTGTCATGAAGTGCCTCAACAGGGGTAACTAACTGATCATTTTAACAGAACTAACTTGAATACCCATTTTTTTCTTCAGCTATGCTTTGACTTAAAGGGATAGATTGCCTACAAACTAAAATATTTAGTGAAAATAAGACACATTGAAAATCGTCTTTTTTTCCATACAATGAAAGTCAACGGGGTCTGTTGCTTGGATCCCAACGTTCTTCAAAATATTATTATTTCATGTCTTACAGAAGAAATGAAGTCATGCAGGCTTGGAATAACATAAGGGTGAGTAAATTGACAGAATCTTCATTTTTGGCATACTATTCCTTTACAAAATAGGAAGCAAAAGAAAATATTGGTTATTTTCTTACAAGTATTTACTGATCTAAGATTTTTTTTAAAGTGTGTCCTGAATCTTCAAACATTTTTCTCTTCATTGTTTCATTGTCTGTTCATGATGTTTATTCTTTCGTCTCCTGTTCCCTCGCTCCATCTGTGATTTCTTGCTCCTGTTCTCCCTTATCTCTTCCCCTCACCATAACCACTGCGCTCTCTTTCTTTTGACCTTCATGTTTTACGCTGCTCTTTTCTTTCACCATATTACGGCATATTACTCTCTCCTCACTCCATTTCATCCTCTTTTCCCCTCCATCCATCTGTTCGTTTCTCTAGACCACTTCCTTCAGGTTATTCTGTCCTTGGTATCCTTGGTTTCTTGATGTGTGTGTGTGTGGACATTTGCTTGTTTTTTTGAGCAGTACTGAGTCCCGTGTGTGTTCCTGACACACTGTCTTGAAGCACTGCAGAGACATTTACAGTCGGGCATCACAAAGGGGGCTTACGGGAATTTTACAGGGCAATTACACCAGGCTAGCCTGGGAGAGTTAGCCTATGGCCAGCGCAGAAATCCAAACAGCCACAATTCTTTGCATCCACAAACTCATCCTGTCAACCTGGCTCCCATCCCCAACAGCATCTCACATTCAACTGCTAGAGAAAAAAATGCTTTATTGGTGAGAATTACATCTCAGCTTATTCTGCCAAGGCTCTCTCACTCACACACATACACACATGCTGGTGCAAAGAATGGCTTTTTGTTGCCGAGATTATGAATATACAACAGGGTTCAAATGTCTGAGACCACTGAAATTGCTTCTATTTAGCCTTTTTCTATTTTAATAGTTTTTTCCATTACAAATTATATTATCAGCGTAACAGTTGAGTGAAACATTGAGTTGAAAATGTAATTTAATGACTTTCAGAATGTCTTAGCATTTGTACTGTATGACCCGCTTTTGCTTTAATGAAAGCAGCACTCTGGATCCACAAGTTTGTGTAAAACCTCATGATCAGGTCCTTCAGAATTGTCCAAAGCGCTAATTCTACTTCACTGGATGAACACCTGACTGTGGATTACAGTATAAATGTCACCAACTCTTTTAGTGACCTAGAAATAGCGAAATCGAATCTGAAATATTATAAAGGAAGTTATGCGAAGTATACATATTGTATACTCACGTATGTTGATATACACTGTACTACAGAGTAAACCTCAACTGCTTGATTGCTTGTATTGTCGCAAAATGTAAACTATATCATCGCCCAGTTCTAATCTGCTAAAAGCAATTATAAAGCATAAACATATTAAGATATTATAAATATTTATCTCATGATTTTCTTTAAAACTGCTTTGAAACGGTGTATTGTGAAAAGCACTATACAAATAAACTTCATGATATCAATAAGCTGATACTGACTTTCATGGTATGCAGATTTTATGCAGATTCATTAATAACACTAAAAAAGTCATAAATGCTACAAGTGAATTTAGGCATCCCAACATTATAATGTACAGCATGGACTTCAATCTGAAGTATCAACCTGAGGTAGTGAGTCACAGAGAACAGGAACAAAAATGTCCTTGTTGAGCTATAAGTGCACATACTCTGGGAAAAACAGCAATTACACCATAAAATGGCCAATCTCGGTTTTCCTTGAGGTTCCTCTTGAATACATGTTCTCTTTAACTGCAAAAGTCCCAGAGTGAATTTGAGGTTATCCTCCATAAACCACTGTCATATCTCCTTCCTTCATTTTTGCCTTTCTGTCCCTACAGAGTTTATATTCTTGCTCATTCGTCCCGTTCTCCTCATTGTTATACTGCCGTTTCCTTCCTCCCCAGTGTTCTGCACATTTTAAAGGTTGTATTAACAATTCCCTCTCAACTTCAGGCTCTTGTTTTACCACTCTCCTCTCTTCCTTTCTTTCTACAAGATGTCTGATCTCTGTGAGTTTTCCACATGCCATTACTCTTCTTTGTTTCTTCATCTTGCTCTTCCTATGTTGACAAGTTATACAAGTTATTATTCATATAAATTAGGGCTCACATGACTAACCATTTTACTAGCAGTCAAAGAAGTAGTCAAGTGTTTGCCTTCAATAAATAAGAGGCTGCATAACTCGTTTCTGCTAGTTTCCACTTTTTCTCAATCATTTTGAGAGATACAATGCAAGAAAGACATTAAACCATAGTGCATCAATTTTCCTATTATAAAAATTACATTTAAATGAATGAATAAAAAATTAATTTAATATTAATTTCCTATTATTAAATGTATTGCCATGTTGAACTTGCAGCTTTGTAGGATCACAGAACTCACTCCTCCACAGTGATTAAATTATTATCCAATCGCATGAGTTTTATCACTGAGGAACTATGTAAATGTATTTTTACAGATCAGAAACAATTACCATCCGAATAAGGTGGCAGTCTAAATTTGGTGAATTCAAGAACATCTGGCTGTTTTAACCTACTCAAGTTCACCTACTCAGATGTCACAAATTGATTGATAAGTGACTAAGAAGTAGTGCAGAATCTGACATATTTCAAAAGCTGCATAATATTACAATCGTGACACCCAAAAGATGGTAATAACCTTAAAAAATAATTATGAACAATTATTGGTAAATGGCTGATATTAAAATTCTACACTAGATGAATGAATGTGAATAAATAAATAAATGAATAAATAAATGCTAAATGTGAATTTGGCCTCAATATTGAGATTTCAAGATTAGCTAACATTTCGATTTAACAGTGTTATTAATTTATTGGTGTTTAAGTGAGCGTTAGATTATAGTAAAAGTAATGGGAAATGAACATGTACAATTAAACATCCAAAAACATTATTTAGTTCATTGATAATTAAAAAGAAAAAGTGTTTATCTAAATTGCTGCAGCAATCTAAATGTGGTCAATCTCACTGAATAGAATCTGTCATCATCTACCCACCCTCACATTGCTCCAAGCTCATATGCCCTTTTTCTGGTGGAGCACAAAAGGATCATTATCAAAATGTCAAATCATTTCCATACAATGAAAATGCAAGTTGATTACTACAGCTGTCAAGTTCTGCTGCAATTTTGCTTGCTTTATTTCAAAAGAGCCTATTAGGTCGGATTTGAATGTCTCTTTGCATGTCAAATGAAATATCTGTTCTATCATTTACTTATCCAACAGGTAATTTGTAAAACAAAAACAACAACAAAAATATATATATATATATATATGTACATTCTTGCCTAAAGCACTGAGTGAGTCAAGACTTCCACTGGTGCCCATTTAAAAAAGAGAAGGAAAAAAGCACATGACGCCACTATTTTCCATCTTTTGTCTTTGGTCCATACTCCTCTCTGATCCCTCAATCATAAATCTGTCAGATAACTCTGTCTCTGTTCTCCTCTCCATGTATTCTCTTTTCTTGTCACACACGCATCTCTTCGCTCCTTCCCATAAATTATCTTCCTCTGAGGCAGAGTGAGGGGAAGGACAGAGAGAAGTGTCTAAGGAGAAGGGGACCGGTGAAAATAAAGAGGAACAAAGAGGCTGAGACCGAGATGAGAAAGAGGAAGAGAAATGAAAGAACCTTTGGGTTTCATAAGGTTATAGACAGAAGGAGAAAGATTCATTTCAAGGTGTGCTGAGGAACGAGACAGATGGAGAAGTAAAGCAAGAAATGTGACAACTCACGGCAGAGGGAGAGCAGAACGAGGGATCGCAGCAGGAGGGATGGAGTGGAGGAGAGGAGGAGAGATCGCTGGCCTCGTCTCATTGTGTATTGAGGCTCGGTAGCTGATCAATGAGGCCTCTGTGGTTGATGACTGCACAATTCAGCACACGCTACACAGCTGAAACCGCAGCAAAATTACTACACTAAACACCAGTGCTCTTTAAGTGCAGGGTTAACTAAATCACTTTAGCGGCTGCGTTTTAATCCTCAAGCAACTAATATCACATGCGATAACAACCAACCGAAGGCGGCTAATTAAAACAATCCTCCATGTTTAAGAGTGAAAAGAAAATCCTATCGTGTGGCAATTTCCACACTTAACTTTGCCGTCAAAACACTTATTAGCACTCAAAGACTAAGCTCAAATGTTGCAAACACTAATGGAATAGTCACTTTTAGATAATATCATACTTGTTATGCAGAAGGCTGTTGTGTTTATATCTGAAACGGTAGCCGGCTAACCACATCACAGATTTGAATCCCACAAAAGCTTTCGCTAATGAAATTCTTGTTGTTCTCCTCACACCTTTGTGAGTTTGTTTTTCTCTTTCGTGGTGAGGCAGAGCCTGCTGACATTCACCTCGTCATAACGCACACCTCGGTACCAGAAAGACACTGTGATACCGCAACCAGACTCTGGCTCACTGAAACAATTATAAATCAATGCGCTTTCTAATCTGCAAACTGTTTTCACCAGATTTAAATTGAGTATTCAGACTATAAGAAGTTAAACGACCACATTTGCGCGACTATAGAAAGGGCTGCACGCAATAATGGAAGTACAGGTAGGCGATTAATGATGTGTTTTGCGTCATATAACCAAATCTATAACCAATCTGACATGGAATTGAAGTTGAGATTGGATACCGCACATCTATGTATGAAATATTACAAGGTTCTGCTCTAAAACACTGAAAACCATGTATAGTAGGAACTTGCTGAAACGGCTCAGAAGTCCAGAATGATCCCTAACAAAGAGCTATATGTTATCACACCGTGTGCGCAGGTGTCTTAAAGCCCAGAACAACCGCTCATACTAGTGTTCTAAGTACGCCGTGATACTGAGCACAGCCGGGATCCTCACTAACACACACAGTGATTGGCAGGGCTGATATTCACTGTGTGGGACCACAACTTCAGATCTGTGCCTCAGGTAACTGCCTGATTCCATTCGATTTTCCCCAAAGTCGTCACACAACTTCCCTACTTCCACCAAAGTTGAGTCAAAGTTAATCCATCTCTCCTTTCCTTTCTTCCTTCTCTTTCTTTTTTGAGCTGTCCATCGGTGGAAGGTCCTCTAATTCCTGCAAGTATTGTTTATTTTCTTTCTCTTCTTCTACTCCAAAACTCCTTGAGTAATCTGCTTGATGTTGGTGTAACCTCTCCTAAAACTGCACTGACACAATTTGGGAGAGAACCCTTGTATATATACTTGAGTGTGTGTGTGTGCTGGCAGATGCATATCCCACATATCGTTATTTTGGTAAAGGGCAGGGGAGGGTAAGATTCCATAATAGCACTCATTCATAAAGCAAAACAATCAGTCAGTCAGTAAGCTTCGTCTTTCAGTCTCACTTCTACAGTTGGTTGTGTTTTGCTAAAGCTCTCTGGGTCAGCTTCTTTCTGATCAGTCTTTATCCGTCTGGCATACAAAGAGTGTTCACAAGGTCACGAGGGAATGTTCTAAATGAATGCGTTTTGTTTTGCAACGTGCTGTAGATTCTGTACTATACTAAGCTGTGTGCACATAAATGTGTGTATTCATGTGTGAACAGTATCCAGTGTGTGCATACAGGACTAAGGGAGAGGATAGCAAGATTGTGCGAATGTGGACAGACTAGTCAATTAGTTGATTGATTCAAAGAAATTCAATCCAGGTTCTGCATGAAAAAAGTCCATCATCCATCCATATATACATCTACAGTACCTGTCAATCTACCTACCCATCCATTCATCATCCTATCTATTCGTCTACCTATCTATCCGCCTAACCATCCATCCATCATGTACCCATCTATTTCCCTACCTACCAATCCACCCCATCCATCCATTCACCTATCTACAGTGGGTATAGAAAATATAATTTGTAATAAAATGATCTCATTTTGTTGCTTTGCAGCCTGAAATGAAGACGGACACAGTTTTTGTTTTATCAAGCTGTATTTACTCAGTGCAACTTATAACATCCAAGTGAAAGATATAACACCAACATGTCAGAAAAACTAAATAGAATCACTGAGTTGGAAAAAGGATCACCCCCTTGTGTGAGTATTTTGTTGAACCACCTTTTGCTTTGGGGGGGGGGTCTAATGCTATTTCATGCATTATTTGTTATTTATACTGTTAAAGAGTTGGATTCTCATGCTAAATATAGCCAAAGTTAAAAAAAAAAAATGACTTGGATGTATGACAGAATATTTCTGTGCCAAATACACTCCTTCTGGGTTCGAATAAGTATCTGATGAAAGTTTTTTCAAGCATGGTTCTTCATGACATTACGATGGGTGGATTTCTTTGTATGGGCTCTTCTCCTGGAAGACTGCGTGAACACAGAAAATAGAGCGAGAATGCGTGCCAGTCAACGTGCTTCATTCAGGTTATTGAAGTCGTCGGCAGCACTGCACTGGACTTGCTCTAGAAGAATGTCTCCAAAGAAGTGTGTTTTTGGATGTGAGGGAAAGATAACCTTTTTCAGCTTCCCAAAGAATTAAGGGAACAGTGGATGCAGTTTGTTTTTCCGGGACAGCAATGGAGTTTCGCACATGTGTGTTTGTTCCCATCATTTCGGTGACAAATGTTTTATAAACAAAGCCCAGTTCGACACTGGATTTGTACATTGTTTAATACTGAAAGATGTAGCGGTCCCAGCGATAAAAGATCCCAGTCATGAGCTAAAATGGATGGTGATTAAACAGATGGTGAGTAAAACTGCATCAAATTTCGGTGTTTTGTTGGCAATCGGAATGTAAGTGTTTGGGACTCTTTAGCTCTGCCCACGGCATGCCTTCAGGAGCTCGGCTGTTTTCAGAGAGAATAGTAAAGCTGTATCATTCTTTAATAAATCTGATAAAACTAAAGACTCTTCAGAGATATGAAGGATGCAATACTACTATATAGGTACTCAAGATTGGGATATGTCTCTGTCTCTACTAACTTTGCACATCTAGACTTTGCAATATTGACCCACTCCTTTTTACAGAACTGCTCAAGTTCAGTTAAATTTGATGGTGACTGTTTGTAGACTGCAGTTTTCAAGTCATTCCACAGATTTTTAATGGAGTTTAAGTCTGGGCTCTGACTAGGCCATGCAAGGACATGCCCTCTGAAATAATTTGACAGTATTTGGCAACGTCCACTTAAGCTGTATTGGATTTCCACCAAACATATCTTTTGCTGTTGAGGCCAAATAATTTAATTTTACTCTCATCTGCCTCAGAATTTTTTAAAGGTGTGCTTTGGCAAAGCTTAGGCCCTGTCTACACGAATGCGGGTATTTTCAAAACGCAGCTTTTTCTATGTGGTTTGGCCATTCGTCCACACGCAACTCCTGCCAGGGTAAAGATTTTCAAAAACTCTGTTTGCAGTGTTATCATGTAGACTGTGAAACCAGAGATTTTGGCTTGTGATGTCAGAGCATGTGTAATGGAGGCCAGGGAGTATGTGCTGTGCAGGTAAACCTCACTCCCCTGATCTACTAGCAACTGACGCTAGTGGCTGCAGTCTTTAGCCTTCTTGTTAGTGTGTCCGCCTCCCATGCCGGAAACCCAGGTTCGAGACACACTCGGAACAAGAACGAGGTGTGGCGGTGTCTCTATTATCTCCGCCTACTGGAAACTTTTTCAGGATTCTGATTGGCCAACATCGCTTTACGGTTGAGATTATATCGCCACCTGTTGGCTTGGCATGTTCTTGAAAGTGCTTCATAGCAGGCTTTTGCGTTTTCATGTGGACAGAGGTTTTTTTAAAAACGGAGGAAAGAAAAACTCTGTTTATAAAAATACCTGTGTACGTGTGGACATGGCCTCAGTCGTGTGGCCTTTCTTGAGGAGTGGCTTTTTTCTTGCAACCGTTCCATACAAGCCACATTTGTGAAGAATTTGTTATTGTCACATGCACACAATGACCACTCTTTGTCATAAATTCTGGCAACTGCTCCAGAGTTGCTGTAGGCCTCTTGGTCGCCTCTCCGACAGCTTCCTCCTGACTCTTTCATTATTTTTTTCTGACATGTTGCTGTTATATCTTTCACTTGGATGTTATAAGTTGCAATGAGTAAATATAACTGGATGAAATAAAAACTGCGTCCATCTGTGATTATTTAAAAGGATGGTGATTTTTTTCTATACCCATTGTAGCTACCCCCCTATTCTTATCTACCTACATATCCACCAATCCACCCATCTACCTATCTATCCATCAATCCATATAAACATCCACCTGATCTACTTACCTATCTATCCACCTGTCCATCCAACAACATTCCTACATACCCACCTACATATCTACAAACCAATCCCCCTTCCATCCAACCACCTACCTATTATCCATTCAACAAACCTGCTTACCTACTTTTCTACCTTCCTATCTATCCACCTTATCTATCTCTGTATCTACTTACCCACCCATCCATTCACCTGTTTAACATATATGCTATATAAATACATGTGTGTGTGTGTGTGTGTGTGTGTGCGCTGGTAACATTAACACACCAACTAGTTGACTACTTTTCTGGATGACTCCTGACAATGTCTCTAAACAGCCACGTCCATCTGTGTAAAAATTGTTACTTTTGTAGAAGCACAGATGTCATTTAACTTCATCGTCTCACCCTTAATATGCTTTATTACTGCTGATGCAGCTGTGTGAATTCATTACAGTTGTGTTCAGCACGAGTCCACTCCCCTGCTCTTCCAACCTCATTTGCATCCCAATCATTTCATTTTTCATTGGCATCACACCAGACCCAATGTTGCAAAACACTTAAGGGACATGACTTAACAGTTGCATGAGGGTACTGTTAAAAACTCATGCATGCCTCATACACACTCTGCTGCTCGTGATACCATAGACATTAAGGCTCTTAAAACTTAATTTAGCACCAACGGTTCAGTCCAGGAAAGCCCGAGGCTGCAGGTGGGATTGTGGGTGTCCGTGGGTGCAGGAATCCTGGTGCATCAGCAGAAAAGGTGCAGAGTATTTTTGATGCGCTGATCCTATGTTCTGCTTATCACAGATTAAATTTGCGTTTTGTCCTTCAGGCTATATAATAATTTGTGTGGGTGGGGGAGTAGTGAATTTAAGTCTCTTGGAGGAGAAGAAGGGCGTAGAGTAAGAGCGAGAGGGAGCGAAACAAGTGCGCATGGCACTGAGTGTGTGTGTGTGTGGAAGACTTTCTTGGCACTCTTTCTCTCTCTCTTTCCTTCTGAGTCTTGTTGTTTGTTAGTGCCAGGCTTTTATGCCAAGCCGGCAGCCATTACTCAATCAGACAGCTTCCTGTGAGCTCTTCTCATTAAAACCTCACACGAACTCAAAACCTATGAGCACAATTATCACCCTTTATACAAACACACACACAAACTCGGAGGTGCACGCACACAGTTGACTAACAACAAAAATACAGACGAAACAGAAATCCAAGTCCTGCTGAATTCTCAATTTGTGGGATGCTATTAAAGCACTTGGAGATGAACTAACCCCAGTCACCCCTACACACAGGCTGTTTACAGCACTGAACACTTAAATACCCCTCTAAGAGCAACAACACTGTAACACTCGGTCTGAACTGAACGCTCCGAATCATTTCCATTATAATGAAGCTGTCAATACTGAAACTTTTACTAAAAATAAAAATTAAATTAAATAAAAATAATAAAATAAATAGTTTCTGTTTAAATTTCCCGAATGAACTGATTCACTAAAAATGAATCAGACTTATTTTAATTTGATCATTGCCTCAGGCCAGTAGGCTGTAAACCAGCATGTGAGATACAGTGTGACAAATATGATATAGCTGTTTTGTCATGCTACAACTGCTACATACTCCCTAGTAGCTTGTTACTGAAAAAGCAACATTATTAATATGATAAATTGCTTGTGATGTTCCTCATTTGTAAGTTTGTTCGGAGAAAACATCTGGTAAATGATTAAATGTACTCTAAATATAAGATACTCTACCATGCAATGTCAAAACCCCCACCAATTCTAAAACTTTTACAACTTTTGATTGAATTATGATTGATTTGATAAATATTCCATTGATATTTGATATCAGTTGTCACATTTTAACATTTGTGCATTTGCATTTGCACTGCAGTACGGTCAGGGTTCAGCTAGTAAGTACACACTCCTGCAGAGCGACAAACACACTTGAATAAAGTTGGTCAACAGGAAGGAAGAGTGTTCTCGCAGGTTCTGAGAGAGCCGGCCTGTGCTGTTTCTCACTTGGATCAGAGCCTGTTGAGCAGCACTGCATGTTGTTTATCAAAAGGAACAGGAGAACAAGAACGTGATCACCAAACTGTTTTCTTCATGCCTTCCCATCTCATCCCTATTCTGCCAGTAATCTATCAGCCCACAAAGGGACTATTTCTTTCCATACGATAACATAATCTTCCTTTTCTGTTCCTCTCTGAAAGGTGCCCTTTAGTGTCTCTTTATCAACAGTGTTTCTCTCTCTGTCTATCGCCCTCTCTGTTCACCGCCTTAGACTGTCTCTCTGTCCCTTTCTTTCTAAATAACTGCCAGTGACCTTACAGCAAGGCTTTGAACCTTGCTCTTTCTTCCTCCCTCTCCATCATTCTCTCATTCTCTCCCTCGCACACTCTCTTTCTCTCTCTCTAGAGCAAAATCACACACTCATCAGTTTTCCCTGCTTGGCTCTTGATGAGCAAAGTCACAAGGAGAATATTAATGGACTTCAGCAACCAATTAACACCTAACTCACATAACAACCTTTTATACAAGCCAGCATGCTGGGAAAAGAAGGAGAGAGGGCAACAAAGAGAGAGAGAGTGTGTGAAACAAAGAGAAAGCCATTTAATTTGACATTTATGCTGTGAGGATGAAGATGGTGGAAGTGTCTGAAAGAGAAAAGCAAAAGCAAAAGCCAGAGCACATGATCATGTTAAAACGAGACAGAGGAGTGGGATGAGGAATCATGGGAAGAAAATGTAATCACAATTTCAAGAGAATTAATCAAGAGTTGTGCTTCTAGACCTATCCAGACTGTTGAGAGTAGTAGAGTGATTAAAACGAGTTCATTATTCAACTTGCATAATTAAATTCCAATTCCAATTAAATTACGAAGAAAAATTATTGAAAGGGATCTTATTGCTATTGTGTATGTGCACTATGAATCTAAAATGAATGATCCAGATGTTAAGGAGGGGCATTCTCCAGAACACGTTTTACAGTATTTTTAAATAAATAAATAAATAAATAAGAAAATCAATCAATCAAAACTCCAGTTTTACATCTGTGTCCTGGTCATCTGGTATATTTTGCACTATTACCCACAGTCAAATGCATGCAGACAAAACTAGGCCGAATAGTCATTATAAATATAAAACGATGTATGTCATCCAGAATAAATATACAGGATGTGAATCTAAATATGGTGAAAAGTTCTGTTTGTGTTTTTTGCTGAATATAATGTATTTTCTTGGGTTCTGAAACCTATGTATATATATATAAAACAGAAAATCAGTAACATCTTCTCTGACCCAATACAAATCACAGTAAATCAAATTACAAAAACAAAATATAAATGGCCCTGGAATACTGAAAGAATAAAATCCAACCATGATACAAGTTATAATGTTATTGGGCTTCAAAACAAGATTATGAAATGGCAGAATATGTCGTCACTGTCAGAGACACTGAATACAGATTCACTTAATGCATCCTCACTGTCAGAGACGTATGACACAGATGCAGAATATCCCCAGATTCACAGAGATACAGAAATAGAGACAGTACTGTAAGAATAAGGTATCCGTAGATACACGGTATTGAATTAAAGAGTTAGAAGATTGGTGACAGACAGGCACTGAGCTTTTTTAATATATTGGTTGACTCTCTCTGATTTGTTACTATGGCTGTATATCAATACAGATTACCTGATTCAATTCGATAGTGATTCACAAGCTGGTGATTCAGTTTGATTTGATTAAATACGAATAAGTTTTAACTGAGTATATTTCAGTTATAATGTCCATTTTGTTGTCCAGTATGTCCAAAATGACCTTCATGTTTCAGACGTTTTTAAAGTGCCCATATTATGCTCATTTACCAGTTCATAATTGTATTTTTGGGGTCTCCTAGAATACATTTCACCTCTTTTACCTTAAAACTCACTTTCTTAAAAACCCAAGTCTGATCTGACTGCAGCTGACCTAGTCTGTTGTGATTGCTTCTCCACACAGAGAACATGACAGAAATGTAAATTCCTTACCATAATCGGGTTTTCAGCTATGAACAATATACAGTAACTATAGTGTCTGTTCATACAATGTTTTTTGCCTTCACAGTGAAATAGCATAGTCTCCTGGACATCGCGAAATCGCTTACCAAGCTGTTCTTTGAAGGCGGACCAATGCAGCCAGTGGGCGGGCATTATGCAAACATGAAATATGGCGACGTAACTAAGTCACAGAAATAATGGCAGGACTACAAATGAGGCGTTTCAGGCAAGTGTTTTCTGTTTGGAGAGATTAGCTCCTTTTGGTGTGCTTTGTAATTCTGCAGATCAATTACATGTAGAACTACTAACAAGGTGTTTCAGGGGTATTTTTTTTATTTTGGTTTGAATTTTTTTATTTTTGGCTTGGATTTTGATGTTTTTGAATTTGCAAATAGTTACAGTTCATAAGAGTCATTTGTACGTCATTGAACTACACTGGTTGCATGTTTGTTTTTTCCGTGCAGCTGGCAAAATCAACTTAAAGAGATAGTTCACCCAAACATTAATTCTGTCATCATTTACTCACCCTCACATTGTTCCAAAATTGATCTTGCTTGATTTTAAGAATCAATATTGGTAACATTAGAACAAATACCATTTTTTTTTCCGCAGTCCTAGTGATAACCATGCATTCAGCCAAAGCCTGAGTCTGGAACCTCGGAACATCATTAGATTTTGCTGTATTAGGGACATTACTGGTGCAAAATATACACCAGTAATGTGCTTTTTACACAATCACACTCACACTCAAATCACTCACATATTTTTGTGTGTCCAGCATTACAATTCCAGCGTGTCCAGAACATCTACATCCAATAAACAATGGACCAAAACTATCCATTTCCCCCTTAAATCTCAAAACACTACCCATACTCAATTATTCTCATCATGTCAGTGAGATGTGATACAATATTTATGACTAATATTCATATAATCATTGCTGTTTCTTTGTCAAATATTGGGTTGCCTAACCGTCACTTCATTGATTTGCCAACAGTGTGAGCAGTCACGGCCAAAGACTGAGAACTGAATTAAACTGAATTATGGGAAACCATCTCAGGGGAGAGTTTCATTGAAAGAGGAAGATTTCCAAAAACAAATACCTGAACCGAGGCCGAGACACAAAATAAATTTGGGTGATGTTGGGACAGTGGACAGGATGGACAACACCAAGTACATCATTAGCAATAACTGAGAGCTACAGCCGCTGGAACGGTCTAAAAAAAATAAGTCTGGAGCTAAAGTACACATCTTTAACAGTCCAACAGGCCATCTGTCAACTAAGAGGAACAAGTGAGGAAATGAGTGCTGAGGGAAAATGAAATAATTAGAAGGCCTACCTGCGGCGTTCATTGAAATATGCAAATCCATTTAATTTGGCTTTGATTTGCTCTGCTGCTCTCATTTCTAACTCACCCTCTCTCTCTCTCCAGTCATCGTCTTTATGTCTCCAGCTCTTCTCTCATTCACACCAGCCATATTAATGTTGTATTAATACACTGTAGGTATGTCAGTTCAATTACCGTAGTTCTGTACTGCCCATGGGCACATATGGTGTGTGTGTGTGTGTGTGTGAGAGAGAGAGAGAGAGAGAGAGAGAGAAAAAGAAAGTGGGTGATAAGATGTTTATGAAAATTGTTATGCCTGAATCATTGTTTCAAAAAGCTCAAACGTAAGATTTATAATCAGTCTCTCAGTGTGCATTCAGGTGAAACATATTTGGTAATGAAAATAGATGAGATTGTGTGTGTTTGTGTGAACTGGATGTGTGAGAGCGAGGCGAAGGCAAAGAGAGAGACAGATGTCTATGTAGATTACAGATCAAGAGAGCAACCTCACAAATAGGAAGCTGTCTTCCTTAAAGGTGAAGCGTGTAATTTCCGTGGCACCAAACATAATCACAAAAATTAATGTTATCAAACAGATTTACTCTTCCTGGCGCTTCTGGTTGGACAACCAATTGTCCTTAACACTATGATGCCTCTAAAGGCAACTGGCTCTTTTAACTGTAAGAAGTGTTGCGATTTTTTCCATTGTGTATGAGTGGGTCCGTCTCTATATGGAAATTAGTTATCCAGATTCACGTTAATTTGCATATTTAAAGATGCTGAAATATTTTAATGTTTTGGAAATAATGAGGAAAAAAGCATACAAGTTTATATCTGGTCACGTTTTTTTAAACGAACATCTCTCTCATACCAATAATGTTAAACTTGAGTAACAGAAATCACAGTTAGACAAAACTTGAACTACTGGGGACACATTTGTCAGGATGACAATATCCCAAGAGATGAAAACTATTCAGAGCAATGATGCACACAAAAGCACAAGGTGACATTCAACATAACACATAACTCAAAAGAACACCACCAATGCAAATAGCACCGTAAACAGTAAAACAATTGGTAATAAAGCAGTAAATGAGCACTGGCAGCTGCAGCCCTCAGTACCGCAGACAGACCTGTATTGAAGTACATTTGTGCAGTGTATTATTCAGTTAATTGATGAACAAATATAGTCTCATAAAAGCTAAGGAAATAACATTTACGGCACAGAAAAGACTGAAGATTTCTGGACTCACACATTAAACTGTGCCAAAATGTAACTACATGTCACGCACAAAACTAAACTCTTCCAAATCCAGCTTTTTTTTTTTTAAGTTTCATCATCCATGTTTCCTCTCTCCTATTTCAATCCCATCTTCCCTTCATCATTATGAGGAAGTGGACAGTTTCTGGGCAAGGTGACCTCAGCATACAGGTGCTCTTTGATAAATAATGCACTGTAGTTTTTACTACAGAGCTTCATGTCAAACTCAAGCTGTTGCTATCAGATAGTCAGCAGCCAAGAACACAGAACATCTTGGCTGTTCAAAAGCATTATTATCTCCCACCTACACACACACATACACACACACTACATCTCCCCTTCTGTGCTACTATCCCTATGTTTCGTCTGTGTGTATCTCTTTGCACCAAAGACTTCTATTTTTGTGTCTGTGTTTGTGTGTATTAATCACAGGGCTCATTAGCTTGCTTCTACATATAGAGCTCCAAACTATTACTACACACACTAATGAAGACTTTAATTTGTTTGTCCCATTTGACAAAAAAAAAAAAATGTTTTTTCTGTATATAAAAAGTGCTTATGTGTGAATTTAAACTCACAAACACCATATTTTTAGATGCTTTCATTAGGTTTTTATTATTAGTTCAACACACACACACATTTCTATGCACGTACACACACTCACAGATTCAAACAAGCTCCTAGCTGTAGGTGTGGCATCAATCTCTTTGTTTAATGCATTAAATTGTGCTGTAATTATAGTTATTACATCTCTTCTACTAGCATAAGCCAGGCAGGTAAATCCTTGCTATCTCTCTCTCTCCTCTCATTTGTCTGTTCTTTTCTCTCTCCCTCTTTCTCTCTTTCTTCATGCACAGCTGGGCACTGGCTGCATGTCATTCAGCATAAAGCACACAGTCGCCAAGCAACTGCCTATCAGCACGCTCACAAGCCTCTGTGCTCCGGCCACACACCAGCACTCTCGGCCAATCAGGTGAGTCGATCCCCTGAGTCGTTCCACAGTGATCAGAAAATACAAGAGCTCTGGGCATAATCTACAACATATTTCATTCCTTATTCATTTTTTTGCTTTTTTCTTCCAAGTATACAGAGAGGAGTGTCCGTGGGGACACTCATGCTTGGTGTCACTTTTTACTCTGGTGGATATTTCCCTGGGTAGGTTTAGTTTTGAAGGTCAGTGTCTGTGTATAAGCACATACATTAACATCTTGGCTGCAAAATAGCTGTTGAACATTTCCAACAACATTTCCATCGTCCAGTTAAAAGATTCAGGTCATTAAACATGCATTGGACTTTTATGGCAACATAATACAAGGACTAGGATGTAGTCACACTGCACTGTAAAAAAGCAACTACATATTTTCCAGTTGACAGGACTTTTTGATTAGTAAACAATAATATATGTGAATTACTTGAAACTACTTAAAAAACCCATATTAGATCAATAGAATTCTCCCAAATGCTGACCCAACTAGTCAAACACAGCTTCCTGAACAAAGAATTTCATATTGAGCAATAATGCTGAAATGATTTTTGAGTTACCAACATGCATTGCAGAATGAATGAATTATGTGGTTACTGTTACAAGATTATTGTTTGCTGACTCTTTGTACAACCTTTTAAAACTATAGCCCAGATATATTGTGTTTGTAAGATGACGGATTCTATATACAATGACGGATTCTAGAAATAACAATGTACTTCTAACACATTAAGTATTCTATAAAACTAAGCATATGCCACCAAAATATTAATTTATTGTGTTACTAAGAAATTTGATGAAAAAAAAAAATCTGCAGTTGATTTAATTTTTTTGGCTGAATGAGGCATTTTGCATTTAGTGAACAAACAAGTTCAAATTGACAAAAGAAATTAGTTTTACTAAGACAATTATTAAGACAATAGTTGAGAAAACATAAAAATCTGAATACATCACATTTCCCTGAACTGATACAATGTGCATGGGGTAAGAATACAAAAAAAACGTTTTTTTTTCAACAAATATTGCAGTTAATAACTATATTTAATGTCAAATTGATGATTTTTAAAACACTGGTGGTGCACTAATATTTATTATGTTATGGACGATAACAATAACCTGATAATTATTTGAAGTAGATGCTCAAAACCATCATACAAAACCTAGAGAAAACACTTATGACAAATTCTCTGTGTGACAACTAGCCCCAGTCTCTCACTATATAAGTTTATCCAGTTCTCCTCCTCTGCTTCCGGTTTATTCCATCACCCTGTCCCTCCATCCCTCCATCCCTCCCCCCTCTATCTCTCTCTATCTCCTCGCTGTCATTAATATGGCTGAGGTGTCAGGCAGTGGCTATGTTGAGCAGCCGAGTTCAGGCAGAGGACAGCGAAAGAAAAATAGAAAGACAGCAGCTGGTATGAGGTGACAAGGTAGAAACACACATTACAGCACATACTCACCCACACCAACTTTTTATCTCATAACCCAAACAGATAAATATATATAGATTTTCTGAACAGCAGACAGTGAGCAGAGCCACACAGAAATTTTGAATTACGCATCAGGCTTCACATCAGCACCTATACAGGACCTCATATATCTACGACAAAGAGCACCAGGGGCAGAGAAATCACAGCAGGATGTAAAATACGCTCACTCGTCTCTGTGCACAATCAATACTGCTTTACACACACTCTCAAGCTCAGACTGGGGCCCTCAGGAGCCCAGAACTGTGACCACTGTTATTGCTGAACCCAGCAACTGACTGTCAATGAAAACTCATATGAAGCTACAGTAATGATGCTGCACTCCAGAGAGAGAGCGGTGGATGGGGGGGACATCCATTAGGAATAGGCTAAGAGTGAGATTAAGCCAAGGAGAAATAAGATACCATGCATGAATGCTGCTGACAAGACCAGCTTAGACCAGAATGAATTTCCATGGTTAGTGTCAGCTTGGTTTTTCAGCTGGCGGATATCAATGGTGTTCACCTACACAGATGAAGCAATGCTGGTTGACAAGAGCTCATTGTGGTGAAGTTGGTTGACTCCCAGTTGGTTTGTGGTAAAGTTGTTGAAGTCTTGCTTGTTATGCCAATAACCAATAATAATGGCAGATATGACTCTCTATAGTAAATATACATTTTGAAATATTTTATATTTATCATCACTTTATATAAATAAATGTTATTTTGAATTCTGTATTTTGTATGTAAGAGTAGATATATAGATAAATACTTTAACATTCGCACCGACAGTGTGTACTAGGAAGTGACGTAAGCCGGGCGACAGCGACATCATTTGTGCGCGGCGTTCAACAATGAAAACAAATAAGAACAATGTTAACAACAGGAGGATGGAGGACGCTGTGATCGAAGCTGTGTTTTTGTTGTGTTTCGCAGGTTTCACAATAATGGACATGGAATGTCTACGTATACGTAAAGCGATTGAAAGAACAGAAAGGAGGACTAAGAATGTCCAACGACAATTGGCAGTGCTACATTTGCTACAAGTGCCTGCACTTCAGCGTCCATTCATCTATCGCTGTTCTCCAGACTTGTGAAATAAGTTGATACAATGATTACAGTATGTTTACACAGCGTTTTAAATAATGGCAGGTGAGGGCGTTTTTGTAAGCATCTGGCCAATCAATGTCTACTTACATCACATGTAGTACCAGTTGCGCTGGTTAGACCCTGCTCCAGAGTAGTAGCTAATTTGGTTCTTGAAAAAGGCAGTCTAAAAATCAACTAAACTAAAATCGCACCCAGTTCCAGTGGTGCGAAAATGCCAAAAAGTGGGTAGTTCCACAATTAGTTCTGGTACTATGAAAAGGTTCCTGCAGTGTGAAAGGCCCTATTAAGCAAAAGAACCACTTCTGGTAGTCCTACAAGGGCCAAAAATCAGTCTATCGGTCTATCACTAACCAACACAACAGCATCCGATTCTAGGGTCCAGAATACAAACCACAACAGATGCTTGTGACTACACATGTTGCTCTTTTCATCAGGGAAGGCTGAATGGAGGACATCTTGAGCTTTACTACTCAGCTCTTTGAAGAGTTGCTGAACTGTGTATTTCTCATTTATCATGCCATCACGAGTGCTCACAGCTGGCGAAGGAAGACAGAACACAAAAAAACAGCTTCAATTCAACCATCTCAACCAGTCTCAGATGAATGATGCCAGTCTGCTACAAGTAAGAGTAAAACAGCTTACTAAAGAAAAACGACACTACGACAGTTTCAAATGGTCATTTAAGATGGTCAGTAGTTCAGTTGAGAGGATCAGTCTTGAATGAACAACAGCAGGGAGCCAATTATATGTCAACATCTGGTGGCTCACCGATGAGTAATTGTTGAGTCACCATCCAGAGTTGAAGGAGATGAATAATCAAGTGTGTTTGTGTCTAGCTTCTTTCTCTCCTACTCTGTGATCAGTGATATTTGCATTTGTGTTACGCTCACAGTGAGTGTCTGTTTGTTGGCTCATAGCCTTTGCGTCTGAAAGCATCAGAAGCATCTCGATTATTCTGACAAGCAGCTTGCTGATGATGTCAAGCCCAAATTGTTCATATTGTTCTCTGCCCTGCCAGGCATTCACACATACACAATTATACATCACACAAACTCCCACATACATAGACAAGCCGACGCGGAGATGCAAAGAAATAAAGCTTGAAATTTTCAACATATTTCTCCTTTATAAATGCCCTCCCACACTCTTTCCATCCATTCAAAAGCCCTTGACCGCTGGGGCAAAGATGAATAAACACGCTGCCCCACACTCGGGTGGCTGTCAAAAGTCTCTCTCAGGTCTCGAGCACACTGACAGCATTGTGTTCGCCCGCAATATGCCACACAAAAGATGCTTCTCCTCTCCTCCCAGCCCTCTCCTATTCTTTCCCCCTCTAATTGTTGTCTCTGATGTGACCTAGAAAGAGAAACAGTGAGAAAATAGCAGGAGAGAGGAAAAAACAACAACTGAAAGGAGCTGGAGTTAATGAGGAGCAACCTGGCTGACCCCCGCAGGCAGGCAAATGTAATTGCAGTTAACTTCCTCTAATGTGGTGCTAACTAACAACAACAACCCAAACTACTGGAGGGGGCTCGCAGGTGCCTGAGAGAGGGCTTTCTGATTAGCCTTCTAATCTCAGAGAGTGTGAAGAGCACTTCGAGAGCCAGCGGTTCCTCTGCCGGTTCGCCAAGCCCCCGGTCAGCTCTCCAGATCCGTTCTGGTAGGGAACAATTGAAAAGACAAGAGCCAAGAAGAGAAAACAGGCTCGGGGGACAAAAGCAAGAGGAAAAAATTGTGACAAACTGGGAGAGAGATAAAAAAAAAAAGACAGCACACACGGTACGAGAGATACTGCTGGTGTGTTTTTAAGTTGTCAGGGGTAACTTGTTAGATTGAAGTCTGTTTAACCTGGCTGGTGGTTAGCGGCAGGTGATATGTGGCTTCTGTGACCTGTCAGCCAAAACAGTGGGGTTTCAGCCCGTCTCCGGCACGCAGACGGCCAGCGGGAGAGCTCACACGCTCGGTTTACAGTGTGATTCCTCACCTCTCACGGTAGTTAGGCTGTGATTCATTCTCTCTGAGTCTGAGTTGTTTTGTTTAATGAATAGAGTTGTGCATTGCCAATACCGCTAGATGGGTTTTTCGGTTGCAGAGAGATAGCAGGGGGGCTGGAGTGGAACCATCAGCAAGCTGAGACTCTGTAAGCACGTGTGCACGCACTGGTGATAAAGTGCTGTTGCCCACGCGTGGTGTCGGGGATGGACCGGGCAGCGGGATGCCCGCCGGAGAGACAGCTACACACCCGCGCTGCGATCTGGAGTGTAAAGAGAACATCTCTTGCTGTGAGCAATCTGTACCCTTTTCGATGCTTTCTCTCTCACTCCATTTTATACATCTCTCGTTCAACCTTTGCCTGCTTCATTTTTAGCAGCAATTTGTAAAACACGGACCTCCAGTCACCTCTCCTCCATCCCATAATGCCTCTCTGCATGATTGGTTCACATGTGCCCCTGTCACTTTGCTGCTCATTCTGTAGCTGCAAATCTTCTCTCAGCAAATGTGGAGGTAACCAAATTGAATTTACAGCCACATTTTAATGCCAAACTAAAATACATTTTACAAAAAAAATCTAAGATTTTAAGAATAATATAATAGTCGTAATATTCTGAAAATAATCAAAAAAGTATGGGCTCAATGATAATGTTTAAACAAATAATCATGATTATTTTGTTTATAAATGTATAATCGCGTTTATTAAGACCTTCAATTCCTATGCAGGGTTTATTTTGCCTAATGTGGGTTTCTGATTTATTATATTTATCAAATAAAATTAACAATCTCAACATTATAAAAACTGGTAAAAAAAGGAGCTTCTATCTAAAGCTAAAACAGTGAAATTTGTAATAATAATACTACATTATGCTATCATTCTATTAAAACGACAACAAAAAAGACTTTGCATTATGGCACAGAAGTTGCATAAGTGCGTTTATTCAATAAAGTTGATATTCGTGTTTGAACTTCATATTAGATATATTATTCTCTTTAATTTATCCATGTAAGAGACAAGCTTTGATTGTGGGATTTAAACACTTGACATCTGGCAACCCAAAGCATGAAAGCTTGTGGAAACGTATTAATGCAAGATAACGGAAAAGTCAAATGGGGGAAAAATACTTTCAGGATAAATAACCAGCAGGCAAATAATGGAGACAATTATGATTAATTAATTGAGAGAGGCAGCATTCAAGATTGAGATTAAAATTCGCAGCCCTATAAGAAAGTACAGTACCATCATATTGATGTTGTGTATTATGATACTATTCTCTTTACTCTTTTGACATTATTCTCGTAAAAATCCTATCATGGACAAATTTTCTAAAGCAAAGGACCAAGGGGAACCAAATTCAATAGAAAAACAAAAGAAAATGCTTGCATTATTATAAAAAATGAAATAAAATACAATCTTGTTTCAGTTGTGCTCTTGAAATCTTAGATTTTTTGATCTACTTGAAATCTCCTACTGAAAGTTTGGCATCATGAAGTAACCCACTTTTCTCAAAAAGTTTTTTTTTTTTTTTCTCAACTGCTGTAATCCTAACACATTCATTTCACAACTCAATTTCTCTCACCCAGCAAAATAAAGCCCTGTTCTCTCTTTCTTCCACCTGTCTTTCCCTCTGCCTTCTGAGTTTGTTATGTCCCCTATCAGCCGCCAACCTAAAAAAGTGTGATAAAGTCAGCATAAAAGAAAGAGTGAAGCAGGGAAAAGCATTGGAACAGATGAAGAAATCATTCTTTCCAAGCCCTTACCCCCTCCCAAATCCCTAATGTTATATTCTTATCCCATTACATCCCACCCTCCAATATGCCCCCTGTCCAGTGCTTTGCTCCATAATCTCTTCATCTCTAAACGCTTTCTTTTAATATGACTCTGGCCGTCCCCTGCGCAGCCCTCCTGCCTGTTTGTGTTCTTCCGTTGTGCATCACTGGGGGTCGCCATGACAACATCACCCTGACAACCATCCCTCCTCCGAAATGTTCCACTCGTTTGCATCTCATTTGCATGTTGTCACAGCAACGAGCTGCATTTGACTTTGACAATAAAGGGGTTGGTGTAACCCCTGCCATCGCTCTTTACCCTGACCCCCAGCTTTTCGATTCTCTCGCCCAGCGTGACACGCTATTTATTTTTAATTCCTGTCATACACTCTTTCTGAAGCCCCTTCTCTGAAGTCATTTTCTCTTTTATTTACCAAGCAGATTTAAGAAAGCATTTAGCTCATAAAAAATCCATCAAAAGTTGGCTGAATCATTTATTTCCAGTCAAATCAAATTTTTGGGCTTTTTAGCCTGCTTTTGCTTAACACTTCTTGTCACGCCACAACTCTTTTTACTAATTTCCCCATCATTTCTCGTTTTGTCTCAGTTACACACACAAACCCTTGCTATTTGTCCTGAGACTGAGGTAGTCCATCCCTTTTTTCCCCCAGAAGCTACAAACACAGCTGCTACAAAATGACTTACTTCCCTTCTACAGGAGATAAAGCCAATTCCGTCATTTGCATTCCAGCTCTGCAGAGACACAAACACACACATGCGCGCACACGCTGGCATATCACTCCAGAGACTACCTCAAGCAGCTGTGAAATTAGTTACAGGTTTTGAATTTGTCATTTTGAAATTTTTTCTGTGCATTAAGGTGACTAATAAAATTCTGGCTGTTTTTTAAAAACCAGGATTTCAGTAAAGCACCTTTGCCGATAAATGTGTGCGGACACGTGAGAGGGGTGACTAATGCGTTTCGTCCTTTCAAAGTGTTTACAAACAGGAAGCAGCTATGCTGTCAAGTCGCTGACCACTTCAGGTGTTCAAGCAGGATGGCTGAAGGAGGTTGATTATTGTGTAATCTTCATCACTGTAGTTTACGTTAAGCACGTGTGTTACTGAGCAGCCCCACAACAAGCACTACAAGTGGAATGCAAAGCAGCCCTTTCTCAACCTACAACTACCTATTTAATATGCTGAAGTGCATGCTGGGCCATGAGTGCATGTACGTTTTCAGTTCTCTAGGTGCTTATATGCATGTGTTTGAGTGTTTATATCTGCACACAATGATTTTATTTCTTTCTCTATGACTCCTTCAAGTAACCAAGAACAGAAGGAAAGAGCAAAAGAGGGAGAAAATTATTGAGAGAGAGAGAGAGAGAGAGAGAGAGAGAGAGAGAGAGGCTAGCTGGAGACAGAGAGAGCTTTATGAAAACAGACAGGTGTCTGCATTGAGAGAGTGGACATGAGGAGAGATGAAGTAAAGGGGTGTCACATTGACAAATCAAGAAAAGGTTAGAGATTTCTGGCAAAACAACCATTAATGTGGCTGCAAAGTTTAGCAGAAAACTTTATGCAAATGAACAGTGCTGCAATGCAGTGAGCACCAATAGGAGTGAGGAGGAGACAGTGATCCACCACCTGATCGGTGTTGTTACTCCTAACTAAAATGATTAAAATCAGTTTTGTTAATTGAAATAAAACTGAATTTGTTTTTTTACAAAGAAATATTAGATTAAAAACGTATAATTAATAATTTAATTAAAATGATTAAAGCTAAAGCTGAAAAAAAATAAAGTTAAATAGAAGTCTTTAGAAAACAGAAAAAAGTACAAAAGCATAAAAAACCTACTAAAACAAATTAAAATGAAAACATAAAAATTACAGCTAATTCAAAATATTAACAAAACTATAATCATAAATAAATGCTAAAATTAAATTAAATTAAATTAAATTAAATTAAATTAAATTAAATTAAATTAAATTAAATTGAATTGAATTGAATTGAATTGATAAACATTTCATCAGCATTTCTGCATTCCCTGGGAATCAAACCCATGCATGGCCTACTACTAAGCAATATTGTCTAAGCACCATGAACGTCAATAAGACATTCTCTTCCTGCATTAGCGGATGGTCCTTGGCCAAAATAAGCTGAAATGTGGACGAGACATTTTGTTGTTTATTCAACGTCCTGGCAATGCAAGACTAGTGTGAATACAGTTTAGTGAATAGAGTGTGTGTTCCTGTGTGTGCATGTGAGAGAGGATGCCCAGTCTAAGTGGATATTGAATAAACACAGATGAAAGGAGATATGTTTAAGTAGACCATGGGATTTGATATGAAATAAAAAGATGAATATGAAACCTCCTCACTGTGGAGACTGTCCTTTAAGGCACAATAATACAGAACTCCCAGTGAAGCATGTCTACAATAGAAATCAATAACATAACCATAGGACTGCAGGTTTAGTGGAATAAATAGAGCTCTGGCTCTTTGGAAACTGAACATGATCAAGGCTGAGCGATTCAGCTGTTCCATTTCTGCTCATCACAATGCTTCAATTAAGCTTCTGAGTGGCCAGACACACACTGTCCCTAAAAAGCATCATCAACCATCTAAGTATGAATATGAACCATGAAACTAAGGCAGGAAGAAAGAAGAAAATGGAGTAGGATACCCCAAAAAGGTTGCTAAAGAAAATTTATATCAATAAGCCATAGGAGCTGACACACTGCAGTGATTTTATTAACTATAAAAAAAAAAAAATACTGAAATGTACAGCCTGGCTTATTGCTTTTATAAAACAGTAAAAACATCAAAGATAGCAATATGTTAAAATTATTACATTTATTAACGATAATAATCACAATAAAACATTCTTCAGATGAGTAATACATTTCATTAGCCTAAACAAAGACTGTTCATGGTTGCTATGGAAATTGGAAGACTAACATACCCCATGTCTGAATATGCCTTTAACACATTTATTCAATAAACTTAAAATGTATTGTCTAATATATAAATTCTAAAAAGAGAATTATTATTTTATACTATACATTACATTTATAAAATTTTAAAGAATAATAAAAAAAATTAAGAATTAAAATGAATTATTTTATATTAACTTTATGTTAAATAATAAATGTAAAAATGAAAGAAAAATAATAAATTGACATATTGGGACATATTGGCTACATAACAGCTTAAAGCATTTCTTTCAGTGAATAAACTGTTTTTTATAAAAATAAAAAAAAAAAACATCTAAAATAAGAGCAGACGTGATGTCTGCCTAAATGCCTGGTTTAGGATATTGGATTGATATTTAAGGTTGGAGAATTGAGAACATGAAAGAGATATTTTGAGTGATGGGCAAAACACAAGTGAGTGTGGGATGTGAGAGAGAAGGGAAGGTTTAAGATTAATGCAATGATTGACAGGAGGTAAAAACTCCCCAGCGGAGGAATAATATTCATCACCCCTTTTGCTATTCAGTTTCATTTCACTGTAATTCTCCCTATCTGTGACTGCCAAAGCACTCGATCACTCCACTGCCATCATCCCTCGCTCTTGCTTGCTCTCTAGTGCGCTTACACAAACTGAATGTGAAAGTAAATGATGTAAGAATGCTGTCTGTGAAAATGCACTCTTAGCCAAACTCACAGTGAAGGTTGACATCTCTGACAAACATTTCAATCCCGACACAAGCAGCTCTGCAGAACCAAATCACCTGAAACACACCATACCCAAAGATGCACTGTAATGCCTCAACATCGTCTCATCTTCCACTGTCTACTCAATTTCTTTTTCTCATACCCCTTTTCTATTGAAATGGAAAAAACGGTATGAGAAAACCTGAGGCGAACCTTTTGCCCGCATTTCTGTTGATGTTCTTGGCGAACTCTTTAATTTGTGTAACTTGGATCTCTGCAGAAAATCATTCTTACTAAGAGTGCGCGTTCATCCTGCTGGCTCATCCTGTACTGTTGAGAACTACTTCTCATCGCAAACGTTAGCACATTAGCTAGCTAGCCAAACTATTGCTGTTACTTGGAAAACTTTACCCAGTAACAAAATATTACCTGGCATTTACAGTGGCAGAGAGTTCAATGTTGCAAATAAAACAATACATGCAAATAGAAAAAACAGCAGCAAATTAAGAAAACATCTTCATCAGTTTGAGAACACATGCTGCAAATATTCAACGTTACCAAATACAGAAACGCGCTGCAAATATGCACAGACTACATTGGAAATGTTTGAAACATTTTCGTTGTGGTCTGTCCTACTTGCAACGCTTTTCTGTATTTGGTCGCGTTGTGCACATTTGCAGCACGTTTCTGTATTTGTTTGTGTTGTGAGTATTTGCAGCGCGTTTTGTATTTGGTTGTGTTCTGAGTATTTGCAGCATGTTTCTGTATTTGGTTGCGTTGTTCACATTTGCAGCGTGTTTCTGTATTTGTTTTTTGCAGCACGTTTCTGTATTTGGTTGTGTTGTGAGTATTTGCAGCGCGTTTTGTATTTGGTTGTGTTGTGAGTATTTGCAGCATGTTTCTGGATTTGGTTGCATTGTGCACATTTGCAGCGCGTTTTTGTTTTGTTGGTTTTTTGTATTTGGTTCTGGTCGTGTTGTGATTTGCAGCGTGTTTCTGTATTTGTTTTTTGTTGTGTTTTTATTTATTTGGTTGTTTTTTGTGGATTTGGTTGAGTTTTTTGTATTTGCTTTTTTTTTGTGTGTTTGTTTTTTTGGTTGTGTTGTGAGTATTTGCAGCATGTTTCTGTATTTGTTTTTTGCAATGCGTTTCTGTATTTGGTTGTGTTGTGCACATTTGCAGCGCGTTTCTGTATTTGTTTTCATTGTGAGTATTTGAAGCGAGTTTCTGTATTTGATTGTGCTGTGAGTATTTGCAGCATGTATCTGTATTTGTGCGGTGAGTATTTGCAGCGAGTTTCTGTATTTGATTTTGTTGTGTTTTCTGCATTTTGAGTATTTGCAGCACATGTGTTGTCAAACTGATGTAGATGTGTTCTTAATTTGCTGGTGGTTTTTCTATTTGCATGTGTTTTCTTAAGTTGCAGCACATTGAGCTCTCTCTGTCACCGTATATTCCATTGACGGAAATAACTTTTTTGGGACCAGGTTAGAACTGATAGAAATCATTTAGTAGTGTATTTAGTCTTAATCATGAAACTGACTTGTCTTGAATTTAAAACATTTACATTATAAAACATTATAACATTTACCATTTTTTGCACTTTCAATAAGCCATCAGTTAACAAGCTGAAGCCCAAAGTATACTTTGGTTTATGCATACAGTAAATGTTAGGGTACTAGTACATGACGAAAATGTAATGTAAATTTCATCATCAGCATTCTGTGTGCATGCAGCCCAGTGTTTCTAGGGAGAGACACTGGACAAAGGTTAAACTTTCGGGCATGAATGTGTCAAGCGATTGTGTTCACGCATCAAAAATGAACTATACTTTGGATGGCTAAGCGTTCAGCTGTATGCGTATGCTACCAATACACATTAGGAAGCAAAGCTTGGGCAGCTTAGCTAACTAGCTTAGAATAACTAGTACTGACTGGTTAAAAAAGCTCTTTGGATTTGGCAAAACACACTATTGCACTTTTTAATCAGGGATTGAGTAAAAGGAGGTTAGATCCTGAGCAAAGCTCACACAGAACCAGTTTTTTCTTTGGAACTTCCTTTTTCTGTGATAGAAGCATTCAGAATGGTTTGAGAGTGGGCACTAGCTCTGGAAACTTTCACTGTCAGTAGAAAACTGTTTTTTTGTTGTTTGTTTTTTATAGAAATGTCTTATCTATCACAGTCTACTCCCAAAATCTTACTCAATTTTCTGTGCTCACACTTCTAAACATGTGTCATATACGTGCACCCCCACCCCTTCACCCGCCATCCCTTGATCCCCCAGGACACAATTACAGTTTTCCCCTGGATACAAACTAATTAGCTAAAAAAAAAAACTCCCACATATGAATAAATAAATAAATGAGGGGAAGGGAGCTAAATAAATGCTAATCCTTGGTGCAGTGCTCAGACACATGGACAGAGGGACACTACAACAGTTTCCTTCACACACACACACTCACAGACTGCGGCAGGGTGAAGTTGTTGCTGAAGCGCAGTGGGATTCTGTAGTAAATCACCACACCTGTGCGATGTAACCTGTGCGCGCCGCTTCTCTCTACCCAAGGGAATGAACGTCCCACTTATACACTTGTATAAAAGCTTCTGCAGGAAAACAAATGTACGTTGGGAGAAAAGGCTCTTAATAAACGACGCTAGACTGAGACAGAGCAGGGAGTTAAATGCCTCTAACGGCATACACCAAAACAGCCCTAAACAAACATAGCTTAATAAAGACTAGCGCTAGTATCTAACATTTCACTAACAGGTCTATGTTCGGTGTGCATTAGTGGTTAATATAATTGAGGCTGAGGAAGGATGCTAATTATGAGGAAGCTTTGGGGGCCATTAGCTCTTCCGCTATGAATAAAAGAGGATGAACTAAACTGACAAGTGTACATAACTCACAGTGCTAATGCTAATGCCAAGGGACTCGCTAAACACCCACGGCAACCTGCCAATGAGCCATGATCAGTTTTGCGCTTCTATTATAACCGTTAAACACTGGAATCGATCCGAAGATCCATGTTTCCATCAGCACCTGAGGACCACAATGACCCAGGGGCAGCTTTTCATTGGTGGCCATTTTGATATTCATGATTTTGCGCCAGTGGACAAGAGCTAGAGAGGTATTAATGGCATGAGGCGATCTGAACTCGGCTCGGAGCGCTTCTTTAATAATGGCTAGACTAACGAAGTGTGGGGAGCTCCAGTAAACGACCCCAGTAGATCCAGCACCATTTTCCTTTAATGGGCTTTAATAAAACAGCATGATGGTCCCTTTATAAATCCTCTGTCAGAGGCAGGTGTGGAGGCACAGCAGGGGCAGTGCTTCAAAAATTGCTAAGCCAGGGATGTAGAACAAGGAAAGGCTGTTTAGCAGCACTGCCGAAGATTTGCAGCATTGCTTAATGAATGTTAGGCTAACTCAGAAGCTGTGGGAGTTTAGCAGTGAAATGTAAAAAGTGCTTAATTACTCAACTCTTAAGCAAGGCAGGGGAGATGGAGGGAGTGGGAGAGTTGGAGAAAAGTGGAAATGGGTGAAGAAAAATGCAGCTGGGTCATTTTCATTATGCAGTGCATTTTAACGTCCCCATCATATACGTATAGTAAATCTTACATGGACAGTTCACCCAAAAATGAAAAACTCAATCATTTACTCACCCTTGTGTCATTGACTGACTTTTGTGGAAAATAAAATAAAAGATACTTTGAGAAATGTTTCTGATATTTTGAGAAATGTTTTTGTCCAAAGAAGTTAATGGTCACCAAAACTGTTTGGCTCACAAAATTTTTCAAAATATCTTCTCGTTGTCAAAGAAAAACACATTTTTCATTTTTGGATGAAGTATACCTTTAATATATATATTATATATATTTTATATTAATAATATAAAAAAAAATAATATAAAAAAATCATATTTTGGGCAAAATATTTTTGGAACACACACACACACACACACAACATGACCTTCAGGTTGACATCCTCGTGTTAATTAATTCAGCACTATATTTCCATCCTTTTATTTTCCATACTGTCTGGAATACTTTTCATTTCTTTATTTCCAACCTGTTTCTATTGTTTTTGTGCATATTAAATAAAGAATCACATTATAATCAGAAAAGTTTCAGTCCTAACTTGACAAGCTGTCTGGTGTGTCCTTTAAAGTCGCAATGAAAGTAGTGACAGATCTTTTTTGCATTGTAACATCCATCTGAGGGTAACAGATTATCAAAAAAGATCAAATGTAGGATGGGAACTTGATTATATCCAACGGTTGTTTGTTGGATTCTGAGATGAGGGCGATGTACTAAAAAATGGAGGCAGATTTAAATTCAAGCTTGGCAGACTAAATGATTGGAGAAGACCAGCATACATCACCAAAATTGTCACCTGTTCACCTGTTGTTTCACTGGAAAATCAACATTTTTATTAAAAATGTCAAGCTCAAGAAATAAAAAAAAATAAAACTTGCATGGATGAATCAGTCACAACAAGATCAATAACGTACATCTAGAAAATAGATAGGGTACAATTTAATTTCATAATGACTTTAATAAAACTAAAACAACACAGGCATATTCATCTGTTAAAAATTACAGAGCTCATAACAGGAATAACCTAGCTCTGCTTTGACGGACTATGTACAGTATGTGTCATCTTTGTCATGACTGGTCCATCATTAGAGAGATGGGTGGAAAACGGCTATGTGTCACTCTCCTGTGGACTCTCCTGCAGAGTGGGTCACCACTCTTTCTCGCTCTGTTTCTCTCACTTCACATTTACTGCCTATCTTGGTCATTACCTTTTATCATTTCCTTGTATTTCACTAATTTTCTCTCTCACTCTGGCTATCAGGTGAAGTGTGCAATATTACTACTAATATCTCATGCCCATTTCTATTGTTGTCCACTGCAACCACTAATGCAACCACTGCCATAACCTGATCATAACCTAAGCAACACGTGCACATAAACATAAAAAACCCAGTCAAGAGCTTCCCGCCCCCACCCGTCCATTACCCTAACTCTTAACCCCAGCCTATATTACATCTCCATGGTGACCGCTGCCTGGCAACTCCTGGAAGAGAGCAGTTGTCGTAGCGATGCAATTTGAGGTGGTGATGTCATGGCCCGGTTACCACAGACTCAAGGGGCTATTATTGCTGCTCTTATGGGAGATGTTTGAACATTATGTATTCGCCACCCCGTTACCACGGCGATCCATCGCAATCACCCTCGGGCTCGGACCTCGATTTGTCTTCATTAGGGAGGACTCAGTGCCATTTTGTTCGTTACTCTATCCCCACTTCACTGTCATTCTTCCTTCGCCCATTGCCGTCCATCCTCACACTCTTTTCTCGCCACTCCAATAAAGCCTAAGTAATTCGGTCACCGGCTACGCACACATATACTGTAAGCTTGCTTTGTGTAGCCACACACTCAGTACACACAAAATCAATATGGTATACCTTAAGGTAAACAAGTACACACTGATCAGCAACCCCCAACTTTTCTCTTTCTCTCTTCTCTCTATACAAGAACACTGTACTCTCAATGCTCTCGTAGGACTGTGACCTTTTTATTGAAATGGACAAAGTGAAAATGCATTAAGTAGTGCAAGGCTTAGGGCACCTACACACTGGAGTGTACATGGAAAATTATGTCTGAAGAAATGTTGGACCTTCCCCCATGAGTGTAGATTTCAGCTGGCGACACAATCACAGATATTTCTAACTCAAGCTTTACATAATGTGGAGCTTTTTTTTGTACTGATGCCAAAATATTTTTATAGATAATTCATATAATATTATATATAGCCTAATTATATCATAAAATAAGATTAATAATGTTTATTTACATTAAATAGTACCTTTTGGTGTGTATCAATCAAGTTCTCAAAACAAAATCATTTCAAATAAAACAATTACTATAACACTCACCCTTAAAATAACATATACTGCAGATGCTATCAAACATAACAGCCATACCACATAACTCTATTTTGACTTAATGGTGTTTTCTGATTTGTGAATTTCATTTACACTTGCAAAATGATGCTCTGTTTTGTGAACAAATGTTAAGAAATGTTTAGTTGCTGCAATGTATTCCGCTTATCAATGAGAATTTTATAAAAGACAAGCCAAGAAATCAAAATCAATTTTATTCCCGCACTTCGTTAGTCATCTCACATGATGAATTTTGGACATTTATATCAGTCAACCGCTCTAAAACTTTTTCTAGTGTGTAGGCATCATTATATACTCAAACATCTGTGCCTGCAGCTGTATGTAACATGAGCACTTGCTTATTGATGTTGTTATTATTATTATATAATTCTTGGCCTTCAAGTTCACTCCTGATTTAATTAAAATCAAGAGAGAGCGAAGAGAGAGAAAGAGAGAGGCGTGTGTGTTGATAGAATTGTTGAACTGTATCCTTTCAAGTGTAGAGCTTCATTCCCAAAATGATTCAAAATGTCTGTCCTATAATAAGCTAGTTTGTGTTGACAGCAGCCTAGCTAAAAAGGAAGTAGTTTTCTAAATCAACTCAACTTTTAAATGAAAAAGAGCATGGCACATGTAGTGTGCACTAACTGTGCCAGTGTCCACATCCTCTGTTGAACGTTCAGCTTTATTTTCTGGGTGTACAGTACGAACTTACTACTGAAATGTTATGTTTGGGGTGGGACATATCAAATGGATCATCCCTTTTTTTAATAGCCAACAGAATGCAGTTACTTTACAGAAGTGATGGGAAGAAATTGTCAATAAATGATGGATCTTGCTATACAGTTTCTATTGTGGTATATCTGCAGCGTAATTTAAAAAAGGTTTACTCACCAAACTGTGCAATAGATGGACACTTCCAGTGTAGACAGCTTTGTTGAATATAATGGAAGTGATTCAGTTTTGACATGTTGTGCTGAGTTGCATGCATCAAATACAGGCTCAAAATTAACTGTAGGTTGCTTACGCTGGTCAAGCAATGTTATGACTTGACATCAGTATGGATTTTAACTGATGACACTGTCACAGGTGTTTCTAACTCAAGCGTTGCAAAAGGTGAAGCTGTTTTTTTTTTTATTGCATCTTATCAACACTGGATTTATCATGTTTTTATTTGCATTAAATAGGCATCAAACAAGTTCTCAAAACAAAATGAAAAACAACAAAAACCAAATAAAACTAAAACAACAAAATATGAGAAAAAAAAATCATTATGATAACATAAACTGCAGATGCCAACAAAGATATGGATGAAGCTAGCACATAACTATAATTTTGACTCATGGGGCCTAAAGTGTCTTATTTAAACAACATAATAGAAGTTGACAAATAGCATGTTCCCCAATGAAAATTCACCTTGAATTTAAAAATATCGGAGGTAGTATTCAAACTATTTGATGCAACCGGAAGACAAAGAGCAAATTTCAAACTCGGTTTTGGCACATCTTAATTGTTAATTAATGCATGGGTAAAATCCTGCAGGTGCCCCCTGCACTCAACTGCACATACTTGAATGGGCTTGAGTACTAAAGAACACAAAAACCATCAGGTGTACATAAACTCACAAGCACAGCACTCCCTTCTCTCCTCTTGAGCGCACACATGGTGACATTTAAAGGGGGACAGAACAAGGACACAGTAATTGCACAGTGACACAGAATGTGTGTGTGAACAGGAGGGTTGTGAATTATCAAGCACATGTGTTGCAGCTCACACAGATGAAAGCATTATTCTCTGTGGAGCAAATTGCCTCATTTCCGAGCCATTTGAAAGCTAGCTCATCCCCATCAGCAACATACAGCAAAAATTACACACATAAACTGTCCATTTAATTACCACAAAACTCCCACCCACTCACACACACAACTTCAGCCCCTGCGGTTTTGGTGATGTCTTTTACTCACTGCATCTGGAAAGAAAGTGCTGCTGCTGGAGAGGGACAGTCAGCCAAGGAGACATGCAGAGGGTTTGTATTAGTGTAAAAGCCCATAAAAAATCTTTTGTTACTTGATGTTCATTGGTAAGCTGTGTACCTGCATGTGTAATTTCCATTCACACTGAATGTGGTTATTGCAGTGTGGCGGCCCAGGTTCACATCGAGATGGGGAATGAATAATGCTTTGTCACCAGATCCATAAATTCAGCATCGTGTCTCACGTATGCTGAATGTGCATTCATGAGTTGTCTTTGAGGTCAGGAGGAACACAACACAGCCAGGCAGCCACTTAATCAATGACCACCTGATGCCAGGCCTTTGGACCTACCGGCCCCTCGCACGGACCATTCTTTCACTCATACCAGAGCCCTTTTTTGTGAGCGCCCTTACGAGCAAGTATCATGGTGGTATTACCATAACAATATTCCATAGAAGTAACATTTATGAATACTGTGGTAACACTATAGTATTTTTTAAGTACCTTAAGAGTACCACAAGGTCTAAAGTCTGATTCCATTGCAAATTCTATTATCGAAATAATGAGAGAAAGTCAAAGAGGAAGCTTTAATTTTTAAAAAACAATAATATAAAATAAAATATTGACACTAAATAAATAAATGCATGAACTCCGCAAGTTTTTCAAACCTAATGAACATGATTCGGGATCATTTGCTTCAACAGAATAACAACATCTGACTGTCCAAATCTGCTTTTTTGATTAGAAACAATGATGAAATTTTTTATATTTCTTAATCATTTTAAGCCATCAATTTCCACATATGTTCATTTCCAAGTTTATATAAGATTTTCAATCACAGAATTTCAACAGGGACGTTTCATTTGAATTCAGTTTTGGACTCCACAATATATAAATATGGCAAAACACTTTTGGCAACATTTTTGTTATTTATATTTATATAATTTCTTCATCTATTCATATTTTTAATACAAAATTGTCAAAGAAGCAAGCTACAAAGGAACCAAAAATCCCTGTCAAAAAATTTGATAAAATAAGTGAGTTTACAGAAACTCACATTATGAAATTAATGTTTTTCTCCAATGCATGTTGGCCTCAGTTATATCTCTGAAGTATATTCCCAAACATGTTTACACTTTTTAGCACACCAGGTTGACAAGGAGCATGAAATTGTCCAGCCATGACTTCCTGTTCCACAGGATTTTAAATATGAGGAACACAAAGGCCAAATTCCCTAAATCATCCATCACAAGGAGTAAAACCAAAGAATATAGTTCTGATGTGCAGAACAAGAGTGTTGAGCTTCACAAAATAGAAAGTGGCTGTAAAAAAAATAGCTAAAGCATTGAAAATCCCCATTTCCACCATTAGTTTGAGTGGCCAAAGACTCGCCATGGATCACAGCTGGAGAATTGGGGTCAGATGTTGTTCGGGAGGGTTTCAAGAAAAATCCTCCTCGCTCATCCAAAAACAAACTCCAGCATATTCAGTTGTCAGACACTACTGAAACTAGTGAAAAAGAAAAAAAAGAGCTTGGCAGCAAACCCACCAGATGGGATTGGTGCAAACGGATAAAAAGTACCCAATGCCCACAGTTAAATATACTGCTGGATCTTTAATGTTGTGGGCCTATTTTTCTGCACATCTTGTTCAGATACATGACATTATGGATTTAATCAAATACCAACAGATAAAAAATCAAAACCTGACTGCCTCTGTTAGAAATCTTATGATGGACCATGTCTGGATCTTCCATCAAAATCAACACAAAAAGATGTAACAGCACAAAATGAAGCTTCTGCCATGGCCATCCAGTTCCCTGACCTGAACCCTATAGAAAATGAGTGGGTTGAACTAAAGAGAAGAAGCACTAACATGGAGCTGGAAATCTGAAGGGTCTGGAGAGATTCTGAATGAAGGAATGGTCTCTGATCTCTTGCCAGGTGTTCTCCAAACTCATCAGGCATTATAGGAAAAAACACAGAGCTGTTATCTTGGGAAAAGGATTTTGCAATAATTGGGTGCCAATAACTGTGGCCAATGTTTCATAATGAGATTCCCCCAACTTTCCACTGTTATACTTCAATAAAAGGTTAGAATTTATTTATTTATTTTTTGAATGAAAGATCAAATTGCATATTTATTTTCACAGCCACCTTTGCTCATATTTACCAATGGTGCCAATATTAGTGGAGGGCACTGCAGACCGACCGACTGACCGACAGACAGACAGGCAGACAGACAGTTAGTTCCTGGCACTATATATCATAGAAGTGCTGTGTGTGTGTGTGTCTTGGTGCAGTAGCTTTCTGAGTATATGTGTGGCTGGTCAAGCTCTAGTAACAGTGTTTTGTGGTTGATTTACAGCGTGCCAGAGAGTGGAGAAGATTAAATGTGCAGTTTGACTTCTATCCTTCTCTCTCTCTTTCCCTGGCATTCATCCCTTCCTTTCTATACATTCTTGCATCCCTTGCAGCTCTATCTATCTCTCACTCCCTTTTTATGGCTGAATCCCTCTCTGCCTCTCTCCTCCAACATAAAACAGCTGACATAAAGTCATTTGCTCTTTTTATTGCTCTCTTTCAGTGCTCTAATGATTTTCACATCTTTCATGAGGCCTTACATGTGTGATGTCATGCAAGTTCAGACACACTTTCTCTCTCAATCTCTCTGCCTGTATACAGAGTGTTAGACTGATAACATGTAAGATTTGAATTTTCTGAATATTAATGCCAAATGTGACATTTGCAACACATTTTACTTGCATGATTTGATGTTTTTCTGAGAGAAACAGGATATTCAGTCAGAGAAAAAATGTAGATCAGGACTTGATCTTATCCACTGAGAAGTGATTATATTGTGAAAAGAGGCTGTTAAATACCAGAATAAAGTCAAACCAAATGGGAGTTTGCTAAATAATGTGCAAATAGTTATTCTATAAACATTATTCACTAGCTCACACACACTAAGTGATGTCATCAGAACAGGAAATATGCAGAAATATGAGCGATAATTCAATATTTTGATGTGGAATTTGTGGTGTTGGAAATCTGCAGGGATTTTTTTTTGTTTGTTTGTTTTTCATTTTTATTCTGAAGTTTGTATATAGATATACATGCGCGTAACTGGCCCTGTTCTCATGACAACTCTGATTTAAATTAGTGTCCATCATGACAATGTCATCTAATCATACAACTGGCCCTGTTCTGCCTTGAGAGAGAAAGAGACAGAAGCAAACAAACCCCTTCAAGCACACATCCACCTTTAAACACACAACCACTGAAAGAAAATTTGTAAAACATTCACAAACTCCACAAGAAAAAAAAATGGTTATGTTTCTCCAAATGGAAAACTGGTATAAACTAGGCTGGTTTTATTAGTATTACACTGTCAGGCTGGTCTGGTATGCTAGTCTGATTTTAAAGGACTTTTGGGAACCAATAAGTGGAACAGGCTAGACCAGCAAAAACCAGCTTAGACCAAAAAAACACCTTAGGATTGTTTTAGCAGTTTTCCCCCCTCAAGATATTCAGGATTTCACTTCACTCCTCTGACCAGGGTTTTTATTGTTAAGTAAAACTCAAACTATTGGTACCACTTTAGTATAGGGACCAATTCTCACTATTAACTAGTTGCTTATTAGCATGCCTTTTATTAACATATTGGTTGTTTATTAGAACTTATAAACCACATATTCTGCATGACCATATTCTACATCCATAATCCTACTCAATACCTAAACTTAATTATTAACTATTAATAAGCAGCTAATTAGGAGTTTATTGATGCAAAATTTGTTAATGGTTTGTTAATAGTGAGAATTGGACCTTAAAATAAAGTGAGACCAAACTATTTTTATTGAAATACATTGTTGAAATAAAGCTATACAGCTTAAATGAAGTATAAATATGTTTTAACATATAACAAAACTTTACGAATTGAAATATGTTTAAGTTACCAACTAGAAATGAAACGAAACTGAAAAAACTAAGCAAAAATATTAAATATAAATTAATTAAATATTTGATTAATATTTTAAATGCAGTAACCAATAAATGTCAAAAACACAAATTAAACAAATTAAATTAAAAATATAAAAAGCTAATTCACAATATATAAATTATAGGCTAACACGTTATAAATAATACCAAATCGACTGCCTCTGACAATGAAAAATCACAAGATAAACTGCTAATGAGCCTCTTTCAATTCTGCATTCATCTTGTTTCAAACAACCCAGTGTCTACCTTTAACCCTCTCTAGAACAAGCTACTCTCACTGCTCCACTCTGGGTAGAGAAGAACCTAAAGAAGAGCCTGTCACAGTCCAACAAACAAACACTCAGACCCTTCAACTTACTGACTCACTCACTTGCCTTTGCAAGTGCATTTTCATTCTGATACTGCTGCCAGGCCTTGCGGATGATACACACATATGCTTCTCTCTCCAGAGGGTAACGCAAAAACAAGCTTGTTTCTTTTAGAGTGTGCTTGACTGCCTTAAGCTGTTTCTGTTGGGGCAATGACATTGACCACAGCACAGAAACACATTAATCATTAAATCTCTCTCTAACACACACACAAAAATTTCTACCATAACCACCGAATTGTGATCTGCACACACATGGACACACTGCTCACAGATGAAGGGAAACAGGGAAAGATGGAGAGAGTCGTCATCGCCGTTCAGGATTGAACAAGACAGCGAGGGAATTTCCGGGAGGACGAGACGTCATGCACTTTTAAGTGAGGTCACCACTGATGTCACTGTCTGGAGTGGACAGTCAGAACATACAAAAGACCTTTACACTTGTCCAGACAGAAGAAACACTGTTTCACTCCAGGCCAATGATGACGGAAAGGACTGACGTCTTAAAGAATGGTAAAATGGAAACTATTGGGCCAAGCGGAGACAGACGCGTGAGGTCTGCAGCAGTGCCTGGGTAGATTAATTAAAGATTTTTATCAGAAGTGATACAGACAGACAGAAAGGGCCAGAGAGTGATAGAGAGCGTGATAGAGAGATTTTAAGATAGTCGGATAGGCCTTTGCCAGTCTATTATTTTTTAGTGTGCCACGAGGAAAAAAATCGCAAGTCAGCACAGCTCTCTTTGAATACATTACGACTAAAACTGAGGTGACAATATCTGTGATTGGCCATCTGTGAAATAGACCACAATGCACCAGTAAAGATTAATACACTTCACTGTCAGAGAAGATTAAAATGAACATCTATAACCATTACTGACATGATTCTCCATTCAGAGTCTTGTATAATCAATATTAAAAGTTTTATTCAGTTGTGAGGTTAAATCAAAGTCATTTCGACCTTAAAAAGCTGTTACAGTGACTGTAGGGGGTGCTGTTAGGCACAATGCAATGTAGAGATCCATGATATATCAGTGCCATTACTATTAGAAATCTGTATTGGTCAATATTGAATATTGATATTCTGTATGCTTATTTGCTCAATTTTAATTTTAAGGTGATGTTGTTTTTTGTATTTTGATGTTTTTTTGTTTTGTTTTGGTGTGACATACAGGTTTAAATGCATCTAAGGTCAGAAAACATTGTAATTTTCTCAGAATATACATTTAATATTAGAGTCAATTGTCAATGATTAGGAAATGATTCGTTCCCAGCAAGTTCGGAGCAAACCCCTCCCTTCCTCAAGCCTACTCTGCTCTGATTGGTCAGCTGGACAAGCCTGTTTGTGATGTTGGCACAGAGAGGAGTCATTGAGACATTAACCCTTAGCCAGCGCTACCATTGTCATAAACAAAGTCAAGCAACCTTTACATTAAACTTTGAAAAATATCACAGCGTCAGAAACTCCATGCCGTTCTTATGACATAAAATGAAAAACACAAGAACACTTATGCAAGCGTCCAAAATCGTGCCCACAGCTAAAGTTTAACAGCTCAACATCAGTATTTAAACACAAACTGTGAACACTTGGTGTAAATCAAAACAAATAAACATACTGATGAAACAATACAGTTGTTACTGTCAAATTTGCACACACATTGTCTACTGTAATGGAAGTTGTAACAGATTTGAAGAACGACAGACAAAAGACACTGTCTTAACAAGGTTTTAACCTCTCAGATCTGGCAGTACGAGTTCAAACTTTGCTACTCTTTTTGCAGTATTCCCTGTTGCAAAAAAAAACATGCAGACAGTATCACATTTTATTTGGTCGAGTGGCTGGGTGCGATCGCGACTTGGCCAAGAAAGAAATTTGTGTTTTATTTTATGCATATGTATCAGTTAGGCCTATTTGTATATCCTAAGCTTTTTACATGGAGCAGTCATTCAGGTATTATCAGCCTAACATCTAACCTCTCCCACATTAACCCTATAATGCTTTGATCTGCCAGTGCTGGCGCACAATATGGGAACAGCAATTTCACAATGATTATAAAGTCTGTGTGCTACACTACATTCCTTACTATTAAACAAAGTCCTTTAGAACAACATCAGTAACCAATAAAATAACAATAATCGACACATTCTTTTGTAATTTGAAAAATTAGGTTCACCAGCGAATTATCAGAAACTACTTCAGTAAAGAATATTGTGCTTCACCTGGAAACCATTTGGTGTCCCAAGATAATATTCATATGTAATGCCATTGTTTAAACCAGCTAGATGGCCTTATTGATTGTTTATAAATCCACATGTATTTAGCTCTACAACAAAAGGTTTGAATTGTAGGTTTTGCTGTTTAATGTATCCTTGAACACAGTCATTCTGACAAGCAAATTAGGAATTTAATCCTCAACATCATTTAACACAGTATGTTGGCAATTCTGGATACACGATATGCGGAATGTTTGCATTATTTGTCTACCAGCTTAATACCTGAATGACAAAATGAATGCAGTGTGGTAAAAGCAGGTCAGTGAACTCAATTCGTATTACCGTATGGACAGGCGGGGTGGCTGGCGTATTGCTCATGCAATAAAAATGTGTTACCCCCTGGCTCTGACGCTCTCACATCTGCATATACAAGTGCCATAACAAGCAAAAAGATTCGAAATTATAATGACTCGTTTAAGGCAATTCAGTAAACCGACTCTCGTCATTTTTGAAAGACAATACAACTTCTTTATTTATCATGCACTTTTTTGACAACTAAATTGCAGATTGTTTTCATTGTACCTCTCGAGATAGCTACAGTTTATAAACTGGAAAAGAAATGTGTTACCCAGTTTACCCATAACAAGCAAAAACCCATATTGACCTGCTCTATAACATTATCACTTTTTTCATCATTTTATTTCATTTTATAAAGGAATATTTTTCCAAAAAAAATGACCTGCTCTATATATATATTTCATATATAAAAAAAAAAAAAATATATATATATATATATATATAATATATATATATATATATGTATATATATATATATATATATATATGAGACTGACTTTCATTCATCTTTGAAACACAGTTGGAGATATTTTAATGAAACCTGGGAGATTTCTGTCCTTCCATTGGAAATCTATTCACCTAAAACTTTGATGCGCCAAAAAGTTAAAGAAATCCAAGTCAATCGAGCACTTTAACTCTAGTCTTCTGAAGAGATATGATTGCTTTATATAATGAACAGATTTAATGTAGGCATATATTCACAAATAAACATTGTATAAGACCCAATGTAAACAAGCTCCAAGATGAAATTGATAAAAATATTAATCAGATCACACAAATTAGCAGTTGGTTTGAGATACAAGACAAACATAAACCAGCTGTTTGAGACCAAGTGTAAAACCGCTAAAACCCTACTGTGTTCACAGGGTATATGACAAAATACTCCAAAGTTCAATAATCGCAAAAATCTGAATACACATTTCCACCTGGTACCCCAACACATCAGCTCATTAACTTTAAACTGTTCAGGCCAAATAACAAAGAAAACACACACCAAAGTTCAATATATACTGTACAGCAACTGAATTAACTGAACTAGCTCTCTTTAACTATTAAGTTCGCATAATTGTTTTCATTTGAAAAAGCATGTTCAATTTGTGCACCTGTTTTGCAAAGTTTATTGTATTCTTTTGTCTTTTTTTGTTGTTTAATGTGGTTTTAATTTTAAATTAAGTTTCAGTTAGAAGGATCTGGTCCAGTGTAGACTCTAGGCTGTGTTCAGCCCAGCTCCTAAACATGTTAAATTACTCAGCTGCATAAAATAAGGTTATATTCCATGAGGCTTGAAACATGCCAGAACATCTGCCGGTATTGTCTTGGTTTGAACCTAAAATTGCTTTTCCACACTGCTTTCCCGCATCTTTTCCCCCTCGGATTGTCATGGGAACATTCACTTGATGTATTTCAAATTCATTCTCAAAATACAGAGGCAGGAATGTAGTTAAAGATAAGAAAAGACTCATTTAAACAATTCACAGAATGCCTTCATTATAACCACTTTGTTTACAACAACACAGGTGGTTACTTACGGAAAAATCAAACACCGATAACAACGGCGGAACAAAAGATCCGAGAGATCTCAGTGCGGATGCTGGTGCCAGGTAGTTCAGACTCGCCTGGCCTGAAATCAAAAGCTCGTGGAAGCAGATCAAAGAGGGACCTCCCCGGCAACCGCTGCCATCCAAACCTGTTATCCCATCTGTAGAAGAGTTGGGTGGGCCTTAGTGCCGAGGAGACCGCCGCTCTGGTGTATCACAGCATCACAGGCGTCAATCTATCTACTAAATACGTTTAATCCAGAGCAGCTGTAGGATTCAGCCATACCAGACGCAGCTTTCAGAAAGCGCTCCAGTGAGGTGTAGAGAACAAATCAGCACACTGAATCACATGTCTGTTCGGCTATTTAACAGACTGCAAAGAGTTTCAGTGGCAAGAGCATATTGATATATAGTGTTTTTTAGCCACAGGGGCCAAATCTGCTTTTGTAATTTGTGCAGTGCCAAAAAGAAATGAGTAGGTGCGAGAGACTTATCATTCTTAATACCCTGATGGCTTTGGCTTGGTTAGATAATGTGTTTCTAATGTAAAAACTTCTATTATTACTGCAGCTTATATCAAAGCCATATATTACTTTTGTTATGTACCAAATTGACTTTATTTAATTTTTTACACTATAGAGCTTAAATCGGTCTCATATCACTAAGCAGTAATGCTGTCAATGTTGAAAACTAACGAATAATATACATGTGACACTGAGGGCTGGAGTAATTGCTGCTGAAAATTTCTAATTAACAATGACCTATGGCTGTTATCAAAAAAATGATCCAATGATATATATATAAATATTTCACATTTTCTTTAGTACCGTTTCCAAATCTCGATTTGAAGATGCCTGTTTTAATTACATGTCTGGCAATGGCAAAAGCATTTTGCACATTATTATAGGAGATATCATACTACTGACTGACTATTCGCTACCACTGCTGTTTATGACTTAAGCATTTTCCACAAAGGCTTAAATATAACTTGAGACCAGAGGAAATCATTTATTTTCATGTGATCATACTGTCTGAGAACCCGTGACTCTAAGGGATGGGCGAACGGTGGAGTATGTGAGAGAAAAAGCAGGGCTCATGTCCACATATCCAGGCCCAGCAAGCAGCTGTAATTATGATGCTTGGAGTGCTAATAGATGCGCAGTGCTGGAACGGGATGGATTAAGAAGCTTAAACTGAGCTCTAATGGACCTGGATTTCAGCTTTATATGATCCTGCATCACAAGCAGCCAGCAACAAGCCCAATTACATCTTTAGTCTTTCCGTCTCTCTCATTCACTCTCTCAGTGAGGAAATCTTTTTATAGAAACATCAGTCTTGAATTGTGTGTGTGTGTGTGTGTGTGTGTGTGTGAGGTGTCTGTGAGGATAAAAGGAATTGAAGTCTAACTGACCAACACCATGTTTGTGTGTATGTGGTTGTGTGTTTGAATGTTAGTGTGTCAGAACCAATCCTCAAACAAAAGCCCTGAGGGGACAGCATTCTGACAAAGGCCAAAAAAAAAAGGATTTTCTCTCCTGTGAAGCTTCTCCTTGCGTTCATCACACGTGGACATAGAAACACATTCCTCTTTAGTAACTTAGGTTACTGAAAATTATTAGTGATATTATTGATATTATTTACTAAAATAAATGTGTGTGTGTGTGTGTGTGTGTGTGTGTGTGTGTGTGTGTGTGTGTGTGTGTGTGTGTGTGTGTGTGTGTGTGTGTGTGTGTGTGTGTGTGTGTGCGTGTAAACAAACAGTGTTCCTGCATTGCTTTTTAGCCACAGTGCTCCAGAATATTCAGTGTTATGGAAAAATAAATCATACTCGAGTTGTGAATGTAAGCTTGCAGTCTGTATTAAACATGATGCAATAAAACAGAGTATACCACAAATAATGAGAAGAATCTTCTAACTATTGAGTTGTCAACTCAACAGAAACATATACAATAACTCCCATAAAAATGCTGAAAACAATGCAATGGAACTCACCATTTCAGCGGTTTTATTTGCAGTATGCATGAAACAGAGCTTGACGGTCAGTGGGCGGAGATTAGTCTAAACTGGTCATCTCAGCAGGCATATATATACAGCAGTTAGCTGTATACTCAAGACAGTACAGTACACAGCAGAGTTGCTTGGCAACAAATTGCTCACCAGTGTGACACTTACACGGTAGGGTCTCACGTACCCTGGTATTACCAGCTCACCTACTACACACACACACTGAGGGTTATGTGTGCGTGAGAGTAGTGCTCTGGAGTTAGTCTAGGGCTTCAAAGTTCTCTGAACTTCAGAACAGCTGTATGTAAATGGGTGTTCCGACTGTTATCACTAATACACACATCCACAAACACACACCCTCACTTTTATGCTACTTTCATTCATGAGATATTTTGAAGGAAAAGCAGTGACAGCATTAAAAACACTTCAAAGGGTGGCAAGCGCAGATAGGATGGGCCGGAAAAAAAAAGAATTCAATTTAGAGTCGATACGATGCAAAGGCAAATAAATTCAGCGGGAGAGACGGATGGAGAAATAATAAAATTTTGCAAGGGCTAACTTTAGTCTTGAGGGATGGAGTGAGCAGATGGATAGACAGAAATGAAAAGAAATACAGACAGAGAGAGAAGATGAGAGGAATCGAGGGACAGCGAATGCTTCATTGGGGTTGTTAGTAGGTAAACGACCATCAATTGCTTTTGAGTGAAGTGAGTGTGACACCCTCTCATCTCTCTGCTCTCTGTCCGTTCCTCTCCACAGCAAAACACTGCCTGACAAGTCTTCAAATCACTTTCTCTCACTCCCTTAAATGAATAATTCACCTGAAAATGAAAATTCTGTCATCATATACACACGCTTCATGTCTTCTATGGAACACAAAGAGAAACATTTTGCCGCCATTTTCCATGCAATTACAATGAATGGGTACTAAAGCTTTCGGCTTCAAAAAGGACACAAAAGCACCATAAAAGTCCCATATAAGCTGTCAATATGATTTGAAGACTACTTTACAAGTCTTCTGAACCCATATTACAGATTTGCTTAACAAACAGACCAAAATTTAAATGTTGGAATACACTATATTTCTTTAGGCCAGATTTTTCACCGATTTTCAATCCTATTTTTTTCTGAGTTTTGTAGTTGACAAATTTCACAGGAAATCACATATTGCACGATATTGTTTTGATCGTTCAGATAAGAGCAGTATATCAATTGAATCTGTAAATCTTATGCAATAAAAATGTGCAATATCCTTATATTTATTTGTTACCCCTCCATCCTAGTACATTCCTCCATCTTACTCAATTCTATTCCATTATCATCTATAGCACAACTGTATATACAAATTATTTACTCGCTAATTTTTTTTTTTTTTTTTTTTTTTTTTTGTCTGTGTTGTTGTCTCTGTGTACTGGAAGCTTATGTCATTAAAACAAATTCCTTGTATGCGCAAGCATACTTGGCAATAAAGCTCTTTCTGATTCTGATTCTAAAGGGTCTACTTTTATTTATATACACGCATAATAACAACAAAACAAACAGAGTGCACTGTCTGCCGCCTTGGTTCTGCGTGATCTTCATTTAGAAATACGTCATTAAAATAAACTGTAACTCAGCAAATACTCAACACAGAGACATGAGAGATAGATCTACAGTATAGAAAGCTTGACATGTCTATTTTTAAATCGAGCAAGTCTTATCAAAAAAAATATTCTGTGATAATCCATATGAAAACAACGCGATGTCCAGTCTTTCACGTCTCCCTTCATTATATCTAATGCGGCCACGCCCACATGCTGAGCGCGCTATTGATATTACAATCGTCTACATGAAGCTCGCGGCTGTTAAACGCAAACAAAGCAACGAGACTGTACTTCACATTTTTTAAATGTTACTGTTCGCTTCATGCTGAGAGGGATAAAACATAAATCACCTCAATAAGACCGCTGAGAGGAATAAGACTTGGATTACCTCAGAAAGAAGAATGAAGCGGATTGACCCAGCGGAGATCATAAACATGAGTAAGTGCATAGGCGTCTTGACCCAGCAGAGATAAATTTCATATAACTTGTACACATTTTACTAGTTAGACTTTTTCCAAAATATAATTCCTGACTAAATGTATAATCAAGTGAAACATTATGAAGTTTCATTTCATCATCTCAATGTTTCACGATGCCAGGATGTTTTTTTGTTGTCATTTTTTTATGCTCAAACGTATAACATAGACAGCAATGAGATATATAAGTAATATGAGGTATGTGCCAGGTATGTGATGTTTATTTATATATTTCAACGACACAGTCAAAACTTTTGAACAGTAAGATTTTGAAGATTTTTAATGTTTTTGTAAAGAATTCTCTTCTGCTGACCAAGCCTGCATTTATTTGATCCAAAATACAGAAAGTTGCATTTGCTAAAACAGTAATATTGGGAAATATTTTTACTATTTTAAATAACTGCTTTCTATTTGTATATATTTTAAAATGTAATTTATTCCTGTGATCAAAGCTAAATTTTCAGCATCATTACTCCAGTCTTACTCCAAGTGTAACAATATACACAATATACAGACCCCAGAGGGTTAAAGCTTTGAAAATAACTTTCAATGTGAGTTTTTCGTCTTATCGGCAAAGCATATCGTCATACTTTTTCATATCGGGCCGATGCTGATATTTGCGTATTAAGCCATTATCAGCCGATTCCGATAACATTCTGATAATGTTGTGCATCCCTAGCTTCAGACTATGATTCTGTCCGGTCTGAGGATATTAAACATGTTAAAACACTTTTTTTTAATACTGTATGTCATGCACCTCCTAGCAATGAGAATTTGATGTGTTTGGAACAACTTGAAAGTATGATAGCATGCGATCCTCTGTTGTTCAGTGTATGAGTGTATGAGGCCCAGTCATTCTCTGTAACCATCATTGTAGCCAGCATTTGAATTGATCCGTTGATCCAGTTCACAAATCTGAAAGATTCATTCATGAATCGAATGGACTGACTCGATCTGGGTGTGACAGAGATTTTTAAGATACTTTTATGGTGAATTTACATCCTTTTCAAACCGTTAAAGCCCCATTCACCAAGAAAACGAATGCATGGAAGAGAGCAATGGGGACACTCATCAAAATTTCACCCTCTGCACTCTACATAAGACAAAAAGAGATACGGTTGTGGAATGACATGCTTCAGAAGACAGACAGGCATATGGTGTCAGGATTCTGTCACTTCGGTCTAGTTTATTCATGGTTTTGTGACAGAGCCCTGGCACTCCCATCTTGTCGTGTTTTTATGTGAGTGCTTGTCTTGTTTTCTTGTAAGCGTTGTCTTGTTTTTTTCTGTGTGCCTTGTGTCATGTTGGAGCGTGGTGTTCGGATCCCAGCACTTATGTCCTGTTCAGATTCAGTTACAGTTTGGTGTCAGGGCTGGGCACTCAGGCTCCATGTTCTGTTTTGTTGTGGGAGCATGCAGTCTCGAGTTCGCTTGGGCCGTATGCTCTTCTGTCTTTGTGTCTTGTGTTGTTGCACACAGCTCGTGTTTTAGGCTGCGTGCTTTCATGTTACGTCTTGTGCAGTGTAGCAAGAAGCTTGTGTTTTTCGTTGGCTGCATGCTTTTATGTTGTCATGTCTTGCATTAGTATTCTCATTAGCTGCGTGTTTGTGTCTTGTTTTGTTCAAGCACATGGCTTGTGATTGTTTTGCCGGCCATGTGCTTGTGTTTTTGTTTTGTGAGAGCACATGGCTTTTGTCTTTGTTTCCTGTGTGCCATGTGCTCTCATGTCAACTGTCTAACCCGACCCATCCAGTTACCTGATTATTGGTTTATCCGCCCCACCTGTGTTTCCCTCGTTACCCTGCTCATGTGCTCCCTATTTATTCTCCTTGTGTTTGCAATCCTGTGCCAGTTTGTTGTCGTATTTACCCATGTGATTTCCTGCCTTGTCTTGTCAAGCTTGTTGCAAGCCTGTTCTTCCCCCCAGGGGTAGTTTTGGTTGGTTTGTTTGTTTTATTTTGTTTTTAATAAAGCCCATCACTCTCCTTGCTCCATCCTTCACCACCATCCCTGACATATTGTTTTGGAGCGACATGAGGATGAGTAAATGACAGCATTTTCATTTATGAGTGAACAATCCCTTAAAATCCTTACCCTGTCATTTTCTTATAAAAAACGTTACAAAACTGTCCTCCTGGCTAGTGAGAATGCAAGAAATGAGGAGGGAGAGCTGTCTTCCTTTTCTCTTACTTCTCTTGCATTCATTTTTACATGTTGAGGCTATCAGAGGACACAGAGCTGGGATGGAGTGAGAAATGAGGGAATATCTGAAGGAATGACTGCAAGGTAGAAGATGTCAAGGCAAGATATATGAATGCTGTAAATCAGGGGTAGGGAACGTTGATCCTGGAGAGCCACAGCCCTGCACAGTTTGGGTCCTACCCTTATCAAAGACACCTGAATCTAATCAAGGTCTTCAGGATTACTGAGGACAGGGACAGGTGAGTATTTTTTAATCAAGGTTGGAACTAAACTGTGCAGGGCTGTGGCTCGCATGGATCAACTTTCCCTACCCCTGCTGTAAATGATAGAAGGAGAATGGGATCAGAGAGGACGAAAAATCACAGATTCAGAGATCAGTGGAGGACAGATGGAAATAGAAACTTGGAATCAAAAGCCCTATTCTCACGGGATTAGTATCATCTAGGGACCTTGTGTGATTTTTGACATTACCCCCCCCACACACAAACACACACATCTGAATCTCATGTGGTACATTCGCACAGGATAAGCGAAGCCTGTGATTTTACTCGAATTTACTTACTTATCTCCCGGAAACTCGGATGTCAAGGCTTTGAGAGTCCCATTCTATGGTCCAGATGGATTAAAAAAAAAAAAAAAAAATTAATATAGTTTCTTGTGCTGTGTTATTTACACCAGGTTAAAATAATATCTCAAGCTTTAGTCTTGATTTATTTGTAACACATTAAAACTTTTTCAGCTTTCTATTTTTTTAAATTGTATGGTGTAGCGATATGACAGCACCCCAAATACTCCAATGCAGCTCCATTCTTTGCGAAAGATGGATAAAAAGGCACACAGGAAATAAATACCTCGAAAAATGATATACGACCCGCCAAATCCACCCCAAATCACAGAGATGTCGATTCGCACAGGACTTGGAATTTTTACTTTACAAATTACAGACATGACCGATTCGCACTGGATTAAGATCATAGACAACCTCCGCAATTATTACAAATGACAGGAGGTCACCATACTAATCTCGTGCGAATAGGGCTAAAGACGAACGAAAACACAGAGGACGACTGATCGGATTCAGCTGTTGTCTTTAAAGAGCATGCACATACGCTCCAGGTGGATACACAGCACACAAATAGCTACTTCAAAAACCTTCTGAAGAGGCTAGACAGACAGGGTTACAACCACCAGCCGCTGACCACAAGAAAGCAAGTAAATCAAAAACAGAGAGACAGCAAAAACAAGACTCTAAGAGGCAAGAAGTGGAATGAAAGATCTTGGAGGAAAATGAAGAGTGTGTCAGAGAGAACAAGCAGAACAATCGTGCTGAGGTGCGTCTCTCTCTGATAAAGGAAATGTTGCAGTGGTGTATTTGTGTCTCTAGAGAGAAGAACAGTGAGAGGAAACAGACAAAGAACATAACAACAGAAAAATGAGGACAAGCTGAAACACTGTACAATAAACTATCACTAGACTAATACACAAACATTCGCACAACACGATCCATGCATCAGAGTTGAAATACAGTATCTGCTCCTCGCAATCTTTTGCTCGTCCTTTCATAAACATGCTGCTTAAGCAAACAAACAAACCCCATCTTGAGCAAATAAGAAAAACAAGAAAACATCTAACAAAATAAAAATGAAATTTTAATCAATGGGCCTTTGAATTGGCGCTGTCATTAAGTAAACAGGAACAAGGCTCATGAAATATTCATGTGGTACTCACATTCATTAAGGAACTGGCCCTCGAGGGCCCCCGTCAGAACTGGGACACATCATGATATATGGAGAGAGAGAGAGAGAGAGAGAGAGAGAGGTCCAGAAGATCGTGAGAGGAGAATGATGAAAGAAGAAAAGAGAAATGGTGGAAACAAGGATGAGAGATCACACAGATGGAGAGGATGACAAGAAGAGGAGGAAAACAACTGAACAGTCACTGTTGAAGAGGACGAGATGATAGTATGGAGAAGAACAACATCACATGATGAGAAAACAATAGCAATGTAAAGAAAGCAGTGAGGTATAGAGTGACAGGGAGGAGAAGGATTCAGAAAAACAGCTGAACCTGAAAGAAAGAAATGTATGCTATTTCTTAAACAGTTCTATGGTAACAGAAAGCAATGTTGAGAGAGAAAGAGCATAAAGAAAAAAGTATACATATACATAGACTAAAAAGCTCAAAATAGAAATGCAAGACACCCAATATGGTAAAGTTGATGGCAAAACAGCGTAACACATTTCTCAGCATATGGACTAAAACACTGATTACACAATACATCAGCACTTGACAAATTACTGTACAACAGCCCTTTCAGAACAGAAACCAAGGCATAAAAAATGCAGTAGAGGTACACAGAACTCATTAGGAGTGGCAATATTGCTGATATATATTGTGATTGTATTGACGTTTTAAATCTTTAACCCCATCACCCCCCCCCCCCAAATAATCAATATAGTATTATGAGGTAAAATATTAGAATAATAGTTTCTTATAATTATTTAATTGTTTTTTGTTGTTGTTGTTGTTTCTGACCACTAAGAGCCATAGTAATCAAAGGCCGCGTCCAGTGAATACATTGTTTTCAACAATGATAATGTTTCTTGAGCATCAGATCAGCATATTAGAATGATTTCTGAAGGATCATGTGAGACTGTAATGATGGGAGTAATGATGCTGAAAAATCAGCTTTGCTTTCATGGGAATAAATTACATTTAAAAAATATACTCAAATAGAATAAAGCCATTTTAACCAATATTTCACAATATTACTGTTTTCTGTATTAAAAAGATGAAATACCAACCCTCAACTTTTAAATACGCATGAATTATATTATTAGCCATAGCTGTTCAAGCATGTAGGACGTTTAGTATCTCATGTTCTCCACTAACTGTCTGACGGTGACTCTCCCTCGGGAGCTCTCTGACGAACAAAGCCTGGGGTTAAATTAACCCATAAAATCAAAAGAAGGATTATGCGTGCACTGATGGGTTAAACCAACCATTTAATGATTCAACTTTTAACCACACACTGGTTAAATCCACAAGGAAGTGTCTATTTTAGAAAGCCATCCATGTTATTGAAACAGATGTTTCTGTGGTTTATATAAAACTTTGTCCTGTACTCTAATGTTGCTTACTTCATAAACTCTCCCTTTTGAAAAGAGCATAGATGTGTTGAAATGATGTTTTGAGAAGAAAGATGCAAGCGCACACAAAACAAGATAGAGAGAGAGAAAGATGAAAGAGGGGAAAGGAGAGCAGACTGAAAGAGTAAAGTGATTGATTTTCTCACAGTTCTAAAGCCCTGTCTCTCCGGAGAGAAGGAACGAGAGAAAGAGGAAGAAAGAGGGGAAAAAATAAAAGAGACTCCTTGCTCTCCTCTAGTTACACATATTTATTTCTGCCCTTTATTTACCTTCTCTTCCTTCCATTCACTCGCGCTCTCACGGTCAACCTTTATTCGAATAATGTTCCCAAAGCCACCTGAGCTCTCCGCCACATGGGAAGAGAAAATAAAGGACTGAATGGAGAGAAGAAAAAAGGATACAAACTTTTAGAAATGTAGTGTAGAGAGATACAACAAAATAAGACTAAACAGACAGCTGGGCGGTGGCTGCTGAAATAAAAGAACAAGCAGGTCAGGTGAAGATTTGGTTTGAGCAAACAAAGAACTGAGGCGTGTTTTAAAGCGTTCAGCTATAGTGGAGCTTCAAAGGCTGCCATACAAAAAAGTCTTTGAAATAAAGGCCAAATTATATTATTCAATGATAAATGAATAATGAATAATAATAAAAAATAGTTTTAACTAAATAAATGCATACATGCAATATCTAATGTACAAATTATTTATTTTTTGTAGCTATTTGATCTGGGCCTGATCAGTGTTCTGGATCTCTTACAGTATTTGCACCCACACTAGAAAGACAAGAGAGTAAAATTCAGTTGTTCAGAGACTGCTCATGCATATCTCAGGAGACATAATAGAGCTCTTAGTAATGTTTATTTTAAGCATCAACTCAAGACTTCAATAAACAGTACAAAACAGAACTTATCCCAGCAATGTTTCTTACAATATCTCATAATTTATTACAATTCATCTTTTAGATAATACAATATTATAAGTCTGCTCTAGGCCAAACATAAAGCTCTGATGGAGATGATTTGATTACTCCACACTGTATACAGTAAGCTCCACTGGTTTTTAAATGTTTTTCTACATAAACTAGCACTAGATGGATAGCTTCGGCATTGCTTTTTTGCATCTTGCACTCAAAACACTCCTTTCTTTTCCTGTCATCCGCCCTAAAGCTCTGCAGTTACTACTGTGTGGCATCTTGTGTTTTTAAAAGCAAAAACACATTCAGTGTGATCGTCCCCTTACGCCTGTCACTCATAAGTAAAAATAAATAAATATGGACAGATAGGTGGATGAAGAAAATGGTGCATCATTTAAAGGTAATTCTGGATGAATGATATCACAAAGTTTTGTGGTATTTTGGCACTGATGTATGTATCTTACTGGTACTGTGACTAGCATTTATTGTATGGGGCATTTACCAGAAAAGTCTGGTAATTTACCAGTTTAATGTGCAAAAGGGATTAACAAAGTAAGAGTAGAGATATAAAAATCATATGGATTGCACAACTCGATTTGGTCTTGGAAGAATTTTGCTGAAATACTGAGTTTATATTTAAAGAGTTTTTAAACTTGGGATCTTTCTTCGTAGAAACATCTAATAAGCAGGAGACATAAGCAAAAGTCTCAATTTGCTCTCCATTTGATCTCATTGCTGCCTAATGATAAACAATTGAGAAAGCAAAGAGAATACATTTGTGATTTATCTTTCCTAGAACAAGAGAGAACAAGACAGAAGGTGACAGAAATAAAGAGTGAAGGGTGCTGTACTGGACCAGAGAGAGATACAGCATCATAAATGTCATGCCAATAATGCTCCTCCAAGGATGCAGCTCTGTCACTCAGTGTATATCTGTGTGTGTGTTTGTGTGTGTGAGAGTGAAAGAGAATGACAGTCACAAACATATAGAATGCAGACACACTTGCCATCTTTTCTCCTTACACTTGTTTGTAGTCAAGCAATTCAATTTCCCCCAGCTTCTTCAAAATCCCAAAGGAAAGGGCCAGGAACACAATGTCCCCACTTCTTTGAAAGAAAATGGCTACAAAAAGAGGAGGAGGAGTAGAGGAAATGAGGTGGAGAATGGGCACTGTTTGTGTCGGAGGAAATTATCATTAATAAAATCTATAAATAACACTGGCACTCAGAAAGATGACTGAGTTATAGCGCGAGGCAGAGCGGTAATTACGGCCGGCTATCAGAACGCACGCTTACATTAAATATTAAGAGAAGAACCTGCGCACATGTCTCATACATTTGAACGTCCTCCAGCGGTGCTTTGTACAAAGTGCATAGACTAGGCCTTCTCCTGCTGAGAGTGCAGACTGAAGTGGGCTGATAATTTGCCCTCAGCTTTAGTTCACCGACAAGCATTGCTCTCAAAATGAGAGCGGATTCTGTCATTCAGTGGTGAATTTGTTCAGTAAACAAGCTGTTTTTATCTATAGAAAGGCGAAATTATCTGTTCAGCTCTAAGTATTTCAATATCTTTTCTTACCGTGTTCAAAAGAACACAAACAATGCCACAGGTGCACTCACACAAGTGTGCCTCCCAATGCCATCTGACGGAATGATGAAAATAGGTGTGACAACAAGAAAACCAGTTCATAGATGGCACGTTTGCATACAGTAAGTGATACTCACACACGTCCTCAGGCCAGATATGTTCACTCTAACTTACACAAATGCACACATATGGTAATTTGCTTGTGTGGATTGCAGTCGCCTGCTCGTGCCTGTGGGGGCACTACATAGAAACGCGCATTTATTTTGCTTCAGACACAAATGTGTGCCTCTGGACAGACTCTATCAAAGACAACAGACTTACAAATGTATAAACTCCATTTCATCATACAGTAAAAACAAAAACAAGCACATACACAGATGGCCGCGCCAGTAAACTCCCACTAGGACGCTTCACAGTCAGACTTTAGTACACAAATATACTTACACCCTGACGAGCTAATATATTCTGTTAGATTTATGAACTTCACCTGCGGGGTGGTTCAGCGCTCAAATGTAAATATACATGTGCGACTTTAACAGGCATTCCCATTATGGAATGTATCCAGTCTTGAGTTTCAATAACAGGAATCACTATTTATGCATGTCCACACATGTAATGGATCAGGAGGGAAACAAACAATTTATTTATTAACTGATATTAAATAAATTCAATTGAATTAATTTAAATGATAATTTATTTAAGAATACATTTTAAAAAAGATGAAAGAGATCCGCACTCAGTGCACATTTGCACTTTTTTTTGCACAGAATTTTGTGACCTGGATGAGTACGGGTCTCTTTCATCTCTATATTATTGTATATTTTGGATCTACGCACCTTATGTTAGTTGCCTACTGGATTTTTGGACGTGTGTTTGGCTACAACCTTTTCTAATTGTGAATTTAAAGAAAGAAAGAAAGTGACTAAGGTAATAAAACTATCCTGATTTTATAATGAAAAAGCCTCATTAAAAGAAATAAAATCTTGAAAAAAAAAGTAGTTTGGCATAATCGCTCGCAATCTTTTATTTTTTAGAAACGTAAACTTCACTATTTATTAACACTGGGAAAACTTTTAATCGAAGTCATACGGTGCAACCAACATGCAGAGGAGAAAACAAGAATATTTGTAACACCTCATGACTCTGTATCAAGGTCAATAAGTCTTTAAAATATCAGCTACTTTGACATTTTTTGACAAAACAGTTAGTCCAAGGTTTCAAATGTCAAAAACATAATGATACTTGAATTAATTCATGTTATTTGTCAAAAAATAAATAAAAAATTCAAGATGAAATGATGCATTAGTTTTTCTTTAAAGTTACATCTCATTAAATTTTAGTGTCATTAGATTTAAATTTTTCATTTAAATGATATACGTTTCTAAGGACTTGCTTGGGATGACTTACAAGTAAGTACACGTGTACATGCTACTCAACAGGTCATCAACAGGCATACCAATTACGCAATGCCTTTTAATTACAGGAATCACTGTTTGTGTGATATACACATGCAACGGATTGGGAGAGGGCCTGATGGGAAATTGAGAGATATAAAATCCCAGTGGTAGCCCTTATAATCACATGGCTTCCAAGATTATGTAAGGACGAAATCTATCCCTCTTTCATTTAATTCAGTCTGCTTGAAGGGAGCATTGTGATCTCATTTTAAGCTTTTCAGATCGCATCCCTCCCTCTTTGCTTTCCTTTAATTCAAAGCGTGTCTGATTCATCCTCGTGGGGGAATAAGGGGCTCGTCATTGCGCTGTAAAGTTGAGTGCGCTCTGACCCCAAACCGTTCATTTGTCAAAGCTATTTCTCAACCTCGGCGGATTGCCCTGGTAATGACAGCTCGAAAAACACACCATGCCAACCGGTCCGGGCTGAATTGTCATCTGGGGATGTGTCACATCAAAATATCTGTGAGTAACATGCATTTCAGAAGTCAATGCAATTTCCGCAAAGATGACGGACAGCGATGGATATAATGGCAGAGGGGCTGTGAAGCACTTGAGGTTTGTCATTAACATCAACTGTTCGAAACACTAGAAGTCAAACAAATGTGGTGGTTCAACCGTGACAGCTGAAGTCTAGGCTGATTTAATGTTGTGCCGTGGTTGTTTTTCTGTATTCTTCATTAGCTTGAGGGGTCAACATAAATCAAGCAAGGGGACTGAAAAGTGAAAGTGTGTAAGCGTGTGTGTGTGAGCGTGTGTGCTAAGGGGGGAGATAGGGAGACGAGCAGAGTGTTTATAAAAGATAAGCTCTGGCTGAATCACAGAAAAAGAGATAGAACTTAGTATTAAGAAGTACAAACATGATTATTCAAACAGCAACTTTCAGTCCACAAATGAGAAACATCGAGTGAAACATGTGGCAGAAAAACAAGTGGGCAATCATGAATGAGAGAGCAAGATGGATGGAAAAGCCCAGAAGAGCCAACAAAACAGAGAGAGAGAGGGAAAGAGGGAGGCAAAGAGATAGAGATGGACATGTTTTCATTTGTCTAAAACAAGCAGAAGGGACAAACATGAGCTGCATCTGAAATCTGAAAGAACGTACTTCTTGACTTTTAAAAAAGTATGTTCTATAAGTGTTTGACTGATATATTGCCAAGACCTATATATTCTGCTTTTTTTAATTATTTGCATTGACTGATAAGTTCTGTTTGGCCAATAAGTGTCAGAAAGAGGACTTTTATTTTGACAGCAATAAGAATGCCATCACCTGAGCCTCTGTTCGTGAAAAATACGATTACAAAAGTGTGCTAGCAAAGTATAAATCTGTTGATTTTACAGATTTATCTTTTCATTGTTCACAAATTTTTATATTCATAAATTTTCATAATATCTATTTAGTAAATACTACGTAAAATAAATATAAATTTCACTGCAGCATGTGTTATTTAGTGTCTTAGTATCATAAGAATCATCAGCCACCCTGTTCTCTAAGACGGCATTGGCATTGTCCGTCAATAAAATCTGTTTTGGTCGACCACTACATACTACATCTGCCATGTTCTCAAATGACTTATGATATCATATGCACTGCAGTTCTTCACTTTCTCCTCTCCCACGGGACACGCCCTTACTGGACAGAAAGTGTCTACACAGGTCATCCGGGTATTTCCAAAGTTCCATTCAAGGCAAGTAGGTTCACTTGACAGACATTTTGGCAATTCTCTCAGGCAACTATTTTCAAAACAGGCTGATTGTTGAAATGTACCTCTACCTACTTTTTTTAATAAACTGCAAAAACATACCTACATACTGTAGTTTCCAGCTGAAATGAACACGAGTGGCAGTAAAACAACTTTTATTCCTTTTCACACAAATTATGATTACAGGGGCAGATTGTGAATTAAGACTTTTTACACAGTTCCTTGCATAATACTAATAGCCGTATGTCATGACCATAGTGCATGATTTAGCTCACCTGGTAAGGCACTGCTCTTGCCTTGCAGAGCACTCAGGTATGAGTCCCATGAAACACAAGTCACAATAAAAGAGCTCAAAGACATAGAAGCAAGCAAAAATGGCACGGTTGCTTTTAGCATGTGTTTTCAACCGTATGTTTGCTTTTATTAACACTTTTAGCAAGGTTAAGGGTAGGATTTAGAAATGGTAAATGTATGTTAATTGCAAATGTGCTAGAGCATTCAAATTTCAGTGCCACTCACCGAACCTTTAATTTCTGAGCTGCCATAATACGTACAACAACAAACATAATAAAACATTGCCAGATTCATGTTCACCTGTTTCAGAATCAGAATACTACAATTTCTTCTATTTTTCACTAATAAATGTATTGGAAATACTACACACAAACAGTTTTCGCATCCTATACAGTAGTAAAATGGGCATATTTAGACACATAGACCAAATGGATCCAAAATGCACAGTTAACAATGGTTCTGTAGCAGGCGAAAGAACAGACACTCTTTAGACAAAGAAAACGGAGAGGGATGGGGGACAGAAGCTTCAAGTCCAAGAGGCAGTAAAAAATTAATGGCAGACCGTGAGAGGGAACAGTGGGGCGACAGATAGAGGAGAAAGTGTGATCCAAGCACGAGTAAAAGTATAGTTTTAATATCAACTGTGTCTCAACCGCCATCTACCTCCTATAAAGATTTTTTCTCTCAGTTTTCCCACCATGGCTCCTGTGTTGCTTTCCATCTCCCTGCCACTGAATGAATTACATTATTTGCCTTTCGCCCATCTTCTGTGCAACTGGAATGTGTGCGCATTTGTTCCTAACAGCTATTCTTCTCCTGCAGATCTGATTGTGTCGATTTGTCTTGCAGCAACGCTACACTTCAATTTACCATCTGTCTGTCAGGGCCATGCTGAGGGCCGTTATTGATTCGCTGTTGCTGCCGTCACTCTTTATGACTGTCAAAGCACAATCACACCCATACCATTTCCATACCTGGACTAGGGCTGAACAGCATGATGGTATAAACTGCCTAGCATCAAAAATGTGTATCGACCGTTAATATTTAACTCAGATTGACCATTATTTTTACACCTGCTGCCCACCTCTAATGTGGATATATGTCTCACTCTGAACCTTTTGTGTTTTTGTCTCTAAGAACTCATCTTCTCACCCACATTAGTTAATATACACCAGAATTCATGGAGATTTAAATAAAGTGATCAGCTGCTCGGATGGAATATGGTGTATGTAGTGATTACCTGTCAGAGGGTAATTTACTGTAGGCCATGTGTATCATGCTCATTGCATTAGCTGCACACAAACCCACACGGTATCGTGCCATCTGAAATCAATTCAATCAGGCAATATTTATGGACAGATTGAGCATTACATCATCTCGCTGTGCTACTCAGCAGGAGGACGTCAATGGAACTCAGCAGGCAAGAGTAGAGGATGTGGCCCGTGACTTTCATACTGAAAGATTAATAGAGCCTCATTGTTACGGTTTCAAATCTCTTGCACACATTTGTCGCATTCATCCAGCTCACACGGGCCTTCTGGAAGCATGCTCGACAACTGTATCCTTGTCTAATCAGATACAATCACTGCTCTGCCAAAGACTGCACGTACATATCAGCATCCACTGATATTAAATATTATGGCTGAATACCAAATTAGCCAATAATTATTTTCATGTTATTGCTGATAACCAATAAATTAATGATATCAAAATTCTACACACACACAGACACACACACACACACACACACACACACACACAAAGATTAAAATAGTTTTTGTTAACTGAAATAAAGCTGAAATTTCAAATAAATATTAGATGAAATGTTTAAATGTAAAGGAAAAAAATAAATGTTATAAGAATATGTATAATTGAAAATACTAGAATTACTAAATAAAATAAAGCTAAACAGAAATATAAAAAAAAAAAAAAATATTTCAAGCTAGTTTACTGAATGACAACTTCAGCTGTGCGCAACTAAATTAAACCATTGGATATTAACCATTAAGATATTAACCCTTGATTTTTATCTCCAACTGGGGCAAATTCATTGAGGGTGAACTTTGCTTCTTTATACTGTATCTTCTGCTTTCTTCTCTCTCTATTCCTTCTCTCTCGTCTACATGCCCTCCAGGGAGGAGAAGTCCAATACAGGCTTCAATTGATTGAAGGTGACTGAATTTAAAGATTCTGCTTCTGAAGGGAAGCACACACAAATTGACTGCTGCCATAGGGAGCGTGACTGAGCTGGGTTCAAACTTTAGTGAAGGCACTAAATACAGACCCTCAGGACTGTGCATGAATCAGAAGTGCCAAAAAAACAGTTTCAATCCTGGTTTAATCAGGAAAAGCCTAAAGTCGGTTTTCAACGACATCTTTTATTTAATAAGGTGTAATGACTGAAGCTCAGGTGCTTAGAGCTGTTATAAAAACAATGAAAATGGAGCCGTATGTGAGGCATATTAGAGGCACATTAAAGTGGTATTTCACAATTAATTTTGGTGAGAAGCCCACCACAGATGAAGACACACAGAATTTAGACTGACCAGTTATTTTTAAGTATCGCTGAATGGTGCTAAAAAAGGTCAAAAATTAAAACTTCAATCCATATTTGTCCAGTTTGTTCAGCAATTGTTTAATTAGTCTACTAAAAAAATTAAACAATATTTAAGGGTTCATTTATTAAAATGCAAGATTCACAAAAAAAGAGAGAAAAGCCCAACAAAAAGCAAGGTGGTACTTATAAATTTAGAATATTAATTTATATTAAAATTAAGAATGATTTTAGGATTAATCAACTAAATAGAAAATAACTGATTAATCAATCAATTGAAAAATAATCATTATTTGTAGCTTTCGTCACTTCCCCTTAATAATCAACGCTTATCCTAAGCAGAACACAGTATATTTATTAAAGGAACAATCGCCGTGGAGCAACCAAGGGTTAAATGCCTCACTCAAGACCATAATAATGATCAGTGCTGATCATGGATCACTGCAAATCTAATTGAGCCAGACTTTGGCATTAAATCTGTTGTGTGACCAAAATGGACAGAGGCTAGATCACCCTGCTGGGTTTTGAACCCACAATCTTGTGGCTACCCGCCCTAATGTTTCCAGAGATCTAACCGCAGGATTGGGAGAGGTGTGTTCATCCAATCTTCCATCACCTCATCACCAACTCAACCCAACCCAACCTTTATTTTCAAACCAATCAGCCTCATGGACTGAACAGTTACAGGGCAGTTGTGAACGTGTTTATGTGTCTGCATGCCTGAGAGAAGCTATAAGTTCAAATTTAAGGTTCATCCCTCCCCGCTGAGCCAATCACAGCGCTCTGAGAGAGCAAAAGCTCCTTCAGACAGAGTCCTCTTGATTCACTACTGAAATAAGACAACAGATACTCTTGTCTTTCTCTCTGTGAACCTCAAACACACAAAAACATATAGGAAGAAAAAAATTATTTTCAACTAAAAAAATGCTGTGATTGGGTTGCATGTGGCTTCCAATTGTAAGATTGTAGTGAAAATAATATTATGTGCATGGGCTCAAATAGAAATGTGTATTTCTGCATCTTTAAACAGATTGGAATCAAACCCCTGATGCTTTACAGGTTAATCTACAGGAAAACCAACAGACTAACAGAGCCAGATAATATTATTTCGTTCAACATGTATACAGAGGGGGGCTATGACGTAGCACAAAGTAAAAAAAACAAAAAACATATGTGGCTCATTCTCATATTTGTCAGACCATAAACAAACCTGCCCACTATTATTAGCATACTGAGTTCACACAGATGGTGTTTTGGTTGCAAGACAGGTCAGTGGAAGTTTTTTTTTTTTTTAACCGCAAGGTCTAGAGACGTGTTTTTAGAAGTTGCATTTCTTTGAACTTGAGTGCCGTGTTTTAGAATGATGTAGCCTATAATGCAAGACAAGCTGCTATAAAGACCTGAGAGGAGCGCAGCATTCAAACACAAATACAAAGATGTCCGTAGCGCATTTAGTTTGAAATACAATGGAAATGTACCGCAGTGGAATGAAAAATGCGTTCTGAATGAATGACCCTACTAAAAGGTACTCAGCAAATACAGATGGCAGTGTAGCTATTGAATAAAACAAAATCGCAAAGGCAACAAATTGACATCAGGCCTAGTATGTCTTAAGGCAGCAGTTTTACCACACATACAGACAAGTGATACCACCACAAACACTTAATTGTGTCTGCTTTACAATGAAACACAACCATTGCGACCGATTCCCAACACTTTCATTGCAACCCATTTAACAGATGCATCATTAGAACAACTTGAACAGCAACAAACAATAACAATACAGTGAAATGATCAACTTACTATGAACATCTAGCCCTCTATTAAACATTAAAGAATTATTTCATCATACCTTTAGCTTACGCAGTTGTGCGTAAGTTGAACATAAAGTTGATGTAACAATTAAAATGCGACTTTGTGAAATGGACCGCCCTAAATTGTTGCTATAGTAGCATCATATTAATGCTAGAAAGCCTATACATTTAGCAACTGTATTTATTCAAATAAACTATTATATTTCATAAATAAAATCTATTTTCACACTCATCTTGAGTGAGGGGATGGAATAGTCCGAGTGAGGGGGGCGACGCCCACACATGGCACCCGGCCCTGCATGTATACACAATAATTGGATTACAATTGGCCTTGGTGACAAACAGTGTGTGTTTCACCCTTCAAATATTCGATTATGCATCATATCATGACTGATGAAGCCCGTAGCTCAACTACACAAAAATCTGCAGTGGCTCAATTATAACAGTGCCTTTAAACATATTTAATGTCACCAAACTCTGCTTTGCTGGGAAATCTTTTAAGGGATCCATTTATTTGACTTTTGCAATGTTCCTTTCCTCTTGCAAATGCTTGTTAGATGTCCAATGTTGCTCAACCAATATAGATAGTTGTGCTGAATTTAAGAGGTTGACTCAGCACAGAAACGATAATGGAATGAGTATAACCTTATTAGTTAAGTGGCAAAATTGCATAATGATTGATAAAGCCCATTTCCCAATTTGGGAAACTATTTTCATGCATTATATAGTGCCGATATTTCTTTCTCATTTTTCTGAACATTAATTTTGCGGTGCAGAGGCAATTTTGATAACTGAAAAGGCAATGGTACGGCATACAAAAACAGGAGCTTAAAAACGTTTTGATTGTTCCCTGCATGATCAGACCACACTGACTATATCCCCTCACCATTCAGACAAAGCAGAAGAGTGAAAGACCGACTCAAGATCTCAACTCTTCCCAGTGGAGATTCGGCTCAGAGCACCAATTAACGGGCCAATCCTCCTGAACTATCAGCCCCAGTGATCTGCACTGCTGGCCATCAGGATTTATCTCCCTACAAGCACACAGCAGCGGTACACTTTAGATCTACAGCGCAGCCAGAGAAAGAGTGTGTCACTGACGGATGAACAACCCAAGTGAAAAATGGAATCAGAGAAAGGGAGAAGGCAATGGAGGATGATGAGAGGAAAGAGGGGGAAACATGTGTCATCTTAAGAGAGGTGGTCGCTGAGTGTGAAAAGGAAGTTGTGAGACGTACTGTACAGTAGCTGGTAGATTGATCTCCTCATCAACACAGTCAGGGACAGTGAAACAGGAGAAAAACACGGAGGCTGTCAGAATGAAATCTAATAATTCCATTAAAAGTAGTTGTCAACTGATATTTTTTAATGTAATGGCCAAAGCTGAAATCTTAGAGGGCATGGTGGCCGTTGGCTGACACAAAATAGATCTTTTTAAATAAATATCTTATACTCTCCAAAGCTGCATTTATTTGATCAAAAACACAGTATATTGTGAAATATTATTACAATTTAAAATACTTCTTTTAAATTTTCTATTTTAATATGTTTTTAAATGTAATTTACTCCAGTCTTCAGTGTCACACGATCCTTCAGAAATCATTCTAATATGCAGATTTGCAGCTCAAAAAAAAAAAACCCAACAAAAAATATATATTGTTCTAATCAATCATGAAAATAGTTGTGCTACTTAATATTTTTGTCAAAACTGCAATACATTTTTAGATGAATAGAAACTTCACAATAACTGCATTTGTTTGAAACAGAAATCTTGCTGCAATATAATATTGCTGCAAAAAAAAAACATTATATGTAGCTTATTTTAAGATTATTATAACTTATTTTACTAAATTAATTTGAAATCAGTTGTAAACGGATTTGAAAAAAAAAAGAATTTATACTTTAGATTTATTATATTATTTTTTTTAATAAAAGGAAGTAAAAACCATATGAATAAAAAAAGATAAAATTTTAACCAAAAGTAAACTCAACGATATATCAGTCGACCACTAGTTAAAAGAGCTAGTGACCTTTTTTGATTGCTTGTTAATTCAAGACTGTCCACCAGCCTGAAAAACAAAATATAGTTTTTAGTGCAACCCAAAAAAAAAATGTATTGCACTATTATTATCAGATTTTACTGCTAATTCAAAATGATTCATTCAAGTAGATAGGAGCTGATTACCTGCACAGAAAACAGCTGCCCGAGGGCATTGCAAAGATGTCCAGAGTGAAATGACTTGCCTTCAAGGGAACACAGTGTTGCTGACTACATATTAATGAACTGGTTATGCGGGTGACATGAGTTTTGAGTTCATTGTTTTCCAATCATATCCCCCCTCTTTTCCCTCTCATCTCCTGTCCTTTCTCTACTTTCCTATCAATAAAAGCAGCAAAAACCTGAAAGTAACAGCAAGGCAGAGGCAACAGAGAGAGAAAACAGAGCACTCGCATGTGATGAGAACAGAAAGGTTGGATGACTGTAGTTTGATTGCTAATTCCTCAGTGCTATGAAGCAAAACAATCTTGCACTCGCCTTGTAACCTGCAGTGGTTCTTGACATGTGGTTTAATTGTGGATCATGACGGATGGTTCTCTGTTTAAGTGAGAAACTGTGTTACAGTAGCCACGACTTCTTCAGCCTGAGGGCATCTGAACACACTTCACTATCAGCGCCTCGGGAGAAAAAAGAAATGCAATTTCACCTAGCCTTGATCCACTACTACTCATGTGTGTGTTCTGTGATGTTGTTAAGCGATTAGCTGAGGAAACGGGGAGGCCGAGTGAAAAGCACTTTCTGATATCTATGTGGGAGTCTGTGGTTAGCCTCAGAGTCATTTGAGATCATTAAGGTGCAGACACCTTATTTAAATGCAAAACTGCCTGAGTTAAAGTCTACTCTCTCTCTCTTTCTCCCATGCCTAAAGATTCATCTGCTGGGAAATTGCAGGTAGAGTAAATCCTGTCCAAACTAATTTCTCAACCTTTTCAATACTGATATTGTCAAGTATGAAGTACGCCATGAAGGTCTTATTAATTTGGAAATTTTTCTGAATAACAAATCCTACATATAAAATAGATGAAAAATCTAAGACCACTGGTAAAAATGTGTCTATTTCAAAGTAACAGTATTACTTAATATTTGTTTGTACACTACCGTTCAAATTTTTAGGGATCCTTTTTATTTTTAATAAATAATACTATTATTTAATATATAGCAAGAATGCATTATGTTACAAAACTCTGCATTTCAAATAAATGCTATTCTTCTGCACTTTCTATTCATTATTTCCATTCTATTATTTTGTTTAATGGAATGATTTCCATAAAAAAATTAAGCAGTATAACCATTTTCAAAACTAATAAGAAATGCTTCCATATCAGCATATTAGAATGATTTCTGAAGGATCATGATCATTTTTGAAATAAACAATTTTTAATATTTCTATTTTTACTTTTGTATTTTTAATAAAATAAATGCAGCCTTGGTGAGCATAAGAGACTTTGTTCAAAAACATCAAAAATCATACTGATCCCATCTTTACTAACATTTGAAATATAGTGTAGTTTATAAATATTATTTAGACAGATACACTTCCATACAAATACTAAATATTTAACATTTAGTAAATATTTAATACTTAAGTCAGAAATTGCAGTAATTTGATTATTGACCTAGAAATGTGTCTTAAATATTAAATAAACTATAGCATTTTTCTACCTGAAGAGATTCTGTTATCATCAGCCTCATGCCATTCCAAACCTGCACGACTTTATTTCTACTGTGTAACACAAAAAGATTTGGCTTTGGTTGCCACTGAATTCTATTGTTTTTTGTTTTTTTTTTAAATACACTAATTTCTCAAAACATCTTTTATGTTGCACAGAAGAAAGATTGTGAATGACATAAAGATGAGTTAATGATGACAGAATTTTCATTTTGCGGTGAACTATCCCTTTAGTTTTATGCAAGTCATAAAAATCTAAAACAAAGACAAGTTATTTATGAGTTTAAATGAAATAGATCCCAGATTCTCAAAGTGGCCACAGATTTTCTTATTTTCTTGTGATATTACCTTTAAAGCTGTAGCTTACATTCAAATAGATGGGCTTGTTTAATTAACAGCTTTCAAGGTCCAATATGCTGTCTGTGAGGATTTGAAAAAGGTAAAAAAAAAAGATCACTTTAAAAAGCACCTACAGGGGGAAGGGTTGCACAACACAACCTGAACTGATTATTTAAAGATAAGTATTCACTCAGTGGGATAATCATCCTGAAGGTGGAATGACTTTTGGTTAATTAGACCCCATCAATACTGAAAGAGAAATCTGAAGTCTAACAGCATTCTGATCTTCAGTCACTTGCGAGGCCTGAAATGCTTTTAAAGACCTCCGAATGGAGAGAAGGAAAAAAAAACAGTTCTCTCTCTCTCTTTGTCAGGCCTCAGGCTGAACATGTTGTGTGGTTGCACCCATGGCCAAATCACACATGTTTGAACATGTGAGGTGGCCGTCCCAACTGTACCAGCCTCGATAAAACAGACAATCCTGCCAAACATTTCACGCACTTGCATCATGAAAGAGCCCTTGACAACAGAATGAGGCATGACAGAAGGTGAGAAACTAATGTCACCATCTCTTCACTGCTAACTTTCTCATTCTATCTCTCATTCTTATCTTCGGTCAATGGAGGAGGTGGTAACCTGGGGACTTTCTGTGTCAGACTAAAAGTAAAAGTGGTCTCAAAATGAACCAATCACCAGGCCGAAAATATCTGACTTTCATTTTTTCCCCAATTTCACAGGACTTTCCGCGGCCTCCTACACAGGAAACACTACACTTGTACCTCTATGAGCTGTCACACTCTCATAACTACATCTCTTAGGTCACGGCTATTTCTCCAGCCAAGACTTAAAGGGATGAGGAGAATGAAAATGAATCTGAATGAGAAAGGAGACTGGAATGATGCCATTAAGGCTAAAGAGTGGTAGAGAGATTGAGAAAGCATGAATAGAATCAAAAGAGGGGGCAGAAAAGTCTTTCAAAGAGAAAGTGAAAGCCTGCATGGGAGTGATTGATATCACACGCTGTTTTAACTTTCATACTTATATTAGACACCAGACCCAGTTCTTGGTGGCTTTAGAAGGGTGGGCTGGCAGAGATCCTGGGTGGGCATTTTTAAGTCATCATAACATCATATAGTCTAGAAGATATTCATACTGTAGATATTGCTTTATTAACTATATTATATGTACACTGAAAAAAAGCTTTCATGTGCAGCCTAGAATATCATGCACTTTCACAGAAAAATAAACTTTTGTTTCTTTATTGAATAGTCTGAGAGTTTACTGAACTCAAGAGCTTTTACACAGAATGAGACTGATATTATAAAGTTGTCAATTACAGAGAGAACAAGAAAGTACAATGGGGGAAAAAAGGCTGTCTTCTTGGATGAGAGGACAAAGTAAATAAATCAGAATTATTAACAGGCCCGAATATATAATGCACTACTATAGTGTGTAGGTGTGTGAGAGAGTTAAACCACAGTCAGGTGAAAGTTTGCTGGAAACATAACAGCCGCAAAGTTATCAGTCATATGCCTCATCCCAAATGTCAAACTAGCGGTCCTCCTATGAATCCAAATGGATCATGCTATAGCATGGATTCCCACTTTTTTTTACCAGCCAAAACCCTCCAACCTTAAAGATTCACTTGAAGTACTGAGAGTTAATGATAATGTTTAGTTAATATTTCAATAATTTAACAGTACATTCCTGTTTCCAGTTCTCAGATGTTGGTCAATGGTCACACAACCTGCAGGCAAACAAATAAAATATTTCATCTTTTTAGTAGTGTTTTATAACCCCAGTTTGAGAAACCCTGCACTGTAAGTAAACCAAAAATGTTTTATGCATGCTTTTTATTCATTATTTTTTTATTTTTATTTTTTTACTGTCTATTTTCTAAATTATCGCCATAGTTTCTCTGTGAAATACAAAAAAAAACTTTCTGCATTTTTCTCATACATACTCTAGGTATGAAGCACATTAAAAAATAGCATGCAATTTAACTTCAGTCTTTCATTTTCTTTCTTTCTTCTTCTTCTTCTTTTTCTTCTCCTTTATTTTTTTTTATTATTTTTTTTTATTGTGGTTATGTAAACCCCTAAGGTCAAATTAATTATTTCTCTTCTGTGTGTAATAACAACAAAATTTTTTTTTAAATATGCAGAAAATGTAAGAAATCATTTTCCCCATTTTTTCTTACATATTTTTTTCTATTTCTGTTACACAAAACAGAAAAATATAACATGGGAAATGGATTCAGGGAGGCTTTTTTATTTTATTTAATTTTTTTTAACATCTTTCCCTATTTTTCTGCCCTATGGTCTTGTGGAATTGTGGAATTCGCAGACATTCAAGACGGCAACTACATAAAAAGTGTGCCAAGTAGAAAAAAACTATCATCATCCTCACTGTATCAATATCTATAACATACACACTGTGCAAAAGGAGCAATAAGGGTCAACTTCCAATTCACACACTCCTCACATCACCAGCTTGATCACCATTCCACATTTCCGAAAATAGATCCCTAATTAATTCTGTATTCCAGTTTTTTTTTTTTTTATCCCAAATTGCCACTGTGTATCTCAGCAACACCTCATCAGACTTGGAAACAAACTCTGAATGTGAATCAGTATCAGATGACAAACAAGCTACACTCACACACACGCTATTTCTGTTTTATAATGACATATATCTCTAGAGCATCACAATATTATTATGCATGAGCATTTGGGTGCTGAATAAACATATCCCTGCATAGTGAGCGAGGAAGTGTGCCCATCAGCATTCATAGAGTGTTTCCTGTGCTGACATATATGCATTTCACACTCAGAGACACAACAACGAAAGGTCAAAGAATGTCTTGCATTTGACGTTCAGCACACAGGTTTAGATTTAGTAAACACCTGTGTGTGTGTGTGTGTGTGTGTGTGTGTGTGTGTGTGTGTGTGTGTGAGAGAGAGAGAGAGAGAGAGAGAGAGAGAGAGAGAGAGAGAGAGACAAAGAGAAAGTAAAAGAGAGAGAGAGGGAGAAAGGAAGACAGACCCAGGAAAGGTCGGCATAGCTTCATTCCCATGAGGAAAAGAAGTGGCCATCAAATTCTAATCAGTCTTTTCTCTCTCTCTTCCTGTCTGCTGCTTCTCGCTCATCAGCTGCATCGTCAACATGATCATAATAATCAGATCTCTCATCTGGGAGCTCCGTAACACCTGCTGTTCCCCTCTATAACCGTTCACCTCCCACCTCCTCGCTCAGACTCTCTTACTCCTCACTATAAAATCATTAAACCCAATGCAGAATCATTAAAAGAGCAGGACTTGTTTGTGTTCAGGCCCTACACACTTCAAGCTGATTTTGGGGGGGAATCTGTGCAATGGGTTTAAATAAATAAAAACAATTAATGTAAGATGTTGACCTCGTTATTGTAGATCAGATTTGCTAGTAAACAAAGATGCAAATGTATATGTATTCATAAACAGGCAATAAACAGAAATGAACATGAAGTTTCAACAAAGAATTCATTTGTGGTGACTACTGGGAACAGAATCTGTATGAATCACTCAGAATGCACCACAAACTGATTCAAACCGTTTGTCTAACTCACTTTTCAAACTAGTGATTTGCTAGTGAACCGGGCATTGCTAGTTCTGAATTTAAACAGATAACAGAAAATTCAGATGATGTATGTGCTAAAATAGTGTCATGGAATGTTTCTCAGGTAGGCCTAATACTCCTTTTTTAGTTAAGTATTTAAAATCTCATTAATCTACTCCTTTGTCTCCCCGCACTCTCCCTCTCTTTGTTCTTTCTTTTTATATATCCACCTCCTGCTGTTTCCCCTCTTACCTCTTCATTTTCTCACAAACCCCTGACTTTATATCTAAATGATCTTTTTTATTTCCACTGCCACCCCCTTTTTTTCCTTTTTTTTTTTTTTTTTAGAAAAGTACTCCTCCGACACTCGTTCCCTCTGGGTGTCTCCTTCATTTGCTCTTTTCCACTATTTTTTTTCTCTCTATCTGTAATTACTACTCAGTCAGGAGACATTTTAATATATGGCAAAGTAGCTCTCCTCTGCTCACAGCTTAGTCATTTTTCATTTTTTACTTTCCCTCTCTTTTCTCAGTTTCCTTCATCCTAAATCTCTCTCCTCGTCTGATCTTCTACTCATGTTTTTCCATCTCCTAAATCTGTTTATTCTGTCTCCTCATATACAGCATAATCCATCGCATAGTCCTAAACAGACACACAGAACTGGGATAAACCATTTCCGTTGCTCATACAGATGCTCTTCATTTAAACAATCCACTTTTTGCACACAGTATTTCAGCACATCCTCCATTTATCAAGGAAACCTCAATCCCCTGATGCACTAGCTGGCAGAAAGTGCTCAAACAGACACACACACGAACACGCTCTTCCAGAGAGACACACATCTGTGCCCCTGTCTCTGTCACTTTTCCATCCCCTGCAGAGGAACATGATTGCCGCCCCCTGGGCCGGAACACAGCATGTGCATTTGTGTATGTGGGTCTCTTTAACACCACGAGGCAGTGGGACTGGAGAGCTGAGCTCTAATGGTGATAGATTCTCAGCATAACGGATGTGGCTCCACTTCAGATAAAGTGGGTCATGTCTGAGGAGCTGCGATGAATTTGCACAGTGCCAAATCCAAATGCATTAGCCTCTCTCTGTTTTACTTAACGAGGACGGTGGAGGAAGCGCCGGGGTGTGTGTGCTTGTACAGCACTTCAACCATTTGAAGTGCACATGTAGAAGTGCCAACGAGTAAGTATTTGCGTTAGGGTTGTGTGTAACTCAGACGGGAACAGGAAGTGCTGATGACTCACTCTCATAGAGTAATACAGCGAGTGTGCTGATGTATTTTGGCCTATTTTTCAGGTTGTCTCGTTAAGACATCTTCATTGCCTCTGACATCATCTTTTTTAGACTTTTCGTGCCTTGATTAGACAGGACAGAAAATGGGGAATGAGATTGGGAAATGATGGACTCTGGACTCAAACTTGTGTCTCCGCAGATGCCAAAAAAGCATCTGAATGTCATTGCATTAAATTCAAAATGTCAATCTGTGTGGCATATGCAAACCTCAGAACTAAACTTTACTTGGGCTTGTTTGCAGTGACTTTTATACACCTGGTGTCAAGGTGATTTTTATTGGATGTATAAAAAAGTGAAAAGTGAATGTGATGTGACATACAGCCAAGTATGGTGACCCATACTCAGAATTCGTGCTCTGCATTTAACCCATCTAAAGTGCACACACACACACACACTGTGAACACACCTGGTGCAGTGGGCAGCCATTTATGCTGCGGCGCCCGGGGAGCAGTTGGGGGTTCGGTGCCTTGCTCAAGGGCACCTCAGTCGTGGTATTGCCGGCCCAAGACTCAAACCCACAACCTTAGGGTTAGGAATCAAACTCTCTAAACATTAGGCCACAACTTCTAGTATAAAATGTTACCACAGGTGTAGTTCAGTATGATGAACATGTTACATTAACATACAGTATGACATCCATAAAGGCCATACCACACCAAACTGACATCAAAGAACTAGCGACAATGAAAGCCGACTGTGTTGTCGCCTCGCGTCATCTGTGGCTGGGCCAAAAAGTTGAGCTTGAACACATGGTTCAAGACTACAACCAAAGGCCAACTAGCATATATGTGACCCTGGACCACAAAACCTGTCTTAAGTGTAAATTTTTATCATCTGAAAGCTGAATAAATAAGCTTTCCATTGATGTATGGTTTTTTAGGACATTATTTGGCCGAGATACAATTATTTGAAAATCTGGAATCTGAGGGTTAGGGTTAGAAAATTGCCTTTGAAGTTGTCCAAATGAATTCTTAACAATGCATTTTACTAATCAAAAATTAAGTTTTGATATATTTACAGTAGGAAATTTACCAAATATCTTCATTGAACATGATCTTTACTTAATATCCTAATGATTTTTGGCATAAAAGAAGAATCGATAATTTTGACCCATACAATGTTTTTTTTTTTTTTTTTTTTGGTTATTGCTATTATATATATATATATATATATATATATTATGAAAATGTGCCATATATATATATATATATATATATATATATATATATATTATATATATATATATATATATATATATATATATATGTATATACATGGCACATTTTCATAAGAGCAAGTCCAAGTCAGAATCAAGAGCAATTTGTAAAATGGGTGGTGAGTGGTGGAAAAACCAGGTCTTTACATATTCCTAGAGATGGCATAGATTAAATCTTAAGAGCCTGATGAACTAAGTAAGACATATCAGTATATCAGTATAAGAAAATGTTAAGTTAGATTGACTTCCCATGGCATGTTGAATTAGAACATTCTGTCAAACAGTGCCTGAATAATATAAAATACATTATATATCCTACAAGTAATTGTTAACTAGGCCATGACTTTATTGCAGTTATGTTATCAACCAACTTTGCATGTGTGGATTATATAACCCCAAATTTGGGACGTTTTGTAAAATGCAACAAAGAAAAGATTTCCTAAGCTTTCACTGACCAACGTAAATGTATTTTGTAAATATGAACAAATTTTGATTTTGATGGCTGCAACACATTCCAAAAAAGTTGAGACAGAGGCATGTTTAACAATGTGTCACATCAACTTTCCTTTTAATTACAGTGTTTAATTTTTGGGGAAATGAGGATACTAATGTTAAAGTTTTGCAAGCAAAATTTTTGTCTAATCTCGCTTGATACAAGACTTCAGCTGCAGTAGCAGACTGTGGTACATGACAGCAGTTTTCAGAAGTACTTCCGAGCTCACGTGGCTATATTTAACACCACAGCATGATCGTTTCTTAAGCACTGCCATCTGAGGGCTCAAAGGTCATGCACATTCAACTGAGATTTTCTGCCTCGCCCTACATAGACTGAGATTTCTCTGGATTCCCTGAATCTTTTTACAATATTATGTATGGTAGTTGGTGAAAGACCTAAATTCTTTGCGATTTTGCATTGAGAAATGTGATTTTTTATTTGTTTGACACTTCTGCGAACTGTTTCAAAACAGTATAATTTAGATATTCTATAACCTTTTCACTTTTATTTTGCCTCTGTCCCAACTTTTTTGGAGTGTGTTGCAACAATCAAAATCAAAATTTGTTCATACTTACAAAATACATTTACGTTGGTCAGTGAAAATTTTGGCAATCTTTTCTTTGTACTTTTGTACCCCAGCCCCACACCCTCAATGTTCAAACCAAAACTTGACAACAGCAACTGAGTTCTGACCTTCTGTTTTCTTACTAACAGAAACATTACATTTATGCATTTGGCAGACATTTTTTTGGCAGACACTTTCATCCAAAGCAACTTAAATTGCATTCAACATTTAATCAGTTTTTGCTATCTCTGGCAATCAAACCCATGGCCTTGGAAGGGAAATGATGCGAAGCAGATAAAGAAAATGACATTGGGCTTTAACTCATGTTATCCACATTGGCATTATATAAATATTATAGAATTATATGTAATATTTATATAATGCCAATATACACACAATATATTATATAAAATAAAAAGTAACTTTTTACCCCACTATTTGCATAACCACTATATTTAGACTTAACTGGTTTGGCCAACTTCCAACTAGTTTCAAAAATAACTTTCATAAGTTATGACCAGTCTTGAAGAAGAAAAAAATAGATGACTAACTCTTTATGACTAGTATAAGCAGTTTATGTAACCGGCCACTGATCTGAGCACCAGCTGACCTACAAAGTTTCTTTCATTTAATTCCGGCAGTGATGAAATGGATAAAAGCGAACAAGCATGGGCTTGTCTGAAGAGGAACACTGATATTGTTTTTTAGATGAAATCACAGGGTTTTGAACCTACATTTTTGTATATTTTTGCCAATAGCATGCTTCAGACATGATCAGTTTTATTTTTAATTGTAATTTAATGTTAAATTAATTTCATGTTTATATTTCAGTTTTGGTGTATTAAAGATAAGAATGCTCTACTGAACTCTACTTTATCTGAGCAGCATCTTTAATAATAATATCAGAACCCTGCTATTAATCAGTTTACTCAGCAGACAGTACCAATACATTAATATTCAAATGAAAACCTTCACCATTTCATGATAGCAACTCAAATTTGTTTAAAGCTCAATGTGTCCTGTATTCCAAGAACACTGCAGTTCCAAGAAGCTGATCTTTTTAAATTGAGATCATGAAAGTACATTTGCTCTGTGGATAGCGATTAAGCGATTAATTCTTATACTGATGTCTGGGGCATCGAGAAGTGTTGGCCTTTACATTCAGCCTTCTTCCTCCCCTTGCTTTGTTTCCCATCACGAAAAACAACATTGTTGAAAATCTGAATTCACTGCAGGGGCAATTATGACCTAAACACCAAAACCTGTGTTGCTGAAGCTGTTTGTGTAATCATAGTAATTTTACCAAGTGCTACTAATAATGGCTTTCAAGGCCTGTCCATAGCTGCTTTTAATTACCTTGCAAGCTTCTGCATTGATTCTTTTCCTCCATCTTTCCTGCTGCCCCCCCTCCCCTCCGCCTCCTTTCTTCATCTCACTCTTTTATTAATATCGTAAAGCAATAACAACTGTGTCACAATCCAGATTTTGGCAGTATAATCAACGGGATTAATTCAAAGCCAGAAGACGTGTGTTTCCGCCTGCTTTCATGGCTTTCCTTTTGGACCCTCATTCTCACACACATGCATGCGCATCATCTTCTTTCTGTTTTTCGTTTTCTGCCAACTCTTGTCTGAAAGGGGGTGGTGAAGTACAAAATGACGCGATTAAGTCCCTAAACAGGGAGAGAGAGGGATGCAGGGTCTACTTGAGAGGAAACAAATGACGGCGAGCAGAGGCAGATGCTGGGACTTGGGGGTCGGGATGCTGAGTTAAAAGATGGAGGGATGAAAAAAGGAGTGGGAGTGAAAGTGAAGGACAAATGCCCCTCTGGCTGCTGTTAAACCTCCCAGCACAGCCAAGACTTAGCATAGCCCACAGTGTGACAGCATGAAAGTGTGTGGTGTGTGTGTGTGCCTACAGCATGTGGGCCGTGGGAGTGTGTGATGTTCTTAAACTTCAGGCCTCTTGGACTTTATGAGCATAACATACCACATTAGGCAGCATGGGAGTTTGAGTATGTGTGTGTTTGTATGAACACCAGCTGGTTAAAACTAGCAGATGACACCATAAAACTTCATAAAACATAAGGGAGTCAAATCCACCTTCTGCATTCATTCACAAGACCCCTGTGTGCTAGTGAAGACATGTAAAATGTAACTCAAGGTTAGCTTAGGTTGCTTCGTCCACTCCTGTCCTGAAATTCTAAGCTTGTGCCAGCTAGTCCAAGCCTGTTCAGAGTGCCTAAGTAAGAGTGTGTGAGCGCATTTGTATGCGTATGTGTGTCATTGTTCCCGCTGCAGCTGTATAGTTGGCAAAAAGTCTGGATGGTACTGCTCAGCTGGGATATTTCATGACTGGATGAGGGCTCAGCTAGTCCTTTTATTTCCAGACTGCAGCCGGTTTCACTGGAGGACTGTGGTTTATATAGCTCTTTTTATCCTCTTGTAGAGAGCCTTTTGACATATATGCAGTACAAATGAACTAAAACCATTTTTGTTTTGTTAGATGAGCATGACTCAACTGAACTGCTGAAAAATGTATAAAGAAATCTCTTAAGGTAATGCCTTCAGGAGAATCCGGGTCAAACTGCAGCTCCAAATCATTCCTTGGAAAGATGCAAATCATTTTAATATATTCATCCCATGGTGCTTCATGTCCAGAACAATGGCAGTTGTGTAAGGCTGTTTCTTCAACCATGAGATCTTTTAGCCCTGTGGACTTTTTAGAAATTAATCTGTCTTAAAAGTTACTTTTTATACTTTCACTAGTTTATTTAATTTTTGATAAAACTACTAACAATCTCCAACCTCGAAAAATATATGTCCCATAGGAAGATTCTGTCATATTTTCTGAAAGTAATGAAAATTCCCACCACATGTCAAATGATGTATTGTTTTTAACAGTGTTCTGTGGTGGAAATGAAGGTGATGGAAATCCATTTTTGGAATAAAATGGACAATTTTCATAGCTAGCATTTTATGCATCCTAAATACACACAACTAAATTATATTCCACAATTTTTCCATTATTTGACAAAATGACAGCTTGTCTGAAAAAAAATGCACATTAAAAATTATAACATTAAAAATTATATTATATTTGCTTTGAGTTTTTTCATTGACACTTAAACAAGTTAAAAAAAAAACTTTATTATATTCTAGTTTTAAACAATAGATTGTGACCTTCATATAACAACAAAAAATTGTGTGTGTATGCGTGCTTGTGTGTGCCTACTTATATACTGTGTATATATATATATATATATATATATATATATATATATATATATATATATATATATATATATATATATATATATATATATATATATATATATATATATAGTTTAGAATTATTTTTACTATATATATATATGTATATATATATATGTGTGTGTGTGTGTGTGTGTGTGTGTAATAAAAATTCAGAAAGTCTCTTCTCTCAGTTTTCTCAGAGTGCATAAGTTTGTGTGTGTGTGTGTGTGTGTGTGTGTGTGTGTGTGTGTGTGTGTGTGTGTGTGTGTGTGTGTGTGTGTGTGTGTGTGTGTGTGCGCACATGCAAGTGATCAGGCCATGCAGAGAAATGCATTCTGCATAATAATGACACAAGCACAATAATGTATGTGTGTGAGAAAGAGCTGCACACTTCTGAGCCAATGACTGCTAATGTCCCCAAGTGCACATTACACACACACACACACACACACACATATCCATACAGACCCAGTCAATCCCCTGCTATTCCCTGATTTGCACATAAACCTTATGCTATATTGCTTGGCAGAGAGACATAAAGAGCAATATATAATGGATAAAGATATAAACTGGGCTTGAGGGAAGAGAGGGAAATAGAGGGAAAAGAGAAGGGAAGAGAGATGGAGCGAGTGAGACATGTCCGCTTTAAATTCCTCACCATGACAATAATGCAGAGAGATGAGAAAATTAAAAATTGATGCGAGTAAATAGTTTTAAACGTCCCACTGCTGTACAGAAAAGCTCCCGCTGGATATCACCCAAACTGAGCAATGCCTTGAAATTTAGAGAGAGCAACAACAAGAAGGTGAGTAGAGAGGAAACGTGAGACTTCTGAAAGTGAAACCAAAGAACTTCAGTGGTGGAAGGAGTGATTGAAGGAAAATATGAATAAAACTGAGAGTGATAAACAGGCAGGGCGAGAGGAGAGGAAATGAAGGAGAACAAGGCTGAAATAGAAAAGTGAGAAAGATCTGCTATAACAAAAATGCAGCACAGCACAGATGCAAAGTGCACACATCAGCAGACCGAGAGAGAAATTAGAGAATTTAAAGAGAGAGACTATTAAGCAAAAGAAATTAGGGCTCTGACCAGAAATGTACTGGGTATAGGGACTACTGAGCGAGGCAATCTGCAAGAAAATTAAAGTTTCGAAATGTTTAATTCGACTAGCACATAAAACTGATATTTATAATACTTAACATAAAGTATACTGTCTAATGTATAATGTTTTGTAGAGAATATTTCTGACCCTGATAATGCCAGGTAGTTTTTATATAAAATGTTCATCTGATATGAGTGTTCCAGCAGAAAATTCTACCTCTTACCTATAAACATATTTTTTATATAAATTATATGTTGGACAGTTCTGCTGCTGTCAAACTGTGAACAGTTTTTCTTTTTATTCAATTTATGTTTTTTGTGTAGCGTACACTATACATCTGAGGAAGAGTATTGGGAAAGAATCATCGGATTAAGCAAAATCAAAGCATATTTGCTTAAGCATTAGTTGTTAGTTGCAACCCTAAAAAAGACAATAGAGAGCAGAGAGACTAAAGAGGGGTGGTGGTGTAGCAATGTCTGTTGGAGGTGGAAATAGAACCACAACAGATTTTCTGTATGTAAATGAGCACAAAACAGCCACAGGCGTCAAATTTGGACACCTGGACTGAATGGTCTGCTACAGAGCACCTGGCGAACACACTCACAACTTCCCCTACAAAACATAGCCCACGGCAACTACAGTGAAAATCACTTTCCCCTACATCACAGATACCACATCATATCCAACAGGAGGAATAGCTACTGTACATGTAGAGGGGCGTGTGTGTGTGTGTGTGTGTGTGTGTGTGTGTGTGTGTGTGTGTGTGTGTGTGTGTGTGTGTGTGTGTGTGTGTGTGTGTGTGTGTGTGTGTGTGTGTGTGTGTGATGGATAAAGCAGAGGAGGTCAGAAGCCAACAGAGAGTGAGAACAAGGGAGTGAATGTTGTTGAAAAAAATTAAAATCCGTACGGGTGTCAGATCTGCAGCCTGAGTTTACCTCCAGGACATGAAGCAAGAACACTTTTATTCTGCCATTTCCAGGCATGATAGAGAGATTCGCCTCAAAATGAGGCCTTCCTTCAAAGGATAGGAAATGAAAATTCTGTCATCATTTACTCATCCTGACATCATTCCAAATTTGTATGACTTTCTTCTATGTGGAACATAAGAGAAGATATTTTGAAAAAATCTCCTTGTGTCCATACAATGACAATGGGTTCCACTATTGTTTCGGACCCTACTGACTTTCACTGAATCAACCAAAACAGCTAAAACCTTCTTCCACATACTTCTTTTGTTTTTTACAGATGAAAGTCAAACATATTTGGAATGGCATGAAGGTGAGTAATGGATAACATTAGAAAAAACTTATTTTACCCTGAAACAACCACCTGCCTGCATCTGTTTCCTGTAAACAGAACCTTAATAACCAATTCCCTTAACTTCAACAACATCCACGTATGCACATAAATGTCACTCTGAGAGCCGCTATCCATCTCCCAGTATATAAGCAATCTTTTTTTAATTAGACAATTTCCTGTAGCAGCCAGTTGCATTCCAAGGAGCTTCATTAGTTCAACACAGATAAGGTGTAGGAGAATCATGCTTAATTAAAGCAGTATATACTACTGACCAATTCCACTCATCCCCGAGGTGCTAGAGGCTGATACTCACCTCCAAAAAGTGACTCATTTAGATTTGTGTGTTTGCATCAGAAATTACTGTTAATATAACAGCTTGCACAGCAATGTGATTTGCCGGTGAGGCAGAGGGGGATGTGAGTCACCCCTCCCGTGTGCAATAGATGATAATATTATTTCTTTTTCAGATGAGTTGCGAGATTGTCGAGCGCTCCAGGTTTGGTCTCAGGGGTACAAGAAACAAGACTTCCAAATCTTCTGCACAGCCACAGTCATGCCTGCATTCATTCAGACTAAAAACCTGCCTGTCTTATTATGTATTTTCCTATTCTCGCTAAGAGCTCCCAGGAGCTGAGTTCTTGCAGTCACCCATCGTCAAGGTCGCAAGTCCAGGATGTCTCAGCACCTTGCGCACACCCCTTGAACCGAGACAATCTCGGAAACGTAATCCATTGTTAGAGGAAGTAATCTCCTTCTATCGGAGCCTTGGGCCAATTCTGCCCACCAGCCCTGGAAGGACAAACTCTCCTTCCATCGCCAGAACAACAACAAGATGACCTCACGGTCTCTACGGTTTTCTACAAAACAATAAGGAGTCTAAACATCGCAAGCGCATACTAACAAGTGCGCCCCTCGTCCTCGAGGCGTGCCTTGAGATTTTAATTGTGGAACTACCAGCAACTTTTTGAAGCTTTTTGTTTTGTGGTGTAAATTCATTATGGCTAATGAAGATTTATTTACCGTTTACTAATTATCCAAGATCAAAGGTTAACTCCCAAGCCTGAATTCATTGAGGACAGAGGACAGCATTGTGCTGATGCTGCAGTGATAGATAGTGTTGTGCTGTCTGGCTCTGATCCATGTTTGAAGTGCTTATCAATCAGGCATCTCACATCACCTCAATTTGTTTTTAACGTAATCTCCAGATCATCATTATTACTATTGCCTGACCATGTGTAGTCATTCCTCTCAGTGTGGCCCTTGACCAGAAACAATGGTGCAGATCGCTTTGAATACAGGAAAGTAATTACCTTCGTTTAGGTTCAGGTCCTCTCTTTATATTCAAGTAGTAATTCTCTGCCATTTCAATTTCAAAATTTGAACTGAGGCTGCAAACATCATGCAGAATTTGATACAGCACGCAACTATCTGAATTTTACAGAGCCCCGCATGCAGCAAAAAATAGTAGGCTAAATCGTAAATTGTGTGCACAATTTACTATTTCGTTCCCTCAATTTATAAATTGTGCACAAGATTTAATAATTCGAGGGAATGAATTAGCAAATCGAGGGAATTAAATAGTAATCATGTGCACGTTTTAGTACATTGAGGGAACAAATCAGTAAATTGTGTGCACAATTTATTTATTTTTTCTTGTATTTCATGTAGAATTTGAATGTAAGGTTTAGATTTAAAATTCATATATGACTGTAATTGCTAACTAGAAAAGCAAAGTTTGTCCAGACAACTTTGACCTTAAAACTTTTGAAACAGTAGAAAAAGCCTTGAAGTTGTAAGGATGGATGGAACATGATAGATAAGATAGAAAAAAATAACAATAACTTTAATAATGGCGTTAAATTACATTTTTGTGGACCAGGATAAAAGAACAATTCATTTCCCAGAATGCAATTCAGTACATTTCTATTTCTGTCACTGCAGTCAGGGCTATTTTAACTATTTTTTTTTTCAGTTACCTTTAAAAAGTTTCAGTTATCTGTACCTTTGTTAATTAAGTTGAAATAAAACATATATCTCTTAAATGTCAGATAAAAAATTAGAAAAGTTTCCTTGGCAACTAGCTGAAATAAGTCTGAAGCACTACAATAAACTAGAAATAAATAAAAACTCAAGCCAAATTAAAACTATACTAAAATAAAAATAAATTAACAAAAGAAAACAAAAAAATTATACTAAAATTCAAATGAAAAATGGAAACATTAAAGCTACTTCAAAATATGAATAACAAAAATATTATAGTAAACAAATAATACTTAAATAATACTAGTTTCTAGTTTGATTTCATGTGGCGTGTGGCTAATTCAATTCAAATTCACATTCATATATTAAAAATGAAGCCAATTCTTCCATTCTGAATGTTGCACAATCCTGCAACTCTCATTCACCAGCCCACTGCTGAGCGCTTCAGTGGGCATATCAGTGAGAGCAGAAGACTGGGATGGAAATGTGATTGTGTTTGTGTGTGTGAGGGTTTCACCCCTGACCTGCCACTCAGCTCCAGATGGGAGGGTGGCCTGCAGTAGAATGTCCTCATTGATCATCTGTTCTCACTTTGTAATGGTGCCACGTTTTTGCTGTTTGTTGCAGTCACCTACACAACTAGTTTCCACACAACTACTTACTCACTCTAGCCTATCTCTCCTTCTTTAATGTTCCCACTGGATGCAGGATCTTTTAGCCTCCACTGATGTGTTGCTCTTTCTTCCCCGTGATTCTTCAGCAATCTCAGTTGTTTTTCTTCCCTCCATCTCTTGCTCTCCAGTCTCCTCAGTCAAGTCTGGTGCTGTGCACACTAGCCTTTTTAACTTCCCATTCTCCACTGTTTCACAGACCATTGAACTGTGTAGTGTAGGTGCTGAGACCTTCACACGGTTCTCCTTTAAACCTTCAGCCTTTTCTTCCTCCTTTTTTTTCCTGCCTCTCTCTCTCCCCTTACAAATATGTACCATGGTAACTGGGTGGGTCAACCATGGGCACTTCTGGCCCAGAGGACATTTAGAAAATATACTCTTTTAAACACACTTTTCACACTCACTAGTTTATTTAATTTCTCTACTAACATTGTTTAATGGTGTTCATACATGCATCAAAGAATATCTTTTGGCATTTTTTCTGAAGGTCATGAAAATTCCTACCACAGTGTCATTTCCACTCATCTCAAATGATGTAGCATTCTGTGATGGAGATGAAACATGTGGAAATAACATTTTGAAAAACATTTTTGAAAAAGTATGTCTGACTCATTTGTCTTAGCTAACATTTTACAGTATGTATCTTAAAAGTGAGGTCTTCTTAACATAAAATCCATTCGAAAAGCAGCTGAAGATGAAGGGATAGTGGAATGTTTCCAAGACAGCTGGCCTTCATATAACAAAAAGAAAAAAACCTTAACTCTATTGTTTAAACAGTCAACCCCAGGGTGCTCAAAGTTGAAGAAACACCCAGCTATGGTATTTTGGTCATTTCCCAATCATTTTCTCCATCTTCTACACAGGATTTCCCGCCCTACCTCTTACAGTGCTTATCATTAAATGTCCCAAAAATTAAATAATAACTAGAAAAATACGTTATTTTGGTAAAATCTATGATTAGAATAAAAAACATCTAAGGTGAAGTGTGCAACTTCTGTGCCAAGAGCATCACAAAACAAAATTACAAAATTGACTGTTTTAAAACAAGCTAATCACCACGATCTTCCAGCAAGCTCAGGTGCCTCTACCAAATAATTAAGTCAATTCCAAACGAGCTCTGAACCCTGGAAATGTCTTATAAAAATATATTTTTTAATGCACAGTAATAGCCATGTGAAAAAAATCTTTTAAGCACTCTAGCCAGCACTACACATTATTTTAATATTTTTAATAAAACATTTCCAGAGCACAAATTTCTTTTATATCAAATATGATGTGGTCTCTTTAAGTGAACAATATGAGCAACCTTTTTTTTTTTACGTTCTTAATTCAAGACAAAATAATGGGCAGATTTTTGCCACACTGCTTGTTATCCACATGCACTTCATATACTGACTTAATGTTGCTTTGATGAGTACGTGAAGATTGGTAGCATGCATACATACATCAACAGATTCAACAGACGTGCATAATGTGACAATGTTTCAGGGTTAATAGATGCAACAATACAACTGTGTTGGATGCTTCTCTTTTGCACATTGTAATGTAGTTTTAATGTTATATGGCACACCGTGTTCCATTTTGAGTATTATATTGAGTAAGTATAGTTGTGCACATACCAAACATAGGTCAAAACATTGACAAATTTGGCTGAATTATAAAAGCCAGAAGTGGTACTAAATAAAGAGCCGTTTGGGAGCCGAAAGAGCTGGTTCTTTTTGCTGAGCTGAGCTGAGCCAAATGATCGAGATCTCAACTAGTATCAACCTGACTGCTTTCAGACAGGTTTCCTTGTGTCTACCATTGGCAAACAGATAGCCCCGCCCCCAAACTCCTTTCAGTCCATTGGCCATTGTTACTATGTTGAGCTGGTCAGGATGCTTCAACAAACAGAACGATGTTTGGACATTTTGCTGCAGAGCCACGCCGTTTACATATTTTCTGCTTATTAAAGTTGTCTCTGCTGGGATTAGAGATGGTTTTTAAAATTCTAAAAACACACATTCTGGCATCCAATATTAATAGGAAAATAAGTCAAAAGTCCCTCTCATCCACTCCCCTCTTCTCCTCTTTCAATCTCTCTCTCTCTCTGGGTGAGGATGTGCTGTGGTCAGATTTGACTCACGTCTCACACACACCTGTCCCCAGTAAGGGCTGCTCCCTCCAGCCCTCTACGCTCATCCACAGCCTCATTATCACCTCCACGCTCTCCACATAATGTAATCGGTGCAGGCGGCATTAGTTTCCCTCTCAAGAAGCTACGAAGCCTTTCACACACACTCCATCTGGAGCAGGGGCCCATTTTAGTTCTAATGGGCCCTTCATGCAATCAAACACAGAGGGCTTTAGTTCCACTTAAAACTCCTGTAATTACTGCAAAAGCCTGGGACCTTTACCTCATGTGGGTAGGGAACAGAGACACGATGGGAGGCTCGGAACTGGTGGAAGGATGAGGCAAAGAAATGAAAGAAGTAGCGAGAGAAAAGAGGTTAGGGGGCTGTTAAACAAGCACAGGGCAGAGTTTGCAAAGTCATGGCAACTCTGTCCCCTGTACGGAGGAATGTTCACCTCTGTGGCAATCAACCACAACATCCACTTAAGTCTGGCTCGCTCTTCTCTCCACCTCTTTTTTCATGTCTCAAAGCCTCATCTTTCATTTCTCTCTCTCTCTACATAAGCAGCTCCATTCTCTCTCTAAGATAAAATTCCAAAAGGTGATTTTCTTGGTATAAAAGAGAACAAAACTGAAAGGATTTAGCTCATGATTTTAGGATATTGCCAGAGTGAGAGATGATTAAAAGTACATATTTTCAAAATCAACTATTCACAAATATTTAAAATATTATCTGAAAAATGTTCAGACTCTAAAAAAAATTAAGAATAGGGAACAGTGTACTGTATTAATATGAAGGAATTTTCTGTATTGATTGCTGAAAGTTTTTTACCTGTATTTTGAATTTTGCACAGCATTGGGTTGTGTTTTAGGGTTAACAGAAATGTGGGTAAAATTAATGAATAATGTCCATGCAGATTTTTACTGTTAAAAAATAGGGCTAAAAGTGATATTTAAAAAAACAAGAAGAAAAAAATGAAAACTTAATTGTCAATTAATCAGTTAATTAAAAGTGATATTTTTAAAAATATTTGTAATTAACATTTTAACTTTGACAGCCCTAAAAAAAAAATATTTTCCCTCAGATCAACCCCTTCTGCTGTCCCATGTGGGTACCTGTATCTAAAATTTGAAAGCCCCTATAGAAAGTATTTTAAAGGTAATTATAAAAAAAAAAAATTTAAAAATGTGATTTAAGAAAGTCATATTTGGGGTCCTTATTTTTTTAAGACTTAAAACCCCCAAGTGACTGTGTCCTATCCCTTGCTAAAATTCCATTTATCTTAGTACTCAAAAAAAAAAAAAAAAAAAAAAAAAAACTAATTTCAGATTACTACATTTCTATCTAGTTCTCAAGCTGTGAAATAAAGACTATAATCATGCATTGCTATTCTGCAGTCTTATTCACCATGCTGAGAAAGACATAGTCAGGCACCAGACAGCAAATCTGCCACTCAGACGCCTCACATGACAAAAGGAAGAAAAATTAGATCTGCACTTCACAACCGAAGTCTGAATTATTGACAACTCATGTCTGGTGAGGTTTTGCCTTCTCACAAGTGACACAGACAGAATCGGGTCCAGTACGAACAGGCACATTTCAATAATTCACACTTATCAGAGAGCAAGCACTTAAATCCCCACAGTGAATGTGCTTGCATTCAATCAAAGCGAGCTGCAGAAACTGCTTGAGAGTGATAACCCTGAAAACTAAGCCTGTTTAATTGGTGTACCTTTCTGAGTGTGTTTCATTAGAATAATAGTCGAGACGTTCTTTTGGGAGAGATGGAAGGTTTTTGGTTTCATAACAGCGGTGTGCTGGCCGTGCTCAAAAACGTTTGTAGTCAGCTTGACCACAAGCGTCTTATTCATCATTTCTGTCATTTAAAAACCGCACAGTCTTCCAATAACCATCTCTTCAGCCCTGAAATAAGACATAAAGTATTATGTCTAATATGAATGACCGCAGGCAGGCAGGCAATGGGAGCGAACAAGAAAATGAAAGGAGTGTCTAATCAGTCAAATCAGATTGAAGATAATTACGGTGAAATACAGTTACCGAAACACGCCACCTGCGACAAACCCAGCCTGCGTAACAGCTCCATAAAACACAAAGACGAATTCAGCCCTTCCTTGAAACGGTTTAAAATAGGTTTATTCCTCCCTGTTTATCACCTCGTCCTCAAATTACAGGTGTTCATGAGTTTTAGCACACATATGACTATTACTCTCTTATTCGCTTTTCTATCTTCTGTGTTGTTGCATAACAAATAGGATCCCTAAAGGAACATCTGTTTATATAGGACTATAAAATGTGTACTCTATTACAGTGATAAGAGAAAGCCAGGTAGCTACGTAACAGTCTGCCACCAGCTTTCCCTCTTTATGTCGTCTTTATTCATCTATTCTGAGCCTGGGTTTAGAGTTCGCTGTGAAATGAGAGTAAAAATAGGAAGCGTGTACCTGAAGGCTTTACTACATGTCTGTTTTTAACATACTGGTAGGAGGGTTTCCACTGCAATTAAATGTCAACACTTTTATTTTACTGCGGGAATTACACAACCATACACGCTGGAATCAAAGGATAAACCTTGGCTTAAGATAAAGGCTTCCTCATGGCATTACAGAACAAAGTGTCAAGTGAAAATACCAATTTCTGTCCTACATGCGCTAATCCTATAGCGCCTACCCTACATAATGCACCAATCTGAATAAGACTAGGAAATCAAAAGCTCAAAAGAAAAGACGTTCTTGATTTCCATGTCCCATATATTCAGGGCCCCAGACTAAAAATGGCCAAATGTCTTTTTTAGTTAACAAAATTGCCCGATAAAGACTGTTTTTCAGAAGTGGTGTAGTTCCCACTTGATCTTGACCATATTTGTGTCATCATTTTTCATTTTTTTACTTTTAGAAAAACATTTATCAGAACAAATATCTATATTCAATTACAAATAAATAATTCATGGTCATGTCAAATCAGATATAACTGAAAAATGAATCATGGTTTAGAGCAACTGCACTCATGATTCATGCAACTGCACTCACGATTCACTGAGTGAATCTGATTCATACCACTAACTCACAAGCTAGTTTTGTGAATCTTTTTGACTGACTCATTGAAAAGAACCAGTTCATAAGAGTCATTTGTTCACAAATCAGACATCACAACTCATTGGTGTAGAAAACACTAAGAACAACTGCCAAAACCACATATGGATGCACAGAGTTTTCCCAAATGTTGCCAACGGCTATTAGATTTTAAATTATTGTGATCAGTTTTTATTATTTGTTGCATTTGAAACCATTCACATTATGAAGCTCTGATTTACTAAAACAAACTTTATCCACATGACTAGTCATATAAAACTATATAATAAGACAACTATTATAACTACAATATGTAATTGCATTTTACTTGAAGAAAAAGGAAAATACATACAATTTCTCTTAAACTGTGCAGCTATTTTTATACCTTTTTCCAATTAGAAGGCAATTTGGCCCTCCAGCAGAAGCAACATTGACAGAATTCCAAAAAATGATGAAAACAGATTCAAACGAATGACTTTCATATTGCTTGCCATCAAATAAACAAATAGAGATGATTAACTGTGCAGGGCCAGTGATGAGAGAGGACGGGCAAAAAATACAGCATGCAGAATGTGGCTGGAACAGTTGTGGCTGTTTATTGTGTGTGTGCTCGTATGTGTCAGTCAGACAGCACTGCAAAAAAGGGCATGCAGAGGGAGAGAGATGGAGAGGGAGAGGCAAAAAGAAAAAGAGGTGCTCCGATGGAGAACACAACATGAGTCTGCAGGCCTGTACCCAAGGGACACACACAGTCACTGAGCCTAGTGCATTCTGTATTTGTTGTGCTGGGGGAAGGGGCAGTTTTACAGGCACCTCCACATACACACACACACACACACACACACACACACACACACACACACACACACTATTCTATATCTTTCTTTTCCCCACTCTCTCAGTCTATGATAGAGTGGTTTCTTATAGGTTCAAGTCTCTTCCTCCCATTATCCCAGTCACTCCATCTGTTTCCCTGGCAGTCTTCTACTTTTCCACCCCGTTTACATCTTTACCTCTTCTTCATTGTCTATTTCTCTCTTTCTCATTCTGCTTCAGTAAGTACAAAGATCATTTCATCTCACACACTTTCCTTCTTTTTCCTCCCCATTCTCTCTCCTCCATCTTCTCCTCTTGCTGCATCTCTAAGAAATTAACTTTTCAATGTTTCTTTCTGGAAACAGGAATGAAGATATGTCAATCTGGCATAAAAATTCTCTATTTATTTAAATGATGAAGGGGTGTGATAATCAGTTGTCTCTATCCTCCTCCCCTCCCCCACCTTCTCTCTTATTTTAGCTTGTGTCACTGGAGAGATTAATGACAGTCATCTCCATAGCTCCCTCTTGACCCCCAATGTCCAAATGAAGAGACAAACTGACATTTGAGCAATAAGTAGGCTAAACATACATATACCCATAAATTCAAAGCCTATGAACTTTAAAATACAATTATACACATTTCTTCACATTCAAATGTGGCCACAACCACATACAGCAAGAAAAGCAATGTGTAGCTGTACAGAAAAAAAACAAAAAAAATAAAACAGATTATTAGACAGTATAAAATAAACAGCTGCAAACACAAGCCTGCCAGTAGCTTGGACCACAAATAGCTACTGAAATTCAACAAAAGAATGCTTTTATAATCTCAAACAGATAAATATGATAATATTGTTTATATAAAATTCAAAACATGAAGTGAGGAACTATCATTTAGCTTTTTTGGCCCCATTTTACTATGGCTTTGCTATATAAGTACCTTAGACTGCATTAAAATACACATATTCTGTACATTACACTATTGTACTTGTTGCAATTTCTATGAAAATATGTCATGATTTGAATAAATTCTATAAAAGTATATTTGTAACAGTCTGAGGGTTTTGTTTTCGCTTGGGGTGGGTTTCTCTCCCTTGGAGTGAGAAGGCAGGAGGGAATGGAAAACACGGAGTGGAGCATAAGGTTCTATCTTGAACACTGCTGGCAAGAATAAGAAATATTGGCCATTCCGGCCCATATATACACGATTATAGACAGGCATTTAGTATTTGCGTTGCTTGGTGAAGTGCCAACCGCCTGATTTGGTTTGTTTTTGAATATATACGAAGTGACAATGTTTTGGTTTGCAATGTAAGTCATAAATTGGCTGATAATGGAATTTATATCACAAGAACGGATGCGATTCAGCCGTAGGCACGAGTGAAAGACACCTAATAAAGTGTAGCCGCATTTTCTTTTTGTCCCAGGCTATTTTCGCTCTTACTTAATAATTATTAATTTGAGCCTCATCTTACAAACAGATGGCACAGCTTGAAAAGAAGAATTAAACGGCCAGCTAGTATCTTCAAGATGCTCTTGTAATCCAAATCCCAGGACAACGGCAGATGCACTTATCATGCGATGGCAAGCATGAAATACGCGGCCCGTGTTGGGATTTGCTCTGACAGTCTTGTATTTGAGACTGATTTGGGACAGCAACCCCTCGCAGAGAAGCCCAGTGCGGGACCTCCGAGCAGCGCGATCATGATTATGGTACCTGCGCTCTTGTACAGACTGTCGCAATGACCGTATAGGTACACCTCGAGATCTCAAAACACATCGGTAAATGAAAGAACATTACGCATACACAAAGAAAAAGCACTGTGCACAGTATCTGAACAATGATGCGCGCGAGCGACAACAAAGAACGCTGTGAATACACCTATGCGTAGAAACGCATCTGAAAATGAAATGCCAAACACGTGTGTGTACTGTTCATGCAGTTATTTAGCGAACTCCTTTTATTATTAGAGCAAACGGAGTAAGCTGAGGTGCAGGTGAGTGAGTGACTAAAACAAGCGATAATAAGCATGCACGGAACAGTAACAGAAAAGGGTGAAAACCGGAACAGAAAGAACTTTAAGAGAAACAAAATTTCCTTTTCGTATAAATGGCTAAAAAGGAAGCTAACATGATTTCTAACACGTAACACTGTCGATTTGCTGAACCCACGTAGCATGTTGTAGGCGATGTATATGCCCATTGTATTTACATATATATGGCTATCCAATACATCTCGCGATGGCAACATTGGTGAACAGATGAATAGTTCTCTCTATTGAAACATCTGTCCGCGTTCAAGGCAAGTTCACTTCCAAAGTGTTTATGGACTGAAGAAATATAGTCTTACCTGTCTGCGAATAGGACAGGAGCAGTAGGAGAGAAAGGGGAGCGCAGTACTTCCAAAAAGAAGAAAATGCCATCATGTGTGTTATTCCGATCTCTCTGGTAATCCTTTTCCCTTTGATAGGAATTAGAATAGCATGAGTGCGCAGGCTCTCACCTACGAGTTATGTCTTTTCTCAACTCCAGTGTTCGCTGGAATCGTTGTGTATTGCATACTAGTACTCACACATGCACACTCAATCTGCTACACTACTCTGAATGAAAGGTGGAAATGTAGCACGGCCGGTTTTTCTTGGCCTGAGCCACAACCAATCGGATTTGACAATGACCGCGGCGCACACCAAATCATGGGCGGGGTAAAGTATGCCTATAATATTATAAAAACAAATAACATTTTGTTTTTATAAAGAAGACAATGTGCTATAGCCTACACCGTGTTCATAGCGCTATAACAGCAATTGGAACGAGTCCTAGCCTCCAAATGAACCGCTCTATAACTCTGATGAATTACAGTGGCGATCAATAAAGTTTTGAGCGCTGTATATAAATAATCCGAATTTACTGGAAGACTGAGCTTTTTAATGAATCTCTAGCGTGTAATGTGGAGTCCGCAGAGATAGATGACAGATTCACTGACTGGACCAATTCAGAACAAGGAATTAGAATGTGATTCATTCAGCTATGTGACATGTGACGAACAGAATCAACGCGATCATTAGCAACCAAGCTGGCATGAAACCAGCCCGAGCGCGACTTAAATATCTTCCTCAAACTCACTTCACTGGCGTAATTAAAACCTGAAACAATTCATGGGCTTTATAGTTGAGTTAATATTGAGTTTGTATTCAGCGACATCATGTGGTGAACATTGCGGTTTTCAGCAGAGGTCTGTGCATGGTACAGTAGTTCCGTACGTGTGTCTCAGAGGAGACTGGGGCTAGTTGTCACAATTTTAGTCTAGACAACAATTATTTTAATTTAAGAGGTTTTTGAACTAGGTGTTTGAAATCAACATACTAACCCACCGCTGGGCTAATTATCTGTGTGACAACTAGCCTGAAATACTGGATTTGAGAGTTAGATACAAATTGCATTAATTTTAACATGACAGCATGTTTGTGGTAGAAGAAATCTCAGATGTTAAATTATGCAATAGCAGCAGAAAAACCTGTAAAAAGAACAATAGGCTTACTGGCTGCTCCAGATTATGCCTTGTTTTTGCTGTTGCCTATTATAGATATTGCTCCTTTGTCCAATTATATTCAATCATAAGAAACACTTCTAGAAGATTATGGTCACAGACAAGCTAGACATAAACAATCAGAAAGTCCCTATGCAGGATCCAAAACATTTGTTTGCTTTCGTTCTAAATTGCAACTCGTGGCATTTTGAACTTAACTATTTATTCAGCAAATTAAGTTTTTGATGTTTGGGATCCTTTCTGAGTAAACAATGATGGGGGAAAGGGGTTTTCAGTGAAAAAACAGAACAGTGGGCATTTAGAGCTTTTATTGTTTTCAGTCCTCTCTTTTATGAAAGTCCATTATCTAGATGATGTAAATGTGAAATGCGTAACCCTTTGGAGATTTTCCTGCTGCAGGCCATTTACTTTGAAGAGCCCCAAGAGAAAGCAAAATGTAAAAAATTGTATTTTTCTTTTAGGTCCATATCCATTTCAGATGTCTGTATTCCAAAGAGCTCGCCATGCTAATGTATCCTCTTGTTCAAGGACTTTATGAATAACCGCTGGAGAGATATTGAATCATTTGTGTAATAATATTGTTCTTGTTGAATTCCATGGCATGTACCTTCGTTAATGAACTGTCGTCGTTAAGGCACACAAAACACAGTTATTAATGGTGGCCTCTGGTCAGCCGCTCACTGGTAATAAAACCACACGAAATGAAACACAAATATAGCAGACAGAAGAAAAGAAATGAGTAGCTAGCTATGAGAATGTTTACAGTGATTAACTGTTAAGGTTGAAGCATTGAAGGGTAAAATTAAGAAACAGTTGTGATGTGGTGACTAAGTATAGTGCAGGCAATTCCAGTTCATGTTGTTTGTGAAAATGTCAAACCAAGTTAGGCTTGTGGCAGCATGTAAAGATTATGTCACATTTACAAAAAAAAACCCCACCTCTGGACTGCCTCCAGGCCTTTTTAGGTATGGATTAGTTCTTCTTTTCTGTTGTATTCAAATAGGTTTCTCACACATTTCTAGTTTCCACCTTTATTATTAGACTGGACAGAAATATTCTTACCACCCACTGAGAGACCGAGTTAAAATACAGGTCCAGAATAAAAACAGAGTATCATTTCATACAATATGTGTATAGCTATGGCTACATGTACAGTATATTGACGGTTCCTGTACTTGAATTTGATTGGCCATGTGACATTCCAATCACTGAATCATTTACTGAAACTACTGATGAATTATTTTATTTATCCTGTGGAAAACAACTGAAGAACTTTGCATGTTTGTGAAAGTTAGTTTGCCTCATATGTGAGCTGGGTGCATTTTGAAGCCCTCAAGGCCAAACTAACTGACTGTGTAAGCCTTATGGTCTGCGTGACTGCGCTTATGAAAGGAGAATACAGAAGGAAATACTGGAGATGGGAGATGCTACAGGATGAGATAGTGCAGAAATAGATAATGTGTCTTAAGCTCATTAAAATCCTGAGAGCTCCTTAAAATCCTAAAATGTTTATGCCTCTGCAACCTTGGGCACCTGGAAAGTGGTAGATAAGAGAAGTCATCTTTTGAAAAACACACTAACAGCTGGTTTTCCACAATGAAAGCAAGTATTATGAAAACTAATAAACAATTGTGGAAAGTACCAGGAATTACGTATCAAAGAATGGTCTGAACGCTCATTGGACAGTGACAAAATAAAGAAATTGACAGAGACCAGTTGAGATGTTCTGCAGGCATTCTCTGCTTTGTTGTCTTGCAATAAAGTCTAATTTGACTTTTCTGAGCATTATTTTGCAAGACAGAGAAGACTTCTCTCCACAGCATAATTCATTCAAAAACACTGGTTCGTTCAGTTAAAAGAAAATGCTGTATCCAAAATTGCCCCACATAGTCACTGTTCCCTAAATTTCACATGAATGAGGGTCTACCAAGTTTTCTGACAACACCAAATATGGCTGTTCCCACAAATGTGCACTATGGATATAGGGTGTCTTTAAAAGTAAGGCTTTGAATCATTCATTAAAATGATTTGCTCATCTATGGTTCATTCAGGTATTGATTTTGCTTTAAAATTGGTTCGGTTCGAAAATAGAAAAAAGTGGCTGGCAATATTGTCTAAAATGTAAGTCTTGTTTGATGAGCTGTTGTATAAGAACAATATGCAAATCACATGATAGTCCACTCTTGACAACAGCAGTCATGCTCATGTGATATTGCTAAATTGTATTTTGTAATGGTCAGTAAATCAACTAGGTAATCAGGGACATTTGTTGTGTATCAGAACTCTTGCCTGGGAAATTACAGGTATTCTTTTAATACCTCGGAAGTCTGAAATGGAAAGAGCTTTTTAAAAACAGTGGCAATGCCATTTACACAGAGATGAACTCTCTTGAGATTTCTTCAAAGTTTAGCATGCATGGGGGTCTATCTTAATTAGATCAGTAACAACACTGGAGGGTTATTATGTTGTAAAATTATTTTAATAGCTTTACATTCAAAGATATGGAAATATCAAACTGTGCAATAGTTTCAAAGTGCTTCTAGAGTAATTGGTTCAGTGTTAGTTTGGATCATATCTACTGTCCTCTCAAATGAAGCAGAACATTATATGCTTATGTAAAGCAATACCCCTAAAATTTCAAAAATTGGACCAAATGATCGTACAGCTGGCAGACAGTAGTTTTCCTTAAAAGAAATGTTAATCAGTTTTAAGAAATAAGCCAACCCAAGACTGGTGGAAAGAAAGAGGCATTCAATGTCACCTCACAAAACTATCTTTTAAGCATTTCTCAATTTTGTAGGGTTGTTGAATACAGAGAAAATTGCACATATTTGTTGAAAAGCACTTCTGCCATACACACTGGAAAGGACCCACAGTAAAACCATAATTTGTCCCATCTTTGTATACTTTTTCGATTCACCGCATAATTATATATCTGAATAAAGACCCAAGAGCATAACAAAATCTTTTGGCAAATCTCTCATTAACACTCTTTCACTGAGAATACCCAATACTCCCTACTCTTTTTTTTCCTCTTGTCTTCTTTTCTCTACTCTCCTCTCCAGTCCTGCATCAATCTCACTCTTTACACCAGCGGCTGCTTGTCAGAAGCGGTGGAGGGCAGGGACTCCACACTGGTTCTGTAGATGGGCTTCTTCAGGGAACGGTCATCACTGAAATGATGAGAGAGGGAAATACGACAGAATGAGTGTTTTATCAGGCAGAATAAGAAAAGATTTGGGCCTAAGGGAGAAATGTGGATATTGAGAGTTATTTGCAAATAGACTAGCCTGCCTGGACAGATTTGAAGGAGTGAGAAGATGTAGGAGGAGAGAAGTGGTCATCAGCATCTGCTGATGCTCACAGTAATACACAGACTCCACTCCACATAATGGAGGAGGGCTAGAGATTAAAAACCCACGTGAATCCCAGTGAACAACATGACTAGGACAGTTTTGAGTACTTACATGGGTCCCTTACTCTTCCTCTGTTTGGCTCGGCGGCAGAGGTAAGCGGTCATGGATATCACAACCACCAGAAGGACAAAAACTGCTCCAGATACCATTAGAGAAATGCGACCGGTCGTTGTCTCATACCATGCTGCATCCTCTATAAGACAGACACAGTCACAAATTATACATCTATCAAACTGACTTTAAAAGTTTTGTTACAAAATAAGAAAAAAACAACAACTAAAAACCTAATCAAACTATTTTAACTTGATCGACACTTTGGTATTAGTTGCTCAGCTTTGGGCAGGTGAGCTAATTGTCAGCATTACATCAAATTCAGCCCTATCTATATCCTTAAGTTCTTATCACGATTCATCAGTTCACATTAGTGCAAATAATAAAATCATCAGTTTGATTCCATTCCAATGTTTACACTTTGAATCTACTTAATAACAGTGGCTGATAAAAAATATGGTTCTTCTGACTTAAAAAAAAACTTGTTTCAGAACAAATTACCCTTACCAAAAAGTAGTATACTTCAAGTTTATTTTATTAAGTATACTTAAGTAAAGTTCAAGTATATTTTTAAGTATACTTGCTTGACTGTAATTATTACCTCTTCATCGGTCGACATTTTATTCCATAACGTTACAGTTTTGATGCTGTTTCATGTCAGATGACCTAGCGCCCTCTACCATATAACAATGAAAACACGGATTCTAGGAGCACAAGTATAGTTCAAATATATTTAGACTTTTTGTAAGTATAAGTCAAGTATACTTAAATGTCATTTTAAGTATATTTCTGAGAAGTACATAAAGCCCATTTCTGAGAAGTATATAAAAAGTAAACTAAAAGCATACTTTCCTATTTTTAGTTTAAAAGAAGTATACTAATAGCACACTTGAATAAACTTCTTTTTCGTAAGGGTACTATAAATATCTCTATACATACTGTCAAAATGCAGAAAAATATTGAGCTATCGTAAGACATTAAGGCACAATTAGGCACAATTATCTGTAAAGCTACTTTGAAACAACATGGATTGCAAAAAGTGCTCTACCAATAAAAATAACTTAATTTTTAAAGCTATAATGCTCAGTTCTAATAGAATGACAGTCAGATATTATAATCCTGATTTAAAGAAAAGTGGCCATCTCAAAATTACTTTTAGAAATATGTCATATTATGGAGGTTAAATGGGGTCACAGGGTCAATATTATTGTCTTCCACAGGCTTACATATGGCCAAAGTACCACTGTCTAAGCTAATCCATTGGCTCCAAAGGTCTTCCTGTTGTATTCAGATAACTTAAGCTGAATATTGGATAAATACATCAAAGAGGGATTTTGTTTGTTGAAATGTTGTTAGTGCCATTGGATATCAAATGAAATGTTCAAATCATTAACATACTGAACATAAACAAATCAACTCAAGTTGTTTACTATAAGCTGCACGCTGTCTACCCTGTTTTGCTGTTCTGACCTGGTAGAACAGTGATGCTGATTGTACGTTTCTTCATGAGGGAATTCACAGTAGGAGACTGAGCTGAACAGGTGAATCTCCCTCCATCCTGTTCCCTCACATTCTCCAACTTCAGCTTATTGGAAGGCAAAAGCCAGTCCTCTCCCTTAACAGAAAGCAGACACAAACAGACAGGGAAGAAGTTATTGAGAAGTGAAATGCAAAACTGGATCTACACATAAGATATGACGTAAGAAAGATAAGCCAGAAGTAATAATTCTTAGGCAGTGAATCATGCAAGAAGGTGAATTCCCACTTTAATTTTTTGAATAAAAACTGAAAAAAGAATCACTGCACCAGTTACAATAAATAATGATAGTGAGAGTAATGAAGAGTAATGAAGTAAAAATAAAACATAACACCATATACTTCAAAGAAAACAAATGCCTGTGCAAAATCCACTCAAAGTACGTCATAACCATATAAATGCTTTTGGCACTAAAGGAACTTCTGCAGCCTGCCAACAAAGTCCATTTCAATTTAAATGAAAGTGAATTAAGAGGATTCCCAGTCAAGCCAAAGTTCTGGCCACAGCACCATTGTTTAAGCTAATCAGTTGTCTTCCTGTTTCCTCTATGTTTCAGCTATGTGTCAGACTGTGCTCTGCCATAAAAGGGAAGCTTGCTTTTCTGGTTTACTTCGTTCAAAAGAATCTGCCAGATAGAAAACATAAGTGAAAATATGTATTTAAACTGTCTGACATCAGGGACATGTGGTGGTAGACAGAGTGTCATTCTGAATAACAGAAGTGAGTCAATCTACACTTCCATCTCATGAAATTCTATAGTCATCGCTCACCCACACCATGACATTTGGAGGGACTTTTTTGTTTTGGTCTGAGAAATAAAGGTATGCACATGCACCAGAAAACAGTTGGTACTGTTTCTCAATATAAGAAATATTTCACATGTGTTGCCACATGGTGAAATAAACTTATAGACTTCCAAGATAAACAAATGTTGGCAAATTTTCCGCAGAGGTAGAGGACGCACAAGACGTGACAGATGTTTTCTTTAGCAAACATCTGTCAAGACTCATGTGTCTTATTCCTTTGATTTGAATCGTGTGTCTCAGTTACATCAGTGATTGTACGATTAGCATTCTAACCTACTTAAACTTAAAAAAGCCAATTTTTGCTCACATTTGGCTGCGATTTTGGACCATGGCTGCACCAAGCTTTCATATAAAAATAAATCAGAATTGATATGAGGAGTGTAGACTAGACTAGACCTCTAGAGACTCTTTAGTGTAGATCTACCATAGTGTAGATCTACCACACATTTCCTGTTCTAAGAGTTGACAATTTCACACCCTTTTACCCAGACCTGTGTGAATAAGATTATTTTCACTTCAACAGCAAAATGGCCTTCCAGGTCTTTCTCTCAAATATATGAGAAACCTACATGAAAACAGGCAACTGCATTCCCAATACAGCAGTTTTGTAGTAGACACAGTAATGCATCATGTTTAAAAGAAACTGTAAGAAAAATGAAGGAAAAAGGAAAGCAAGAGCATTTGATATTAAATCTGTCACCTCTTTAGCCCAGAAGTACTCAGGTGCCTCAGAAGCTGAAGTAGAACATTCCAGCTCCACATTATCTCCTAATCGTACTTTGAGGTCCTGCACCAAGTTTAAATAACGTGTTAAGTATCCCAAACCAGCCCTGTGCACAGCCACCTCCCGCATATCTGTGAGAGAAAAAGAGAGAACATTTGAGGAAAAAGCGGATTAGTCAAAACAGCTTTCCTCCTGGATACATTTGCATAGCAAATAAAAAAATGGAAGTAGGGCATGGAAATTCTGAGCATGTTTTCATTGCTCAAAAAATAACATATGTACAGTATATATTTAGTATTATATAAGATATCCTCTATTTACACATTATTTTTACATATAGTGCACAGCATAAATGAGTACACCTCCTCTGAATAAATCTAAAAGATGTATTTTCTTAATGATCACTAATATAATTCATGGAAAGATGGCAAAATTAAAACATATTAAACATATACTTAATAAAAACAACAAAATATATGCCAGTATTTTCTGTAATATAAAGTAAATTTGCCAATTTTGTTTAAATGAAGGATTGCAGAATTGAGTACACCCAAGATTTAATTCAGAAAATGTATAATATTCTAGTACTTAGTATGTCCTCCAAAACTTAAAGTATACTGTTCTGACCCTTCTTGGCACTGAGTGTACAAGTTCAAGCTGCTCAAGAGTGTTGAGATTGAGTGAAATACATGTCCACTGAAGGATTTTCACCTTGGGAGAATGATGCAATGATGAAAATGCCCAATAATGCAGGGAATGAGGGGAGGGTAGCATCTTCTGTTTCAAGTTTTTGTATTACATCACACAGTAGTGTGTGAATTCATGCCAGCATTGATAAAGCACAACTCCCTCACACCTCCAGCACTCATTCATCCCTATATAAAAGCTTTACTACCACTGAACGTCACTGTGGATACCAAGCACTTCTTACTGTACTCCTCCACTAGCAACACCAGAACATTTTGGATGCTTTTGGATCCAAAATGATTGACTTGGTCTCTTGAGACCAGAATATGGATTCCCAGACGTCTCTATTTTGTAAATATTGGCTTTGGAAGAGGTTAAATGAGTTTATTATGCGTTGGCTACAGTAGGTAATTCTAGTGGTGACAACAACCATGCAGCATGTCTGCAGGCTGCGTCATACTCTGTGAGATAAAGTGTCACTCTTTTCATAGCTTTTGCTGGCTCTAAGACACTTGCATGTTATTTCTCCTGCTCTTTTTCCAGCAAAAATTCACTCATCACTAAATGAAAACGTAAAGTGAAGACCTGATTATTTCAGCAGCCTTGTCACAAGTTAATTGTTTATGAATGTCGGTGCTACTTCTGCTATATTTTCACACTTAAACAATAATTTGGTATTCTTCTTGTACCATTGTCTTCTTTTATGCTAAGAAATAAGTCACCTGGCAGTTCTCTTCAAAGTGGTTCCACTGCTGCCAGCATTAAGTCTGAGTATGATTCAGTGGGCTATATAACACTTTTAATTGCCAAGAAATTACTTGTCTTTAAAAGTTTTGGTTCAATATACTTACCTGTTGATCAAAAATAGCCTTAAACCTACACTTGTTTTTTTTTTTTATCTGAATTTAATGAAGCGATGAGAACACTTTTTCTGTGCAAAGAAAAAAAAAACGACGACTTAATTCAACAATTCGTCTCCTCTACGTAAGCGTAGCTACATTTTGGAGAATATCCACTGGACGCAAATACTGTACGTTGTCTGTGTCTACGCTGACGCAGAGGAGACGAATTGTTGAATAAAGTCGTTGTTTGTTTTTGTTCTCATCGCTTCATTAAATTCAGATTGAACCACTGATGGCAGATGGACTATACTGACGATGTCTTTAATATTTTTCTGGGCCTTGACAGTGTCATTTACTTGGCAGTTATGGGACAGTCACAAGACTCCTGGTTTTCATCCAAAATATCTTAAATTGTATTCAGAAGATGAACGAAGCTTTTACAGGCTTGGAACGACATACATTTTACCTAAATTTTGATTTTTAAAAAAAATGCAGCATTGGGGAGCATAAGAGACTTCTTTCAAAAACATTTATAAATCTTACCGACCTCTTTTAAACAGTTTTAAACAGTATTGTAACTTGTTGGTGACAGCGATGGATTATCATCAATTATTATAGTATTTTAAGTTCAGGTTCGCTGTAATAATACAATGTGAGCATGGATCATCTTGTCTCTGATTATTCACACTGAACATTTCTCTATTGATCCATCCATTTTTTCCACTCAGTTTTTCCCAATAAATCTCCACTGTCAAATCATCCCTGGCCACTGTAAAAGCCCTCAATCAATAACAATATTAATTTTGTCATCTTGGGAGATAGAGAGTTTTATTCGTCATCTAATCTTTAAAGGGGTCCTATTATGCTCTTTTACAAAGTCTTGATTTTGTTTTGGGGGTGTACTAGAACAGGCTCTCAAACTAGGTTGTTTGAAAAACACATTATTTTTCTCATATTTTACATTATTACAACACCTCTCTCCCCAGTCTGGCAACGGCTCGAATAGTTCCTGTATCAAATGAAGGCCTGCCTTCTGAAATACAAAATGTGCTGTGATTGGTTAACTGGGCCTGTGTGTGCTGTGATTTGTTAGCTGGGCCAATCTGTGTTGTGATTGGCTCCACTCGGAGCCTGGTCGGGAAATATTATGCCCCTTTTAGACAGCCGCGGCTGCCTGCTGCGAGCTTCATTGTAAATATTGCGTCAAAATCAATTCAGTTTGAGCGTGATTTAAACCCAGATGATTGTAAGCACTCTAAATTTGTCTGCCTTGGGAAAGCTAGCGAGTCTCCAACATAGTGATAACACTCGTTGCCTTCTCTAGTGCAGCTCAACCAGGTCTCGTCCCATTCATCTGTATCTGTGATATCACAAATCCCGGAAAAAGATGTGTTGTAGTCCAAATGAGTCGTTCGTTGTAGTTTTTGAAAAGTGATTTCTGTTCAGTAAAATATCTCCTTTTGAAGTGAACTTTGAGCTTTGTAACTTTTCTGATCTTTTTTATGCTCAAACAGCAACATTACAGACTAACTAAAGTTGAAAAAGTGAAAAAGCATAATAGGACCCTTTTAAATCCCAAATATAAAACTTCCTTTCAACAAAATGTCAGATGCAACTTGACTCACATACAACGATGGAAATCGTGATGCATCAGAACAATCTAGACACATATGGATCAATTTTTGTATGTAGCAATCCCTGGGGATTTGCATCACAGACCATTAGCACTTTTCATGCTGCCCTTGATGTCTCTTACTCACAGTGTACGGGGATGGTGAAGGGTTGGGAGGAGTTGTCTGCTGCAGAACTGTTCTCAGAGACGCAGCGGTATGGACCCTCAGACCAGGACTGGATGCTGGCGATGAAGAGGAGCAGTCTGCCTTCCTCCCTTCTCACATCCACGTCATACAGAAAACACCGGCGGTAGAAATAAATCTGATCTGACTCTAGCCGATACCACCTCTTCATGTACTGTTGGGAAGAAAAACAAAGAAATATTTAACTTCAGTAGCTTACAAATTGAATATTATGCTCATTTGACTTCAACTTAACATATTAACAGCATGTGATTTACTTTGACTACTTTAGTGGTGCTTTTTTTCTTTCTTTTTTTTGTCCTTTTATAACAAATTTTGTAATAACACTTTCATTTTAGGTGAACATAAAATAACAGGCAAAAAAATCTTCTTCTTTTTTTTACAGAACAATTTATTGAACATTTAGACAAATATAAAACTATCTGTTTTTTTTTTTTTTTTACTTCTGTGGTTTAATGCATTTAATGCAATCCAATACAATGCCAATTGAGAGATGTACACATAAACGTTCCTCAAAAGGCTGATGCATCATATTTTATATTCCCATTTTAATATTATTTTTCTAATATATGACCCTAACCTGCTTCAGTCTGGTAAGTGTTAGTTTAAAAATAAACTATCATTCACATGACAAGGAAATGTAGTAGAATGTGTAAAACCGGTTTTTCCATCAACATTCTGATCATGCTTGCTGATGAGTCAGAGGCCTTCGAAACTTGTTTAGCAGATATAATGTCGTAGGCTTTATGGGGTTACAAACATCTTGCTGATGTAAGGAACACTTGCCAAATTTGATGAAGCATGTTACACTTGGAGGAGGAAGACTATCCGGGGCACTGACACTTGGGTCTCACTAACACAGGTTAATGAGAGATTGCAAAACAAAACATCTGTATTTGTGATTGGTGGTATGGAAACCATGTTTTGCTCGAATGCGTTTAGATAGCTGGAAAAGATGACAAACAGACTCTGTCTGCACTGACAGAAGCAGCAGATGCTGTGAATCCTCCAAAGGCCCCTCACTGCCAGATACTAATTAAACCCAGAATAACAGCTCTCAGAAGCTCAGTAAAACACACACTGCCTCCTGCTGTTTACATACCAGTTGCAGCCTTGATCTCCAGACAAATAAATTCAAAATAATGTTATTGTTCTTTATTTGATATTTCCCTATAGGATTGTTTACAAAATCATGAGAGCAGTTGTGTTGATATTTGAGAGTAAGCGTCCCTCACAGATATGTTTGTAATTTTAGATCTCTCACTTTTTGTTTATACAGTAATCAGACCTGCCAGCACTGCAGGGGACATGCACAGACAGCAACAATAACAGAAACCCTTCAACATTTCCATGAGAACAAAGTGTCATTTCAGTTTCATTCTGCTGTTTCCTTGACATTTACAGACAAATGCACATCAAAACACATTGTGTCACAGATCTTCCCTTGCCATTCTGTGTAAGTGCCCTTACCTTGGAGTACCTCTCAAAGTGCACTGTGCTCATGTTCAACTCGGATTCTGTAACCACACACTCCAGTGTCACATCCTGTCCTTCCAGAATCGGCTCAGATGGGCCGTTTACCTCCAAAGAAGCTGAAGAACAGTAAAATAATACAAAATAATAGTAAAACAAAACGATTTCTAATTTACTAGTCTTATAGAGTAATGCAACAATTGCATCTATACGGGATACCCAACAGAATTTGTTTAATATCTCATAAGGAAGCAGGTGGCAAATTCCTTAACCTATCTTCTGCTTAATATGTTTCTTTGGGCTCTCACTTAACTGCAAAAATACCCTGCATTACCCCTAAGGAAGGAAATTGTTGATAGTTCAGATTAATTCGATTTTGAGGTGTGCAATTCTGAACGTTTAGATACATTTTCGTTTGTGCGAGCTTTAGTGTAAACGTCAGCCAGAAAACAAGAAAGGGATAAGTGAAAAATAATAGGCCTATAATTAATCATATAAAAAAATAAACTTTATAAAATTGTAACAGCTAGTTATTAGCAAGTAACAACTGCCCTAGTTATATTGTTTTTACAGAAATACTGGCAGATTGAGTTTGGTATTATAATATTTATTCTAGGTTGAAACCGTGAAAGGCGTTAAAAATAATAGTTTTGCGAAAAGCAAAATGTTATATACCTGTAGATGTTTGGAGAAAGCTGACCGCCACGATTGTGATGAAAATATAGCCTCTCATTTTGAAGGATCTTGGCTTCTGCGTTTGAGAGCGAGTTCTGTGGAAACGAAAGTTTGTAAACAATTTATGAGCGCGAAAGAAGGAGGAGCGAGCAGGTTTGACAACGTACCGTGCTATTGTTTCTTTTGTTTTTATTACAAAGATACAACTATGCACTAAAATAATGTTTCTAATGCATTTATTTGTTCTAAATTTGTCCTGTCATATTACAAAAATATTTAGAGACAACACTATCTAGCCATGGTATCATATCTAACACCTCATCCAAATAAGCGTATGCGTCACTTGAATCTAGCATAATTAGTGTTCAGAAGGTGAGAGTGCACTTGTTTTTTCTGGTGCCTATCAAGATGTTTGTTTAGTTTTTGTGTGATAGCGTCTATGTGAACTGCAATGAACTTCCTCAGAGACCACAATTTCTTTCTAAAAAGTTTTAAGACAGGTGACGCGTTACATTTAGATACTGAAAAAATGTTTGAAATCTTCCATACATTTAAAACTGTTTATTGTAGCCCACCTGAATTTGTCATGACATCCTTAAAGTCATTTTTACCTTACCGTTCTATCATTTCATAACAAACCCAATGCGTTGTTATTTCAATTGAAGAGGACAGAAAAGTAGGTAGGGAACAATGGAAATTCCCTAGTCTAAAGTTCACTGACCTTAAAGTAATTTTCAGATAATCACAGGTGACTGTTGGTGACTCAGCAAAGGTGAATTCTTAAGTGCGATTGGTTATAACTGTAGTTCTGAAATGTATCTGAAGGGGGCTACTTGTTTGTTTGTTGTAGACAAAGCTTCTGTTCTATGTTTTAAAATGAGAGTAACCCCAAGACATAGTTCAAGGGTTCTGGTCTGAAATGAATCACACATTTTACAGGTAAAAGCTAATCAACAAAACAGAATACATCAATAAACCAAACTAGTATCACTAGAGTCATAAAGTTGAACATTTAAACTCCAAACTCTTAAAATTTTAATTCCAAAAAAGCTACATTTTGTTGACATGTGTACACAATGCATATATAGACATGAGCTAAACTGACAGATGTACAAGACGTATCTGATGCTCTGGGTTGAGAGGTCATTGACCTGATTATTGGCCAACAACATTCACAAAACCGCATAAGGAGGGTTCACATATCAACAGTGTCATTTTAAAGATACAAAATGGTCACAAAAATAATGTACAATTCATTTCCCCTGATAGTTTTGCCAAACTTTAATTCTAAGTGATAAAACTTAACAACAAACCTTTTGCCAATTGTAAAAATGTCAGCCCCTCGCTTCATGCAGCCTTGTGTGCTGTCAGTCCCTGCAGAGACCACAGATACAGTACAGAACACCAGGAACGTACATCAAATATTCTGGTAAGGTCATAATATTCATCCCCACACAACAAGCTGTATTGAATTTAAATATGCTAAGAGCATCATTTAATATAAAATTTTATATAAAAACAACATTAATTCTATTCAAATTCAATTTCAGGCTTAAAAATTCAAAAACTTAAAATCTAAGAAACCAATTGGAACCATTTTCATCTGTTCTTTAACCGCTTGTCCTCTGTAGGGTTGTGGGGATACTGGGGCCTATCCCAGCCTCTTGGGCCACGGGCCGGACAGATGGCCAATCCACCACACATTCACACCTTCAGACAGTTTAGCTTCTCCAATTAACATATGTTGCACGATTTTGGATTATGGGGGAAACCGAAGCACCAAGAGGAATCACACAGCAACACAGAGAGAACATGCAAACTCCACACAGAAGGCCTCAGGCTCAAACTGGTGACATTGATGCTGTGAGGCAACAATGCTACCTTCTGAACCACCATGCCGCCCTCCAATCAGCACCTTTTCTTAATGACCCAGTTCATTATCAAAACAGCATCAGAAGTTTGTTAAACTAAAAAGAAATATAATAAGCTTAAAAAAAACAACAACTTGCAAAACTGCAAAATACTCCCACATAAAAGTATACGGTGCTAAAATGTAAAATAAAGCACTTTTCCATTATCGGGCTGAATGGCTGTAAGTGACACCAATTGTGGTATGAGTCGCATTAAGTACAAATACAAACCATTCCATTTGTGGATTTCTCAGCACATCTATCTAACCGTCCTCAGGGCAGGAGAATCATGCTAGTAGAACTGCTTTAGTGACATGGAGACTCATGTGCTTCGCCAACAAGCCTTCTTCTCTTTGCTTTCTGGTAACCTTTCAGCCCGATGGTGGAAAAACTAGCACAGGTTTGGTAACGTTTATGCACAAATACCTTAATACTGATATGCAAAGCTACTTGTTTAAATTTTAAGGTGCAGTTTCTCAATACAAGTTGTCACAATTTTACTTTTTTAGAGGCACATATCACAGGCAAAAGAATCTTACGTGATCAAAACCATTTCCGGGTCCAAACGCTCTTATCAGATGCCAAAAGCAAACAACATATGGTTGTCAATATTCAGTACACTCACAGTGTGCTGTAATTCTACTGAAAAATCTTGATCCTAAGCTTTATCTCCATACTGAAATCTCAGATGGCTAGACAGTGATTCATCCTTTATGAATTAATACAATAATGGTGTCCAGCACACTGTGATCCCGGAGATTTTAGTGTACACTGCAAGTTTTTAAAAGTTTAGCTTAAATGTGTGATATAAATTAGACAGCATTCTCAATTAAAGTGTATAGTGTCTTGGACACAAACAATGTTTCTTACATCATGACTTAACAGTGTGAGGGGACTTTAAAATGAAATAATAAATTTCCTATTAAAGTTGCTTTAATCTTTCCTCTCTTTTGGAGTCAGAAATGTTTGTTGTTTTTGTCTAATCTATAGTTTTGCCTGAGCTGCTCTCTTCTTTTTCTCTCTCTTCCTTAGAGTAGTGCTGCAATGTCTGGTGTCTGTTTCTAGATGGAGCATCCGGAAAACGCTGGCCACAGTCCTCGCAGGCATACGGAAGCGCCTTTTTGTCCCCATCCCCTCTTAACTGCTCTTTACTGGGCGGACTCCTCTCTTCCATTTCCTGGAGATGGTTCTGGTTGAGACCAGGGGCTTGAATTCTCTGGAAATCTGAAACTGAGGACGACGCAGAGGCAGCCAGACTAGGCCTTCCCACCGAGTTGGGATCCGTCACGATCCCGTGAACCGTGCGGTGATGAAAGCGAATACCAGAACGGTTTGAAAAGCTCTTCCCACAGAGGCCGCAAAGGAAAGGCCTCTCGCCAGTGTGGATGCGAGTGTGGATCTTCAGAGCCCCGGACTGAGTAAAGCACTTCCCGCACTGACCACAGCTGTATGGTTTCTCCCCCGTGTGAATTCGCTGATGCGCTCTCACCCCAGCTAAGTGAGGGAAACCCCTCCCGCAATAAGTGCAGGTGAACGGCCTCTCTCCGGTGTGAATTCGGCGGTGAATCTTAAGTGCCCCGGACTGGCTGAAGCTCTTTCCGCAGTCGGTACAGCTGTAGGGCCGGGCACCTGTGTGTACGTTGAGGTGGATGCGCAGATTGCTATGCGAGTTGAAAGCACGACCGCACTCGGAGCACAGGAAGCCACCCACTTTGGACGCATGCTGGGTTCGCTGGTGCTGCAGCAATTGCGATGGCCGAGGGAAAGAAGCATTGCAGTGCATGCATGGGAGCTGCTGCAAGCCCTCCTGTTGCGTGTGGCCCTGCTGATGGCGCAGGAGCTGAGCGCAGGTGGGGAAGGTGCGCTGACAGGACAGGCAAGGGAAGGACGGGAGCGTATATGACGTGCAGGTGGTGAGAGGGCAGTGATGGTGGTGATGGCAGCGGTGGTGGGAAACATGTGACTCTGGGTCCTTTTGTTGGCGTAGAAGTTGGCTAAAGTTTTGAAACCCACTGTGGCAGCATAGACACGCAAACGCCTGAACTGGTGGAACACTGGGGGACTCAGGATTTGCCTGAGGGATTGGGCTATGGGTGCTAGTGCATTTGTCTTCCTGCTGGGGGTGAGCAGATGTGTTGCTGGGCTCTGTGTTCTCCTCTTCCAGAGAGAGACCCAAACCTAGACACAAGCCCAGGCTGACAGCAGCAGGGCTGGGTTCTTTGGTCTGCTGCAGTGGGGTGGATTGGAGGGATGAAGGTGATTGGATCTGTGAGGCTGGGCTGGTTCTGGGTTTCAGGGTGTGGACTGAGGAACTAGAAGGAGATGACGAAAGAGGGCAGCCAGAACATGTGCAGGCATGATGCTGAACTACAAAATGAGAATGCAGAAAGTGAGTCGATAAAAATCAATGAAGCAGTGAGTAGAAGATAGATAAACATGATAAAACTTAATATTAAACTATTTCCTGGCAGGGTTGGTAACCGAGAACTGGTTGTTATTCAGAAGAATGTGTACTTCAGGATGTGTGCTGGCTGTTTATATAACAAGTAGTTAAAGATACATATTATGAGCTTTGGGGTATTAAGTGATATTTTATGAAAATAAATGACATGTATTATAAAAAATATATAATTTTAGTATTTTTATTTTTTATATGGCTCTCTGGAATATTTGATTCTATTTAGCAGAGTTCAGCCATCAAATATTTCTAAATAATTACTGTTGTCACTGTATAAATGACTTGCTCATCCATTTCCAGAAAACCTGTGGTTTCATATCAAATAATCAGGGTTCTAATCACCCTGTCTGGGTTTATTTTGTGATAATGACCTGCTGACTCATAATATTATAATTATTATCTCTTCTTTAATATATATATTAATAAATAGTTAGGACTGGATATTTACAGTATTACACAGCGGTACAGCACCCTTACAGTCTATTGTAATATACTCACCATTTCTTTCATGGTCTCTGGGTTCCCTTTCCCTTTCCTCAGAATGCAGACCAAACTGAACAACAGCACTTTTCACCTGGCTCTGTCTGGATGGGTTGGACTGGGGAGGATGAGAGACTTTGGGCCAAGCAGAACTCACTGTCTCAGTACGTTGCTCTCTCAGTGGATGTCCAGTGACTGAAGCATTTGCAGCCATAAGGTCACCAATAAAATTATGCATATCCAGCCATGAGCATGGACCAGCCTGCATTAAATAATATTCATTGTATAATATTAGTTGTAAATACTGTAATATAATTTTAATATAAGATAATATAATATATAGTATAATATAACTATAATATATCATATCATATTTAAATATATGAATGTCACATTGCTGCATATGGGCCATTCCACTGAATGGGTGCCAAATCTGTCCCCAGGACATTATATTTACAATTATACATGAAAAGTAACTATAAAATACATTTTATTATTAAGCAAAGTGTCCTGCACATAAATCTAACTGTAAATTTAAAATATATCATTTTTAAAAATTAATATAAACTACCTAAACTGAAAACCTAGTGTTTGTTACATGTCTCCAGTCTATATAAATATATAAAATCACTCAGAAATCATTCTTATTTAGCATTTTTGTAACTCCATAACCCATGTGTGCTTTAAATACATTTATTTTGAAATAAATCTCTAATATTTTAGATAAAATACACTTTTTAGTCGTGTCCCCAGGTTTTCACTCGGTCCTGTTACCCTAACACATTCCACCCTCTGAAAAACTGGGAAAATTCCACAAGACACATTTTCAACATGATATCGCAACATCTGGAATTTCTGAAGACAATGAAATTACCTAACGCATGTGGTCTCATTTTCTTTTCTGCATATTTGATGATATTGTAATGATGACTGGGAATGTCAACATTAACAAACTGTCCTGTTACCTAAAGATGCTACTTGTTTATTTTAAAAATACAAATATTTGGTGAATCACTATAATTTGCTGAGTGTCCTCATAATACTAGCATGTACTCCATGAGGCTATATTATATGTATTTGCTAATTTTATCCTAAAATCTCAATCCTGTTACTTTCAGTCCTGTTACTCTTATACTCATATGTCCTATACTCATTTATAGTAACTAAGTAACAGTAACAGGAGTGAGTAGTGTCATCTGATTTATTCATGTAAATATTAGGCTACATCCATATTAAAAACCTTTAACGCGTACGATCACATCGGTGTGATCACTCTAGGCTAGGGGTCGCTAAGTATGTTTGGCATGGGGCCAAAAAAAACAAATTCCCCACTAGATGGCGGGCCAGAACATATATAGCTTACTATATATATCAGGGGTGCCCAACCCTGGACCTGAAGATCTACCTTCCTGCATTGTTCAGCTCCAACCCTGATCAAACACAGCTGAACCAACTAATTAGGATGCACTTGATAATTTTAGACAGCTGTGTTTGATCAGGGTTGGAGCTGAACTCTGCAGGAAGGTAGATCTCCAGGACCAGGGTTGGGCACCCCTGATATATACAGTCAAAGAATAATTTAAGAAATTAATTGATGAAAAATGCAACTAGAATTGCCTGTGACAGACTGTTACAGTGTCTTTTGTAACTGGTAGTGATCTGTTACTCTGTGTTAAAGCCTGTAGTAGGACAGTCGTTAACAAAAAGCCACATTTGTGTCACGGTGTCTGGGTTTTACGCTGGATAAATTAATAAAGTAGTGTAGTGACACGTAACCTGGCAAGTAGCCTATCTTCATTCACCTACTTGCAACACCTTATATGTGGGAGATGTGGAAGTCTTAAAAAAAAGATTCAAATATTTTTATATAATTATTTTATTATTATTTTGGAAGAGGTTTGGAAGCAAATGGCACCCATTCGGTGGAATGGCCCATATGCAAATTTCTTTACACTGGATTAAAATAAATAAATTACTTTAAGCAATAGGATAACGAGGTCATAGAATAAATCGCATCATGAGAAAATGACACCTTTAGGTAGCTACGCGTAACAAGATGCCAAACAAGCGCTAAGCGTACGGTATCAAGCGAGACATCGTACTAAATAACAAAACATTTCCATCGATCCGTAGCCTATCGCTGTGCTGCTGCATACAGGTACGCGAATAAATTGCTTATGTCTGCGTTTTTGTCGCCTTTGGTATTTCTCAAAGCCATGAAGCACATTACACTGCCCTTTTAAGGCTACTTCCTCGTGTTTATTTTGGCATGTACTCACTGCGAGTCTGTCTTTGTCCATCTGTGGAGTGCCCTTACATAATCGGGTGTGCAACTGTATTAAAACACATTAATGTCTAGGCTAATGTCAGGTTAGGCGTTTCTGTCATTTGGTAAACCGAGAAACGCGGGTTAACCATTGTCTCTTGACTCTTCTGCCACATTTCTGTTACAGTCTAGAGCTGCTCATAACGCCATTTTTCCCCCATCGACAGCAGTGTATTTCCGGGATATGAACCATGTGACTACATACTAATTTCTTTATAACCATGTTCTGTAGCTTACCTTACAGTCACGTACCATAACAACCGACTGTGTCATATCAGATTCATATGATATATATATATATATATGTGTGTGTGTGTGTGTGTGTGTGTGTGTGTGTGTGTGTGTGTGTGTGTGTGTGTGTGTGTCTCTCTGTCATGTCTTTGCTAGTAAATAACTAGCATGACAATTGTAATAGACTGAATTATGATCCAATTCATGGAGTATAAATATATAATTACTGTGTTGTTATATTGGAATTAACTTGTTGTGACAGATGTTCCTTTTTTACATTTGGTACCCTGCCCATTAGGAAGGAAAGAAAGAAAGAAAGAAAGAAAGAAAGAAAGAAAGAAAGAAAGAAAGAAAGAAAGAAAGAAAGAAATTATATATTTTTATCAGAACAAGGTACATTGAAAGTATTCAGTGACAGAGGCACTTTCAAAGGCATTCATTTTTACTTTTTCTACCCACAACATAAAAAAAAAAAAATAATAAATAAACTATAGGGGAAGGGGAAAGAATATTGTGGGGGTGGGGGGGTTAGTTCAAAGTTGGAGGAGTACATTCTTCTCGGTATAGATTATTAAAGGATCCAATGTTTTGTAAAATGTTCTGGTTGATCCTCTGAGAAAGTATTTGATTTTTTCAGTTTTTAGAAAAAACATTACAATTTAGGTGGCATTGGTGTTTCCACTCTAAAAGAATTCTTCTTCTAACTATTAATGTCGCAAATGCCAAGGCATTTCTTTATCTTTAGTTATGTGAATGTCGTCACCTGTAACTCCAAACAAAGCCATTATTGGGTTAGGCTGAATTCTTAAATGAAATGCAAAATTTCAAAATTTCAAATATTGAAGACCAAAATTGTCTCAGTTTAGTACACGACCAGAACATATGGGTTAGATCTGCCTTAAATGCATTGCAACAGTCACATGTTTCATCTACATTTGGGTATAGTTTAGCCAGTTTGGTTTTACTATAGTGAATACGGTAGAGAACTTTCATCTGAATCAGATTGAGTCGTGCACAAGATGAAGTCTTATTTATTCTGTCAACAGCTTTGTCCCAAGTGTATCAGATATGTCAATTCCCAACTCTCCTATCCATTCTGTTTTGATTTTCTCTAGTGATCTATTTTGGAATGTCATAATTAAGTTATATATTTTGGAAATAAGGCCCTTGAGATGTGTAGGGGTCTTAAGAACCAAGTCCAACCCTGATTCAGAGGGCATTTGAGGAAACACAGAGCAATGGGCCTGAATAAAGTGTCGAACCTGAAGATAACAAAAAAATCGGACTTTTGAAGATTACATTTTTTAATCAGATCATTGTAATTGGCAAAAATATTGTCAATGAAAAAGTCACTGCATTTATATGCCCAAGTCCTGCCATTGCTTGAAAGTAGCATCTAGCTTGGCAGCTGGGAAAAGATGATTATTACATATGGGGGTTTCCAAGGAAAAGTCTGTGAGTTGAAATGCTTGTCTAAACTGATTATATATTTTGAGAGTCGAAATTACAATTGGACTTGAGGAAAACTGCGATGGTGAGAATGGTGACTTCATTGTAATCAGCACTGACAATGAGGTTGATTTGCAAGAATTAGCCTCCACTTCACACCATTCTATATGTGGGGACTGAAACCAATTCATAATTTTTTGTAAATTTGCTGCCCAATAATAATTTAGCAAATTTGGGAGAGCCAGTCCTCTGTCCTTTTTCGTTTTTTCAAGAAGCTCCCTGCGCAACCTATCTGTTGACTGAAAAAAGGACTTTGGCAAGAAAATTGGAAGACTCTGAAACAAATACAATAATCTGGGTAACACATTCATTTTAACACAGTTGATTTTACCAGTTAAAGACAAATATGTAACACTCCACCGTTGGAAATCTGATTCAAGTTTTTTTAAGTATGGGATTATAATTTGCTTTAAACAGATCAGTGTACGAACGGGTAATATTTATTCCTAAGTATTTAAATCTTGATTTTGATATACAAAAGGGCAAGTCTGTATCTGTAATCTGATCTGCCATATGATTTACAGGGAAGCATATACTTAGAAGTTTAATTTATAACCTGAAAAGTACCCGTACTCTTTTAATATTTTCACAACTTCAGAGATGCATGATAGTGGGTCAGTTATATATAGTAACAAATCGTCAGCATAGAGACAGACTTTACTCTACACCTATTCTTTTAATACCACTGATCGACTGTGATGATCTGAGTACTGATGATAATGGCTCTATAGCCAAAATAAATAACAAAGGGCTAAGGGGTCTTCCTTGCCGTGTGCCTCTAGACTAGGAAAAATATTGTGATATTATCTTATTTGTGACTACGGCTGCCTTAGGTTGATGATAAAGCAGGTGAATCCAGGAAATTAATTTTGAGCCAAATCCAGATTTATCTAAAACAGCAAATAAATAGTTCCATTTGACTGCTTTAGAGAAATAATCACTTCAGGATTTCCCACTGATGCAGGAGAATGCACAACATTAAGAAGTTTCCTAAGGAGTGGCGCCTCTTTATGAAGCCTGTCTGGTCTTGTGAAATAATATCTGGTATTATATACTCCATTCTAGAGGCCAGTACTTTAGATAAAATTGTGACATCTACATTTAGCACGGAAATAATTCTATAAGAATTACAATCAAGGGCATCTTTATCTGGCTTCAGAAGAACTGTGATATGGGCCTGCGTAAGACTTGATGGCAGTTTTGATTAATTAAGAGAGTGATTGAACATATTAAGAAGCAAAGGGGACAGTTTTGAGGAAAATGTTTTATAAAACTCGACAGGGAACCCCTCTGGTCCCAGGGTTTTACCACTTTGCATGGCTCTGACTGAATCCTCTATCTCTTGAAGTTGTAGAGGTTTATCAAGATAATTCTTTAGTATATATTAACTGTGGGCAGGTTAACATTAGCCAAAAATTTAACATGAAAGAGTCATCATGTGGAAATTCTGAACTGTACAGATCTGAATAATATTTATGAAAAACAAAATTAATTTCCTGGGGATCTACTGTAATTTCTTGCGATGTTTTCCTAATCTTTGGAATAAGTCGAGATGCTGATTTACTTTTTGACTGTTGGGCAAGAAGACAGCCTGCCTTTTCACCATGTTCGTAAAACCTGGCAAGGGGAAAAACCAAGTTGCGTTCTGTTTTTTCTGTTGATAGTAAATCATATTTTGTCTTAAGACTAAGTTTTTCTCTATATAGTTCTGCCGTCGGGGCCTTAGCATACTGACGGTCAGTTTTCTGTATAGATTCAACAAGTTTCTCCTGTCTTTTTTCCCTTTCTTTATTACATAAGGCAGAGTATGATATTATTTCTCCCCTTATTACAACCTTAAATGTCTCCCATAATAATGATGGTGATATAGAGTCTGTTTTATTAGTTGGTAGAAAATTGTCAATCGCACAAGATATGAATTGGCAAAAGTTTACATCTGAAAGTAAAGTTGTGTTTAGCCTCCATATTGACCATGTTATAAGTAAAACAAATAACGAGAATTACCGGGGCGTGATCTGCTTCGACAATAGCAGAGTATTCTATGTTTTTTATTGCTGGGATAAGCCTTTTATCAGTAAAGAAATAATATATCCTTGAATACATATGATGGAAATGTGAAAAGCAAGAGAATTGTTTTTTATCAGGAAATAAAAACCTCCATGGATCCACACATCCAATCTGAGTCATATATCCAGCAATAGTCTGAGACATTTTTAAAAGAGGTACAGTTTTAGGGTTGGATCGATCCATAGCTGTATCCATCACACAATTCAAATCCCCACCAAATATAAGATGGTAAGAGTTTAAATCTGGTAACAAGGAAAATGTTTTTTTTTTTTTCACAAAATTAACGTCATCCCAGTTGGGTCCGTAGACACTCACCAGCACTACTGGTGTGCCGAAAAGATGGCCTGATACAATAATGTACTGCCCTTGGGGATCTGAAATTGTTTCAGATGCAGTAAATTGTAATTTTTTATGAATTATAATGACTGCACCTCTACCCTATGGTTAAAGCTAGAGTGGTAAACCAGCATGGCCAACCCAAGCTTTTCTAAGTCAGTTATGATCTTCAATACATAAGTGTTTTTCCTGTAGAAAGGCTATTTCTGTTTTCAGTCTCTTTTAAATTGATATATTTGAGACTGAATCTGGACATCTATAAAGTATAGGTTACTAGGAAATCTACTATTAAGACTATAAAGAAAGTTATGAATATTGTATCTGGCATATGTGAATGGTCATGAACAAGAATATGATGCTCATGTTTATCTGCATATTCTATATGATCTGTGTTTCTGTTGAGCATATGATATGAGCAATTAAAATGCTGAATTTAGAACATTATTACTTTAAATTCACATATTTACTGAAATGATTTTCTGTATGAATACATAAATAGCCAACAGTGAATCCATGTAGGGCTGATCTCAGCTTGGTTTCTTTATGAATCATACTTTTTTGTACAAAATTATGAAATCTCATTTGTTGTTGATGCTGTTTTTAATTTGTAAATGATGTAATGATGTTGTTTATGCCACATTATGGAGCACCTGAATTTAGCTTAACATTGCATGTATACATGTATATATATTTTTTGGTCACTAGATGGAGCCATGAAAACAGAAGTTCTGTAGGCTACACATTCCAGGAGACACTAGCTCAAACTAATGTAGACTACTTGAATACCACTCCTCTTTTATAAATAAATAAATAAAAGGATTTTTGTTCACTAAAGAAATGAGCTGTAATACCCATAATGATTTATGATGTTTACATTTGTAAGGACACATAATGGAGGGGCTCTAACTTTTGCTGTTGAAGATCTAATGCAGCTGGTTCACAATGAGGTTAGTCAAACGTGTTACTACAGGAATAAATTAGCTATATGGAGTGGCCATGCAACATTTAAAAATTGCATCTCTTCAGATTTTTTTTAAGTATTACATCAGAATGTCCTAAGTGTGCACTTATCATGCTCATCATCATGTTTATTTAAAGCGATACGGAAGCGTTCTCATTATAAATAACTGTAAGACCACTACAAAGTGAACAGCATCCGAGCTTAAGCGTTTAAAGTTCTCCACTTTTTTGCAGCTGGGAGAGTATGAGTGGGTGGAGGAGGAGGATGAAAAGGAAACAGAAGACAATTTTGGTGTCGTGGTGAGAAAAGAGGAAATGGACAAAATGGTTAACATTTCTGAGGCAAATTAGCAGATCAAAGTTTTTGTGGGGGGAAAAGGAAGTATAGATATAGTCTTCAAATTCATTTGACAAAACTAACTCTACACAGAAGCACTGTCTATATTGAATTAATATAAATTATTATATTTCTTAAAGCAGCAGTGTTTACAGTAAAGAAATCCAACAACAATTACTTCAATACACTATTTCTATGATGAGGTTGAAATATATCATTTTGACTCTTCGGAAGATGTTTTGCTATATTTAAAATATAATAACATTTAATATTATCACTAATCATTTTTAGGTTGTATAAAAGGTGCTTGGAAAATATTTTAGTAGGCTACAATAAATGTTTTTCAAAAATGTATTAAATCAAACCAAAAAAAATGAAACATGGATGACATTTCCAAAAACAAATGAGTTTTAAGTTTTACATTTCTAAAATATTTCTCCTTGTTATTGTTACAAATCAGGCCTCTGTGGCTCTCTCCGATCGCCACCGGAGGGAACCCTCTCCTGAGTACTAACGTTCATGGACTTCATTTCCCATAATTCCCGTGCCTTGGACTGATTGCTAGCACAGGTGTTTCCCCTTAGCTCCCCTATTTAAATTGCTTCCGGACTCTCAGCCATTCTTGAATTGCCCCGGCTACATTTCTGAGCTTTTTGTCCTGTTAGTTTGATCTCTTGTGTATGACCCTGGACTGTTTGTTATCGTGTGATTCTCTGCTGCCTACCCTTATGACCATACCGTTGGATTCTGCTCACTATTCCCTGTCTGCTGCCTGCCTCGACCCTTGCTCTGTTACAGTTTGCTCTTCTGGATTGTCTCTGTTTTTCCTGACGCCGGTGATTGATTGCTGCCTGTTTGTGTCTGTTATAACTTTATTAAAGCTGCAAATGGATCTGCACACCTCTGACCCTTCCTTACAGTTATCATCTTGGACATAGCCTACTTATTTGTCATTTTGTCAGCCCTTATTGTTGCTCTCACAACATTACAATACATTTTAACAAATAAGTCCACATACACAAGAAAGAAGAACAATATTAATCTGTAAGAAAGCATTTAAGAGAAGAGAGAAAGAAACAAATAACTCTCTCTCTCTCTCTCTCTCTCTCTCTCTCTCTCTCTCTCTCTCTCTCTCTCTCTCTCTCTCTCTCTCTCTATCTATATATATATATATATATATATATATATATATATATATATATATATATATATATATAAACTATATAGGCTACATAAACTACTAAACAATAGTTCAAATTATCTGCCTTCTTCCTTAGGACAAAATCAAGGACTACAGTGGGGGAACTATACAATAAAAAAAACAATCCTTTTGTTATTAATTTACATTAGACACTTTCAAAGATTACATTTTCTAATAAAAACAAATTACATTTTGGTATGCTTTGCGCATTTTCTTGTGCGCTGGTGTTTGACAGCTCATCAGAGGGCGGAGCTAAAGATGGGCTGGGCATAATACAGCGTGGTCTGTGTATACAGAGTGGAACGTGCCCGAATCAGTCGATAACGGGCAGTGACTGGAGGAGTTGACATTTGACAGAGGCTGCTCTGACTGACATCATTCATTCACCTGGCGTGGGAGCCGAGATTAAAGACAGCTAAAGGGATTCTGACATGCACTTTCAGAAATGTGAGTACGCAGACTTTTTTCGTTTATTTAGAGAATTTATACAGCAGAAAGTGATGGGGAATAGGCTATACGTTGGCTTTATGAAATGGTGGAGTAAAAAAGACAGAAATAGCCGACTTTATCAGGAAAAAAGGTACAAAAGTTATCACTATGGGCAATAGCCTACCCTACTAATATGTATAGCTACTTGAGGTAGGCTACTAATACCTACCTTTCACATACTAATATGCACCTTTTAGGGGTAAATAAGGTACTTTTTGAAAAGATACCGACCCAGTTACAGCGTTAGTAACTGTGTGTGTGTGTGTGTGTGTGTGTGTGTGTGTGTGTGTGTGTGTGTGTGTGTGTGTGTGTGTGTGTGTAAGAGAGAGAGAGAGAGAGAGAGAGAGAGAATGACTGCCATTAGTAGGCTAAGTGTCCGGCTTAAAGGACTTCCTAGTAATAAATATACATAAGCGTTTAATAAGTCATTTAACTAAATACACAAAGGCTATTAAATACAAGTATTTTGCTGGAACCAACATATGCGATACTACCTTTATCTTTTGCTGTTTACATGTTTTTTATATGACGTAATCTCGGTGATATATAACCGTTTAAAAATAGACTTAACTCATTTGAATAAAGGATCCCCCAGCATGTCAGTCACTGAGTTCATTTTTACAGCTATTTGGACAAACCCCTTAATAACTCCTCCCTGTTCAACTTTCATTTCCCGTTTTTAATGGGTGTGCGGTCTCATTTTTATAGAGAAAAGCGTGTGAAAATGAAGAAAATACCTGTCGGACATTTCTAATACTGCTACAAACTGTCACGTGGAATATGCCAGGTGTCTAGGAATAAAGTGCCATCTAAGATTTTTGTAATGCGTAAATAGATTTACTGTGTCTAGAGTCAGATAACGGAGTAAGAGCCACGGAATCCCCGCGATGACACACACGCGCGTGACTCACTGGCCAGGGATTTCCGTTTGAAATTACAAGATAGAGGTGCGAGGGTATCCCAGCCGCTAAAGCCCACTCTTTCGGACATTTTAACCATACAAATCAATCTTGTATATCTGTAAACATGTGACCTTTGAAACTTTTGCGAGGGGTAGAAGCATTAGATAGCCTGCTTAAAGAATATGAATGTCAGGTGTTTTTAGGTCATTAACGTTTGGTGGTGGTTGTTGTTGTAACACATTTCCAACGTCTCTCAAACGTTGATATAACATCCCAACATTAATCTCACATAACTAATATTTTGTGTCTAAATTATGTGAATTAATGTCAGCTACAATCTACTCCACTAACAGGCCTACCCCACTTGCTTATTAAAAATGGCTTAGGCTTAGCTCTTCATTCTAATTTCATTTGACTTTTAATTCAAATAAAAATACAAAAAATATGTAAAACCATTCTAAAAAATATAGTAGACTGTGTGTGTTTGTGTTAGTCACATCTCAACTGCGGAAACTATAGGTCAATATTATGATCTTTGCGGGTCCCATAGAGGTGCACTGGACAGCGTCCTGTGTGTGGATGTAAATGCTTTATATTTTTGGAATTACTGTAACCTCAGAAGGGTAATGGTTGATTTCACTCATTTCTAATTGGTTAAGCTGAACTCACCCCATGTTAAACCACTCTGCTTTCTCCTACACAATGTAAATATATTGAAATCATTTAAATACACATTGCGACATTTTGATATAACTTTCAGAATTTGTGTATCTATAAAGATATTATAACAATTCCAGCTTTTTTCTTAATCTTTTAGAAATATAGAACTGTATTGTTTTTTTTGTTGTTTTTTTTGAGTCAGTTATACACAACCACATGTAATGTACAGGGTTGAGAAGCAGATTATCTTTCCTTTTAACTTTTTGAGTCAGCTTTGAAAAGTGAGACTGAGAAGTGGAGTAATTAAAATAACATGGAATGGAGAACAAACAAGAGAGATAAGGAAAGGAATGATCCCCTCAAGGTTATGCCCAATGGAATTTCCATCTTCCTCTTTTGACTCCCCTTCATCATAAGAATTAGGTTTTGGTGAAACCAGTTACTTTTCCTGTAAAGGGATACCTTGCAGAATAAGACTCAAATAGTTCTTCTGTCTGAGCTATAGGCTAAATAGATAAATCAACCAAAACCCTGTTATTGTAGTTATATAAAAAAAAACTATTATCAGAACATGGAGGTGCATAGTAGCCTATATTCTGACATGCCCATAAAATATAATAAAACAACTTAAAATTGTTTCTCTTACACTGCAATGATTGAAAGAAATATCTGTGCATAAAGAAGTAATTCAATAAATATCTCTATTAGATCTGTTTTATTCCTAGTGGCTAGATGAAGTATTGCAATTTAGCTGTGACCTCTGCAGCTGATTTCAGCTTATTACTGCCACTCGGTGAAAAGTTAGACAGGCATCAAATCTTATTCTGAATCAGTAGCATCTGTTCATACACCTTTGATGGGCCCCTGCAAAAAGGAAGTACGTCACCGATGCAGGAAGAAGATGTGGTTTGCCACGAAGAGCGTAACGGAGAGAAGGAAATAGTTACAGAAAACGTGCTGTGACAATGGTCTCCATAGACGCAGGGTTTCTGATAAAGAAGACAGGTAGACGTGACCTCACCACCTCTTTTCCAAATGGAATACCTTCCTCACGGGTGAGAGGATAAAAATTATGCTCCTTCGGTGGAAATTTATTTCTTATCTCACGTTTGGGGTAAAGATTGTGAAGAAACTTTCTTTCCCTCTGCTCTAGAATACGTAACTGATGCCCACTGGAAACCTCCGATATTTGCATTCTTGTCTTTTTCAGTTTCTTTTGGTGACTAACACAAAGAAAATACATTTTAAGTCATACCAACACCTGTTATTAAAAACGGCCCTGGGGAAATCACATTACTGGAGAAATCAGATTTACTTGAAAACAACAAGAATAAATGTGCATCCAGCAAGATATGTTGAATGGTTATATGATGTATGTTTCACTTGACTTCAATGCTTAAAAAGTTATTGTAAAACAAGTCAGATTTCTAGTCAGATCTACAATACCCTGCTCACGTTTCCTAATTAATATATAAATTAAATATTTAGTAGCATTTATTTTCTAGACAAGTTTGTCATTACTCCTAGTAAATAAAGTTCCACCATTATATTATTGTACTATAAATAGTCTCTTATGCTTACCAAGGCTTCATTTATTTGATCAAAAATACAGTAAAAACATATTGTGTTGTGTTATTGTCATATTGTGAAATACTGTTACCATTTAAAATAGTTTTATATAGTTTTCTCTTATAATATATTTTAAAATGTATTTTATTCCTGTGATGAATTTTCAGCACGATTACTCATCTTCACTGTAACACATGATCCTTCAGAAATCATTCTAATATGCTGATTTGGTGCCCAAGAAAGATTTCTTATTCATTATTCATTTTTAATTTTTTTCAAGATAAAGTTTTGAGAAGAAAGTTCAAAAGATCAACATTTACTTTACATTTATTTGCTGATATATTAAATTTTTGAATGGTATAGTCTATATCATATAACAGTGTTTGAACAGAAAACATATTATCATAAATATAATGATGGTTTTTTCATGTGTCCACAGCACAGAAGGAAAAGGCGTGTTACCCTCTTCCCACAGTGAAGAAACTCCTGGAGCAGAAGAGAAAGAGAGAGACCTCCTCAGCACCTCCCTCCTGCTCAACAGCATCTTACACTGCTGGTGGTGCTGCATCTGTCCCAGTGAGTCAAATTATCATATTTCTACATATGCATGTCTTGAGGCTGACATGAACAACTTTAATCATCCCCCAAAATGTTTCCAACAGGTGTTGCCATCAGTACAATCTCCCACTGCCGGTGAGTCTGAGGGTTTTGCTTATAAAATGGGTCTTCCGTGACAATTAGATGTTCTTTTACATCTAAAAATGATACATTTCCTTTGCAGGAGCCAGTGCAAGCTACACAGACATGGGAGCAGTTAGATATGACCGATGGGAAGTTCCCAGCATTCATCAGGCACATTCCTCCCTACAGCATTGCAGCCCATTCACATTCATGTCTAGTTCCTCCGTCACACCAAACTTTACCCAGACTGGACAGACGCTTGCCACTGGCTACAGCCCTCAGCAGATGCAAGACTGCCAGGATACCCAGACAACACAGCAATATGTAAGAGCTCTATAAGTATTTTGTGCAGAATGATTATTGAAGGCTTACACAATTGAAGGAGTTTGACTATATTATGGATGAAAAAACAAAATAATCTATTCTCTGTTCTCACAGTCTGTAACAGAGTGCCCTGTAACTGCAGCTGGGACTGATATGACTGGGGCTGTCTCCATTCAGAGCCCCGGCTTGTGTTGGCCATCTGAATCCAGAGCAGAGGATCACACAAGCCCATACCTTCTCCAAGAGTTCAGGTCCCAGATGGATATGGTGAAGCTGCAGGAGGCCAGAGTCTTCCTGCAGAACATGGATTACAGTAGAACCACCTGGCAGGATGATGACGGGGACACGTAAGTCAGAAAATAAGATGAAAATGTTTTTGAGAAAAATGTATTATGCTAACCAAGGCTGCAATTTTTTTTTCTATTTTAATACATTTTGAAAAATGAAATTTATTCCTGTGATGCAAATTTATTCCGGTCTTCAGTGTCACAAATCTTCTGAAATCATCCTATTATGCTGATGTGGTTCTCAAAAAACATTTTTTTTTTTCTTATCATCATTGTTAAAAACATTTTTTCATAATTCTTTGATGACTATAAAGTTCAAAAGGACAGCATTTATTTGAAATAAAAAGCGTGTGTAACATTGTAAAAGTAACATAGTAAAATGTCACTTTTGAACAGTTGAAGGCATCCTTGCTGAATAAAGGCAAAAAAATAAAAATAAATAAGTATTACTGACCCCCAAACTTTTGAATGTAGCTCACATAAGCTCTTTTAGAAGGTAACTCATTGAATAACCCCTATAATTTGAGACTATTTGAATGAATGAATGAATGAATTTATTTATTAATTAACTAATTTGTTTATTTTTATTTCCAAGAAAATGGGTAAGTAAAATTTGTAGTAAAATTAAGTAGTTTGGCATAATCTTTTAATTTATTATTATTCTTTAAAAAAGTGCTTTGTGCTTTTTCAGAAAATGTTGTCAACGGTTGTGATACGTGATGTGACTGCCCCAAAAATAAAGGCTGGAATACACTATACGGCTTTTAAAATCTGAATAGAGGCATCATACACTTAAAGACTTTGTAAATAGTGTCAAAGGAAAACTGGCCAACTCAAGCAGAAACATGTGCCAAATGAAAACAACATGTTCTAAAACCAGCTCAAAATTAGGCCTATCAAATATTTTTGTTATCCTCCGACTGGATGGAATCGTCATACACTACGTGATTTTCTATGGAATATTTCAACTCAAATCTGCAGACGGGTCCTGCAGATTTGCTTTATTCAACATTAAGAAGATCAGGCCCTTTCTTTCGGAACATGCTGTACAACTCCTTGTTCAAGCTCTTGTTCTGTCCAGGCTGGACTATTGCAACGCTCTCTTTGCAGGTCTTCTAGCCAGTTCTATCAAACCTTTACAATTAATCCAGAATGTGGCAGCAAGATTAATTTTTAACGAGCAGAAAAGAATGCATGTCACACCTCTGTTTATCAATTTGCACTAGCTACCAATAGCTGCTCGCATAAAATTCAAGGCATTAATGTTTGCCTACAAAACAAGCACTGGCTCTGCACCCCTTTACCTAAATTCATTAATTCAGACTTATGTGGCCTCTAGAAGCTTGCATTCTGCAAGTGAACGTCGCTTTATTGTGCAATCCCAAAGAAGCACAAAATCACTTTCACAGACTAAAATTAAATGTTCTCTCCTGGTGGAATGACCTGCCCAACTCAATCAAAGCAGCCCCTTTTAGACTTGCTTTCTATTTATTTACTAACAGCTTGTTTTCTTAAAAAAAGAAACTAACACTAATCTTCTTCTAATCTTTTAGTATTCTATCTATTTGTTTTCTTTTTTTATTTAATATACAATTAACAAAAGCAAAAAAAGGCCTCTAACACTAGCTTTCTCTATTCTTTTCCTATACTATCTTTTTTATTATGTGATTTAAAAAACCTTGCTATGTGTATTGCATTAAGCTGAGACTTGTTATAGCACTTGCATATCATTGCTATATCATTGATTTTGATTGCTTCCATTGTCCTCATTTGTAAGTCACTTTGGATAAAAGCGTCTACTAAATGACTAAATGTAAATGTAAAATGCACTAGTGTAAACGTAGCCCACATTCGGCAAATAGCGTTGTACAGACTGTAAATCGGCGGGAAATCAGGGCCAAAATCATGTAGTGTATTCTAGGCTTTAATTGTTCTGAATTAATCATTTCTAAATGTTCCATAATTATTCTTTCTATTTGTTTTTTAAAGAATTTATATGTGTACACTCAAATGTATTAAAATTATATGTGTGTGTTTGTGTTTTTCTTTTTACTTCTTGGTTCCACAACTCGAAAACTTTAAAAAATGTTAACTTTTAATGATTTTTTTTTATATATATATAAAGGCACATTTTTTAATGTGTCATTGACCCAAATAACATGTGCAGTCTTATTTAGATACATTACGTAAAAATAGGTGTACTTCTTACTGTATTTATGTACAGTAAATCACTCACATCATTAGGTGTTTTACCAGAGGGGTCCTGCAAGGTCTTGTGTGTTTCTTAACTAATGAAACCGCAGTTTGAGTGTAAATCCTATGGAAATGTGAAAAAAAAAAAAAACAGAAAGGGTTATTAAACAGCTCTGCACTGGAAATGAAAACTGAAACTCTGTTCTTACTCTCTGTTAGCATTCTACACATCTATACTGCAAAAGGCCTGAGGGAATATGCTTTTGCTGCTGCGGAGAAACTTCGTGAACTGGGAAAGTTGGACTCTAAGGAACACAAGGGCAAGGTGAATATCACAACAATCTAATACAAGATGTACCAGGGAGATTTTTTATTAACGCACTCGCTGACTTTCTGTTCTCTTGAAACCCAGACTGCTTTGCTGGTGGCTGTAACTGCCAGTCAGCCAGATATAGTCCAGGATCTACTCTCTCTAGGTGCGGACATCAGCATCTGTGACGTCAATGGTCAAACTGCACTTCATCTGGCTGCCACCTATGGTTTCCCTCCTGTCATGCAGGTGATTGACCACCCATTTGCAAACCATTAAAAATCAAAAAAGCATGCTTCTAAACTTCTATGTTCTAGGTTATACTCTTTGCTGGACTGCGATTGGACCTGGAAGCTCGTAATTTTGAAGGTATAAACCTTTACATAGTGTTCCATTACCAGTTAAGGTGACATCTGAGGAGACAATAATATATATATGCTTCTGCCTGTTTTTTTTTAGGCCTGACTCCTCTGCACTGTGCAGTGATCTCTCACTGTACCACGATGAAGGCCATAAATGCCTCCCCCTCATCCTCAACCTGGTTGGCTGATGGCAGTTTACAGACTCAAGCGGAAGATAAACTGATGTGTTTGCGGCTTCTTATAAATGCTGGAGCTTCAGTTCTCAGCCAGGTACTCTGTTTTATGGATTTTTAATATTTTATATTTTCAGTACAGTTGAATCCAAATGATAATAAGGTAATATGTTAATTATTGCTAAAGTACCCTTTGGTGGGTAAACAGATGGTGCAGGGACCCCCATTAAATAATATTATTATGAAACTGAGTGTTGCATTAAGTCTGGCCCATAATAACATGAATAACATGCCATAATAAAGCCAATAAAATAATCATTATTGTTGTATAGAGATGTAAAGTTTAGGGTTTGCAATGATTTTATCTCCTCTGCTCACCAAGGCTGCATTATTTGATCAAACATACTGTAAAAACAGTAACATTGTGAAATTTTACTACAATTTAAAACAAGCTGTTTTCTATTTTAATATAATTTAAAATGTAAAATGTAATTTATTTCAGCAATCATTACTCCAGTCTTCAGTGTCACAAGCTTTAAGAAATCATTTTAATATGCTGATTTGGTGCTCAAAAAACATGTATGATTATCAATATCGAAAACAATTGTGCTGCTTAATATTTCTGTTCTAAAACCAGCTCAAAATTAGGCCTATCAAATATTTTTGTTATCCTCCGACTGGATGGAATCGTCATACACTACGTGATTTTCTATGGAATATTTCAACTCAAATCTGCAGACGGGTCCTGCAGATTTGCTTTATTCAACATTAAGAAGATCAGGCCCTTTCTTTCGGAACATGCTGTACAACTCCTTGTTCAAGCTCTTGTTCTGTCCAGGCTGGACTATTGCAACGCTCTCTTTGCAGGTCTTCTAGCCAGTTCTATCAAACCTTTACAATTAATCCAGAATGTGGCAGCAAGATTAATTTTTAACGAGCAGAAAAGAATGCATGTCACACCTCTGTTTATCAATTTGCACTAGCTACCAATAGCTGCTCGCATAAAATTCAATCATTACTCCAGTCTTCAGTGTCACAAGCTTTAAGAAATCATTTTAATATGCTGATTTGGTGCTCAAAAAACATGTATGATTATCAATATCGAAAACAATTGTGCTGCTTAATATTTCTGTGAAAACAGCAATACATCTTTTTCAGGATTATTTAAAGAATAGAAAGTTAAAAAAAAAAAAAAAACAGGATTAATTTGAAATATAAATATTTTGTAAGGTTATAAATATTATTGTCAATTTATTGTCACTATCGATCAATTTTAATGCGTCATTGCCAAGTATAAGTATTCATTTATTTAATATCTTACTAACACCAAGTAAGTACCACACAAATCACAGATAACGATATTTCCAAATTATAGTAGACATTTCCATTGAATAGGAAAAGATGTATTTCCCAAATGTTCCTTTCAGACAGACAGACAAACAACTGATTTTGTCATTGTTCCATACAAAGCGGTTTCGTTTTGAGACTGCGGCACAAGGAGGAAACCTCATTCATTCACACAACTTTGATGTTGCTTCAGTTTCACTTTGTTGACTGGTATACCTCTTTTTCAGGAAATCAAAAGCAACAAGACCGTTCTTCACCTGGCAGTGAAGGAGGGGAATATCCAACTTGTGCGCTTCCTCCTCAGCCTCCAACTCTCCAATATGCAGGCGTTCATCAACATGAAAGTGAGAGACACATGATGACGACATTGTATTGACTTTCATATACATACAAAATCATACTCAGTTAATATCACACTTGCCTCGTGCCACGGGTAATTACAGGTGTGGTGAAATTTTGACCAACAGCACTATTGTGGGTGTGAACAAGAAGTTATTGTCGAGTGACTTACATTTTAGATACAACAGTGAAGTTTCAAATGAAGCTGAAGCTAATTTAACTGCTGCATATCTCTATTACAGCAACTACATTTTGTTACTCAGTGGATGACACTTAAAAACAAATCTGTTAATTGAATGAATCAGTGGCTCCCAGCATGACTCACTTATAAGGACAGTCACATGTTTTCATTCCTGAATGAACCTGAGTTTTTGATTCACTCATAAATCTGTTTTGGCTATCAACCAGTGTTTTTGAACCAATCGGTTGAGTGAATGATTCACTTATAAAGACAACCACTTGTTCAATTCCAGAATGAATCAGAGTTTTTGTTCTAAGTGAACAGCCCGATGATTTACTCATGAATACAGTCATCTGTTACATTCATACATAGAATGTATCTGTGTTTTTGAGCAGACTGGTTAAGTGAACAGTTCAGTGATTCACTTCTATAGACAGCGCCCTGATTGAATCAGAGTTTTTTTTTTTGTTTTGTTTTTTTGTTTTTCACAAATCAGTTGAGTGAACAACCCAGTGACTTACTCATAAATAATTTATTTTCCAAAAAAGAATCATTGTGTTTGAATGAATTTATATAATTAATTATTTATTAAGACTTGTCACTTGTCATCACGTACTGTGTAACCTGCAGAACGAGTCACTGAAAAGTAGGCACGGCTAATATACAGACTAACAGCCTGTCTGAAACACACAAACACAGACAAGACACATAGACGAGCGGACTGGAACTAACTGCTGTATAATGTGATGTAATCATCACTACATTTATCCCATCCTCTAATGAACTCTAGGACATATTACTTAAAAACAGACGACAGAGTGGACATGGTTTTCTATAAATGTCTGTGTCCTCTCAGGCTCATGGACACACTGCTCTGCACATGGCCGCAGGGCTGCATGGAAGCCCCTTTCAGGAGGAACTGATCCGGCTGCTGCTGAGTCGTGGTGCTGATCCCAGCATCCGCAACCTGGAGAACGACCAGCCCGCTCATTTGCTGCAGAGCGGAGACGCAGGAGAGAAAGTGAGAGGCTTTTCTTTATTAACAGCCAGTCTGCCTGTTGTGTGAAGGACTTGTGTGTAAAGTACCATACGAAAATATCCTCTTGTACAGTTTCTACCATCTTTTTAAAAGCATGGAAAGAAAAGAACAGATTACACAGTAGCTGACACACCATTTTCCCTCTCTCGCTCTCTCTCTTTCTCCCTCAGCTCAAGCTCATCTTGAAGAAGAAAAGTGCCTCCTCTAGGCGACGTTTTACATCCTTACAGGACCAAGAGTGACTAGGACTGATTTTTAGTCCCAGCGTATCCCACTTTCTCCAATAGAAATGCAGTGATCTGGATCAGATAACAGTATGTGCTTGAAACATTAATCTTGAAAACTGTTCACAATCAAAATGTGGATAAAATCTATTTAAAGAATTGAGATCAGAAAGAGCCTAAAAACAGAATCTCTGGAGTACAGTGGGTTTATCTTTAGTATCCTTTTATGGGGGTTTTCAAACATCGCATCATTTTTAGTATGACAGTATATTTTTTTGAAGGATCGTTCATTGATTCTGTACCATAAAGCTGCTTCCCAGGTTTATTTAAAGATGAAAACACATTTTAGTGTGTTCATGAATAGTGATTTCAATGAAATCGTCACTAGGACTGTCAGTACGTCTTGTTTCCACCTTCAATTATAAACCATATTGGTTTGCTTACATGAGCAGCTGAGCTCGCTCGCCCTTTTTTTTTTAACTCACTGTATCAGTGGGATATTCTTTAATTGTTTTGATATGTATTTATATAGCTTTTGGTTGGTATATGTTGCATATGTTGCTCTGTGCTCATGTTACTTTCACTCAGGGGAAAAGATCAGTTATTTATTGTTTTATTTGAATGACATCAGTTCGCTATGTAATGCACTTTTCTCAGCAGCACACTTGATAGTCGTCCTTACAGGAGATGTGTCATCCAGCCATGTATGTGAATGTGTTATTTTGGTGAGTCATATATGAGGGGGTGAAATGTCAGGGTGTTCTGAGGTGAGAAGTTAGTTTTGTCATCTAGACCTGCCAGAATCAAGTTGTCAGAATCATTAATATGATTTAACAATGTTATTTCTTTGGAATATTTTTCTATGTGGGGATAGTGTCCATCTTGTATCAAGATTTCAGATGTTGGAGGATGTTGTTGTTGTTGAGTCAATATATGCATGATTCACCTTATTGAAGTGCACAGTCCCTCTGGAAATTCAAATGAGGGAAAACACACACTCATGTCACTTTCTTGTAAAACAAAGAGAGGTCTGTGGATTTATGAGAATTCATTTAAAAACAAAGTGCAAACTGCCTTCTGTAGAATTCATTTTTCAAACTTTGCTCATTGTTTTGGTATATATATCACAAACACTCAATGAATGAAACCTTCTGACTAAACCAAATTCTGTGAGTATATAAAGTAGCATTAAAACTCGCTTGATTGTATGTACAATGTTTTTTATTTGTTTTAAATATTGTTCATGTGTCATCTTTAATAAGTAACATTCACATAATTATCCATGTATTTCTGCAAATCATTAATGTTTTATTAGTGTGTTTTGCATTATGTCAACTGACCAAGCCTAATTAAATACAGCTAAGTAAGTAAAGACCAAGAATAAACCTCTGTAACTCAGGATCTTTTATTAAGCCAAATGTATTTGGTACATGACTAACATTTGGATGAATAATAAAAATGCCTTTTCATACAGTAACCCTTTTCAGCTCTTCATTATGACTGCTGTGAATGTTTAGTCATACTCAACTACTTCACTTCTGAGAAGGAAAAAAAACGTCTTCGGTATAATGATGACTTGTAATGAAATGGTAAGCGTTCCCCCAAAAACGTGCTGATCAAACAGATGTGCGTTGGTTCATTATTCTCTAAAATTTATATGGGTGCTTTCTTAGGCATAAATACATTCAGTTGCAATTAAGTCATTTGCCTTTAGTAACACTTAGCTGGGGACTAAAGTATACTTTATAAAGTACTTTGTTTACTGGAATACACTATTCAAATATTCATGCTGTTACAATGGATATAAGATCATGTGTAAATCCAAGGAAGGGTTGCACAAGCCGCTCATGAGGCTTGACTTAAAATGAGATGTTAAGTTGGCTTAGTAACCACTAGTTAGTTTATAACACTGTGGTTGCACCATTAGTTTTTAAGGCAACACTTTCCTAGTTTCTAAGCCCTCTATAATGTGCTGTTGCAATGACGTTTGACTCCACAGATCCAAGAAACGACTTTATAATTTGTAAACAGAAGATTTTAAATAAGCTATATGCATTTCAGTTTATATTATGGTTGATGTCAAAACTGTTAATGGTAAAAATGTGAACGTCCACTGAAATATGATACATGCAAATAATTATGAAACACATTAAATAGTATTTCAAATACACAAAAAATCTAAAATAGTAAATAAATATGAAGAGTTCAGATGCAAAAGTCTCTAAGTGCCATCTGAAATTTTCTTCTAAAATGTTTAGGTTCAGTAATTTTACTTTAATGGCAATGTAGAGATCCTTTTCCATGGCATTAAAGTGAAATAACTTAATTATAGGAGCCTGATAAAAATGCTCATTTTATGACACTTAGAGGCTTTTGCATCTGAACTCTTCATAGAAGACTAAAAGAATTAGAAAATTGTCCTACATTTTGTTGAGACCTGGCATGCACAAGTTACAGGGCGGCACACTGGACTGAGTATATTTCCATGCTGGAGAGCGATTTACTCTTAATTTATTTTAACAATGTTCTCTTCATTAAAATGTAAATGAGTGAAAATATCAACGTCATCATGTGTCTACATGAATTAAATCTATTAGATGAAACGAGAGTTCTTCAGTGTAATTCATTCAGTGTGCAAGTTTTCAATTCATTATTCATGATTGCTTCCATAAATATTTCCATAAGTGACCTTTATATAACAACAACATTTAAAGCAAATTATTCATGCATGAGTAAAATAACTGGGTCAGGTGAGATGCATCCTGAATGGTGTTGTTGAACACAAAAGTGATATAATGCAGCACATGTGCTATAAAGACCTAAAAATACATCAGATTTAAACCTAATAGATCAGCATTTAGGCTGAGGTTATATAAAAAAAAAAGGTCAAGCAGGTTCGACTCTCCTCCACATTTTTGTGCAACTGAGCCTTTCCTCTAGCTGAAATGGGCCGCCCTGTCGCACCATCTGCTTTACACTGTCTGAGGTGGAACTAAAAGAAAAAAAGTCAAATTTATCAAGTGTTCAATAAAAACTAGACCGTATTATTTTAGTGTAATTAATGTTTGTGTTAGTGTACCTTCTGTTTTCGGTGGCTGAGCGCCTTCCACTGGACTAGATCTGTAGGGAAAAAACAAAACCAGACCATTATCCCACTAAGCCACACTGGTCTGTCTAAACCTGGGGTGTCAAACTCAATACTCAGCTCGTGGAGAGCCAAAGTCCTGCAGAGTTTGGCTCCAACTTGCTCCCACACACCTACCTTGAGTTGTAATCATGAAGACCTTGATTAGCTGGTTCAGGTGTGTTTAGAGTCGGAATTAAATTCTGCAGAGCTGTGGACCCCCGGTTTGACACCCCTGGTCTAAGCACTCTGAAATATTAAGCATGCATGTGCGTCTGCATTAGTCAGATGTAAGTGTAAGTTATGCAAGAGCCTTACGTCAACATTACCAAATGATTCAGATCATCTCAGAATGACATGCTGAGCATCAGCATAATCAGACTATGTCTACGTTAATCCGGATACATTTGAAAACAGCAGTTTCATTTTGAAACACTCTACATCCACACGTTTTCCAGAAGTTTCTCATTCACACTGAAATGTTGGAAAATGCTAAATCATCATACTGTGCATGCGTAAAACGTAATAAAAGCTTACTAAGATGATGCAAAGAGACCAAACTTTAACTTCTTAAAGTTCTTCTTACTTAAAGCTGTCACACTCTTATTCTGGCATGATCATTTTATTCACAAAATATCTCACCACTTATTGGCGCGTCCAGGTCGCACCTAATCACTGTATCTACCAGAGCAATATCTGTCACATGACTAAATATGCGTCGTTGTTTTAAAATAACCCCATTTTCACAGTCCACACTATAACATTTTCAAATGTATCCACTTGGAAGAGAGCCTTCAAAAAGCTTCATTTTCGCAGGACAAAAACCCAAATAGTAGAGAAAAAGATGCATTTTCTAATGTAGCCGGATAAGTGTAGAGGTAGCCTCAGTCTTCTTGATATACACTGCCTACCCACTTTAGTCCATGATTTAGGAAGAGCAAGAACAACAAACCTTCTGTTCTATTGTTGTAAACACATTGAACCATAGCTGCAGCTTTAATGAACACAGCAGATGTCTTTGATGCATCTGGTCGTGCAAGTAAAACATGCTGTTGTTTGAATGGATAGACAGTGTTGGTGAGCTGAAAAAAAGAAGCTGGTCAGTTCAGAAACCAATAAATTAAGAAACCAGGGGCTGCATTCAAAGAGTAAAGGAGCTTTCCAGTGAACAGGCATGGCACCACTGATTCGATGTACATCTGTTTTTCTTTGAGGACATTTCCTCATCCTTTATTTGGACTCAATCCACATGCACAGTCAAGGCTGCACATTTGTGTGAAAAACTCTTACTTGGATTTTGAGCATTTGAACTTTTTACCTGTCAGAGCAAAAAAAAAGTTAGAGATGGTGAAATAAATAATTGAGAGGGAGCTAGACTGAGGTCAATTGAATTAGAGTTTAGCCAGTTTGTAAGCATTCAATCTCATTTAATTTTTAAGATTAAACCAAATTTTTTACATTGCAGAAGACAAATGGTTATTTATAAATTTATTAATTAATTAATGGATATTCACTGCACTGACTGAAGTAAAACTGGACTGACAACAATGCCCGGTAAATGTCACTCTTGGTGACAGTATTTTCTAACATCATTGCCATTTTTTATTTTTTATTTTTTTTACACTCATTTAGCACTAAAGTGACTTACTCAGAGCAATAAGAATCCCGGTTACGAACATAACCACAGCAAGGATGACACCCGTAGTCCGCAATGTCTCATAATCTGAGCTCAGAAATCAAGAATGGTGAAATAATTTATGTTTTTTTTTTCCTTTTTCTTTTCTTTTTTTTAGGCTCTCTCTATATATAAACACTTCCATGCAATATTTGCCTGCTTACCGTATTGAAAGGCACTCTGGTCCATATACATGTATGACTCTGTAAATACATTTAAATATTTTTAACAACTATGAAACAAAAGGAACCCCTATAATAAACTTAATATGGATCTTAGGAATGTGATTCACAGTGAAGAGATGAAATGAAGTAAGGAAGACAATGCGGGGGGACAGAGTTCAGCACCATGGACAGATGCTGGTTAATTAAATCTATAAATATGGGAATATTAGCCTACACTGGACAGTCAGAGTCTAATGAGATCTCAGATAACGAGCTTATTAGCTGAAATGCATTCAGAATGCAATCGTTTGAAATACTAATCACATAAATAGTGTCTCAATTATCTGTTGAGCGTGTCCTACGAGGCAGAAGGGCATCTTGCAAACTCAGGTGTTTTCAGCTGAGAACGTCAGTATTCGGGTTATTGATTAGCTGCATAACGAGGCTGCGGGCTCAGCGAAAAGCGCTCTGAGAACTGCAGTCTCCACAAGCAAGTGGCGAGTGAGTTTCCTCTAGTAATAATCAATAAAGCTGTCTAAACTGCCAATACTGAGAGCTTGTAGTACCTATATGATGATATATATATATATATATATATATATATATATATATATATATTTTTTTTTTTTTTTTTTTTTTTTTTTTTTTTTTTTTTTGTAGAAAATAACATAAGATACACAACTTTGTGATAGGTCCCTTAAGAATTGGCTCTATAGCGCAATGATGCGCTTGTGTCTGAACTTCAAGGTTTAACGGCTTACTTGGCGATTTTCAGCACTCCTCTCACTCTTAAAGTGATAGTTCACTCTAAAATGAAAATTCTGACGTCATTTACTTTAAAGCTTTATATTTCTATATTTCCTATTTCTTTCTTCTGAGGAACACGAAATGAGATTTTAGGCAGAATGACAGTCACTCCCATTGTGTAGAAAAACGAGGCATCTTCCGAGCATTTATTTTTGTGTTGAAACAATGTCATACGGATTTGACATAACGCCAGATCGATCATTTTAATTATTCATCTACCTATATAAACAATCCGTCCATAGCGACGGCTTCAAATACTTTTATGCCCGTGTAATGACAAAGTTTTAAATGTAGGCTATTACAGCATCTGCAGTATCCAAACTAATTTAGGAAATAGGCTAATTTAGACTGGAATTACTGAATATGCATGGGACAACTACATATAGCCTACTATAGGCTATGCAACAATATTAGTAATTCCTGTCAAATTACACAGTAGTATAACAGACTATTTGATTGAATATTCTTTTGTTATACTCACGACGAACACCAAAAGTGTCATTTCTCAGATCTTAAGTCATTCAGCATTAGGCTACACATCTTAAAACGTGTTTAATAATTCATTATGGCACAACCATGCAGTTTATCTTGAAAAACAAACAGCTAAATCGAATAAATAGACAAACCTGTTGAAGCTGCCATCATTGCAGTGTTTTAACGAGACAGGGTTTCCTTAATCTTGCTATAGACTGTATTTCAGCAACCTGAATGAAGAAAGCCCGCTGTGTTGCACTGCATAGATGCCGCCCTCGGAAGTTACATACTTACGCCCCCTAGCGGCACAGGTCAGTCGGTGTTCCACTAATTCGGTAGTAGGGGAAGCTCCCACATATGGCGTTAGGTAGATACAATTCATCCTGGCCAATGCGGTGGGGATCTCAAGCCAAAAACACCTCCCCCAATGAATACATGCGACAGAGAACCCCACCCATGCAGCAACAGGATTGGGGTCTGCAGGAGGATTAGGACGGGAAGTGGAAGGGGGACACTTCAGTAAGATGAGATGGTTGTGAGCTTCGGGATGTTAAGTATTTGTAGGCTGTGCGTTTTTTTTTTTTTTAAAGCTATTTATTAAATTCATGACGCCGACAAAATCATATTGATAGTCTATCTACTGTTATAACTAGGCATGCACCGAAATCAAAATTCTGGGCCAAAGCTGAAAATTCTGGATGCACTTGGACGAAAACGAAAATGCTTTGTAATAATTATTTTTTTTTAAGAATTTTTAATTAAACTCAATTTTAATGATACGGAATTTAAAAAATACAAGCCAAAATAACCACTTTTATTGAAAGTAACAAAATTGGTGAGAATATATAAGTTCTATTTTTACTAATTATCCATACAATGTATCCTACAGAGCTATTATTATCAGAGCATGTGAGCAGAGCATAGCAGGGAGCAGATCAGTAGCGTTGCCCAGTACAGCTGTACTACACCACATATAGCACAGTAGCGCTTGCAAAAGGGAAAATAGAAATTTCCTGTCGGCGCGTTATTTGCGTGGACTTTGCTTTTCCGGTGAGCATGAGCGGTAACGTTACACGAGCGAACCCAAGCGTCACATCGCGCAGTGACAACGGCTAGAGGGAGGGAAACCTGGGCGCTGAACACTGCTATATATATAGCCTAGCTTACCTCAGGCAGAAATCTTTTTTTTTTTTTCCTGTGAACTAGTTTAACTACCTTATTTAACTACAGTGGGCCACAGGCTTTTATTTTTCAGTATTTTCTAATGCATCTCTTCGGTTGCTTGTTCTTCAGACGTGTTTCCGCGTTATTTCCTTATTTTGGAAGCCCTCTGGTGCCATTTTTCTTAGCGTTTGTCGTAATATCGCTTTGGCGCACAAGACGGCGCCAATGTTCTACTCCAAATTGTGATGACATGGAAAAAAAAAAACACTGCGAAAGTGCCAAGACACATAGGTGCATGTTATGAGCAACATTCGTTCTACAGATCTGACCGCACACTGACCAATCAGAATTAAGTATTCCAGAGACCCGTGTAATATGATATTCTACATGCAAAGAGAAGATTTTTTTTTGTTGTTTTTTTTTTTTTTTTTTTACAGAAGCGAACGTTACATCGCAACATCAGTGACACAGCTGCTATATCAAACTGCTTGTACTATTACTACTAATAACATGTTCTTTATATTTGTGAAAGTTACATAGTAAGATAGGTGGGACAGGTGGTTTATAAGAATGCTTGGTTACATAACGGTTACTTTTTCTCGACTATAACACAGACCGAATACGACAGACAGGCCAGGCAGGTGCCAAGCACACGTTACATAACGGTTACTTTTTCTCGACGACGCTTAACAGACTTTCAATGAAAATCACTTTATTTTTCAACTACAGTGTACAGTTAAATTTTTTACTTCTGCAACGTGACAAAACTGTATGGACAATTTTTTGCTTTTAGCTACTGAGCACTTAACACATACTACACGTATTTCATAAACTTCAATGGGAGACTGAAAAGTACATGACAAAAAGTGAGGGCTGAAATATCAAAGGTAGTTAAACATGGCAAAGTAGTTGTCGCTGAGAATCAATGGTTTTATTTAAACAAGGTTTTTTTTTTTTTAAATGTTTCTTAAGGAGCACTCATACTCTCATGTATTTAAGAAACAAAGACAATTTCAAAATTGTAAACACTAGAAGAACAAAATTCTCAAGTGACTTTTTCTTTTTCCAAATGGTTCTGATTAAGATTTCTCCTCAAGAAGCCATGCTTTCCATTAAACACAGCAGAGATACACAGTCTTAAACATTTATGCAGGCTATAGAACATCACAACGAATCCAAAAGCAGAGGCAGTGTCACCTTTTTCTCGGTTCCCTTGGCTTACTTTATTTTGCACCTGCAATAAAAAATACCATAAATGTCAGTTTCTTTTTAAGTGTCATGAATAAAAATAAAATGGAACATTCTCACCTCTGGCTGCCGCTGGGTCAAGACCCACTGGCCTGTGAAGCAGGAAAAAGACAACAAGAGAGACAAAATTTAAAAACTGGTCATTTCCTGAAGAGCAGAAAAATAAATAGACATTTTATTGTGATGTCTAATTATTGGTCTAGTTGCACCACTAGAACGGATGTAGTCACATTATAAAATATTTGCTGCAAAAAGGGTCAGCTGTCTGTTGTCAATAGTATAGCGTTGTATCAAGCACAGATCACACAGAAGTCATTGTCAAAGCAAGCAGATTTCTGTTGGTCAACGTGCCAATGCCGCATGACCAAATTAAACCTGTTGTGCAATCTGGATGGTGAAATCTTTCTATTAATGCAAAATTCCTGATCGCATGGATTGAAATGACTGGATTTTGCCTGCGAAAAATGTGTCTGCAGCTTAGCCCAAATATTCTCATAGAACAAAATGTATTAGTTTTCTCCACCACTTACTTTGACTTGTTCCCTTTGCAGCGGCATTTCCGACCTATTGGAAACATGATCAAAACCATTAGTGGTTTATTGTAATATACAAGAGAAACGCATTCACAAGAACGAGATTTCCTAGGTTGCTGTTACACATGAAGAAATTACATGGGTACACAAAAAACAAACGACTTCCTTAGTAATTAGTAATTTATGTGGATTGGTGGGGGTTCAGAGTAAGAGTAAGACTGGCTGCTTTACCCTGTACTGGTAGAACACCATAAGTCATGGTGCAGTGTTGGGTGTCGTAGAGAGGTTTAAACTTAGAGGGTATGAAAGACATGCTGGTCTGCAATGAGTCTACCCTCAGTAACTGATATTTGTTTATCTGCATGTGTGGATACATTCTTAGGCGAATATCTACAAAAATATTCTAGAAATTTGATGGCAAAGTGCTATACAAACGTATGTAAGTCTTTCTGAGAGCAGTACACAGATAGTTCGACACTCACTGACAATGAGGAAGATCCCCATCAAGAAGAGGATCACAGCAAAGATCATACCACCGATCCTCAGGGATTCATAATCTGGAAAGAGGAGTCAGAAGACACATGTAGAAATGCGGAAGTGATGCATGTTTTCATTTTATTAGAATATGTTAATGACAAGATTCAGATGGGAAACATTCAACATAAGCTTAAAATATTTAACACCGAAGCAACCAATATAAAGTTTTATTAGTGGCAAAACAATACACAAATTACAGATTCACAAAAAAAAAATGGCCTTTTTGTATCAGGTGCACACAGAATCTGTAGAATTTGAGCTCTTTCACAAAGTTCTACACCCCACCCATTTGGTTACTAATATTTTGGCTTATTGGTTAGGCTTTAAACTCCCAAGTGTCTACTATTGTACTTCCACATAACAAGTTATGACAGATTTTGCCCTAAAATCAGCATAGAAAATGTGAAAAGTTCTGCAGATTCCAGTTTGTCCTGCGTATGAGTGTTAAGGTCAACAGAACATGCACAAACAAGCATAATGAAAATAGCTAAAGAATGACTTTCCTAAGACAGTCTGGAACCACTAAACTCCCATGTGTACTTAGAAGTTTGATTTCGAAGTAGGGGTGTGCATTGTGCTTTTATTTGTAAATGGGACATTATATATAATCCAAGTATGAACAATAAACAAATCAAGGGAAATTCTGGGGTAGACAGAAGATTCAAATTTATGTGTTTTACAGAAGCTTAGTCCCAGGGTGAATATTTTCCATTTATTTTGGGAAAACAGTAGTGGAAACTAATAATCTCTCTGACTTCCCAGATGTTTCTTAAAGAGGGTGACGCACTTTGGCCCTGAAAACCCTTCTTAATACAACAGTGCTCAGCACACTATGGGAAAGATCAGAGTGCAGTTGAGAAACACAAATGCCTCTGAGTAATCACTATGTTTTGCATACAGGCATTTTTCCCTTTCAGCTTTATGAAGTCAACCAAGAGATTTCCTTAATCCATATAAGTATGTATACTGCCTAAGCAGATATAGTCCATCTGTACTCACCATAATGAAATGGCTTGTCGTACTCTGGTGGGAGAAAAAAATGAAAATGTCTAGAGTCAGAATTCTGCAAAGCTGTTGTCCGGTAGCAATCAAAATGAAAAAAAAGGTTAAGAGAATTTAAGATGCTAATGACAACATTCTAGTACCAAAAAAAGAAAGGAAAAAACCCTCTAATATTCTCTTCATATCTGCAAGGCATTTCTCAAGACTGCCATGGAAAAACTGATACTGTATGGAATGTACCATAAGAGGATAAAATTTCTGACTGGTGACTCCATAAACATTTGTAAAAAAGTTTTTACACCTGCTGTGAATTAAGCTTATAGTTACAAACATACGTAAATGTTCAATGCACACAACGTTAAACCTGGTCTAGCCTGGCTAAAAACACTGTTAATAAGCCAATGAGACGTTCAGTTAATGTAAAATTGATTCTAGTCTATAAGACACTTACCATGAATTTCATCCATTTGGGAAGCTGAGGGAGAGAAAGAGTTTTACCATTTAAATTTAACCAAGCAAAAATGCCAAGTTTATGCCAGCCAAACTATTACAGACGGAGCAATATTAGATTCTATATATAAGTGCTTTCAGAGGAGAAGAAAGAAAAAATAAAAGAAGAAAACAAAAATTCACAAAGTGCAGTCGAATTAAATTAATATAGAACTTGCAGTGATTCTAAAACTACTTAATATTAAACTGGCACTGAAGTATTGCAGTGCACTACGATGTTAAATGTACACTATGGTTGCACACTACATTTCAACAGTAAATGTGTTTGGAGACAGACACACATAAAGCCATGAGAAAAAAAAAAATAATAAATAAAATATGGCAATATCTTCAAAAAGCATTTGCACAAGCCTGAAAAAACAAACAAAAGAAATGCTCATACTGTGGCAGCCAACATGAATAGCTTCTTTTCATTATGCCAGATCCACTTAATGTTTTTGTAATTGAATGATGGGATTTTGTTTGATGTTTTTAGAGTTATATTATATGTGTAATGGTTAATCGCTGTTGTTATTTAGTCAGGCGTCAGTCACACGCCTATTGTTAGGACCCAGAAGTCAAAAAAGGACCCGGACGCTGACGCAGTTTCAGGGCAGATATGATCGCTATTATTATTACTAACGTGAGACGATTCTAACGGTGATGATAATGCCAGTTCTCCCGCAATATTGAGTTATCGCATGTGTGCGTGCATCAAAGAGTAAGTTTGTTTCTTCATTATACTGTGTTTATATTTGATTGTGCATTAGTCTTTCAAGACGTGTTTACCGCGTCTATCGAGCACATGTGTCTGTCAGCTAATCTCTAGCCAATCTTATCATACGATCGCTGTTAGACGCACTATCAGTGTTAATGTCATAGCAAATGCAGATATTATTCATTTGCATATTGATGTTTATCAGTGTGTATATTTACACTTTATTGTTGTTGTTGTTTCTCTTTCTAGAACCACACTTAATTAAATATTGTTTGAGTTTGCAATGAGTGGTCTATGAGTGGTGAGTGCATCTAGCTCCTCCTAAACGGACATCATCTAAGTTAATTGTTCTGATCGGACAAGTTTCAGTGGTTTCCACCGTTTATTAATTAGCACCTAAGAGCAGAACAATATTTTACATTTCCCTTCGAGTTGGATGGAGGCAACTTCTGAATTAATACAATGTCCATACATAGTGAGGAGATTAGTGATGCTACAGTTCGCTCTCGACGCCGAACGCAGATGCCAAAGTACCTTGATGACTATGAGGTGGATTATGTGCCAGAGCAGCCATCAGCACACAAACCCTCAGACCACTCCAACGTAGGAGAACAGCCAATAGGGGCTACAGGAGGTCCATTACCACTTCACAGCACCCTGGTTGCTGGCATTGATCACTTTCCTGCCTATGGGGGGAATGCACACTTCTCACCTGAAGCACTGGAGATGCGCCTCAAGGATCTGGAGAAAGAGAACCGTCAACTCAGACGCGACCTAAGTGAACACTCAGCAGCTCACACTTCAAGATCATTGTCTCCATCTCAACCATTTCATTCACTCAGACATTTGACGTGCAATATGGAGAATCGAATCTCTACCTCACTGTCACACCACAGAGTAACGTCAACAAGAGATCAAAGCGATCCACGTTATGAAGGAGAAAGGTCAGTGAAACACAGTAAGGATAAGTTGCACTCAGAACGTCAATGTGATAGAATAGATGAGATCATTCATGAGCTTCAGAGGATGAAAGCGGGTTCCAAGCAATCCAGATCAATTTCGCCATCGCCAGAGCGTGCAGTATCACCCCAGAGGGCGGAGCATGCAGATGAAAGCTATCACCACTCAAGACATCCATCCTCACACTATTACAGCCCTACCTCCAGGCAGCAGAGACCATTCGTGCCTTATCATTCTTCATTGCCAATCAGTCAAGAGAACACTTATCGTGGTCCAACCCCTACCATTCCTAACTTCACCAAAGAGGATCCACGTGAGTTCGCCAGGTTAAAGGTAGCTCTTGACAATCTCCTGCCTGCTGATGCCAAAGAGCACTTTAAGTTCCAAAATATTGATGGACCACTTGAAGTTTGAAGAAGCATTGCTCATTGCTGACTCCTACAGTAACAGCAGGTACCCTTACACTCATACCATGCAGGCACTAACAGAACTCCATGGGCAACCGCATCAACTTGCACTTCAACGCATTGCTGTTATGATGGATGGGCCCAGCATAAGAAGTGGTGACACCAGAGCATTCAGGCTTTTTGCACTAAAGGTACGAGCCCTCGTTGGAATGTTGGATCAGTTAGGAAGTCCTGGACGTACAGAATTGGCTTGTGGATCGCATGTCTCCCGCCTCCTAGCTAAACTACCTCACGATCTCAGAGCAAACTTTAAGAGGTATGTCAATCCACTCAAGACACCTATCCCTACCTTGCTTGAATTTGCAGAATGGCTGGAGTATGAGGTGAGAGTGCAAGAGGATGGTACCCAGTTCGGTATTGACCCTGGTAGAGAGAGACAGAGCTTCCGCAAAGACCAGCAAAGAGTGCCTAAAGTAGCGCACAAATCTACTGCCATCTTCCATGGAAGAGAGCAAAGTCCAGTTTCCAAGGTTGAAGTGGTTCGCCGGAATACAGTTTCAGAGGTGAGATCACTAGAGAAACCAAAGAAATACTGCCCCTTCTGTAATACCACACAGCACTATCTCAATCAGTGTTCAAACTTCAAACTGCTGACCAAAGATCAGATTGTTACCTGGATCAGATCCAATCAGAGATGTTGGAAATGTGGGCGCGATCACCAAGCAGGTCAGTGTACTCTTAAGGCGAAATGCAAGAAGTGTCAGAGGAGACATCTAGAAATTCTGCATGAGGCCAACAATGAACTGAATGCTAATGCCACCAAAGAAATGGGAGAGATCACCCAGTCTACCAGCACCACGATAGAAACTCTGTATGTTGATAGACCTACTGGCAGCAGTAGAGTGTTACTGAAATTGTGCAGAGTCCTCATACGCAACGGAGACTTTTCACTAGATACATACGCACTACTAGATGATGGTTCAGAGCGCACAATACTTCTCCATGAAGCAGCTCAGCTACTCAACCTCAATGGTAAAACCCGAAGACCTGTGTCTTCGCACAGTGCGCCAAGACATCCGCGTTATCCATGGCTTCACAGTATCATTCTCAGTGAGTCCAGCTACACAACCAGATCGCAACTTCACAATCAGAAGAGCCTTCACTGCAGAGGAGCTTGGATTAGCCCCTCATTCCTACCCAATTGAAATGCTCCAAAATAAATATCGCCATCTCAGAGGCCTACCTCTTCAGTCAATTGACCATGCAAGGCCATTACTGCTCATTGGGTCAGATTACCCACAACTGATCACCCCTGTTGAGCCAGTTCATTTGGGACCCCCCGGAGGTCCAGCAGCTGTGAAAACTAATTTGGGATGGACACTCCAAGGTCCATCAAAGTTCCTTGAACACATTCCACATACACAACAGTGCTTGTTTACATCTGTAAGCCTTGCACCTAATGATCTATACAGTCAAGTGGAGCGGTTGTGGCAGATGGATATCTTGCCCTACCAAAATGAACGACTTGTGACGAGGTCAAAGCAAGATGCAGAAGCTGTGCGCATTCTGGAGGAGAAAACTATGAGGGTTGAAGTTGAAGGTGTGCAAAGATACGCAACCCCCCTCCTCTGGAAAATCAGTCCTCCACCTCTAGGTGCTCCAAAGGAAGCGGTAATGCCTCATTTGAGAAGGACTGAAAATCAGCTGGCACAGAGCTTTGAGAAATCCCAAGCATACACATCTGAGATGAACAGGCTGCTAGAATCAGGCTATGTGAGAAAAATTCCCAAATCCACAGCTGTACAGACTTCAGGGTGGTATATTCCACATCACATGGTCCACCACAACGGAAAGAACAGGATAGTATTCAATTGTTCTTTCAACTTCCAAGGGCTGAACTTAAATGAATATCTTATTCCTGGGCCAACTCTGGGTGCTACCTTGCTGGGAGTACTTTTCCGTTTCTGAGAGTATGGATTAGCCATTAGCAGTGACATAAGGGGGATGTTTCATCAGGTGCGTCTCCTACCAGAAGACCAAGCATTCTTGCGATTCCTGTGGTGAGACCTAAAACCAACCAACGCACCTGATGTCTATCAGTGGTCAGTGTTACCCTTTGGCACCACGTGCAGCCCCTGCTGTGCAACCTTTGCTCTTCGGAAACATGTTGCTGATCACAGCCAACCGGATAATGAGGTACGAGTAGCAGTAGATCGTTGTTTCTATGTGGACAACTGGTTGCAGAGTGTCCCCTCTTTTGAGATTGCCAGACAATTAGTGGATGATATGCGACATCTGCTGGCCAAGGGTGGATTTGAACTGCGTCAATGGGCTAGTAACACTCCCCAACTGCTGCAACACCTGCCGCAGCAAATCAGGTCAGAGAACCATGAGCTTTGGTTTAGTTCAGACAGGGCCGACCCCCAGGAGCGCACACTAGGACTTAGGTGGCAGTGCAGATCCGACACCCTTGGTTATAAACATGGCCATGTCGTAAAAACTGAGCCCACTATGCGACACATATATAGCGTCCTTTCCAGTCAGTATGATCCCTTGGGATTCATCACCCCATTTACCACTAGAGCTAAGATCATAGTCCAGAGGCTTTGGGACAAAAAAAGAGAATGGGATGACCCTGAACTGCCCCATGACCTTGGACTGCTTATGGCTCACATGGGAAGATGAGCTTCCACAACTTTCCTGTGTCACACTTCCCAGATGCTACACTACAAATGTAGATCCATTGATCAGCTCAAGAACTGTGCACACATTCTGTGATGCCTCAGAGCGAGCGTATGGAGCTGTAGCCTATCTCCGCACTGAAGATAGCAAAGGACAGATAGAGGTGTCATTCTTGGCAGCTAGATCACGAGTAGCTCCAAAGAAGCAGCAAACAATTCCCCGACTCGAGCTATGTGCTGCTTTAACTGGAGCACAATTGGCAGCAGTTCTGCAAAGAGAGCTCACACTAAACATCAGCAGTTTCAGATACTGGACTGATTCTACAACCGTGCTCAACTGGCTTCAATCGGACTCATGCCATTTTAAAGTGTTTGTAGGAACGAGAGTTGCGGAGCTTCAAGAGCTAACTGATTCACATTTATGGTCCTATGTGCCCTCACAAGACAACCCTGCTGACGATATTACTCGTGGCATGACACTGGTTCAGCTAGCCGAACCTACCCGCTGGAAGAATGGCCCAGAATTTTTTGCAGAAACCTCTATCGTCTTGGCCCAAAATGCCCAATCTGGTGCCAACTGACACCTCAAAGGAACTGCATAAACCAGTATCCTTCCATCTAATAACTCAGGGTGACCAGCATTCAGTCAGTGCATCTCAATTTGACAATTTTCAAGAGCTTGTAAATGCAACAGCCAGATCCCTTCACGGGGCGGCCAGTTCCACAGACACTGTCACTGCTGACACGTATAAGAAAGCCGAGCTCAAAATTATTCAACAGTCTCAAATGGAGAGTTTTCCTGATGAATATGCTCAGCTTCAAGCAGGGAAAGCCATCTCCTCAAACAGTCGTTTAAAGACATTAGCTGCCGAATTTGATTCTGACACGCAACTGATTAGAGTGGGTGGACGACTCCGAAGATGTCATCTACTAAGTCCTGAAATTCTTCACCCAATTGTCCTAGACCCAGTCCATCCAGTGACTAAACTACTAATTCAGCAGTACGATGCACAACTCCATCACCCTGGTACTGAAAGAGTCTTTGCTGAAATCAGAAGATGCTTCTGGATCTTGAGAGGCCGTCAAGCAGTAAGATCAATTCAGCATCACTGTACTGAGTGTCAAAGGTGGCGTGGCAAGCCCAATATACCTAAAATGGCTGACTTACCTCCTTCCAGTTTAAGACTCTTCCAACCAGCCTTTTACTCTACAGGCATGGACTGCTTTGGCCCATTTACCATCAAAATTGGGCGCCGGAACGAGAAACGCTGGGGTATCATTTATAAATGTTTGACCACAAGGGCAGTGTACATCGACCTTCTCTCTCAAGCTGACACAGACTCCTTCCTCATGTCTCTACGTCGATTCATCGCCCGTAGGGGAAAACCTCATGAGTTGTGCTCTGATCAGGGTACCAATTTCAAGGGTGGAGATCATGAGCTTAAGGAGGCCTTCAACAATATTCACCCTCAGTTACAAAGAGAACTTGCCAAGCAACAGATTGACTTCCATTACAATCCACCAAACTCCCCACATTTCGGAGGATCCTGGGAAAGAGAAATCAGATCTCTTAAAGCTGCACTGTACAACACCATTGGTGTGCAAACTGTCACGGAGGAAGTGCTCAGGACTGTCCTTGTTGAAATCGAAGGAATTCTAAATTCAAAGCCATTGGGATACGTATCCTCAGATGTAGCGGATCCTGATCCAATAACCCCTAATTCTCTCTTAATGGGCCGACGAGACTCTGCCTTGCCACAGGTAATTTACCCTGCATCTGAACTGCTCAGCCGCAAGCGCTGGAGACACAGCCAGATATTGGCAGACCAGTTCTGGAGCAGTTATCTGCGTAACTACCTGCCCGGACTCCAGTCTCGCCAGAAATGGCAACAAGAGAAAGACAACTTGACAGTAGGGACAGTGGTTATGATTGCTGATCCACAATTCCCCAGGGCACTCTGGCCTGTTGGAACTGTGAAATCTGTCCAGGTCGGAGCTGATAATAAAGTAAGAGCTGCAGAAATCCAGATCAAAGACAGAACCTACATCAGACCTGTTGTCAGATTAATTAAGCTCCCTTCACTTCCTGAATGACTGTGAGTACTGGCCCAAAGATACAAATCTGCAAGCACATTTGGGGGCGGCTGTACTAAAATGACGGCCAGTTATTTAATGTTCATACAGTTCTAGTATATGTGTAATGGTTAATCGCTGTTGTTATTTAGTCAGGCGTCAGTCACACGCCTATTGTTAGGACCCAGAAGTCAAAAAAGGACCCGGACGCTGACGCAGTTTCAGGGCAGATATGATCGCTATTATTATTACTAACGTGAGACGATTCTAACGGTGATGATAATGCCAGTTCTCCCGCAATATTGAGTTATCGCATGTGTGCGTGCATCAAAGAGTAAGTTTGTTTCTTCATTATACTGTGTTTATATTTGATTGTGCATTAGTCTTTCAAGACGTGTTTACCGCGTCTATCGAGCACATGTGTCTGTCAGCTAATCTCTAGCCAATCTTATCATACGATCGCTGTTAGACGCACTATCAGTGTTAATGTCATAGCAAATGCAGATATTATTCATTTGCATATTGATGTTTATCAGTGTGTATATTTACACTTTATTGTTGTTGTTGTTTCTCTTTCTAGAACCACAATTAATTAAATATTGTTTGAGTTTGCAATGAGTGGTCTATGAGTGGTGAGTGCATCTAGCTCCTCCTAAACGGACACTCATCTAAGTTAATTGTTCTGATCGGACAAGTTTCAGTGGTTTCCACCGTTTATTAATTAGCACCTAAGAGCAGAACAATATTTTACAGTGTTTTTAAAAGCTCAATATGAGATTTACATTACACAGGAGGGTTATTTTAGGAAGTCATCTCAAAGAACAAAACATTAATTTTAATATTTTGACAAGTTCTTTTCAAATACTTTTTATTAGTATTAAACAGACATTTGGCAGAAATGTTACTTTAGAATGGCACCATTAAATGCCACAAATTTATCTGTGGAATAATAATAAACCTACGTGTTTTTAAAGAGTCTTTTCAGAGGCGCTGCTCTTTGTAAACAAGAATGTTGAAGGCATTGCTCCAAATCTCCCATTAAACATTATGAATGGCCTGATTGTAAGACTTTGGTCATCCATAATGAGCTCTCGCTCTCTCTCCTCCCTTCATCTCTTTCAAAAACAATGGGCAAAGCATTGATGCAAACACTTTAACATTCCTGTGTATATAAAAAAACATTATTTAATGCTGCTCATGTACGTTTGTGTGTGCAGTATTTACTCGAGTGCACACTGTACAGTCCAGCAGTGTTGGAGCGTTTAAATGGTGTATTCAAATGTTTGTGTTGGCAACAACACAAACACACACAACGAGTCTGAGAATGCAGCAATTCTCCCAGAAATTCAACGGATCAGCTAGATTTACAGTACTGAAAAGTGGATAAATCTCAACAGAAATCATTACAGCAGCAATACTTAAAACTTCTAAGGTCAATCAAGTCTCATCTTGTAAAAACTTTCTCCAAAGGGAGTAGTAGAACTGTATGTATAAGGTTAGGTACAGCATGAGCTGCACTGGCACACTTAAAAGTCTCACGCCTCGTGGTGTGAGACTAGTGTTACTTCACGGGCTTTTCAGAAAAATGATTCAGGGAAAAGGTGTATTCGTAAGCAGAAACGAGACATTGGAACCGTTTTGCGAAAATTTGCCAAAAACACGCAAAGCCAAAATTACACCATCTGCTCCAGTATTTCAGAAAAGCAGTCAAGTGCAACGGCAGCCAAGTTTTATTAAACAATAACAAACAGAACGTCACACAGAAGCATAGAAAATCTTGAAATTCAGCTTTTTTTTATCACGCATATAGCAGTCCCTCTGATCCTCTATCTACACACTTACCTGGCATTTCCATGCAAAAAGTTGATCCTGCATGCATACACATATACCGTTAATCTCTAAACCAGAGTCTGTGCAGGACAAATACTTTTTTTTTTCGTTCTAATTACATTCTTGAACAAATTACAGATTTTTACTTTATATTTAAGTTCTCAAAGAACTCAAAGAGAAGGTGCCAATAAAAACAAATACAACAGCACTCACCCAAAGCTGGAGCGAAGTACGACAAAAGCACTGCAGCTACACAAAGCTCCATCGCGTCTGTAAAAACAAGTGAGTGTGAGACACTGGGCTGTCTTCAGTCTCTGCAAAATTCCACACACACACTTCAGTTCTTGAGGGAAGGTTTATAAACCTGACTAATGAAGTATCACTTCTCTTATATTTCTAACTTGAACATTTAACAAACCTCTTCAACTATGAATTGAAGAACAAGTCTGGACAGTTGTGGGTGACTTTTTGGTTGGACATCAAGTGCTAAAAAAATAAAGGTGATTTAATCAAGCATTTGACACACTGTGTTTGCTGAAAATGATCTGCACAAAAAGATCTCTTTCAGTTCCCCAGCATGTTTCTCTCTCCTGTTGCTAAGAATGGTAAAAGGGCTCTATTTTTAGAGGATAAGGAGCCCAAGGGACATGGCTGTGGGGTACGGTATCCAGATGATATTTGGTAAGTGGCTTACAGATGTGAGTTTTAGCTGTTTTAACTCGAAACACATCACATAACTCCCATCTCAAATACACGGTCTAATCAGCAATAGATCACAATGAGACTTCCGGTGGTACCTAAATACCATCTTAGATTAAGCCTAATTCACTTGTGTTCAGAAAGACCACAGTAAAGTACAGTTGTTGCACAGATGTGTCAATGTTTCTAAACAGGATCAATATGGAAGAGGAATAGGAGGAGGAGGCTAGAGACCCCTCCCCCCATTTAACCCACTTCCGTGACATTTCACTGAATTCGCAGCACTTTCTTCTTCCCCATTATCACAAGTAAACTCATACCACAGTAAACATTATCATGACCACGCGATCAAAAACGTGATCATGGTGTGAAAAACAAATCTCCAGGAGCTGTATTGTGATATAGATGACCACGTGCTCCAGCTGCTCATATAATCAAGACTGCATTATTGAATATGTTAAACAAAGAAAGAGCAAACTACAAATCTAACAATGCATTCAAGGATGCACAGAAACGATTGGAACAACAGATCTCAATGCAGCAAACGCTTATAAAGAGACGCGTGGTAGTTATGCAAGAAATCTTACTTTAACCTAATAGCTGATTAATATTTAAAAAAAGAAAAAAAGAAAAAAAAAACAAGAAAATTGCAAAGTGCGTGAAAGTCTTACCAGCTCGATACTGCTCAACACCACAACGAATCCGGTTTTATTGAATGCCTGGGCAAATCAGAAGCAATCTCTCGACGACACTGTATATTACACAAAAAGTCTCTAGAATTAGTGAAATAGAGTGAAAAGTCTAGTATCTTCTTATACGAGTTCAAAAAGCGCTATTCCTCCAACTGTGGGCTGCCTGTAGTCATAGACATGACACACACGCACAGTATTTACTGATGTTCGAAAGCGCGCCTGTGTAGCGGAACTCGACTCCTCCCCAGCTATGCTTCATACCGTGGACCTCTGACCCAGAAGATAGATGCAGGCAAGGAATCGACCTTTAGAGGAATTTCTTTAGGAAATATTCAGGATGCAATCTCTTGAGGTTCGCTTTGCGCAACCATCACAGAGACGCCTATTACATGTTTTCATGTGGAAGATGTTGTTTGCTGGGGCGTTCGCTCATGTGCCATGTCTTAAAACTGCACGTCAGATTTCAAATAGACATTTATAGCATGTTCTTAAGGTGTTTATGATATGGAATGTATGTGAAACTGCATTTTTTTCGCATGGCAGGTACAAGTTTTTATCAGATGCTTCCTAAATGTAGCTCTTTAACAGATCTTGGAGATGTAGCCCTACATGTGCTGGTTTTATTTGGCGTTAAACATTAACTACTTTAAAAGGCTAAACATGATGTGTTTTGTAAAATATTAATAAAGTGATAGCCTACATATAGCGTAGTATTTGTTTCCTTTGCTTCGTCCGACAACGATATATACGTATTTGTTTCTTTCTTTTTTTCTTTCTCAAAATTGTTGTGAGATGTATATTTGTACTAATTTTGTACATAATTGTATTTAAAAAAATTAAGTAATTTTTTGGATTTTTATTTTTGTTTAATCTAAGTTGTTTATTGAAATATTATTTATATATTGTATGCCGTCCGCCAATGACAAAACCGTTCCATTGGGTGGAGTTATATAAATATTCATTAGTTCCCATATTGTGGGCGTGTCCTTGAGACAACGCGCAAACGAACGTATGAAACTGAAAATATTAACCAGTGTAAGCTCTGCAAATCGCAACTTGTTTAATGGATTATTTCGAAAAGTTTCAGTGTTAAGCATTAACTTCAACAGAGTTAAAACAATGCATGGTTTGTGTAATATGATAAATCGTCTGAACTGTTCTGCCTGATTGATTACAGACGCACAGCAGGCGAGCAAACAGGCAGCGAATAACCTGTGCTAACCCAGGCTAATATATATATATTTTTTTTTAACTTTTTGATGTGTTTTGCGTTTTATAAATTTCATTTGGGAGCCTATTTTTTGTTTGAATAGTTTGATTAGTAGCCTACCTTGTCATGGTGACTATACTGTAGTCAGTGCAGTGTGTTTACAACAATGCTTGAAACCTCTTATGTATCCGTGGCCTACTAAAATGTATGCAAATTAGTCTGCTGGAGTATCCTGTGTCATTCTTAATTCCTTGTTTATTTTGTGTTATTTATTCCAGGTTAGCCTATCAGCTATTGAACACTATTTTTATTCGCTAATGTTAACTGAAAACGCGCATTCTTTCTTGCGTAATTAACTTTTGATAAAAGTTAATTTATTTATTTGGGTCAAGTGTTATGGTAAAAGCCCCAGCTTCCCTTGAAATTGCATTCATATAAATGATTTTCAATGCTCATTCCTATAGGAGGGACCTCGCATATTTCAATATTCCTGTAATTCTATTTATAAGGTAAAACACAGCGTAAATCATAGATTTAACGCTGAAGATCTGTAGACCTACTGATTTCAAGCCTGGGAAAAAAATGACAAAAACTCTCTGTTGGCCGTTTACAAGCATCTCCCGAGATTCCACAAATTCCACAGAGAGTGTTTTTGCACAACACCCAGGGGCTCAAACAAAGATAAAAGGAGTGCTTGAAACTACTTATCTTTGGGAGTGTTTCTCATTGCACCACGCATAGTCTCCTTCTGTCTAAAGAGTATTGGCTACAGTATTCTCAGCATTTTTTTACAGTAACGTATCCCCTTTAAACCACTGCATTGGTTCGTCAATACACTGCTGCTGTTGTTTTTACTTAACAGATTTCAAAGGGGGAAAAAAAGTTAAAAAAGACCAATGTTCATTACATGTGCAAAACCAGTCAGTTGTTATTTGGTGATGCTCATGGTGGCGCCATTCAACTAGAGCTAGTCTGTGACAGAATACTGGCAGAAAATAATGAATGTACTTACACTTTCCAACACTGAGGTGCAGTAAAACACCTGAGAGAATAACTTTCCTTTTTAATGACTGTGTAGAGCCTGCATAGGATATTTTTTTGTTGTTGTGTTCTTCACAGTAAAGTTGTGTGTTGCCTTGGCTGATATGGCGGTCATCTTCAAATTAAACAGACATCCAGCAGAAACACTGTAAAAAGTGATTTTTCAAAGTTGTAGCCTAAATAAAACAAAGATTAAGTAGTTTTGCAAGAAAAATTACTGTAGTCCTTTTACTTAATTTTACATTTAATTTAGTTTGTGAAATTTACTAGCAAATTCTGAATTTAAATTATTTCTACTACCATTTTGTTTTTCCAGTGAAGATGCAGCATCAGAAAAATTTAAGTATTCAACCAGTTATTTATTTAAAATACTTCAAAACCCACAAAAAGTTCTGTTCCACACAGAATTAATCAGTCTTTATTATTCTGCTCATATGACTGAAGTCTTCATCTCATGAATGGACAGCATTTTAAATATTTTTCAAAAGTACTGTTCATTGAGGTGTAAAACCTTTTAACGAGACATGGTTTTACACTAGTTTTAGTGTATATCTAAATCCCTGCTCCCTGTTTTCATAGTGAATACATGTTTGAAAGCTCCCGTATTAGAACAAGTTCTACACTTCAGATATTATTTGTTTCAAAGATGCAGGAGGAGGTCAGTGTCAACAGTGTCTCGCTCCAGAAATAGGCCGTGACGTCAGAGTGTGAAACAAGCAGGTGTGCCCTTGGCAGATGCTGGGTCATTGTTATAGCAGCCTTTGTTTGTGTCTTTAATAATGTGTAACAGGTGAGACTGATGGAAATGACTTACCATCTCATCCCAATGTCATGGTCCACTGGAGTGAGATGAAAAGCTAAATAATAGCAAATCTATTGGCATTTACAATTTACAAAACTGCTCAGCTACTGCAAAAGGGAAAACACAGTAAACAAAAAACAACCATATGAACCATTCAGATATCAATCACTGACGGTCAAAATGAAGAAATATGAAGCAGACATCATGCAATGATCTGTATTTATTTTGAAATGTGATAGAACATGAATTCTACTCCAGTCATTGATGGAGTGCAGACTGATGTAATGCTTCGGTTAAAGGGAAAACAGTAGAAAGACTGGGATACATGCAGTGACCAGAAGTAAAAGGGACTTATGTAACCCAACTCTGAGATGCAGAGCAGACGCATTACTGCTTTTCAGTGCCACTGAGCAGACAGTGATGAATCGTCATTTACATACAAGTGAACAAATATTGTAAAAACCCTGGTCTTTTCCCATTGAAAACAATGTTTTGCCAATGAAGGACCCATAAATATTTAGTAAAAAAAAAAAAAAACACCCCCACCCCTCACCCACTCCATCCACAAGCACACACAGTCAAAGGCATGTTAGTTCACCCTATTTAATATTAAGAAAATTCTTTTCTGCACTAAAAATTATGTCAAACATATCTGAAATGTCTATCTGAACCAATTTATTTTATATAGACAAAAACCGTAATACTATGACTGAATTCAAACATCACTGAATAATAATAATCCTAATAATAATAATAAAGAACTATAATAATAATAATAAATTAGACAAACAACAAAAACTATTACAATTATTAAATAAAATAGTACTACCAGTAGTATAGTACTAATAAATACAATGTACATTAATAAATAATAAATTATTATTAATAATAATAATTATAAACAAACATAAGTATTACAACTGTTAATTTTAGTATTAATCAAGTTAAGAAATTATTATTATAAAATGTGTAAATATGAATTAATAATAATCAATAAAAATAAACTAAATAACTATTACAATTATTTAATAATAAAACTAAAATAGTAGTAGTAATTAATAAAAACTATTAATTATTATATTTAAATCTACATTTTTAAATAAAATAAATAAATGACAATAATAAATAAAACGCAAACTATATAAGTATTGATTCATATACATTTATAAATAATAATAATAATAATAATAATATTGTTGTTGTTATTTTATTATAATATATATATTTTTATTATATGTAACTTGCTTGGTTTTTAGAGCCCTAGATGGTGTAACACTCAAATCCTTACAGTGTTCTTAGCATCTCTTTTGGGAAATTGCTGCCTGCATCCTTGCAAAACGTCTGAATTATTGAAGAAATCCACAAGACCTTAAAGCGACATGAGACATTCAGAGGCCCTTAGGCAGCAGAGAAGCCAAAGTACAGAAGGAATATTTCACAGAGCTCTGAAACCAGCATGAGTCAATCCCATCACCACTATGACAAGAAGAAAATTAGATAAACTTTTTTTTTTGTATGTGGGTGGGGATTTCATAATCTGAAGCAAGGATGATTATAGGCCTGTGTAGAAATTTACAGATCTGAGATGGAGGTGGTCAGCTGTGTTCAGTTTGGCAGATGTCAGCATTCTTACATAACCCACCTTACATAAATGCTCAGTATTGTTCCTTTTATGAGTCTTGAGACTTACTCATTAGGAGGGCCAGTTGATTAAAGCTGCTGCAATGGTGCTTCCTACATTAATCAAATTAGAGGTGACATCTTTCAGAACACATTTAAGATTAGCATGGTCAGGCATTACAAAATAGGCTGCTGGAAGCATTTTAATGGTACTGGTATACATACAGAAGCACTGGAACTGCTTCATACAGGGTTATGAATATCATGCTTTGCATATTCTCATTTTTGGTGCAGAAAAATCTAACATTTTCTTATAGAAATAGAATACTAGTTTGACAAATATATATCAGAAAGTATTCTTGACTAGTTTTATGCTATTAGTAAATTCGTATATCAAAAGTTGAATTTATATAAAAAAAAATACATAAGATTTATTGTGAGGACTTCATTAAATGGTTAAAACTCACCACTAGCTTTACATAAATATGTGACGCTCTGCTGTTGTCACAGTTATGGATTTCTGTTCTTTCTGAGTTTCCTTATTTGGTCATGTTCCTTTTCTTGTTAAGTTAGTTAATTAGCCCCACACCTGTTTCTGTTTCCATCTGATTACATTCCCAGTGTTTAAAAGTCTGTCCTCTCCATTATTCCATTGTCCGCTATTGATGTTTGTTTATTTGGATTTGTGTTTGGATGTGCCCTTTTTCTCCTGTGAATTATTAAAAGAACTATTTAGCTATCTTCTTCGTCGTGCGCTTGATTCACACTCCAGCACGTATTACAGCTGTTATGCGCACCTCAAAATCTCTGTGGTGATTTGTGGTCCATTTCTAAACCTTACTGACAAGTTTAATTCAGGTCCTTATGGAGAAGTGCTCATGAACAATATTGTGGCCTTGAAATGGAAACAGACTGTTTTTTTTGTTTTGTTTTGAGGAACTGAATCCAACACCCGTGTTGCAGTGCGGTGACATTTCTTCAAACAAAGAAAGGAAAAACACAGTAGGTTTCTGGACATTACACATGCTGATACTGCAGAGAAATGCCTGCAACTTTAGGGCAGATACATCAGTACAGCACACTGCAAATTGGTGAGTTTTTTTCCCTTCTTAGACTGCTAGAAGCAGCTTGGCATATCTAGCATTCTCTCATTCAGATTGTGAAAGAGTTTGATGTGAAGCTTCTTACTAAATATTAATTTTTAAAACCTATTTAAAAAGGTTTATTGCTTTATGCATACACACACACACACACACACTTCTGTTCAAAAGTCATGGGTTAGTAAGATTCAAAAAAAGAAAAGAAATAATTCAACAAGGATGCATTACATAGATTAAGTGACAGTAAAGTCGTTACAAACCATTTCTATTTCAAATAAACACTGTTCTTTTGAACCTTCAATTCAAAGAATGACTACAACAAAAATTATTAAACAGCATAAATGTTTTCAACATTGACAATAATACAAATTTCTTAAGCATCAAATCAGCATATTAGAATGATTTCTGAAGGATTGTGACACTGTAGACTGGAGTAATTGCTGCTGAAAGGAAAATATTTAATAAAATGTTTTAAAATACATTAAAATAGACAAGTTTGTAAATTGTAATATTTTATTTGTAATAAGATTACTGATGTGACAATATTACTTATTTTGCAAATAATCATAGCCTTGATGAGCATGAGACCTCTGTCAAAAAAAAAAAAAAACATTTAAACTTTTGAATGGTCAGTGTGTGAACCTCTATATGCTTCTTGTGTTTCTTTGTAGTATTATATGGTAGTCTTTGTGGTTTCTGCAACCTCTTTGACAATCTAGATTTCATAGTTTTTTGGAGAAATTAAAATAACCTCTTTTTACACTTTAAAAATAACTCCCATTGTGCACCATTTCCTTTTTTTCTGTTTAATAACTGAAGCTTTCGTCAAACAGAGGAATCATCCTTTGATTATGGGGAACATTCGCATCAACTGTGGTCACAATTTTACACTAGTATTTAAACAAATGATCAAGCCCTAAAAATGACAAAAAAAAAAGCACCATAAAAGTCTTTCCATACAACTCAAACACTATATTCCAAATTATCTGAAAATATTTGGAGCATATCATATGAGGTTTATAGACTACTCTGGATCCCAAAATGCATCCCTTGATTATTGTATGTTTTCAATGTGAACATACTACTTAACATCTCCTTTTGTATTCCACAGAAGTCAGTCGTACGGGTTTAGAAGAACATGAGGGTGAGTAAAATGAGAATTTTTACTTTTTCACTTGTAATATTGCAATCAAATGCTTTAACCTAAACAGGGCTGCATAATAAAATGCAGAGGGAAAAGGAACACTGAATTCTATATTCAAACCAACCCTACAGCTCACCCCTTACCTGGTGACTAACCTTTATCTTAACTAAAAACATCTGAAATTCTAATCTGCCCTCATACCAACATGTGATGTACTTAAAGCAGTCCATGAATCACAGCATCTCCACTCACAGATCTAATGTGGCCTAGTCCAAATCGCTAACATACTGCATTATTCTCTTATTGTGTAAGGCAGGGGTAGACAGAGAGTCCCGCCACCAGCCCCACAGGCCACACTGAACCAGTTTCCATGACAACAGAATTCTAATGACTACACCCTTGGCTTTTGCTTTGAGGGAGAACGATGCTACTGGATCTCCACGTTTCCTGTGTCACACCTTTTCTTTTTTACGATAAATGTCATAGACTCATCATGGTCGTTTGTATCTGACGGTGCTCCTGATATACAGCAGCACAAGCCCTCTGCAATTTAGCCAGTCAGATGGTCTACGTCATTATCTTTTGGTCTTGTCCTCCCCCATCCCCCATCCAACCTGCTCATGCTCTCCCCTCTGTGATCTACCCATGTGACCACAGCCAGCTGTTCATTGGCTGGCACCACAAAGGCATCGGTCCAATCATTGCCGTTCCCTCATATAAACATAAGCAAAGCAGCATTCTTATGATTCAGAACTGAGTCTTTCTTTCTGTGAGGAGTGAATGGGAAATACTACACTGGGTTGCACTACTTTGTTTGTCCTCATTCGTGTCCTGTAGCCAAAAGCAGAGGGGATCTTCTCCTTTTGAGAGAACTACTCTGGCTTTAGGACCATCTGCTTTTGCCTGCATTATTTCGCTCTTGCCTTATTGACACTGTGACCAGCTAACAGTGTTTATGGTTCAATCCTCTTCAATAAACATGCAGTTTCAGCACTGACACACTGGACATGGCTGTGACACGTAAGTACGGCGAGTCTTTGAATGACTGACTCTCACACAGAAAGCTGAGAATCACACGAGTATAGTCGAAGAACTGAATGATTGGGTGATGTTTTGTTATTGGCAACACTGCATGATCATATAGAGCATAATAATTGTTCTGAAGTATTGTACATTCAGTTCATGTTTTGTACTGCATCACAGGATAGCAAGGATAGCATTTTAAAAAATAGATCAGGTTTGAGCTTTACTATACAAACCCCTAATATTATGCTTTTGTTATTTGGAATATAAACTTCTGATTATTATTCATATTTAAAGACTTCCTTTTTTTGGTGTAGGGGGTCTATTTATAGCTCATGTCTTCAAAAGTCTTCAGCTTTGTTTGTCACTAGGAGGGGGTGAATTATTGCTCATTGCTTGATAATATTATGGCTCCATTATAATTTTATTTATACTGGTGACTGATAGCACTGCTATACATGAATATTTTAATTTAGAGGACTCATCTGTTGAGGACACAGGCTGTATAATGAAACTAATCTAAAGCATTGTGGGGGGAAAGTCAGAAAAAATAATTGTAGCCATATTAAAAATGTTGTATATTTTATATCATACAATTAAAATTAGCCTTTCTTCTTATGATTAAATAATTACATGATCTTGCAATAAAAACATAAGTATAAGCACAGTGGACCTTAGCTGAGAATTTTCAAGTAACTTCCTGAGGGATCCTGAACCTGAGATATGTTGCCAAACATTAATTGATAGACTAGTAGTCAAAATGAATAAATCAAAATCATTCATTTAAATACTTATATTATTATTATTGATATATAATTTTGCTACGCTGTGTTATACAGGAAACATATCCTGACATACTCTCTATGGAATATTTACAAATGTAAATTGGGCCATTTATTTCATTTACTCTGTTTTTTACACTTTTTTTAATTGGTCTTGTTTTATTAATGGCATAAGGATATTTTCCTCCTGTAACCCTAATCAGAGTTTAACCATATCAAGATGTAGCAGAATAAACAGATATTTGGGTTTTATGTTCTTGAGTCACAAAAATTATTTCCAGATTGCATCCAAATGCTTAAGTACACACTTAAGTGTCAATTGCATTAAAAATAAAGCATTATCTTATACACTATAAAGAAGTAAAAACACTTTTCATTTTAAATGTGTAAAAATCTAAATGGTGAAAGTTAAAACTATGAATGAAAACTGCATTGCACCGTGAATTTACTTATTGATGAAGAAAATCTCATACGGTGTAGAAATCTTGGTGATTTAAATGGACAGAAACAGATACTGTAACATGATAGAAACATTTTGTACAGTGCAATAAGACTAAACGCACACCAACCAAGCAACTAACCATAACCAATGTGTCCTCTATACAGACATTAGCTGGCCCACTCTCTTCAGTGCACTATGTCAGCATGTTTCTCCATAGGCCCTGACTGTGTCACAGCACTGTTGGAGATTAGACTGACAGGGCCTTAATCACACAGAGCTCCTCAGTTTTCCCAGTACTGTGCCAGGCCCGTACCCAATGGCCACACAAACGCATGCAAGGTCGGAGATGAAGAAAAAATCCAATAAGCCACACAGATAAAGCACTACACTCAGACTGAATAAACTGCTGTGTAGCCAATAGCAAATCTCCTGATAACTCACAAAACACTCCTCAACAGCAAACTAGAATATCAACTGGTGAAGCCTCCAGGCCTTCAATCCAAAGAAAATCATCTCCAGAACAAAGCAAAAAGATGTGTTGATTCAATTATTTGAATGACTATGTCTACACCTCTGCAGGCAGAGAAAAAACAGAAAAAGTATGCCACCCAAAGTGTCACACTGCAGTTTAACACAGTGGACAGTGCCAGGCCTCACAGGCCCTCGCTGAAGTCAGAGATGTTGAGCCAGGATGACCCCAAATCACGCCCAATGCTGTAAGTACATCCTCTTACAGTCTAGAAACCACACATTCAGACTTCAGAAATAAAGCAATACACTGCTGGCTTTGACTGTCCTGTCAGACATCAGTTTCTTGTTTAGTTATTAATTAATTTTCCTTAAGTTTATACTCTGCTACATGCATCTTATGGTCATAGCTGGCCATTAACTAATGGACTAGCCGCCATATTCCAAAAAAATTTTTTTCCATTCCATTGTGATTAAAAAAATAATAATAATAATAATAATAATAATAATTTTGGTTCATGCTGCTTTTTTTTTTTTATGCCGTGCCTCATTAAAAGAGATTCAACTTTTAAAGTCAGCATGAAATGGAAACTGCAAAGGTCTTTCTTATTGTGATGTATATCTGGGGCTGCACAAAATATCAGAATAAAATGGAAATGGTGATATGGCTTAGTGTGATTATATAAATGAAATACTGTATATGGGCTGCATGCTTCAGAGTGAAGCGCAGCACTATGTTCTTACATGCGAGCGGCTCATGATCTGCAGGTGTTTCCAGTGTCTCAGAACAGCTCAGTTCATAGTAAACACAGAGATGGACTTTGTGTGGAGCAACACTTGCTCTGAGTTCGGGTTGCCTATATATGCATTTGGGAACGTAAGGTGCCATCCATCCTCCCATACTTATAATAAAAAGCACTTTTGAAGCAAGTTTGATGGTTTAATATTTGAAAATAAAGAGATTAATACAGGCATAAATGTTATTGTAATTTTACAGCTGTAATATAATTTTTTTTGCTTAAATACTCAATTTACTTTTACAGTGAAATTTTATGATATATTTTCTTAGTAATAGTAATTTTCTTATTTTTTATTTTAATAATAATAATAATAATAATAATAATGTATTATTCTTCTCACAATTTTCAGAACTGTACAAAAAAGTCAAAAAGAGATAAAAAGTCACAACATGTATTATTATTATTTTACATTCATATTGATGTTCACACCAAAATGTGCAGTCCTTACATTTTTTCCCCCAAATTGTGCAGCCCTGTGTATAGTATGTAACATATGGAAATCCATTTTTGCAACAAATAAATACAAAGTGTGACTTTTTAATCTCAAATTTTTTCCCCTTCATAAATTCTAAATTTCTCACAATTCTTAGAATAAGTCAGAATTGTAAAATATAAACACGCAATTGCAAGAAAAATTTAAAAAATGTGAAAAGTCACAATCACCTTTTTTTATTCTGTCGTGGGAGAAAAAAAAAATTAAGATGTAAACTGAAATGAGTGTCTCACAATCTTGAGAAAAAAATCAGAATTGTGAGATATAAACTCAGAATTGTGAAGTTGAGTAAAGTTTAAAAAAAAACAATGATGTGTGCACATTAATAATTTGTAAGAAACACTGCTATATTCTATAAAAATACAAATTGTCAATTTGATCTCATGGTGACTTTAGAATTGAGTCTCAAAACCTTGTTTCTAATTTCCATTCAGCTGCTTCTCACATTTTTAGAAGAAAGAGTGTGTTCTTGATGGCATGAAGAGCCAATGGTTTGTTGCTGGTTCAAGGGTAATGTGTCTGATTTTAATTTCTAAAGAGAACTACGAGAGAGGCTGCAGCCAGAGGTGATCGAGCTGATTAAACAGCAGAGGTTGAACCGCCTGTGTGAGGGCACATGCTTTAGGAAGATCAGTGCTCGTCGCAGACAAGGTCAGTTCAATCAGGATACAACTACATGTGCACAGGTAAACATATTCATGCATTCAGATTCTGAAAAAATCATCTGATGTATCTGACCACAGATGCATAGATGTAATGTTTAGTTAACAAAAACATGACATTGAATTCATATCGCATATACATTAGATAAAGGAAGATACTCTATTTGAACTCTTCCTATGGCTTAATGTCTATTAATATTATGCACATTTTTAATAATCTACACAAATATAGGGCATCAGACTTGGGTTCCCCTGAGTACTTTATCCCAATGCTTGGTCTTTTTGATATTACAAACACAACTTAAAGATATCATATATTAAAAGAATAATCTCATTCTGTATTTGGGACACACAACAACAACCTATAAGCAAATGCTCTCTCTTTCTCTCTCTCTCTAAAAAAAAAAAAAAAAAAAAAAAAAAAAAAAAAAAAAAAAAAAAAAAAAAAAAGAGAGAGAAATCTGTATTATTATTGTGCTCTCTTTATTTCCAAACCTACTGATATGAAATATTAACCAAGTATTCAGCATGAAGAGGCACCCAGTTAGTCACAAGCACAGACTTATTGAAGCTTTAAATCAAAAGTGATTTTCTCAGGTCACTGCTGCTTTAATTAAAATCTGATTTTCATTTACAGTGCTGTTGAACTGCTAGTGGAAAAAAAAAACTATAAAATCTAATTGGAATGGATCATTATGAGGACAGTAAAAAAGCAAGTTGCAAGAAAACAGCCAAACAATAACTTGCACAGTACATAACATGCATATTCTCATCTATATCTATCTCCCATTATCTCCTCTAGACAAGTTCTGGTATTGCCGTCTATCACCAAACCACAAAGTGTTACACTATGGAGATATAGAGGAATTCTCACAAGGACAAATATCACACGACTCTCTCCAGGAGAAAGGTGAGCAATACACTTCTTGATTATAATTGACAAAGTTTGACAAAAAATTACTGTCTTATTATCTATAATGACTTTTATTATTCATCACATTGTTTGTTGACACCATATTGAGTCAGACTAGAGCTTAACATGCTCTTTTTAGACAATCATAGTAAAGTAGAATATAATTTCTACTGTTCTAAATTGTCTAACTTCTACATCCAGTGACAGTAGCAGATATCAAAGCAGTGGTCACGGGTAAAGACTGCCCACACATGAAGGAAAAGGGAGCACTTAAGAATAAGGTAAGAAATAATTACTGCAATAGGCAACTGATCTCACCAGACAGGACAGAACTAGGTGTAGTGGATCCAAACTCAAAACACACAAGGCAGGCTGATTTTACTGAAGAATGTTTCAGAGACAAATTACAGGCTTAAACTCAAGATGATAAAAGATATATATAAATAAATAAATAAAAACCTATAGGAAGAACAATGCAGGAGTACAATGGTGGCCTCAAACCAAAGACTATAGAATAGCTAGAAAAAAGGGACTTTGCCTCAAACAGACACATCAACAGCTGGAAACAATTAGCAATTAATCCAGCAATGCCAATTAAGTCCAAATGACGCCATCTAGTGGTTAGATGTGGATAAAGGACTAATGGAGTAAACAAGGCAAAAATGTGTTCTGTATGAATGGCCTTGTATTCTAATTGACCATTTATGTCAAAAGGTGTCTTTCTGGACTTTCGAAAAAGAAAAATATACAATGTTTATAGTTAAAGCTGAGTTATTGTTTATAGTCAAAGCAAACAGTAGGCAATAAGGTAATGACATGAGATAACAATCTCTTGTAGGTACGTTATATTTGCATAGGCAAAACACACACTAACTTCAACGTAACGTATAACTAAAGTGCTGTGGATGCATTATGTGTACGTTTATGTATTGTTGACAGATCTGCCATATTCAGAGCATTAGAAGAGCCAGTCGACAAACCTATACAGGCTAATTTAATTGAATCAAAAGCATACAACCCACCTTACTACTGTAGTTGAATTATCGAATAAATCGCCTAAATATGAACCGGTTGTTTTGTTGAAAAGTTCAAAAAGATGATTAACGCGTCTGATTAAGACAGTCTGAAGAATCCTTAACTGAGCAGAGCGGTAAATAGGCTAAATCAACATGTGCAACATGTTTGCTGTCCTTTTGGAAATGAAGCACGTTTTTGTGTTATTATTATTCATGTAAAAGATATACATTTGCCTATAAATTTGTAATTATTAAAGGGACATTCCTCTCTTAAATCTTATCGGTATGAGCATTACTTTTACAGTTCTAAATTGTCCTTGCTGGAAACTCGGACCTCCAGCTGGTTGACTTTGGGACGAGGGTGTAGCGGTGACAGAAGCCATCTGTCGTGCAAAGGCACCTGTAGTAAAGTGCAAATGGAAGTTGTGGGAGAGGAAGCGAGGTCAGTTACTCTGGGGATCGTTATTTTTCCTCTGTTTTTCAGGAGCTGCTGGAGCTGGCTTTTTCCATTCTTCATAACTCTGATGTATATCTGAACTTCATTGCTCCGGACAAGCATGAAGTGAGTATGTCACAGCATATACAAGGCCAGGACAGTCATATAAAAAGTATTTTGGTCTCGTGGAAAGATAAACAACCTTTGTTTTTCATAAGATAACAATATCACCTAATCATTTAGACATCAAAACCATTGTTGTAAGAATTTTAATACTGTGATATCACTCAAGCACTACTTAAATTCATGCATGATCCTATGATTATATAAACAATATTATAATAACAATATCTTTTTTCACTAGTATTGCATTTGGACTGATGGCTTGAATGCTCTTTTGGGAAAAGAGATGACAAGTGAGCTCACAAAATCAGATATGAACACTCTGGTTACTATGGAGCTAAAACTTCGCCTCTTGGACCTCGAAAACATTCAGATTCCTGATGTCCCTCCTCCTGTTCCCAAAGAGCCCAGCACTTACGACTTTGTTTACGATTTTAGCCAACAGCACACTTGAGACTGGAATAAAGTCCTTACTCATGCTGATAAACAGCTGTAAGTAAGGAGTGCCCACTTTTTTCTCTTTTTGCTATTTGTGTTTCCTCTCGTGACAGAATGAAGTTCAGATCATACACTGAACAAAATTATAAACAAAACACTTTTGTTTTTGCCCCCATTTTTCATGAGCTAAACTCAAAGACTTTTTCTTTGTACACAAAAAGGCCTATTTCTCTCAAATATTGTTCACAAATCTGTCTAAATCTGTGTTAGTGAGCACTTCTCCTTTGCCAAGATAATCCATCCACCTCACAGGTGTGACATATCAAGATGCTGATTAGACAGCATGATTATTGCACAGGTGTGCCTTAGGCTGGCCACAATAAAAGGCCACTCTAAACTGTGCAGTTTTATCACGCAGCACAATGCTACAGATTTGAAGTTTTGAAGGAGTGTGTAATTGGCATGCTGACTGCAGGAATGTCCACCAGAGTTGTTGCCCACGAATTGAATGTTCATTTCTCTACCGTAAGCCGTCTCCAAAGGCGTTTCAGAGAATTTGGCAGTACATCCAACCGGCCTCACAACCGCAGAACACGTGTAACCACACCAGCCCAGGACCTCCACATCCAGTATCTTCACCTCCAAGATTGTCTGAGACCAGACACCTGGACAGCTGCTGCAACAATTGGTTTGCATAACTAAAGGATTTCTGCACAAACTGTCAGAAACCGTCTCAGGGAAGCTCATCAGCATGCTTGTCGTCCTCATCGGGGTCTCGACCTGACTGCAGTTCGTCATCGTAACCGACTTGAGTGGGCAAATGCACACATTTGATGGCGTCTGGCACTTTGGAGAGGTGTTCTCTTCACGGATGAATCCCGGTTTTCACTGTACAGGGCAGATGGCAGACAGTGTGTATGGCATTGTGTGGGTGAGTGGTTTGCTGATGTCAACGTTGTGGATCAATTGGCCCATGGTGGCATTGGAGATATGGTATGGGCAGGCCTATGTTATGGACAACGAACACAGGTGCATTTTATTGATGGCATTTTGAATGCACAGAGATACTGTGATGAGATCCTGAGGCCCATTGTTGTGCCATTCATCCACGACCATCACCTCATATTACAGCATGGTAATGCACGGCCCCATGTTGCAAAGATCTGTACACTATTCCTGGAAGCTGAAAACATCCCAGCCAGCATACTCACCGGACATGTCACCCATTGAGCATGTTTGGGATGCTCTGGATCGGTGTATACGACAGCGTGTTCCAGTTCCTGCCAATATCCAGCAACTTCACACAGCCATTGAAGAGGAGTGGACCAACATTCCACAGGCCACAATCAACAACCTGATCAACTGATCAGATGTGTTGCACTGCGTGAGGCAAATGGTGGTCACACCAGATTCTGACTGGTTTCCGGACCCCCTGATACAGTAAAACTGCACATTTTTAGAGTGGCCTTTTATTGTGGCCAGCCTAAGGCACACCTGTGCAATAATCATGCTGTCTAATCAGCATCTTGATATGTCACACCTGTGTGGTGGATGGATTATCTCGGCAAAGGAGAAGTGCTCACTAACACAGATTTAGACAGATTTGTGAACAATATTTGAGAGAAATAGGCCTTTTGTGTAAAAAAAAATCTTAGATCTTTGAGTTCAGATCATGAAAAATGGGGGCAAACACAAAACTGTTGCATTTATAATTTTGTTCTGTGTAAATTTTCCTCTAGATTGTGACTATGATGTGATGTTTAGTTTTCTATTTCACTGAAATGCCCCTCGTGACTTTACTGTATTCCAAAGAGGAAAAACTCAAAGTTACAGTTCTTTTCAGTCATGAGTTTTAATGAATACTCAAATTGGTATCATGCAACCCTTTTGTGTAAGTAAAGTGCATATCTACACAAAATGCTGAAAATGGATTTGTTTCATAATCATATAAAATTCAGAAGCTACGTTAAGTCATGAACACTCACAGGACTGTTTCAAATAAATGTGCTAGTCATTGGACAGAAGGATGATTCCAGAGTAATCAAGTCAACTAAATCACTCACACTCCAATGAACACAGATTATTTTATCTTTTAAGATAAAACGGCCTTTGGTTTGCTTAGTTGGATGCCATTTCTCTTCCAAAAATATGAAAACAACAATGTCTTCGGGTTCCCCAATAAACAGTTTACATCATATTATATTGTTGCACAAAATCTCCACACTAGTATCATTCACACTTGCAAGGTACAGTTTGGACATTCTTGGTCTTATCAATGGTTCTTTAAACAAAATATTTAACCTTTATGCCATGCATAAAATTTTAGAATTTTAGAAAATCTTTTATCTAATTTGGAGTTCCTGACCAGCCTATTAAAAAATGTCTTTGATGCTTCATTTTTCACAAGTGACAAAAAAAAAAACTAATATACCCTGTGTGAACAAAGTCATTATGTTTTATTCCAATGCAATAACCTTAACTAGCATTTTCAGGAAAAATAATAAACCGGGTCAAACAACCACAACATGAAGTGCTTATTATAGTTCCAACACATTAATTCCAGTATTATGTGTTACTATCAAACTATCAGCTTGAAGAGATATTGCTTGTTAAGTTCACTCATATATTATCATAAATTATTCATTTTCACTGACATCATATACTATTAAAATAATGTGTGTTACAAAGTTATAGGACATTGTTAAATCAAGCCATCAGTTAACTCAAACTGTAAGTTTCACTTGACCCAAATGGAATGTAAAATCATTATGTGATTTTAAAACTTTAGTTTAAAACCTTTTAAAATGAAGTATAGAATGTCACTGCAGAACAATGCTGGCACAAATTTACATTTTAGAGATCTATAATTAGCATGTCTAGTCTTTCATTTGTTTGTTGGAAAAAGCCAATATCTGAAATTATATGCCCTATCCAAATCAAATATTTATTTAGATTCACTATTTAAGGTCACATATCAGAGCTTTCTGATAAACTGTTCCAATGAGCAGCTTTCCTCCATATGGGGTTGCCACTGAAGAAGCAATGATCACACTGCCGTCATCTGCATATACCTGAGTCACCCGGGGCTTTTCAGACAGGATGTTCTCAATCCTGATAACCTACAGGAGAACAAAGGATTATTGATTTTTACTGTTTTACAATTGAGAGCAAACAGTAAATAATGAAGAAAAAATATAAACGTGAAATTGCCAACAAATTAAATGAACACACATTATTTACTAAATATCTATTTGCTGCAACACACCTCAGAGCCCGGCGGATCATTTGGATCACTAAGCATGAATTTGAGACCATTTGGGTGGCAGCCCAGCCATAGGTCTCCAGATTCACGGTCCACCTCAATGTTGTCACACAGTGACCCCACATCAACCTCCTGGGTAGGAAAAATGAACATGCAGTTATATTAACAATATTAACACATCCTTTAAAAAAAAAAAAGTCATAATGAGCTTTCATGGTTGTTTAAAGCGAACACATCCAATAAAGCTAAAACGCATAATGTTCAATATGGGATACAAATATCAAGTTTTGCGTTTACCTTTACATGAGACAATACAGTGTTCTTCTGTATTTCCATGACACGAATTTTGTGCTTCAGGATATTTGACACATACAAATGCCTGAAATAAATGAAGTTACTTGTATTAACAACACAAAAGGACATGAGAAATGCATTAATAGTACATTACACTATGCTTTCATCAATTAAAATTCTTGACTTTTTCTGAAACTTGCCTTTTATCGGGGGAGATATTTATGCCATTGGCAGATGAAAAGCCCCCTGCCACAACCTGCACAGTCTGAGGGCTGTAGTAGACGACGTCACTCCAGGACAAAGACAGAAGTGGCTCCATAACCTTGAGAATCCCATTAGTGAAGTAATGGTCATTGGTGGCATAAAAGCTTTCGGTCCCCACAGCTACTATATCATTCACACTAACAAATGCAAATAAACAGGAATTTAATTTCTGATCAGGTTTAGGGTTACAGAAACATTGTGTTTGAAGAAGCACATACTTGTGCAGGAGTTCATGCCTGATGGTCTTAATGTGTTGAAGAGCATTTTCACCCTCAACAAATCTGAAAATCTCCACTTGGCTTTTGCCTTGAGGATGATTAACAACAAACAGGTATATGGCACCATCTGTAGTAAGAAGAGGAATTCATACATGATTAGTACGGAGCCCCGGATATGACATGCAAGAAAAAATAAATAAATTGTGCGCACGATTTACTAATTCGTTCCCTCAATGTACTAAAACGTGCACACGATTACTATTGCGTTTCCTCGATTTACTATTGCGTTCCCTCGATTTGCTAAATCGTGCACACAATTTAGCAAACCGAAGGAACAAATTAGTAAATCGTGCGCATAATTTATAAATCGAGGGAACGCAATAGTAATCGTGTGCACGTTTTAGTACATTGAGGGAACGAATTAGTAAATTGTGCCCATGATTTGGTTTAGTATTTTTTTTTTTCCTGCATGTGTTGTGTTGGGTTCGGTTAGTATTGTATGAAATGTATGAAATTTGGTGAATTTATAAAATTGTAAAACGTCTTTTGACCACTAGGTGGCTACTTTTCCTTACTATGTAGTTTTGACTTGCCAAAGGAAACTATTTGTATTGTACATTATACAAAAACATATTACTACAAAATCCATTTATATATATTCACAAGCGCCTACATTCCATAGAGCCGTTCATGGAACATTTAAAACATCTACAGAATCAAGAAACATTGAAAAAATATGAGGAATCGCAACTAAACTGCATGCATCCCAGATTAACGCTAGAAATGTATTTAATAAAAATGGCAAACCTTTTTCATCTGTGTACACACTGATTCCATGTGGATTAAAAGAGCCTTTGTCAAACTGACCCTTGATGTTCAGTGCTTTAATTTTCAGATCAGAATCCAACAGATTTAGGGAGTAGATCTTTCCAGGGTCATCTGAATAGTACGGTAAGCCTGGATACTTCAAGCCCTGTGTTTAATTTATCATAATTCATTAGAACACTGTCTATTTACAAGTGCAAAAGGCTTTTTGGACTCAATCTGTCCGCCATCAGTGACCAGTGGTTCCCAAACCTGCTCTGCACATTTTGTATGTCTCCCTAATCAGACACACCCAGTTTAGTTCTTGCAGTCTCTACTAACGAGCTGATGAGAGGTTTGGAAAGCACTGGCTTAGACAATTTACCCTTAGCATCATTTCTGTTTACACTTTGTATGAATACAATAAGATTCTGTATTGATTTACATTTGATGCAAACAGTATCCACCACTGTATTTACACTATTTCACTTAGTATTAGCTGCTGGCTTAATATGCATTTAACAGTTTAACAGACATCGTTAGCATTGATTCAACTCTAGCCACATGCTGCACTGCATTGGGAATAAAATGTGAATATATCCAGGAATATACCCACACCTTTTGATTAACAACGACGTATTGTCTGATTAACTAATGAAAATGCTTAGTGATAGATTCATTACATACAGTGCTCAGAAAAGCCAATCCATCGTCAAGTATGGTGATATCTTCAGCCCCATACTCTGTTGAAAACACGGAAATAACATCGAAATGTCCTCATTTTAAGTGTTGGAAACATACAAACACATTAACGTTACAACAGACAAGCAAATAACAGCTAAACAAACAGTGTCTAAAGTGTATCTAACTTACCTATGCCCTCTATTAGGTGACAGTTAGGAAGGTAGTTTTGGGTAAGTTCTCTGGAGGAAAGTGTTGAATGCCTGTATAGAGGAATACAATAAAATACATTTAAACATTTATTATATTTTGCATGAGTTTTTAAAAGTTTGCACTCAAAAAAATTACTTTAGCAACAAAGGTCAGAACAGCGTTTAGTCAAAGAAAGCCTTTATTGCAATTGAAAAGCTTGGCATGCAAAGAAGCAATCGTTAAATGCGATTGGAAATATCGACCAACCTAAGTGCAACGAGCCTTTCTCCGATGAAAGCTGCCAGAGCAATAGCAGCTAACGAGAGTACCGCTATTTTGCCCATACTGTCTGAAACACTCGTAAACAACGTTAACCCTTATCAGTGTTGTCAGGGTTGCCAGGTCTGCGAAATCAAAACCAGCCCGAATTCTAATCAAAACCAGCCCAATAGCGTTTTACCCGCGATTTTCCCCTTTCTCTGTCGTCCCTTCGGTCAAAATTGCGTTCTGGGGAGATCGCTTTAACCTTCCGCAGCAGTGTAAAAGTACCCCAATTACGCTGTAAAATCATGGATTTGGCAACACCGTACCGCCTTGTACTTTACCCAGAAGTAGCTTGTATGCTTTTATCTCTAGATGGCAGGCAAATCGCGTTTTTTTTTTTTTTTTTTTTTTTTTTTTTTTTTTTGTGTGTTGTTGTTGTTTTCCATAATGCATTGCTGGGTTTCTGGATTTTTTATTTATTTTTATTTTTTTTTATTGGCTAATGTACAGATGGCAGTATTTGCGTTATATTACGTTTTGACAGTGTCAACACTGTGTTATTATTCATGCTGGATCAGCTGTCAATCAGAAGGAGATTGCAAAATCTGGACAAAATATGTAGACTTTTTGGGCTTGGAAAATTGTTTTTGAAAAGAGACATCTTAAAATGAAATCATGTAGAATTTTAACCAAATAGGCAGTTGTGCTTGTGTTAGTGGAGTCACAGCTTTTTTTCTGTTACTATAAAACAAGTCAAGATGTGATTAATGTGACTGGATATTGTTTGTAAGGTTCATTCAGAATATGGAAAATATCAACCCAACTTGAGAAACCGTAGCTATTTTACAAGGTGACAGTTATGTATGAATTTGTACAATGTGATTTGTAAGGAAATGCATGATTGTTTTTAAAGTACGATTTGACATGAAGGTAATTATATTTATAATCTTTTCATTTTTTAATTATAACAATACATTCAATTAGAATAATAAGACAAAATCATGAAGCATAAATTACCATTCAGATTAAATCAATATCAACAAAATTAATCTTTGCTCTAAAGAGGTGGCCCTGAAGAACACAAAATTAGCATAAACAGACTGTTTAAAGAGGCTCAGAGGTGGCATGAAAGCATTTAAATTCATAATAACTATGTTATTAATGTTTTAATAATAACTGAAATGATTTAAAACGTTTACTTAAAAAAAAATAACTAAAACGGCCAGTAGGTGGCGACAAGTCACTGTCTTTGCCACTGAATCATTCATTCAATCCATTTCTTCAGATAGCTTCATTCAGGAATGAAGCAAGTGACTGAAATAAACCAATATCCCGAAGTATGTTACCCCTGTAACTCCAACAGCACTGAAACATGCTGTGCAGACTGAGAGAACCGAGCACAAGCTCGTGTTTCTAAAATGTAAGTCACTTAATATTAACTTGTTTATTGAACTGTTTTATAAAATCAAAAGGCCTATCACATTTGCAAACTTTCTTTATAATCATTAAAATGCTGTCACTCATCTTAATTCATCGCTATCTCACAAACTTCCATTGTAATTAATGAAACTCTCTACACAACTACAATCAATCTCTTATCTTCATACTAATTAGCTTAAAATGATTTTAATATATTGCAAATTAGGTTTTTGTTTTATTTATCTGTGCCGTGATTTGTGCAGCCTTTTATGTTACAATAACTCAGCAAGTTTACAGCAACATTCGTGGAATATCAAGTAATGACAGGACATCTAAAGCAGATTCTGGGCCAATTTATAAGTGACAAAACTGAAATAAATGTGATATACAAAATAATTTGAAATCAGATATTTCCATGTGTTCAGTTTCTGAGGAAAATTCACACTCAGGCTGACCAATTTACAGTGCATAAACAGTTCTTTTTATAACCTAGAAATGTTTATGGTGTGGTGCAAAAATCATAATCAGTGATACAGTCAAGCATGTAAATTGAATAAATCAATGAATAATTAATAAATGAGTAATTTTCATCCGGTTCAGGTGGTGTAATTTCTTGCTGCCTATTTGATCCTTTTTTTGCTCATTCACATGAGTAGTATTTGAATTCAAGGAAGGAAATGTTGTAAAACATGATTCTTATTGATAAAATAGACTTTTACCACGTCGGTTCTGCTGGTCTGAAAATATGAGTCATGATGAATGATGAATTTATTTGAACCAATACACCACATTCTTCAATTGATATTGTTAGTGTTCTGGAAGCCTCTTTTCCTGCCACATTCAGGAACATGATGTAACTGAATCTTTATCATTTGATAATAACAAAACAAAATATGTCAGAATAAATTGGTTTGAAGACAATACTTGGTAGTTTCACCTTAGTCTTTATATGGGAACACTCAACTGGCTGACTGCCAATTGTGAACACTAACATGCAAATCAGTATACTTAAATGTGTTGTTCTGTGAACTCTAGAGCCTTTGTAATTCTGTCATCAAGATAATATATCATGAGCATAGGGTGAAATACTTTTAAGTAAACTATGTGTTTGACAATGGCAAGCTGCAGAAACATTTCTGGAAAAGGCATCTACACCCTTTGCAAAGACTATGACTGGAATTTTGTCTGATTCACTTACATTGTTCTCTGCATAGTGTTTTTCTTTTTAGTGGACTGACATAACCACACAATAGTGTCGGATGAAGCCACAGTTTACCTAAGCGTCTGATTCTCACGTTACTCTGAACTGTCATGCTCTAAGTGCTGTACTGGGGTGTGGCTTTAAGTAAACTTAAAAAAAAACCTGTCCTACTAGTTACACAGCAAACTCTGTAATCACTTTTCACATTCAAGTGAAACTGCTGTTTCATTTGTTAGCACACACTGGTTGCACAAGTGCTTTAGTCTCACTGTGGACTTAACTTTCACCAATAATAAAGAGTTTTACCCTGAAATAGGTTACTGAATTCACATCTGATGGGAGGACATGTGACAATGTAGAAAATATAGACTCATTCCCCATGGAAACAAACTGGAGTAGTGCAAAAATAGCTCCTCTTCTACCAAGCAAGCTCTTTAAGGCCTGTGTTCTCATTTTGCTCATGACGGTCTCTTCAGTCGCCTTTCCTTGATTTTCATTACAGTTAAGTTACCTAGTTGCATATATGCATAGTTCGATTCATGCCACAGTAAAGCATTTTAAACAAATCAGCTTTTATTTTTATATTCTACTTTTAATAACACGATTTAATGCGAGGGCCCTTATTTTCTAAATACCCAATGTCTGTATTTATCACTTATAAGCTATCCAACCATCTCATTCAAGTGCACACTCGTGAACATGGAACAAACTGACTCATCGCGAAACTACGCAGCAAATAATACATTTCACGCTCTTTTCGGTGTTACACGTCACCTTTTAATTATGAAATATAACCTGAACGGATAGACCTTGGTGGTATAATTTATGGAAAGAGACGGACTGAGGACATGGAAGGAAAAGTGGTGCACCACTGAATCACAAACTGGCTCTCGAGCAATCACAGGCAACGTGAAGTCAGCCGTCGCCTTGGTTACCTTTGACGTCAGATGGCCCAGCCTTGTCTCGGCTCCTGGGGCTGGTCTGATTGGAGGGAAACCCCGTGGATTAGCCCCACAGCCCGTGAGAATCAGCTGTGAGCCGCGGTTAGCTTAGCTCCGACAGGACCATCGTTATTCCCAGACACTCAGGTAAGCGAATCTGCTAGATTGGGATAAATGCCATGCTTACTGGTCCCTTTTTTGTCATCTGCGACGAGAAATTAAATTCAAAAAGTGCTGGACGACGCAAGGCACAGGACTGAGTAGCTGGTGATGCTAACGTGCTGGAAATGAACAATAAGCCTCTGCTTGGCAGATCTAGGCCGCCCCTTTTTGTTTCTTCCTTTTGGTATGATATCTGGTGTGGTCGAGCATACAGTCAAAAATTACTGCTAAAATGACACGTTTTATGCTTTAAATCATACACTGGCCATAAATAGCAGCTTTCTATGCGCGCGCTCGTGTAAAATAATATTCAGTGTATTTTTGGTGCTAAAACAAGCCGAAGCCTTTCTGTACGTTACTTGGTCTTCATCTGTACTTGGTCCTGTTATGGTAAGACATTTAACGTAACTCTAACTACATTTATCTTCGATTGCTTCAGGTAACGTTAAGTTAATTCGGTTGATCGTTATCAGACGATCTTCCATCATGTTTCTTAATCGAGAGACCCGCCTGACAAACCGCGTCGTCCATTCGCTTTATCAGTCTTATGGGCACATAGAACTTGTGTAAATGATTACAAACGCATTGGTGGTTTCTTAACATCACAGATAGCAGCGGGTTTCTTTGCTGTGAGGTCAGTCGGCCATGGAGAAGGGCAGGGCAGACCTGCCTTCATCGTATGGCTTAGCCAGCAAGCTAGACTTGGTTTTAACCTGCAAGCAACGGTAAATTGTCACTTTTCAGCTTGACACATTTGATATAGTGCGGGGCAGCGCTGCTGTTTGTATGCATTGCACGCTGTATTGTAATAAACCAGTCACAAGCCTGTAAGTTAGTCTTATGTTGCTGGTTAAGCTTTGTGTAGTCAGAAACGACGTATATATCAGTCCCTCCCAACTTCGAAAGGGATAGTTTACCCAAAATCATCATTATTTAGTTACCATTATTTTTCAGAACCGTTTTACTGTTGTTCGTGGAACGTGTTCATCAGAATTTGACGGACTGACAGCTTCGGTCGCAATGGAAATGAATGGTGACTGAGGCTGTCAATCTGCCAACCAATACTATTTGTGTTCCACGGACGAAAAAAAGCCATGAGGGTCAGTTAAAGAGGACAGAATGATCATTTTGGGAGTGTTCTACCCCTTTAAGACACAATATGCAAAGCGCGTGAATGGGCCACTATGGGAACTGGGCGTGGTTGTCGAGAACGGCACATCCGCATATTTCTTCGCACTGTAATGCGACCCTGGAGGGCAAATACTTGTGGCATAACTTTGTGAGTGTGTGGTGTGTGCAAGATTGGCTGCTAGAATTTTTGATCAGATATTTTGATGTTTGCAAAGTGCTTTTTGGTTCCTTCCGTTGCTCTTTTGCTTTCACTTTTTTTTTTTGGTATTTTTGGTACATTGAAGGCTTTCCATAATTTAAATGAAAGCAATGGTGCTCATAAATAGCGCCGATTTGACAGTTTATTGTAGATTTTGTTTTGTGTAATGATGAAAACATTTGTTATACAACATATTAATCAATTGATTTTATATATATATATATATATATATATATATATATATATATATATATATATATATATATATATATATATATATATATATATATATATAAACACACACACACACACACATATGTATGTCAGAGGCATAGCACAAATTAATTGATTCACTGCTGTGAAATTTTTAACAACTTCTGCAAGGCTGATTGTCCAGTTTCTATACTCAGTAATGATGAGATTGCATCTAATCAGTAAACAGACACCTGACACTTGTGTTATACCTCAGATAAATCAGATTCAGTGTCTGATTGAACTCTCTAACTCTCTTGTTCCTCAGCACTGAGCAGCCATGGACAAGAGCGAGCTAGTGCAAAAAGCCAAGCTGGCCGAGCAGGCAGAGCGCTACGATGACATGGCAGCCGCTATGAAGGCTGTCACTGAGGGCGACATTGAACTGTCTAACGAGGAACGCAACCTGCTCTCAGTGGCTTACAAGAACGTGGTGGGTGCCCGTCGCTCCTCCTGGAGAGTGGTCTCCAGCATCGAGCAGAAGACGGAGGGCAGCGATAAGAAGCAGCAAATGGTCAAGGAATATCGGGAAAAGATTGAGAAGGAGTTGAAGGACATCTGCAATGACGTACTGGTAAGGATCTTACAACTGAGATAATCCCAATCGTTTATATTCTGACCCAGGGATACGCACGTTTGCTCTTGTCCCTGTTTCTTTATTCCAGGTGTTGGTGGGTAACGTAGGTTGATAATCCTGCTTGCGTTAATTACTCATCGTGAGCAAGGCCCTCTTTCAGCCAAGCCTATTAGTCCAGGCCTGATCTCATTTGTTCCAACACATGCACAGGTGTCCTTACCTCGGGACAGTTTTTGTAGCCCTGATGACAGATTTAAGGGGTCAGGGTCTATTTAACTTCTGTTTCAGTCTTCAGCCTGCAGAAATGACAGTTTTATAGATTCCGTAGAACACAGAATTCACGTTGCATAGACTTTATGTAATGAGGTTCCTTGCCTTACATTGGGTAGAATGTATTACACAAGGTTTACTTGTGTTAAAAAAACACCATGCTGTCATCTCAAATGTATCCTTGTGTCATTTGGGAAGAATTAGAGATCAGAAAAGCTAAAGCATTTTACTTGATACAGGCTCTAGCTGGTCTAATGCCTGTTAACTAAGAAACTTTGAATTGGAGGTTATAAAGCAGTGATATTTGAATTTAGGGAAATGTGTATAGAAATGTAAAGTCATTGTGAACCATTGTTGGCAATCTACTTTACTTCTGTAATGCAGTGGGTCTTTAAGTATAACAGTATTCTCAGTAAAAAAAAAAAAAAAAAAAAAAAAAAAAAAAATATATATATATATATATATATATATATATAACATAAAACATTGGCTAATTATTTATCTGCCAGTTAACATTATTAAATAGCTCGCACATTTTAAGTTGTTAATGTTTCAAACGTAAAAATTATTATGAGTTACTACATTTTTATTAATATTTTGAACTTTTGTTGTTGTTGTTGTTTTTTGTAATAACATGTGTTCATATACTTTTCACAATAAGGAAACATATATTGATTTTGTGTTGTTGCATATATTCAAAAATAAGTAATTTGCCTATGTATATATGGTTAAATTCACCTCTAAAAACTGTCAAAAAAACAGCTTAGTATAAAATAAAAAAGTCAAACATTTTAGTAAAACTAATATTTAAAAAAGACAATATATATGCAAAAAATGGTTAGTAAAATGAAGGTAACTCACCTGTTTTTCTTTTTTTTTCTTAACTCACCTGTTTTTTGCAGTTGTGCCAATAGACTGGTAAATTTAACCAGTGACAACACAGTGACTTGTACTAGTAACATATCACCAAGTCTTTGAACATTACAGAAGGCATAAATTAAAGTCCACTTCAACTCAGTAAGTCATAAGTGAGGTCTTCAGAGAAACATGCTCACTCTGAGGCTTCGGCCAATGTCTGAGTAAGTGAGAGGCAGCTAATTAGCTTTTAGCAGCTGCTTGGGTGGGAGCGATGAGGCTATGTAATGAGGTGTGGGAAGTGAAGAGGCCTCTAGAGAGCATGAGGATAGCTGAACTCCACAGTGTTGCTGTGGACCAAACATGGGCACAGTAGAATACTTGACTACAGCTGCTTGTAGATGAGCATGACTTTTTGTTTTATTTTTCTTCTTCACTAGGTTAAAGTAGAAAAAGTGTTTTGGCCAGGCTGCCTGATGTGTTTGAAGGGAGGAGATAAATTGACTTTGTGTGCACAACATAGCATGAAAGTGGCTGAAGGCCACAGGGCTCTGTAAATGCACAGGTTGAGTCACCTCTAATCCCATAATGACAGCAGCTGAGCTCTTGTTTTTTGGGCCACTGACCTGTAGCCCTCCATGTTACAGCCAAAGGGACTTTGGCCGTAACATGAATGAAACGAGACTGTCATGCGTGTTCCTACATATTATTATAACTTAATGTTGCATAAACCCTTACACTGCATTCTAACCAGGCATGATGGGACAAGATTTCAAAGCCAAGTGTTTAATTTTTCTTCAGTCATTTCAGTAGGAATCCATGTAATTGGGAATTTCATGTGAAGGTGAAAGATTTCCCCACACAAATTTTACAACAACAGTCACATGGATGCAGAAAGCTGCTTGATTTGAAAGTGACTACTCTGTGAGCTGTGCTTCATACATCACTACACTATTGGCAATAGACAATGGACGTTTTTTTTTACCAACAAAATCTTAGCGACTTTATATAGCTTTATATTGTTTCATTTAATATGGAAGAGGAGGTGAGTGGCAGTTGGCAAGTCACACTTTATCACTATCTACACATCAAATGAAAAGATAAATCCGCTCACCTGACGCAAGCTGCTGTGATTTTCCCATCCACATGTCTCGACTTGATAAAGATGATGGGGAAGCAGATGGTTATGCAAAACCATAACTGTGCATCTGTCAGCTTAGAGCTACATTATGGAATTGTGATTTGAATCCATGCATTGCTCCCCACCATTGAAAGCACAAGTAGGTCATTGGTTCATCAGTGACATGTGACTTAACAAGGTTAAATGACTCATATGAATTGGAATGCCTGACCGATTCCTCTGATTATGGAGACCTTTTCCACCTAAAAAGTCCTGTTGTTTTGACCTTTCACGTAATCAAGGTCACAGACCAATGAGATCCTTAAACATGTGCTCCACATTTATTAATGACCTTGACAAAATCAACTTGATCCAAAAAGATTTCCTCCATCATCAAGGTGGTTTGTTAGGGTGTCATTGGAGAGGCTAAGGATGCTTGTATTGCAATAACGACCCTGTGGTTCTGTTCAGGGTGGCAACAATCAGGCCAGTCGAGCTGTGAACAAGCCCAGCAAGCTCAATGACCTAGTTCCACGAGCGCTAGCTCACACGGCATAGTCAATTTTCCCATTCTCCCCTTCCTCCCTCCCTGCAACAGAAAGTCTCAGAAGCATCTGTGAAACTCCAGTCCTGCCACAAGCCGTCGGGCCTCTGTCATTCCCAAAGGCAATCCAAGATTATTCTGTAAAATGCCTAGAATGCTGAAATTCTAGAAACCACATTGTTGGGACTAAGTGAAGGGTTTTTTTTTTTTTGGGGGGGGGGGGGGTGGGGGGTTACTGTAAATGGCGTCCCGGGACTGGACACATTTTGCTATGAGAGGTTTCATGGTTTCACCTGGGCCTCTTTTTGTAACAGCATGTTGTCAAACGAGTTTTCTCTGTTATCTTATCTGTTCGTGTCTTTATTACTGACTCTTGTTCTACTATGAACTACTTCCACCTGTCCTACTAACACACGCTGAAACCAGGATGTGAAACCGTTTGACGAACCGCTAATATGGTTTTTCTCTTTTGTCTGTGTGTCACAGGTTCTTCTGGACAAGTACCTTATCCCCAAGGCGACCCCGGCTGAAAGTAAAGTCTTCTATCTGAAAATGAAAGGCGATTACTATCGCTACTTAGCAGAGGTGGCTTTGGGAGAGGAGAAAAGCTGTAAGCCATTCTGTTAAGTCTATCCTTAATGTTAAAGGGAAAGTTAATCCAAAAATGAAAATTTACTCAACCTGGAGGTTGTTCCAAACCTACATGGCCTTTTTCTTCTTTCTTTTTTTCTCCATTGACTTTCACTGCAAGCAGAATATATTCTTTTTTTGTTCAATTAAATGTTAAAGGTTCTGAGGTGAATTTAGTACATTTAAATTTACTAGACAGATTGAGATGGTGGTCTAGCACCCCCTGGAGCTCCTAATATCATTAAATCCGGTTAACAATGTCAGATTGCGAAGCTAGTTAATCATGTAAGCATTTGAACAATGCTGCATGGCTTTCTGTAGTGACTAGACTCCACCACCTGCCCATGAACATACTAACTTCTGCTAAAAATGTAACATTTCCGCAAAATGTTGACCTGAAGCCAAGCTTGAGAGGAAGTAAGGGGGTGGAAATCTCTAAATGGGATCCGTTTTTTGTGTTGAACAGTTGTGACCCATTCATAAATTCTGGCCCCCTCAGTGAAAAATTCAATGGTAAATGTACCGTGTTTTTGCCTCAGAAAGTTTGTGGTTAGATTTTTTTTTTATTTTTACTTTGAACACATTCATTCACCAAGAATGCATTAATTTGATCAAAAATGAGTTAAATCTTTTACTTTGTTATAGCAAATAAATGCTGTTCTTTTAAACTTTGTTCGTTCGTAGAATCTTGAACAAAATGTTTCGCGGTTTCCACAAAAATACTCAGCAGCATAAACTGTATTCATTATTATAAGATAATAAAGACAATTATTTCTGAGCTGCAAATCAGCATATTTGAATGATTCCTGAAGGAGCATGTGACACTGAAGCTCTGAAAATTCAGCTAAATATTCACAATAGTACAGTTTTGTATTTTTGATCAAATTATAGCCTTGGTGAGCATAAGACTTTCAAAAATAATAAATCTTGCTGATCCCACAGCATCGAATGTAGTGTAGGTAAATCTGATCAACCCCAAACTTTTTTGGATAGTAATTACAACATTACCAGACACTGTATTAGCTTGCTTTGTTCACAGGCTGATTCTATTTCAAGCAGATACTATATAAACCTTGAAATGGTTTGCTCTCCATTGTCTGTCTTGGTAGAGTCAGAAAGGAACAGGGCATAACAGGAAGAATCTTGCGGCAGCCTTCCTGTGCCAGGAGGTTGACGAGCTCTCAGGGCGTGGCTTTAGGATTCAGTTATGGGAAAGAGAGAGAGAGAAAATAATAAAAGGATGGTCTTTAGGTCTACAGAGGAAAGGGTTAGCGGTCCGATTTCCTTCCTTCATTGGAACAGGTGTAGACATGTGAGTCCTCCCACCTTACTGAATGAATGAGAGCCTGTGTGTGGGTGGAGCTCCAGGGCTGCTTCACAGCTTGTCGGATTCCTGTTCCATCTTGTTAAGAAGGAAATGGAATGTAATTCCCTTTTTATATTGATTCGGTTGTCTCTTGCCGATGCCATCTGGCACAGATCCTTAGTGCTCACTGTGCTCTTGGTACAATAGTGTTGAGTGAAACAAACTAAAAAGGCCTACGTCATTCTGACAGTGTGAAATCTTATACCTAGTTGTTAGCAACACATTCTGAAGATCTTGAGGTTTATTAAGAGCTTTGCGTCTACTAGCAGCAGAGTACAATCAAAACAGAAATGGACTTATAAAGAAACCATTGTGGCTCTTTGTGTCTGTCAAGTTATGGGCTACACATAGTGAAAGTAGAGAGGGAATGGTTCAAGAAAAGCATTATTTATAACCTGAAAAGAGTTTTAAAGTGGGTGATTGCAGTCAAGATGGCACTGCTATTAAAAAAGTGATGATTTTAAATTGTTAATATATATAGTAAATTGTAAATAAATATAATTGAATAATTTTAAATTCTGTCTTTGGTTGGTTGATCAGAATAGCTCAATTCTGACAGAATATTTTCTTCACTTTATTTTTCTTAATTATAAGATTAAAAGTGCCTAGTGCTTATATATAACATGCTTTCTAACTAAAACTGTCCTAACTGCAAAGTTTGTGCTTTAATGCCCCCTAGTGAAAAATGTCATTTCACTGGTTTACAGCAGAAAAGCCTCTTTTTTTTTTTTCCTCTCTCTCTCTCTCTCTTTGTTGCTTATGTCTCATGTAATTTTACATTTTTACTTAATTCAAAGTTAAAGGAAAAGAATAAAGCAATATCACACAAGTTGTACTCAAGATCAAATACTCGTTACATTAGCACATATGCGAGACTATGAAGTTTAAATTGAAATTTTAATTCATACTTCAGTTTCAGACATTTCAGACACAATATAAACTGTTATGCAGTTTATTCTTTAAGCTCATTATAACTGTTGTTTAATTACTATTAAATCTTGAAAATGCACGTACATTCACACACTTTTTCTCTTTGTATCTCCAGCTATCATTGGCAATTCACAGGAGGCCTACAAGGATGCCTTTGAAATCAGTAAGGCAGAGATGCAGCCCACACACCCCATTCGTCTGGGCCTTGCGCTCAATTTCTCCGTATTTTATTACGAGATTCTCAACGCGCCTGACCAGGCCTGTAAGCTTGCCAAAACGGTAAGGTTAACACACACCCACATGCACACAGGCTAATGAACAAAATATAAGAGTGTTTCCCACAATTATATTGTCAATTCAAAATATCCTCATGAGCCTGTATCTTGTCACTCATTTGGTTTTTGGTTGATCTTTTTCTCCTAGGCTTTTGATGAGGCCATTGCAGAGCTTGATTCACTGAATGAAGAATCATACAAAGACAGCACATTGATCATGCAGCTTCTGCGGGACAATTTGACAGTGAGTTTCTCTTTAGTAGCAGGTTAAATGAAGACAATTTAACACGCTCATTTAGTCCAGGTATTAAATGCATTTTTGTGGACTATAGATCACTGATAGGCTTAAGCCTCGTTTACACTAAGATAATGACAACGATGTTAGCGTCCACACAAGTGTGTGCTGGAGTTTTGTCGTTTGCCGCTTTAAATCCTAGCGCTCTCTAAAGTTAAGTGAATTCGAATTGGCTGTCAGTGTTTTTATTATTCATCAGCTGCAATAAATCCTTTTATTTTAATTAGAATTAGGAATTAGAATGATTATTGAAACTTTACACATCAATATTGTTTGTGTGGAGACAGTACAAAAACATGCATTGATAAAAACGTAAAATGAACTTAATAACTAAACATGATGGCAAAGTGCACATATTATACATGTTTGCACCAGATTAGTTTATTAATTTTAAGGCTGAGAACAGGATTCCTTTAAACCAGCACTTAACCTTTGCACATTTGTTTTGGTAGGAAGTTGCACTCTGGTTTATTAGTAGTTTGTGTCATTTATTCAGTTTTTTTAATTCATCTGACAGCTCTAGTTTAAAATAAAGTGTTTTAGCATTTATTCTTTGTTTAGTTAGTGTCTAACTAGTGCCCTGTCATCTGTTTCGCAGCTGTGGACTTCAGATAACCAGGGTGATGGTGAGGACACCGAGGAGGGCCGGGAAAACTGAGTCTCGCTCTGTCTGTCCTTCCCGTGTTATTCACCTGCCATCGTTCCAGCTCACCATCAACACTGAGACCACCTCATCATCAACTTTTGTTTCTTTTAGTTCTTTTACTCTCGCGCCTTCCTTGCTTTCTTCCTTCCTTCCCTGTCATTGTGGGGGTTTTTTCTAAGGATTTGTGTAACGGGAGGTGGGTGGGAGGGGTTAAATAGGGGGCGGGTGGCCGTGGGGATGTGGCCAGGTCTGGGGACCAGGAAGGGATGAGGTTTGTCTGCTGTTAACCTTGTTTTCTCCGTGGGGAGCTCTAGGTTGTCACATTAGTGTGGAAGAAATGCGGGTGAGGCAAGTTCTCAGCTCATGCAAAGTTGCAAGTTAAACCCTTTTGTTATTCATATACTGTATGTAAATTTCTGTCAATGAGTCATTTGTCATGGTCATTATATACACCTGCAATTTAGCGTCTGCGTTATAACAGCCCTTGTCTTCAAGTAGAGGTGAGGATAGCAGTGCTGGTCTTTAGCTGGGAAAGAAGCAACGGCAGCGTCACACGTCATACAGTGACCTGCTCGCTCACACATCCTGCAAAATGATGGGCAAAAAAGAAGTTACATTCCATTTATTGTCACTTTCATGTTTCTTATTCCAGGCATTTGGTTCCCTGCAAACAGCATTTACTTATTCCCTGTTAATTACGAGGTATAGAGGACCCTAAGAACAAAGAGCACATAAGCTTGATACTGTTACTGTATGACTGTACAAGCAGAGCAGTAGGAAATACTGGTGTGATTTTTGGTTTCCAATAAATGTTTTTTTTTTTTTTTTCCATTAATTTCTTTTGATACTTGCCTAATTTGCATGTGGCTATGAATTAGTTAATATGGGGAGGAAAGGGAGTACTGTCAGGCTGGCTAGCTTTGTGTCATGTGTCTGGAATTTTCATACAGAACACCCAAGCATAAATGTTATTTGGAGGGAAAATATGTAATTTCATGTAAGTGGATTAAAAAATAATTTAACACAATGGTTTTACTATATGTGGTGTTTTCTTATTATTATTTAATAAAAATGTGATGTTTTGCCATATTAGGATACGTACAATCATGTAAATCATCTGTAAATGCCTTTAGAGGAATGCATTCTTGGCCTTCTAAAATCATAATTTAACCTAAAAATAGTTATCAGAACAACTTAAGGAATATTGCAGTTCAAAAGTTTGTGGTCAGTTTTTTATTTATTTTTTTATTCAACACAAATTAAATAGATGTTAATTTTTTTTTTTTAAATTCATAATTGATCCAAAGTGACAAAAGATGTTTACAAAAGACTTTATTTCTAGTAAATACATATATTGTATATTATATATGAACATGTATATGAATATTGTAACAATATTTCACAATATTACTGTATTTTTTTCTATCAAATAAATGCATTAAGGAAGCAAGTCTCACTGACCCCAAACTTTTGAAAGACAGTTTAATATATATATATATTACTGTGCAAAAGTCCGAAAAAGAGATGATCAGATTTCATCTCCTTTGTCCACAACAATTCAGAAGCCTAAGGCATAAAATTAATGTACTGAAACTTAATTCCATGTAGAAACCTAAATCTACACCCTCCTGAAAGGAAAATAAACATGAAACATCTGAACACTATTACACACCAGTCTCTCAGGAATAGGTTGTTCAGACCAAAGATGTTACAGAAGAGTAAAATACAGTAACTGGCCATTGCTTGCATCTGTTTTTAGTGAATATTGCAAATGACACATTCTAGAATAAGACCTTAACAATATATATTTAGATTATCTTTTAACTGATATGACCAACATGTAAGAATGTTGGCTGGATTTTATTGTTTTGTAAAACTGAAAATCATGTGAATCAGAGAACCATGGCAATTGAAGCTCAAAAAGACATCTGTAGTATTGCGCACATCAGAATCCCGAGCTGAAACAAACGGCTCAGAGTGGAGGTTTGAGCTCTGTTACAGAGATGTCCTTTACAGCAGCTCTGATCCGCCCATATGCTGGACTGGCTGATCTTGGTGGACAGGTCACCCATACAAAAACTATTGGTCACACATCCTTTCATTGTCATCATATGGCCATCACTAAAGACTGTTGAAAAATGATGAAATAAAGAGGATCACAGTCATTCTGCTATTTTGAGAAGACAAAATGTTACAAAAACTTTCAACAACAATGAAACAAAACAATCTTGTCTGGGGCAGTGAGCCTTTGAAAAACGAAACAGTTTCATTGCCTGCAGTGCTGAGCAGAGGCAACACTCTACTCCTTTGACATGTTGATTATGTCAGAAATACCCTTAGGCCCATATTACATCTCATATTTAACCAATAACATTTTTAAAACTAACAAAAGTTGTCTAATGCAATTGAATGTATAGCATTTAAAAGTGTGGGTTCATTAAGATTATGTGTCGTTTTTCAAAGAAGTCTCTTATGCTCATTAAGGGAGCATTTATGTGATCAAAAAATACAGTAAAAACTAATATTTTGAAATATTATTACAAATTTAAAAATTTTTTTAATAAAAATAAAACACACACACACACACATATATATATATATTTATTATTATTATTATTATTATTATTATTATTATCATTATTATTATTTTTAAGTAATCTGTTTTTTGGTTACTGTCTCTAAATATAAATGATTTATTACACAAAATTCTATATTCTGATATTTAGGATATATGTGATTTAAAAATAGAAATCAAATTATTAATGAATATAAAAATCTAATTATGATATTTAGGATATATGTGATTTAAAAATAGAAATCAAATTATTAATGAATATAAAAATCTAATTAGATTTTTTCTTTTAAAAAAGACCCATTTCTGTACATGACGTGTTGTTTGTAAATATATAAATGGTAAATCTATAGAGCTTTGTTTACTCTGTGATGATTTTTGTCTTATCTTACCCGATGCCTTGATACAATGATCTTCCTCATCAACACAAGGTAAAGATGACGCACAGTCTTCTCCATTGCAAGTGTAGCATTGCATTCCATTTGGGATCATTTTGGGGGATTCTAAGAAACATGCATAGTTAAATCAACAAAATATGCTGTACTCCAATGTAAGTCATGACTGATGTAAATAATTTGAATTTTATTGTCACATAATAATATTCTTCCTCCTGTGTTAAATGTACCTGGTTCAGTCTGGGTATTGCACAGGTTAGTATTGCAGCACTGATTGTTGATGACTATTTTTGTAATTCCAAAGTTTGCAGATGCAGTCACACATTGATTAGTTGTAGAGCAGCTCTTCATAATCATGTCAGCCAACGTGTCGTTTCCTACAGCAGAAATTAGCCTCATTTTTAAAACAAAAAAAGTAAAGCTTAACTATTTCAGTTCAAATATTTCAAATGTACCCATATAAGATGTGGTTCTCATTGTCCCACACTGACCAACAGGACACTCCACTTTAGTTTCAGTGCATTTAATTGATGTCTCAGGTATGCACTGATAGCAGGTTAGGGAATTTCCTGAAATTGAACAAAAAGTGCAGTTTAAATAGTTAATTTAAATATCAGAAACATATGATATAATGCAAAGTAAATATAGGACATTAAGGAAATACAATACTGATGTTTAAGACTGCTACATTTTGTACAACAAAGATTCGATTCTGTATTTTAATCTATTAAATGTGTTTTATCACCATTCTCCCAGTTACACAATGCAAAAAACTCTACAAAATTAAATCAAACACACTTAACACTAAAATATGCATAAAGAAAATTTTCAACAATTACCTTTGTAGAAAAGTGTACTCATTAGAATAAAGAGGAGCTGTGCCATTTTGATTTGAGTTCAGACTGAGATGAGAAGGGAGGGACAGGAGACTACATCCCTCAGCCTGTGAGGAAACATGAAACATGTTGAAACCCTCAAAAAAAAAAAAGTTAAATGTTGCCAACGTGTCACACAACATAATTTTCCCACCTGAAGTTCCCAGTGAATCTGAAAACTTGAAACTTGTTGGTTTATTGATGGAAACTGGTATGATAATGTATAGTATGTGTGTGTGAGAGATGGAGAATGCATGTTTTATGGCATATTTTGTGTGTTTAATGTGTAGGGCAGTAGAGATAAACAGGAAAGCAGTAGGAGAAATATGATCAGGAATATGATCAGGATGACTTCAGCCTGCGTCCCTGCAGGAACAGCTCATGCTCGACCACCACTGAGGAGTTTTATTGTCTGAAGTTAATGTTGGTGTGCTGTAGTAACATGGCCTGCACTTGACACTATATGACAGACTATAAGAAAGGAAGAAATTACAAGTAACAGATTGCTGGTGTTAACTGGTTATTGTATAATTGTTACATTTTTTCTGCTATGAAACGAAACATGTAAGCAGTGAGTAAATCAGGTTTTGATCAGAATAATCATCACAAACACAATTCTGTCTAGTTTAGGATTATTTTGTATTTTAAATGTTTTTGTCAAATAGTTTGTGAATACTTTATGAATATTTTAAATGCACTACAGCATTGGTTGTGAACCTTTTGTATTTCAAGGTCCCCCTTTATCCAAGACAATAATTGAAGGCCCTCCACTGATATGTACCTCTGTTACTTCTGTTGTGATAATAATAATGAATAAGTAATAATAATAATAATAATAATAATCATAATAATAATAATAATAAAACTCATGATGTCATTTTATTGTTGTACATCTTTATTTTAATTTTTTTAAATATCTAAATTAAATTAATAAGACTTTTAAAAACCAAAACTTTTAAAAAAATGAAATATTTATATTCTTTTTCATTACAGGCCTGCATTGAAACCTTTCTTTATCAAATAATGCTACAATCATAGCAGTTTACTTGTATGGCTACAAGGATCAATGTTGGTAAAGGTCAAACAAATCCATAAGCTTCTTCAGTCTCTCTACTGATATTTTTTACTGTCAGGACACAGTTGTTGTTGTTGTTGTTGTTGTTTTTTCCTTACCTTTTTAATGTCACATTTTCTTATGGAAATGGCCACTTTTAGTTTCTGAATTCATTTCAAATCAATAAATAACTTTTTCTATGATATTACCCATTTAAAATGTTTTTATAACATTTTATTTTAACCCAGATTTTACGTGAAACTATAGGTTGGCTAGAGGAGAATAACAAGGTGGACATGGACACTTAAGTTTCTGCTATGATCTTCTATCCTGCAAACTTGTCTAGTGACTGATAAGCTTTGAAATCTTTTCTTGGAGTTAATGGAGAGAAGGTTTGATTACTAGTTCTTGATAGTGTGGGCTTTTTGGGGACATGGTTTGCGTTGGAGTGGAAAGGTCAAGCATCAAAACATTTTACAGTTTTTTTTTTTTTTTTTTTTTTAATTTTTAGGCAGACCTAGGCTATATTCTCGGTAATGTGCAGTCTGTTTTGGTTCTTGTTCAAAGTTGTTTGTCGTTCCTTTATTTTTGTGCTACTTTTATTTAATTACATTTTTATTTCTGTGCGGTATTGGATTGCGCCATATTCTGGTCGACCATCTTGGCGTGTGGTGGAATTGTTGATCGCATTACAATACCTTTCTCTGACAAATCTGTTTGGAGTCTGGAATTATCTGACTTTAATTTATCTGTCGACTTTGGAGAAAGTGTGGTCTTACCTCAGTTTAACCTCTAAAAACTTGGCTCATCGTCTTATATATTTCAAAGTTATTCTTAGAGCATGTATAATAATTCCTTGCAAAAGATTTAAAATGAAACTACAACCAAATTACAACTGCCATTTCTGTAATACTGCATCAGCAGGTAGTTTTCTTCATATGTTTGGGGAGTGTCCTGTTCTGTTAACAATCTACGGACACATGTAAACTTTGTTTTATCCTCATTACTACAAACTGATTATATGGTTAAGCCAAGTTTATGTCTCATTAATGTACAGCGGCACAAATTGATGGAGCCGAGCTGGTGTCAGTGTTCTTTTTCTAAAGTACTGGATTATATAGAGGATTTCTGTTGTTGTTTTTTGTTTTGTCATGAATGGATGTTGTGATGTTGTTTGTTGTATGTATAAAAAAACAACAACAACAAAAAAAAACTATAAGTTGGCTGAGAGTCCTGGTTAACCCTTGTATTGTAATATAATGGCAGCTATAGTGTTAATGGTCGTGCTATGAAACCGTTTACATGAGGATAGTCAGTTGACATAGATATATACAAAAAGATGCTCAAATGGAAAACAAGATCATTTTGAACAGTCTGGAGAGTAAGGAAAGCATCTTTAAAAGTATTCCACATCTACTACAGTCCCCTCCACCACCACCAGAGGTCTCCATCTCCTTAATAGACCCTTTTCACATTTTAGCATTTACTCAGATATAACACAAAATATAGTCTTATAAATGTACAATAATTTTTTCTAAATAATATATAAACTTTGCTAGATTTACGATGTTATAAACTGTGGAAATGCCTCTCACAGTCTGCGAAAAGGGCCATTGAGATGGATTTTTTATTTTCTTTTATTTTAACATTGATGTGGATCACCTGAGGCTCATTCAATCAGTCAGCTTCCAAAAACATGTACACTGGCCACACACTTAAACTAAATGTAAAAAATGTATAGGCCTAGATGTCATTACATTAGATAAAATATCAGAAGACAAATAGAGAGAGAAGTGGTACCAGCATCAGGAAATAAACTCTCAAGCTCTGAGCACCGTTACACAGGTTTCCCTCACAACATTTCATGTAAGCACCAAAGCCATAGGGCTGTACAGGTAATCCCAGTGCCAGTGTTCCGTTCCCACAGAGCAACCTGCTTGAACATCCTTTTGTGGTCACATTCTTACCATCAACCTCAGCTGAGAGACAAAAACAAAAAACAAAACGGAAGTTTAAAGTCCTAAATAAAAACCGCTAAATACTGACATTCTGTCTATGCATAGATTTAAACACAAAACACATAGATTTATTACTACTATTACTACTACTACTACTACTACTAATAAAAGGTTCACCTGTTGTAATAAAGCACTGAGTCTCATCACCCTCACAAGCCAACGTACGTGTGCAGTCTGTAGTGGCATTGCAGCTGAAACATTTCTTCCCGTTAAGTGGCTTTTGTGGCAAATCTGTTTAGGTTATATGTAGGCATGGCATAAAATACATATCTATAAATCTATATCTATAAAATGTCAAAACCTCAAGCTCAAACCTCACCTGGTGCATTTACATTGTTGCAGTAATCTGTAGTACAGCATTGGGAGTTGAGGGTCACTTTGCTTTGTCCAGAATTCATGCTCCCAGTTACACATGAAGCATTATCTGCGCAAGTCTTTGTAGTGCTGCTGCCCACTTTTTTGCCATCTACAAAGACCAAAATGAAAAGCAGTTTAGTAACAAAACACTAACAAGTTTTGCACATTTTTTCATGATCGTCTTATTTCTTACCTACGAATACGTTTGTGGTCATGTAGCCACAACGAGATGGACAGGTCAGAGTTTGTGTGCATGCTCCAGCTGAATCTGGTGAACATCCATAACACTTCAGTGTCAGTGCTGAAAAAAATAAGGTATAATACATGGATAAGTATTCATTGGTGTCAGCTCCAATCTTGAACAGGAAAGCAGTTTGCATCTTATGTCTTAACATTTAGAAACAAATACTACACACATTTAAAATAAAATCTAAAAAAAATAAAAAACAGAAAATGTAAAAACCAATTCAAAATATTAACAAAAACTATAATATTATGTCAGTGATACTAAAATAACCCTGCACTAAATACCTTTGGAGAAAAAAACTGTGGTGAGAAGCAGAATAATGTGCAGTGCCATAGCTGGACTAACTGAAGGACAGCAGCTCCTCAGAACAAGCTCTTATATATGCATTTTCACAAGTCTGTTTTGCACTGCAGCAAGGCACATTTTCATCCAGAAAGTAGATTTGTTAAGCAGAATCCAAAGACAACATCCCGTCTAAACTTAACCTCAAAGAAGAATAACAAAACTTTTTGTAAAAGCTATATGTTCAATTTGTTAACATCAGTTAATGTAGTATCATAAACTAACAACTAACAATTAACATTTTTTAATCTTTGTAAATATTAATGTGCAAATATAGTGCACATTATATTGCTTGATGGTAATTCATAAAGAAGTGGAAGGTATTTGGTACAACACAGACCCTTCATGGATCAGGACGTCTCTCCAAACTGGATGAAAGAGTCAGGAGGAAACTGTCAGAGAGGTGACCAAGAGGCTTACAGCAACTCTGAAGCAGCTGCAGGAATTTATGACAAAGAGTGTTTTGTGATTGTGTTCATGTGACAACTATAGCGCAAATTCTCCACAAATGTGGCTTGTATGCGAGGGTTGCAAGAAAAAAGCCACTCCTCAAGAAAGGCCACATGCAGTCACAACTGAGTGTTGCCAAAACGCATACGCATTATCCCAAACTGCATCATTTGGCCTCAACACCATATGATATGTGTGGCAGAAATCCAGTACAGCTTATCATCTTAATAACAGCATTCCTACATTAAGGCATAGAGCTGGGCATATCCTGATTATTTTAAAGGTGGGTGATTCTTTTCCGTACCCACTGTGTGTGTGTTTGTGTATATATCAGAAACAAAAGTTTTTTTTGTTTTTTTTTTGTTTTGTTTTTTTAATTATTGTCATTTACATAAATACATGAAATGTGCCACACATAGGCCTATCACAAATGGCTAGTAATCCTATACTATAGTGGCGGACTGGCCATCTGGACAGTCTGGAGAAGTCCAAAACGGCTGTCCATCCAACGGCCATCGGCTGATCCATCACAAAGACTATAGAATACCCTTCTTAAAAGGACTTTGTCCATCATCAAAGTAAAAGTGTCAGATAAAGTGACGTTGACAGCCACAAATCTATTTTTGCGTATAAGAAACCGAAACTGCCGTATATGGCCCGCAATGTCTTTTAGTACGGCACGCTGGATCTTTTTAGACTCGGATGATCAATTTTAAAATATCTGAAATGTCTAAGTCAAGTAAAGATTGAATTCAGTTTATAATGGTAGTACTATCTCCAACCAGGAGAGGTCGCTGGTTTCCAGCCGCTCCCTGTATTAATTTCAGCGCAGTGGTACGTGAACTCTGTAAACATTCGCTAAATAATAAATTAAAAACTGACCATGAAAAAACATTTTCCAGTCAAGATGGTTAAGAGATTATTAAACAAGTTCAAGGGGATACTTATATGTTTGGATTGTTTGGAAATCTAATTTAAATCGCTATCACACCACTACGCACAAACAACGGGGACGCCAGAGTTGCACTTGTTTCGAGTCTTGTTGTTAAAGTTACTAAATCCTAATGCAATATGTCCCAAAACACACTTCAGGAAACCATTATTTAATGGTTTTAATGGTTAAAAGTTGATGGTTTGTAATGTTTGTAATGGTATTATTTATAGTAAAGTGAAAAAAGTGACGTGACATACAGCCAAGTATGGTGACCCATACTCAGAATTCGTGCTCTGCATTTAACCCATCCATATTTGGGAGAAAATCCAGGGCCAGTTTTCACTCCCAGTCTGTCCCTGACTATACTCATACATTTTCATAACAATGCAAATGCCATGTTTACATGTTTAGTTTTTACCTATTTTTGCCTTTTTCTGTGACGCTGACTTTTTAAAAAACAAATTCTTCATGGAATGATGCTTGAGTGACAGCTGCTGTGACTTTCAATATATCATAGACTACTTAAAGCTTTCTACTGTCACAATATGTTTTTATTTTATCTTTACTCTAAAAATAAGATGGTCATGGAATCATGAAAATTAAAGTTTTAATCATGATTGTGTTAAAAAAAGTTTTAAATATTAAAATACAATCATAATTAAAAAAAAAAAAAAAAATATATATATATATATATATATATACTATATATATATATATATATATATATATATATATATGTATATATATATATATATATATATATAATATATATATATATATATATATATATATATATATATGTATATATATGTATATATATGTATATATGTATATATATATATATATATATGTATATGATATATATATATATATATATATATATATATATATATATATATATATATATATATATATTGTATGAGTTAGTTACAGCTTGCCAGCGGTAGAGAGCTTTGCTGCATAAATAAATAAATAGGTTTTAAGGATTAAAAATGAAGTTGAAATGAATACCAATAAAGTTAAAAATTAATTATTTTATTTTCCTATTGTTATATTCATTCGGTTTAGGGCCTCCATGGTAAAAGTTCATTCACGTAATCAAATAACTGGCCAATAACTGGCCAAAAGAGGCTTCTTACAAAATTAATGGCAATTCTACTGACATTCTAACATTATTTTAACTTTTTACTACGTGTTTTGTTCCGATTAAACCAACTGAAGCAGATACATGCACGACAGAATCTGGTTGCTCACTTAACAAATAGAATGCAGCTAATAATAACTAATACTATATATATATAATTCTATTACATTTATATAGTAAAACAACTATATTTTTTATGTAGCTTGACTGCCAAAGCGAACCAAAACCATCGGAACCAAAAAAACGACATTGCGTTTCCTCATCGGCCTATTTTCGGGTTCGTACCGTTTCGTTCACAACAGTCTGGTAACGTTACCTGTTGACGCGGACGTCACATCTCTTTAAATACTACATTACAAAAAGAAGATTAATTAGCTCTTTTGCTACATAGTAACATCATGTAACTCGATATTGCTGTTTAAACTAAGACTGCTTATTAATTAATTTGTAAGTTGGCTGTCGACAGTCCAAATACAGTCAGCTATTAGTCGTGAAGTGTTTTATATGTAATGCTACTGCTTTATTAAACACTGTAAAACGTTAGCATGGTAAATATTCGTTTTGAGCATTAAGAAACTGCTCTGAAAGTGTCGCAAGAATAGATTATCTATTATAGTAAGACGTCCAGCGCTTAGTGGTGGTGTCTAGCAAGCAGGCATGTCGGAGTCCGGTCACAGTCAGCCCGGTTTGTACGGTCCGGGAAGGAGGAGGCGGCGACGGCGAGACCGAGAGCCAGGACCACCGGGTCAAAACCTCTCCGGACCCAGTCGGGATCGAGAGTATGTTCCCCGCGAGCGCAGGGTGAGATTGTGTGTCCAAACATGCGCTGCCCACCTAAACAGCATTTAAGACATGGTTTATGAATGACCTCAACATATAATGCTTCAGTGCAGAGATTTTCTGTGTTTTAGATGCCAAATATAATCTTTGTGCGAGGGACCCCCATCCTAAAACTTAAAAGCAACAGTATATGTTTTTTATTTATAAAGACTCGTACTGTTATAAATATTTTTAAAATATAACATTTCCTTTCTAATCCATGAAAATATTAAAAGATTTGCTTCTGTGGCATTTTTTCGATTTACTTTTTATTACTGTACTGTTAGATATTTGTTTGTTTGTTCACTCTTTTTATTTATTTTAATATATTTTCGAATTATTGAATTTAATAAAATTTTTTATTTAATTTAAATTAATTCATGTATTTATTTTAATATTTTTATTTCTTTATTTTTACATTTATTGCATTTATTTTACATTTTTCCCTGGACCCCCTAGCACTGAGACCCTGGACCCCAGTTTGAAATCCCCTGCTTGAGTGAATGAAATGCTGAGCTGTATTATATCATTATCATGTATTCTTAGGATGGAAGTGAGGAACCTACACCTCTTCTACAGAAGACTCCCATTATTCTTGCTAAACCTCCTGGAGAGCGAGTAAGTGTATAATTTGTGTTCATTCTACACAGGCAAACAATTCAAGTGAACGTTTTATACTTGCTTTGGTTTGTATATAGAATATATAATACTGTCTTTATTTGGTTTCAGTGCAAATCAAGTGCTCCAGCAAGTGGAGCCCAATCTTTGGAAAAGCCAATCATGCTCATTAAAACCAGAGATGAAGGGGCGAAACCTGGGAACACACCTGAAGTGGCTCCTTCTGTCTCAGGTGCAGGAACTGCCAAACTGGAGCGGGAAGGCCAGCGGCCGACACAACCTGTGTATCAGATCCAGAACCGAGGCATGGGCTCAGCTGCATCCGGAGGAGCTGTGGATCGTCAGTTATTTTCTCATGTTTTACTCCTAAACTTATCTTTATGATTACATTTCTAGTTGCAATGCAACGTTTTACACACTTAAACTTAAAAGGAATTGTTGTCAAAAATGAAAATTTGCTAAAAAATGTAATCACCCTCAGGTCATCAAAGATGTAGATGGAGCAGATAGGTTTTGCAGAAATTTAAAATTACATCACATTCTTCCAAATGTTTCCTCTGTAGTGAATGGGTGCCGTCAGAATGAGAGTTCAGACAGCAAATAAAAATATCACCGTAATCCACAAGAAATCATCACAACTCCAGTCCATCAGTTAATGTCTCATGAAGCGAAAAGCTGCATGTGTTTATTCAACAAATCCATCATTAGGACATTTTTAACTTAAAACCATTGCTACTGGTTCGTCCTTTATCCATAATATTGCTTTCTAAAGTGAAGAAGTTGTCTCATCTGAATCAGGAGAGAAATGTGCACATATCAAGTACTGTTTGCAAATGAAAATAATCCAAAACGGTAAACATGTCTGTGGATTTTGATGTAGGTCAACAGGATGGACATTTTCACTAATGTTAAAAAAACCTTAATGATGGATTTGTTTGTTTTTTAAAAACAAAGCTTTTTGCTTTACAAGTCATTAATCAATGGCCTGGAGTAAATTATTGTGATGTTTTTATCAGCTGTCTGAACTCTCATTCTGACGGCACCCATTCACTTCAGAGGTTCCATTGTTGAGCAAGTGATGCAATGCTAAATTTCTCCAAATCTGTTCCAATGAAGAAATGAACTCATCTACATCTTGGATGTCCTGAGAGCGAGTACATTTTCAGTAAATGTTTGTTTTTGTGTGAACAGTTCCTTTAAACTCTTATTATGTGTATTTTACTTTTTGATTTTCAGCTGTGATTGGCCAGACTAAACTCCTCCCCCCTGAGAAGATGAAGCATAGCATTAAGATGGTGGATGACCAAATGAATTGGTGTGACAGCGCTATGGAGGTGAGGGCACATGTTTTTCTGTTGATAATGTTAGGTTTCGAATTTGTTGCACTTTATAAGTGCATAACAGTCAGGTGAATATATGCTGAATGTGTGTTTATTATGTCTCAGTACTTGCGAGACCAGACGGATATGTTAGTAGTGGGAGTTATTGGGCTACAAGGCACAGGGAAGTCCACAATCATGTCTCTCCTGTCTGCAAACAGCCCTGAGGAGGACCAGAGGTTAGTCCATCATCAGCATCCTAAATTTTGTGTTTGTTACCACCAATTTGTTTGCCTTTCCACTTCATTACTATTGCATTTCACCCAGTGACTCTCTGTTAAACAGGGCATATGTATTCAGAGCTCAGACGCAGGAGATCAAGGAGAGAGCTGGGAATCAGAGCAGTGGAATCGATTTCTACATCACTCAGGAGAGGGTCATCTTTCTGGACACGCAGGTCAGACTGTAGGGTCGTTTGGAACAGTGCTGTTTTCTGTTTCTCATGATAAACTAATAGTCATTTTCATCTCCAGCCAATTTTAAGCCCCTCTATTTTGGATCATCTCATTAACAATGACCGCAAGCTTCCGCCGGAATACAACCTTCCACACACGTATGTGGAGATGCAGGTGAGTTCAAGGCAATGACACACAACACTTTATGCCATGTACTATTTTTCCAAAAATGTTGTGTATTAATATAACATAATATTATGTATTAATAATTACTATATGCCATAATTATGTCACAGACTATAACAAATAGTCTTCTATAGCTTATTTGCAATATACAAGTAATTCTTCTTCAAAATACATTTTCTGTAAACTGAAATTCTCCCCTGTTCTTTTTTCCTATTTCCAACTGTTTGGTTTAGTCTCTGCAGATCACTGCCTTCCTCTTTACCGTGTGTCATGTTGTGATTGTGATTCAGGACTGGTTCACTGATATCAACTTGTATAGGTATATCATTTATATATTTAATTGCATTTTAATATGCTGTTTTGGTGCACAAGAATTATTCATTTTGTACACATCGTATTACTGACCCCAAACTTTTTAATGGTAATGTGTATTTATATTACATACTTTAACTTCAGTTGTCATAGTTAATGATGAATTATCTTAGACATTACAGATAGTCATGGTCAGAATGTAGGAAGCTAGAGGCTCTGTGTGGCATAAAACGAACAGCTGTGTCTATAAGCAGGTTTCTGCAGAGTGCTGAGATGCTGAAACCCTCGACTCCATCTGCCAGTCATGACAGCACCAGCTCCTCAGGGGCAGATGATGGCTCTGAGTATTATCCTCACATAGGTCAGGAAACTATTAATGGTCATTATTATTCCTGAATCAATTACTGAGCTATAATGAGCTATCATGATGTATGAAACTGCTGGCAAACGCTCACAGATTTAGTTTTGTGTAAGGCTTTAATGCATTTGTTTTCTTTCTATGTTCATAGTGTTCTTGCAGAACAAAGCGAGGAGGGAGGAGTTCTGTCCACGAAACCTGAAGAAGATGCATATGGCAACTGACAAGCTCATGGCCCATTCCCACCTAAAATATAAAGGTCAGTCCACTTGACATGACAGTAAACATGTTCTTAAACCCGATGCGATTTGGTGTTTAACTGATCGACTTGTTTTGCTTTCTTCTGTAGGGACATTATCCATGCTGGATTGTAACGTATTCCCGGGACTGAATCGAGATTACTTGGAGACGGAAGTCAATCTTTTCCTCTTGCCTATGATGGAGAATGATGGGGAAGATGCTTTGACAAGAGCAGGTCAGATTATAGTTCATTTTAGAACTGTAGCATTATTTCAAGGAACTAGTTAAAAAAAGTGAGTCATAACTAAATGTGTTGCTGAAAGTCTCGAGGCATTTCTATATATTTTTTTAATGAAAATATTTAGTTCAATACTGCTGTTTATTAAGTTTTTGATAATGTTTATCAATTGTTTGTTTAATTTTTGTTTTATTATTTTATAGCTCATATTGTCAGAGAGCTCATGCAAATATGACGAGAATTATAATGGACTTTTCCATGATTCTCCATTGTTTTTGATGAATCTTCTAACTGAGGTCTGTATCTTTTGTGCATCAGGTTCAGGTTCCCCTCTTTTCTCTCTGCTGCCTGGGTTCAGAGGTCATCCCAGCTTTTCTTCACTGGTTTCTAAATTCCGCAGTCAGATCCTGGCTATGTCCCGCAGTCAGCTCTCTCACACAATTCTCACTGAGAAAAACTGGTAAGGCACACCCTGACACATAATGCCTCTGTTCTTCCTTTATGTACCCTTTTTTCATCAGTTTGAAAGAAATATTTCAATTAGGAAAGTGTTAAACAACATTATTTCTATTTATATATGTACGTTTTAAGATAATGGTTGACTGTGTGTGTTTTTACAGGTTTCACTATGCGGCTAGAATTTGGGATGGTGTGAAGAAATCATCTGCGCTCTCTGAATATAGCCGACTACTGTCATAGTCATGATGGTCTCACAATAACTGTGAGTTTATTATTAAAGAGGACTGGGCTCCTGCTCATGATTTCAGACAGGATACAGTTCTCAAACAGAAGACTGGCCCACAGAAATGCAGTAGCGCTGAATGAGGTTTAACCATCTTCTTCTGTGAGGTCTGGATCACAGCAGCGGAGTGCTTTGCGCTTTGGGAGTTGTGCATGAGGTGGTTCTATGAAAATTAGCAGGTGCCTGCCAGGGTCCATCCAGTCATGTGATAAACTCATTTTGTTGTTGCAAATGATAATATGCAAAGATTCAGTGATGTAAACATTTTCTTTATACAGTAAAAATGTGCAGAAGCCTTTGGTTTTCATATGTTTCATATGTTTTTCAGCTGATGTAAATAAAATTGTTTGACAGCACACATTGCTTTTCAGATATACGTTTTAACTTAGGTGCAATTACAGCATGACTATATCTATATCTATCTATCTATCTATCTATATATTTATATATATATATATATATATATATATATGTTTCATGAATTTTTTTATTTATTTAATCCTTATTTGCTAGGTGGTTCAATTTTATCTTATCAGACATCCATCAATATTCTATTATTCAATTTGTCCATACTATTTTGGAAAATAGCTAACTCATAATCAATATTATTACCGTGATATTATAATTACAGGATTCACTGTACACTGAAATGTAAGATATGTGAAAACTATTTGAAATAATTTATGATTATTTGTTTGTTTATATAAATCTATTATTTATTAAATCTGTTTCAGCAACATAGCATCGATGAATATATTCTAGACTAATAAAAGACACCTGTAACGAGAAAGCCATAATATATATATATATATATATATATATATATATATATATATATATATATATATATATATATATATATACATATGCGTATGCGTAGACTTGCTGTCCGGACGAATTTAGGAGATGGATTCGTTGGACCAATTAGAGATGGGGTAGGGGGTGGGTGCATGTTTGGGGGATTATTAATGAAATCATTATATTGGAAGTATACGCGTTTGTAAGGAAGACTTTTCGTTTTCAACTCCTCTTACATACCATAAAAGGTGTTAGAAAAATGCTACAATGAAAGGTCTGGCACTAACTTGTATCTTGCCCTTTGAAATGACAGGTTGCTTATACAGGTTAAGAGATTTGATTAATTATTTAATAAAGTGTGATAGCCACCGTACCTGACATAACGTCACTGTTATGCTTTGACAGAAAAACACTGAAAAACCTCTAACTGCACAAACACAGACCACACCCTCTAAAGTTCCTGGAACAAGATTCATACTGATTTTATATTGTATTGTATGACATTGAGATGCTGTAAGTTGCACAAAGTACGGCAGTGCATGTGTATATGTAATGCGTATTTAGACTGTAATATGTCACGCCTTTTTGTGTGTTGGTTACCTATAGTTTTTTCTTACTGTTTCAGCCTAAAGTAGCTGCACAAGAGTAGTCATGGAAATCTTACCATTTGAGGAGGTTCAGCGTGTTGCAGGTGCCAGAATACAGCTGCAGCAAGGTGGTGACACTTCTACTCAACAGTATGTAAGTGGTGCAATGAATTCCCCTACATGTGAAAACACATCTCAAGACTCATCTCTTTCAGTGAACTTACATTGAAATGACTTTCATCTGTTGACCATCTTAGTCATGCGCATGAGCAATAAAACATGCAAAATAGGCCTTGTATTTACATGCCTTGTTCTAAAGTCATTTTAGAATAGTTCTTTTTTTGGGGTAGTGGTATTATTTATATATGTTTAGGGATCTATTCTAATATTTTTGGTGGAATGCACAGTCAAAAATATGGTTGCAATCTTGTCAATGTGCCCTTAAGCTAAATGTTTAGACCTGTTGCTCCAGTGAGACTATCATGAAAACTGGGTTACTGTGGTAATATATGTATCATTTTCATTAGGAAACGAGTTGACAAGAAGTACAAATATTGGTGAATATATATCATTAAAAATTTTAGGGTCAGTACGATTTTATTTATTTAATGCTTTTAAAATACATTAAATTGCATTAAAATGGCCAAAAATGACATTAACACACATCGTTACAAAAGACTTCTATTGCTATTTTCTAAGCTTTCTATTTACCAATGAATCATGAAAAAAATCATGGTTTCCACAAAAATATTAAGCAGCACATTTTTTTTTTAAACAGCGATAATAAATAATTCTAAAATTTGCACATTAGAATGATTTCTGAAGGATCATGTGACACTGAAGACTGGAGTAAAGACTGCTAAAAATTCTGCTTCATCATTAGAAGAATAAATTACATGTTAAAATATATTAAAAATTTAAAATATTTATTTTAAATTGTATTAATATTTTAAAATATTATGGTTCTTATTGTATTTTTGATAAAAACAAAAGCACTCTTGGTGAGGATAAGCAACCTTTTAAAAATATGAAAGAAAAAACAAAATCTTACTGACCCCAAATTTGGAAAGTAATATACATGTATTAACTCAGACAATTTGAGATAAAGTGAAAGCATGACATCATGTCCTCCCTGTTTTCTGCTCTTTATGTACACTGAATAAGCTACCAGATTTCACAAGATTATTTTCTTTGTTTTTAAGGTTATTACATCATCTCTACACCTCTACATGGATTCTCAGAAGACTCTAGTGATGAGGATGCCTGCATAGTGCCACTGGCACTTAACAGCGAGGAAGGATCCGAGTGCTGTTTGTGGAGACAACATCCCCTTCCTGAATAAATTGATAGAGCACTTTAAGACGCACACAGCCGAGGTGTATTGCCACCTGTGTCGGACAAAGTTTGGACGTGTAATGTCACTGGCGTTACACAAAAATGCCCACCCAAAGCAAAGATTTGAGTGTGGAATCTGTGGTGCTCTCTTTAGGTGCACGTGGCATCTGAATGGACATATGGAAAAGCATCAGAAAGACACAATGGAGGTAAAACCTGTGGTTAAAATGGAAGAGACCGATGAAATCAGCATCAAAGAGGCCATAAAATACACTGATATGAGAAAAACAACCTTGTGGGATCATTCATATTGTGTCTCAGAGCAAGTTGCTACGAATGACACTTGCAGTGCCACCCAGAAACGCATCAACAATGATGCGAACTCCACAAATCAGGCCTCACAAATCAAAACAGAAACCGAAAGATTGCCTATTATTGATAAACAAAACGCCACCTTCAGCTTTTCCTCATGCCTCTTGAGTCAGTCAGAGCAAGAGCATCTAAGCTTTAGACTGAAGGAAGAGAATGACATTGAGGATGGGCTCGGAGAAACTGCAGCTTATGAGGTGGCTGCAGAAGAGGAAATTGGACTGACGGAGGATGACGGAAGTACCGACACTGACGACGAGGTAAATCCTGACTCACTACCCCCTGGTGACACGGCATACATCCCGGATGTGGAGTTGAGCTCAGATCCTGATGACAGTGATTCAAGAAGCAGCTCCTACAGCCGTCACCGAAAGAAAAAGAGACGGAAGAAGCAGACCCCCGACAGGAAAAGACCTGCAAATAGGAACCTAGAGTCAGTTGACATTGCAGAGAAATTTGGGTTTCAGTCCGATTCTCCATTTTGCTGCTATGGCAAATTCGCTAATCTGGAGAAGCATATGGATGATTGCAAGAACAAACTGAGGTTTGCTTGTTGCCTGTGCAGCATGGTATGTGAGAATGAAGTGTTGCTGCTAAAACACATGACCGAAAAACACCCCTCAGCTGGGTATATCTGTGCATACTGCCACAATGTTTTCCCTAGACAGGACGGTTTCAAAAATCATGTCTGTTTGAGAAGACCAACAGGCAGCATAAACTTGCCAGCCACCCCGAACCCAGTTACCTGTCGTTCCTTTATCCGATAGCAGCAGTCAAGTAAGACCTTCTGCCCCTGCTTTGTACACCAATCAAAACACCATTAAAATTATCAAAATAACTCAGACAGTGAACAAAGTTTCCACAGCCCCTGATCCTACACCTGTGGTGACCACCTTGGGATCAGGCGAAGCTTTAACGTTGCACCAATTGCTTCAGGGAACTCCTGTGATTCCTGCTAAGGTGACTGATTTGGTTCCACAAGTTGTGGCAGTGCCGCAAACTCTTGTCAGGCCCCATTTCCCTCCGCGTACTTGTGTCCCTCGCCCGAAAGTTCCTGTCCATTTATCTTCGGTAGTGCGCCCCTTGATCCCAAATCCAGCCAGGATGACTCTTCGTATCCCTACCCCTTCCAATCCACCTCTTCCAACTCAAGTAGTTGTATCCTTCTCACCCACTGTGAACGTGTTTGCACCCGGGCTAGTATCAGCCAACAGGCCTGTTCTGAGACAAACACCTCTGGCTAATATTAGACCCCTACCTGTAAACATCCCACTGATGACCTCGGTCACTTGTCCTACCCTGGTCAGCACTCTTATTGGGAACAACCAGCCACAGATCTCTCCTGCCCAGGTTAAGGCTCCCTTACAAATAGTGGCCATGTTTGTGAACCAAAGCAGGGATTTGGCTCTGCAGAAGCGACTCAAGCAGAGTTGGCGCTCAAAGACCATCTTCTCCTGCCGTCACTGCGGTGCCGTCTCGAGACAACCATCGCTGAGGGTGCGCCATCGCTACTTACACCGCGGGTCAAGGTTGTACAGATGTCAGTGCGGAAGGTCGTTCCAAAGGCAGCTGCATTTGCTGAGACACCAGGTTCAGCATGCAGAGTCAGTCCGATTTGTTTGTGCACGGTGTGGAAATACATTTGAAGGGGCGCATAAATTGACCTGGCATAAACGGAAGCATAGAAATGGCAGGCAGTGTGCGAAGAAGAAATGCAAGGTGGCTTTTGACTGTAGCTGTGGGCAGATGTTTACAAGGCCATCTGCACTGTTGTGGCACATGCTTAAAAACTCAAATCTTTCAAAATGCACTCGAAAAAACTCACAATCTGTCTCTGTTTAAATTATTTGTGTAAATGAATCACGCATAAGATTGAAAACTCACTTTTTTAATAATCTGGGCCAATCATCTGCCCTAATTGATCTTTGTACAGTGTTTGTATTATGTGGTCAGTAGTGATATGATCTGATTTTTCTTTCTTTCTTAATATTTCTTAATAGCACAAATATTTTTACCCCATAGATAAGTTTTGTTTCAGTGAAATGTGATGTGAGCATTGATATAATTTATCTTTATAATTTGTATAAATGGAGATTGTTGTTCTCCATCATAACATGGATGCGACTACTGAAAGAATGCTTACTTGGAGTATTTTAAGCAAGCTCTCATTTATTAATGACCAAAGAAAAACACGATTGTTTTTTTTTTTTCATTTTTATAAGGGTTTTGTGTCACAAGGCAATGATTCACTCTAACCCATTTTTAATAAAAAGAAAATGTACATAAATACTCAGAGATGTGTTTCTATGTTTGTTTTTTTATAGTTTTCTCATCATCATCATCATATAGTTGGGAAAACACAAAGTTGTGTTAACATGAGAAAATGTGCAAAAATAATGCTGTAAACGTTTTTCTGTCATTTTCTCCTGCCATTTTATGTATATTTCACAATACAACATGCAAAACTGAATTCCTGATCAACTTATCTTGATTCTAAAGCACTAAAAATGTTCTGGTTTGCTTCACTTTGTTTTTTTTTTTAGTTCCTCAATAAGTAGCAACAGTTAATGGTCAAATAATGAGTCTGGTGCCATTCATATGCTTCCTCATACCAGCAGTTTCAAATACACAAAAACAGCAGTAAAACTAAGATGAAGTTCTTGTTTATAAAAGAACTACAGACAACAGACCTGACCTCTTTTCTTATTCCCATTGCCCTCATATAATCATTATACTGCATACACATCTAGGTATTGAGTCTCTTTTTAAAATTATTCATCCCAAACAATAAAGGACAAGCACAGTCTTAACCAGAATGATGGCCAAACATGCAACGCACTTTTGTCCACCAGGAGGAGATACCAGAGAGGAATGATAGACTCTGTCTTAATGAACTTAAATACAGGCTTCAGCAATAAAGATTTTTTTCCGTTACACCAGTATTCTGAAGACCATAATACGCAAAACCTTTTCATGGTGTAATTAGAGCCACCACATGCCGTCATTCAACAGATGCCCTGTCAGGTTAAGGGGCTGATGGAAATTCAAGTCATTCACAGATTTTTTTATTGGGGTGCTGTGGGTGCAGGTGGTTCAGCTTGATTTAGGGTCGTTTCAAAAAATATCAGTGTACAAGGGCAATAGTCTGTGAGGAAGTCTGGCTTACCCTTGACACCTAACTACAATTTATCTGACTTACCTTTGGAAAAGTTTATGGAGACCTTCATAAGTGTGTAGTGACCAGGTTGTACACACATTTAAATGTAACTGGGAAACAGTGTATCAAATTAGCATCATAAAGTTATTATCATGCTGCACGATTCATACTTCCCAATTCTGAGATGAACATCTGAACTTCAGATGTTTTCTTCAGTTTGATATTGACTAACCTACCCAGTATCAGGCAAAAACAGGAACAATAATTTTTTTTAAAAGTTTCACATTCCTTCTGTGACTTTCACACTGATATAAATCAAACTGAGGCCTGTGCGATTGTTTTGGAAGAAATCTAAATTTGTTCCTTTGTGTAACACCAGAACCTCATAGTCTCGGTATCTATCATGAACTGAAACTCTGAATCAGGAGTCAAAAGTTTAAAGTAACCAAAAGTAACCTTTTTCCAAGTTCATGTTTGTAGCATCTGAGGAAATGTTCATAAATACACATGACAGAACGTCCGTTTAAAATTAAACTGTCTGCTGTGTTGTTGCTGCTCTTAATCTCTTTGTTCACCGTAAAGTCCCTCCATCAGTTCATGAGGCTTGATTGAAGAAAACTCAGAAGATGAAGACTACATAGCCTTCAAAAGAGATGTCACAGGTCACCTGTGTAGAGATAGAGCCAGACTTCATGCAAAAAACTACTCGTTTAGGTCAAGCACATAAACACTGTTGATGGCATTACCTGTGGTCCAGTCTGCGGTGATGTAGAGCCTGTGTGAGCAGCTCAGAGGTGTTTTGGAAGGAGCGTCCCAGCTCGTCCAGCTTCTGCTCCATGGAGATGATTCGCTGCTCAAGCTCATGGTAAGAGCTGTTCCAGTTTGCACTCAGATCACACATGATCATCTGCATCTGTTTGAAGACAAAGGCCATTTCCAGCTATATTTCATGAGTGAAAGATGATTTCCCCCCATTATAAGCACATCAGTATAATAAGACACTCAACATTTGGTCAGGTTTCTCACTCAAAATATTTAGGAGATATAGTTTCTGAAAGATCAAGGTCTTGTTTTTCTTTTTATGTGCACAGCCTTAAAGGGGTCATATGACGTGCTAAAAAGAACATTATTTTGTGTATTTGGTGTAATGGAATGTTTTTATGTGGTTTAAGGTTAAAAAAACATTATTTTTTACATAATTTACTTTATAGTTTCTCCGCCTTTCTGAAACGCGTCGTTTTTTTTACAAAGCTCATCGTTCTGAAAAGCGAGGTGTGCTCTGATTGGCCAGCTATCCAGTGCATTGTGATTGGCCGAATGCCTCAAGTGTGTGACAGAAATGCTACGCCCCTAAACACTGTGATGCTGTGTGTGCCTGACGGGTAGAATAAAATGTCAGGACACCGGCACAATGAGACAAAACCAATAAAACCCATTACAAACAAGGCATTTGTTACATCCAGTGGGGACATAATTACTGATTATAAAGACTTATACTATCTTTTTACGCATTGCATATCGCGCTGCATAAACATAAAACCATGTCTGCATTTGTGATCGGCGAAAGGACAAACAACAAGCTTTAACAGCTACTCTACACTGCTCAAAACCCGCGTTTGAATCATCAGTGGCAAATCCTTTAACGTTACATATGTAAACATACAGACTGTGTGTCAGAATTGCAAGACTTTCCTTGCAAAGTTAGAATTTATAGAAACAGACACTGGCATTGTAGGCTACTCTCAGAGGAAACAGTCCTTATCCTCCGCAAAATGCGCTGCACACATCTGGGTTGGGTTGAACTGTTCTGGAACAGTTTTGTAAATACAACTTAACCACTGATTTCTAGTTGTGCCCTCTTTTGGAAGGCCAAACAAAGTAGCTTTGCTTTCACAACGAAACACAGTGTCTCCACAACATGGTGCTGGTGGCAACAGCGAGAATAAAAGTTACGCCTTCTTTCTTTGCGTAAACATTTGGGCAGCATTATGCAAATCTTCCCACATCATGACGTAGATATGTGGGGGCATGTAAGAATGAGCTGTTTTAGGTAGGAGTGGTTGACTCTTAACTTTCATGAAGAATATCTCTTTGGATTTGAGACTTTAGTCTTTGCAACTTTACAGATCTTCTTTATGCACCAAGAGCTTGTAACACTCCAAAGAGAAAGGAAAAAGTGAAATCGCATCATATGACCCCTTTAAGTATCACACAGGACACTGTCAGACTTAAGGTAGTTTTTACAGGGATTTTTATGGTTTCACAGAACATTTATATGTCTGGGTTAGGTGAATAGCTCTTTTATCCAGGCAAACTGACCTAGACACGAGTGTGATGTATGTCTGACTTACCTTTGAGAGATCCACCATCTCACTGGCATAATCCCTTAACTTCCTCTGCTTCAATCGCAAGTGCCGAAATCTAGTCAGGACAGGAAAAAAATGAGTTCTATTCTTGTACAATGGTTTTAACAGAACTCTAGTCAGCTTGGTTTCTCTATATGTTGGAGTTGTCAGTCCTCAGATATCCCCAGTATACAAAAAAGATCAAAATGATCATGGGTGTGTGTGTGTGTGTGTGTGTGTGTGTGTTTATTTATTTTTATTTTATTTTTTTATCAGTATTCTTCCTGAATCTAATCTAAATCTAAATCTAATCTAATCAACAATGTCATTTACATGTACTGGCCATAAGTTCATAAAACAATTTTTTTGTTATTTTTGTAAGTTTTCTCAATGGATGTCAAAACAGTATTATTTTAGTATAATTGATATAGTGGTATAGTATTTATTAAATTTGAATTAGCTTTTCATTTGAATTTTAGTTTCAGGTTTGTTAATTTTGTAATGTGCTTTCATCATTTTAAATAGCTTTAACTTATTTTTATTTCAGTTTTAGTAATTTTAGTACTCCAACTTAAACTTATTTTATTTCAGTTAGTTGCCTGTCATGAAACAAAAGAATGCAACAAGGATATCCAAACAACAGGTTTATTACAGGTTTTGACAGATACACGTGGATAGCAGGCGAGTGATTGGTCAACAGAGCAATGCTGAAATTCAGTATTATCTTTGTAGGTTTGAATGAACTGGTGTTGGTGAGGTGGATCCAGAGGTCGGATGCAGATGAATATCGATGGTAAGTGGTCAGGTTGCAATCAGGAAGGAACAATGAGACCAGACATCAGTGAACTGAGGTGAGCGGTTAATATAGTGTGTGCTGATTGGATGTGATCAGTCACTCTGGTGACTGTGGGCGGAGTTTAGGGGTCAAGTGCTATGGATGTTGTTGACTCTGTGACAATGCCAAGGCAACATGTCTTATTTTTGTTTAAGATTATATTTTGAGGTTTTTGAATATGTAAGTTTGATAAATTGTATTTGATTTTATTTACTCTATGTCATTTACCAGTTTTAGTAGTACAATTGTTTACTTGAAAAAGGCCTACTGGCTGATGTCTCTGAATATGCTGTATCCCGAAAAAGCAAAACGGAAATCAGCTTTTGCAGGGGAACCATCAGCAACTGCCATAGCATGCATAAATGACCAGTGTCCATGTGCCACGGGAGCAAAAAGAGAACAGACTGAAAAACCTAAAATGACCTCCTAACTGTTTGGTGGTCTGCTTGCTGGCATGCTGTTTTAGCGGTCATTGCAGCACCCACTTTCTTTCCAGAGTATTTTTGGTGGATCTGCTAACTGTAAAACAGGAAGTCAAAATCCCTCCACCCTTATGGCCATCCACAGTTACTCACAGATCTCATACATGCACACATGGAACATTCTAAAAGCCAGATTCCTGTAGTCATTAACGATGTTAAATGCTGCAGTGTAAATTCAGACACACAGCTTCCTATTCACTGGTCATAAAGGAACTGCAGCCAAAGAGGGCAGCCAGCTGAGCAGCTCTCCCCAAACTCAGCCCCTTATCTGCAGGAAGATGTCAGGACTGTAAACAATAAAGTGGTCAACAATCAGTTGAGAGACGGGGAACTGCCATTCTCTCAATGACCACAAGATAAACAACCGCAAGACTGCATTTTATCCAAGCTGCTTCGCACCACATAACATGATTTCTGTAGAACTGACATGTCATGTATGATTTTATAGAAAATGACCAAGTGGAATACAATCAGTTCCCTTAAAAAATGCAGTGTCCTCTTGCCATGGGCATTAATGGTAAAATATTCCAGGTGATGGCCCAGATGTTTAACTGGTTGACTGTTGCATGAGTTTGCTCATTGTCATATCTAATGAAATTATATTTCAAAATATTTATAATATTTAAAAAATACAAATATTTTTGAAAGGTGTTAAATTATATATTTGCTTAATTTTGTATTTTTTTAATAAAGTAAAACTAAGTAATACTAAGTAAAACTAAGTAATACTGTATATATATATATATATATATACACACAAACACACACACACATTTAAATTATTTTTAAATTATATATATTAATAAATTTAAATTTCTTTAAAAAAAATCTAGAAAAAAATCTATCTATCTGCATTATAATTTAAAATAATATTTAATTTTAAAATATGTTTGATTATATATTTGTTTAAAAAAAAAATGTCAACTGGACAAAATTATTTTGTCAACTGTCCACAGACCCTCTGCCTTTCTCTTCTAATGAATCTAGTATGAAGTGTAATGGTTGAATGACGACTGTAATGGGTCACTCACACACGTATGGCCTCCAGCAGGCACCTCTGGTGATGACGATGCTCTCCACTGTTGTCCTTTGTATGGGTGGTGCGATGCAGTAGCCAACATTCTCTTAGCACATTGGCTGCTGCGTGCCGGATCTGTGTCACAGAGAATTTGATAAGTAATCCATCCATCATTGCTCTTCAGTGATAGTCTGTTGACAGTCTGCAGGCCATTCCTTAAGTAAATAGTTGCATGTTTGCATTGTTCAGAAGATAGCTGATCAAATACTGTCTGAAACTACTGTACAAGTTGTTGTCTGTTTAATTACACTCAGTAACTATAATATGATTATTTGTGATGTGATTGTGTAAATGACAAATTACTACATAACAGGGTATTACTAGAAAATCTGGACAGGATGTAAGGAAACTGGTGCAGTTTATTAAGGGGTGGCCTTGATGAAAACAAAAATGGAACGACGGGAACGGAAGGACAAGTAATGGTTATTTTGAGGGTGATTTGAGGATGAGAATAGGCATCATAAAGTAATATGTGGGTTACGGACAGTTGAGGGCTTTTTTTTCTTTTAATCACACATTTCTCAGCTTTCTTTGATTCTATTATTGTCTGGGTGTCTTCCCGTTAAAGACCTGCTCATAATGATGTCACAAGTTCCCTGGCAATTTTGTATGTTTGTGGTTATTAATAGAGTGTCCAACTGTGTCCAGATGTCTTCCTTTAATGTATCATCAAGGTAAATCATTGCAGGACCTGATGAGTAGGACCTGTGGCATGCACACACACACACACACACACACTCAACAGTACACTCTGTGACAGGATACGGCTTTGTTAAAAACATAGGTTCAGACCTTCATGAATGAAAGGAATATTCTGGGATCAGTCAACACCATAAGTGCCATAATGTTGATTACCACAACTATTTCTACTTGTCCTTCTTTAAAAAAATAAATAAAAAAAAAAAAAATTCAAATCAAAAGAGGATCTACAGTGAGGCAAATGCAATAAAAGTAAATTAGGCCAATTTGTAAACTTTAAAATACTCACTATATTATAACTATTTAATACTATATGTATTAACATGATTTTAGTGTGAAAAGCATTGGTTACTATCTTTTTCTGTACGTCTGATTTCACAACACAACATCAGAAACCCTAAAATGACAGAAAAATGATTGCAACAGCTTTACAACTGTAAGTGCTTTTATAAAGACTTCATTTTTCATTTTTTTCTTCAAAATTGGGCCACATTCACTTCTATTTGAAGTTCGCTATTGTAATGAAAACTAATAATAATTTAAATAATATATGTATTTATATTTTCTTTGTATATGTACATTGTATATTTGAAAAATAATATAATATACATAATTAAATTTTTATTAAATTATATTTTATAATTTTATAATAAATTAAATATTGTATAAATTTATAAATTAAATGAATAATTAAAATAACATTAATTTAAAATGTGTGTTTTTTTAATTCAATTGTCCAAAAGTATTTGTGTCAGCTTTCCACAGATTATATACAGGTCATTTAAATGGATGTCACAGCCACACCAGGCTCATCCACCAGAATTCTAATCACCAGCATTCTAATCAGTCACACCTGTACGGATCATCTCATCACCTAGCCAGCACAATAATAGCACACACTCCTCACTGCCTCATTGTCTGGCCTCCCTTATGGATTAGGGACTCAAAGTGTATGCTCTACTTACCCAAGATCTCATACTTACCTCCTTCCAAGATCTTTTTCGTCTCCCTTGTCTTCTCCAGTGTCTCCCTCTATCTCCTCACTCGAATCCTGCTATACTCACCCGTCCCCAGCTCCTGGCAATCTCCATCATCACATTAATTCTATGTTTGCTCTCAAGCTAAAACAAGGAAAACATCATTATCTTCATTAATTCACCAAAGACTGTCTATTTACTTGAACTCACTTGCCATTATCCATTGCTACAAAATTGTTAATAAACACACCTGTTGGGTTAAAGTTCCATCTTGTCTCAGAGTCTGGTATTACATAACAGAAGACCAGACCATAACAGCATGAACCTGGCAGGTCCGCAAGGTCCTCAGCACACCCGTTCACACTCCCACTGCACCACCAGCACCTGTTTCCTCACCAGTGACATCTTTGGCACCCATCTACAGTGCCAGTCCCATGGTCAGTCCAGCGCCCTACTTTGGCTCGGTGGATAAATGCAAGAGGTTCTGCCTACAGTGTTCGTTCCCGACCGAAAGGGCTAAAATCTCCTTCATTCCGTCTCTACTCTCAGGTCGGTTGCGCTACAGTGGACTGAATATCTGTGGAAGCAAGACAGATCAGATACAGATTCACTTTATGTCTTTTTTTTTTTTTTTTGTTGAGGTTTTTGGAAGACCGGTTGGAGATTTCTCCATTGGTGAGCAATTATACCATCTTCGTCATGGCAAAAACTCCATTCAAGATTATGCTCTCCGATCCAGAACCTTAGCAGCTTCAAGCTGTTAACCACCTTCTGTCAAGGACTGGAGACCTCTCTGGGGCTGCATCTCTCAACTTATGATGACACCATTTGGCTTGAGCGCTTTATTCAACTGTCCAACAGAGTCACCAACAGAGTAAAGGGCTGTATGGAGGATAATCAGTACCAAAAACCGCCTCTTTACCACCAGCCAGAGGATCCTAGTTCTCCAGAATCCATGCAGATCAACCACACAAATCTGTTCTTGGCCGAGCATCAACGTTGGCTGACCCAGGGGTTATGTTTATATTGTGGCCAGAGTGGATATATTTTACAAACATGTCCCATCCATCTTCCTAGACCCATGGTGAATGCTTTTTCCCATTCTCCCGTTAATATACATCCATTCACCACTATGGTTCAGCTCACCACTCCCCACCACTCTGTTACAATTCAACTCTGGGTCAGCTGCCAACTTCATCTCTGAGGACCTATGCAACCAACTCCAGCTTGAGAAAAAAGTAAACCACATTCAATAGAAGATTCAATCTATCACTGGTGGTGCCCTTGGCCGGGGAAAAGTTTGATACTGGTTGGGTTTACTCCAGCTTCAGGTTGGTCAACTACATACTGAGGACATACTTGTTGGTTTTGGATAACTCTACCACTGGGATCATTCTAGGGTGTCCCTGGCTCGTTTCACATGAACCTTCCATCTCGTGGTCCACCAGTGAAGTCCTGAAGTGGGGCAAGGATTGTTTCTCCAGGTGTTTCCCACAACTGCCTCGACCAGTCTCCCTGACTCCAGTTCTTCCTCTGAACTTCACCTCCACCGAGAGCCCTATCGAGAAGCGATCTGTGGAGATTTTAACATGTTATGCCTGCTTCAGCTATGTTTTCTGCCCAAAACAAGTCTCTCAACTACCATCTCTTAGACTATGGGACTGTGCCATCAACATCCTGCCCAGTGAACCAGTGCCCAGAGGCAAGGTATATCCTCTCTCCATGCCCGAACAGAAGGCCATGGAGGAGTATATCGAGGAGGCATTGCAACAAGGCTTCATCTGTCATTCCACTTCTCCTGCGGCTTCCAGCTTTTTCTTTGTTGCCAGGAAGGACAAGGACTAGCAGCCTTGCATAGATTACCAGGCACTCAACAAGATAACAGTTAAATTTCATTACCCTCTTCCTCTCATCTCTGCAGCCCTGGAACAACTTTGAGGAACTTGAATCTTCACCAAGTTGGACCTTAGGAGTGCTTACAACCTCATCCAGATACATGAGGGGGATGAGCAGAAGACTACCTTTGTGACCCCTACATGTCACTATGAGTACTTGTTGACTTGCCCTATGGACTAGTCAACACCCCCTCCGTATTCCATGAATACATGAACAAGGTTTTCCGGGAATACCTCCATCGGTTCGTCCTGGTGTATATTGATGACATCCTAGTGTACTCCTGGAATGAGGCTGAACATCGCCAGCACATTACTAAGGTCCTCAAGAAGCTCTGCGAGCACTAACTGTATCTTAAATCTAAGAAATGTACCTTCCATATTTCCTCCATCCAGTTCCTCGGAGATGACATCAGTTCCAATAGTATCAAAATGGACAAGAGGAAGCTGGATGCTATCAAGTCCCCGCCAACACCAACTACTATTAAAGAGCTCCAGGGATTTCTTGGTTTCTCCAACTTTTATTGCCATTTCATCAATAACTATAGTGCCATCACCTCTCCTCAATCCACTTCAAATTTCTCAGGTCAAATCTAGGAGTGGATTTTGTGATGGATTTGCCTCAGATGGGTTCACCTGCATTCTGGTTGCGGTAGACAGATTCTCTAAAGCCTGTTGACTGATTCCCCTCAAGGGCCTACCAACAGCGATGGAAACAACAGAATTACTGTTCAATCATGTCTTCCAAAACTTCAGCATTCCAGAGGACATAGTCAGTCTCTCTTCTATTTATCACCCTCAGAGCAATGGCCAAAAGAAACAGAATATCAGCTTGTCCAGGTGTGTTTCATCATGGTTGAAGCAAAAGTCGGCAGGACTGCAGCTCTGCAGGACCGATGTTCGCCACCCCTGTACTAGAGGATGGAACGGGTTTGTGCAGTCAAGGAGATCTTGAACTCCCGGCGCTGTGGTGGTTGGCTGGAATACCTTGTTGATTGGGAAAGCTAGGGTCCCCAGGCATGACATCTTAGACCCCAATCTTCTAGCCAAGTTCCATGCATTACATAGTCGAGGCCATCCACCATGACGTTGAGAAGAGGGGGGTTCTGTCATGGCCACACCAGGCTCATCCACAACACAGCACACTCAATCACCAGAATTCTAATCAGTCTGTCACGGATCATCTCATCACTCAGCCAGCACTATAAAAGCACACACTCCTTACTGCCACATGGTTTGGTCTCTATTGTGGATTAAGGACTCAAAATGTATGTTCTTCTTACCCGCGATCTTCTACTTACCTCATTCCAAGGTTTTTTTTGTCTCCCTCATGTTCTCTAGTGTCTCCCTCGATCTCCTCACTCATTCTATACTCACCTGTCCCCAGCTCCTGGCAATCTCCATCATCTCATCAATTATGTGTGTGCTCTCCATCTCTGGTAAAACAAGGGATACACTCATCATTATCTTCATTAATTCACCCAAGACTGTCTATTTACTTGAACTCACCTGCATTATCCATCGCTACAAAACTGTTAATAAACACACCTGTAGGGTTAACGTTCCATCTTGTCTCCAAGTCTGGTATTCCATAACAATAGACAAGGTAAAGTTATTTTTTGTTGTAATTTTATGTCACAAATGCTGTCAAGTAAGCTTAAAACCTGGAATATTACTTTTAAAAGTTTAATATTTTCGGTGGTGGGAAATAATCAGATGTAACTACATTTTCAAAAACACCTTTCAATGCTTGCTCACTCAAAGCAGTCTGATTTAATTCCCATTTGTCGAAACTACCATCGAGCATCTACCATCTTCCTCTATGCATTTATTTTGAGGTTTCTCCTCCTTCCCTCTGATGGATCCTGTTAGAGGAATGTAAGCAGCCCACCTGCCCACCTCAGTATCAAGATCCGCCACTCAGCACCTTCTCTCCTTCACTCTTTTCCAGTGCATATGCTAACACTCACTCACAGGACACACATCAGTGCATTTTATTTCCTGTCTGAGTTAAACTTCTCACGGACTGACAAAAGTTTTCCTGAAAGGGACCTGTCCTGATTGTTTCATCCCATTGACGCCTTTTGTTGGCTATCAAGAGCTCACCGGCCATCTCTGCCTGGCCATCCTTAGCATTTTCCCACACTGTGCTGCTATAAGGAATCCCCTATTTAAGGAAAAAATAATATTATAAAAAGCCTCGGAAATCATAACACGCGTGCAATGTGGAAAATGCTGCTGCTTCCATTCCTGCCTCTACATCCTCCGGGCCACTGCTTTTTAAGTTTCTCATCCGAAATGGAGGGATATTTTTAAAGATTAAGTTAAGTATTCCCAAATGGCTAAGCTAAGCTTGGTTATCATTTACATATATTTTTTATCACTACCAAATTGGTCATAAGGAAATAACAATGTACACATAGGTGTTGACAAAAAGACAATGAAGAACTGAAAGAGAGTGGCATTTATGGGGTGTTTTATGTGGTGGTCTCTCTTGCTCACCCGCTTGGAGATCTGAATGTCCATCATGAAGAAATGCACATGTTTCTCCCCTTTGTTAAGCGCCAGTTTCTTAGTCATGACTGCTACCAACATAGCAGTACATGCCACACCCTGACAACAAACACATAGACATGAGCTTGGTTACCATCTGTCTCATTATCCCAAACATGTACTCAGGCATAAAGTATTCAGAGTTAATGATATTCAGACAGTACACAGAATTCTACAAAAATTCTTTGTAACAAGTGTACAAATCATTTTGGGGGGAATGAAATATAATGGCATTTATTTTATTCAAATCAGTTTCAAAATTTGGAAAGCTTTTCCAAAACAAAAAATATAGGAATGCATGCCATTTATAAAAGAAAAGAAAAGAATAATAAAATAAAGTTTTCAAGTGTAAAATAAAGTTCATGTCTCTATGAATAATGTTTCCATGTAATTTTACACTAAACAGTTCATTTACCTGAACTCCTTAATTTGTTGCATTAGAGAAAAAGATGATTGAGAGATAAAGAAAGGGATACAAAACGAGAGGCAGTTAGTTGTTATGAAAAGAAGAATACTTAGCAAGCAGTAGTTCGCTTTAAGGTTTCTTCATTTTATTGACTAAAAGTTCTGAAGACACAAAGGCTTACAGTTCTTCTATAGTTGATTATTCACAGCAGTCAAGGAAAATGTTGAAGTGGAATTACAGAACTCCCCTTAGTTAATCATCTTAGTAAGCCAGAATTAATAAATTCAAAGGGCAACATCTTTAATACTACCATAATTTTTCTCAAGAGTTGCTCCCAAAATGCTCTTATATGTGACCCTGCCTGTGAAAACCCTGCTAAATTCTTTTTTTCATTTATTTACTGTTTTCTACTTAAAATCATCCTCCATTAAGATGTAGAACATTCTGTGAAAATATAACCTTTATATCTTTAATATTAACTGAGTAAGGCCATGTCAAAGATTGAAATCATAGTGAAATTAATGGTTAAAATCAAAATCATAATTAGATTTTGAGACTTTAGCCTGGATTTCACAGACAGGGTTACATATATTGTGCTGGCAGACAGTTTGAATTCCTGTGTTATAACTTGAAATATGGAGATACACATTCATCTTTTGAACTGTCCCACCCAACAAGCAAATTTTTTCATGAATTCATGCAAGATGCAAAAAGATACACTACAAAAAATATTGTGATTAGTATTTCTTTTCCTTCTCCACTATAAATATTCAAACACTTAAACCAAATTACTTGGGAAGAAAAAGAGTATAATCTTATATAAAGTTGTATATAATTATGCACAAATTCATTGCATATGACATAATCATGTAAAAAGTTATATACACGAACATATCTCAACTTCTTGACTGATGCTATTGTCACAAAATGTAAACTATATTGTCACTCAGCATCTGATAATTCAATAATAAAAGACATTAAAATATTAAGATATTATAAACATTATCATCATAATTTTCTGTAGCTGCTTTGAAACAACGTGTATTATGAAAAGTGCCTGTTTTTCATGAGATTTAATTTTGTTTAAGCTTAAAGCAAATGATTTGCCATTGATAACCAGGGTTATTTTAGTATCACTGAGATACTATTTTAGTTTTTATTATTTTGAAAGTTAGTATTTATTTTTATATTTTCTGTTTTCATTTTAATTATATTTAAAGTTTCTTAGTAAAATTTAGTTTTTATGAATTGGATCATGTGATTTTGTTTTGGTTTTTTTTTTGTTTTAGTTTTTTTTTTTTTTATTATAGGCATTGCCTTGGAATGTAGGCTGAAATACACTAAGTTAATGTTAAATTATTTTATTTAACAAAATCTGTTTTATGGTTTTAACTATAATAACCATCTTTATAATCAGTGTAATTGTATTTATTTATTTATACTCAATTTCTCAAAGTATCTTTTTGGACAAGAAGGGAAAAATAGCGATTAAGAACATAATTTTTTTCAGTGCAGGTGGTGGAAGTGCAAGTCAAACACACAGAAGTGCATCATACTTCCACTTGATGGGTAACAGGTGATAATGGAAGCTGATCGTGATACTGGAAAGTAATTAAAGTCTCATCTTTATGTAGAGAAAGTAATGGGAGGCATTTACATGAGACAACCAGGCATGTTGAACACTCCCGTCGAATGAACTACAGGTGAGAGGGCTATCCCACACTAATGAACATCCCGTATACTGTTCCAACTGGATTAGGAAACTTTTTTTCTGGTTTTCCAAGTCTTGGCCACAGATTGGCACACCCTCCTGATCTAGTGGCGCCAAATGCTATAAACCACCTAAAAATGGCAATGGTGGAAAGTTTTCCCTTAAAAAAAGGGGAAAGCTTATAAAAACACTGAGTGAGGGAGAGAAAGAGGAGTGAAGGATTATTTTCCACTGTGTCAGGGAGGTGTCTGGGTTTGGCTTTAGCTTCATGCTCCTGTCGTGTGAGCCCCATGCTCCTATCCTGCGGGCTTATCTGCCCTGATCGGAAATGAGGGATGGAGAGAAGAGAAGGGCGGACAGTCCGGTGCAGATGCAGCTGCCTGAGTCAGAGAGGGGCTGGAAATCCTCATGAACATACGGCACAACACAGCACATGTTCACAAACAGGCACTGGCACAAGCTCTTACTGTCACTGTAAACATTTGTTCAATAAGTACATTAGTTATCATGAGCTAACAATGAAAAATACTATGAAAGCATTTATTATTCTGAATTGTAAATTAAAGGCTTTGTAAATCTGTGTATTGCTCGTTGTTGTTAGTTACTGTTAGTAAATGCAATGACCTTATCGTAAAGTGTTACTAATCATCCTTTCATTTTCTGACTTTTTTCTGTTTTTGTATTTATATATATATATATATATATATATATAATTTATAATAAAAACTACCATTTGACCCTAACATAATATGTGTTAATTTTTATGTTAATATTTAAAAACAATAGTAATATTTAATAAGCTTCTTCCATGAAATTAATGCATATCAACTATATTTTCAATCATTCTGTCTGAAAGGATCTTGTACGGGTGTAACCAAAGTACTTGGTTTACAGACAAAACAATCTGTGTATCATTTTGCTAAATCATTCCCTCCCTTCTTCACTTACTGAACTCTATGCTCAGATACACCCAGACACACACACAAAGCCTGAGAGTCCATATTTAAAGCATTTTTAAATATGTTCATAATGCCTTAAAGATATGATTTCAGCATGTAATCTATAACAAACAAAAATGAATTTGCTGGTTATTTGTTAAAATGCAACTTATTCATTCATTCAGTTTATTAATCATGTGACTGAATAGGTGAAAGATGTCACAGACTGAGACTATGATTCTATTTAAATCATAATCTTCATCCTTCATCAGAGGGCCTGCTAGCACAGCATCACTGAAATCCCAGTTGGACTCCAGTGCCACTGTCAGGAAGGGTGGAAGAACAGCTGTGACTGTACAAAAAATGTGTCCAGATGGACGTGGCTCTTATAACTCAGTCACAACGCTTTAAATGTGATGAATGGAACCAGTGGAGCCAGGTGCCATTTAGGAGATTAATGACTTACAAACCACATACCAATATTAATTTAACTATGTTGTGAATATGCATCTTTAATTATATGTTATCCTGTGATCAATGGGTCAGTAAAATGTACATCTAAAGTATACGGCATAGTTACAGCTACAGTTTTTTTCAATTGCTAACATCCGTTTGTCCAATCTGTAGTCACATGTACAAAACACTATACACAATTAGCACAACATCAGTCTGTTGTGCCATACCATACCTTTAACACAATTGATGTTGTTTTCACACAATATTCAGTAAATTGACACGTTTCTAAAATGCTTCAATTTTCTTTTCACATAAGCTTACCCCACACCAAAGTCATAGATCTTTCTTATCTTTTTTACAAATGCTTAAACACAGCATGTCAGAAATGAAGACCTATTGTTCCAAACTTTAAATATAGTGTAAAGCCTCTACTTCTGCCACAACAGCAACTCAAAAGTATTGAAAAAAATATCTCTATATAAAATACTGTAACAACTGATAAGCATTTTTAAGTAAAAGATTACTAAAATATTTAGAAATAGCTGATTCCAGTCTCAGTTGGAGGAATAGTCAGGTGTTGATGCTCTTTACCAAAGGCCATGTATGTTGTAAATTTTGTTGATCACTGGCATCAGCTACCATGGGGCACCATCCACATCCAACCCCCACACTGGAGAGCAATTTCATTCAAGGATCCAACTGAATTTCGGCATAGAGGACCCCATTTTTTCTATTGTACATTCTATAAAGTAATAACTCATTCAGTTTTAGACAGTATGTTCCTGAAAATGAACACTTTCAACACTTAAAAATGTAAAATGGGTTTCAGTTGAAGGTAACTAAATTACAAAAAAACAATGGATTTTTATATTGTCTATATGCAGGTAGAACTGAAACATGTATGTCAAACATGTACAAGAAAGTACCGCAGATTTTGTAAAGCCATCAACTGTTAGTATTTTGACAGTCACTGTGCTATGATTGACTACATGTTCTTATTGGATAGAAAAGTAGTGCTAATGTTTTGTCCGAATGACTTGATTTTGAATTGTAGTTGTGAACAAGTCTGTCGTGGACTCTGAATGATTCACTGACTAGTAAGTGATTCTGATTTAGAGCACAAGCTCACGAGCGAGTTTGAATCTCACTCATTAAAACGAACATAAGAGTAAATTTACATATCATCATGGCTCATGCTATGTTTGTTGTTGTGATGATATATTGCATACATATATTGTAAACCGATATAGCTGACTAAAGCACATATAGCATAGACACACACAGAGTTTTCAGGCTAAATTATTGTCGCATTTGCATCTATTTTAGTCAAAGTCTAGAGTTACCTAATAATGCATCCTATGATAATGGCAAACAAATTATATTTCTTTACTAAACCAAAGAAATGGAGCTCAGTGAAACAGTAGGAGTCTTTGTCTTCTTTCATAAACATTTTTTTCCGTCTTTAACAAAGACTACACTTTAAGAAAAAGTACAGGGTACAACAAAAGTCATTTCATTGTTTTGTCAATAATTACATCATTTATTGCATTTGTCTCAAACTGCTCTTGTGTAAAAGAGTACCAGTAGATCTAGAGCAGTATGACTAATAATCAATAGTTAGTTAAGAGTTTTATTTACCATGACACCTGTGAAGAGACACACCAACTTGCCACAGCTGGTGTGAGGGGCCACATCTCCATATCCCACTGTGAGGAAGGTGATGGCTATCAGCCACAGTGCTTTGTCCATGCCACCTGTCTCTACCTGTTGCTGCCTATAGGTGGAGACAGAGAGTGGCTGTGTAAATATACGCTGGCTATGTATTCTACAAAACCAACAAAATCAAACTTAAACTGATTTAAATTTTCTAAATAATTGTTGCAAAAAGACATTGACTCATCCATGCCATGACAAGTGAACCACAATGTATTGCTCCAAATTTGACAGTCAGTAATGAGCTGGTGCTGAAGAGCAATTTGTTTGTTCCTGAAATAAATCTATTCATAAGAAATGTATGACCACAACTCAAATTGACCATCAACATCAGAAGAAGCATGATAACACTTGATGAGCTTTTTCTAACGAGTCAAGCAAAAGGAAAGTGAATGGGAAAAGCATCATAAGTACTGTTTGTGTAAGTGTTTCTCTACAAATAATTGCACATTCTGTACCTTTCACACAGTCGCAGCATCCAAGCTGCTGAGAGCCAGAAGAACATAATGAAGACCAGCAGCGTGCGGGCCGGGTACTTGTTCATTAGCACCTTGAGCACAAAGCGGAAGCTGAAGTTGATGTTGTTGAGGGAGCCGATGCTCCTGTATGAGGCACTGAGGAGCACCTTGCTGTGTAACAGGACGGCTCTGTGCACGAGATACAGTCTCAGAAACATGAGGGCCGACAGCAGTAGCTCCACATCCAACATGACTTCTTTGTGACTGGAGGACAAGCAGAGGGGGGTAGAGGAATTTTGCCCTGGCTTCGCCCCCAGTCTGTCCCCCATATCTGGCCTCAGGTAGATAGCCACCGGATGGATAGCACAGACAATGAGCTCCAGGGAGATGCCAAGCACCCGGTTACTGGTCATGGCAATGCGCCAGTCCACCTGGTTGTGGTCAATGATGAAAAGCTTGAAGAAAGGAAAGAAAAACAGAGGCAGGATGTGTATCAACAAGAGAATCACTTGATTGATCTCATAAGGAAGCAATGATTAACAAAAGTATGGCAGAGACGAGAGAGTGAGCAAGACGTTCTTGATTCGCTGTAAGAACGGAGCCAAAACAAACACAGGCCTGCCCTCCCTGATAGGACGCCCAGCTGTAAACTGTTTTGCTTGTGAAGGACAAGTGTGTCAGTGAAACTACTTAAAACCATAAATCACAAATGAATGGTTCATTAATTACATGACAAAAAAAATATTAAACATGACTTAGAGCTGAAAATGAGTAACACCATATATCAGCAGTCGTCTTGGATTACTACAGACAGTTTGAAAAGTACATGGACCAGAATTCGGTTGTAAATGTATTGTTGCTTACATTTTCCTGCTACACTTATTGTACCAGTTCCAGCTGTTGTATAATCTGCAAAAGTTTTTCACTCTTCACTGCAGAATTCTCCTCATCCATGAGGTCATTGAGTGTGATGACAAGACATGGAATTCTAGGTAATTTAATCAAACATTTAGGCAGTTTAAATCAATAGAGACTGTGGCAAAAGGGCATGGTTTAGAGAGGAAAATTCATAATGCTTAAACTGCACCAAATAATGTAACATATAACACATTTTAACGATCTAAGCGCATGGTCTAAAGCGCACAGCGCAGGTGCACTCTTGGCGTGTCTGAGACCACTTTAACGACAGGAAAATGGTCAGTGAGTCCCGGGTGCATGGTCTAAACAGGTTGTCCCTATTGTCCTAATGAGTAATGGGTGTTTTTTGGGCGTAATGTGCAATAAACCAATCAGAGTTTCATCTCCTATCCCCTTTTAAAGCCAGTTGTGCTCGTGCCATGGCGGGTTCGCTATTTACATGGTGTTGTAAATGTAATTTTTAATTTTAAAAAATGTTTGTGTGCTGCCGCGCGTCCCTGTATGTGTAATGAGCAAAGTGTATGCACGTTGTGCACCTATAGGCACATTACTAATTAATAATTACTAATTACTAATGCGCTCTTTAAATAACAAAGAAAAAATATTGTGCCAGACTTTAGACCAGGTTTCAGTTGGTCTACGGCGCCGTCTATTTTCGGTCCCTCAAAATAGCAACGCACCAACAATACACCTGAACACACCTTTTTTTTAGACCAGCACGCCCATGGGCGCACAAATGGTTGCAAATGCTTTTCTATTTAAACAACACGGCACAGGACAGGACAGGAAAATGAGAACTGCGTCGGGCTGAAACTAGCAAAAACACTTGCGCCGCATTGTGCTGGGTGTATGATAGGGCCCATTAAGTGTAACATAATTAACCACACCACACTATAATCTAATGAAAATAGAAATATATTTGTAGTAGTGTTATTTTATTATATGTGCATCCCAAGGGGTTCCAGAGGGTATTTGGAAAGGTTTTGCTTTTGCTTTGCCAAACTCATAAAAAAAATGAAAAATATTAGAGGTGTCAGTATATAATATACTTAATCTTGATTACAATATTAATAAAAGAAAAAAATTATAAAAAAATAAAAAGGTTATTGTGAATTTTCTGACATTTTCCTTTTAACTGTGAATTTATATCTCACAAAATTCAGACTTTTCTTTCAGAAATGCACTTGCACTGGTAGAACCATTAACTTTTACATTAAACTTTTTCATTTTACATTAACTTTTATGAAGTGTTTCTGTAGCTCAAACAGTAGAGCAAAGCATGGCAGTATATCAACCCTAAGATCATGGCTTCTATTCCCAGGGAATGCTTATAAAAAATTTATAAAACAAAAACAAACTATAACTTATATTTTTATTAAACGTATAATGTATAAAACAAAAACAAAATGTAAACATATTAGGTTGCTCCATAAATACTTAATAAACGGACCTGAAGAAAAAATACTTTTCTTGAAAGGAAGCTTTTCGCCCTGTTGTACACTACTGATAACATAGCAACATGTGGTTGCATAAGTTCCTGCTTTGATAGGAATCACAACTGAAACTACCAATACTCAACAGTCACCCTAATCAACAAAAGTCTACTTGACTACAAAAGTGTTGGCCTTAATCTGGAGCAGAGTGAATATTTCAATGTAAGACACTGAATATTACATTTATGCAGACATGTGGTGGTTTTTTTAAATGAGGCTTTTTTTGAGTTCATGGTATAGTTTTTTTTTTTTAGATGATTTTTTCTACCTGGGAATCAAACCCACAACCTTTTGCACTGCTAACGCAATGCTCTACCACTGAGCCACTGGCTGCAGAGAGTCAGATATTTTGTCCCTTTACAGTGAGGATGAGGGGTGCAATATGAGTCCCATGCAAACACAGATAAGGGTTTGTCGGACACAGGGAATGGGGTGGGGGCTGGGCTGAACTGAGAGAGATGTGAGACAGTGTTTTTTAAATCAGGTGATGTCTTGGCAGTGTGGGTCGATGGAGACATGTACTGAGGTACTTAAGACTATATATATATGAATTAGGAACTTGAAAGAGAACTATATACAGGTCCTTCTCAAAAAATTAGCATATTGTGAAAAAGTTCATTATTTTCCATAATGTAATGATAAAAATTAAACTTTCATATATTTTAGATTCATTGCACACCAACTGAAATATTTCAGGTCTTTTATTGTTTTAATACTGATGATTTTGGCATACAGCTCATGAAAACCCAAAATTCCTATCTCAAAAAATTAGCATATCATGAAAAGGTTCTCTAAACGAGCTATTAACCTAATCATCTGAATCAACTAATTAACTCTAAACACCTGCAAAAGATTCCTGAGGCTTTTAAACAACTCCCAGCCTGGTTCATTACTCAAAACCGCAATCATGGGTAAGAGGTTAACCCAGAAGGCCATCATTGACACCCTCAAGCGAGAGGGTAAGACACAGAAAGACATTTCTGAACGAATAGGCTGGTCCCAGAGTGCTGTATCAAGGCACCTCAGTGGGAAGTCTGTGGGAAGGAAAAAGTGTGGCAAAAAACGCTGCACAACGAGAAGAGGTGACCGGACCCTGAGGAAGATTGTGGAGAAGGACCGATTCCAGACCTTGGGGGACCTGCAGAAGCAGTGGCCTGAGTCTGGAGTAGAAACATCCAGAGCCACCATGCACAGGCGTGTGCTTTTGAACCAGAAACAGCGGCAGAAGCGCCTGACCTGGGCTACAGAGAAGCAGCACTGGACTGTTGCTCAGTGGTCCAAAGTACTTTTTTCGGATGAAAGCAAATTTTGCATGTCATTCGGAAATCAAGGTGCCAGAGTCTGGAGGAAGACTGGGGGAGAAGGAAATGCCAAAATGCCTGAAGTCCAGTGTCAAGTACCCACAGTCAGTGATGGTCTGGGGTGCCATGTCAGCTGCTGGTGTTGGTCCACTGTGTTTTATCAAGGGCAGGGTCAATGCAGCTAGCTATCAGGAGATTTTGGAGCACTTCATGCTTCCATCTGCTGAAAAGCTTTATGGAGATGAAGATTCGTTTTTTCTGCACGACCTGGCACCTGCTCACAGTGCCAAAACCACTGGTAAATGGTTTACTGACCATGGTATTACTGTGCTCAATTGGCCTGCCAACTCTCCTGACCTGAACCCCATAGAGAATCTGTGGGATATTGTGAAGAGAAAGTTGAGAGACGCAAGACCCAACACTCTGGATGAGCTTAAGGCCGCTATCGAAGCATCCTGGGCCTCCATAACACCTCAGCAGTGCCACAGGCTGATTGCCTCCATGCCACGCCGCATTGAAGCAGTCATTTCTGCAAAAGGATTCCCGACCAAGTATTGAGTGCATAAACTGAACATAATTATTTGAAGGTTGACTTTTTTTTGTACTAAAAAACACTTTTCTTTTATTGGTCGGATGAAATATGCTAATTTTTTTGAGATAGGAATTTTGGGTTTTCATGAGCTGTATGCCAAAATCATCAGTATTAAAACAATAAAAGACCTGAAATATTTCAGTTGGTGTGTGCAATGAATCTAAAATAAATGAAAGTTTAATTTTTATCATTACATTACGGAAAATAATGAACTTTTTCACAATATGCTAATTTTTTGAGAAGGACCTGTATATGAATTAGGAACTTGAAAGAGAAAGCGTATATATATATATATATGCGCTTTCTCTTTAAATTTCCTAATTTATCTGTTCATTTTCATCTTCGCTTTTGTTTAACTTCATTGCCCCAAATGAGTCACACTAGGGGACAGAAAGTGAAGTGTAACTGACTTTTTTAACTTTAAAGACCATGAGGTCCCTTTGGCCTCCATAATGCTGACTCTGTGTGTGGAGTTCAGATAAGCCCCATCTGCTCCTCACACTTCACCTTCTTATCTCTATACTACACTTGTAGATAGATCCCCTGCTGTGAAACATTTTCTGAATTTGATGCTGCCAAAATTTAGTCCGATTTCTTTCACTGGCCTCAATCAATTTTCTTTTTACTAATCATTCCTTCTTGCTTAACCCAAAGCAACATTCATTACAGTTTGGAACTGTGGTCACACAATCAAATGAGTATTTTTCAGCATAAATTTTTATAGATGTTGAGATGTAATGGTTAAAAGTAGGAATCTTCTAATTATTGGGTTTTACTAACTGATCCTGTACTTTAACCCCTCTCATAGGGACATGACATTACACATCATAAAACAAGCATATCACAACTGTGTCAATGTGTACTCATTTGTTTTATTTTGTTGCTGTCAACACAGATGACACCAAATTGAAGTCTTTCAAATTAGAATGACAACAAAAAAAGTACTAAAATTAGGATGAAAAACATCTTCAAGAATTTCTTAAAGGGATAGTTCAAAAAAGAAAATTCTGTGATTGTTCTACTAACTAAATATTTGAAAGAATATTTTAACTGTTTATGTCGATACAATGAAAGTTAACTTTCATTATATGGGCAAAAATATATCTTTGTTTGTGTTTCACAAAAGAAATAAAGTCATACAAGTGTGGAAGTCATACACGAGGCTGATGAGTAAATGATGACAGAATTGTCATTTTTGGGTGAACTATCCCTTTAAGAGCAATATCTTCTGACATTCTGACAGAGTTTAAAAGGAGGGAATTCAACGGAATCAGATTAGACAAAAACACTCACTCTGATGTCTTTATAATGGAAGGCGATGATGAGAATGAGCAAACAACCCGTGGAGAAACTGATGAGACCATTTATGGAGAGGGCATAAATGGATTCCTGGAGAGAACAGAGAAAACAAAGAGAATGATAGTGAATTATACAATAAAGGTTAAAATGTCATACTACTTTTCAATGTGAGAACTGAAAAATAGTACTTAAACACAATTGATAAACATTTAATAGTGAAAAGTGACAGTATTTCACTGTAATTTCCACTGTTTAATTATTACATTTGGTTTAAATAAATTGAGGCAGGTGCTTCCTGTTGAAAAATGTGGAAAGCAATGAGCAATGTAACATTTTTAGAATCCTATTTTAGATTGCTCCGCTCACTTATATGGGGAGGATCGTGCATGAAAATCAGCATCAAGCTTATATGCCATTAGAGGTCAAAACTCAAATCCATTATTCAAACAGGCGCTAATTATGCACTAAATGATGTGGAAAGATGCAATATGACCGTAGGCAGTGGGAGCAACACAAAGGGGAGGGAGACAAAATGTGGAAAAACTTGCATAAATAGCCAATTTTCCTGCATAACCTGTTTTCCAAGAGAATGGTAAGCTTAAATAAATGATTGTGCCTGGAAGATCGTTCTGTTAGCATGTGTTCCTTCTCCATACCAATGCAATGAAAATAATCTAAACCAAATTCATGCACTGTAATGCAACTGCGAGAGCAAATGCCATTACACTGACAGAAGAAAATGTACAAACAATTACATCATTGTATCGATTCTCATATAAAATCATAGTTCAACAGATCAGGTTTCTTATCAGTTTTCTGAGCAGATTTTCTCCAAACACAATAATTTTAACCTGCATCAGTCGGAATTCTGTGAAACCCTTCTGTTACCAACCGATCATTTTATGCATTAAAGCCGAATCATGCTTGGCTGTGTATTTTGACGTCAACAGTGAATTTAACAATATGAGAGGCCACATTTCATATAGAGAAATCTGGCATAACCAAAGTGGCTTAATAAGACCAGGTGCAAACTTAGAGAGGAAACTTCCATTGCATAGGTTATATACCCAATCAATGCATCCTTTGGGTTTGTATAATAACATGGCAACTTCCTGTACACAGTTCTGCTCAATTTATCTTCAAGCGATCGCGCAAGTTCACCCAAAAATGTAAATTCTGCCATCATTTACTCACCCTTTAGTTGCTGTATGAGTTTCTTTCTTTTGTCAAACACAAAAGCAGATATTTTGAAGAATGTTGGTAACCAAACAGCTGCTGGTATAGCCATTGATTTCCATAGCATTTTTTAATTACTGTAGAAGTCAGTGGGGACCATCAACTGTTTGGCTGTCAACATTCTTCAAAATATCTTCTTTTGTGTCAGAATTTTCATTTTTGGTTAAACTACCCCTTTAAATCCAAAGTCTAAAACCCCATTATTGTGATAAGCATCTACAGAAACCAATTAAATATATAAGGTTGTTTTGATTGTATGGACTGCATGTGCAGTATTGTAAAAGTTTTTCACAAATTGGCTTCAGAAAAATAATTAATCATTTCTTTGTGTTCATGGTAAATGCAACACACCGACATTCAGGAAACAGTAAAGTTTACAGGGTGAAGGGCTGAAGTTTGTTTTGCCCACTTTAATCACCACGGAATGTGGATAGGACAGCACGTGAAAATCAGCATAGTGCTTATGTCCAGTTTGAGGTCAACACTCAAATCCATTATTCAAACAGGCGATAATTATGCACTAAATGGTGTGGAAAGATGCAATAGGCAGTCTGAGCAGGGAGGGAGGGAGGATAAAATGTGGAAAAACTTGCATAAATAGCTGCTTTTCCTGTATAATTTGGTTTCCATGAGAATGGTAAGTTTAAATACACCGTCACGGTTGCAGAAGTAGGCTATGCTTTGGAGGTGTAAATTAATTCTTTCTCTAAATTGTCTGAAGCAGTATAATAAAAAAGGGGGTTTTAAGCAATATGACCAAAAATAATTGGAGGAAACTTGCTAGAGCGAATCAAGATAACAGAGATGAGAACACTGATTAGATGTCAGTCAGGGCGTTAAAACTCTTCAGTCACCCATGTTGACTAGTTCAGTGTGAGACTGCAAAATAGAGATTAAGTGACAGAAGTGAAGAGTAATACATTTTATAAAGGTCTAAATGTAGAAGATGCAGGTATAACTGTAGATGAAAAACAGCCGATGCATTCCGATTTTTTTTCTACAATAATATAAAACACTTAATGAGGTCTTCAAATTAGTATTTTCATACATTTATGAAATGGAAATCAGAGCAGGGGTCGGATAAATTAAAAAAAATAAAAAATAAAATAAAGACTGAAGTTAAGAAATTTCTAAAAATAAATTCCAAGAAGTTTGTAAAAATGTTCCTAAGTGCAATACTAATATATATATATATATATATATATATATATATATATATATTTATATTTTTTTTTTTTTTTTTTTTTTTTATTTAAGTTATGTATATATATATATATATATATATATAAATTAAGAAAAAACTAATTAATAACAAAAAAACATAATTCAACTAAAATGAAAACAGAAAATATTAAATACAAAAAAAATATATATATATATATATATATATATATATATATATATATATATATATATATATATATATATATATATATATATATATATTAAATAAAAAAATAACTAACTAATTAAATAAATTAATTCTAAAGAAGGAAGTTTAGGAATTTTCCTTAGATAAATTCCAAGACGTTCATAAGAATGTCCCTAATGTTCCTTTTTATTTATTTATAATATTTTAAATAATGACAGGCTTTTGTAAGGAAAATAGCAAGTAAGAAGAATTTTATTCCTAAGAATGTTTTGTGAACCTGGCTCCAGGGATATACTATCTCTTATTATTATTATTATTATTATTATTATTATTATTATTATTATTATTTATGTGATTTGCTTTGGCTAAGCGCATAAATGATCAGAAAAATCAAAATAATGACTCTGGGATACATAACAGTTAATAAGTGATCACAGTGCACTGACTATCTGGTTTCCTGTGTTAGTTTGGTTTCTGTGAATCACCTCAGCATTCCATGTTGTGTTGTGCTTTATTTGTATTTTCTTTTTTTCACCAAAGCATTACAAATTAATCTTTTTCATGTGAAGACATATGTGACCAAGTAAACCTGCTATACAGTCATTATTTGCAAGATTAAAAGATGTTTCCTCTTTTGGTCAACCTGATACCCTCTGGGTAATGTGTTCTCAAAAACCAAGTCTGATTCGACTCTAGTATTTTTCGAGATTACTGGCTGATTTGTAGAATGGAATGAAAGAAACTCCCTTCATGTATAAAGGCATTTGTGTGTATTATGACCCGCAGGGACCTGATGTGAGACCTCAGAGATGTTTTGATTGGTTGAAGTTAACAAAGAGTATCTCATGTATTTCCGTGGGTGCTCTAGCCCCATAAATTAACAAGTTTTATCCAAGTGAAACATTAAAGAGTTAGATCAAGTAGCAATAGTGCATTAAGGTAACAATGTGTATCCACTTAAAAAAAAACAAAAAAAACAAAAAAAAAAACCGTTTCTTTTCTTTAGTTCCCCACAACGAAATTATTACAATTATTTCAGCCTTGCAGTTTTGTAACGTTTAATTTTTTTATTTGGGTAAATGATTATGTGTGTCTCTTCTCCTAAATCTGGGTGATATTGCTCTTTATTGAAAATCATTTTACCCTCTAGAGCCCATAACTGATGCTCCATCCCTCAAATTCACTACTCACTTGTCTCAAGCGCTCTGGTGTTTTCTGTATTTCACAATAGCTGTAGATCTACTTACTGGTTGATACACTACTGGGCACAGCTCAGCATGTAATACCATCAGCAGAATGCCTAACAGCGCGGCTCCCAGTGCCCACGCGCAGAGGCGCTTCTTGTCCTCCAAAAGGAACTTTCTGTCACGCAGTCTGTAAAGATTCCCCCCCTCGATCGGACCGAGTCTCTTTCCCGTGTGAGACAGCGGTACTCTTATCTCAGTCGTTTCCCCGTTGTGGTTGACAAGTCCATCACAGTTTCTGCCATCCACTTTGGTGTCCAAGTGCGCGAGGCGAGCGGTCATCTCCATAGCGCGCTCTTGTCTTCAGTCCATACAGACATCAGTCGCCTTGTTCTCCATCCTGTCCTTCCCCCTCTCCAACCAAAATTTCGGAAGGCATAGCGCGTTGAAATCAAGTAGAATTTCAAAGCACAGAGCAAAGACCGAAATGCGCGCTCCTACCTGTGAAACTTCCACTTCCACTGTTACGCGCCTCAACATTTGTCTTGGGTCTGTGGGTAGGAGCTCTGAAACTGTTCAATATGAAGTAGCGCTCTTACGTATGCTGTGCTCTTACGTACGTATTAACTATACAGTTAATTGTGTATAGGTACAGAACTCAAATTATGGTAGACTTTTTAATGGTTTTATGTATTTTCGGGGCACAAATCTGTTTCCGCGTGACTTTTTTTTTTTTTTTTTTTTACACAGACACACACATTTATATCGTATAGGCCTATTTAACAAGTTGCAATTTTTTGAGGTAAATTAAACATTTCAAAACACCAATTAAAATGAATGTATTTTTAAAGACTGAGACATTTTTAAAGTTCCTCTTAAGCCTTAAAAACGGGATCAGGCATACTTTGCTGGCAGGTGGACTTCAACCAGCTACTGCTTGTTTAACACTGACAGCTAATTTAAAGAATTTGATAACGAGATTCCTATAATAGACCATTTGGAAAATTAAACATCAAACTGTCACTTCCATAATGAACTCAAGAGGGACAGGAACTCAGAAACTAAACATTCATAGCCACGAGGTTTGTCTCTCTCTCCTCTTAGTTTACAATCCCCCTCCTTCAAACCCAGTGAACTGAAGCAGATTCTATTTCTATGCTGAAATCCTTGCTTGTCTTCCTCTAGGAATGACGTAATGACCTTGGGCCATGTGACGCAGTCGCCCCATGTGGATCCTTCCGCCAGGGCATCCTGTAGCAAAGTACCTACAACAACCGTGCCAATAAGTGTTTAGTCCAACTCATTCTATAGGAGCCTATGAAGAGTAATACATTGTTAGGAAGTTTCCACCATATATTTGGCCCGATTTCAGAGGTTAGAAAGTCTTAAAGGGGTCCTATGATCCGATTTTAAGTTTTCCTTCCTCTTTGGAGTGTTACAAGCTGTTTGTGAATAGATAAGATCCCTAAAGTTGCAAAGACTAAAGTCTCAAACCCAAAGAGATATTCTTTATAAAAGTTAATACTCGTCCATGCCCTCCTAAAACGCCTCCTTCAAACACGCCCCCACATGTCTACGTCACTGTGTGGGAAGATTTGCATAACGCTGCCCAAATCTTCACACAAAGAAAGAAGAATGAGATTTGTAAAAAATGACGCATTTCAGAAAGGCAGGGCATAGTAGAAACAATAATGTAAAGTATGTGGAAAATAAATAATGGTTTTTTTTTTTTTTTTTTGAGTTTATAGTGAATAATTTCATTTCATTAAATAAAATAAATAATGTTCTTTTTAGCAACATCATATGACCCCTTTAAGAAAGCTCACAGAGGTCCTATAACCATTGGACTTTACAGTAGGCCTACTCGAAGACTCAGCAAACGAATTCACGAAAAGATTATATCCAGAATCGGTTAAAATTCAGTAACATTTGTATATTTTACCATAATCAAATAATAAAAAAAACCTGTTACTGTTTTAGTAATAAAATATATATTTGTAACATCAGTTGGACATAGCTTTAAAACAGATCTCATTACTCTTTTGCTAAAGCAGAAGCAATATTTACAGTGACTGCGTAACAGCAAAACATTATTTAAAAGATTTCAGAGAAAGAAAGCACAAATAAATATGCATTTGAAAAATATGCACAAAACAACAGGCAAAAATTTGTAAACATAGTAAAGGTTACAAGTTTAACATACAAAACTGCACAAAATTAATTTATATAAAAATAACAATGATATACCAAAAGGTAAAAGTCCAGTGTTGAAGACTATTATACTATTACAAGTTATAATAGTTTCAATTAGTCAAAATTACATAAAAGCTAAATATAAAAAGGCAGATTATAAAATCATTTCATAGTCATCCTGGTAGACATGACAGCACTTGTGAGATGAGGACACTGTACACATTTTTACATGTGGTTTTCACAAAACAGTTACTTTCAGAAGAATATCTATTGTGTACAACCAAAATATCAAGATAATGAAATGTGGAAATATGGCTTATAATGAAATATGGCTTAAGGCAATGTATACTACCACCTAGTGGTATTGGAATAAATTACAGTACAATTATCCTTACCATTTAGCAAGGTTTATGGTAACATTGTGCACAGAATCTAGCATAATTAACTAAATAATGTTTTTGTTAATGCAGTCGTTCCTACATCTTGAGCAGATATGATTATTCTTAAAGGTGAATTCATATTAGTCAGGAACCTCACCAACACAGCACTCTTCACTTTCAGTATATGAGATGATTTATTTATTTATTTTTAATAGAAAAGGAAGCTTGGTGTTTTAGAGATAACTTCATAAACTATGACACCTGAACCTAACTGCTGGTAATATTTGGGAATGTGTTTCCATTGAGTATTTCACTGAATAATTACATTCACTCAAAATTTTCTATTGCAATAAATATCACTCAAGCATTCTATGAATAAAAAAAATACCAAAACATTTCAACACTCACTACAGAAGCTGCTGGAAAAGTTGTGATTTGACTAAAAAATGTTAAAATTAAACTTAAAAATTTAAAAAAGGCAGCAATCTAACTTTGGCAAAGTAAAAAAATAATTCCGGAACAGTTTGTCAAGTAATAACAGAGCCAGTGTTTTGTTTGACTATTTTTAGCACATAAAAACCTAAAGAAAAAATAAATAATGGCAGAATAGTTAAAATGAAAAGCTTAAAGCTGCAGTCCGTAAGTTTTGCCTCTTTGTCTTTGTGTTTTATAAACACATCATCTTTGTTGGATTACAATTCGCCATCCAAATGATCAATATAATCATTCTAGCTGCTGTGAGAAAAGGCTATAAATGATCCGCCACCTGCAGGATCCTCACATGCGATTATAGCTTACTAGCAGGGACTCCTTCTTTATGTTTACAGACGTGACGTAATGATGCAGCATTTCCTGCGAATTCCTACCAGCACCACTCAAATTACAAAACATTATTATAAGCTTACCGTTGTGAATCGGGCTAAAGTAAGGCTGCAGTTTTGAACACTGGCTGGTTATGTACTTGCTCAAATATTGATTTCGGATCATTTTTAACCAAAAAAAGTTATGGACTGCAGCTTTAAAGTTCATTAGATTATGCTTCAAATCAGTGAAAAGTTAAATAGTTGACATGCTTGACACTAGGCTATATTTCAAGTTTATGATACGCTATAAAGTTCCCTGCAGATTGGCAGATACGTCTTACATGGTTTCGAGCTCTTTACCCTTTCACTGTCCCCCAGGTTTGGAGGGCAGCGTGAGGCACTGTGGATTGGTGGGGAGGGGCTTTGGGTACGACGTAGTAAGCAAACAACGGAGAAGGTGCCGGTGCACATACAGTCGTGAAGAACATGCCTCTCTTCTTCTTGTACTGGGGCCACATTGGCGCAGGGTTATAAAAGTACTGCAGGCCAGTGATCTGTTAATGACAGAAAATATTTTACAATGTTAGTTTAATGACTTTTATATATAGAGGCAGAATTTTATTTATTTATTTATTTTTGCTTGAGTGTAGTTTTTTTTTACTTGAGTTTGCTGAAGTGAAATTTAGGAAATGAATAATGGTATTTACCCGAGCTGGAGGAAACTTGCGTGGCCCTTTAGTCTCCCTTGCTTTAGATCTTGTTGTATGAACTGTGTTCTTCACTGTACTCTGCTCCACTTTTTTCGTTTCATCCTCTTTCACCTCTTCTTCTGTATCACTTGAGACTGCTGAGCCACAGTCAGATGAGGTCGCTGAATGGTAGTCCGATGTATCCAGATTCACAGAATCCACTTGGCTAAAAGTATCTTCATGATTCAAGTCATTTTCCTCATCCTCCACTTTAGCAAACTGAGCTACTGTAAAATATCTGCCATTCTCCCCAGACCTGCGGGAACATATGAATGTGAACCACTACTTTAAGTGATAAGTTCTCACTTCACAGAAAATGTCAAGTATAAACATTCAGGAAAAAGCCAATAGGAACAGTCTTCTTTTAATTTATCAAATAAAAAGCCTTTCATAGAAATATTCTAGAACTTACCGCACACACACCTCCGACGGGTCGATCCATATTGTGATCTCACGAGGAAAACCCAATTCACTTGGCTTTAAGCCGCTCTCCATGCACGCTTGTGATAGTAATTCATCAAAGGGAATTCTGTCATTTATTCTGATGCATCTGAGTAGGGAATAAAAAATGGTCATATTGTGAATGGTTACTATGAACGTTTGTAGGTCTTTCAGATATTACCTCATGCAGAGTATGATAAACGGTAAGATCCGTAAGATTTTTTTTTTTTTTTTTAAGAAATGAATGTTTTAATCAGCAAGGATGCAAATATTTCTATTAAAAATGCTCTTTTTTTGAACTTTCTAATAAACAAAGAATCCTTAAAAAATTAATCACACTTTTCGTAAAAATATTAAGCAGCATAACTTTTTGATAATAAAAAGATGCATTTCTTGATTACCTAATTAGCAAATTAGAACGATTTCTGAAGGATCATGTGATGCTGAAGACTGGAGTACTGACTGTTGAAAATTCAGCTTTGTCATCATAGAAATACACTACATTTTAAAACTTTATTATTAATGTAATACAATTTTGCTATATTACTGTTTTTACTTTATTTTTTATTTTTTTAAAATGCAACCTTGATGCTAAATTAAAAAAAAAGTAGTGTTACTGAGAAAATACTGAGGAAAAAGTTATTTTGATATTATTTATTTAATTTTGCTTTGATCATTCCATTACACATCACAATTCAAAACAAAAGTTTTAATATATAACTTATAACTTTAATATATAACTTTTTTTTAAAAGTATAGTAAGTTTTACTCAATCAGTCAGTCTTCTTTTCTTCATTTACCTGTACGCCTGTCCTTTGCTAGGATTGTCTGGGTACCAGTGGTCTGTAAATTTTTCAAGAAGAAGCTCTTGTAATTTAGAAGCAAAACGTTTGGCTTTAATTTGATCCACACTTCCACGCTCCACTGCCAAACCTTTCAGAAAGTTCACACCAGCACTCACTTCCTTCTTCATTCTCACCACTGTGAAGAAAAACAATACTGAAATTCCTATTTGGGGCTTTACTACATTAACAAACCACAAAAGTTAGGACATCATTTCTCATTGACCTCCTTAAATCGAAAGTTTTAGCATTCTTATTTTGAATTCTTTACTCAGTGTAAACTTATATATGTATATATAATATATATATATATAGATATATAGATATATATATATATATGTATATATATATATATATATATATTTATATATATATATATATATATATATATATATATGTATGTATGTATATATATATATATATATATATCTATATATATATATATTATATATGTATGTATATATGTATGTATGTATAGGTATGTATGTATATATATATATATATATATATATATATATATATATATATATATATAATATATATATATATATTATTATGTATGTATGGATGTATGTATATATATATATATATATATATATATATATATATACATACATATATATATATATATACAGACTTAAAAAAAAGTGTTAGTCTAGGCTTCTTTTACATTCACATAAACAAATACAAAGCATATTAGTTTCCAGTCACCTTCCAAAAATATTGACACATATCAAATAAATAAATTCTCATGCTTAACCACAACCTGAAACACCAACACATTTGTAGGTAATCTCTATTGGCATCTCTGATAGAGGAACTTCCCTAAGCAGTTTTCTCTTTCCTCTGACACCTGTTAAAGCTGTGTCAGCTGTTACTCAGCTCAACCACATGTAAAGACTTGTTATACTGATACAATACAACGGTCATAATTTGCATTACAGGCAAATAAGATACAAAGGAGGGGAAAAAAGTCACTCTTTTTGCCAACAGCATATTGCTAAATAAGGTTTACAGTTGCAAATAAAACATTCATCCTTTGGACTCACAGTGGAGGTTGTATTATTAAATTAGTATTATCATAGTGCTATATTGCTAAACAAGATACATGACTTAGGCCACTCTTTAGTTTTTTTATGAATCGCAGGATTTTATATCCAAGACATTTAAAGCTGATATTCTTTAGCTGCCACATTACAACTAAAATGTGTAAATATTTTCACTTTTTTTTTTTTTTTTTAGTTAATAAAACCAAGATTAAGTTATGTTTAAATGAATAAATGTTTTGTGAATGTCTTGTGAATCATGGTAGCGTACTTATGACAATTCATAAATCTTTGTTAATTCCAAGAAAAAAAATCTGGTTAACCTATAAAATTTATATAACACTTATTAAACCAAAAAAAAGAAAATCTGCCATTCTAAACATGTGGCTGAGGTTGTTGCATTAGGCAACCTTTGAGCAGCACACTGTGAATCTACTCATGCTTTAGTCAGAGTGCTGATTTGAGTGACACAATAATAACTCATTCAAGAGTAAGTCTCTTTAACAATGCACAAAGGGCTCAAACAGAGCTGAGATTAAATCTATTTTCCACCTACATGTCAAACTTTTGGGTTACTTGTGACAGAATCTGCAAACTAAATAAAGCAGAATGTCCTAATGTCATGTGCATGGGTTCAGATGGAGTACAAACATCTGCTGACTCATGTATAAAGTGAGCAGGTCAACAGGTGCTGAAAGTTTTGTCTAGGCTATGACTAATTGGGTAAGTTAATGAAACATCACAAAAACGTAATACTGTATGATATATCTATATCTATATCTATATATATATCTATATATCTATATCTATCTATCTATCTATCTATCTATCTATCTATCTATCTATCTATCTATATATATATTAGGGCTGTCAAATGATTAATCACGATTAATCACATCCAAAATAAAAGTTTTGTTTACATAATATATGTATGTGTACAGGGTATATTTATTATGTATATATAAATACACACACATAAATTATATATTTAGAAAATATTTACATGTATATACATTTATATATTTATATTATTATATTTTATATTATACATAAATATATTTAATATATAAACATAACATATTTTTCTTAAATATATACATTCATGTGTTTGTATTTATATACACATAATAAACAGTACACACTCATATATTATGTAAACAAAACTTTTATTTTGGATGTGATTAATCGTGATTAATCATTTGACAGCCCTAATATATATATATATGACAATTTATTTTGAAGAGAGGTTGTATTTGAAGTATGAATGAATGTTTAAAGTTGATTAAAGTTTGGTAACCAGAGAGATCATTGACATATTCTATAAATGGACTCTGACTCTATTCTACATATGTCTCCATACGATGTATCACACGTTATAAACTCAGTGTAGAAAATTAGGCAGAAAGCAATTTTCCAGACAATATATATCTGTCTATCTATGATCCAAACCGCTTGTCGTTATCTTTACAATAATAAAAAATTCAAATCTTTTTTCTATTCCAGTCTAGTAAAACTGATAAGTACATTAGGAAGCTGTATAAAGCAGTAAAAAGCACATGCTACACACAATTCAGTCACGATTCAGTCACGTGCTACACGCGCACCACAAGCAATACTGAGGGTTTTCAAGCAAGCAGCTGGGAAAGAGCATCATCGGAAATTCCCAACAAGAAACCCCCAAACATATCTAGCCTACTGTATGTATGTAGCCTATATGTATTATAGATATATATTTACTAAATATAATACATACAGAGTGATGAAACCAATATGGTGTCTCCAAATTAATTTTTTTAGACTTTAAAAAATCTTAATATACACTGATATATTATAGATCAGTGTTAATATAACAGTAGAATAATGGTGCTGTCCAATTACAGTAACAAGTACGATCGTGATACTCGGAGTTTAATATTTTATATAAATCACATTTATGCTTTGATACTTTTACTACTTTCCTTAACTTCTAGAGAACAAACAAGAAATAAAAACTTAAAGCTGTTATTGTGTAGGCTATAATGGATAGTTCTTAAGGTAATTTCTTACCGATATAAGCTGAATCCAAAACGATTGGATATTTTTCGTTCTCTTCAGTTCTACTTCCTTAAAACGGTTATATCCAAATATTATACCTGAGTAAGCTTCTTTAATGTAGTACAGTGTTTCCACGTTTCTTCATTCGCGTTGGACTCGGTCGACCGACAAACACGTCATTTTACCGTCAGCGATTATCATATGACTCACTTCCTTGTCCATAAAGTATAGCTTACACCGTTTCTACTACAAGCAGTCGTGTCTGTTATTATGACGCTGATTCATTCAAAGCCCTAATATGATCAGAGCTAGGAAGTAAGTGTAAAATATAATGGTATTTGACTTGTTCGGTGTCGCGTCATAGCTGTGTGGGCGGAGTCGGCGTGGGGGATAACAGTCCTTTCCCCTCATCGGAAAAGCATGGTGTAGACTCAGAATGGCCTACATAAAATCATTTCTGCCGCTCGACAGAGCAACATACGTATAAAGACTGAGTCGTATTGGGTCGGACTGTATCTGTGACTGGACAAATGACATTTCCGATAGTTCAAATGGTCCGTTGTCGGGGCCCCCTCAAAATGCGGGGCCCCAGGCAATTGCCTGCCTTGCTTGCCCTATTGCAACGCTTTTGCAAAGTTCTGCAGCATTTATTAATCTTAGTTAACGTTAATGTCAACATTTACTAATGCATTATTAAAATCAAAAGTTGCGCTTGTTAACATAAGTTAATGCACTGTGAATTAACAAGAACTAACAATGAACAACTGTATTTTCATTAACTGACATGGACAAAGATTAATTAATAAATACTGTAATAAATGTATTGTTCATTGTTTGTTCATGTTAGTTAATAGGCCTACATTATCTAAGGGAACCTTATTGTAAAGTGTTACCATTGACTTGTTCGGCATTGGTGGGACCCCCCACAAAAACGTCTTAGCCGTTTATGCCGTGGGGGAAAACAAACCATTAAAATTAATGCGCACAGACCTTATTAGGCACTTGATCTTTACTTTTTGTGAAGATTTCGATTGATTTTTGCTAGGTGCAGTGCCAAAAAGTTGTTGTGTGGCGTTCTGTACCTCTAATAAGTACAAAAAAAAACCTAATCTGAAGATGTATATGACTGATAAACAGCAGCGGGTAGCACAGATAGCCTACACTACTTATCTATCTAAAAACTAACTATTTTTATAGCAATTATAGCCTATAACCACAGTTTTACTACAAATACCATGGTTAAACTATGGTTAGTGTAGCAAAAAGGACTGTGATCCCCACGCCGACTCGCCCACACAGCTATGACGTGACACCGAACAAGTCAAATATAACAAATAGCCTGATTAAAACATAGAAGTGAAAAAAAGAAAAAAACCTTACCAGCGATGCATCGAAACGCGAGAATTATTCTTCTAATTTGATTAGCCTACATTCAATGTAAATAAAGATTGATAATGATAGCGTAGGCTATTTCTGTTATCAAGGTTGCGCTGTTGAGGCTCACTCTGTTTGTCTCTCTTTGAGAGACTTCAAAACAAATGAGCGTAACAGCACACATAAAGAAACTCAGAAGAAACACACTGAGGTAGGCTAACAATTCAAAATGTTTAGTTCATTCATAACATGATATAGTTAAGTAACATAGGCCTACCATGACAACTTGTACTGTAACGTTAGGTGTTTTTAATGTTTTTTTGCATCGTCGTGAGAATATTTAGTAAAAACATTCAAAACACCTAACGTTACAGTGTGCAGTGCACGCATTAACGTTGCATGAAGTCTAATGTGCTCTTTCACTGCATGATTCAGTCTATTAAAATACATTCATAATTTAATAAATTAATTTCATAAATTCACAAATTCAAGACATGGGGGGCCATTTATATTATATATAGAAAATGTATATATTTATACCACTTCATATAGTTAATCAATTTCATATGAAGAGACCATTTTTTCTCCAAAATGACCATGATTACAAATGTTTTTTTACAAGTTCAATAAACTATAGGGGTGATATCAGGTAAAATGGGTCATTTAAGGTTTGGGGGTCCCAGCCCCTGTGGAATTTAGAACCAATGACTACAAAGGATTTCAAACTGTTGTCATAACTGTGCTTGACAAGTAACAGGTGATTTGATTGGTTTATGGTTGCTATGGTGGGCGGGGCAATAATTCTTATCAAGACTGCACCAGAAAGCTGCATTGTAAGTAGCCTGGCATACCAAATCTAACTAAACTATTACAAGGATGATAAATCTATAAAAAAACAAACATGCACATAAAAAAAACTATGCATAATATATGTCTTGATGGCATCAATCAGAAATAATGTTGTTAGTTTGGTATAGGAACATATTTTTTGAAAAAGTGATGTTTTTCTTGGCGGCCCAATTTACCTTAACCCACTGAGGTAATATGGGCCATATGGTTTCAGCTAAAATAGGCCATCATCTGTGTCACTCACAAACACACATACACACACACCATGACCCCCCCAACAGTAATAATGGTAGTAGATATTTTATTTACAGTGAGTATGGCAAACGAGAAGGAAGCGAGAGGAGAGGGGAGAGGGGGAAGGAAAGAGAGAGGAAGTGAGAGGAGGAGGAAGGATGAGAGAGGAGACAAGCAGAGGAGACAGGAAGTGAGAGAACAGGTGAGGAGAAAGGAATGCAGAGGAAATGAGAGGAGACAGAAAGAGAGAAAAGAGAGGAGGAGCAAGGACCAGAGAGGAAAGGATACAAAGATAAAACAGGGAGGGAAAAGTAAGGCCAAACAACTACAATCTGTGGAAAGAAGAGAGGGATGAAGGGGGCCTTAGATGAATACAGGGAGGGAGTGAAGAAAGGAATTACAGTAAGTGTGCACCTCTTATCACGAGCATGGGGTGTGCCGTGATCCACACTGCAAAGATGCATCAGTGAAAGGTGACTGGCAGTGAACATGTGTCAGGGGGGAAGCCCTACTTTCCAGAGTAGGCAGAAAGGGAGCTTGCTGCCACCCTCAAGACCTTGGCGCAGAGGGGTTTCCCTTCACAAAACGTGATGTCCAGCAAGTGGCCTTTGATTTTGCAGCCAAGAACAACATATCTGGTTTCTCCAAGACAGCAGGGAGGGCCGGATATTGCTGGTTTCAGAACTTTCTAAAGCGCTACCCAGAGCTTGGGATGCGCAAGCCAGAGGTCCTGTCTGGACTCAACAAAGAGGTGGTTAGCCAGTGGTTTAACCAGTATGAGAGCATTTTAATCGAGCTGGGTATTGAGGGCACACCATCACATATATGGAACTGTGACGAGTCTGGGCTTCAGGACCAGTTCAGTTCGACAAAGGTCTTTGGACAGGTTGGCCAGCCATGTGTGGAGGTGTGTGCCGGAGAGAAGGGGGAGACAACGACTTGTCTGGCAGCGTTCAATGCAGAAGGCACATACAGTCGAACAATGATTATTTTTAAGGGGAAGCGTGTTCGTTCTGAGTGGCTACAGGGATGCCCAGAAAACACCAGCGTAAGGTGTTCAGACAATGGCTGGATTCAGGGGCCACAGTATCCATGTCTATAACCTGGAGTTTATTAAGCTACTGAAGAGCAAGAATGTGCACATCATGTGCTACCCTGCCCACACAACCCATGCGCTGCAACCGGCGGACAAGGCCCACTTCAAGAGTCTAAAACACCACTGGGACCAGGAAGGGAGGAAGTGGACGAGGATGATGGCTGGGCAGAAGGTGTCAAGGATGGAGTTCTTTGCGTTGTTCAGCAGGGCTTGGGCAAAGGCTGCCACTATTGAAAATGCCCAGGCAGGGTTCCGGGGGACAGGGATGTTCCCTCTCAATAAAGATATTCTCCCTGAGACTGCTTTTGCCCCCAGTAAGACCACCGAAAGTGTGCTACCATCCATTCTACCAACCCCACCCACAAGGCCGCAGTCTCTCCCAACCCCACCCATAAGGCTGCAGTGTCTCTTACCCCCGCCCACAAGACCAGAGTCTCTCCCACCCCTGCCACTGGACCATGGTCACTCCTGCTGACCTTGACCCACCCTGCCCGCCAGCCATCAGCCCTGCTCTCTGGACATCAGCCCTCCCACCCGCCAGCCAGACCTCAGTCACCTGCCGATCCGCCAGCTAGACCTCAGTCCTCTGCTTCCCTGACACCCCTGCTACCTGTGGAACCACTGTACTTTTTCCCAGAAGATGAGAAGGTGGTGTTTTCAAGAGGTTGTGTTGGAGGATGTACCGGAAGAAGATAATGACCTCTTCAATCAGTTTCACACCACAGAAAGAAACCCACTCCCAGGATGAGGGACCTTCCACCTCCACAGTAAGTGATATTTTATACTACTTTCAAACTTAGGCTACATGACATGTTACACATGCATGCTCACGCAAACATACGCATGCACATTCATGCACGCACACACACACACACACACACACACACACACACACACACACACACACACACACACACACACACACACACACACACACACACACACACACAAACACAATTTAGTCCCTAATCATATAAAATGTACAGCAAATAATTATTCTATTTCTTACAATAACATAGGCTCTTTTTGTTATTTTCTTTCTGTTCAGTCTGTGAGATTGGTCACATTCACTGACTTGATCTCAGTGCCGCAAAGGGAGAGGGCCATCAGAAAGAGAGTGAAGCCACCATCATATAACCTCACAAGTGAGCAACGCATTGAATATATTAAAACAAAAAAGTAATCCGGCAAGCAACCAGCCAAGCAAGCCAGCAAGTACCCGGCCAGCAAGCAACCAAAAGGGGAAAAAAAGCAGGGCAAAAGAAGCAAATCACCTTGCAAAGCCTGCAACACCCACTATGGTGACCCAAATGACCCTAAGGCTACTGAGGAATGGGTAAAATGTAATCCATGTTCTGCCTGGTTTCATGAGAGCTGTGGTGTGAGAGAATGGTATCTGTGATGACGATGGTTTCATTTGCAAAGACTGTGTTTGAAAAATGTTTTCATCACACACAACACAAATCAGTTATCAATTTTGAATGTGAATTTTTGTAATTTGCACATTTCGTTCTAAATGTATTGTTTCACACACACACACACACACACACACACACACACACACACACACACACACATCACATAAAAACACACACACACACACACACACACACACCACTGACATCAGTTCACTGATCTATGTTGTTCCAAAATTTACTTTTTTAATTGCACATTTGAATATGTGGGTTTACACCCAAAATGTATTTTTTTTTTTTTAATGGTACATATGAATATGTTTGTTTAATGCAGTTTAAATGTTATGTGGCTGTATAAGCAGTTCTGTTTTAAAATTAAAATTGATGATAAATTACTATTTCCCTTTACAGTTTGACTGGCCCATCTGATGTTTCAAGAACTGTAGGGCCTAAATAATTATATTTTATTACATAATTTCAACACAAAATTATCAAAAACAGTCATTATTAATCATACATACACGTGGAATAGGCATATATGGTATTATTGTCCCAAACGATTTACCAAAAAGTGGCCCAATTTAGCTGATATCACCCCTAAGTTAATTAAGAGACTTACGGTTTAGACACCATATTGCCTATTTTTGCATTATTTCGACAACAAAATTAAATCAAATCAAAGCCACAGCGCTGCTTTGCCTCTCTGAGCAACATGATGGTGTTTCGTTTCTGAATGAATCAAACGTTTAAATGATTCAGTTCAAGCACAATGACTCACTTATTAACAGTGACTTGCTGCCATACTGGTGGTTTAAATTTCACATTTAAAGTACCTTTATTTAAATAATTTCAAAAATCAGTATTCAACGTTTTATGTTTAATATATCAAACCATTATTTATGCATTTGTAAAAATAGACCTTTGTAAAGGTAAATAAAAATATGCATATATTAGAAGGTTCTCATCTTTTAATCTTACCTGGGGCCCCCACTTTATCTTGGTTTGCCTCTGTGTAGAAGTATTGTTCATTTTTAGTTCATGTTAACTAAAGTAGTTAACTAATGTTAACTAATGAACCTTATTGTAAAGTGTTACCAGCCTAATCCACTTGGCCAGAATATTTATTCAGGCTACACAAGGAATTTAAGGAGATGTTGTAAGAACACGTTATGTTTGCTACGTCTGTAGATTAGTTTAATAATAAAAGGTTATTTACAATACTGTTGTGAATTATATATACAGTAGCCTAAACTGTATATAGCCTACGCATAAAAGTAAATAATATAGTGCATGTATGTATGTAGGCTATATTATGTTTCATTATTTTTTGACTAACTCAAAAAATAAAATAAATAAACATACCAATCGTCAAAAACATAGAAATCACAATATCTAATAATATATGATTATAAATTAATAAGTTATAATGCAATTGATAATTATTGCTACTCAATAATGAAACCATTAGTTGATTAAACATTTGAGAAAGTCTTGTGAAGGTATTTAAGGTAAGAGTCTGTGCACTGACACTGAATCATTTAACGGCACTATAAAGCAAAGTAGTGGCGGTTAAGAATAGAATTACACTAGCCTATAAAGTGAACTTCTTCTGTTGTGCAGCAGATGGCAGAATTGATTCCTCCTCTTTTCTTTTTTCTCATTTATGCTGCTTTTCTGTTGCTTTCTGGGTAAGGATCTGATGTAAGAGCATGTCAATCAACCTGCGTTAGCTCAGCTTGCTCATATTGAAAAAGGTAAATGTCCTGATGATATGAATTCTAGAGAATGGCCTAGAAAACAGCATGAGTCTTTCCTTGCATTGTCTTTTCCTACATTCTTGGCTCCAGATTCCATGTCAGTGGGTAATTCCGGTTCTCAGATGGTAGACTGATAGGATTTTTCCTGGATGCCTTTGAACAACCAATTAATTTGGTCAAAGAGCCATGGGTGATTTGGCATCCCTCCTGAATTAAGAGTGTGATGCATTCCTTTGACCTGGCACCTCAGCCCTTGTGAGGTTGGCATTACGTGAATCATAATGAAAGAAACCTGTTCACTTGATTCATTTGCATCTGATTCGTTTTTCTTCAGTATGGAAAAATGTCTTGAATGTGAGATTTTGGCCATCCGTAGGCTGGTTTCCCCAGAGTCTAAACACTGTGGCTCAATTAAAACATTTTGATTGTTTGAGCATCTCAACCAGCCCAGCAACAGTGGCTCGACCAGTGGGATGAGTTTGGGGCAGGGCTGCAGCATGACTGACCAATGGGAGACACAAGGAGTGTTCGGTCATAATTTTAGCAGTTTTAGCAAATAATATTTTTGTTTGGTCAGAATTTGTGCCAGTTTGGCAACATACCACATAAATTATACAATTCACTTTTAATTTCTGAAAGTAGCCTACATTTTTTAAATATATAAATATTATTATTATTATTATTATTATTATTATTATTATTATTATTATTATTATTATTATCTTTCTCCTGATCTCCCAGCTGCCCACAGGTCCTTGGCTTATTATCCACAACAATAACAGAGGTTGAAAAGTATAGCTTGAGGGTTTTTTCTTTAACTTATTGCTACCGAGGCAAAAGAGCTCGTATCACCTCATATTAGAAACCACAGGTGCTTCATAGCCATGGGAAATGATCAAGAGGAAGTTATGGATGAGGGCTTGTACACATGGCTATTTTTGGTTGCCCCGGCTGAGCTCTGGGACAATATAAGATTTCTCTGCTGGCACATCATATCTGAAGGCAGTGTATAATTATAATTTTAATTTAAATATATATGCAAATAAATAATTTAGACTAAAATTGTAAATAATTATTTGCATTTTAAATCATATAATATATTTTTATATGTAGCATTTTAATAATATTTATTTGATTATGTACATTTTTGTTTCTTAAAAATAACCACTTTGTATCCATTTTGTATTACTGAAATGCACAAATGCTATCTGCTAGTTGCTTCGCCTTTAAAAATGTATCGATTTCCCAGGCTCCCAGCAAGCTTAATGCAATCAATAGCGATGGCCTTTCAAGATCAGCACCAGTATAAGCATACCATCCTCTCATGCACAGTTACCTCTACACAGCCACACACACACACACACTCCCTCCGTATCCGCCTCACACCCCCAGGTAATGACTGTCCTTGGGCAAAAGAACAGTTTGTCTGCATTAGGAGTGAAGTGTTCCTAATGGGATTGTTCTCCCACTCTGGTTATGATGTTATGTATAAAGGGCCAGTTTGGTTCTATAATGAAGGTGAAAGAGATTGCAGCACACTTCTCTTTGACCTCTGTTATCTACCGTGTCTTTTCTCTTTCTTCCATCCCACTCAGACCAATTCTGAAGAAGATCGATAGTTGTTTATGTTTGCAGTGCGCTCAAAGATCTGCCTCGTTGGTTGTGTGGAGATAATGTGTGGTGTGATCTGTCCTTGTTACTCTGGTTGAGGGCAGTCAAAGAGGTAAGACTGTGATTTTTTTTTGATTTTTTTTGGATGGTTGATGTATTTAATAAAATGTATGTATATGTTTGTTTTTATTTTGTTTGTTTTATTTTAGTAAGTACTGTATAATATTAATGAGCTACATGTGCTTAAATGCAAATATTTAGTGAAACTGCTTGTAATATTTATACATTGTTATTTTTAGGGTACAGGTAGTGGTGAGAAAAAAATGTCACAGGTGAGTTCCAGTGGTGATAGGATTAAACAACAGAACAGCACAATATTAAAATTAGCTAATACAACACTATTAATAAATGTTATTTGCTTGCAGTCCACTGATAAGTCCACCATATAAATGGCTATATATATATATATTGGTATTAACAGAAACTTTTCTAGTTCCCAGCATGCTTTGCATGGGTATGTTTCTGAATTCCATAACAAGAGTGAATGTTGAAATTGTGTTTTTATATAGGGTGAAATTTTTGTTTACTTTTGGGTTTATAATATTGGAGTTTAGAATTAATTATGTTGTGTTGGAGTTTTGAGGGTTAAAATAGGCTATTATGCAAATGATAGGAGAGTTAGCAGAACATACACTGCATACAGTAAAAATTATTTGGAGATTTGCATTATTGTCTGACAGGCAAGATATTCAAGTGAGTTGCTTTGATATAATTTAGGGATTTACTCAGTCAGGTTTTCTGTAGCTACACCGGACATTTCAGTTGAGTTTACTTGGTAAATTTATGTTAAGAAAACTCATTTTCATTTTGTTTCCATCTTTCCAACCAAGTCGCAAATGATCTGCAGAAAGTGCAACTTGTTTTCTTTGCCCATCTGCACTGGATTAAATAGTATTTATGTTCAGCATCAGTGCTGTCTTGAGCCCAAAACACTGCATCAAAACAAAGTTCAACAAACGTGAAAAACCTGCACGTTCTATTCAGTCTGTGTTGGAACGCAAGAAATTGTCCCATTTGAACCACAATTATTACAAACGTGAATGAATAGGGATTTCTGAAATCTGAAGGGAGACTTTTGAATAGACCTTTCTGCACAAAACAAAAGTAAGGAAGGACTAAACATATATAAATAGAGGATCGGGGGCAGATTTTCACACTTTTTATTCCACTAAATATTTCTCAAGGCAGGCTTATTTTTAAAACAAAATTTCTTTATTGGCTCATACTATAACTAAAATCTTGAAGCTATTGAATGTTACTGAATTCCAGAGAAGAAGAAGAAGAAGAAGAAGAGGAGGAAGAAGAAGAAGAAGAAGAAGAAGAAGAAGAAAGACCCAGAGGTGGTCGTGTTGCCACATAAGGGGTAATTTGTGATTATTTGTAAAAATGTGACAACCTGCCCTGATCTGACTAAATGTATGAAAAAAATACCCTTTCATTATAAAGTTGTCTAAACATGCTTGTCTAAATGTATGCCATTGTATTCATTTGTTTACCCAATAACTAATATACGCAGAAATGTTTGATTATATTGAAATGTCTTTTTGATGAGTCATCTGTCAGGATATCACTTCGACTGTCCTGCACCTCACTGCTCTGCATATCAATGTTCACTTTCCCTTTCTTGCCCCTCAGACTCAATGTGTTTCTCCTGCAGGAGGTTCTCAGGCAGGGAGAGGCCAGGATGGGGTTGCAGACCAGGGAGAGAGTTTCAAGTTCAAGTGCAAGATTACATGCTCCTTACCAAGAAGAAGAGCTGAGAAAAAAGTATGGTAACTAAGCCGAGAGGTGTCATCTGTTTGCTGCTGTAACCTTGATTTCAAATGAGAGAAAAAGTGAACAAGAGCAAAATCCACCCCTCTGCTTTCTTTTCACTGCCACTCTCCTCCTCTCTCCCACTAAGATATTCTGTCTGAAGCCCCCCCCCCCTTCTCTCTCTCTCGATCTGTCCTGTATCCTTCACTCTCTCCTACACATGCACATACTATTAAACACCACTTTTCTTCGTCTCTCATCAGGTCGTCTTTTAGCGCACTGCTTTAAGAGCCTCTAGTATTTCAGTCTTTCCTGAGGGGTGGAGAAACTGGCTCAATGCGGCTCTCTCTCTCTCAGCTGTGTATCACACACTGGGATAGCCTGTTTCTCATTGAGAGGCCCTTTTTTACTTGTAACACACAAGTCTCACTCTCTTTACGGTGCAGGTTTCCCTCCCCCTCCCCTTCTTCTCTACACTTATCCGTAAAGAAAGGAAGGAAGCGGAAGAGAGAGGTGTCTGTGAGGAGGAATGATGAAAAGGCACAGAAAGAGAGAGAGAGAGAGAGAGAGAGGGAGAGAAGGAAGGAGGGGGTAAAAGAAGAGAGCAGGACTGAGGAGAGTGGACTGGCAGAAACGTGAAATACGAGAGGGAGAAGAGTAAAGTAGGAGAGGAACCCGTGAGAAGAGAAACGAGGGATGGCTGACCATGGGCAAAATCGTGGGAAGAGAAGCCACCGTTTTATTCCAACACTTGCTGGTATTTCGCTTTTCACTTTGCTTTTATTTTGGTAATTTCTTGTCCGCATTTTTCATCTTTCTTATTGCATTTTTATATTTTTCTTTATGCTAATATATTCTAATATTTTTTCCTGGGTGATTTATTAGTGTGTAACTGTGCGTTCTGCTTCTTAATGTGCAAAAGTAACCATGTGTTTGGAGACTTGAAGCACTTTCCTTCCTCTTCCATCACATTTTCCTTCCTGCAGCAGTCACGTTTTATTTTCTTGTTTGACACATTAGCTTTGGTTATGTATTTTTTTTAAGACACTTTATTGTTTACACAGTAGACTTATATTCATGACTCCTCCAAAAGGCTAAAAGGGGGCCCGCAAGTCAAGATGATCGCATAAAAGGTTTAATACTTACCGTTTGCATCAGTTAAATTAGTTCTGCACTGATGCACTTGTAGAGAGTGTGATCTTTATGCAAAGTCTGTCCTGGCCTTTTCAGTTTGTGGCACTTTTGTTTCACTTGAATCGGTTTAAAATGTAGCGTAGTCCCTTTATTGGGGTGCCCCCTCTTCTCTCTCCGTACCACGCTCCTCCCATCACCCCTCATCCCCGCTGTCTGTCTTCCTCCGTCTGTGCCATTGCGAAAAGGTTTACAGCTGTAATGCTTGTGTTTATCAAACCAGTGAATGCAAATGTCAGCATCAGTGAACAGTCCCCCCCAAGAGAAGAAAGTAATATTTATTCCCCTCTTATGATTTGATAACGACATGCTATTCCATCCTCTGTCTCTCAGCTTGCATATGTGTTTCCTTCAGGGTTTTATATCTCACATCTGTCTGCATACCTGTCTCCACGGTGATTATCCTCTACTGCCCTTCACCTCATGATTCCTGCTAACCTGCCGAGATATAAAAGCATAATGCCAGTCTAGTGGTTAAAAAACAGCCCTGAAATGATGTTTGCTTCCAGCAAGAGCTTTTGCGTTTAGATACTGTGATTTTTAGTTCCCTGTCCAGTTTATTTCTTGCTTTTGTTTTCTTAAAAATGGTGTGTTTTTTGTAAGCACTATAAATTTTTCGTGAACTTTTTACATTATATAATTTAATTGCAAATGTGCATTCCTTTTACTGCCTAAAAGATTTAAATCACAGATGACATTTCGGTTTTGTGTTGAAGGAACATTGGATAGTAAATAACAGGAAAGATGCTTGAACATCTTCTATCTAAACCTCAACCCATGCTGTATATTCCATTTACAAAATGTGAGGATGTAACACAAACATTCTGAGCAAACAGTTGAGTCTAATGCATTGCTTCTCAACCAGGGGGCCGGGGCCCACTAGGAGGCCTCAGCAAACTTCCAAGGGCCACTCAAGATAACTTAAAATGATTCAAAATAAGATGATACAGATAAAAGATCAAGATATTTATCATTCTTTATTTCTTTTAAGAACCAGGATTGCATTGGTCTTGGAAAACCTGAGTATATGAGGAAGCCTAATTTGTGATTCCTAGACCTGGAACAATGTCAGTTAATAAAATCTAATATCACCATTCGCCTTTTTATAAGGAATATACATTTTTCTAGTTATGACAAGCTTTAAAATATTTTATCGGTTATAAATTTGTGAGCAAAAATATTTGGGAAAATCCTTAGACTTAATTATATCCAGCAAATCATGAACAACTGGAAAACAACTAATGTCTAATGTCTGTCAGTTATATACATAATGGGGGTTAGCTAGGCACCAGAAAGGGGAAAAATCTGGTTTTGGGGGTATTTGGTGGTCTGTCTATATTGTCATACAGAACATAGAAACTAGTTATATTTGACCATCCCTGATTCACTTGTGCTTTTGGAGTCTGTGATAATCAAACCCCAAAAGAATGGATGCATAAGTTGCATTAATTTTTGTATGCTATAACCATCGACTATCTATACTGTATCAAGCATTCATTAAGCAAAGTTATTATGAGGAATCCGCACTGGTTTACATACTTAATATGCTTTTTCTTTGAATAACAATATACTCTGGCATATTTTATTTCTTTATTATTTTTTGTGTTTCACAATATCTGTTCCATATTTGTGTAGCTCATTTTCCTTGAATTTTGACTCTCAACTGAAATGTCAATGATTATTGGCTCACAAGTGCATTTATACAGTACCACATCAGTTTCAGTATAACCAATGAATCACCTTGAGCCTCAAGTCTTGAATATACCAGCAGTACAAGCAGGCCATTGACTCCATATGTTCAAGTGTCTCAGATTGCTTGAGCCCACCCTCACTGAAGTGCTCAGGAAATCAATAAGTTTGACATCAGCACTGCCTCCTCTCTTACAATTTCTCACTGAGGAATAGAATGTGGAAAATTCGTTTTGCTGTGAATCCAAAAAAACTCACATAGTGGACCTCCACTGCTACTGTTGGACGTTCACTGCTACTTCATTTAACTTCAGGTTATTATTAGGCTTATTTTTAATTCTATAGTAAAACGGTTCAACATTTGTGCAATCAAAGTAACAAAGATTTATTCATTACTGATATATTGTCATATGGAGGTACTGTGGATGGCATTTGCTATTGTGAAAAAAACTATATTCCTGTGGGCTCTGTATAAAGCATTTCTGTATATAATGGAACATATACACCAATTTGCCTTGTTCTTCTAGTATCAAATGTGTCTGTGAATGTGTCTAATTGGCCTAAATTGTAGTGGTTACTGTATATTTTTAGGTATCCTTACTAGTGACTCAGGTCTAAATAGCTCTTTCATCAAATCTCAGCCCACTTCACCATCCAAATTAGGTTGAATTAAGACATTTTTTTCTCAACAACAGGTGGATATGTGTTACATTCAATAGGGCAAAAATATATCTTAAGATTTTTTATTACATTTCTGAAAAATGATCCTGTCTAAAGTTCAGTTGTATCAAAGAGCGTCTGGTAAGAAAACATTTCTGTCTTCTTTAAACAGCTTATATTCTGTAGAAAAAAATAACTGCTCTCACTGAGTGTTCAATTAATTTGATTCCTAAGATTCTGACCATAATGGCAAATCCTAATTCAATATATATTTTTTTTCAGTTAATGTCTAAGTCAAATATAACCCTAAAAATTTATAACCCTAATAACCCTAAACCCATATGGATAAATCACTAAAAAATAAAAATAGTCATCATTGTCTCATCCTCATGCCGTTCAGTTTTGTTTATCTGAACTAAAAGTAAAAATAAAACTATTAAAATTATTTTTGGTAATGAAAATAAATCTGAAACTAAACAAAACCCAGATAAAAATTCTAGAAGGTGAACTACAGTTAAAATGGAAACTTCAAAATGTTATAAATACTATAATATTGTAGAAATAATACTAAAGTAACACAGATGTAATTCCAAACCTGTTTGACTTTCTTTTCTGAAGATCTTTTCAGCTACTTTTGGCCACACATTGTAAGTCAAGGGGGTCCAAAACAAAACAATATTGGATCACACACTGACTTCTCTTTTGTGGCCAAAAATTCACTGACGTCTTTCAAAATATCTTATTTTGTCATACAAGTTGGAAAGACATGAGGGGCAGTAGATGATGACAGAATTTTTGCAGAACTATCCCTTTAAGGATAATATGTATTTATTTGAATTGAAAGGCCGTATTTCCTGTGGAGCTATACTGGAGGTGATATTTTTCAGGTGATATTCTGCACCTGCACAGTCAAATGCGCTGACAGTATGGGGCTAATTAATAGTTACCTGCCTTCTGTAATACTGTGTGTTTACCGGAGTGCTGACTTTCGAATTGCTGGAGAAGAAATGGTACCACTGGCTATTGTGTGTGCATTATACACGTTTACACAGTGAAGGTGACACAGAAGTGTTAGTATGCGTGGCCAAGTGAAAATGATATATTGTGTCAAGACTGTATAGTCACACCTGAGGTTTGCTAGTGTGTGTACAGTGTTCATGTGTGGGTGTGGGTGTGCATACAGTGGTCGCGTGGGGGTTAATATCTGCAGTACAGAGGAATGTGTTTCGGGTCAGCAATGAGAATTCCTCAGTTCTGCATTAATAGGTCACAGCGCTGCTGCTTGCCTCAGCAAACTCCTTTACTGGCGATATTCTCTCTCATTTTCTCACCTTCTCCGCTTCCCTTCTTTTCCTTTAGCTAGGTCGCATTTTCATTTTTCAACCTTCACTTTTCCCACGTGGAATTGTTATGCATCCACTCATTCTTTCTTTGTTTCCCCCCACTGCTGCTAAGACGACTGAGATGTAGGGGGTTGGGTGAAAAGTGGGAAAGGCTATATGTGTGTGTTTCTGTTATATAAATGTAGCCATGTGCACCGTTCACTTTTTGCTGCTTGGTGCTCATGTTTGTGTATGGTTAATGTCAACGATCTCTCTTATAACCAGATGCCGCCCATTTCAGTCTCCTCTGATGAAGTAAAGAGGGAGTATCTACCGTTCAAACGTTTAGGGTAAATAAGATTTGTTTTTTAAAAGGAAATTAATACTTTTATTCAGCAAGAGTATATAAATTGATCAAAAGTGACAGTAAAGAGATATAATGGTACAAAAGATTTAAACTAATTCAAATAAATGCTGTTCTTTTGAACTTTCTATTCATCAAAGAATCAAGAAAAAATGTATCATGGTCTACTGTAAAAAAAATAAATAAAATGATATGATCAATAAGTCATGGTAACATATGCTTTATGTTAGCTAAAAATAAACGAAAACCATTAACAAATATTTTTCAGTAATTTAAATAAAAATAAATGTTGAATATTAGATTAAAAAAAATCTTTAAAAAATGTATATGTGATTCAACTAAATTTCAGTCAGTTTATAATTTAAGTTGACTTGTATAGCCAGTTTGATTATGGGCAGCAGTTGAACATAAGTTTATATGTTGAAGTAGATATTATATCTATCTATCTATCTATCTATCTATCTATCTATCTATCTATCTATCTATCTATCTATCTATCTATCTATCTATCTATCTATCTATCTATCTATCTATCTATAAAGCAGCATATCTGTTCTCAGTTTTGATGATGATTATCTGTTGTTTGTTGTTGATAATATTAGGTTTTGTTTATTGTGAAGTGAATCTGATTTTTTGAGTGATCACGTGACCCTGAAGAGTGGAGTAATGGCTGCTGGAACTTTTTATATTGTAATAATATTTCACAATATCACTGTTTTTACTGTGTTTCTGTACAAAGATATTACACATTGCTGTCAAAAACATTATAAAATTTTATGTATTCCAAACTGTCAATTGTAGTATGCTGCATCTGCTCACCCAGAAGTGTCTAGCACCCAAAAATGAAAGGTTTACGCACACATCATTCATGCTGTATAAAATGCAATATAGGGAAACGTAACCCAGGCAGAAACGACATATACCACGCACAAAATGTGCACTCACAACTCACACACAGGTATCCACATTGTACCTTTGTTCCAGTGTGCTCAGTGCTCTTTTATTTGTGTTGAATCCCTGTCTTTTTTGTGGAGATACCTTTCTCTTTCTTGGCTTTCTCTCTCCCATCTGTATTTGCACTTTGTTCATGTCTGCATCCCTATCTCCTGCCTGTCTCTGCTATCTTATCCTCTGATCCTACACTGTCCAGGTTGTGTGTGTGTGTGTGTGTGTGTGTGTGTGTGTGTGTGTGTGTGTGTGTGTGTGTGTGTGTGTGTGTGTGTGGTCCCAGAAAATTGTATATTTGTGTCACACTCTGTCCCCAAAGCTCGATATGGGTCTTTAAGCCCATCTGGGAACCTGGGAAAAGAGAGGCATAGTCTCAAAGGATACTAAGGATATTTTAGTCCATTTCCCAATTCAAAATAAAAAATAAAATAAACAAATTAGGAACTAGGTTTATTCTCTCATCTGAATTAATAATTAATGGTTATTTATAGATTTGGCATATCAACTACATTGTTACTCTTGCATCTATTGTTGTAATATCAAAACCTAGGACTCAAGCTTTGAGCTTCATTACATCAAAAGACAATCTTAAAAGATGCCTTAATGATTTTCAGATTCATTAAACTGTGGAGATTTATGCTGTTTCCTTCTTGGTTTTTAGGCGGAGATGTTTTGGACTAGATGTCTAAGCTGTAAGATTAAAGTTCTTCAAGTTTTATTAGACTTTCACTTGTCAAATCAAACTGTAATGGTTTGTTTCTTTTGTCTTTTGTCTTTTGACATTAAACATTAAACAATGACTTTTTTATTTTAATATATTTTAAAAAGTAATTAATTTCTGTGTTGGCAAAATTTCAGCAGTCATTATTCCAGTCTTAAGTAGGTTATTAGGTCTAAGTAAGATTTTTTTTGAATGCAAACTTTTGTACAGGTTGTATACTCTCTCTGTCTCTCTCTCTCTCTCTCTCTCTCTCTCTCTCTCTCTCTCTCTCTCTCTCTCTCTCTCTCTCTCTCTCTCTCTCTCTCTCTCTCTCTATATATATATATATATATATTTCATTATTTTACTTTTTCAGTAGTCATATTTTTGTGCCTTTAACATATTAACATACTGAGAATTAACCATGTTAACATATTGAGTATTAAACGCTTTTAAAGTAGTTTAGCTGATAATTAAAAATATAGGCTTTGTTGAAGCTTTCAGCCCAGTATCTCTCAGTGTAGAACCACACACAAAGACAGCAGACTCTTCAAAACAGCATTGAACACCCAGAGGCTTCATAAGAAAATTTTTTTTGGGGATTCTTAAGGCCTTTGAGGAACAGTCATGGTGGCGTTAGATTGCATTTGCCTTTTTATGGAGGAATGAATGAGGAAAACGACTTGATTGTTTAAAAAGCAGCTGTGGCTTTTGGGTGCATGCAGTTTAGAGGAACCAGACTGTAAGATGAAAGCCGTAACCATGGTTCCCTTCTCGGGACGTTTGCTTAGAGCAAAGAAAGGTCAGGAAACGGATCAAGTGCAAACACTTGTGCATTGTTCAAGCACAAGGTGAAGTTTAATGGCGAATTGAAAACATGGTAGAGTAAGAATAAGATCAGTAGTTACAAGTAAACATTTTGAGATATAGTATGATGTGTTCAGTTCTACTGTTATGTTTGGTCACAGTGAGAGCGTGTTTGACTCTTAAATTATTGTTGATAGTACTTCAGCAGTAGTATTTCCTAATTAATATGATGAAACCTTCTCAAATGCTCTCACTTTGTGTGCATTAATGACTTGAATACTGGAAAAAGAATCACTTAGTGAACTCTGAGTATGTTGGCTTCACACCATGCTGTAATTTTCAGCCTGGCCTGATTTTCTACCAGTGGATTTGAATTCTTATGCAAAGTTAACCAGTAAAAAGCTGACACAATAGATATTTATCAACAGAGAACAGAGGCAGGTAGATAGAACAAGGGAAATAGTTAGACAATAAAGGAGTCACAGATTATCTGGAATGCGTGAATGATCATACAGCATCATCCTTTGGTGAAGGGGGTGATTTGTACTCAGCTGTGCCCGTCTGCCCTCTCAGACAATGTACAAGGTCACAGCCAGAAGGTCAGATGTCAAAGCTGGGGAAATGTGACACTTCCCTTCCCCCTAGCTCTTGTCCGACAACCTCCTGTGTTTTGTCTGGTTGGCTGATATGTGTCTGTATTTAACACCCTGTGGGATGCCCATTATCATGTGCTGTTAACACACAGTCAAGCTCTTCATCCTGTCTGAAAAAAAAAAAAAAAATACAGATGCTTCCAAAATATCACATAAAACTTACTTTATTTGGGGGGAAATTATAATATTTTTTATAATAAAATATATTTTATAAATATTGTTATAAATATTTATTCTGTTATATTAAAGTATATTTTAATGCTATGTCTTATATATTTAAATAATTGCTATAATTATATATATATATAACTATAATAAAGTAATTGTTCATGAAGGATGGATGATTAAAGTTGATTTAAGTGACAATAAATACATTTATAATGTTACAAAAGATTTCTATTTCAAATAAATGCTGTTCTTTAAACTTTCTATATATATATATATATATATATATATATATTAAGCAGCACAACTGTTTTCAACATTGAATAATATTGAGCAATTCAACATATTAGAATGATTTCTGAAGGATCATGTGAAGGCAGATAAGTAATGATTACTAAAGATTAATAGCTTCTGAAAATTCAGCTTTGCCATCACATTAATTACATTTTAAAATATATTTAACATTTTCATTATTTTAATAATTTTTTTAACTATTACTGTTTAGTGTATTTTTGATTAAATAGCTGCAGCCTTGGTGAGCATTTTTTTTTGAAAACATTAAAAAATCCAAACAACCCCAAACTTTTAACGAGTATGTAAAATAAATTTATATGACAAAATGCAATGTATTATTTAATTTATGTATGCATAATTTTTCCTGAAGGCTTCCTTGAAGGTTTTAGCAGATTTAGCAAACTTCTGCTTACAAATTTGTCCCCAAAGTATAGCTAAGTAAACACACACACACACGCACACACACACACACACACACACATTCACATAAATTAGGTTCTGACTCACCCCTTTACCAGAAAGTCAATAACAGCACAGGAATGATTAATCAGTGGCTCCATTGTCCAATTCCACCAATTCCCCCTCCTCGCTTGCACACTCTGGGCCCCTCTTATGGCATAGTATTGATCTGAATGCATTTGCCTTCCATTTATCCACTGAATACAAAGAACTGTGAACTCACCCGGTACTGTGCCCAAATCCATCTAGGGAGGGATCACTTGCTTGCCATAGACATGCACAAATAGGTTTAGGGTAAGCGTTAGTCAATGGAAATGTACTCCATAACAGCTTTAGCCTGTTTTTCTTTTTTCTGCTTTTTTTCCACTGAATTAATTGACAACATCTCACATACTGTTGGTCATGTGTTATGAGGTCACATTATTTGGCAGTGTGATACAAAATTACATATTGCTGCACACCAGCAGAGAAACATAAATTAGATAATAAAAGTCAATATTCAGGCATAAGGCATTAACATTCAGGAAATTGGAAAACTGTATATCATGCGGTGTTGAGTATGAGAGAAAAAAAAAGTTAATTAAATGATGGAGTTGGTTGTGGGAGTTAAAGGAGCCACGTGCACAATGTTTGATGCTATAAAAGTGCCATTACAATCAAACATACTGAAAATTTGATAATTTTGCACTTTCTTTATTGAAATTAAAATAAGAAGATAAGTATTATTGTCAGAAATCGGTGTATACAATTATACTTTCTTATATCCTTTTAATGTAATGTACATAGATATGTACCATATCTGACATTTACCATTTACAAATATTAAATTTACTCTTTTCATTTATTTTATTTATTTGTTTATTTAGTGTCATTATACTCTTTATTCTTACTGCTTTCAAACCATGCTTGTCACTCATCACATTTGGGAGTTTGTATATTGCTGTTTGTCTGTGTGTTCCAATCTGAAAACCAGCAGAGGGTTTTGAGAATAATTTGATGGACAGCCTGTTCAAAGCCCTCCCTGCCTACCCTATCATTCTAGTTGCTGAGAGTCAGGTTGCCATGACACCAGACTGTTTTGTCTGCCCTTTGACCCCTTTAAGAGGTGCTTTGGTCAATCAGGCATTACCCACGAGGGGCCAACCAAGGGGGGAAAGATTGGGCGACATTTCCTCTCTGAAAATGAGGTACAAAAGGTTCCCCCATACATCCGTTGTATGCAGGGGTACCGGCACAGTTATGGGGAGGCACAGGCGCACACACACAAACAAAAGGCACAGATGAATGTATCCATGACACAGTTCTGCCTTGGAAAAAAAGAAAGGATCTATGAGGTCCCTTGGGTACATGGAGCTTGTGCTTGTGATTAGAGCAGCTACTAGCATGAAAAATTTTCAGACAAATGCTCAATGGAAAGATTAGAAATGGACAGTTTGATGGTCAGAAAGGTCGCTCATCTTTTTTCATTCTGTGCAAAAATACAGAATCATTCTTAAAAAATGCAGTATCATAAAAATATGATCAATTTAATAAAGCATTTAAAAATATGCACTACCATTCAAAAATTTAAAACTGTTTTCTATTTTCAAATGTATTTTATTCCTGTGATGGCAAAGCCGAATTTTCAGCAGCCATTACTCGAGTCTTCAGTGTCACATGATCCATCAAAATCATTCTAATATGATGATTTGGTGCTCAAGAAACATTTCTTCTTATAATTATCAATGGTAATGTGTTTGTGGTAACCTTTTTTTTGATGATGATGAACAAAGTTTGAAATTAAACAGCATCTTTTGCAATAATTTATTCTTGTTTATTAAAGTTTTAATTTATTTGATTTGTTTTTAAGTGCATTTCAGTATTTGTTGAGTAAAGCCTCCAAATGAGGATACTTAAAAAAACACTGAATTATTGTGGCAGATGAGTAAATCATTGATGGATATACGTTATTGCTGGTTTTAGAGGTCAGTTGTATTTTTGGTAGACTTCAGCTTTAGTAAAGATTTAATCATAGAAAAAAGAAGAGTAATATTCCACCCATCAAAAGTCAGAAAAAGGGATTACAGACCATCTTATCCTGTCACAGTGCTACTGCGATCTGCCATCTGATTTCTACAGATAGCACCAAACCTATTAATGTAATCATATAAATATGCATATAGAAGGACCACTTTGGCAATCATGGGTAGTAAAAGGACTATCAAGCATAATATAAGTCCTATTTAGACTTGACTCCAGTGAACTAATGCCTGACAAGCCTTTGAAATTAATCCTCTCTAGCCAGAACTGCAGCATGCATCCTCCTCTCCTCTGAGGATTGTTGTGACTCGCTGTGAGTCCTCGTCAGGACTGACAAGATTAGCGTGGGTTCTGTTCTCACCCTAGGACACAAAGTATGTGGAACAGAATAACAGCTCATGGGAATTTATGTTGCTCTGTTTAATGGTGTTAGATACGTTATGCTTCAGACTATGAAATTGGCCTGGAACAGAGAATTTGTTCGGTTTTCTTTCCCTGATAGCTGCATAAATGCAGATAATCACTGATGAAAATGAACTTTCTTTGATTTCTGAAGGCTCCTTTCATTTCAGTTTTATTTCCATTATGAATGTTGACCTGTATGTGACCTGTTTAATATGGTGTATGCAGATAAGATTAGTGCCAGGCAAATAGGTGGATTTTCTCATGCAGATGAACACAGAAGCCTGTCAAAACAGATATAAAATATAAATTGCATACCAGAGATCTGGGGCTGGAGTTTGTTTATATTTAAACACTTATGTGCATTCTTGGCATGATGTCACAGTTATCTGGGTAAGATGATGCATCAGGGGAAAACCCTGGGTGTCTGGATAAAAATGAAAAATGAGAGCACATGCTTGCAAACAGAAGGCAGAAAATAACTTCACCAAGCTAATTTTATTGCATTACAATTAGTAATTCAAGCATTAAAATACACTGTGATCCAAAAACTAATTTGGATATATAGACTACCCTTAAAAATGTATGAATGACTTTGAATTATATAACAAAATATCAAATCAAGCAGGACTGTGATAGCAAAGCTGATTTTTCAGCAGCCGTTATTCAAAAGAACAGAAATTATTTGAAATAGAAATATTTTGTAACAATTGACAGTAAAATATATTTTACTATCATTTAATGCATCTTTGCTGAATAAAATTATTAATTTCCTTTAAAAATCTGATAAATAAATTATGAGAATTAGCTGATACCACTTAGTTTGTTATTTTGAAATCCAGTGCAACATTTATACATTTTTAGGTTTGTCTCTTGTCTAAATGTTTCCAAATTCAGTTTCTGTGGCCACTGTATGCACAATGCCATTCGTTTGTGTATTTGTTATATCTTTTAAACTTTCAGTCTTTTTAGAAGCTGGGATGCATCACCTGTTATCCGCTGTGGTCCTCCTCAGGGACTACAGGTGTTCACATACTGTACGACATGCTGCTCAAAGGAGGCCAGCTGGTCAGTGATCAGGTAACCATACTTTTCTCTCCCACCATCATTTTCCACCCTTTGTTTTTTCTTCCTACAATGCTCACACACCAGAGCTGAATACCACCTATGAATCGAAACTTTAAACGCTTAGAACCTGTTCTCAGTCTATTTTGTGGCTCCAAATAGATATTTTGTTATTGTTCAGTATGAGTTCCTCTAAGACTCTGCGTATGTTTCTAATATCTTTCATGTTTCTGCTGTGCTTTGTAGGTTTCCTTTATGAGTCATCTTTTATCAAAGAAATAATTTTTGAACCACCTCACATTCGTATTTTGTTTCCGACTCTTTTCTTACATTAATGGGTGAAGCAGCTTCACTGGACATCAGGTTGCTCTCTGAATATTTCTGATTGTTCCTGAATATCCTTGGCATTCCATTGTACACTTACAATGCCAGCTGACCTTCATATTTTGCAGCTGACCAGAGCTGTGTATGTATCTCTCTTTTCTCAGCAGCAGAGCTCGGTCCTACCAACATGCCTGGCATACACACTAACCCCTCTGATGTGATTGACAACTCTGCCCTAGCAACCGCTTGGCACGTTGCCGGGCTGCCCAGGGTTGCCAGGGAAAGTGTTCCCATAGCAACATGTTTAACCACTTTATTTGCCACCTTGAAATGTAGCGAAGGTTTTGCAAAGAGGCAGAAAGGGATTACTGCTGAAATTTGCCAAGGAAGAAAATGTGTGGAAAGGGGATAGGATTTTTATGATTCATAATTTCCATTTATTTATCTGTTTATTTTACATTTTTGTATTGAGTTCTGCTGCTAGTGCCAAAGGCTTTTTTTTTTCGTTTTGTAAAACAACGTAGATTTAACTAAATCTAATTTCGCCTTTATGGTGGACAAAAGGTCCCATTACTGGCTTACAATAGTCAAACAGCACATGCAGGAGTATGAAAACCTTCCATTTAAAATCACAGACATCAATATTCAACTTAACATCCATGTGCACATTATGGATTATCATTTGAGTTCAAGTTCAATGGTACACACATGTGCATCATGCGTTCACACATATGCATTTTCAACCCACACCTTGACTCACACAGTTACTCATTAACACTCAGATTCAGGTGTTCAGGCTTACTGTGTCCAGTATTGGGATTTATATGGAAAGTGGGATCTGGAGAGGGTGAGTGAGAGTGCATTGGGGAACCGAAAGGAAGTATTGAGAGATTTTAAAAAACATGAACTGGAAAAGAGGGTGTTATAAAAGCCGTATCTTGTCAAGATGACACTGATTTGACATCAGTGCTGCATTTATGCATGATTTGATTTTAAAAGAGAACAAGGGGGTGCAGAAGTCAGCAGGGAGAGAGTTAGAATGAGAACCAGACATATAGTGGTCCAAAGTTCGACGAAAGTAGTAGGATGGAAAAAGGGACATTGGGATGTGGGCAGAATTAGGGAGGGAACCTGACAACATGGTGTTGTGAGAGTTAAAAAAGGGCAGGAGTCTGGAGACAAAAAGGATATAGGGCCAAATAATCTACCTGGCAACATGCTAAATGAGGCCCTGGTATTGCCATGGTAACGTGCCACAGGATTGTCTCAGGTTTTTAATGTGTCGCTCATCTTTTTTCATTCTGTGCAAAAATACAGAATCATAGAGGTACATGCAAAAGTTTGTGCATTTTTTGGGTGGTGTTGTTTACGTGGAGCTTGTGTTTGATCAGCTCTCTGCAGAACACCAAAACAATATTTTTAAGAATGTTGGTAACCAAACAGTTTTATATAAAACTCTGTATTATATTAAGAGTTTTATATATTTATATTTTACTTCTGTTGTGTTTAATAGAAAAAAAACCCTAAGTAATTTTTAAAAATATCTTCTTTTGTGTTTCAAAGAAGAAAGAATATAATGAAGGTTTCGAATGACATGAGGGTGAGTGAATAAGAACAGATTTTTTTTATTTTTGACTATCCCTTTAAAATGCTTTCTCGTGCCCCTCCTTAATATGCAAAGCATGGTGTGAGTCTGATCTTTTTGTTAGCTAATCACAGACAGGGAGAGTGTTCAGGTATACCCATTTAAAACAGTTATTCTTTCTATTCTGTTTGGTGATGCAAGTGGCGAAGAAATTACATATTTTAGTTTTCACATCAATACATAACATAGATAATTGGAGATTAACCACAGTTTTATCACATTAGCTATGAGCATATTCCACTAATGTTTCTCAGTCAGAAAATACATGTTATTTTATAATTTAAAACCTAACAAAATTCTTTTTGTGAAATGTTTTGCTTTTTCTTAACAACAATCCCACAAGGTTTATGATCATTAAGTTAAACCAATTAATTTCCATTACTTAAAATAAAATAAACATTAACTGAAATAAAACATTCAGCTAGTTGCCAGCTAGTTTAAGTACCAAAATAACTAAAACTAAATAAACAAACTAACTAAACTTGATGAAAACACAAAGACATATATTGTAGCCCATACATATAACACACGGAGAGACCCAAACATACACGATTATTTTCTAACATAAGTTTTGCTTCTTGGCACAAATAAACTAGATTAACCCCAGTTCCCTTTCAGTCAGTTCCCTCTCTCTCTGGGAGATGCAGCACTGCATTCACCTCTCAGGCCATGTCCACACGTACATGGGTATTTCATCTCATCATCATTGGATCTATGGCACAGGCAGTGGTTTCTCCCTTTCTCCCTTGCCCATACACAGTGAGAGTACCCCTGGGGTGCTTCAATGGTGATCTTTGAGATCAAATTTCCACATTTCCACAGCGCAGGCCCGGGGAGGGCAATGTCAGCCTGGCAGAGATGTGGGAATGCTGAGAAAGTGCTCTTTCTCGATGCCCCAATTTCTCAGGATGGTCTCTTGATGACACAGTTTAAGAATTTGCGTAGCGATTCTCCAGCGGTTAAATGGAGGCCTGTTTAGGCGTAGGTCAGGTTCTACCCCTGCACCCCAAAGCAGCAGGCTCTGTCTGTTTGTCGTTGGGGATGGCCTCCTGCGAGAACTACTGAGGCCCCATAACAGCCTGGGCTGGCAGTTTAATCCTGAACAACGGCCAGTCACTCACAGGAAGCCCATCCTCAGCATGCTAAGAACCCATGAAAGTCTTTGTATTGAATCTGAGATGGGAGGAAACCTCCACTTCCGCGGGGGGGATGGGAGATGGATCCTGCTGGGCTCCTGCTTTCTGCCACATGGAAGAGCAGTCACCAGATGGTCATTTAAAGAGCTATTTCCTCCTTCCCTGGTCACACTCCCAGCGTTTCTGTCCCTCCCATGTGTGATGGCCAGGCACTAAGATTGCGCATCAGAGGTTGGGTGTCAGCTGATCGAGTCAGTATGACGCATGTTAATGAACTCTGGTTCCTGCATTTGTCAGTGACTTCTTTGACAGACCTGGCGGACAGGACACTGTGCGCCCCGAAGGACATATGTCCTCTGACACTGTGATTTCTGTTCCGCTGAAACCTTACTCCAGGTATGTTGAATGTAGTTCCACTGAGACTTTTGGCAAGGTGTCTGGATGCTTGCTTAAGATCCCCAGCCTTTCCCGATGGCTCCTCAGGAACGTTCGGCTCAGCTATGCGATTCAGTTCACCAGGCATCTACCAAAGTTCAGTGGCATTCTGTTACCTCAGTGCAAGGCGAAGGTGCTGCAGTTCTTCAAATGGAATTTGCATCACTTCTATACGATAAAGCCTGTCCCCCCAGCTGAGATGAAGAAGGGGTTTTTACAGACCCTACTTCATTATACCAAAGAATGTTAGGGGAATCAGACCAATCTTAGACCTAAGTGTACTGAGCTGGGCCCTTTACAATCTCCGGTTCATAATGCTAACCCTCAAACACGTTAACATGTGTCAGGTACCAAGATTGTTTTCGCGGCAATAGACCTGAAGGACACATGCTTTCATTTCTCGATCCTTCCAAGGCTCAGGCCATTTCTTCGGTCTGCCTTCAAAGGACAGGCATATGTCTACTCACTTCTTCACGAAAGTCACGGAGGCTGCCCTTACCCCTCTTAGGGAAGTGGGCGTTTGCATTCGCATTTGCATTCTCATTCTCATTCTCATTCTCGACGACTGGCTTATTCTAGATCACTTGTGAGAGTTAGTTTGCACATACAGGGACATGGTCTTCGACCACCTACCCCGATTAGGACTTCAGTTAATTGAGAGAAGAGCAACTCTCCCCTGTGAAGAGTATCACTTTTTTTTGGTGTGAATTGGACTTGGTCACTATGACAGCATGCCTAGTATTGGATCGTGCTCGATCTGTGTTGAACTGCTTGAGAATGCTCAAGTATAAGATAGCGGTCCCTTTCAAATACTTTCAGAGGCTCCTGGGACATGTGGCATCCTCGGCTGTGCTTACGCCATTGGAACTAATGCAAATGCTTTTTAATGCTTCATACCCGAGTCCTGAGATGGGCATGGTATCGAGGCTCACACTCTTACTGTGGAACCAACAGAGACTCAAGTATCTGTGTACCACTTGCATTTCAGTTGAACTCAATCATGTAGCAGTCTCCCTCTCACGGCAGGTCATGCTCTGGGGCGAGTGGAGGCTTCACACCCAGCCAGTCCAGTTGTTTTGGAATCGATTCAGTTAGGCGCAGATAGATCTGTTGGCCTCACGAAAATCCACCCATTGCCCACTGTGGGTTCCCTGACCAAGGCCCCCTAAGCTTGAATACACTTGTGAACGGCTGGCCTGTTAAATTACAGTACATAAATATTCATTTACCACATAAACAGAGTAAGGAGAGATGACAAATAGGACGATGGCGAATGATTTGCAGATCCTGAGTACCATAGACAAACATCTAATCTTGTAAAATGTGTGGTAAGTACTACCACTCCATAGTATTATTACATTACAGATTACATACCGATTACATGGGATTGCTAATCTCGAAAGTGAAGGTAAAAAGTGAACGCGCATTCAAAAGCGATTTCAATGCCCCACATATTAATAACAGCTCCCTCATGCCTGCAATTTATATACTATATAATTAGCCAACAAAATAATTGCGAGAGAAAGCATTGAAATAAATATATATAAAATATCTTTTTCCCTTTCTTTTGTATTTATTCCCTATAGGGGTTCCGTAGTACATGTAATTTCCTTTCCGATCACAGTATTCTGATTCAGGCACATCCCTAGTGCAAAGTCAGGGAGGACATGGAACAACTCTTGTTTGAGCCACATTACTGTCCCAACAAGACATGGTTCTCGGAGCTTGTGCTGTTGGGATCAGCCCCTCCCTGACAGATTCGCCTGAGGAGGGAACTTCTCTCCCAGGGGAAGGGCACAATCTGACACCCCATGCCCAGATCTCTGGAACCTCCACGTTTGGTCCCTGGACATGACCAGGAAGAACTCAGAGGTCTTTCACCCGCAGTGTTGAATATCATTATGCAGGCTAGGGCCCCCTCTATGAGGCTATCCTTCCTCCAAGAGGGCCTGGGCAGTCAACTGTCTGCATCTACATTCAAGATGTACGTGGCCACAACACTGTAGATTGCAGATCGGTGGGGAAACACAATCTAGTTATTAGATTCCTAGGAGGTGTCCTGAGACCCCAGACTGGATATGTGCCCAAGGTTCCCACCACTCCTTTTAGAGATCAGATGGTAACCTTGCAAGCTATCCCCCCCACACGAGGGGGACCCTGACCTGTCTCTGTTGTGCCCAGTGCATGCCCTACACATCTATTTGGAATGCACACAGAGTTTCAGACTATCTGAACAGCTCTTTGTCTGCTTCAGAGGTCAGCAGAAGGGGAATGCTGTCTCCAAACAAAGGATCTCCCACTGGATTGTGGATGCAATCCTTACAGTCTTTCAGGCCAGAGGCTTACCATACCCATTGGGAGCGAAGGCGCACTCAACCAGGGGCATTTCTGCTTCGTCAGCTTTAGCAAATGATGCCTCATTAGTGGATATTTGTAGAGCTGCAGGTTGGGCTACACCTAATACATTTGCCAGATTCTACAATCTACGAATGGAACCAGTTCCATCTAGAGTTTTGGGCCCTAGCTCTTAAACTCAGATGGCTGGTAGAGTGTAGAGCTTGCATTTACCGCCTTCCCCTCTTTTAGGTTCTAATGTGCTCTTATTGAGTCCAGTTCAGTTTCTTCTTATGAACCCTGTACTACCCTTCCATCACTCAAGCACTCCCTTACGTAGCTGAGTTTAGTGGAGGAACTCATTACAAGCATCCATTACAAGTTAGTATGCTTGAGTGAACTTTCTTAATGGATTAGAGGTCCATATGTTGTGGCTCCCTTTGTTGGCCCCGTATGTGTATTAGTCCACTGCTTTATTCTGAATAGGATTCAGTGTTTCCCCTAGACAGACAGTTGGTCTGTCATTTGTTTCTGTGCTTGGTAGTTCTCCCCTTATGCGGAGCCCACCACAGAAATCTTTCCTATGTAGTACTCCCTTTTAGTGAGTCCATAGGATGTATCTCCATGTTACCTCTTGTTCGGATAGGATGTGGTCTCTGTAGTGTTCTCTCCCCACTTGGGGAAATTAATGCTTCCCCAACGTTACAACCGGGAATTCTCAAACCTCATTTTTTTTCATGTTTTTCTCAAAATAAGAAAAGGCTTCAGCTGGAGGTGACCTCTGCCTTATTTGGCGGCTTTCCCAGATGTTGGAGAGCGAGGTCATTATTCTTTGGTTTTGGAAGGTTACGAAGAGGAGTGGTGCATTTGGTCGTAGCACACTGGGCTTGTCAACATCTACACCCCCATGGACTTGTAACGCAGTTGAGCAGCTGTGGCGTTTTGTATAGGGACCCCTAGTTTTGGAACAACTGAAAGAGAATGCCTCAGTTATGTATGGTAAGCCTCGTTCCTTGATGGAGGGAATGGAGACATTGTGTCTCTTTTACCACAACTCTGAACTGCTTCTGAGTGGGTTGAGATGCTTCTTGACTCCTCAGAACAAAACAAGTGAGCAAATGCCACACTGGCCTATTTATACCCGGATGTCCGGGGCGTGGCCAGTAGAGGTGTACACGCATCGTGTCCGTCAGCAGATATCGCTGTTTTAATGTCATATATGTTTTTATAATGTTGTTAGCATAACTGTTGCAAATAAACATACATTTTATATGTTAAAAAGTTTTTAAAATATGCTAATATATAAAAACTGTGTATGAAACTTTTTAAAATATTAAATGTGTTTTTTTTATGCCTGCTGATGGACACCGTGCTGCGTTGTCACGGTAACATGCCAGCTGAAGATAATGAGGAAACTGTCGCTCCCTTTACCAAGTGCATTCCAAAACAACTACATAATGGCACACATGTGCCCTGCTTACTCCAAAGTCCCCACTCCAAGGTGATAGGGATGATCACTTCCATTTGGAATTTACCCGTGAACCATAGAGTACACGATACGCGTAATGTTAAACCCCTAGTGGCCAACTATGCAAATTTTGCTCACCAATTTCATTGACCTTTTCTCATTGATGTCAAAGGTGTCTGGGCTCCCAAGTGTGACCACTAGTGTCTTTAGTGTTGGAACTTCGACACAACATCTCTGTTCCCTCTATCAGGGAATGAGGGTTACCATACGTAACTGAGACATTTCTTAGCCTGCATTCATATCTGTTACTATACAGAAGGTCATAAACTCATTAGCTAAACCTACACACTCAATAAGTTAAACCTCTTGATTGAATTCACTCTGCAGTAAAACAAATGAACAAACACTAACAAAGAAGCCAGGCTGTAGACCTAGCGGCTTATGCTAGTGTAGATAAACACATTTGCATTCCTTTGCATGTATGCCATCTGTGAAATGTGTGTAGTCGGCATGCAAAGTGATACGGCTTTAACCTATGGCTCTCGTAGGCATTTGGTGTCTGTGTGTGAAAATGAGAGGTCTCAGAGAAGTGCTACACCACTGCTTTCCTGCTGAATAAGCTCTAGCTTCTCTGTTAGCAGACGGATTCCTGCCTCTATATTGCCAGGCCTGCAGAATCAGTCTAGACTGATGGAATATAAGCTCACAGCAGTGATTTGCACAGCACTCTTTACATACACACACATTTATGGGTTTAAATGTGTATTTTGATGATTTTGTAGCATTTCATTGTCATTGAATAAAGATAAATAAGCATATTTTTCTTAAACAGTGTTTGTGAGGGAAATTACTGTGTGTGAGGGGATGATGATGATAAAAGAAAACATATTATCAGGGCAGCATGAATATTTTAGTAGTTGCAGAGAGTGGGTGGTTTCACCAAAAAGCACAGACTGTGTGCGTACATGTGGATGCATATGCGTGTGTGTGTGTGTGTGTGTGTGTGTGTGTGTGTGTGTGTGTGTGTGTGTGTGTGTGTGTTTCATCTGTGTATTATGTATGTGAAGCTACTAATGAGCAGAGACAATGCAGGAGGCAGGGCTGTGTCGGTTTAGTGCACAATATCACCAGCAGAGGGCAACAATGCCACAACAATGATTGTAAAGTTCTTTAGACAAGATTGTTTGCTAAATATACAAGAGTTTGTTTATGGTGATTTTGTGTGAGTTTGTGTGAATTTGCATATGTTGTGTACCTAAGGACTATTATTATATAGAGAATTTTAGGTAAGATATGAGGCCATTATATTGTTTTTGAATACAACAGTGAACGTATATTTGGAGAACTTTTAAATTTGTCATGAATGCAAATGCCTTTGAAACATTAAAATTTGAGAGATGGAGGTGAAAAAATATGGTTACAGAAAAAAATGCACCAGTTTATCTGGCAACGGAATAATAAGGTCCTCGGCAATCTCTTTAATTGGCTTTTCACAGAGAAGTTTGCAACCCTGCATGTGCGTTGCGGTGTGAGGTAGTTGGTTGTATGGTTTCGCATAATAAACAGCCTGGAGATAACTGTACAACCTTCTAGCTTTCCCTGCGGCTGCACGTTTACGGCTATCAGAACCCACTATGACGCCTGAAGCAGCATGGGATGAGCTCATGTGGACAGCCAGGAGCAATGATTCAATTACAGTGGTTGTGTGGTGGATATGTAAGAGATAATTTTTATTTTATTTTATTTTATTTTTTTTTAAATTAGATACAGTGTTATACTGTCCCAGATTAAACATGTGGGAATCAAGGTCTTATTTAAAATCTGAGAATAAGCAAAGTTGTCAGATGCTAAATCATGCAAATCTGTGAGGTGAACTCTTATGTACAGATGGTGAGATGTTCATCTTCCATTGAAGCACAAGATGCTCTTTGGATTATTGTCAAATCATGTTGGAAAACATATTCATCAGGTTTTACTCAAACCTGTGGAGTTCATGTAGTCTCACTCTGAAATTCATTTTAAATGAAAATTTACAAAACATATAAAACAGACACTTTCACTGGTCTCTTACTCTTGGACCCCACTGCATATCATACAATATGTAATATTCAAAACTGACTGTACTGTATCACTGAATACACTACCAAAAACAGAAGCATTTGATTATACATTGGAAACATCAACAGGAGGTGCTTTAAGGCAGCATGCATGTCGTGAAGTCAGAGTAATTTTTTTGTTTGGTGGTGACTGAGGAATGCAAACAGCACAAAAGCAGCAGCTCTTCATAGTCTGTATCATATTTAGATTGAAAAGCGACGCATTCATAAACATGAATTTTTCACACACCAGTGGTATGAGGCATTGTTTATATATCAGCTTCATAGAAATATTAAGAACATTTTTGTTCTGATTTATTGCCACTGGCCTCCATTTTTTTTCTCTGATATCCAAGACTTTCAGATCTTGCCTTTAATTTTTTAATCACTTTTTTTCATCTAATGTTCATTAAATTATAGATTAGATATCAAGTTAATTTTTTTTCTCTATTTATTTTATATTAATTTCTAACTGAAAAATGTCCTGCATTCACCTTTTTTTCCCACCCAGAAACAGCGAAAAACTTTAACAAAGCAAAACGCTTTTGCTGGTTGTTTGTGTCTGCACACTAGCGTGTATTTGTATGTTTATTTGTTTGTGCCTTGTATTTCTGCATCACCATCCAAGTCACCCCCCATCCTCCCTTCTCCTCCTCCCCATCTCCCCCTGTGTGTCTGGCTGGTGGCTCAGACAGCAAGCATCCGCATTGCGTTGTAGCTCTCTTTTACTCCCCCTCTGTCTTTTCATTCTCTTTCTCTCTCACTCTGTCTCTTTCTTCCTGTTTCCCCTCCATGGGGTGGGGAAAAAGTGCATGTATCAGCATATATCCTATCGGAGGTGTGTTGAGAGGTTGTTCTGTGGTCAGATGTCGATAGTTTCTGTTGTATGTTAAGGATTCAGTGTTCATTTCACACACCATAATGGTATATGTTGAAATGATATGTTTCGGTGTCTGTCCTCATATTCTGCTATAATTTTCATATCCTTCACCCACTTCGACTAACTGCTGCTCAAATCAGCTGTACTCACACAATTGGCATGATGTATAATAGAATCCGAATCTTGAAGGGGGTGTGTTTGTGCTTACAAACGCTTGCTTGTGCAGTTAAATTTGTGTGTGTCCTGTGGTTGGGTGAATTTTTATGGGGAAACCAGAGCAAGTTGTTACACCAGGATCTCGTCTCAATCAATCTCAGTAACTAGTTTGAGTGAAAAATACAATTATACAAATTTGTGTTTTTATTGGGACTGGTTATGACATATTTAATTAATTAATTTATTTATTTAGCCAATATTACAATGTTTGCTGATGTACCTGAATGGTACTTTTAAAGTTTTGTCTGTTTCTTAAGTTTTTACTATTTAAATTTTGCTGAAAAGGCTGTTTAATGGCAAGTTTCACTGTGACAACTTAGCCCATATAGTGAGACAACAAGCCTCATTATTTCCACCATTACAAAATGTCAGCCCTTTTGATGAACTTCATCTTTTAGCCTGGTTTATTACAGTGGAAATATTCTGTTATTTATGTGTATTTATCACTTTTCATATATACACTACCTGTCAGTAATATTTTTTCAAAGGCATGAATACTTTTATTCAGCAAGGACACATTAAATTGATCAAAAACAGTAAAGGCATTTATAATGTTCGGAAAGTTTTCCATTTCAAATAAATGCTGTTCTTTTGAACTTTCTGCTCTATTCAATCTCAGTTTCCACAAAAATATTAAGCAGCACAAATGTTTTCTACATTGATAATAATTAACATTTGTTCAGCTCCAAATCAGAGCATGAGAATGATTTCTGAAGGATCGTGTGACACTGAAATTACAAGAATAAATTACATTTTCAAATATTTTAAAACATAAAATATTTATTTTAGAAATACTAATTTATTATTTTAATTGTAATAATATTTCACAATATTACTGTATTTTCTTTATCAAATAAATGCAGCCTAAGTGAGCACAAGAGCCTTCCTTCAAAAACAAGTAATAACAAATAACAAGTATATAAATGGGCAAAACCTACCCATATATAAATCGAGTGTAAACTTACATTTGTCTGATGACTCACGGAAGCGGATGCCTTGCCACGTCATGAGCGGTTCAATTGAGAGTGACTTAGAAGTGTGGCCATCCGGGCTCTGAAATGGGGAGACCTGCACCAAACACGGTGACGTCATTCTTTCAGTGAGGAACTCAGTGCTTTGTCTCATTGTACTCCCATACTGCAGACATGCAGCACACAGGACAATTTAGAAGCATCCATGCAAACTGAGACAGAAAGCAGTCCAGATTAAAAAAAAGGGAGATGCAAAACAGCACAATAGCAATAAACAACAGACATCAGAATATTAAAAGATGAATGAAGAGAGAGGAATAGATATTTAGAGAAAATATTAGGTTTATTTATGAGAGGATAGATACATAGAAATGAACAAAAATGAGGAGCAGATAAAGCTCAAGCTTTTGCAAATACCTGCCAGACTGCCTGCAGTCAGCAGCACTAATAACAGCTGTTGCCATCCCTCTGAGTTGTGGAAATGGAGGTTATTAAGAATTCCCTTTGAATAAGCTGCTGTAAAGCTAATGTATAGCTGATCCATACTTGTGCACCCTTGTTTAAGTGGGCTCTTTCATGTTCCTGCGCATCAACGTCTGAACATCTTTATCCCAGACTGCACTAATAATGCTGTCTGCAGCAGACATTTTGGCCCCAGAATAAGGGAATTTCATACCCGCTGGTTGCGATGGCACGGAAAGGGGCTATTCCCTCTTAGCATTGATTTTTGCGCCTATCTTTGTCTTTGTTACTGTTCGCTCTCAAAGCGAAATGAGTAGCCTCCCCCACTCACTGTACCAGCATGTCATAAATCATATTTAAATGACTACACCTCCACTGAGGCTGTGTGACTGGAATGTGACTGGCTAAAGAGGCCATCCGAGGACAATGCAGCATTTAGTCGTAGAAATTAGTGTTTTATATGCAGCTGAAATTGTTTCAGAATTTTGATTTGTCAAGCAAATTGTTACTATGATTTTACTATGATTTATGATACTATGATTTTGCCATTGTTTAAAAAGTTTATACACTTTTTAAACACATATACACCAGTGCATTTCTGTGACACATGACCTTAATATAGTATAATTTTACAAAGGATACTGAATATACATAATGTGTTACATTAAGTGAAAAATAATACTGTTTTATGCACAATATCTCTGATGATTTTATTCTTTTTATGTTTTTAAAGGAAAAGTTCACCCAAAAATGTAAATTCTGTAATGTCATTCCAAACCCTTTTGACTTTCTTTCTTCTACAAAACACTTACCAAGGTATTTTGAAGCATGTTTTTGTAATACATCATCTATGTTTTTGTCTATACATTGAAAGTGAATGGGGTCCATAACACTGACTTTCATTAAATGGGCAAAAAAATAAAATAAAAAAATGCTGTTCTTTTGAGCTTTCTATGTGTCAAAAAATCCTAGAGAAAAAAATACCAGTTTCCACACTGAAAGCCACTGGGGTCCAAAACAACACTGAGCCCAAATGACTTTCATTAAATGAAAAAAAAAAAAAAAAAAAAATTACTGACACATCTTCTTTTGTGTTCCTCAAGTCATACACGTTTGGAATGACATTTGGATGAGTAAATGAGGACAGAATTAACTATTTTTGACCTAACTATCCTTTTAATGTCCATTTTAACCTGCGGTGAGTGTTTTCAAATGCACAGAGCACGACGCTTCTGGTGCTGAAAAATCTATGTAGTATAGTGTGCGAGCATGTTAGTGCACGAGTAGCTATAGGCGATTTGCTGCACTGGTGAAGCCGCAGCATGTCAGGAAGACAGAGCGTAATCTGATGAAGCGTACCCGCGGATTGATTAACAGAAGATTGCAGCAAACGCAGAGAGTAATATTTTCCAGCACTTTATCATTTTGCTAGCCTGATGCTCATGGCTTCTCACCCGGTTTGAGATTCTGACCCTCCCCCTTCGTTTCCCATTCCTTCCTACTCTCAGCTCTTTTCTCCTCTCCCCTTTGCCCCCTCCCTGCTCCCTCTGTCTCGCACACACATTTCCTCTCTCAGACGCATGCATACACGAGCGCACAGACTGCAAAAGAAGGGGGGGCAGGGGTAGTAACAGAGACACGATGCCTGAAAAAACGTGAGCGAGGGAAAGAGAGAGAGCAAGAGAATAGGGATGTTGTAGGCTAGGGAGGGATTGAGAGAGAAAAAAAGCGAGAGAGTTTGAGATTGGGGACAAGGGATGTGAGTGCTTGAGATGCTGAGAAGAGACAGAGTGATGGAAGACTCAGAGGCAAAGGCGGAAAATGTGTGAGTGTGAGTGTGTGTGTCTGTCTGTCTGACAGGGAGGACACAGTCTGAGGGGCTCGTGCCGCTGTAGACTATAGGACTGCTGTAAGGGAGGTAGGTTGTGTGCTACCTATGGGATCAGCATGATTGTCTTTGCTCTACCTGCCTGTGGGCTCATTGTCTGTATGTCTGACTGGCTGTTTTTCTCTTTCCAGAGAAAAAGGGAAAGATGACCAGACACTTAGACTGGACCCAAAGAGAGTGGAAAGGATGGACGTTTTCTGTTTTCTTTCACTTTTTCTTTGTCTCGTCAGGTTTAACTTTTCCGAGTCCGACACATTTCCACATCCTTCATGCTGCACGTGAACTGGTTTTTCGTCTTTTATGGGTAGTTTTTCGACAGATTCTGTAGGTCGTCATGCACTTTTTGTTACCACAAAGGTAGACATTGTTAAAGTCTGCATGTTCCAGGTGCCATCTCCTTTTTGAATTTTTGCCATTCGCCTCTGCTACATCATTATGCGTTTTTTGCCACAGCAGAGGCTTGTATTTGTCGTAGACAGTTTATTGTGGTGCTTGAGATTGACACATCTGTGCACATGTATGTATATGATACAGATAATAATTCTCAAATGCTGAGATTGAGAGATGCTTTGAGGTAGCTACGCTTGTTCGGTTTATCAAAAGTGTTTTTTTATTTTTTGGTGTTTTTTAAAAGACAATAGAACTCTGGGTCCAACTACTGCTGCAGTCATTTTCATAATTCATAATGGTGTGATATTTGAGAAATATTTTATTGCCATAGTATTTTCGAGTCTGTGACCAGTTTGAAGTATTGAATGTCAAGGCATCTTAATCAGTTGGTCAACTTGCATTTTTTATGATAGTCCTGGTACATTTTGGGTGATAGTCATGGTAAAAATTTAGACAGTTTGCTGTCTCTACTCACTCAGTCACTGTGTCAGTTGTACCAGCTGTCTACCAAGAAGGGGCACTATTGCACCATTTTACCTTCTTCAGGTCCCCATTATTAGTTTGTGCACTGTGTAGCATAAATCCATCTAATAATTTTTAAAAGTGTTAATCATTTATTTATCTTCTTAAAATATTTGCATTAAATATATTTATATTTGTTTTGTTTTATCTTCACAGGTCTCAACCAAACACCTGGACATTTGGGGAAAATTTGATTACTTCCACATACTGTGCTGTAGGTATTCCATTTTGCCCTGTCCTCGTGTTACCTGATGACAGCTGAAAGAGTTGAATTGTTAACATGTTTCGGGCAATTTTTGTTGGTTGATTTATGGCTTTTTATTTAGTAATTTACTAAGAATTACTTTACACTGTAAGTTAGTTTTATTTTATCATAGTCTTCTCCTGATTGTAATGTAATATCGTGGAGAAATCCTCTATCATTGTCTCAGGAGTCAGCTAATGTGTCTTTGGTTTTCCAAAAGAAAAGCTCCTCAAGCAGATGAGGTTTTACTGAAGCTCCTGGTAAAATCGTGCAGAGGATAATGCCATGGCTTACAGCCTCTGCGGTGGAACATATTGCAGTAAAAGTACCCATCAACAACACCCCATGGTTTATTATGACTGACACAACACAGTTTGGTGCAAACATTATGTGTTTACTGCTCTCTGTGCACCTTCACAGCCTGAAGGAAGTGAAGGTGAAAATCTGAACAGCGCAATGCAGTCAGAGCCCCTTTTTCCAGGCACTTTAAATGAGGTTTTGAAGACATCAGAACGAAAGAATGAAGTAGTTGTGCATTTTTAATTCCAGAAACTTGGTCCTATTTTTTTTCACAGTACAGTATGTCTCTTTGTCCCTGAGACCCTTAACCTGTGAGGTCAAACTAGGTCACAGGTGAGGTCCTCAGGAACAAGGCTGCATGCGCCATCATCCCAAAAAGTCAAACCAAGGAGAAACATTTGCATTTTTATTATGCCTTTATTAAATCATTCTTAGCTTTACTTACAGTAACTGATTAAATAAATGCTTAAAAATATCAGTTTAATGTTTAGATTTAGCATTTTACTCTAAATGATTAGATTGTACTCTGGCCCTCCAGTTGTGGAAGAGACTACTGGGGACACACCCTATTGGCTGGCTTTGTGTTCTACACAAAGAAATGGTCCAATAAGAAGACAGTCAAGGGTGGTGACCCCATAATATTATCATCACTGATACTGTCATTCCATTCATACAAGACGAGACAGATGTATTTTCTGAACATAAAGATGTGTTGATCTATATATGTCATTAAGCATCTCTTCTCCCCTTTTTTAGTATCATTTTAATAATATAATAATTTTTATTAATATTTAGAATTAGTTTTTATATTAAAGTTTTAGTATTTTTTGTTTGTTTGTTTTTGCCAATATCATTAGTTTTATGTCAGTGTAGTTTTTATTTCAGTTTTAGTTACTGCAGTACAAGTTTAACTTTATATTTTATTTCAGGTAATTGTTTTAATATATGTGTGTGTGTGTGTGTGTGTGGGTGTGTGTGTGTGTGTGTGTATGTGGTTTTAGTTTACTGTAATGGGCATGACTTATACCTGATATTGGTGAGTTTTCTTACTTTCATATGTGCATAATTTGTTCATATTTATCAAAAGAGCTATTCAAAAATAAATTAATCAATGAAAGAGTTATTAAACATCTCACAAAGCATTGCTGTAGACATTTTAGTAGTTGTTGTGCAATTATTGTGTGTTTGCTAATCTCTGTTACAGAGAGTGAAGTGAGTTGAATGAAGTGAGCCTGAAAATTTGACTGAATCTGAGCAGTGAAGTGTAGTCCCCCTTTTCAGGTACAATTTGTTTACACTTATCACTGGTCCTGTTTTTAATTATTGCAAGAGAAATGAAACATCCCACAGAGTGTACAAAAATGTAACTCTCCCGTATGTGACGCACATTCAAAATCACAAATGAAAAATGAACCTGGGAAAAAAAGAGACAACGTCACTCCATGATATGTTCATTTTTCATTGTAACCTCACTGACTTTCTGGCCTCCTGTTGGAGGGCCAGCTGTAGAATTAACATCTCAGGACAGTCCAGCACAATGCTACCTGTCTTCTGATCATTGCCAGCTGACTGACTACGCCCTCTTTTCTCTGGCAAGCCTGCAGTGGGGCTCCTGCTTACTATTGATTGGCTTGTCTCTGCAGAGACAGATGAATGCATTAGTACCCAAGTCACTTCTGCCATTGGAAATATATTAACTTCATGTATTAGGCACTCTGTCTCGTTACCATGGCGACACTTTGGAAAAGACGGGGGGTGGGGGTTTGGGGGGTGATGGAATGGGGGGGAGGGGTGTGGGATATGGGATGCAATGGGCTTGTGGGCTTGATTGGTAGTCTCTCTATTTCTTAGACACACACATTGGCTATGTTGGGAATCCTACTTTACCATTTTTAAATATGTTTATGTTTCAACCTTTATATTAATCTTTTAAATGGCAATTACGCCTTTTCTAATGTCTCACGCATTGTTTCATTATTCTAATTTTATGCTTTGTTTTTTTCCTTTTATTCGTCAGCTGCTCAGAGATCAGTGATCGATTACATGCACAGAATGCCTTTTGTTTTCTCTTTGTTCCGGTCAATTTGGATCATTTGCAATATCACGGCATCCCACCACCATCATCAACAGGCACACAGGCATCACCCTCTCCCTCCCTTTTCCCTTCTCTCTCTCCCTCTCTTTCACACTCACACTCCCCATCTCTTTACTTTGCAGCAAAATGGTGCATAATGGGAGCAGGAAGAGAGAGTTGAAAAGACAATGGAGTAAATTAGCAATATTTCTTAATGGAGAAACACTGCACAAGACCAACATGAACATCACATCTGTACAGGGATGGACTGGAAGTGAAAAACGGCCCTGGATTTTCTTCTAAATTGCCCCACTAAAACCACAAACAGTCGCTACTATCTCACAATATTACAGCAATTCTGTCGCATTTATGGCAAATAACATCACAAAACCCATGGTGACCCTCCTGACAAAAACAATAGAAACCATCACAGAAATTCTAATGATTTCCACTACAAATACCACTACAAACCATCAACTTTTAACCATTAAAACCATTAAATAATGGTATCATGTAGTGTGTTTTTTGGGACATATTAAATTCGGATTTAATGGTTTTAACAAAAGCCACCAACAGAATGCGACCAGTTAACAGTAGAGACCAACACAGGCACCATTACAGTTTCCATTAAAACCAAAACAATTTCATTATAACCAGTAAAACCATTGCAAATTATGTGATGGTTTCTTTTTTTCAGTAGGGGATTGAAATAAATGTACTATTGTATGAACTAAGATACTTTAAATCTATAGAAAAAGAGCAGAATGCAAAATGTATAATATGACAATAATAAGCATAAACCTAGAATCTAGAAACCTGAACAGAATCATCTAGAAACTCAACAGAATTATTCAATTTGAGTATTCACATGTCTCTCTCTCTCTCTCTCTCTCTCTCTCTCTCTCTCTCTCTCTTTCTTTCTGTGTGTGTGTGTGTGTGTGTGTCATGTTAATCAGACTTATCCCCTTATAGGCGATTTAATTTACTCTATTTTTTATCTCAATAGGCCTATCTCTCAAATGTAACCCATTGTAGAATCGCAGCTTTCTCTTTATGAATGAATGGAATATTCATGTCAGACAATGCAAAGTAATAAATAGCAGTAAACGTTCGGACTAGGGGTGTCTCTGTAGCAGGGATGGGCAGCTTTGATAGTGACGAGGGCCAGCATTTTTTCTCTTTTGTACCAAGGGGCCAGATTACTAATCCACGTTCAGACACCTTTTACATCGTTTTACTCAATTTCCTTTTTATTGAAGGAAATTAAAGTATAATTAATGCAATTTGTTTTTAAAGATTTTATTAACTATAAAACTTGTGCAGTTATGCTAATTCAGAAGGAAAACTTTGTTGTCGGCAATATCACCCCAACATATAAACATCTCAATTGCATTGTCTGTAAATTTGCAACAAACAAATGTACAGAGGTCCTATTTTTTATTACAGAACATTCTCAAAACAACATAAGAGGACAGTTAAAAAGGGCTTATTAAAAATAAATAAATAAATAGTTATTCCAAATGGTACCATAAAATAATCGGGGAACTGCAGGATTTTTAAAATAAAATTTAAGAGCTTTAAAGCCCTGCACTTCACATTTCAGCCTTTAAACAATTTTTAAGAAAAGGGAAGAGTCAAAAGTATCAATTATTATATTAATTTTAACAATTAGGCTATTATTAGTCAATTATTATATTAAATTATATAAATATATCTTAGTGTCTTAATTGTTTAGATTTTTATAATATATTACAAACCCGATTCCAAAAAAGTTGGGACACTGTACAAATTGTGAGTAAAAAAGGAATGGAATAATTTACAAATCTCATAAACTTATATTTTATTCACAATAGAACAACATATCAAATGTTGAAAGTGAGACATTTTGAAATGTCATGCCAAATATTGGCTCATTTTGGATTTCATGAGAGCTACACATGCCAAAAAAAAGTTGGGACAGGTAGCAATAAGAGGCCGGAAAAGTTAAATGTACATATAAGGAACAGCTGGAGGACCATTTTGCAACTTATTAGGTCAATTGGCAACATGATTGGGTATAAAAAGAGCCTCTCAGAGTGGCAGTGTCTCTCAGAAGTCAAGATGGGCAGAGGATCACCAATTCCCCAAATGCTGCGGCGAAAAAATAGTGGAGCAATATCAGAAAGGAGTTTCTCAGAGAAAAATTGCAAAGAGTTTGAAGTTATCATCATCTACAGTGCATAATATCATCCAAAGATTCAGAGAATCTGGAACAATCTCTGTGCGTAAGGGTCAAGGCCAGAAAACCATACTGGATGCCCGTGATCTTCAGGCCCTTAGACGGCACTGCATCACATACAGGAATGCTGCTGTAATGGAAATCACAACATGGGCTCAGGAATACTGCCAGAAAACATTGTCGGTGAACACAATCCACCGTGCCATTTGCCATTGCCGGCTAAATCTCTATAGGAAAAAAAAAGAAGCCATATCTAAACATGATCCAGAAGCGCAGGCGTTTCTCTGGGACGAGGCTCATTTAAAATGGACTGTGGCAAAGTGGAAAACTGTTCTGTGGTCAGACGAATCAAAATTTGAAGTTCTTTTTGGAAAACTGGGACGCCATGTCATCCGGACTAAAGAGGACAAGGACAACCCAAGTTTTTATCAGCGCTCAGTTCAGAAGCCTGCATCTCTGATGGTATGGGATTGCATGAGTGCGTGTGGCATGGGCAGCTTACACATCTGGAAAGGCACCATCAATGCTGAAAGGTATATCCAAGTTCTAGAACAACATATGCTCCCACCCAGACGTTGTATCTTTCAGGGAAGACCTTGCATTTTCCAACATGACAACGCCAGACCACATACTGCATCAGTTACAACATCATGGCTGCGTAGAAGAAGGATCCGGGTACTGAAATGGCCAGCCTGCAGTCCAGATCTTTCACCCATAGAAAACATTTGGCGCATCATAAAGAGGAAGATGCAACAAAGAAGATCTAAGACAGTTGAGCAAATAGAAGCCTATATTAGACAAGAATGGGACAACATTCCTATTCCTAAACTTGAGCAACTTGTCTCCTCAAGACGTTTGCAGACTGTTATAAAAAGAAGAGGTGATGCCACACAGTGGTAAACATGGCCTTGTCCCAACTTTTTTGAGATGTGTTGATGCCATGAAATTTAAAAATCAACTTATTTTTCCCTTAAAATTATACATTTTCTCAGTTTAAACATTTGATATGTCATCTATGTTGTATTCTGAATAAAATATTGAAATTTGAAACTTCCACATCATTGTGTTCTGTTTTTATTCACAATTTGTACAGTGTCCCAGCTTTTTTGGAATCGGGTTTGTAGCTTTTTGTGGATCCACTGGTACACATTTAAAAATATGTAGCAAAAATAGTAGACAGGCTTGTTGAAAAAGCAAATTTGTGTTCTGCAAGCAATTTTCACTTTCGTTATAAGCAGTTTCCACACTAACCACAGTATGTACAAAACAGCGCCTGACTTTGAAACATGCATCGCTCAAGTTTATTCAGTGAAATCATAGACTTTTGAAGTTTAATCTATGTACTAATCTATATTGCAGTTCTTGTCTTTTTGTCCCCAAATTTAAGACCTCTTATAATTAAGACTTTATATCATTTTAGAGTTTACATGGCCTTAAATTTAAACGATTTAACTGCAGACTTTTTAAGGACCCGCGGAAACCCCCTGTCATGCATTTGGCAAAAAACTTTTGTTGAAATGCATTTTACCTTTGAAATTTGAGGCAAGTGCAACTCTGGCGTCCCCGTTGTTTGTGCGTAGTGGTGTGATGATGATTTAAATAAACATATCAGTATCCCCTTGAACTTGGTAAAAAGATAATCTGTTTACCATCTTGACTGGAAAATGCTGTTTTCATGGTCAGTTTTTCATGTATTATTTGCTAATGTTAGTGAATGTTTACATTAGAGTGCACGTCCTACTACACTGAAATTAGTACGGGGAGAGGCTGGAAACTAAAGACCTCTCCTGGTTGGAGATAGTATTTAACTAAAAGCAATCTTTACGTGACTTACACTTCAAATATTTTAAAATTGATCATCCGAGTCTAAAATGATCCAGCGGGCCGTACTAAAAGACCTTGCGGGCCGTATACGGCAGTTTCGGTTTCTTATAAGCAAAAATAGATTGCATTAGCGCCCCCTTTTGTCAGCTGTCAACGTCACTTTATCTGACACTTTTTCTTTAATGATAAAACAGCCAGGCCGACGGCCGTTGGATGGACGGCCATTCTGGATTTCTCCAGAACGTCCAGATGGCCAGTCTGCCCCTGCATGCGTATATTGCTTTTGTCTGGAGTCAATGCATGATCAAGATGAACTAGCCTCACATGTTAAATTGATAGTCCACCCATAAAGGAAAACTCTCTCATAATTTACTCACTCTAATGTCCTTTTAATCCTTTATAACTTTCTTTTATTTTTCTGTGGAACATGAAAGAAAATATTTTGAAGAATGTTGGTATACATTTTCCATTCCATTTGTCTGTTCAGTGGAATCAGTGGGAACCGTCAGCTATACCCTGAACTTTCAGTTGATTAACCCCAAACTTTGCTTACTCGAGATATGTGGTTCCAAAAACATGTCCGGGAGTAAGTTCATTCAACTCAGAGTATGTTCCTGGTTAAGACTCAAGACATTCTCAACAGAGTGACAAATCGACGAGTCAATATGGAAATTGGCAACAGTTGTACTGCCAAATATTTTTTTTGGAAACTGCGATACTTTTTTCAGGATTCTTTGATGAATAAAAAGTTAAAAAGATTAGCATTTATTCAAAATAGAAATCTTTTCTAAAAATATAAAAAAAATGTGTAACTTTTTATCATTTTAACACATCCTTGTTGAATACAAGTTTTAATTTCTTATAAAAAAAGAAAGAATAAAATTTACTGACCCCCAAACTTTTGAATGGTATATTGTTAAAAAAAGATGTCCATTTTAAATAAATGCTGTTCTTTTTAACTTTTTATTCATCAAAGAATCCTGAAAAAAGTATCACAGCTTCCAAAAAATATTTGGCTGTTGCCAACATTGATAATTCTAATAATAAATCAGCATATTAAAATGATTTCTGAAGGATCATGTGACACTTTATACTGGAGTCATGATGCTGAAAATTCAGCTTTGCATCACATATATAAATTATATTTTAAAGGATATTTAAATAGAAACCATTATTTTATATTCTAATAACATTTTTGCAAGATTACAGTTTTTTTTTTTTTTTTCTTTTTTTTGCATTTTTGATCAAATAAATGCAGCCTTGATGAGAAGAAGAGACTTCTTTAAAAAAACATTACAAGTCTTACTGATCCCAAACTTTTGAACGGTAGTGTGTGTATACATATATATATATATATATATATATATATATATATATATATATATAATAGGCTATATTACATATTGAAGTTATTCACTTGCTTATCTTCAAACATACCCGGGTATGTCACATAACCTGCTTTTTGGAATACCCCCCAGCCAACGACCGAACGCAACTGTTTTGTAAGAGCGCACCTTTTCAATCTGGAGGGAATACTTTGATAATTAGTCAGTTATAGCTGATGATACTTGTATTTTTCTTAAAAATGATTCACAAGTTTCTGTTGCCTTTAATGTATTTACTCTTATTTCCAAAGCTTCAGGATTAGAAGTAAATCCCCAAAAAAGTTACATTTTATATGTAAATGATTCAAATAAAAATTCTGTTGATGGTATTATAGTTAAACGTCATGTAAAATATCTAGGGGTTGATATTTGCAGATCTGATTCATACTGTCTCCATCAAAATTTTCAGCCAAGGTTACATAACATTAAAAAGATTTTATGTTGCTGGCTACAGAGAGATTTGACAATTTATGGGAGAGTCCTGCTGACTAAGGGTGAGAGCATTTCACGCCTAGTTTATCCTGCTTTTTCCCTTTATGTTGAAAAATAACTCTCTGCTATTCTGCTTTATTTGGAAAAATAAGACAGAATGTGTTCAAAGGAATTCTATGATAAGAAATTATAAGGAGGGCGGTCTTAATGCTTTAGATTTTAAAATCATTAACCAGACTTTCAAAATTAACTGGATCAAAAGTTTATTTAATAATGTGTTACCCTGGTTTTGGAAACCTAACTTATTCTTCAAACATTGTGGTGGCCTTACATTTTTATTGTACTGTAATTTTAAGTATAGTAAGTTACCTATTAAACTATAAAATTTTCGTAAACAAGCCCTAGATTCCTGGAAGATTGCTTTTAAACATAATTTCTCCCCGCACACGTGTATTCTTTGGAACAATGAAAATATATTGTCTGGTAACAAATCACTTTTTTCATTCAATGGGTGAATCAAAATATCTTTTTTGTTTCTGGTTTGTTCAATGCTGATGGGGACCTTCTTTGGTAGTGTATATTGTTAAAAAAGATGTCTATTTTAAATAAATGCTGTTTTTTTTTTTTTTTTTTTACTTTTTATTCATCAAAGAATCCTGAAAAAAAGTATCACAGCTTCCAAAAAATATTTGGCTGTTGCCAACATTGATAATTCTAATAATAAATCAGCATATTACAATAATTTCTGAAGGATCATGTGACACTTTATACTGGAGTCATGATGCTGGAAATTCAGCTTTGCATCACAGATATAAATTATGTTTTAAAGGATATTTAAATAGAAACCATTATTTTATATTCTATTTACATTTTGCAAGATTACAGTTTTTTTTTTTCATTTTTGATCAAATAAATGCAGCCTTGATGAGCAGAAGAGACTTATTTAAAAAAATCATTACAAGTCTTACTGATCCCAAACTTTTGAACGGTAGTGTTTGTATATATATATATATATATATATATATATATATATATATATATATATATATATAATAGGCTATATTACATATTGAAGTTATTCACTTGCTTATCTTCAAACATACCCGGGTATGTCACATAACCTGCTTTTTGGAATACCCCCCAGCCAATGACCGAACGCAACTGTTTTGAACGAGTGCACCTTTTCAGCCTGGAGGGAATACTTTGATAATTAGTCAGTTATAGCTGATGATACTTGTCTTTTTCTTCAAAATGATTCACAAGTTTCTGTTGCCTTTAATGTATTTACTCTTATTTCCAAAGCTTCAGGATTAGAAGTAAATCCCAAAAAATGTTAAATTAGGACTCTCCTAATTTTCAAATCTCTCTGTAGCCAGTAACATAAAATCTTTTTAATGTTATGTAACCTTGGCTGAAAATTTTGATGGATACAGTATGAATCAGATCTGCAAATATCAACCCCTAGATATTTTACATGACGTTTAATACCATCAACAGAATTTTTATTTGAATCATTTACATATGATTCAAATAAAATCTGTTTTCCTAACTCTGAATTAAAAGACGTGTGGACCTTTCCTCATAGACTATTTATCACAAGTAAAATTAAAGAACTCCATTTCAAAACTGTTCATAGATACTACCCTTGTAATCAGGTTTTCTGAAAATTTATCTTCAATGTGTTCATTTTGTAAATGAAGAAACTATTCTACATCTGTTTTATCATTGCCCATTCTCCAAGTCTTTTTGGTCAGGAGTGACCATATTAATTTTTTTCCTGCCGTAACAAAATGATAGAAATAACAGAATCTATCTATCTTTTTTTTTTTTCTTCAGATTTTCATTCCAAGGACATTAGTCTGGAACATATTGTTGTTGTCTTCTGGGTAAATTTCACCTTCATAAAGCCAGAACCATTCATTGAAAACCTAACTTTAGAATGTTTTTGTCTGATATAAAGTCTCTTTTTACTTCCTTTAAAAATATGTCAAAACCTTTGAACTCAAAGGCTTCTAAAAATTTTAAAATGCTTGAGTCTATTGTAAGATATCTTTAAAAGACTTTCTTTTTTATTTTTAGTTTCTTTATCATTGATATATTCTGTTAATTTGTGTAGCTTGTCTAACCTCATGTGATGATGTCTGTTTGCCCCATGTTATTTAATAACTGTTGTTATTCTTTCAATTCTAATAAAAAATAAACAAAAATAAATAAAAAAAACTTTTCAATCAAAAAGTTTCGTTGTCTGTTGCGGAAGTACAGCCGCAGTACTGCCGCTCCCTTTATGCAGAGTAGCCTGCGCAGTTTGCACCAACTCCCAGGGGGCACCATCCCAATTGCTCAAAAACAAAAAACAAACAAACAAACAAAAAAACCTTGACGCGCCATTCCCGCATTTGCGCCCGCTCATGTTTGCGGCTGAATGCAAATAATCATAACTGATCATCAGCAATCAGAGAAAAAAAGTGAAAACAGAGCCCGTACATCACTTTCAGGCACATTCATGATCATGTGAAACATTTTTGGCTATTGACGTTATTAACATGTTTTGATGTTGGAAATAATTTCACCACCACCAACGCATCTAATATTCTAATTACTGCTAAGAGACAGTACTCCAGGAGGATAGCCCATCGATTCAGTACCAGCAGAGACACTCGGAGCCTGTGGCATGGGATATAGACCATTACGGACTTCAAGCCCCCATTGCGGACCTGTGACAGCACCATCTCCCTGCTGAATGAGCTGAACGCCTTCTTTACTCGCTTTGAGGAACAAAACAGCACTACTGCACAGAAGACTCCACCTCCTCCCAGCGACCAGGTGATGACGCTGACCCCAGATGATGCTTACCCCTATCCTCATGAAGTACTTTGAATGGCTAGTCATGCACCACATCAAGTCTGCCACCCCCCCCTGACAACTGGGTGTTGGACTTTCTGACTGGTAGACCTCAGGCAGTACGGATCGGGAGCAACACATCCAGCACCATCACACTGAACACTGGGGCCCCACAAGGATGTGTGCTGAGCCCCCTCCTCTTCACTCTGCTGACCCACGAATGCACACCGTCACACAACTCTAACCTCTTTATTAAGTTTGCGGATGACACGACTGTGGTGGTTCTCATTAGCAACAGAGATGAGACAAACTACAGGAGCGAGGTGAGCCGCCTGGCCGGGTGGTGCAGTGACAACAATCTCTCTCTGAACGTGGAGAAGACGAAGGAGATTGTTGTTGACTTCAGGAGAGCACACACTCAGCATGCTACTCTGACCATCAACGGTGCGACTGTGGATAGAGTGAGCAGCACCAAGTTCCTGGGTGTGCACATCACAGAGGACCTCTCCTGGACCAACAACACCGCAGCACTGGCCAAAAAAGCACAGCAGCGTCTCTACTTCCTCCGCAAACTGAGGAGAGCCAGAGCCCCACCCCCCATCATGTGCACCTTCTACAGAGGCACCATCGAGAGCATCCTGATTAGCTGCATCACTGTGTGGTATGGCGTCCTGCAACACCTCCTGCCGGAAGACCCTTCAACACAAAGTGAGAGCAGCTGAGAAGATCGTTGGTGTCTCCCTCCCCTCCCTCCAGGACATTGAAGGAACCCGTCTCACCTGTAAAGCCCTCTGCATTGCAGGTGATCCCACCCACCCATCATACAGCTTCTGCGGAGTCTCCAGGCCAGGACCAGCAGACTGAAGCAGACTGAAGGACAGCTTCATTCATCAGGCTGTCAAGAAGCTGAACTCCCTCCCGACCTTAACCCCCCCCCCGTCCCCTCCCCTCCCCTCTTTTTCCCCATGCACCACTGAACTCTGATATATTTGTATGGTTGTACTTTATATTTCATCTGTATTTAATGTTCTATTGTTCTAGTGTTATCTGTATGGACCAAGGGTCTGAGAGTAACACAATTTCAATTCTCTGTATGTATGTACTGTTCATGTGGAAGAACTGACAATAAAGCAGACTTGACTTGACTTGACTAATATTCTCTCTGAGTTTCCATGTTCCCTTACGAAAATTAGCAATGGTTTGAACACGAATAACACCAAAAATCAGTGTTCTTGTAGCCATGGCAACCGCAAATTAACCATGGTTTTGTTACTTGGAATAATAATTTACAAAGAAGTATTAATATTTTTTGTATGGTTATAAAAACAGACCTAAGCCAACAATGGTCTTTACAATGACTTAAAATGCACTATATAAAAACAATGAGGCTTTAAGGATTGGTTAATTAATAATTATATGGTTTAATTGAATAACACTGTTAAAATACATACTGTAATCTATTTATGTACATTACATTTATTACAAATGCCTGCCCTGCAAAGGCCTGGTAATTGCTGCTGCTACATTTGGGCCAATTGTATATTTGTTTGAAAGTATATTGATCATTGTTTTATTTGTTTTAATAAATTTTTATTTCAAATATTCACTTAATCTTTTATTTTTGGCCAGCTTTTTGCTATAGATGACATAGCTTCTATTGTTTATTTAACAACCCTTACAGAAAAGAACCATGGTTGTATCATAGTAAAACTGCTTAATTTTCTTTTGCATGATTTCTAAATGCTTGAGACTAAAATCAATCAGATAACTGTATTACTGTTTTTTCCAATTGCTAACACACACTTTTTCAAACTAGTCTGGTTTTATCAAAATACTTAACACAATTCACAAAACCACACATCCAAACTGCAAAATACCTCATATATCCTGCAAAATGAAGCACTGCAACCGAAACTACACATAATATTATCAAAATCAAACTTCTGCATGAAATGGCACACACTTCATTCATATTACCAGATTTTTGCCTAACCAACTACACACTGAGCATAATGAAAAGCACCCCCATCTTTAGTATGCTTTGCCATAATACTAAAATATGTATCAGATTGTTCACATGCACAGAAATATTTGCAGATACACACACATGCTGTTGCAACATTTTTTTTTTTTCACTACAGTAAACAAGTCAGTGCAACATATGCACAGCAGATATATTTACATGGGACTGAACAAAAATATTCTTACAAAAAACAGTAAACTGAAAAAGAAAATTTCAGAAAAAATATATTACAGTAAAAAAAAGAGGCAAGAAAAATAATTAGGCAGCATCTTGCCGCACAGCCAGGTCTGGCCACAATGCCTCGTCAACATCACAGGCAATATCTTCCCTTGCCAGACATCGAGGGAAAAAGCACCTTGAGTGCCTTATCCATTCCTGAATTGCACCCACATCAATCTCATCACATGCCTCTTCCATGGCCTGCACAAGAGGCATGTGCACAAAGGGCTGCCAGTCGTATGCCTTCAACCGCCATGCCGAGAAGAACTCTTCTATGGGGTTCAGAAATGGTGAGTATGGTGGGAGGTATTGCACGAGAAATGTTGGGTGGTCATCAAACCAGTTTTGGACTGGGGCTGCACGATAAAAGCTCACGTTGTCCCACACTACAATGTACCAGTTTCTTTGATGGTCCGCATCATTCATACGCTCTGGTGTTATGAAAATGTTGTGAAGTCTGTCCAGAAATGTGAGAACATGGGCTGTGTTGTATGGTCCAAGGTTGGCATGACGGTGGAGGACACTATGCATACTGGAGATGGCAGCGCACATTGTGATGTTCCCACCACGTTGGCCAGGAACATCTATAATGGCTCTGTGGCCAATGATGTTTCTCCCCCTTCTTCTGGTCTTTGCTAGGTTGAACCCAGCCTCATCTATAAAGATGAACTCGTGTGGGATTGCATGAGCATCCATTTCCAGTACTCCCTGAAAACAAAGAACAAAAATCAGTCAATATGGTGTTATCCAGTACACTGGGAAACAATGTTGCGTGTAGTGTACTGCAGTCAATATAGTACTTACATTCACATATGCTCGTCTGAACTCTTTGTTTCTTTGAGAGTTTCTCTCAAACGGCATCTTATAAAGTTGTTTCATTCTGATTTGGTTTCGCTTGAGAATGCGAGCCAATGTGGACAGACTGACTCGTTGAATGTTGTTGAATAAGGTGTTGTCTTGGATGATGTGGCTTTGAATTTCTCGTAATCTGATTTCATTATTTTCCAAAACCAAGTTTACAACTTCCTGTACCCCCGTGAACATTTGGCCCCTTCCTCCACCATGGTGTCGTCTCTCTCAGTCCTTTAGAAAAAATAAAATAAAAATATATATAGGGCTTGGACAATGCAACCTAAATATTTTCCCCCACAGTAGAGTACATTGTACAGGAAACTTGTACAGTTTATGAATGGCTGATGTCATACACTAAGTAAACAGGTGTCACCCAACTGATACACTATGACATGGGGTATACTACATGTGTACTACATGAAATTTTGGTTAAATACATGTTCTCCAGTCTAAAGGTCCGGATGACAGAGGTGACAGTAAAATGGCTCAAGTTTGGGTGCACTCTCTGTCCAGCCTCACGCATTGTAAGCCCATGGTTGATGACATGATCTACTAAGGTTGCTTTGATTTCATTTGAAAGTGTTTGTCTTCTTTGGCCATGAACTCCTCTATCTGCTCTACCCCTACCTCTCACTCTTCCTCCCCCTATTCTCAACCTCCCTCTTCCTCTTCCTCTTCCTCTTCCTCTTCCTCTTCCTCTCTCTGCAATGTCTTCCATTGTTGTTGTAAAAAAAAAAAGGTTCTCACCTGTGGTCTTTTCATAGTGCTTACATCCTGATTGAAGTGTTAACAATTAACCATTGAGGTGTTTGGCCAGGTGGCACATGTAATTGGCCAATTAACTCATGTAGTGTCATTTTGAATGGCAGTGTTTTGAAATGGCAAACATGTGACTTTTTGTCAGATTGTTGTGTCTTATGCAGAGAACTGTGTTCAGTGCATTTAAAAAGTGCCATTTTGAAATGCAAAATGTGTGTAAAGCAGAAAATGTGTTTAGACTTTTGGAGACTTGAGAAGAAGTTTTGCTCTCTGTGTGTCAGTTTAAATAATTGTGCTGTGCATGTCATTTTAGTGTGTTAGCAATTGGAAAAAAACTGTCATAGCCATATGTAACTGTCTGAGCTACAATTGTAATTTGTTAATAATACAATTTATTTATTTATTTACTTTTATATTTTATCTAAGTTCTATTTTGACCCCTAAAGTAGTTTTTTTGTTGTTGTTTTTTAACTTCCATAATATTTGAGGGAGGGGGCACAACAATACAATCCTGCTAGGGCACCCATTTGGCCAGCGGCAGCCCTGTACAGACGTTCCTCTCGCTGAGAGCAGAGGAGCGGGGGTGTATTCCAGAAAGCACGGTTAACTTACCGTTAACTATAACCTGAACTTTCGGTTGATTAACCCCAAACCTTGCTTACTCGAGGTATGTGGCTCCAAAAACGCGTGAGGGAGTAAGTTCATTCAACTCAGAGTATGTTCCTGGTTAAGACTCAAGACATTAAGAAAAAGCACGCCATGCTGTTTCTTTACTCTTTTGTTCAATGGTCGTTTACATGCTTAGTGCATATCACCACCTAATTGATGGTTGTGAAGTTTTTCGTTTAATCTTTAATCCTTGAGAATATGAATTACATTTGATGCTAATTATATACTAAGTCATATCAGATATGTATTTTGATTTAGAATTTAGACATAGAAAGTACCGATCCATGTGTGAATGATAATATAAAATGTAATAAATAGATATATAAAATAATAAATTAAACGTTACCTTGTCATAGTGTTTTATAATTTATACAGTTAACTGTTATATATGCCAATAAAATAAATAAGAACCATATTAGAATAATATATTACCTTGTGTATTACTTATATTAGCGCTTCATCATTAACATATACAAATACATATAGACTATATTACATATTGTAATGTTATATAATGATGTGCCACGCCCACTGAAGGCTCGTCAGTAGATCACACGTGCGCTGAAGTGAGCTAACCCTGGAACATAACCTGCTCTGGAGCAGGTTTTCTACAGAGAGCAAGTTACTATGGTTACTTACCCTGAAAGCTGAGGTTGTCCGCTCACTTATCCCCAGGTATGTCACGTAACCTGCTTTTTGGAATACACCCCGGATCCAGCGAGAGCTTGATGGGGCGACGCGGAATGAAAAAGTTTTTCAGTCGTGGCAGTAGAGGCGGCGCTACTATAACGACATGTGAATAATCCCGCCTACTCTAAAGCGATACTAAACTGCAGTGGAAACGCAAACCGTGCCGTGCCGAGCCGAGTCGTACCACGCAGTGGAAAAGCGCCATAATCACCGCTCTTTAAGAAACGGGCTTGACCTGCTTTCTCGGGTTTGACAAACCTCATTCTGAAACGGAAACCTCAGAGTTTCCCTCATTTCAGGGTTAACATACTCAGAGTTTTCACTTAACCTCCTTTGGGCCCCTGCGGTGTATTCCAGAAAGCAGGGTTAACTTACTGTGAACTTAACCCTGAACTCTCGGTTGATTAACCCCAAACCTTGCTTACTCGAGGTATGTGGTTCCAAAAACGTGTCCGGGAGTAAGTTCATTCAACTCAGAGTATGTTCCTGGTTAAAACTCAAGACATTCTCAACAGAGCGACAAATCGACGAGTCACTATGGAAACGGACGCTAAGAAAAAGCGCAACAAGCTGTTTCTTTCTTCTTCTTTTGTTCATTAGTTGTTTACATGCTTAGTGCATATCACCACCTAATTGATGGCTGTGCAATCATTTTTATTTTTTTCCATTTAATCTTTAATCCTTGAGAATGTGAATTATATAATTATATTGTTTGTTTTATGCTAATTATATATTAAGTCATATCAGATATGTATTTTGATTTAGAATTTAGACGTTATAGAAAATGCATGTGTGAGATAATATAACATGTATTAAAATAAATAAATATATATATAAGTTAAATATTACCTTGTCATAATGTTTTATAATTTATGCATATAACTCTTATATATGGCAATAAAAGAATAATATGTTACCTTATTTATTACTTATATTAGCGCTTCCTCATTAACATATCAAAATATATATATATATATATATATATATATATATATATATATATATATATATATATATATATATATATATATATATATAATAAGCTATATTACATATTGTAAAATTATATAATGTTGTGCGCTATCTGTCATGCCCACTGAAGGCTCGCTGAAGTGAACTAACCCTGGAACATAACCTTCTCCGGAGCAGGTTAAGTTCAGAGAGTGAGTTGCTATGACTACTAACATACCCTGAAAGTTACCTCCGTTTTTGGAACCGAAAGTTGAGGTTATCCGCTTACTTACTCTTAAACATACCAGGGTATGTCACATAACCTGCTTTCTGGAATACCCCCCAGGAGAAGCGTATTTACAGTAATAATAATAATAATAATAATAATAATAATAATAATAATAATAAACAGTAGACAAAACCCCATAAAACAATTTTTAAAGTTGTGAGTTGGTGAAATTTATATAATCTATGACCTTTATACAGTGTGTATCCCTCACAACCTTGTTTTCATCTATTCAGTATGACGTCTAACCTGACTAGGCCTATATACTTTAAAATATCTTCCCTGCAGGGGCTGGCGCTCTCTGTGTTCCACATAAAAAAAGGAAGTCATGCAGGTTTGGAAAGTGAGGGTGGGTGAGTGAATGATGAAAGTTTATATTTTTGGGGTGGATCCCTTTAAGAAACCTACATGAGCCTATAATCGATATAAATAACTTTACAATAAACGAGAGAAATTTAGAGTTTTGTTAATTATTTATACATTTTGTAATATAGGCTTATGTTTATTATAGCACAAGTAATCACCACGTAAGATCACTACTATTATGTGTATAGCTGTGCCCATGTGATAATTATTTTTTCAGCTCGATAATTAGTACAGCTTTGAATTGCATCAGTGCTTTATTGATGTCGATGACAGTCTTCGTTTGTGCTGGGGCCATATTCTCACCGAATACAATATAAGGAATGTAGACTCTTGTTTCCACACACTCGATCGCATATTCAACAATGAGTCGAGAGTAACTGAAGCAGGAAAAGTAGGTAAGAATTAAGAAATTACATATGTTATTATTGGTATTATGCTACTAAGGCCTAAGGTTACGAGAAGCGTATAGTAAGTGAAGTAACGGTCATATATTTTTGCTTTTAATAAAAAAGGAAACGTTTGGCTACTTTATAATAAAAAAATGTAGAACATAAACTTAATTAAAACGATGTTTCAGTAAGTTTTAAGCTATCCTTCTGCTGGAATATAAAGTAACATAATGTTGCTTTGCTACTGTAGCTGAGCAATATTTCTTGCAAAATGAAAGCCTAAATATGCTTCGTTTGGAAGAAGTGGTCACATCGACATTTTTTTCCCCCTACCTGCACTGTAGTCTACAAAGTTTTCATCATCCATTAAACTTCTCAATCTGTAATTTCTGCATTGATGTCAACAGTTTTTTCTTTCTCAGTAGCCTAATTACATTTTTTTTTTCAACTGCTTATACACATTTTCAAAACTTTACCTCTTTTTTTAAAAAACTGCACACAAATCCAAGAATTGCACGCACAAAATGCAAAATGCCTAACATCTCTGGCAAAATGAAGCACTGCATTCAAAATATCACAAACACATCTCAAAAGCAAACGTTTGTGTTACGTTGCAAACCTTTACAATAATATTACATTTTTGGACATATCATATACACACAGTTATTCAAAACCTAAAGCTCTTCTTTCATGAGCTCCTATGTACATTTCTCTTCAAGATTGAAAGTAGCCTAATTGACAGGGAGATGTTGAAAAATTCATGGTAAACACGAAAACAAGATTGAAACCAAACTTTTTTTTTCACTGTAAACATTTGTGGTTGTGAATACAGTATTACACAGTACAAAGAAAAAAAATACATCAACCATGCGTAGATCTGTATTTATAGACCTATTCTAAAGCCATAATTGCTTGGTGTTAAGTAAAGCAATGAGTGTTTGCAGGTGAGGAGTCAGTGTGAGGCACTGATGAATTAGTGTGGCATTTTGATTTGTTGTGTTTGAAAAAGGAGATCAAGATACTTCCTGTTAGATTTTTGTGTGTTACATAGAGAATTTTGTGTTGTGTTTTGCAAAAAAAGTGTTATATGAATTTGATTTGAGTCAAAGGCTGAGAATTAGTTTATGGTTTTGCAGATTTGGTGTGTGTTTCTGGTGTTCAAGTGTCAGGTTTGAGAAATTGTCTGACAATTAAAGATTTTGTGTGTAAACAGTTCTGTAAATTCTGTAAAAAAAAACTATAAATTCAACATGAACGGAAACGTGCAATAAATGTTTCACATTGCTACACTTTAATTATAATCATAAAAATAAGGCTGCAATTAAACTTTACGTCATTTATAGTGAGTTCATAATTTGTACAGTTTATGTTATTGTTTAGCTAATGTTTTTGTATCTCTTTCTTAGGGAGAGGCTATGACGTGATGCTGAAGAATATCTTGATGGCTGAAATTATGCCTATAGTGGAGGAATTTGACCAGCAGAAAAATAATGGTCACAGGTTTATCTAATTACCATTCTTCAGCAACCAAGTAATAACTGTGTTTGTTTGGGACCAGACCTGTGACAATTCATGAGGCCATAACTGGTGAGGATTCACCCTGAGACCGAATAGTAAATATTTCCTTTCAGCCATGATCTATTGGAAATAGTAAACGTGTAGACCCTTATCCGTGAACTCCAACAATACTTAGATTACAAAGGGAAGACCTAGAGACTTGCATAATGTGTACTGTGAAAACTGATATGTAGGCTTACAACTGTGAAATGATTGTCTACACTCACTGCACCCAGAAACACGGTGTTTATGAGATGCTGGGTGTTGTAAAGCTGTAAATCTGTCTGTTCTAGTGGTTTGATTACAAGTAGACAAAATTGTTTATCCCTTTGAAATGAAATATTTAATCATAAGAGACAATACAATTTAAGTGTTTTTATCCATTAACTCTTTTCAACAAAAAAACTGCTTGCTTTAGGTCATTTCTAAGCATTCAATAATTGAATTGTGGGGCCCATCTTTCTTTCAAACTGAGGAAAGTGGAAAAGACAGACAGAGACTGGCATGAAATATCAGGGTGAGAGCCTGATAGAAACAGACATGTAATGTTTGACATACACACTTTGACTGCAATTGAGATAAATGGCTCTGTCCTTCTCAATTCAATTCAATTCAATTCAAGTTTATTTGTATAGCGCTTTTTACGATACAAATCATTACAAAGCAACTTTACAGAAAATTAAGTTTCTACAATATTTAGTAGTAGCTTATCAGTGGTGATTGTCAGTTCATGTGCATATAGCAGAAATGTTCAGAAAAAATCAATAAGAAGACGTAAACAAACAGACGATTGACACTATTAACAGCAATTATGCAATCAAACTTATAGCAAAATGTGGTAGTTCTGTATGTTGTCTCTGGGTTAGCATCATCTGAGGTCCTCTGAGGGGCTGGCATCATCTCTTCTCAGGTGTTCTGGATCCAGACTGGAGCTTGTGTAAATCCTAGTTACCACGGGATGTAAATCCCGTGGCAAAGCAGAGAAACAAATAGAGACATAATTAGCGTAGCTGCTGTTCCAGCCAAGTAAAATTAATTCGTTTAACCCAAGCTAAAGAATAATAATGCACAATTGATCAGATATAACTGCAGTCCAAAATTATGAGATGCATTATTTGAATGATTGGCCAAAGAGGTGTGTTTTTAATCTAGATTTAAACAGAGAGAGTGTGTCCTGAGCCCCGAACATTATCAGGAAGGCTATTCCAGAGTTTGGGAGCCAAATGCGAAAAAAAGCTCTACCTCCTTTAGTGGACTTTGCTATCCTAGGTACTATCAAAAGTCCAGCGTCGTTTTGACCTTAGGGATCGTGATGGGTTGTAGCGAGGTAGAAGACTAGTTAGGTACACAGGAGCTAAGCCATTAAGGGCCTTATAAGTAAGTAATAATATTTTGTAACTGATACGGAACTTAATAGGTAGCCAGTGCAGAGACTGTAGTATTGGGGTAATATGATCATATTTTCTTTGACCTGGTAAGGACTCTAGCCGCTGCATTTTGGACTACCTGTAGCTTGTTTTATTGAGGATGCAGGACAACCACCTAGCAGTGCATTACAATAGTCCAGTCTAGAGGTCATGAATGCATGAACTAGCTTTTCTGCATCAGGAACAGGTAACATGTTTTCGTAGCTTGGCAATGTTTCTAAGATGGAAGAATGCTGTTTTTTGTAACATGGGAAATATGATTTCAAAAGACAAGTTACTGTCTAATATAACACCCAGATTTTTTACAGTAGAGGAAGTAACAGTACATCCGTCTAGTTGCAAATTGTAATCTACGAGATTACTGTGTAATGTTTTCTGGTCCAATAAGTAATATCTCTGTCTTATCTGAATTTAATAGGAGAAAATTATTGGTCATCCAATCTTTTACATTTTTAACACACTCTGTTAGCTTAGATAATTTAGAAGTTTTCACCTGGTCTTGTTGAGATATATAGTTGAGTATCATCAGCATAACAGTGGAAACTAATCCCATCTTTTCTAATGATATTACCAAGGGGCAACATGTATATTGAAAATAGCAGAGGACCTAGGACAGATCCTTGTGGCACTCCATATTTTATCTGGTGATAAATGAGATGACTCCCCATTTAGATAAACAAAGTGGTAGCGATCGGACAGGTAGGATCTAAACCATCTTAAAGCCTGCCCTTGGATACCTGTATAGTTTTGTAATCTATCTATGAGTATGTCGTGATCTATGGTGTCAAACGCAGCACTAAGATCAAGTAAAACTAGCAATGAGATGCAGCCTTGGTCTGACGCAAGAAGCAAGTCATTTGTAATTTTAACAAGTGCAGTTTCTGTGCTATGATGGGGCCTGAAACCTCGACTGAAATTCTTCATAGAGATCATTTTTTTTTGCAGGTAGGAGCACATTTGAGCAGACACAACTTTTTCTAAAATTTTAGACATAAATGGAAGATTTGAAATGGGTCTGTAATTTGCCAGTTCACTAGGATCTAGTTGTGGTTTTCTTAATAAGAGGCTTAATAACCGCCAGCTTGAATGGTTTTTGGGACGTGACCTAAAGATAACGACGAGTTAATAATATTGAGAAGCGGTTTTTCTGCTACAGGTAACAACTCTTTCAGTAATTTAGTGGGTACAGGATCTAATAAACATGTTGTTGGTTTAGATGCAGTGATAAGTTTATTTAGCTCTTCCTGTCCTATAGTTGTAAAGCACTGCATTTTATCTTTGGGTGCGATAGATAAACCTAAAGTATTAGACGCTGTAGAATCTACATTTGTTATTGTATTTCTGATGTTATCTATTTTATCAGTGAAGAAATTCATAAAGTCATTACTATTTAACTGTGAGGGAATATTTAGATCGGGTGGCGTCTGGTAATTTGTTAATCTAGCCACTGTGCTAAATAAAAACCTTGGGTTGTTTTGGTTGTTTTCTATGAGTTTGTGGATATGCTCGGCCCTGGCAGGTTTTAGAGCCTGTCTATAGCTGGACATACTGTTTTTCCACGCAATTCTAAAAACTTCCAAGTTAGTCTTCTAAACTTCTCCCTTCTCCTCCCTTCTTTCAGACACAGTGTATGAGTTCAGGCTACAGGCAGCAGCAGACAATTTCATTGCTGCAGCCTCAAGGCTGCCCAGAGGTGAGACTTACATTATCATATCATTTCTTTTGCTTTGTAAACCATGAAAAACTGGACCAGAGCCTTCATCTTCAGTACAGCTCTCACTTTCCCCTATAAGTTCCATTACAATTTCCGCATATTTCTCTCTTAAATCATAGCAAGTTGTCCCGCTCTTAAACGCTCTGAGCACCTAGCCACCTAAGTATTATTTACTATTAAACTGTACATTCCTTGCACATGGATATTGCAGTATATAAAAAGTTTTTTTTTTTTTTATTGGTTTTTTTTTTTAATATCATTTCTTGCAGCCTCTGGATGATTCCCCCCATGTGGTGAGTAACACCTATATATGTCATGACTCTCCTGATGAAGCTAAAGAAAAGTGCTTGTTCTGTAATTTGAGGTTCCTCAGATTGTTACACTGAACTCTCTGAAGAACGTTTAGACAGTTTTAAGGTGCCTCAAATATCCTACTGAGTACTTAAGAAACTCAATATACTGTATATTACAAGTGCTTTCAAACCATTTCCCTTATGATGGTGTTACTGTAAGCACCACTGACTGTCTTGCAGAAATTTATGGGTTCCATCTTTTCTTTATTGGTTTTTCAGAACAGGGTTTTTAAACTAGTGCGTTCACTGAATTCAAAGAAAAAAAAAATAGTTTTTTTTCTTCCCCCCATATATTTTAATTTTTCTGGTTTTCCATTTTAATAGTTAAATTAAACTTTAGTCTTCAAAAAGCATGTCTAATTAATTGAAATACAATTTAACAATAATTTATTAGATTTTTTTTTAACCGTAAAATGACCCTATGAAATATTTTTTTCAAAAATTATATTTTATGTTTTAATTTAATCTTTTAAAATATAATGAAAATTTAACAATTCCTTTTATTCCTTAAAAAAATAGTTTCCATAATTGTATTATTATTATTGCTTTAAGAAGTACATTCTACTATAAAAATACAATATAGATATTACAGAAATAGTTATATTTCTGTCACGTTTTCTTCAAGTTAAAATAGACCTTTATTTTGATGGGTTGTTTTGAAGACCTTTAAGTTTCTGTGTGAACAGTATATGATCTGGAGATGAAGTTCATGTGGCGTGTCATGCATGATTGCGTATGTGTATATATATATTTTTTTTATTTTTTTTTCACAGTATAAATGAGCTTTGAATATGAAAATATGTAGCTGCCTTTATATTTTAGAAAGGAGATTCTTTACAAAGGGATCATCATATTTGTGGGTCCATTGCAACAAAATCTGCCAGTGTGGCGATCGTTAAATTTTTTCTATTAGGCATATTCAATGTCTTCCATATACTACTCCTCTAAATAGGCTTTTTAAAATTTTCAAATACAGTTACATTCTTTCAGAGACTACAGAAAAAATAGTATATTATAAATGGGATAAAATCTATTGTTTATGTTTCCAGGTGCAAGGTGCTGTTTATAACTGCATGACCTGTCAGTACGACTCCTGTGAGTTCCCGCTGGATTGCCCTGGTGAGTTGACAGGCTCCTTTACATGTGTGCAGTTTTGTGTTCAATATATTATGATATGTAATTCTATGCAGTCCCCCACTCACCCACTCTCTCCACACTTGACATGATGGATATGTTATAACTCAACCTGACAGAACCACCTCTGTAATTATGTAACAGCATTTACGCAGTACAAACATCTATTGCTTTTAAATCTACTTGGGAGCACAGCAAAGTTGTTAAACGAAACCTTGGGCCTTGACACACTTTTACACATAATATAATTTCTCACAGATAGCCCTTTGGGTCACCTAAGATGGCAGGCCTTCTCCCACACACTGTGGTATTCATTTCCACTCAGCACAGCTACAATTATTGCTCAGTGTATCTTTTCTTTGGCTGCTCTCACCAGAGGCTTTGCTTAAATATTATAATTAGTTGAATGGTGGGCAGACTGTGCTGCCTCTGTTCTTCTGTCGACAAAAGGCATTCAGTTGCAAGGTGAAGTGTTACAGATCTGCGTCTAATGTATTGCTGTGTGTGTGTGATGTATGTGCTTTTACAGTGAAGGAAATCAATGTAAAGGAGAACAACAGAACTCAGATGTGGTGTAAGGTCCCTTTCCTGCTTCCTACAGATGCAGAAATGGTCTGGAGATATGCAATGGTGATGAGAAAATCACTTCAACCCATGAATAGCTAACATAGTTTATGAGTACAACTAATAATTATTTATATGTAAAAAAAAAAAAAAATTCTTAGTACAGTCTTTGGCGGTTTCAGTGAATATTATTTATTTATTCATTCATATTTTTATCTATTTTTTTTTTTTTAAATCAGACAAAATTATAGGACTGTAAAACTCAAAATTGCATAATGTTTAATGCAGAATTGACCAAAATTAGAGGACAATATAGCAATGTATTAATATTATTATTATTTATTATTATTATATTAAATTCCAGTATGTTTCTTGCTGTTTCAATGAAGATTTATTTATTTATTCAGCTAAAATTATGGTATGTTTCCTGCAGTATTTATGAATATTCACTATTTCATGCATTTGTCTTTTCTTGTTTATTATTCAAATGCAGACAAAATTACAATGATTCCTGCAGAATTGAACAAAATTACAGGGGAATGTAGCAATGTCTGTAATTTGTAATATTTTAAATATTTTTATGGCAACAAAATAACAGTGTTTCCTGCTATTTCAATGAATATTAATTTATTTATTCATTCATTCATTCATCCATCCATTCATTCATTCAAACAAAATTATGGTGTATGTCCCACAGTTTTATTTAAAATGTATTTTTTTTCCCTCATTTATTTTTTTATTAATTATTATTTATTTATTTATTTTTCTTCCTTTTTTTATTGTTTTATTCAAATATAGAAAAAGTTACAGTATGTTTCCTGCAGAGTTTATCAAAATTAAAGGGGGCTATAGCTATATTATTTTCTTTTTATGCAGACAAAATTACAGTGTATTACAGTTTCAATTTCTATTCATTCATTTAGCAATGTAGAATATAGCAATATTAGATATGTGGAAGTCAGCATATTTGAATTTAGAGTTACTTACTGAATGTGACAGATCAAAATGAAATAAACAAAACAAAAAACTCTTTCTGTACTTACAACCGCTAATCTTGACATACAGGAGAGAACGATGTTGATGGATCGGTTTGACGAGGTCACGGTTGGAGTGGATCCACTTTACTTCATCCCCTCTGCCCGGCCAGAGCACTCAGGCACCTACCAGTGTGAAATATTCTCTCAGGAGCACTCACTCGTCCGTATCTACTACTACCTCACAGGTGCCCACTCACATATAAAAAATAATGACATTCCTGGGCTGTTGCTATTACTGACCTCTCTATATATACCAAATGTCTGTGGTTTTCACCTCAGTAGTCCCAATGGCACAAATAGGCCATGCAGGACTACAGGATGTCTTTGAACAGGAGCAGTTCACTTTCCTGTCCCCTACAGTTCCATTCACCTTATGGCTTCCCAGTCCTGCCCTTGTCACCACCTGTCTGACTGCAATGCTTCTGCTGGTCTTCATTAGTCTAGGGTAATAATTTCCTTACTTTCAGTGTAATTATTCAGTGTAATTCCTATTTTATTTTATTACATTTTTATAATTTTTTTAAATAATATATTTGCATGTAAACGTACTAGGGGTGTAATGGTACATGTATTTGTCCTGAACCATCACAGTATGGCCATCACATCATTCTGTCGAATCCACTTGATGCACAACTCAACTGCACAAGATCTTGTACGCAAACAAACATGGATGTCAATACAAAGGTATCACTATTTATTTGCGGTGCAATTTGTTCAGAAAAAAAAAAAAAACACACAAAAAGAGGGAAAACCCGCAGGATATGGGTGCGGTCCTGGATGGGGAGGCAATGTGAACTCTACAGAAAGAATTAGAAGTGAGTAAAGTGCAGAGGAGAGAGCAAAACAAAACACCAGTCAAGAATTAGAAATACAAAACAAGGATTTGTAAAGAAAAATGTTGGAGGATTTCGATGTAAGACGAGTGGAGACTGGTTTTCCTGTGCTGTAAGCAAAACCTGGTTCTCGCGAGACAATCATATTCTCACTGGAGCTTACACTATGCCTTAGTCCTACATCATCTGCTGGAATGCCACACTCTTGTGAATGCAAGTATGACAGTCAGCAGAGACTAAATATTATGGATTATGAAGTTTTAAAATATGGATATTTTTCTTACACAAATGCATAGATTTGGTTCAGAAGGCCTTTATTAACCACCTGGAGCTGTGTGGAGCACTTTTTTATGATGGATGGATGCTTTATTTTTCTTCAAAATCATGACCCCTTGTCACAATTACACACTGGAGTGCCCATGATTTCCACCAGAGGACACTTCATCCCTGACTTTTACCATTCATCCATGATTTCCCATAATCCTTTGCCCATACTTATCAGCAATCATCACCAATTCACAGCTGCTTCACATTAGAAAGACTATAAAGGATCCACTCAGTCACAAACACATCGCTGTTGATTGTTAGCCTGTAGCTTACCCGTGTTCTCCTGTTTTGCCATGTTCTTGTTACCTTACCCTACTTTGCCTTGCCTTCTTTTTGACCCTAGACTGGTTCCTTGTTATTGATTGTTTGCTGCCTGCCCTGACCATTGCCTGCATATTGGATTACTCTTTTGTCTGTTCCTTATATTGTACTGTTTTGCTTGTGTGTAACACCTGCCTGTCTGAATATGCTTCTAATAAAGCCTTGGATCCTAAAAAAGCATGTGGATCCTCTACTTTGTCGTCATGGCTCCTATGTTACAGAATCAACACCCATACCCGGATGCAGTGGCTTTTTGATCATTCCAAGCCTATCATGGACTCATTCGACCAGCTACTGCACCTTCGGCAAAGGAATCTGCCAACTGAGGAATATGTTCAACAGTTATGTGAGTTGTCCTATCATGTGCCAGTCTATGAAATCATGTTAAAAGACAGTTTTCATTTTGGACTCAATGGGTCAGCGAAATCATGGTTACCTGAAGGGAAATTCAGTTGTACACTAAGAGTGTTTATGGGGCAGAGATTTATCACAAAATGGTCACCAGCTCAGAGACCATTCACAAAATGGCTGGCAACCCAGAACCTGTTCTCAAAATGGCTGCCATTTCAGTGTCTCGTCCCGTCATGGCCACCGTCCCAGGGTCTCATCCCATCATGGTCGCTGTTCCAGAATTTCTTCCCATCACAGCTGCCACTCCCGAGCAGCATCCAGTCATGGCTATTCCACCTGAGCCCTCCACACTCCTGTCAGTTACAAGGCGTCCTAGACTGGTATCCAGTGTGGAGGATCTACTGCTGGTGTCTGTCTAAGTTGCGGATTACCCTGCGAAATCTCTGCTCCTGAGCCACACAGACTCAGTGTTTTCAAGCGACACTATTTCAACGCTCTCAAGCGACACTCTATCAGCGCTCTCAAGCGACACTGTTTCAACACTCTCCAGCCTGCCAGCCGCTACTCACCCCAATTCCCCAGGCACAGCACCTTCTGTCTCTGAGATAGACGATTTATTCTCTGCCATACCAGTTATGGCTATGGCCATTCTCTGTGTTTAGGCTGCTCACACCACCGTAGTTTCCCCAGAGGTTGCAGCTTCCACTGCAGAACCTTCCGACATGGTGGTGCCCACTCTAGACCCAGAGCCCACTTCTGTCCCAGAGCCCAATCCAATCCCAGAGCCTGCTCCAGTACTTGAATTCATTCCCAAGCCTGCTCTAGTTCTAGAATACATTTCTGAACCTGCTCCAGAATCTGATCCAGAATCTACTCCAGTACCTGAGTCCGTGCCAGTCTCCCCTAAGGTGGCAACTTCCATTGCTGAACCTTCCACGCCAGTAAGATCCGCTCCGCTCCTCCTGAGACAGCAGTGGTACTCTTCCCTGAGCTCTCGGTGGTCCCCGTCACTACTGATGCCACCACGGACACCATTTTTTAACTTCCCATGTTTCCCGATGCCTCCCTTATGGCTGTAAGGGCCATCTATCAACTCTGTGTTTCGTGAAGTTCCTGTTACCACTGCTGCAGAACTTCCAGAGGCAGTGGGGGTGTTCGCCTCAGCTCCTCTCAAGACAGGGGTGTCCACCTATGAAACCTTTGTCTGTCCTGACAAGGTCATGGAGACTGTCAGTGAATCCCCTGTCAAACCGGTCTCGGTCATCAAAGCCAGTCATGATCTATCAATCCTGCCTGAGACGGTCACAAAAACTGCCTCTGAATTCATCTGAACTAGCCACAGAGGCCACATAGGAACTTGTGTCCAATGCTGAACTGAACACAGAGGTTATCTATGAACTTGTGTCCTGTTTTGACCTGGCCACAAAGGCCATTTGTGAACTCTATGACTGTTCCGTTACGGCTAGAGAGGCTCTCTCTGAACTCATAGTTTGTACTGTTACGGTAAAGGAGGCTATTTATGAACTCTCTGCCTTTCCTTTCACAGCTATGGTGGCCATCTGAAAACTCACTGCCAGACCTGTCACAACTATGGAGGCCATCTGTAAACTCTCAGCCTGTCCTGTCACAACTATGGACGCCGCCTGTGAACTCTCTACCTGTTCTGTCATGGCTATGAAGACAATCTGTGAACTTCCTCACTGTCTCGTCATGGTCAAGGAGACCATCTATGTACTCTTGTCTTGTCCTAGACTGGCCATGGATGCCACTAATGAACTGTCCATCCATCTTGTAACGGTCGCCACAGCCACTGTTAACCTCTTTGTGCCTTTTGTTGCAGTCATGCCAGATCCGCCATGGGGGTCTTCGATTCCATTTGCTCTGCTGTGGTGGTCATCTGCTCTGTCATAGGGATCTTCAGTCCTGTATGCTCTGCACTGGTGGTTCTCAGTGCCGCAGGCTCCGCCCTAGCATCCTGCTCTGCCAGCTCCGTCTGGTCCACCCTGGTGGTCCTCAGCTCCACCCTGGCGTCCAGCTCTGTCAGCTCCACCCTGGCACTCTGCTCCGCCCGCTCCGTCTGCTCCGCTGTGGTGGTCTTCAGCTCTGCCTTCTCCGCTCTGGCAACCCTCTACTGACACCTTGGCAATTGAATCGTCATTGGCTAGTAATTTTTTTTTGTTTACTCGCCAGACTATATATATATATATTTCAGAAACTTCACACTGGACTTGCCACTGTGCCTCTCCAGTCTTCCTCCAGACTCCAGACCTTGATTTCCAAATGAAATTCAAAATTAACTTTCATCTGAAAAGAGGACTGAGCAACAGTCCAGTTCTTTTTCTCCTTACCCCAGGTGAGATGCTTCTGACATTTTTTATGGTTCAGGAGTGGCTTGGTTCTAGGAATGTGACAGCATTTCCTGAAGACGTCTGAGCGTGGTGACTCTTGATGCGCTGACTCTGGCTTCAGTCCACTCCTTGTGAAGCTCTCCCAAGTTCATGAATTGTTTTGACAATCTTCCCAAGGCTGTGGTCATCCCTGTTGCTTGTACACCTTTTCCTACCACACTTTTTCCTTCCAGTCAAATTTCTATGAATATATTTCGATACAGGCCTCTGTGAACAGCCAGCCCTTACAGCAATGACTTTCTGTGACTTACCCTCCTTGTGGAGGGTGTCGATGATCGCCTTCTGGAAAACTGTCAAGTCCGTAGTCTTTCCCATAATTGTGGTTGCATGTTCTAAACTAGCCCAGGAGGTACCCAGTATTTATACTCAAAATTAATCAAACTAATCAAGCTCAAAATGGAATATTCTAACTTTTTGAGATACTGAATTTTTAATTTTCCTAAGCTGTAAGTTGTAACCACCAGAATTAAAACAAAAAACTCCTGAAATATTTCAGTTTGTGTGTAATAAATCTAGAATATAAGAAAGTTTGCTTTTTTGAATAAAATTTTAAAAAATAATGAACTTTTCAATGATATTCTAATTTTTTTAGATGTACCTGTGTGTGTGTGTGTGTGTGTATATGTGTGTATATATATATATATATATATATATATATATATATATATATATATATATATATATATATATAGATATATATAATGTTTGTAAAATGGCACAGTTTTTTTAAATAACTGAATGTACACTCTTAACATCAGTCTGTCAAGCATTATAATATGATAATCAAGTATTATTTAATGATAGAACTTTAGTAATTAGAATTAAAACTTGATAACCAAGTTTGAATGCATATTAGTAATTTTAACTGAACATTTTAACTGGACTGGTGGTGGTACTTTTTTGGTCATTCGGTGTTTCTGTAAAAAAAAAAAAAATACTGATAAGATAAAAATGATACGAATTCTACTAATAAGAACAATATAAAACGCACTAAGGATTAATGAGCTACTGGATTCCAAAATATCAATCAGGCTGTGTGCCTTCGCTCAAACTGATTTGCTGAAATCATTACATGGACGATAATAGGTGAGCACCAGCCAATTAGATGAAAATGCACAGTTTGTGCATTAGTTCTGTCTATTTCAGGAAAACCTGGCAGTTCTTAAAAGCTGAAGAATTCCAAAGGAACTCCATTATTTTGCCTGGAAAATACAACAAAGTATAACATTTACATGTAGCATGTCAATTCTGCATGTTATGCAAGACTCTCTTGCTCTCTCTCTTTGCGTGTGTGTGAGACAAAGTGACGGCAAGGTGTGCGCCTGCACACTAGGGTTCACGATACGTCAAATACAGATGCACAAATACATATGCTGCACATCCATTCAGATGAACTGAAAAATATAACAGATCACTTGACAGACAATGAAACTCTGAAGTGCTCAGTTAGTGTTTTCGGCGAGTAAAAACCCTGGCACACTGCTCCGCCCACTCCATTTGCTCCACTGTGGTGGTCTACAGCTCTGCCTACTCTGCTCTGGTGGTCTTCAGCTCCATTCTGGCACCCTGCTATGCTGGCTCCGCCCTAGTACCCTGCTCTGCCGGCTCTGCCTTTGCTAACTTTTACTCAGTCCCCTGTTCCTTCCCTTTCTCATGGACCTGGCCCTCCATCCCTCCCCCTGTTCTGCCTCCACTCCACCTCCCTCCTGGACTCTAGTCTGTTAAGTGGAGGGGGGGCTCTATCACAATCACACACTAGAGTGCCCATGATCTCCACCAGAGGGCACTTCATCCCTGACTTTTACCATTCATCCAGGGCTTCATTTCCCACAATCCTTTGTCTGGACTTATCAGCACTCATGACCAGTTCACAACTGCTTCTCATTTGAAGGACTATAAAGGATCCACTTAGTCACAAACACATTGCTGTGGATTTTTAGCCTGAAGTGTACCCATGTTCTCCTGTTTTGCCTGTTCCTTGTTACCTTACCTTGCCTTGTTTTTGACCCTGAACTGTTTCCTTGTTGTTGATTGGTGGCTGCCTGCCCTGATCATTGCCTGCATATTGGATTACTTTTTTTGTCTCACCTTAGCTTGTACTGTTTTGCTGTTGTGTGACTCTGCCTGTCTGTCTACGCTTCTAATAAAGGCTTGCATGTGGATCCTCTACTCTGTCATCACGGCTCCTATGTTAAACCCCCATTCACTGCCCTTATAAAGCTTGGAAGAGCCAGGACATTTTTTATATAACTTTGTATTTGTCTGAAAGAAGAAAGTAATTTACATCTAGAATGGTTTGATGTTGAGTAATTTTACATTTTTGTGTGAACTGTCCCTTTAATTCTACAGTTCAAGACTGTTCCCACATGCACTGCACAGTATCAGAACAAATTCATATTTTAATTTTGAATTTTAAATTAAAAAGTGATCTACTGTCAGGACAGTGACAATGTGTTTATGTGAATGTAGGCACGCAGGGCAGAGTTTCTGATGCAGGTCTGTTTGTGAACTCAGACATTAAAAGGGCATTGGATGATGAGCTGCTTAATGTCTCACAACCAAAGAGAATGCCTTCTGCATCCTTACCAATCGATGGCGAGTGTTCTGATCAACAATGCTGTTATCACCAAATAATTTCACCAAAGTAACTATGGCAGCTGTCTACACAGTTACTTAGTGCATCCTTGGTCTGACTCATACCTGCCAGGACTAGCAGATTGTGAAACTGCAGACGGAGTATTTGTGGCAGGTAAGTGGAGAAGGTAAGGACTCTGGGTACTGCACCCTTAGAGAGGAGGAAGAACACATAATACCAGCCATCATGCCAAACATTTTTGTCTGCTTTGAAGTATTTTTGCTCTGATTAAACAGAGGGGTGTTTGATTGTGGAGGGTTTTCTTGATCAAAAGAGGTAAAGGAGTTGCTTTTCTCTGACAGGTCATCTTGATCGAAGGGGTTGTCATCTGACTGACTCCTCATCCTCCAGATACTCTTTAATTGATGGATCAAGCTATAAAGAAATGTTTAGAACAACCTAGATAATGTAAAAGCCAAAGAGGACATAAGAAATAAATTAGAGAAGGGGCAGCCTAGAGCAGAGCAAGCGGAGGTGTATCTGGTATAGGATTTTAAGTTTTAAATATTTCAGCAAAAGAAAATAATTGTTGCCACCTATAAATTACAGTTTATCTATTATGTGTTGTTTTATTTAGTAATTTTTTATTTAGTCATTTTTAGCAGACGCTTTTTTTGTTTTATGATAATTATAATATAGTGTATATACAAATATAAATAAGAAATACTTACATTTGTCTCACTTTGGTATGGAGTTATGAGGGTTTTAAGAGACTGCAGAGACCTAAGGATCCAAGCTTGCTTAGCTGTTAATGTTGTTGCACCATTTCCACTAGGTCTTGGTTTAAGCAGCCTGCTGTACTGGGTTCATAAGGAGCAAGCTCTTAATTTTACCTCAGCAACTGCAAACATGATTAAATTGTTATTTTAGGAGAATTACAGCAGTTCTTGATTTTCCTTTTTCATTCTATAGATACTATAACCATTGCTGTTCACACACTGACATTCTTATATTGAAAAGCCGCATATTTATTATTAGTATTAGTAGTAGTAGTATTATATTCTTATTATTTTTTTTTTAATGCAGCAACTTATCCAACCCTCCTTTACTCATTTAGTACATGTATCTCTGAGACACCAAGTGTTTTGGTTTAGGGTTTAGAAATTGTGTTACTCTCAGCAAACTTCTATTACTCACAGACTGAGGGTACGTAAAGATATATAGGCCTATGAATAGTCACTATTGTTTCACATTGCGTTAATTGGGACAAATGACCATTACATGAACAGAACATTAATGACATTAAATTCTAAATACATTGACATTATTTCTAATATTAATTAATTATAATAAGTGAGTGCTTGCATGGATAGTCTGAATAGATTGTATCGAAAGCAAGCTTACCTGATACATTCAAAGCTTCAGCGATTGAAGCCCTGCTCCTTTTTTATCACTTTGATTGTGGTATGTGTTTGATGTTACGTTGTAAAGACATTCATGTTCTTTTCAAAATTCAATCATTTTTTCTTCCATATCAGTTGTCCAATGTACTTTTACACCGCAAACTCTTTTTGTCACCATTATCTCCTTGCACTATTTAATAATAATAATAATAATAGTTTAATAAAAAATAATAAATATGCTGCTTTACAGTATAAAATGTCTGTGCATGAACTCAACAGTAATGGTTACAGTAGCCTATCTATAGAATGACAAAGGAAAATCAAGAACTGCTGTAATTGTCCTAAAATAACAATTTAATCTCATGTTTGCAGTTGCTGAGACAAGTGTAAGTATTGCTTATTTATATTTTTATATACACTATATAATCACTTTCATAAAACAACATATAATAGACAAACTGTAATTTATAGGTGGCAACAAAGTATTTTTTTTCTTTTGTTGAAATATTTTTTATATATATATTTATATATGAATAAAAAATGCAACTTAAAATCCTTTACCACATACACCTCCACTTGCTCTGTTCTAGGCTGCCCCTGCTCTAATTTATTTCTTATGTGCTCTATGGCTTTTAAATTCACTAAGTTGTTCTAAATGTTTCTTTATAGCTTGTTCCGTCAATTAAAGAGTATCTGGAGGATGAGGAGTCAGTCATATGACAACCCCCTCGATCAAGATGACCTGTCAGAGGAAAGCAACTCCTTTCCCTCTTTTGATCAAGAAAACCCTCCACAATCAAACACCCCTCTGTTTAATCAGGGCAAAAATACTTCAAAGCTGACAAAAATGTTTGGCAGGATGGCTGACATTATAGCCACTTTTTCACTATCAGCCGAACGGTTCTAAGAACTGTCAGGTACGGTTCCAGTTGTATTTCCACTGGAGTCTTCCACAGGATTTGTGTCCTTTTTCTGTTATTTAAAGAAATAAATATAAGATAAAAAAGGAGTCCCAAAAACAGAAATATCTGATCTTCTTCCATATCGCTGTTTGCATTACACTTGCCTCACCAAAGCAATGACTGACGCATTTGTATTACAATCCAAAGAGCTCCGTTATCAGCACTTCGGTGGAAAATGAAACCATATCCGTGCTAACTGGCCAAGGATTGGCACGGAATGGAACAGTGAAGCAAAGAGAACCATTCGACCTGATAGTGGAAAAGAGGCTTATGAGTTCTTCCACCTCTCCAAGGGTGCAGTGCTCCAAGTCCTTCCCTTCTTCATTTAATTGCCACAAATACTCTGTCTGCAGTTTCACAATCTGCTAGTCCTGGCAGGAGGTATACCTCAGACCCAGGATGCCCTTGGTAATTGTGTAGACACACAGCTGCCATAGTTACTTTGGTGAATTTATCTGGTGATAACAGCATTGTTGATCAGAACACTTGCCATTGGTTGGCAAGGATGCAGAAGGCATTATTTTTGGTTTTGGGACATTAAGCAGCACATCATCTAATGCCCTTTTAAGGTCTGAGTTCACAAACAGACCTGCATCAGAAACTCTGCCCTGCGTGCCTACATTTACCTAACTAAAATTGCAGTTTGCATTGACAGTTGCCAACATAAGGACAGAAAATCTGCATTTTTAATTTCTGAATGTATTGCCGCTGTGTGCTGGTGGCTGGATATAAATATGTTTTCCATCCAGAGAGCCCAAGCACTGAGAAAACTGTCATTTTTCTTGAAAGCCTTTATCAGTCTTCAGCCACTCTTCCTCAGTCCTGGGTGTCTGCAGAAAACAAAACAAAAAAGTGTTAAATAATTGTTTGGGCCGCTCGCAGACCCTGGATGTATAACAAAACAAAAAAGTGTAATCACATTTCTCATTAATTTCAGTTGATTCTCCAAAGTAACAGAGACACTGTCCTGACAATAGACTTTTTTATTTTAAAATCCGAAAAAAGTGCATCCATCCATCCAATATAAAACTACTCCACACGACTCCGTGGTGTTAATAAAGGCCTTCTGAAGCGAAACAAAGCATGTTCACGACAAGGTGTTCAAACATATAATGTAGGCGTAGCGGAAGGTGCAACATAAGCTCCAGGGAGAAGAGTGTAGTCGCGTGAGAACCAATTTTTGTTTACAACACAGGGAAACCTGAAAGAAGGCCTTTATTAACATCCCAGAGCTGTGTGGAGTAGTTTTATGATGGATGGATGCACTTTTTTTCGGCTTCAAAAACAGGGGCGTCATTTACTGCCATTATACAGCTTGGAAGAACCAGGACAATTTTTAATATATATCTGATTCTGTTCATCTGAAAGAGAAATGTCAAATACACTCAGTGGTCAAATTGTAAAAAAAAAAAAAAAAAAAAAAAATTCAGGGAGAATGATGTGGTCAGTTTATTTTTCGGATTATGTGGGTCCTGTAGCTAATTTTACATAATGATTACAAAATTTGTCATTTTTTAAAAAAGGTTTTTATTTAATAAAAATATTAGCCTTATTAAATGAACTGTTATTTATAAGCTTTTTTCTTCTTCTCGGGCCTGAATTGGAGGAATTTGGGCCAATATTGATAATTAAACAAATGTGCTTTTGTGCTGAAACCTTGGCTGGTTTAGGCCTGTCATGGGTAAATAATTATGACAATAAAACCACCACTAGGTGGCAGCAAGCCCTTGTTTTGATAAATGATTTATTGAATCATTCAAATCAAACGACTCATTCAAAATGGCTGATTCAGTTAGCAATGTAATAAGCCTGCGTCCCAATGTGCATAATATCCATCGTAAATTCTATGTGATATTAGTAATTTTCTATAATATTTAGGGCAGACAGGCTGAATAGTATGCACATTGGGACGCGGGGAAAGTGTCCATCTGAATGGGCTGTTGAATCACTGGCTCACTTAATTTGTTCAAAAACTGATACATTCAAGGAATGAAACACTGTGTTACTATGCACTATTGTATAAAATTAATAGCACATTTGTGCTCGCGTATGTAGGCCTATTGATATTCAGAAAAGTACATTGCTTGTGCAATGAATAAAAAAACATAAAAACTCAAGGGATTTTTTTTCTTTAATAGCTTGAATTATAAGGTTATTTTACCTGTATTCTAATAGGCTTCATCGCGCAGTGAATGCTTTCAGAGTCTAAAGGCTTGTTTTTGTTTGGTTTTTGCAAGGTCGATGACTCGATAATGTCAGCTCTCCTATCGTCTCTCAATCCCTCACAGTTACACATACAGCACAATAACATAATGTCTGGGAATGTCTTTAAATTATAATCAAGGAAAAATCATACCTTTTCTGTTTTCTTCTTTTTAAAGAAATTAAAAAGTTGCGCTTGAACCATTTTGCCCGAAAAATTATGAAAACTTGCTTCTGCTTGTCCGCAACTTGTTACAGAACTGAGTTCTGATTGGACAATTGCTGTTATTTGTGAAGTATCTTAAGTAGATAATTTTAACATTTCATTTGCATGATGAGTTTAACATAATACACATCATTAATCCAAAGAGGATGGTAAGGGGGAATGGTGGTTTTACTGATGGGATGCTTTTTGTCATTTGTTATCAACCAGGGGGATGCCATCCCCCCGCATCCCCCCTCAATTCGAGCACTGGATATGCCTATTATGCCCTGAGGGTGAGAAAATCATGGGTTAATTTTCAACTATCCTTTTAAAGGGGTCATATGATGCGATTTCTATCTTTACTTTTCTTTAGTGTGCTATGTAGCTATTTGTGCATGCTATTTCTGCAGAGTTACAAAGCTCAAAGTCTCCCACAAAAGGATTTATTCTATCAAAAATATAAGGCTGATCTAGACCGGACTAAAACGCCTCATTCAATCACGCCCCCACATGTCTAATCAAAATCAGAATCATTAGAGATTTATTACAATGTGTGTTTGAACACACAGGGATTTTTTATTGAGTATGTTTGCTTACAGTGTAGAAGAAAGTACAACATAGTGCAGACATACATAGGAATAACACAGTAGGGATGTAATATAACACTAATATAAAAAAAAGAAATCAAAAAATTTAATTATGTACTATATATACAGAAATAGATGTATAGGAAAAAAAAAAAAGATAATTGTTTAGATAAATGTACAGGCATGTTATTAGTGTGCAGATATGTTATATACAAAGTGTGCAGTTTAATATAAATATGTCAGATGACTATGTTAGCTGTGATGGACGTTGTAAGATTAATTGTTCAGGATGAATAAAGCCTGCGGGAAAACTGTTTTTGTGTCTGGCTGGTCTGGTGGTCAGTGCTCTGTTGCCCTGACCATAAGGCAAAAGTTGGAAGAGAGAGTGGGCTGGGTGTGAGGGGTCCAAGGTGATTTTTTTAGCCCTTTTTCCTCACTCTGGAGATGTAAAGATCTTGGAGGCTGGGCAGAGGGGCACCAATGATCCTTTCAGCTGTCCTGACTGTCCGTTGTAGTCTCTTGATGTCTGTCTATGTCACGATGTGGAAATATTTGCATAACGCCGCCCAAATGTTCACGCAAAGAAAGAAGGAGTGGTTTCAGGAACTCCAGTAGTGTTGATGCAGCCATGTCAAGGAGACGCTATGTGTGTCTGTGTGAAAGCAAAAGCACTTTATTTGGCCTTACGGAAGTAGATGCTATTAGGAATCATTGTGAAGATTTATTTACAACAGAAGAGCACTACCCAGATGTTCGAATTTGTGCAACGCATTTTATGGAGGACAGTTTTGTGAACCTAGGAGAGTACAAGGCTGGGTGTCCACAAAGGCTATTTCTAAAAACAAATTGGGTCAATTCTAACTTTGCTATGACAATCTGGCACTTCTGAATCACCGACTGTAAGTATGTTTTCTTAATAGTTTAAGTGTTTGCTATTGACTGTTCAAATGCGGCGTTTTGCACAGCGTAGAGTAACGTGTCGTGACGGGAAAAGGGTCAAATCATAGCAGAGTGAACAGCCTGTCAGAAATCATAGCACGTCAGCTGTCTTAACCGCGGCTTGTGTACTAAATCATCACTGTGTCTGTCTTGGACTCTGTTGCCCTTTTGGCTTGGACTGATGGTAAAACTAATGACATTATTAACTGACTTGATATTTACTTTGAAAGCGAAAGCTCGCAATTATGGTGAGGGGCATTACATTTCCGAAGCATGCTTGTGGTGTTTAGCCAGTCACAATGCACTGGGTCAGCTGGCCAATCAGAGCAGACTGCGCTTGTCGGTAGTAGGGGCTTTGTTGAAAATAACGCATTTGAGATAGGCGGGGTATAGAGAACCTACAATAATGCACAGTATTTGAAAAATAATGTGTTTTTTGAACATTAAAGCATGTCAACATATTCTGTTACACCAAATTCACAAAATAATGATCTTTAAAATAGCATCATATGACACCTTTAATAAAGGCCTTCTGAACCAAATCTATGCATTTCTGTCAGAAAAATATCCATATTTAAAACTTCATAAACCATAATATTTAGCCTCCACTAACTGTCATACGTGCATTCATAAGAGAGTGGTGTTCCAGCAGATGATTTTAAAACTTAATGATGTTGATGCTATTTTATCTAAACAAGATGACGGCGTGTCCACACACAGCAGCTTCTCTCGCTCACGTCAGAATGGTGTTTTCGTGTTTTTTGTCTTGTGAGTTGCAGTGTTTTTGTACGTCTTCATCACGTCTACCTGTCTTTAAGGGCGCATACAGTCGTGAGTTTATGCTCGATGTCGGAAGAACAACTTTTTTAGAGTTAAACTCCACGCACGCCGAAGAAGGAGGTAAATCACAAGGCGGCGGGCTTTATGTTTACATCAATGATGCGTGGTGCTGTGATTCTATTGTGGTCTGCAAACACTGCTCACCCCTGGTGGAGTTTGTGATTATTAAGTGCGGGCCATTCTATCTACCGAGGGAATATACAGCCATGCTGCTTGTTGCTGTTTACATTCCTCCCTGCTCCAACATCAACAACAGGAGTGAGGCAATGAATGAAATTTACCAGCACATCAGTGAGCAGCAGACAGCCCACCCTGATGCTTTTCTCACCTTGGCTGGGGATTTCAACCACGCAGACTTAATGAGTGTGTTCCCAAAAATACACCAACACATTAACTTTCCAACAAGAGGTAAAGAAGTTTTTGGATTTTGTTTAAAAAACCAAGTAAGTATATTAAAAGAAAATAAAGATAACCAGATTTGGTGTATAAGTTCATATCACTGTCATGCTAATGCCTGCATACAGACCACTCGTTGAAGTCACCAAACCAGTTCACAAACAGATACAAGTGTGGCCTGAAGGGTCATCAGAGGCTCTTCAAGACTGTTTAGACACCACTGACTGGAATATGTTTAAGCAGGCTGCCACATACAATAACTCGACAGACCTCCAAGAGTACTCAGAGACTGTCACTGCCTACATCACCAAGTGTATTGATGATGTAACAGTCACAAAGACCATCACTGTCTGGGCCAACCAGAAGCCATGGATGACAGGGGAGGTCTACAGACTCCTGAAGATGCGGAACGCTGCCTTCAGAGCTGGAGATGAGGGAGCCTGAGGACAGCCAGGGCCAACCTATCCCGCGGCATCAGAGAGGCTAAGAGACAGTACTCCAGAAGGATAGCCCATCGATTCAGCAACAGCAGAGACACTCGGAGCATGTGGCAGGGGATACACACCATTTTGGACTACAAGACCCCACCGGGGACCTGTGACAGCACCATCTCCCTGCTGAACGAGCTGAACGCCTTCTTCGCTTGCTTTGAGGAACAAAACAGCACCACTGCATAGAAGACTCCACCTCCTCCCGATGACCAGATGATGACGCTATCCCTGGACAGCGTGAGGAGATCCTTCAGTGTACTGAGAGACTGTGCAGTGGAACTCACTAATGTCTTCACAGAGATTATCAACATCTTGCTTAGTCAGGCTGTTGTTCCCACATGCTTCAAAGCTACCACCATCATTCCAGTCCCGAAGAAGCTATCTCCGTTCTGCTTCAATGACTACCGTCCAGTTGCACTTACCCCTATTCTCATGAAGTGCTTTGAATGGCTAGTCATGCACCACATCAAGTCTGCCTTCCTTCCCTCCCTCCCTGGACCCCTTCCAGTTTGCATATCGGTCCAACCGCTTGACAGGTGATGCCATCGCCACTACCCTCCACTCAGCACTCACACATCTAGAGAAAAAGACTTATACGTCAGAATGCTGTTCATAGACTTCAGTTCAGCATTCAACACAATCATCCCTCAACAGCTCATTAACAAACTGGTCCAGCTGAGGCTCAACACTTCGCTGTGCAACTGGCTGTTAGACTTTTTGAATGGAAGACCTTAGGCAGTACGGGTCGGCAGCAACACATCCAGCACCATCACACAGAACACTGGGGCCCCCCAAGGATGTGTGCTGAGCCCCCTCCTCTTCACTCTGCTGACCCACGACTCCACACCTTTACACAACTCCAACTTCTTTATTGAGTTTGCAGATGACACGACTGTGGTAGGTCTCATTAGCAACAGAGTTGAGACAAACTACAGGAGCGAAGTGAGCCGCCTGGCCGGGTGGTTCAGTGACAACATTCTCTCTCTGAACATGGAGAAGACGAAGGAGATTGTTGTTGACTTCAGGAGAGTGCACACTCAGCATGCTCCTCTGACCATCAACGGTGCGACTGTGGAGAGAGTGAGCAGCACCAGGTTCCTGGGTGTGCACATCTCAGAAGACCTCTCCTGGACCAACAACACCGCAGCACTGACCAAGAATTCACAGCAGCATCTCTACTTCCTCAGCAAACTGAGAAGAGCCAGAGCCCCGGCCCCCATCATGTGCACCTTCTACAGAGGCACCATCGTGAGCATCCTAACGAGCTGCATCACTGTGAGGTAAGGCGCCTGCAACACATCCTGCCGGAAGACTCTTCAACACATAGTGAGAGCATGTGAGAAGATTGGTGGTGTCTCCCTCCCCTCCCTCCAGGACATTTATGGAACCCGTCTCACCCATAAAGCCCTCTACATCACAGGTGATCCCACTCACCCGTCACACAGCTTCTTCAGTCTGCTGCCATCAGGGAGGAGACTGTGGAGTCTCCAGGCCAGGACCATCTAGAATTCTTTTTTTTATTCTTTTATTTTCTTAACTTTTAACTTTTTCTTAAAATTTGTTATAAAGAATTTTTAAATCAACTTCATAACAATTAAGCTATTCTTCATAATGAATTTTCTTCATATGAAAATTTTGCTGTGGCATTTATTAGCAACACCTACATAGTAGGAAAGCTATGTTTTCTGTTATATTAAACACAAACTAATAAAGGAAAAACAGACTTTTAACATTTCAATAATTAAGTAAAAGCACCGGTGTTGCCCGCTGTGTTGTCTTTGGTGGGGCGGGAGCACAGGTAGGATTGAACACTGCATTTTTTTTTTTTTTTTGTTCAGCAGAATTTGTCCAGTCGTGATATGCCAGTCGTTAAGTGTGTTGATTAGTGGACTGACTCGGTCATTACTTTTGTGCTTGTCTCTGACTGTCAAAGACTAGAATCTGCTCTAGTCGATGGAAACAGTTTTTAAGTGTGTTGATTTCAGTCTTGAAATGTTTCAACTAGTCGTGTAGTGTGTCCCCAGCTTAAACTAGTGTTTATAAGCGCAGCTGCTTTGTTTACAGTGGTAGCCAAGGAAACTCTATATCGCTGCTGTTCCATAAGTGCCACCTGCTGTCAGAGAATCCATTTGCAGTTTCATTCAGTCCATCGGCTGTTTTTGTTTTGTCTGAAGTAACATAATTTCACAAATCTAGTCAGACCATTCTATTTTTACTATCTAATTCAAATCAAAAATAACTATTCATGCTACATGTATGTTGCATTACTGTCTGTTCAAAATAAGTGAAAAAATACATTTCCTGTTGTACCGAACTCATATCAAACCATGACCCCAAAACTGAGGTACATACCAAACCACGACTTCTGTGTACCGTTACAACCCAACCCAAAATCAAGATAACACGTCATTCTCTTCTTCATCTTCAAAACTGACCATTTTGTTTGAAGCGTGCATCTGAAAGAACCGGTAAGAGCGTTCTTTCTCTGTCTATCATGGCGATTACTAGCAAGCGTTTAGATAATGTGTGCATCCGTGTCTGCGTTATTTGACACCCGATGACACACACGATCTTTGCGTCATTTGTTTGGGTAAAGAGCACCCACGCGATGTCTTTGAGGAGGCAATCTGCGTGCATTGCGAGGGTTTTTTCAAGGAAAAAGCTCCGCTCTCGTTCATCTCTCTTTCCGAGGAAAAAAAAAGGAAGCCATCTGCTTCCCGCGGTTCAGGACCCGCCGCTGCTGAGGCACGGAGGAGAATGAGCTCGTGAGAATTTCAGGTGGATCTGTCTGAATGGTTTAAAGAGGGACTTTCCCTTTCGCGCTCTTAATGGCGGCGGACGAGAGAGAGCCTCGGGAGGATGATGTTATATTTTTAACACTTTCTGATACTGAGGTTAGTGCTCTGCTGGGTTTTAACCCAGGAAAAGTAGGAGATATTTGAGGATGGTGAAGAAGCTGAGGCTGAGCCTTCTCAATTCTCCTGTCCTGCGTATGTAGAGCTGTTGGAGTTTATGGATCGCGCCTCGATGAGCGTTATCTTTCCGACCATAGCCCTCCAGCTCATGTGAGCCTTCCATTTCTGCCTGATCTCCATACAGAGATCGAAAGGAAATGAAAGAGGCCGTTTTCTTTTCGCATCCATCGGTTTCGGCATAAGAGTTTTGCCGACATCGAGGCGATGCGCGAAAACTGCTTTGAGAGGATGCCCCCTGTAGAAAGAGCTTTCATTCTGCGGGGGAGACATTCTCTCTTAATCTCCCTCCTTGCCATCTAAGCCCCTTCAAGAAATACATCTCGCTTAAATGGCAAGGCATACGCAGCAGCAGGTAAGGCTGTGGCTTTATTACACACGATGGTGGTGTTTCAAGCATATCAGACTGATCTGCTAAGAGACCTGGATAGAGGCGAAGGCCTTTTTCCTGATCAGGTAGCCGAGCTGCGCCGCACCACAGGCCTCTCTCCGGGCTACCAAGCAGGCGGCCTCTGCCAAGCGCAGGACTATGGCGGCCATGGTGGTGGCGGAGAGACTTCTGTGGATGAACCTGTCAGACATCGGGAAGAAAGAAAAGGCTTTCTTCTCGATGCTCAGGTTTTACCTTCTGAACTTTTCGGTATTTCCGTTGAGACGGTGATCAAGAAGTTCGGGGAGACGAAGGCGCACTCCGCTGCTTTCAGATCCTTCGTTCCAAGAAGGTCCAGGTCTGAGCCCGAACAACATAAGGGTCCTGGCCTGTCTCGATCTGAGGATCAAAGACGGGCACAGAAGGCTAGTGTTGCGACTCGCACTCCTCCCCCACCTGCGGGCAGGGGTAAGAGGAATTGTGGGTCACAAGGAGGTAAGCAGAACCTAAGGGATGTGATCCAGATGAGGCAGCGTTCTCGTCTGAATAAGAGTTATACTGAGGTATCTACTCATTCCCTTTATGGATTTTTAACTTCTGCTTTTATCCTCCCCTTCCTAATTCCCCTGTAACCAACAGCTCTCCACCTGATCGAGGTTAGGTGGAAACCTCTAACGCATAACAGTCTCCCATGCTGGACCTATAATGTTTTTGGCTGGTTCTATGTTCATAGCAACCACCTTACTGATGGTCCGGACTAAAAGGAGGCGCCCCTTGAGCGGGGCTCCAGCGCAGGAGGGTGGGAGTATAAAAATAACCCTTTCTGTATATACTTATGTGTAAATTGCTGGTGGTTATGTGTCTACTAATAAACTCTGTGAGTTTCCTATGCAGTGCTCAGTTACAGTGTTTACTAAACACTCTTCAGCACCAGCCATCCGGTTTCATGTTCCGGTATTAGGCGGCTGAGATCACAGGTTTCTGTGGGAGCCTCCTTGATCATCAAGCCTGGCACAGCACTGCAGGGAATTTCATGGATGTCCAGCCAGGTCACCCTGAGGGGTCTCCTGGCCGCTTAGGTGCTGCCGCATCCAGCGGGAAGTGAAGGTGGCAGTTACAGAAGTCTTCTTGTATATGCTACCTCAGGTGATGCTCCCCTCGCTAGAGACTTGTAAAATTTGAGCTTGCCTCTCCCGTGCAGTTCAGCGCCTCTGCGATGCTTAGGAACATTTAGGTACACACGCTAAGCTCTTTGTACTTTCTGAAAACCACATGGTGGTCAGTGTGCACGTGAGCACTTTGCACACTTTCTAAAAATCCACGTATTGATAAGTCTGCACGCAAGACTCTGCGCACTTTCTGAAATCCTGTATGGTAAGGGTTACGCGCTCCACCTCATTCCCTTTCTTGAGATGATTAGACCTTGGTTCCTTGGGCTCCATTCAGCCAGTGTGTATTCGTTTATACACTTCAAGCATCGCTTCTCTCAACATGAGGGGCTATTTGGGCGATTCTCGTGGTAGTTTAGCAGCGCTCCCCTTTTCCAAGAAGGGTCACCTATGAGCGCGCTACTCTGGATTCAGGAGTTCTCCTCTCATATGAGACTGAATTCACTGTTTTTCCCAGAGCGCTCCAGCATTATTTTCACAGAACGAGTTGATGACTCTCAAACATACTGTTTTGAGATGCACCATTCCATCTATGAGCTGCTCTATCAGAGTGCCACGAGAGCCCTTCCTTAGAACAGTATTTGAAAATCCATGCTATGGTAAGTGTGCACGTGAAGTTTTTGCACATTTTCTGAAATCCACACTGTGGTAAGTTCGCACGCTAGTATTCTGTGTTCTTTCTAAAATCCTATATGGTGAGGGCTTCGCGCGGTTGCTTCGTGCCCTTTCTTGAGTTGGTAAAAGCCCCGTTCATCCTGGGCGCCACTCCACCTATGTATCCTCGGATACCTATCTAAACCGGGTGTTGCTACTGGAGATCTGTTGAGACAGCTCGTTCAGCAAGCTTTTGAGGAAGCAAGCATAGCCCCTGTGACAGGCAGGACTTAGTATAAAATGCTAGGTTCCTAGCCATATCCCTTTAAAGGAATCTTTCCTGATTCCAAGCCTTCAGCTCTCCAAGCCGAGGCCCTAACAATTAAGTTGGGTATGTAGCTTAGGCCTTTGGCCATAAGCGGTACTGTCACAGACAGCCGTCTAAACGTCCCTGGGGCAACTCCCATGGAAATGGTAGAGTTGGTACTTAGTGTTCGCCATGATTCTGGCCTGCACTCCCCTCAGCATGGCGGCGTGGGTATACTGTTCCCCATAGCGACCCCTAGAGGACGCAGTTCAAAGTTCCCTTGAAAGGGAACGTCTCAGGTTACGAATGTAACCTGAAAGTTATGTAGCTTAGGCCTTTGGCCGTAAGGGGTACTGTCACAGACAGCCGTCTAAACGTCCCAGGGGCAACTCCCATGGAAATGGTAGAGTTGGTACTTAGTGTTCGCCATGATTCTGGCCTGCACTCCCCTCAGCATGGCGGCGTGGGTATGCTGTTCCCCATAGCGACCCCTAGAGGACGCAGTTCGAAGTTTCCTTGAAAGGGAACGTCTCAGGTTACGAATGTAACCATGGTTCCCTGAGTAGGGAACGAGACACTGCGTCCTCTAGCTCCCTGCCATGCTTCGGACGCAAGCTTCAGACGAAGAAGTGAATGACGTGTTATCCCGGTGCCTGTTTATAGTCATGCCGGTAGTGACGTCAGAGGCTGTCACCGGCCAACTCGTTGGTGTTTTTTCAATGTATGCTTCAGACACGGGTCACGACGAGGTGTTCCACATAGCGACCCCTAGAGGACGCAGTGTCTCGTTCCCTACTCAGGGAACCATGGTTACATTCGTAACCTGAGACGTTTTTTCTGCGTCATGCATTGTATTTGCGGGGTCTGTGCGCGCAGCATGTGCATAACGGTTCTCAGGGCAGACTGTACCGGTGGTAAATATACGGCCCTCAAAAAGGATGGCAGAGCAAAGTGTGGATGCGCTGTCCTTGAAGGACGTTCAACTTGGACTGGAAAATGGTCAGTTTACTGCTAAGAAACCCACATCAGGCAAGTCTGAAGTATGGGACTCTTTTTCATGTATCATAGACGCAGATGGAAAAAAATACCGTTTGCGCAATGTGATAAATGCCTAAAAGTGTTCCCGTTCAGCAGTCACAAGACTGGAACCTCGGGTTTAAGGCGGCACTCATCACAAAGGGTCAAACTAAACTGGCATTTACAAAGTCTAGAGCAGTTTAAAAAAGAGACAACAGAAAAATTTGTTGAATTAGTTTGCCAAGACATTCGACCGTATGATACTGTGTCCGGAAAAGGTTTTAATCAACTGGCCCAACATTTGGTCGACACAGCAGCAAAAATCGGAAAGTTTAATGTCAGTGAGATACTTCCACATCCAGCAACAGTATCAAGAAATATTGAAAAGAGGGCTCAGAGTCTGCGTTTTTATTTATTTTTTCTCTGCGACATTTTTTCCCCTACTGTGTTGGCAGCAAAATGTTACATTTTGTATCTTGACAAGGCGAATAAAATAATAAATAAAATTTTTGTGCAGACAACATTTTTATTTTCTCCGTGGAAATGGAAATGTGAAATTTTGGAAACGAGATCTAAATTTAGCAGGAGGGTCGGGTCGGGAAGAAAATTGTTCTAAGCAGACAGCGGGTGAACAAAGAGTGAATATATATCGGGAACGGCAGGGTGTGGATATAACCCCAGCGGGAGCGGGACTTAAAAAACACTCCCACGCAGTCGGTTGCTTTTAAATGAACATTTATTTGTAAAACAAAAGTTCTGGAATGTCACTGTTTCTGTCACTGCAACTTCTCGAACAGGCGAACACACAAAAATGAAATTTGTGTGATGAAAAAAATGCATTTAAATCTAGTTAGAGTTTTTGTTGATCACTTTGGTACTATTATCTCAAGTATGTGGTAAAACCTGTTAGTACAAAACTCAAAGCAGATCATCAAAAAGGCTGTTTTTTCAAACATGTAATCACGTTCGACTATGTACAAGACATAAAATTACACATTAACTTTTTCACCATACCCAATCAGTGTGTCATCAATGAAATAACTTTCATGTGAAGTACTTGTCTTTCACAATTCAATGCTCACAATTCTTTTGATATCTTTCTCTTCTGATTTGAGTAAATACATTTGACAAACACTTAATCCAACTGCTGTTAATGGTTAATCACTGAACCATTTGGTAAACCTATACATTTTAAATTGGTTTGTTAGCTATGCAGTATATGGATTTCGAGAACTACAAAAATAAAATGTGTGTTTGTACAAACATCTAAATTACATGTAACCACACATGATGAATACTCATTGCTAATTGATTTCACATAGTTGTAATCACAATTGGTCACTATATATAAAAGTGGGCGTGTAAACACTGGAAATTTCTTTCAACATGGAGAAGGATAAGACAGCAAGGAATAGGAAGAGCTTGTGGACAAGGGATCCGTCAGAGAGGTGGGCATGGGCACCAAAAGAGAGGTCAGAGAGGACAGCATGGGCACCATCAGAGAGGAGGGGATAGGCACCAACAGAGAGGTCAGAGAGGTGGGCATGGGCCCCAACAGAGAGGTCAGAGAGGAGGGCATGGGCACCAACAGAGAGGTCAGAGAGAAGGGCATGGGCACCAACAGAGAGGTCAGAGAGGAGGGCATGGGCACCAACAGAGAGGTCAGAGAGGAGGGCATGGGCCCCAACAGAGAGGTCAGAGAGGAGGGCATGGGCACCAACAGAGAGGTCAGAGAGGTGGCCGATGATGGCCGATGATGTTCCGTCCAAGACGACGAGTTTCAGCCAGGTTAAAGCCCACTTCTTCAACAAATATGTACTTGTGATGCTTCACATCAGCATTAAGCACTATCACCTGCTAAAAAAATATATTTCTGTTAATTCTTTTTACAGTTTAATATATATATATATATATATATATATATATATATATATATATATATATATATATATATATATATATATGAAGTGGGCGATGCATCAAATAAAATCAGTAATACAATATATAGTGCTGTATCTGAACATACTCAGCCCTCAGTTGTTTTACCCGGTCATTGTTTCTCTCAAAAGGCACCAGGTAAATGTGCTTCATTGTTTCCATCACCCTGTTTTTATGTGCATTTTGAAGTATCGCATCAGAATCGAGTGATGGAAATGCTGAATTTCGAATAAAAATGCCTTAATTCGCAAAAAAAGTTTTTACGCTCGCTTGAGGAGGTTTTTGACTTGTGCGATAATGGGAGATGGAAATACATTTTGCAAATAAATTCCTCAAAGCGCATCAAAAAAGTCATGTGACTTTGCACTATGGGACGGTAAATCCTGACTAACCAGCGGACTGATCTTGTTCCACAGCATCTGAAATGTTGTTACATGGTCATTCGGAAATGCCAGAGCAAAGTCTGTCATCAAAGTATTTCTGTATAATTGCCTTCCAGAACTGTTAAACGACTGCGTTCCCAAACAGTAGCATCCACCTCCGAAAGCAATAACCGCATTCATTGTGTTTTGTCTGCTCGTTCTGAGGTGCAAGTAATTTATTATATAGGAAATTATTATATTCAGTAGCTTCTCCTACTTTACTTAGTGATGTATAGTGCCAGTTTATCAGGACGTGACGATTTTGTTCAATTGCGCATAGTAAAATTCGAAACTTTGGATGGAAACCCCGGATATTGATATTTGCATCATTAATGATATAGCTCATCCACCCGAAATTAATCTGAATGTATTTTTTTATTATTCAGTTCGTGGATTATCCGTAGCGGATCATCACTATTCACCAGTAAAGGCATTTCCATTTGATTTAGGACCAGATTATTAAAGAATATTTTAAATATTAGGCTATTATATAGAAGTCAGCTTTTGAAAATGAGCAGGAGAACATGTGAGAGGTAGTGAATCTGTGCTTATGAATGAGGCTGTGCCATAGGCTACATCAAGTTATAAAGCCTCCTTTATATTACTAAATATAGCCAGTGACTTAAGGCGTTACTCCGTTTTCAGTTTTCACTCAGTGTTTTGCAACTGTTGTCCCAACAACCCATTAAGTCCAAACTGGGCGAGGGAAATACTTCATTATACAGCACTGCAATTTTCCATAATTTTTGTTAGGACAATGTGTATTTTCTTTTACAATGTCTGAATTTTATTACAGGGCTTTAGATTTAAAGACCTAATGTTTTTTTTTTTTTTTTTTTTTTTTTTTTTTTTTTTTAATTTAATTTATACATTTAAATAAGTTGTTTTTTAAGGATGAACTTTGCTGATCACTGTCATCACCACTGGTCATATTTCTGCTTCTCGTCTTCTTTGGCACCTACTTATCTGCCCTGAGATAAGATGATGTCCGCCAACTCAATGCTGAGGTCATGACCGATACGTGGTGCCAAAGTAAAGTGGAAAATAGGATATTTTAATTCAAAGTGGCAACCTCTACCTGTGCCTCTGGCTTTTAATGTGAGGATTTTATTTAGTTTAAAAAAGTGCTACTTTATTCACTGGCTGTTAAAATGAGTGTGAAATGACAAAACCTATAAACTGCTATATATATATATATATATATATATATATATATATATATATATATATATATATATATATATATATACTGTAATATTTCCCCCCTCTGTTTAATTTACATTGTATTAATTATAACACATGGGACTATATTAATAGACTAGGTAGGTTTGTTTAAGTTATTTTTTATTTAAAGTTATTTATAATAAACTGGAAAACACGATGGATTCAAAACTTTTTACCATAGAACATAAAAACATATTTTGGTCATGCTTTAGTTTGGAGACCTACTCTCACTATTAACTATGACTTGCTGCTTAATAATAGTTAGTAAGGTAGTTGTTATGTTTAGGTAGGATTAAAATAGGATATAAAATATTAAGGATCTAAAATATGGTCATTCAGATTAAGGCATTAATATGTGCTTTATAAATACTAATACACAATAGGTATGCTAGTAATATGCATGCTAATATCCAACTAGTTAATAGGGAGAATTGGCCCCTAAACTACCCATATTTTCATTGTAATATTAAATATCTTTTATATTATTTTTATTTTAAATGTTTTATATATTTTAAGTGAAAAAAGTAAAGAAAATTATCTCATTTACTCATCATCATGTTGACGCAAGAGAGGGAAAAGAGACAGGGTGGGAAGGATCTGATTAATTGCAAACATTTGTCGAGGGTGAAGCATAATTTTTGCTATGGGCTGACTACAGAAAGAGCTTCCTTAATTTTCTCAAGCGTAATCACAATGAGTGTTGCGTGTTTAGGTCATTGGGTGTCAGTGCCAATCAGTATATCACCAAATAAAACATGACTAAACAAAAGAAACCATTGGTTGGAAAATCACTGGTTGACCGCAGTAGTGACCGTTTTATCAACCTCTCAGTGTTGAAAGAGTAAGAATGATACAGGGCAGGTCCATTACTGGAATATCACTATCAAAAAAAAAAAAAAAAAAGTATTTTGGCAAACATAAGAACTTGCAAAACTCATTTCACATAGAATATGTGTTTTAAGTGCTAAAAGGTGCGGTCTGTTGCTTGGAAAATCTTCGAAAATTCAGTCATTTTATTTAGAATCCACATATTCAGTATTTTCCCATAAGGGCGATGACTTCCTCATGCAGATTCCATTTGTATTCAAGCTGGACCCTTGAATTTTCTGCATTCACCAACAGAAAGCTTCTTGGTTTGAAAGTGATTCAAATGTGAGCTGGGCTTTATATATCTCTATACTAATGACAATGGACCTTTTTTGCTTAAGGACTAAATATCACTCCCCTAAAAATTGTATTGGGTTAAAGTTTTTCACAAAGAATTTGTCATGTTGACCAACAAATTGCTGCTTGGTTTGAAAGTAACTTCTGTGAGCGGTGCTTTATGTTTCACCCAGGCACTGCACACACAGACATCAAAGGGGGCTTGAGTACCTGCCCTTTTTCTTCCTCGAGAGAAAGTGCCCTTTTTTCTCAGGAGTGTTTTTTTTTTTTTTTTAATAAATGAATATACGTATATATGTGCGCGTGTGTGTTTCTGTTTGCACACAGCTTTCCCTGTCAAACAAATAAAAAAATCTAAATATCAGGTCGGGTCGGGTCGAGTTTCAATGCCTTTCTCCCTCTGCGTCTCGGCAGCACAGCAGTGTAGCACACATTGATCAGCACATAAACATCACAGACAGGTAGAGAGCCACAGAAGTGAAGCCCTCCCTCCCTTTCCAGTTGTGTTTTCTTGGTGTGGAGGTGAGTGGTAATGAACAAAATACTACCTGTGCCTCGAATTTACAGCTAATAATCCAAAAGGCAAATACAGTTAATTTGTCTCGCTAACATCCATGACTCATGAGAGCTACCATGTAAGTTAGCTAAGGCAACAGGAAGTCTAGGTTAGACCAGTGCGCGTTCTTTCTCTGCATGATTCAGTTTATTAAAATGCATTTAGAATGATCATAAAATTCAAGATATGGGGGCAGAAATGTATATCATCTCAGTTAATCAGTATCACGCGAAGACTGACGTGTTTTCCACCAAAAAGCAGCATGGTTACAAATGTGATATTGATTTTATACAGCAGTCCAATAAACAAGAATTTATATTGAAAGACTGTTCAATTTTAGAAACAATATTGACATTAATCAGTTTTTTTGCTTTTTTTTTGTATTTAGATATTATTTATTTTTGCGATTTTGGGCTTTGTGAATCTTTTTTGTTTTTTGTTGATTAATGTGTTTAGTTTTTATGTTAATGGCTATTTATCATTTATGGCATTGCTGTCACCTACTGTGTGAGATATATATATATATATATATATATATATATATATATATATATATATATATATATATATATATATATATATATATATATATATATATAAAAATAATAATTATTATTATTATTATTATTTTAATGTGAAATTAAAACCGCCAGTAGGTGACAGCAAGCCACTGTTAATAAATGAGTATATATATATATATATATTCAAATATAAGTATTCAACGTTTTATGTTTATAATATTAAAACAGTATTAATGCATTTGTAACTGCAGGTTAAAGTATTCATGTTCTGCATTAAACAGTGTGTAAATGCATCTAAATGCCACTTCAAATGTAGCTTCTGTGTTTCCTCTGCATTGCAAAGATGAATTTTGTCGATACTGATTTAATTTGCTTGGTAACAGCCCAAATGACTTATTATTGTAATTGATTGAAAAGATGATGCACACTTATAGAAAAAAAAAATGCCTTTATAAAGGTAAAAATGTCCATAAAAGGTAATGATCAATTTAAACTTACTGGAAAATATTAATTTCTATCACTGCTGTGAAATGATCACCACACAGAATATGCAGAATATCAAAAACTTTAGGAATCAGCTGTCCACTGTAGTCCTTAAGATGTCAGCACAATAACACACTCAGCAAAATATCATCTAATTATCATTATCGATAAAATCCCAGAAAATTTTGAGATATATATTTTTGTCAATATCGCACACTCCTAATATATTTAACGTTTTGATTACAAAAATATGTAAATAAATATAAGAAAAGGTCCTTTTATCCATTTGATCCCCTGCCCCTCAAAATGTCTGTGCACGTCCCTGGTATCAATACACTATAGAAAGTAGACAATCAATCTTTTTTGTCAGCAAAATTTCACAAATGTGACCATGCCTTTAAACCGATAATAGTTCTTGCGAGTTAAGATGTTTAACACTCATTGAAGACACTTCAGGCTGTTTAGAAACTCATTCTAGATTAGTCTTACAAGCCTTAGTACCACTTTACTGTTCTTATTCTTAATTTCATAAATAGGAATATTAGGAATATTAGGAATATTAAAACAAATGATAAAAAAACTTATTTTCCTTAAACTTTTTGAGGTAATACTCTTCACATTTGGTTCTAGGTAGTTTAAGCAGTTGTTATATTGCTCACATTTTTCTTGTTTCTGGCTGTTTTTGTTTTGTTGATGGTTTTAATTTTAATTCTTAAACTCCTATAAGTGGGGTCCACCTTGGTTGCCATTGGTAACAGTCTAAACATGGTACAACATTTAAACTTTCTTCATGAAATTAACCCCAAACGACACCCACCCTGCTCTGATTCAGCCTGTGTTCATGTATGACAAGATGCCCTAAATCACACAAAAGGTTAAACCATTTACTTTGGATTGAACATGCATACATTATCCCACAGGTTCATTATGGCCAACCATAACTTATTTGTGGGCTGTTATCCTAAAGTGTTATTGATTTTGCTGTAAATGATGCCCAAACTGATTTATGTCACTGCTGGTCTGGATGTACAAATGTCAGGAAATCCTCCCATATACTGTATTTTGTTCAAAGACTGTGAAATTGTCTATAGAGTTGCACCCGTCATCATCCTACACTGCTGGAAATTCCTGTGTTTAAGAAATTAAGGTAAATTAAACTATTTTTAAATTAGTAGTTTTTTTTGTTTGTTTTTGTTTTTGTTTTTTTAAATCAAAGTATAACCTTTTAAATGCTGAGATCAGTCCAGCAGTGCAAAACTAGAAATATTTACTTCCATGTTGTCTTCATATTGTTATTTTACTGAGATATTAATTCATGGTGAAATAGTTTTGTCAAACACCAATGTTTGAAATAAGTTTAGCACATTTTCCTTTAAATATTATTTATTTAATCCATTGTATTGTTTAAATAACAAACATTTGTAACTTCACATTTACACAATATTTCTGCCGAAAGTATTTATCAGTAAATATACTGACTCAACATATTCTGTTAAAGTGCTAAAAGACATCATAAAATAAAAATCATAAAGCTAAATCAGAAACAATTCAAAAATATTTTAAATCAATACATATCACAAAATACATTTAGAAATGTCTGCACAATTGTTTCTCATGAAATATTTGTCATATTTGTGTTAGTAGTCATTCCGATAATAACAATTGCTAAAATATCATCAATATCACATGATCAGTGCTGTTCAGTGTATGTATCTATTTATGTAACAGGATGTCTTAGTGTTTGCTCAGTTATTTCAGCAATCAATATCACTTCAGTAAGCTCAATAGTGTACACTGATATGATCGAATTCCCTCACTAATAATAACATAGTTGTATTATTTGGGTTCAGTGCTATATTTGTTCAGTTTAAAAAGCTACAGCATCAATGTTGACTCTGTATGACTGCTTTCTCTACATTTCATGTAGTCATTGTATTTGATAAAAACTGGTCGCTTCCACATCATTCCTGATCTCTGAATACTTAGTGGACATCATAAATTGCATAAATTATGTGCAATACTAAAAAAAAAAAATAATAATAAATAGAAAATGTGCCCAAATAATTGCCCTATACATTCACAGTGTAACTCTGTGAGCGTTTTCGGAATAATCTCCGAAACCACATCCAATAGAGGCAGATCATTACAAGCCAGTAGCACACATAAGCTACAGCTCCAAATATTAAAAACTCGATCTCCTCTTTCTTTACATCTGTTGTCCAATCCTTTTTGCTTTCCTTGTAGATCGTGTACCCCAGGCCTCCCAACAAAATGGCAGCCCACACTGATAGAGGTGCCAGGGGGATATAATTCCCCACCATCTTACGACGGCCTGATGTCCCCCAGCTGCTTTTGTTCATGGTGATAATGGCAAAGTATTTGGCAGGCAGGAGGCTGGTCATATAGAGGGCAGAGTATAAGGACATGAAGAGCATCACTGCTTTCTGTCGTAGGATGCAGGCATAGGTTGCCTTTACCAGACCAATCAGTTGGATGCAGCACAAGACCCACAAAATGTCCCACAGAGTGCCTGTCCAGAAGAGCTTGATAATGGTGGCAGTGACAAAAAAAGGAAAGATGCCTGACACAATGGATTCGTAGGTCATCCACAGGTGATGCTTGTGCCACCACATGGCATTATAGAGCCATTCACGAAAGTAGGATTTGGTCCAACGTGTCTGCTGATTGAGCCAGCGCAGAAACTGGGCAGGAGTTTCCGTGTAGCACTTTGAACGAGCAGTGTACTAAAGAAACAGAAACTCTGTCAAAACATGCCTGTTTGAAATTAATTATAATTTATAAGTAGTTGACAGGAAAAGGACCTCATGATTTATGTGGTATAAATGCAGTCTAATGGTGTCAGACTATTTTCCACCATTTGACCAATTGATTCTTGTTGCGATTACCATTAGAGATCACAAAATTTTTACAACTTTCAAAACTGTTATTGTCTGTTATTATCATTGATTTATTTTTCAGAAAGTCGTTTTGTTAGCTGAACAACTGGTAAGTTAAACAACAGTCACTGCCTCTTTTTTCTGATTATAATACATTTTGGGCTAATTTGTACAATCTCATTAATACATTTATGTACAATCTGCTTTTGCCCTACTGATGGATAGGTGTGGGGTAGACCTTCATGCTTATTTTTTCTCTAAAAACCATTTCACTAGCTAGGACCATGCCACAAACAATCTATGAAACTTTTAGTTGAACAGGGAGTTGGGGAAGAGTAGAAAGAGGATGAAGGGGTCGAGGGTATGGGATGATGGTCAGGTTGATCAGGGCATCTAGAATTGATGGCTCAGAGAGACTCAGGGTGGGGGTACCGTCTCTAGCATATATTTGGGCCAGACAATTAGGACCCCCTGACACAACCTGATAGAAAAATAATGTGGGATAAGGTTGGCTAAATGGATGAGAAAGGGAGGGAAGGGTGGGTTCGAGAGAACGAGACTAGCAGTATGGTATGAGGTGGCCGATATATATGGAGGTTTCAGGAAGTCAGGTGATTGTTTGGGGCGTGCCCCTGCTCCTGAACATTTGTTAACCAATTAACTCCATATGTTTCCATATGAATCATATCGTACAAATCAATGAAATTGCCACCTCATAACATAGTTATGTTCTCTGTCATACTGACATAGAGATCGGGTTAATCACATCATACAGAAAGGTAAAATTTCCAGACTAGCTACAAAGCACATTTATTGACAAAGTATCAATATGAGTTTGTTTGAACTTTCTTAACCGTTCTGTTTGCCATAATAATATTTTGATATTATTATGATGACCCTCACATCACTACAGACAATCCTGTTTTACTGGGCTGGTAACCGTTTGTAATGGTAATGTCCCAAACGGTGCTCAAGTTGAACCTTTCTGCCAAAAGATGGATAGCTGCTCATTGTGTATTTAGCTTGTAAATAATCAATTGTGAATCATACTGTTACTACTTACTTTGTAGCATAGCCCATGCTTAGCATTCGATTGGTGAGATGACGGTCATCCCCGAAAGTACAGTGGGTGCCAAGAAATTTCTGGTTGTACCAGGATTCCAGAAACTGCTGCAGCAGGTCATTCCTGTAAAGACCTGAAGCAAAGATCATGATGCTCAGTTATTCCTACAGACAAAATGTTAAAACTCAGATCAGATCAACTAAAATAAGCCTGCTAGGGTAGATATTCCAAACTTTTTATCAGTGTTTCTCAACAACAGTGCTCTGAGTGAACCAAGATTTGAATACAAAAAAAGGGAAGGTTTTTTTACATATTAGAATGGAGCCAAATGTTTTAGTTTGCTACAACAATGCCTAAATACCATTTGGCTGTTGATTAATATTATCCAATAGCCTGTAGTGACATCCGTAGAAAAGTAATTTTGTTTCAGAGGCAAAGCAAGTTATTGCATTAGATGTGTTTTGATTTAAAAAGCTGCTCGGATGACTCATTCAGTATAAGACCAGAAATACGCATTTAGTACATAGGCTCAGTTTGAAATTAAAGCAAACTTTAGCTTGTTTAGTTTCTGTATTACCTAAGGGGCCGCTGATACAGGAGACGCAGTCGAAGAAGGACTGGCAGGACCTCTCAATGTTAAATGCCATCCAGTAGCGCAGGCTGCTCATGAAGCTGATACAGGAGTCTTTAAGGTTAAGGATCATCACATCGCCTCCCACCGCACCGTATTTCTGGTTGCTCTCCAGCACCTTGCAGAGCTCAACTGTGGCCAGGGGGTCTAATTTCGTGTCTGAGTCACATACCTGATTAAACAGCAGAATGAAAAGAAAATTGATTATTCCTTGTATGAAGTTTTTCTTACATACGTTGCTCTTTTTCTCTAAAATTCAATGCTCAAATTTGTACTTAAAATAAACTTGTGTACTTGTCAATATTACTAACCTGTATATAATCCACTGAGGACCCTAGTGCCTTGAATGCTGTATACATCACTTCCCTCTTTCCTCCCCATTTTTGCATGATGCACACACACTTCTTGGTCCTGATGAGTTCTTCAACCTCTAAGCGCTGAGGGTCTTCAAACACAACTCCGTCGTCTGCTTCTGGACCAGTGGGGTTCCAAGAGTGATAGTTGTTTTGCCATATATAACAGCCAGGATCCTGGTCTGCAAAGACCTCACGGAACATCTCCATCATGTAGCGGTCATCTTCTGAGTTCCCGTCCACCACCATGATGATGCGTAGCAGCTCAGATGGATACTGCAGAGCCCGTACTGACTGAAGGCACTCATGGAGATAAGCAGGGTCCTCCTGATAGGCTGATATAGTTAAGCCGATGGTTTTTGTGTAAGAGCATGGTTTGCGTCTTGCATTCATGCATCTATGCTCCACAAAAGCAAAAAAGCTCTGAATTAGGACGTGGAGGCTAAGCAGCACTCCATAGAAACCAAATGAAATGATGTTATACGGAGATGTGGCTATCTGGAAACCATAGATGTATGCCCATAACATCACCCCAAGTACCAGGAGAGCGAAGAGAAATGTGAGAATGGCCCGGACACGAGAGCCAAATCTCCTTAATACTGGCTTGATATCCATTTTATTACGAAAATGCTAGAAACAATGGGGGGAAAGTATTTAAAAAATAATAATAATTAATTTGTAATCATCATCATCAGAAAAGATGGAAGGCCAATATACCTTGTAATCTCAGTGATGTAATGCTTTAGTCCAAATACTGACCAATATTGCACTATGTAAATGAAATTAATGTACATATTATGTATTATATATGATTATATATAATGTGTAATATATAAAAGCAAAACATTTCAAATAAATATATACATATAAACAGTTTAGAATTAAATTAATCGGATGTTATTATAATTATTATTTAATGGGAAATATTTATTAAGGTTGTTTCTTTTTTGTGCTGTTCTCCTGAACTAACTGTTCATTCAGGACCTATAAACTTATAGTCTGGCTCTGAGCTCAGGGAACATCCCTTCTGGAGATGTGTAATGAGCTACCAATGTGCCTGAGCTCAGTTCACGCCCCACTCACAGGACTTCCATCCGTGACTCACACACTCTACATCAAAACTCAGAAACTCGTCTTTCTGAAATTCTGACGTACTGGATGTTAGTGTTGGGTAAGGATGTGACACTTAGAGAATTACTGGATGAATGACTATAATCAATTTAGGTCTTTATGGATTTCATTTGTTAAAGTTCAACGTATCTTATGGAACAGTCATGTTTCACAAGGTGTGCACAGAAAATAATTGCTACCTTTATTTTAATGGATTGTTATGCCTTAACAATGTAGAAAGGACTGCTTCTCTTGATCTTGTTAATGTAATATATGTAGGCCTAAACTACATATTCATAATATTAGAATATACATTGGTTTTATCTGAATCCCTGGAGTTATGCAAACAGGGCTCAAAGTTTCTCTATTCCTCCCCCTTTTGTTTATTTTTATTAATTTATTTACATTTTTATTAATTTGTAATTTGCCTGTTTGACTCTATATATCCAGTTGTGGGCTTGTCCATTTATCTTATATAATTGGTGCTTTTTCTGTTTGTTTGATTTGGTTTGTTTTTTGGTAAAGGAAATTGCTCTAAACAACAATAGTTTATCCAAGGACTCCTCTGCCTTAAGAAAACAGAATATGTTGCCCTCTTGTGGTACAATACTGTGTCCTCCTGATATCAACACTGTAAAATAAAATGTGTATTTATTTATATATATATATATATATATTTATTTTAATTTTTCTTTTTTTTTTCTTTTTTAAGTGTGCATGCTGCCTTAAAATATTAAGTTGTACTATGTGACAACTTGGGTAGGACAATTTGAGTTGAGTTGACTAAACTTAGAGCCACAAACACGTAATTCTTTAAGCTGCATATATATATATATATATATATATATATATATATATATATATATATATATATATATATATATATATATATATGGCCACTCATTATCATGTTTATAAATGTTTGTGCTTGCGTTGATATGGGGATTTTGTGTTTATTGGTTTAATGGGATATCTTTAGAATGTCACCTGACCAAACCGGCTGGCCAGCTGAACTTCAATGACCACATTGCAAAGATAGCTCAATCATGCAGGGCTGCACTCCACAATATCAGGAAGATCAGGCCCTTCTTAGCAGAGTATGGCTGCACAACTTCTTGTTCAGGCACTTGTCATTTCTAGGCATGACTACTACATTGCTCATCTAGATAGACTTCAATCATGTCCAACAAAAAATTATTCACAACACAGCAGCACAACTGGTCATCAGTGACCCCAAAAGAAAGCCCATGTCACACATCTCTTTATCTCTCTACATTGCCTAAAGGTTGCAGCTCTCGTGCTTGCATATAGAACATCTACAGGCTCTGTACCCTCCTACCTCCATTCTCTCTCTCTCTCTCTCCTAAAGGCAAAGGAGTCAGTTCCTCCTCTCCTCAAAACTGGATGAGAAAATAATCAATATTACAAAAATAAAACAGCGCAAATATGACTAAATGATAGGCTATAAAAGTCTAAAAGTCACTCGTTTTTATAAAGTAACACTGTCCAACAGTGACACCCGCAGGTAAAGTTACAGCAGAGGATTGCCTCCCTTCAGTCCATAGACTTTCTACAGAGACCCTAAAGCGTGCCATGACTTTTCTGGAGGCTCATTGAGATGAAGGGCCCTATCATACACCCGGTGAAATGCGGCGCAAGGTGTTTAAATAGCAAATGGATTTGCACCACATTTGTTCGCCCATGGGCGTGCTGGTCTAAAAAAGAGGTGTGTTCAGGCGCATTGTTGGCACGCTGCTATTTTGAGGAACTGAAAATAGACTGCTACATAGACCAACTCAAACCTGGTCTAAAGTCTGGCGCAATATTTTTTCTTTGTTATTTAAAGAGCGCGTTAGTAATATGCGCCTAGTGTTGGGAAGGATACTTTGGCAATGTAATAGGTTACAGATTACAAGTTACCCTATTTAAAATGTAATATTAGTGTAATTTTATCAATTACTTTATTAAAGTAATGTAACTGATTACTTTTGATTACTTTTTGATTACTTTTCTAAATTTCTAATGAATGTTTATTTTCAACTGTTAATCATTTTCAAACATTTACACCATGCAGGGTTAACCATACAGTAGTGCTCAACACTGTCAGACTTTCACAATCCTTCATCATTTGAATTAAGATGATCAAATTTGAACACATCCACCACAAAATAAGACTTTAGTACTGCCTTTTACTTTGAGATTGAGCTGAAGTTCAATGAAGATTTAAAATCATAAAAAAATTGTTTACTGATACTGTTTTTAAAACCAAATCTTTGCATAACTACAGGAAACACTGCATCTAACAATGGTTTGGGGAAAAAATAGTTCATTAAAAAATAATAATAAATGGAAGCATAAACTCAAATACAGTTATCTAAAAAGCATGTGCCCTCTTCTGTGTACTAAACTCCTAAAACATTTGGTGTCTTTTTGAAACATTGCTGTCTCTTTGTATATGATATGAGACGATAGTTTTCTCAAAATAAGTAAAATGCTCATGAGGTGACTCAGAGCAGTTCTAGAGATTATGTTTATGTGTTCATGTACTCATATATTGAGGCGGCAGAGGCTGAAAACAGCACGAGTTTCAGTAGGCCTATGTGTAGTAAATAAAACCGCATGTCTGCGCCATTAATTTCTACGAGGGGCGGACTGGGAAAAAAATTCAGACCGGGAAATCTCAAACTCATACAAACAAATTCTGAAACATGGACAACCCCTTTTTTGTATGGACCTGACATAAAGGTTTAAATCCTTAGGTTGGGGACATGCAAAATAAATAAAAGTTCTCTCTTGAACTGCACCTTCACTTACATTTTTTCTTTTCAGTGTCTTTATTTTGCCCTGATATCTATCTCTCTCATGACTTTAATACACAATAATTAACAAAACTATACTTTCTAAATTGTCTACATGTCAAAATTAAATATCTTTATAGAAAAATCCTAATACTGAACGAGTCACGTTTTTCCCTTACAAAAATTAATCATGTTTTTATTATAGTAAAAGTACAGAAACCATGTGTAAGACATAAGTGTTGTTTTTTTTTTTTTTTTTTTTTTTTTTTTTGGCAAATGGATTACCAATTGTATTTATTTTTAAATAAATTAATTTGTCAAATAATTTTTAATTTGTGGTTACCATGGTTTAACAATAGTAACCATTGTCTTTGGATTTATAGTAAATCATCTTCATTTTCGTTTCAAGGGTTGTGTTTTTGTCTGCCCTAGCTCCCCCTAAACCTATTATAAAATATGATTATTTTTCTGCTAAATTACTACTGTAAAATTACAATAGATAATAATGATGTCCTTTATACGGTATTTTGAGTGATTGTGAGCAATGGGCTGCTGCTGCTTGACTAAGTAAACAAAGACAAAACTACAATAGCATATTTACAGTACATATTTGCTTCTCTGCTCCACCTGTGCGCTTTTACAGTCCACTCCATTCTCTCTCTCTCTTCTTTTTTTTAGTAACTCTAACTGATTTCAGTTACATTTATTTTGTAATTAAATTACGTAACGCCGTTACATGTTACTCCCCAACGCCATATGCGCCTAAATGCGGGTGCACAACGCGCGTACACTCTGCTTATCACACACACAGGGACGCGCAACTGCACACAAACATTTTTAAAAATGAAAAATTGCATTCCGCCATGTAAATAGCGAACCCGCAACTGGCTTTTAAAGGGGATGGGAGATGAGACTCTGATTGGTTTATTGCACATAACGCCTAAAAAACAGCAATTACTCATTAAGAGAATAGGGACAACCCGTTTAGACCATGCGCCCGAGTAAACCTGCGCTGTGCGCTTTAGACCATGCGCTTAGATCATTAGAATAGGGCCCTAATGGTGGAAAGTCAGTGAGAGGAGGCAATGCCTCCGTCGCGCTATAATTGGATATGATTGGATGTGATTGATTCCTGCGATAAATCTGCGATATCCAGAGCTCTCGATCTGAATGAAGAAAATGATGGCGTTATTGACAAATTATAAAGTAGACCTAAGTAAACAACTCTCCCGCTTAGATACCACTACTTTGTGTCACGTCAAAATAAAACTTCAACATAATTAAAAAATGTAATATTTAACAATGCATTAACTAAGATGAATAAATGCTGTAGAAGTAGGCTATTGTTTATTAGTTCATGTTAACTAAAGTAGTTAACTAATGTTAATTAATGAAACCTTGCTGTACACTGTTTCCAGAATATTGTTCAAATTGTTACTGCCTTTAGTCATTATAAATATGGAATAATGGAATAAATATAATAATGCATAAAAACACTATAAAATGTATAATTAGTATTAAAATATATATAAAAAATACAAAATAATATGAATAAAATAGAAAACAGAATTATATTTGTTCTGTTTTTCATGTTTTATATATATATATATATATATATATATATATATATATATATATATATATATATATATATATATATATATATATTATTATTAGATTAGATTCAACTTTATTGTCATTGCACATGTGGGTACAAGACAAAGAAATGCAGTACACATGATATATATATATATATATATATATATATATATATATATATATATATACATACATACATACACACACACTCACCGGCCACTTTATTAGGTACACCTGTTCAATTGCTTGGTAACACAAATTGATAATCAGCCAATCACATGGCAGCAAATCAGTGCATTTAGGCATCTAGACGTGGTGAAGACAACTTGAAGTTCAAACCGAGCATCAGAATGGGGAAGAAAGAGGATTTAAGTGACTTTGAACAATGGAACGGTTGTTGGTGCCAGACGGGCTGCTCTGAGTATTTCAAAAACTGCTGATCTACTGGGATTTTCACACACAACCATCTCTAGGGTTTACAGAGATGGTTAAAGAGAAAATATCCAGTGAGCAGCAGTTGTGTGGATTAAAATGCCTTGTTGTGTCAGAGGTCAGAGGAGAATGGACAGACTGGTTAGAGATGATAGAAAGGCAACAGTAACTCAAATAACCACTTGTTAGAACCAAGGTATACAGAATACCATCTCTGAACGCACAACACATCAAACTCTGAAGCAGTTGGGCTACAACAGCAGAAGACCACACCGGGTGCCACTTGTGTCAGCTAAGAACAGGAAACGGAGGCTAAAATTTGCACAGGCTCACCAAAATTGGACAATAGAAGATTGAAAAAATGTTACCTGGTCAGATGAGTCTCGATTTCTGCTGTGACATTCAGATGGTAGGTTTAGAATTTGGCGTAAAGAACATGAAAAGCATGGATCCATCCTGCCTTGTCTCAGTGATTCAGGCTGGTGGTGGTGGTGTAATGGTGTGAGGGGATATTTTCTTGGCACACTTTGGGCCCCTTAGTAACAATTGAGCATCGTTTAAACGCCACAGCTTACCTGAGTATTGTTGCTGACCATGTCCATTCCTTTATGACTACAGTGTACCCATCTTCTGATGCTACTTCCAGCAGGATAATGCACAATGTCACAAAGCTCAGATCATCTCAGATTGGTTTCTTGAACATGACAATGAGTTCACTTTACTCAAATGGCCTCCACAGTAACCAGATCTCAATCAGCTTTGGGATGTGGTGGAACGGGAGATTCAGATAATGAATGTGCAGCCGACAAATCTGCAGCTACTGCGTGATGCTATCATGTCAATATGGACCAAAATCTCTGAGGAATGTTTCCAACACCTTGTTGAAACTATTCCACAAAGAATTAAGGTAGTTCTGAAGGCAAAAGGGCGTCCAACCCGGTATTAGCAAGGTGTTCCTAATAAAGTGGCCAGTGAGTGTGTGTGTCTATATATATGTTTTTTTTTTTTTTTTTTTTTTTATATTTATTTATAAAAACTTCCTCCTCATTTTAAAACACCACCACAAGCCACTGATATATATATATATTAGGGATGCACTGATACCGAGCTCCTGTACTCGTACTCATTAAAATGCCCCAAAACCAAATGCCAATACCACACAGCATGTAGAGCTGTAGTCAAGTCCAGCTTTGTCGAGTCCAAGACCAGGACTAGTCAAGACCGAGTCCAAAGAGGTTCGAGTCCAAGTCCAAAAGTTTTGAGTCCAAGTCAAGACCGAGTCCAAATGAGAGGAAAAAAAGGATCCTCTTCAAGACCACATACTTAACTATTGATAATGTATGTGATTCGAGAGACAGCATATCTCCTATTCTAAGAAAATAATTGTATATTATTATTTGTAATGATCAAAAAGCATGTGCAAAGTAAGAACTCTGTAGGACAGGGGTCTCCAAACTAGATCCTGGAGGGCCAATGCCCAGCAGAGTTTAGCTCCAACTGGCCTTAACACACGTATCTGGAAGTTTCTAGTGTGTCTAGTAAGAGTTTGATTAGCTGGTTCAAGTGTGTTTAATTAGGGTTGGAGCTAAACTCTGCAGGACACTGGCCCTCTAGGACCAAGTTTGGAGCTGTAGGATAAAATTATTTTTTACTTTATTTACATTTAATTTACTTTATAATGCTGCTGTTTGCTGACATCATGTCTGTGGTCAAAAATTAAAATGACTGATGCCTTGGCGCAGCACACACACGCCAAGCTCGGGATATGACGCATACGTGCGGTTAAAATTAGAAGGGATATGTTTGGCGCTACTGGGCATGCACACATAAATACAACCTAATTTGTCCTACTGTACAACATTAATTAGTATTTCATTATTGTAAAGGGTAAGTTTAAGGCTATGTAGGTGTAGACGTTAAACACAATCTAAAATGTAGACAATTAAATTAGAAACATCTAAACTTTTCAGAACGCAGGAAGTGCACCGCTGGTCATGTGACAAGAATCAACGAATCAGCTTCATCCTTTCCCGTAACAAAATTGAAAACTAAGCCAAGATGGAGAAACAGTTGATCATAGCTGTACAAGGATAGCCATTTTTTTAAATGAATTTATTAGCAGGGCTGCTGCAAGGGATTTTTAGTGCTGGAAACACATTTATTCTTGCTGAAACTTCTGCGTCTTCATGAAGAGCAGGTCATGGTTGCTTAGCAACGGCAGACGCAACTGGAGCGCAAGCACAGAGCGCAGGCTACAGAGTACTTTGGAAAAAAAAGAGAAACCAGCGTGCCTAGCGTTTTCCACACGTTTTCAGGTGTGACATGCAAATGTGGTTTTGTTTTAAAGGAGAAAAAAGCATATTGCTGGACTTGGTCAAGACCAACGAGAACATTTGGCGAGTCCAATGACCAAGTCCGAGTACAAACACCAACGAGTCTGAGACAAGTCCGAGACGATAGAAAAATATCTAGAGACCGGACTCGAGTACTACAGCCCTACGTGTGACTCATTCAATATTTCACTTATGAGATTGCCTCACTCCTTTTTCCAAATATACTGTTTTTGTCAGGAAATGGCAGCTTGCGGTACCACATTCGGAAACCGCAGTCATTAACACGTAGAAGAGGCTTGTCGCCACTGTCCTCTGACAGTATCAGTGCATTGAGAACAGAAACACACCGCTTTGGTCAAACCTACAAGAAAATTACTATAAAATTTTGATAAATAAGGGAGCAGCAACAACAACAACCGAGTAGAAAGAGGAGGGTGGTGATGTGACGTCACTCCAAACTGGGCTTGACTTTCCCGACCAGAAACAAGAGAGATTATTGCAGTCTCTCACTAGTCACAGGTGTGGTCGAATTATTTTGTGGTCACTTATTAGGCAACTCTAGGTAAGCATATATATTTTGCAGGAACTCAGTTTAATGCAGTGTAAGAAACAGATGTCACATGTTCACCATAAAACAGGAAAAAATATATGTAATGTATTTTAATAAATGAATTCTCATGTGAAATTTTACATGACTGAGCAGAGAAAATGCTTCCAGATAATGTTTAGAGCTTTCCTGTATTGCAAAGCCACACTTTACTATTAAAATTCTGGCCTCCAGTGGACAAAAGCAGAACAACATGTGAGTTAGTGAGTTCCTTTTCTTTCTCCTCCTTGGACCCAGACATAAACTTTTGTCCTCTGTTGAGGACATTTTATTTTAGAGAATTTCTCTGAGACCCTACATGCCACAGTTTTAAGTCTGAATGTCTTGTACAGCACATTCAGGGCTTTTTGGGGATATCAGATGTTTTGATTGTTTGATCATAAACACACCTTCTCCTAAAAATGACTGATATTGACAGAATGATCAAATTTAGCACTCTTAGGGAAATATAATATTATGTAAGCATCATTTAAATCTGATTCATTTTCAAATTGTTTGTCTTACAAAAACATCTCACAAAAAATGTTATGGGGTTTCAAATTGGAGTATGATTTTTTGTTATGAAACAGCTGGGCATACATATTTTCTGTAGAGGACACCAGGACAAATGGCATGTTAATCAGACATTTTGGTGAAACCCAACAAGTCAATAGGGAAAGAAATTATAGATCAATATTCCTATGAAATATGAGATATTCTTATGAAAATGTTGCCAAGGTATTATTCCCAGTATAACACTTATTTTTCCATTATAGTTTGCCCCAAGAACACATTAATATGCAAATTAGATGCAAATTATAATACCAATTTATGGACATTATACAGACATTTTGCATAAAGTAAAATAGTATGTCAAATCATTCTGTTATATCTTTCATAACATTGCTGAGAAACATCTTTGTATAAAGTTTGGTTAAAAATAGCCTGAAACCTAAAAACATTGTTTTGCCTATACATGCATTTTCATATCTATTTATTTTTTATTATTTATTTATTCATTGATTAACTTGATCCTGCCGTCCTCTACAAAGGACATAGAATAAAATATCAAAAATATTTCTCTCTCTCTCTCTCTCTCTCTCTCTCCATTTGTTTCTTATGCTAAAAAAAAAAATATGGTTCTCAGTATATCTTGACTGCTTAAAATGAACTACTAAATACCATATTTGTTCTGTCAACATAGGTTTGAAGAAACAGTGATTGATCCATACAATTTTACAAACAGTCCTCTCAATTACAACTCATCCAAGTATAAAGATGACTATGATGATGATGATTATGATGAGAATACAGATCTCAGGAAATCTCTCATCATGTCACTCTATAGTCTATAGTCTGGCTTTTGTACTTGGAGTGGTGGGCAATGGCATTGTCATTTGGGTTACTGGTTTCAAAATTAAAAGGACGATCAACACGGTCTGGTTTCTGAACCTTGCTGTAGCAGACTTCCTCTTCACAGCCTTCCTCCCTCTCAGCATGGCATATACGGCTATGAGCTTACACTGGCATTTTGGCCAGTTCATGTGCAAATTCAACAGCACACTCAGTTTCCTCAACATGTTTGCCAGTGTGTACATTGTGGTTGTGATCATTGTTGACCACTGTGTGTCTGTGGTACGTCCGATCTGGGCACAGAACCATCGGAATCTGAGCCGAGCTTCTGTGGTGAGCTTTGGAGTTTGGTTATTTGCCCTGGTGTTGAGCTCACCCTACTTTGTCTTCGGGGACACTGCACCCGACCACAGCAACCCAAACACAATCAACTGCTTCAACAACTTTGCATTCTCCCATGACTATGAAACACCAGAGGTGGTGGAGTTCCATATTCTACGGCATCGTGCCATGATCATACCTTTCATCATAGGCTTTGTGGTGCCTTTTGTGATCATCGTCTCCTTCTATGCAGTCATTGTCCATCGTCTCCAAAGAAACCGTTCCATGTCTGGCCGAACTGGACGGCCCTTCAAGATAATTGCTGCTGTGATCACCGCCTTCTTCATCTGTTGGGCTCCTTACCATATCCTGGTGCTCATTGACATGGTAAACCACACGGGAATGAAATACATCTCCACCCTGCAATTTGTCACTGTTGGAATTCCCATAGCGACCAGCTTGGCTTTCCTAAACAGCTGCCTGAACCCATTGTTGTATGTTTTCATGGGACAAGACTTTAAAGATAAGGTGCGCAAGTCAATCCTTAAGGTTTTGGAAACTGCTTTCACAGAGGAAGTTTCACGAACAAATACCTACACAAATTTAATGCCCACTATACGTAACAAAGAGAATGGGAGCAAGTCTTTCACTGATGCTTAAGTATAACAGTATAACATAAATGAAGTACTTTTTCTAAAGAAGGACTTTACAGAGTGTCTCATATGGATTTAATGCCATCATAAATAAAAGTGAGACACATTAACCTGAAGAACTGGACCAAAATAAATTCAGGTAGTTTGAAGCTTTACATTAAAACTGCCATTCTCTTATGGGGAAATGCTTATGTGATGGAGAATTCTTATATGTGTGTGTGTGTGTGTGTGTGTGTGTGTGTAAAGCCTGTGTTATACTTTCCGCATGAGCAATCCGGATGCGTGCACGGACGCGGACTACTTGTATTTATACTACTGAAAGCGTACGCTGATGGTCCGCTCCGCAACAAACATGTGAACAAACAATTGCCCAGAATTACTGCACATCTGACTGTCTTTATATTCTTTTATTGACAGATTGTACAGGTTTGAGTAGCAATGGGCAGCCTACGCATGTGCAATGGTGCTTTTGAAACCTACTGACACAAAAAATGGGAAGCACGTGGTCGTCTGCTCAGAGCCTCCGTGCACACTCTCCGATTACGATTTTTATGTCACGCCTACCATAGCGGACCCTAGCGGACTCGCAGACATGGAAAGTACTGGTACATCTCAATAAATTAGAATGTCGTGGAAAAGTTCATTTCAGTAATTCAACTCAAATTGTGAAACTCGTGTATTAAATATATTCAATGCACTGCAGACTAAAGTAGTTTAAGTCTTTGGTTCTTTTAATTGTGATGATTTTGGCTCACATTTAACAAAAACCCACCAATCCACCAATCTCAACAAATTAGAATATGGTGACATGCCAATCAGCTAATCAACTCAAAACACCTGCAAAGGTTTCCTGAGCCTTCAAAATGGTCTCTCAGTTTGGTTCACTAGGCTACACAATCATGGGGAAGACTGCTGATCTGACAGTTGTCCAGAAGACAATCACTGACACCCTTCACAAGGAGGGTAAGCCACAAACATTTATTGCCAGAGAAACTGGCTGTTCCCAGAGTGCTGTATCCAAGCATGTTAAAAGAAAGTTGAGTAGAAGGAAAAAGTGTGGAAGAAAAAGATGCACAACCAACCGAGAGAACCGAAGCCTTATGAGGATTGTCAAGCAAAATCGATTCAAGAATTTGAGTGTACCTTGCAAGGAATGGATTGAGGCTGGGGTCAAGGCATCAAGAGCCACCACACACAGACGTATCAAGGCATTTGGCTACAGTTGTCGTATTCCTCTTGTTAAGCCACTCCTGAACCACAGACAATGTCAGAGGCATCTTACCTGGGCTAAGGGGAAGAAGAACTGGACTGTTGCCCAGTGGTCCAAAGTCCTCTTTTCAGATGAGAGCAAGTTTTTTATTTCATTGGGAAACCAAGGTCCTATAGTCTGGAGGAAGGGTGGAGAAGCTCATAGCCCAAGTTGCTTGAAGTGCAGTGTTAAGTTTCCACAGTCTGTGATGATTTGGGGTGCAATGTCATCTGCTGGTGTTGGTCCATTGAAAACCAAAGTCACTGCACCCGTTTACCAAGAAATTTTGGAGCACTTCATGCTTCCGTCTGCTGACCAGCTTTTCAAGATGCTGATTTCATTTTCCAGCAGGATTTGGCCCCTGCCAACATTGCCAAAGGCACCAAAAGTTGGTTAAATGACCATGGTGTTGGTGTGCCTGACTGGCCAGCAAACTCACCAGACCTGTCAAGAGGAAAATGAGAAACAAGAGACCGAAAAATGAGCTGACGGCCACTGTCAAAGAAACCTGGTCTTCCATACCACCTCAGCAGTGCCACAAACTGATCACCTCCATGCCACGCCGAATTGAGGCAGTAATTAAAGCAAAAGGAGCCCCTACCAAGTACTGAGTACATGTACAGTAAATTAACATGCGAAGAAGCCCGTTGCTAATCGAACCTGTACAATCCGTCGACAAAACAGTATAAAGACAGCCAGATGTGCAATAATTCTGGGCAATTGTTTGTTCACATGTTTGTTGCTGAGTGGACCATCATGCTTTCGGTAGTATAAATACATGTAGTCCGCGTCCGCACTGTCTATGTACGTGTCTGGATTGCTCATGCGGAAAGTATAACACAGGCTTAAGAGAGAGCGATTTAATGATATACCCATAAAGTATTTGACAAATAAAACTTGCTATTGTAAGCATATGAGAACAATTTTTTACATGCAATCTGCATGTGATACAAGTAGCTTTTTTGCTATGTCTTTACTGTATACCTATTGTCTGCAAATAAATTTTTATAAAGTATATTTTATTTCATATATAATAGTCTTAAGTTTGTTGATGTATTTTAAAGATTAAGCAAAAAACTGAAGCTAAATAGACTTATTACGCTCCTTACTCTGGTCTCATTGTGGTCTCAATTTAGATATAATCAAAAATTAATAACTAATAAAAGAGAATATTTAGGGGTTTTTTTATTTTAATTTTTTTTTTTTTTTTTTTTTACATATTCTTTTCAAATGTAAAATGACATGAATCTTTGTTGCTATTCAACTATATTATACCAAGTATCTAAAGAGGACAGTTCACTGAATTATTCAAAGAACCCATGGATCTCTTCCAAGACTGTATTGTACAAAAAATTTTAAACCACAAAAAGCCTTGTAATGCACTTTACAGAAATTTAAATCTTGTATGTATATTTTTCAAGTTCTAAATCTAGTTGTGTAATATACAGTAGTAATGTAAAGTGAAGTCAAAACAAATGCAACAATGCTTTTGTTCAAGAATAGGAGAAATTGCTGTTTCAGTTTCCAAGTAAGGCAAAGTATATTTAATCATACTTAAACAGTTGATAATATGAAAAATGTAAGTTGGTTTTATTTTAAATATTAACCCTCTGGTAAGAGATTCATGAAATTTCAGTTCAGCAAGAGATTCATTCAATTTCAGTTTTTGAAATGGGTAACAGATTCTGACTGTATTGCTATATTCAGGAAACAAAGAAAGTAAGGCCAGCCTTGAGATTGTGAGAACCAATGAAATTTGCATCTTATCTACAACACTTGTTTGCAGTGTAAACACATAGTATGTAATGCAATCAGTTGATCCATCAGCTGAATAAAATATGTCATATTATATTGTTTATGATAAAAAGTAAGTCTGTGTATAGTGTACCATAATGTTTTTATTGTCGCCACCTGTTATCCCTTAGGATTAAATTATCCCAATTATCCCTTAGGATTAAATTGCCAGGCTTACTTTGCTGAACTATACAGACACAGAGAACTGGTCAGGGACATTTGGCCAATAACACTGTGACCCAAAGAAAGAGTGCTATGACTCTGTAATGACTTGAATTTCACATTTACACCATTATTACTGCAATGGCAATACCAGTTAAACAGAACCTCAAAATCTTGAATTCTGATACTGGTGCTTTGATGAAGTTAGGATATTATCTCATTGCGAAAAGCTGTGTGTGTACTGTAACTACATGTCCAGCAGATGACAGTAATCCACCTACCAGGTAGTTTGTTTGTTTGTTTGTTTATTTATTTGTTTTTTGCTTTTCAGTTTAACTCTAAGTTGACACAACTTGCAGGTTCTGAATTTGTTCATTCAATTCAATATTTTAAATGTTCACTGTCTCAACTAGTTTGTAAGTTGACAAACTAGAGTATTTGCCCCCTCATTCTGGAAATTACAGTACTTGTTGCAGTTGGCCTGATATTCAGCCATGTTAATGTTATGCCTTTTTTTAATTTGCCTATTAATTGCTTCTTGTTGTTGTTGTTAAATATTTTAACAGAATATATTACTACAGTTGAATTAATGTACAATAGTATTCTATATTTATTCAATTGTTATAATTGATTGATTTCGATTCAATATCAGTTAATATGTATATACTGTAAAAATAAAGGGGAATAAAAATCTTTTGTTGAATCCAGTTGAATGCCTTTTTTAGCACCATTTTAAACTTGGTTTAAATTCAATATTTGCTTGCATTCATTGTGTTTAATTATGTGAGTATTTTTTTTAAAAAAAGGATGTAGGCCTAAGTTATTAACTTTTTAAATTTCTCATTTTAAAATCCAGTGTTTTATTTTTTCTAAATATGTATTCAAATGAAGAACTTAAAAAAAATTAAGCAAGTATGGCCCGCAATATTCTAGATATATTTAGTAAAGAGCCATACAGGTAGTGGGTAAATCATGGCATTACAAATGAAAATTATTTGTTTTACGTGACCACAAAATGACTTTAATTTGCATATTTGCATTGTAATTTAAAACCTTCCTATTTTAACCTTACATACTACACTAAATGTAATATACATATTAGAAAACCATAATAATTGCACAAATAGTATTTAGTACCAAAAGATCTCCTCATTATATTGTTTAGTTATTATTGTACTAAAATATAATATAACACTTATTTAACTAAAAAGATAGTTATGCTGTGTTGTCATTTTATATAAGCAATACCTGAGGGTTAAGAAAACCATATTAATGTTGCCTCTCCATCACTATACGTAATTATTATTACTCAACGTAATAATCAATGCATAATATGCTGTAATGTTTACAAAAAATTGCTCAAATAATACCTGTATAATGAAGCTGTGGTCTATCATACTTAAAAACCATTCAAATGTATTGTCAACGCTGGTTTCTCATGAAATTGAAGAATTAGTGAAGGGCATTGACATGACCATCTTGATTGTGACTGAGGAGGAGCAATGGGAAGTGCTTCTTAAAGAAACCATTGACGTTGCTATCATTGTGGAAGAGCGTTGTGTCCTCACCGTATCTGTGATGTCCTGAAATCATTGGAGATATATCCAGCTGCAGCAGTTTCAGAACCGCAGCAATCATTTGGGTCTTCTTTACATCGTTAACATTGATTACCCAAAACACATGAAGTGCACTTCCAATGTTCTCCAAAAACTTTTTATGAACATTAACTTGTTCTTTTCTTTCTTTCTTTTTTCTTTTTTTTTTAAGTATCTTTGGGCTTTTTGGTTGGTTTTTGCACTTTGTTCAACACACATTTTTGCCATGTTATGACATCTCTTTAAAAAAATATATATGCACTTTGATGCATGTTCTGAACTCTGACTTATATTGAGCTGGGAAATTTAGAACTCTTTTGATTGGATGTCGGTTAGTGAAAGGAATGTAAATATTTACTGCAGTTGTTCCACAGACATATGAAATGTCAATTTTCATCAATTGTTTTTTTTTTTTAAGTTAGTGTGTTTTAATACAAAACACAATGATGCTAAATAGAATACTGTCAATTTTGAAATCCAATAAAATAGCATTCTGCATGTTCATCAATGTCCTTGAGCCATTTTTATACAGTACTGTTAGAAAATGAAACTTAAGTGGTGTGGACAAATTACATATAGTTCAGCCTGTTGAATGAACTTAACGTTACAAGTAAGATGAACTATTCTTTAAAAAGTAACCTGGCTGCCATAAAAAGATAAATTAATTTAACAAAATGCTAGTTTAGCCCATTTTTTATTTAGGTTGCAAAAATTATAATTATAAATTTATTCAACAAAATGCTTAGTTTAAACAACTCAATATCAGTTGTTTTAACTTATTTAGGTTAGCTTATTTTGATTTAGGTTAGCACAACCTTTTTGTCTTGGGCTAACTAAAATCTTATTGGTTAGACGAGGTATTAAGTTGATTCGGCTTTTTTTCAGCTTCACCTTTGTTACCCCAACTATTAGGGATCTCCAATATATGTAAAAAATGTAAGTTTTTTTAGGTTATTTAACAACATTTTAAGGCAGCCAGGTTACAAATTGAATCGGCTTGTTTGTTTTTACAGTGTAGAAGAATCTGTGGAAACGTTTGTCTTAACTTGCTCATTTCAAATGGTTTTGCTGTATTTAAAATCAATTAAATATTTCAAAATTACAAAATTATTTTCTTCCAGCTGTTTTGCAAATAATTTTGAATAAACCCCTACGAAAATTAATGGTTTTATTATAGTAGTTTAATAAGTGTACTGGGCCAGTGTACTGGTGTATTGATTATCATTTGCATAACCACAGTTTTACTACAAATACCATGGTTAAACTGTGGTTAGTGTAACAAAACCGTGGTTAATTTATGGTTACCATGGTTTAACTACAGCAACCATGGATTTATTTGTAGTAAAAACCATGGTTAATTTTCATAAGGGAAGTATTGCATGTCGCATTGTAAGGTAAAAGAGCTTCCCATAATAGATCATATTTCATTCTTCCTAAAATGATTTCATGACAGCTACCCTCCTACAGCACATGCAAAATAAAGTGTGGGTTTAAATAAAAAAGCCTCACATTTCAAAATCGTCTTACAATGTTCCAGCACAGACAAATGTATATAGTTCATAATGCAGTGCCCAATTATCTCAAGGCAACAGATTTAGATAACATGATTTAAGTAGTACATGCATACACCAAATATCAAATGAATTCAAAACAATTATTTATAGATTTTCCACCCCCTTCAGCTGTTCGCATTAGCTGGCCACCTCCACTCCAGTCCTGAGGGTGGCGTTAAACCAAAGCACATCTCACACGAAGAAGAATGCCAAAAGGAAGCTTTCGTTTTTCTTTCCCACCTCCTTTTCTCGAGGATTTAGAGTTGTTTGAGATAAACTACAACTAGCTCAGTTGACTGGTCAAAACCAATGTACGGTAAACGTTGAATTCTCAAGACACTGCACTACAGCTATGCACTAAACAGAAAGGAGGCGGAAAGTTGCTACCCGCCTTTGAGCCTCTTCAGAAGTGACATCTATCGACGAGGTAATTCGCAGATAAATGTGCCTGTTTTTATTTGTACATAAGCATGGATTTTTTTGTTTTGTTCTATATTCCTCACACATAACCAGTTGGGTTTTGTTTACGTAGCGTAACAAGTGTGTAATCTACAAGTCAACTTTGCTAACGTAGCGTGTTGTTTAGGCTTGTAATGTGGGGTAAACAATGTAATGGTGTTGCGTTTTATTTGGCTTGAGCTGTACATTTTCCCTTAATCTTCCCGTTGTACATGTGTACATTCACCGCCAGTTCATATTTAATGTATTTGTTTTTGCTATTGTTTATAAGGACACCATTCATTGTCTCGATAAGCAGCCTGATTTGGTTGCTGGACTCGTAAAGAGTCTACGATGCCTTAACCCTTTAAATGCCAGGAACCTAAAATACCTCAACAAATTACTGTTTGCTACTCAATACTAAATTGAGCTTATAGCTCTTAAGATAAAAACTTATGAAGTTCCACGTTTTGTAAGCTGCTTTGAATAAGAGTCTGCTGAATTAATATATAATATTGTTTCATCATTGCTGTGTATTGTGTAACTATCAATGATTTTAGCCCTTCATGAGATTAATTCTGCGTTACTATGTTGTTTTTGTCTGTGCATGAAATTGTTAATAGAGTAAGAAAATGTACCAGACCATTGTTCAGTATTGTTACATGCTTATTTTAACACTGTTGTTTTCTTATCTTTGTCACTCTTTAGAAATACTGGGTGATTTCTGGTGTTCGCCCTGGCCACTGTTAAGGGGGAGTAATCACAATTAAAACATCAGGTTTGCGGTGAGTAAAACTTGATTTCCTGTTTTGTACACTTGTTAGTTATTTTATAATACCCTTTTTATGTAAAAAAAAAAAAAAAAAAAAAACCTGGGGAACTCATACTACATTCATCACACATGAAGTCGGAAAAATAAAGAGCCTAAACAAAGCGTAAACAAAACAAAAATATTATTTTGTGAACAAACCCAAATAACTACATCTGAATTCAAAATTAATCTCTTATTTATGCATGGTATTATAACTAACTGTTACATGAAGCAAACTGTAAAAGTCACTACAGACTAGCTCTCCTCTCCTTGATTTCTAAATAGATTATAGATTTATTGTAGTTAGTGCTGTCAAAATTAGTGTGTTAACGCGGGCGATTTAAAAAAAAATTCCAAGTTAATGCATTAAAAATATTTAACACAACTAACGCAGGGGCGGAGCTAGGGCTGCATGATTAATCAAATGCGATTGTCACGCGCATTTTGTTAGTAAAGCCGGTTCTGTAATCAGCAGTAAATCATCATCACAAGCTTTCAGATGGAGCAGCATTTACTATACAGAGCCGTAGTTCAATGACAAGTTACACAAAAAAATCGCTAAACTACGGCTCTGTGTAGTAAATGCTGCTCCACCTGAAAGCATGTGAAAATACCACATTTAATAACATGTTTTTACTCCAAACTCCCTTCATAATGTCAGTCAAGTGTTTGAAATAAATCCTTCTGTGAGATGATGTGGCTTTCTTTAACAGAATAATGCACGCAACATATTTAATAGTATTCTAAGCAGAGATAAAGGCATTGCATTATAAATATACTTTATTTTAATGAAAATTATAACAATAATAACTCGCGATATTGTCATAATCGTGTGTTTATTAGTCACATTGAATTAATAAAAGCAGTTAAATCTTCTGTTTATGCAGCTACCGCTATAGGCATTTCCTGGGTTTCTTCTGCAAGGCATATTTGGATTTTCAGTGCGAGAGCGCCCTCTGGCTTTCGGATGGAGATTGACTGCTGATCACAGAACCGAATCGCAGCTTCTGTCTAATCATGATTTCGATTCCATTTCGATTTATCGTGCAGCTCTAGGTGGACCTAGGGTGGACAGACCCACTCACAAGGGCTGCTTTTGTCTTTACGACCACATCAAACGGGGACTTTTCAGACGTGCACTCCAACAGGTGCTAGTCAACTGTGGTCAGATGAGATGTTGTCAGGCCATGTCAGTAAAAACGAATTTCCCTGTCCTGTCATCTGTTCTACTGTACTTGTAGCACGTGCTCTTCAATTGAATGCACAAATGTAGAGGCTCACACTGTTTATTATTCAAATTAAAGCGCAAAAGACACTACGAGCATGCAATGTTGTAGTTATGTCATCAGTTAAGTCATGAAGTTACCAAAATTGTGATTAAAGCTGCCTTAAATCTGTGCATGCATGTAAGTATTTGTTATAAATGAGTCACATTTAAGAACATGTCTCTGAAATGCAGTGTTTTCCAAAACTGTCCTGGAGCACAGCACTGTCTCCCTCATCTAACACGCCCGATTCAATTTGTCAGTTCATTAGTAGAGACTTTAAACCTGAAGTAGGTTGCATGTCTGATCCGCGTCATTTTCGGCAGCGGCAGTGGCAGCTCTAACAGCAGCCAAAATAACCTAATAAGTTGCTGTGATGTCTGTTAAAGCTGCAGTCTGTAACTTTTTTTGGTTAAAAATTATACGAAATCAATATTTGAGCAAGTACATAACCAGCCAGTGTTCAAAACAACCGCCTTACTTTATCCCGATTCACAATGGTAAGCTTAATAATGTTTTCTAATTTGAATGGTACTGGTAGGAATTAGTGGGAAATTCGAGCATGCTGCTGCGTCATTGTTACGTCTGTAAACATAAAGAAGTTGTCCCGGCTAGCTAGTCTATCGCATGTGAGTATCCTGCAGGTGGCGGATTGTTAATAACCTTTTCTCACAGCAGCTAGAATAATGTATCATTACGAAATTAAATTATAGTCCAGTTTTAAATGTGCTTCTGATTACAGATAGCCTGGGATTGGCCTACACAAGATTTGTATTTTAAAGACAACCAGTTCAAAGGGAGCATAATTTGCTTTTTGGGTTAAAAGAATTTCTTAATATGAAATTTGAATGGTATGACAATTGTACAGATCTGTACAGACTGTACAGAAATTGAAATCTACTCGTTTATACACACTGTAGGCAATGCTGATGTTTTTAGCATAAATAATCAGAGAATAAAGTATAACAATAAAAATAATTTGTATGGTTTGATGTAGGGCTGGGCGATTTTCCCTATTTTATAGATTAATTTGAATTTAATGTTTTGCCACAATTTTTTTTTTTAGAAATCGAGGAATTGCAGTGGAATAGGTAAAACATGCAAGAAGATGGGAGTGAACTACTTTTAACTTGAGTGCAGTGTTTTTAGAATGGAGTTTCATACATGAGACACTGCAAGAGACACGAGCGCAAAGAGGCTTTATGAAAGGAGAAAAACAGAAATTAAGTCTATAAAAGGAATAAAATAAATAGGATCACACAAAATATATAATAGATTATAATATAATTAACAGATTATCAAAAGGAAAAAAAAACCCACTGTGCAACAAGTGTAAGCTACGCTTGTTTTTGTGACACTCTTAATGCATTTTATTTCTTTTCTTTATATCTTTATTTAATTTAATCCATCTGATTGCACAGGCGCGTCACACACACACAAACAACTTTAGTTATAGCGTTGCCTGACATTTCAGCCATTCATCTTTAAACTAAAATGTAGTCAACCAAACAAAAAAAGTTACACCGTTTATTTTAAAAGGTCCACTGTAAAATTATTGTGAATGCCACAATAGCATAATTTGTTTTATTTTATAGTTTAATATATAATTTTATAACTACTTATTTTTCATTCTTGTTCTGTTCTGAATACCGTTAAATTTAAAATATTTGTTGTAGAGTGAGGGGAACTAAATAGGTGTTTATATTTACTAGTATTTTAATATAAATATAAATAACATAAATTAATGTACTGTAGCCTAATTGTTTGCCATTACAAGGTTAACACGTGTTTTTGGAGTAAGATATTTCTCTTTGATGAGATTACTTCCTCTTTTTGGCTGGGTTTCATTTCTCCATGTCGTAAACTCTAGGGGCGTGGCTTCTAATGCCCGGTTCAGACTACACTATTTTAGCCCGATTTTGCCACAATTTGCTTGATGTAGGGTGTCGTGGGGATTCGTAAACGACAATGGGCATCGGGACGCAAAATTCCTTAATTTCCTCTCATATAGTGTGTCACAGTGGACGATAAACGATTCCACAGTCTCTGTCGTCCATGGCGAGTTCCCTCACATTGGTGATGTTGACCAATAGCAGCACAGAAGCTCTTTTATACAGTTTTCAAACATAGTGAAATGAAAGAGAGATGATGGTGCTGCTAGGTGGAATTATGAGATGGAGGAAAGGTTCGTGGAGCTCTGGCAACAGTACTCCTGCCTGTATGATGTGTCATCGAGAGACTATCACGACAGAACAAAAACATAAAAATGCTGGCAAACGATTTTGGAAGCACTTCAGCAGTTTACACTCTTTTTTTCGGAAGTCAGTCACTAGTTCCGCCTTCTCGATGACATCACGCGCGTCATTAAAGACGGCAAGCGATGAATGGTCGGGAAGCAACGTGTAGTCTGACATGTTTCTTGTCCATGACACGACAAGATTTTAGGATTAATCTGACACATTGACTATCGTGACAGACAAAAATATTGTGTAGTCTGAACCTGGCATTAACCAGGGTGTTTTTAGGGGCGTGATATTCAAATGACTGATTGTTTTCTGCCACCACATTTATCAGCATGTGGTCATTCGTACAATGAGATTGGCGGCATACAAATGTTTCATGAATCACACAGGAACTCTGTCGTAAGCTGATTTGTGCGCACAGATTTGCGCTAGTTTCTACGGTGCATTATATGGTGAAAATTCTTATTTGGGTCATATATTCCAAGAAGTAGGCTAGAATCTGTTATTGCAAAGAAAGTACAGTAAAAATCAACACAGGTGCAGTGACTGACTGCCACACTGCCACCCATACAAAACATTTAGATTCATCAGCTGGAGCCACGCTGGCGCACAACCCACGCAAGGAAGATAATTCCACAAACAGCTACAATTGCAGGTTTTCAAATAAACATGGCGACAAAGAGGCAAAAGTTACGGACTGCAGCTTTAATCAAAGAGCAAAAAAAAAAAAAAAAAGAGGAAATCAATAACTTTTGAAGCTTTAAGGATTCATCTATATTTAATTTAGATTTTCATGTTTGATAACTTTGTTCAATTTCTGTATATTTACTACTTGCAGAAGGGCACAGGTAAATATGACATTTATTATAATGGGTTAATGTAAGGATTGTTTTAAGTTCACTTAAATTAGAAGTTATTTTTTTAAAAGTCTAATAAATGTTAAAATTGCTAGCTCTAAGTTATACAGTAATGTTGAATGCCTATAGTCACTGGTTAAATATTGGAGGGGGGGGTTATAGAGACATCAGTAGTCATTTTGTGTTGACAAATTTTGTGTTTTGCAAAGTTTGCTGCTTCAGTATTTTTAGATTATTTTTTCAACATGATTCTATGGTATACTGAAAAACAGTGATAAGCATATCATAAGTTTAAAGGCTTTTATTGGCAAAAAAAAAATAAAAAAATAAATGAGTCAATATTTACAATGTTGACCCTTGTTCTTCATAACCTCTACAATTCACTCTGGCATGATGGATATTAGCTTCTGGGCCAAATCCTGACTGATGGCGATCCATTCTTGCCTTATTGGTTTTCGAGGTTGATCACAATTTGTGGGCTTCTGCTTGTCCACTCTCCTTTTGAGGACTGACCACAGGTTCTCTATGGGATTGAGGTCCAAAATGGATCCAAAACTTCAATGTAATGATCTTCGAGCCACTTCTTTATCACTCTTGCTTTGTGACATGGTGCTCCATCATGCTGGAAAATGCATGGATCATCACCAAATTGCTCATGGATCGTTGGAAAAAGTTGCTCTTGCAAGACGTTTCGATACCATTCTTTATTCATGTCAGTGTTTTTGGGCAGAATTATGAGAGAGCCCACTCCCTTGATTGAAAAGCAACCCCACACATGAGCCCCTTTCACACTGAGATTCCGGATAATACAGATACAATTTGTGTTTGTGATCAGACACAAGGTGATCCGGCAATTTTCCGGGACCAACTTGCAGTGTGAAAGGGGCTATGGATGGTCTCAGGATGCTTCACTGTTGGCTCAACACAGGACTCATGGTAGCGTTCACCTTTTCTTCTCCGAACATTTGATTTTTCCAGATGTCCCGAACAGTCGGAAGGCAAGGCAAGTTTATTTATATAGCACATTTCATACACAATGGTAATTCAAAGTGCTTTACATAAAAGAAAAGAAAATAATAATAATAAAAAAATAATCACAACAATAAAACAAGGAATTTAAAAACTTTGACAATTATTTAAAAATTGGGAGCTTCATTAGAGAAAATAACTTTGCACCAGTCTTCTGCTGTCCAAACCTTGTACTTGCTGCAGAATTTCAGTCTGTACTTGACGTTTTTATTGGAGAGAAGTGGCTTCTTTGCTGCCCATCTTGACACCAGGCCGTTGTCCAAAAGTCTTGGCCTCACTGTGCATGCATATGCTCTCACACCAACCTGCTGCCGTTCCTGAGCAAGCTCTGCACTACTGGTGACATGATTCTGTAGCTGACTCCTCAGGAGGAGACGGTCCTGGTGCTTTCTGGACACTCTGGGACGTCCTGAAGTCTTCTTCACTGCAGTCGAACCTCTCTCCTTGAAGTTCTTGATGATCTGGTAAATGGTTCTTTCAGGTGCAATATTCTTTGAAGCAATTTCCTTGCATGTGAGGCCATTTTGATGCAAAGCGACGCTGGCTGCATGTGTTTCTTTAGAGGTAACCATTGATAACAAGAACACAATGATTGGAAGTGCTTCTTCCCTCCTTTTATAGCAATCAGTATTATCTTATAATCTAATTAGTATGATAGTGATTTCACATGACTAGTACTCATTCACACTTTCACATGTGCTGCTGATATAATTAATCAATTAATGTTAGCTGGTCATTTTGTGTCAGGATCCAAAAACAGTGAAATTAGTTTTTTGTAAAAAGTAAATTTTTTGGCCAATGAAGCTTTTAGCAATTATTTAAAATGCATCTGATAACTCTACACAATAATCTAAAAACAATGTGAATGAACACCACAACAGCCTAAGCAGCAAACTTTGCAAAACACAATTTATCTCAAAACTTTTGGCCATGACTGTAGTATTGGTGGATTGGTTGATGCCATTGAACAAATATTAAAAACATATCGTATTTGTTGTTTCTACAATAATTTGAAGATTGAATGTGAAATTATTGCAATGTAAAAGTATATTTAAAACCTTTAATGTTAGGTGAGATTAATTGTGATTAATGAATTGATCTAGAATTCAGAGTTTCCCACTTAAATATGATTATATACACAATGTGTTAACAAAGTAAATAAGCACATTGCATATAGTCATTTATTTGTTTGGAGCTTGTAGTTATGATATTTCCGACACTTGAAGGGCACATAATGCACATAATGTGCTGATTGGTGTATATTTTTTTTTTTACTTTTTCCTCTGGTGATTAAAATTACTGGAAAATATGTATATACAGTGGGGAAAATATTTATTTGATCCCCTGCTGATTTTGTAAGTTTGCCCCCTTACAAAGAAATGAAGGGTCTGTCATTTTTATGGTAGGTGTATTTTAATGGATGGAGACAGAAAATCAACCAAAAATTCCAGAAAAACACATTACATAAAGGTTAGAAATTGACTTGAATTTCAGTGAGTAAAATAAGTATTTGATCCCCTACCATGGGGTAGCTACATCGTAGGTTGTGCATAGCACGCGTAGCCTATGCCGTAGGCTGATGTGCATCTCTCCAAAAATCTAACAGCTCGTAAATTCTACGCGGACAGCAAGCGCTGTGATTGGTCTGCTTGAACCCATTCCTCCGTATGTACTTGAGTTTTGTGTGTGTTTATGTACACTTGAATTTATTTTAATGTTACACCTTCTTACATAAAATAAAACAAAGCAAAGAACAAGTGTCTTATTTATTATACTACATAGTATTATACATCAGTAGTTGTCCGCGAAAAACAATGTTGATCTGCCGTGGTACAAGTCCTTGTGGAGATGGAAAGAATTGTTGTTGTATAAATCAGCCTTTACTGTTAAGTATTAGCATTTAATTTTAACAGTAATGCTTAAAGATGGCCATATTTAAATATATATATATATATATATATATATATATATATATATATATATATATATATATATATATAGTACACAAGGCCATATCATTAAAATTACATACATAGATTATTGATATTGTATGTGTACTCTCACACTTCATTTGCTTCTATTTTAGAACACTGCATGATTATCTTATCAAAAAAAAAATATCTAGGAGAAGTCACACAACAGACGCGTCACGTTCAATTCAAGCAACGGTCTAAAACTGTTTATTTAATCACCAAACATACCGCTAGTTTGCTTCAAGAATGAACAATGTGGCATAAATGAGTTTGAAGTTTGGGGTTTAGAAAAACAGAGCAAGGGGAAAGGGAAAGTGCGATCTGTATTACAGCTCTCTATATGAAGCATACAGACTACAGCCACAGAAAGAACACAATACATCATTTATAGCCTAGGTTGAAGTCATTATGTACATTAACAATGATTTGGCGCTCTGTTCTGCAGCAGGATTTTCTGTCGGCTGCATTTAAATGCGCGTTTGAAGTTTCCCGCTCTGTGCTGCGCGCAGTGTCACGTGTCAAAACAAACAACACATGCTGTTAGTGATTTCCACCTCTGGAGGCCGCTCTCATACTGTATAACGGCAGCGGACCCTTCTCAGCCACTCTTGCAAACGGACGCAACCCGGAAAACTATCGGCATGGATTTTTGCCGATAACCGATATTTCCGCCAATCAACTATCGGTGCCGATTAATCTGCAAAACCAATGAATCGGTTGACCTCTAGTAAGGATGATCATGAGAAAGGTGAGGGATCAGCCCCGAACTACACGGGAGAAACTTGTTAATGATCTTAAGGCAGTTGGGACCACAGTCACCAAGTCAACCATTGGTAACACACTACACCGCAATGGACTGAAATCCTGCAGTGCCCGCAAGGTCCCCCTGCTCAAGAAGGCACATGTACAGCCCCATTTAAAGTTTGCCAAAAAACATCTAAATGATTCAGAGAAGGCTTGGGAGAAAGTTCTGTTGTCAGATAAGACCAAAATTGAGCTCTTTGGCATTAACTCGACTCGCCGTGTTTGGAGGGAGAGAAATGCTGACTATGACCTAAAGAACACCTTCCCTACAGTCAAGCACAGAGGTGGAAACATTCTGCTTTGGGGCTGTTTTTATGCTAAGGGTACAGGACGACTTCACCGCATTGAGGGGCAAATAGATGGGGCCATTTACTGTAAAATCCTAGACGAGAACCACCTTCCTTCAGCCAGAACCCTGAACACGGGTCATGGATTGGTCTTCCAGCATGACAATGACCCAAAACGTACTGCCAAGGCAACAAAGGAGTGGCTCAAGAAAGAAGCACATTAAGGTCATAGAGTGGCCTAGCCAGTCTCCAGTAGGGATGGGTATCATTTACATTTTATCGATACCGATACTGCTTATCGCTGCTATTTAGTGCTGGTCCCTAGTGACTTTCATATTTCTTGTTCCAACTATTAAAGTCAGTGGGGAGCAGGAATTGTTTGGTTACCCACATTCTTCAAAATATCATCTTTTGTGTTCAGCACAAGAAAGAAATTAATACAGGTTTGGTACAACATGAGAGTAAGTAAATAATGACAGAATTGTAATTTTTGGGTGAGCTATCCCTTTAATGACAATTGGCAGCATGTTTAGTACTGTTGCTTTAAGAGCTGCACACATCTGTTTTTCTCTCATCTGTTTACTTTCACTTTAGACATAAGTTAACGAACTGTGTGTATATGTAAACCAGGTGCTGTTCAAACATCCTTTTAGTGTACACATGCTTTGTATGAAAGTGAAAAGTGAAAGTGACGTGACATTCAGCCAAGTATGGTGACCCATACTCAGAATTCGTGCTCTGCATTTAACCCATCCGAAGTGCACACACACAGAGCAGTGAACACACACACACTGTGAACACACCCCCGGAGCAGTGGGCAGCCATTTTATGCTGCGGCGCCCGGGGAGCAGTTGGGGGTTCGATGCCTTGCTCAAGGGCACCTAAGTCATGGTATTGAAGGTGGAGAGAGAACTGTACATGCACTCCCCCCACCCACAATTCCTGCCGGCCCGAAACTCGAACTCACAACCCTTCGATTGGGAGTCCGACTCTCTAACCATTAGGCCACGACTTCCCACGACTTCCCACAAATCCCACATGTACGTGCTCTGAATAAGCATGTCAGAACAGCATGCGAATGTAATGTTAAACCAGGAAGGTTTTAAAGCACATGCAAATAATGTACTTTTGTAATTGCAAATAAGTGCAGTGTCTTGTAAGTGTAACTACTGCTGAAATAAAATTTGATGTGAATGTGTTGCATGAGTTGCAGTTGGCGCTGGAGCCAGGAGACATAGTAAATACAGCCCATTGCTTGCGGTAGATGTTGTGTTTCGTAAGTAAATGTTTCATTGTATTAATAGTGTTGCCTGCCTCCTTTGTTCACTATTACACTACTGCATATATTGCATCTGACACTGGTGTCGCTTAGTTTTGTAACATGAGCCCACACTTTTGAACGTTTCACCGCCATTGATTGCACGCAAAAACACACAGCACATGTGCATGAATATCACATGCATGTCGAGCAAACGTCGGCAACATCAAGTGAAGAAAAATGACAAGCAGCAGCTTCTAATTCACCATTAACATTGAAGTATTCAGAGATAAAACAACGCAAGTATTGATAACAGTATCGTTTGTCCTGAAACTTATTGGTAGTCCGGTATTGACCCAATTACGGTTATCGGTACCCATCCATAGTCTCCAGACCTCAATCCTACAGAAAATCTGTGGAGGGAGCTGAAACTTCAAGTTGCCAAACGACAGCCAAGAAACCTTAGAGAGGATCTGTAAAGAGGAGTGGATCAAAATCCCTCCTGAGATGTGTGCAAACCCAGTGACCAACTACAAGAAACGTCTTCCCTATGTGCTTGCCAACAAGGGTTTTTGCACCAAGTCATGTTTTGCTTGGGGATCAAATATTTATTTCACGCACTGAAATGCAAATCAATTTCTAACCTTTATATAATGTGTTTTTATAATGTGGATTTTTTGGTTGGTATACTGTCTATATATACATTGAAATAAACCTACCATAAAAATTAGAGACTCTTCATTTCTTTGTAAGTGGGCAAACTTACAAAATCAGCAGGGGATCAAATAAATATTTTCCTCACTTTATACATTATATAAGAGCCAGTTGTACAGATGCTGATCATCTGATCATTCTGACATCAGAAAATTGCTTGCATGAGAAAGTTGTTTATGGTACAAAACCGCAGTTCCTGTTATATACAGCCCTGCCAATACATGCTATAATATTAATATACAGAGTTACACATTTATTTATTCTTTTTCCACATTCTAAATATGTACATTGTGAAAAATGCAGCTTATTTGTTTACATGGCAGGTTTTAAACTGATTTCTCTTACTTTAAATGGCTTAAAGGGATAGTTCACCCAAAAATCAAAATTATGTCATTAATGACTCAACCTCATGTCGTTCCAAACCCGTGAGACCTCCGTTCATCTTCGGAACACAGTATAAGATATTTTAAATTTAGTCCGAGAGCTTTCTGTCCCTCCATTGAGAATGTATGTACGGTATACTGTCCACGTCCAGAAAGGTAATAAAAAGCATCTTCAAAGTAGTCCATGTGACATCAGAGGGTCCGTTAGAATTTTTTGAAGCATCGAAAATACATTTTGGTCCAAAAATATCAAAAACTACGACTTTATTCAGCATTGACTTCTCTCCCGGGTCTGTTAAGAGCGCGTTAACAACACTGCAGTTTAGTGATATCCGGTTCGCGAACGAATCACTCGATGTAACCGGATCTTCTTGAACCAGTTCACCAAATCAAACTGAATCGTTTGAAACGGTTCGCGTCAACAATAAGCATTAATCCACAAATGACTTAAGCTGCTGACCGAGCCAGATAACGAACGAAACATTGACTCGTTCTCGAGTCAAGAACCGGTTGCATCGGTTTTCGGATCACCGGTAGTGATGGGGAGTTCTGTTCTTCTCCGCGAACCGGTTATTTCGGACAGTTTGATTAAATAAACCGGTTGCCGAAAACGGTTCACCAGTTCTTTTGCGCTCGACGTAATGACTTCATTGGCGATGATTGCCCTTGATTCAAGCCTTCAGTTTACCCGCGCTCATAACATTAGAACAGAATCGGTTCAGAATCAATCACCAAAAGAACCAGTTCGGTTCAGACGCGCTGTGTGTCAGTCTGAATCACGCATCCGCAGTATCATCAGCTCCTCGGTTCTCGAACCGGACACGTCCGACAGAAACGGTTCTTGACTCGAGAACGAGTCAATGTTTCGTTCGTTATCTGGCTCGGTTCAGTCAGTGTACTGTTTGAGTAAATGAATTACTCCGGGATATTGGTTTATTTGAACTCAGAGGGAGTGTCAGCCATGTTAAAAAAAAGTTAACAGCTTAAGTCATTTGTGGATTAATGCTTATTGTTGACGCGAACCATTTCAAACGATTCAGTTCGATTTGGTGAACTGGTTCAAGAAGATCAGGTTACATCAAGTGATTCGTTCGCGAACCGGATATCACTAAACTGCAGTGTTGTGAACGCGCTCATAACAGACCCGGGAGAGAAGTCAATGCTGAAAAAAGTCGTAGTTTTTGATATTTTTGGACCAAAATGTATTTTCGATGCTTCAAAAAATTCTAATGGACCCTCTGATGTCACATGGACTACTTTGAAGATGTTTTTTATTACCTTTCTGGACGTGGACAGTATACCGTACATACATTCTCAATGGAGGGACAGAAAGCTCTCGGACTAAATCTAAAATATCTTATACTGTGTTCCGAAGATGAACGGAGGTCTCACGGGTTTGGAACGACATGAGGGTGAGTCATTAATGAAATAATTTTGATTTTTGGGTGAACTATCCCTTTAAGGAAAACAGTTCTTGCATTAATGTGTTGGTTTAGAACTGCTTACCGCAAAAACCCTAGAATAAACCATTATCTTAAACTGCATGTAAATGGGGCCATTGACTCCAGGGCAGCTCTGCCTCTTGGTAGCCTAACCTTATAGCACAATCCCTAATAGCTTTCTTTGTTAAAGGGTTAGTTCACTCAAATATGAAAATTAGCCCATAAATTACTCACCCTCAAGTCATCCTAGGTGTATATGAATTTCTTCTTTCAGATGAATTAAGTCGGAGTTGTATTAAAAGATGTCTTTGATCTTTCAAGCTGTTTAATGGCACTCAGCAGGTGTTGCAGTGCATCAGTCCAAAAGAAGTGAAATAAAAAGCTCTCATCCATAATAAAAGTACCTCACACGACTCTGGGGGGTGAACAAAGGCCTCCTGTAGCAAATCGATGCGTTTTTGTTAGAAAAATATCCATATTCAAAACGTAATAAGCACTTTAATGTAACTTGCACCAACAGTTGTACACGGAAGCAGCTCCGGGAGGATGACGTATGAGGTCGGCCTTGCACATGCGCTTGTGAGTCTTGTGAAAACCAACGTTTGTTAACAGGAGCAAAGGAAGCAAAGTTTCCTTACTTTAGCAAAGGAACACCATGTCTCCTCTTTGCTAATATCGAAATCCTCCGATGTTGTTCTTTACAAATCCTTGTTTTGTAATTCTAATTAGTGACCGTTGTTTTGTTTTGATCTGTCCCCTGCGCTTCTGCGTTTATTACTTCTGAGTGGCATATGCGCAAAGCTGACCTCATACGTCATCCACCCGGAGCTGCATCCATGCACAACAGTGAGCGCAAGCTAGATTAAATTATTACGTTTTAAATATGGTTATTTTTCTTACAAAAATGCATAAATTTGCTACAGGAGGACTTCGTTCACCCCCCGGAGCTGTGTGAGACATTTTTTATTAAGTATGGGCGCTTTTTATTTCACTTCTTTTGGACTGATGCACTGCAACACCCGCTGAGTGGCATTAAACAGCTTGTAAACAGCCCTGCTCTGCTCTGCATCTCTTTCTCTCTCGTTCAGATCAAAAGTATAAGACAACAACAAATAAAAAACATACCATTAAGAGCTGTGCTTGCACAGGTTATGCGTGATCCTCTTCAGTAATATCCTCTGCATCTCATTCGGGTTCAAATTGATAAGCAATATTGACAATGCCATTGTTTACAATACAACTGGAGCACATGCCACTGAGGTGAGGGGCGTGACATTTAGATGCACACTGGCAGTTTGGCAAAACACTGGGCCAGCAGACCAATCTGAGCCCATTGCGTATTTCTGAGAGAGAAGCTTCATAAAACCAGGAACTCATCGGAGCGTTTATCAAAGAAGGGAAGGAGTTGTGTAGAATAAAGGTAAATTATGTGAAAAATAACGTTTTTTTAAAACAAAGCATTAACACTTGTTAGACTGCACCCCATAAACATAATTAAGCCTAGAAAAAAAAGTCAACCACCCCTTTTTAGACATGACTGACTGTTTACTAGAATACTTGCCAAAACGGGTATTTTAAAATAACTTTGTGTGTATGTTTCCATTCAAAGAGAGTGAAAGAGGAATCAATCTGTGTGAATCACGCCTCTCTCTCTCTCTGGGTGTGCTTGCTTCGGATGTGTGCGGCAGTGGTAGAAAACAGCGCGCATGTTCTCTTTTGCTTGAGTGGTTTAAAATTGTTTGAATGGGTAAATTGACAAAACAAATGATGCAAATGATGACTCTATGATGGTTAAATTTAACAGTTAATCCGCAAATCGCATGCGTGCTGAACCGTGGGGTCTTGTCCATATGGATCAGATCATCTACGATCTGTTGCACCCTTGATACCTAGCCCCAACACAAATACCACAATGGAAGTACATATGGCTCATTTAGGTAATGTAGATGTTGCTCTAATAACTGCCCTGGGCTGCATTTCCAAGAAATATCATAAGCCTAAGTGGATTGTATGTATTATGAATTTTGAAAAAGCTAAACAATTTAACTATGCAAAGACACATCACTTGCAACAAAATTTATTTGTCTTTTCCTCTCCTCTCTTTTATTTTTTATTTTTTTTACAGATGGCAATATCTGAATTGTGGGCCAGCTCCTGAAACAAGGCAGGCCATATGTAACAAGGTTCACATCATTGTATTATGCTCAAATGTCACATTTTCCTGCAGAGTTTGGGGAACTGATGCTTGAATTGACAATCACAGACTTTCAAGAAGAGACTTTTTATTCTTTTTGGAATTTTCTATTTTATTGAACTTGGTAGAGTTGCCATTTTAGAAATGTTGTGACCAATTGTGGCTTTTTATTAAATGTATATAGAAATTTAGCCTTGTTTTATAGCAACTGAAGTGAGATTGGACTTATTTCCTGGAAAATAATTCCAGTAGTCGACATTATCATATTTTGATATATTTTTAAAACATCTCACATAATATATTATGTTCCCTGTTTCCTAAACAATTTAACTTTATACCTCAAAAGAGGCTACATTTGGCTTTGTCATGATGGCTTATTCAGTGGACTCTATGCAAGAGTTAAGTGGAGGAGATGCCTTCATCTGTACAGAGTGTGGTGAAGGATTTAGTCGTTACCCAAAACTAGTCGAACACATGGCCATTCATGGACTTACTGAGATATTTTCCTCTGATGGTTTAAGCATTAGTAATGGTAATTGTATCAACGCATCCATTGAGGTTGCTCTCCATGAAAACGGAATGCTCACTGTGGTTGATCGATCTGTGTTGTCGAACTTTACTTTCTTGTTTGGAAAACCATCATCCAAGTCATTATGGTGCCAACCCCCTAATCAAGAAGCCTTGACTTCATCGAAGATACCAGAGAAGGAGTATACTTGGTTTAAGTGTGAAAGATGTGAACAAGTGTTCAAAACCCCAAAGAGCTTTCAACTGCATCAGCAGTACCGTGCCCTTGAGCAGGGGTTCAAATGCACTCTGTGCTGCAAGGTGTTTAATGACCAGGAGAGTCTGCAGAGCCACCTTCAAACCCATGCTCATGAACGCTTTTATAGTTGTGGACACTGTGGAAAGCGATTCTTAAGACAAGAGACCTTACTGTCACATCAAAAACAGTGGCATGCATCTGTTGGTTCCAAGACTTTGAGTAGATCTGAGGAAAATCAAGGAAATAAAATGGACAGGTCTTATCCTTGCAAAATTTGCGGTTTGCGCTTCTTTTGGTTGTCTGACTTGCAAAGCCACCTAAACAGTCATTCTCGGGTCAGCAGGCCATCCAGTGATGTAACACAAAAACAGGAAATGCTTGGGGAAGAAGAAAGTAAGAAAAATGGCAGTAATTCACTTAATGAGCCATGTCGTTGTGGCCTATGTGGGGAACATTTCAACCAAATTTCAGATTTAAGAGAGCATCATAAAACACAGCATCCAGATGAGGTTGAAGTAAAGTACTTACCGGCTAAGATGAAACAGCAGTGCCATGGTGTAATGCGACAAATAGTTACTAAATGGCAAAAGCAGCGAGTTGATCCACTAAGGTCAAGCATACGAGGAAGACCTAGAGGAGTGAACAGAGCCAATTTTAATGTCAAAATATTTTCCTGCAAACTCTGCCATCGTGTGTTTGTACACTCAAGCAGTCTTTCTCGTCATATGCGTTACCATAAGGGAACTCTGCATGCCTGTGTTTATTGTGGAAAACACTTTCCACAAAGATGTGATGTCACAAGGCATGTGGCCATGTACCACAGTCCAGTGCTTCAACCTAAGGCTTCTGGGGAGACAAAGACAGAACAAGAGGTTAAAAATCATGATCAGGAACCTGCGAAAGCATCAATACAACCAAAAAGTGATAGTAAACAAGAAGAACTTGAAGAAGAAAATCAGCCTGCATCCAAGACAGATGACCTGTTACTTGGTTCTCCTTATAAGGGAAATTACAAACCAAGGATGAAATACAAATGCGAAGAATGTTGTAGAGTCTTTGGGCTACTTAGTGTTTATCGGCGACACATTTATTACCACAAGCGAAATCCCTGCAAGGTTCTGCTAAGTTGCCCTCTCTGTCCAAGCCGCTTCACATTCCTCTCTGCTTTAGATCGCCATCTTGAATATCATCATAAAGGAGACTCTGATGGCACAAAACATCCTGGGACTAATATAGCTGATTCCAAAAGTCAGCAAGGAGATGCTGATGCTGAAAAGCCTAATAAAAATGCTGATAATGGCATGTCGTTGGAAATAGTAAATGAATCCACTGAATGTTCTCAGACCTAGGGATCCACAAAATGGACAAAAGTATATGGACCCTTATATAATTAACAGGTTTGGCTATTCCAACAATTTCAGTGAAGACAAATATAAATGCTCAACTATAAAATGAAAAATTGTGCTTTCAATTTTGTCTCAACAGCGTGGACCCTTTTCCTATCCCTGCAGGGCAATGACCCTGTGCACAAAGCAATGCTCCACTGTTTCCACTGTTGAAGAAAGTAAATGACATGCACAAATCCACTACTGAGCCACTGGGATGAATTGGGAATGCAGACTGTGAGCCAGGTTTTTTTGCTTTATGTTCTTGTCTGACCTTCTTGATGCTCTTGTGTCTGAAGCAAGTCCCTGCAACAGTGTTCCATTCCAGAAGAATGGAGTTTTATTATAGCTGCAAAAGGAGTGATTAATGTCATACTTTTGAAAATAAATTGTGGACAAGAGCATCAGAGCATAATTAGCATTTAGGCCTTCATGCAAACTGCCACTGTTCTTTTGGTAAAGAAAAGGGCCCTCCCCACATAGTTGCAACAAAGTTGAAAGCACAGAATACTCAAGTAGATCATTGAATAGTATGGTGTTCAGGTCACAATTCTGACCAGAATGCCTGGAGAAAAGCCTTTCTAATAACTTGATTATTAGAGAAGAGTGTCCACAATGAAGATATAATCTATATCAGAATTCTCAGAATACTCAGTTATAGTAAATAAAACTTTTACGTTTTTGAGTGTTGTACTTGTGTAACGTTTGGCTCCTCGGATGTACCAAATGAATACTGTTGTTTCATGTTTGTTGCATTTGTTGTATATAAAAATGTTTCCCCCCAAAATTCTCATTTGCATTTTCCAATTTTTGGATAGGAAATTCAAATTCTTATTCAAAGTAGGTGTTGACACAGTATGCATTCACAAACCAAAGGGGCCCTTATAAGAACTATTATAATGACCAGAATGTTTGAAATTGTACTAATGAACTGATGAATTTAGAGCAAGCAGAAGTTATTAATCCTGCTATTTCATGTCATTTGAACTCTCTTTGCTAAAAGTTGATTCAAGAACACATTTCTGCTGCAGTTAGTGAAGTATGACTTTTAGCTGTATTTTTTTTTTTTTTAAATATATAACTAACAATGGAGATTTAACACCCCCCCCCCCCCCCCAAGTCTTTTCAAAGACTAAACACCACACATAATTTCTTTTTCTTTCTTTTTTTCTGCAAACTGTATTTTTTATTTTGTATAAGTGGTGATGCAAAACATATTTCGACTGTTCTTAAACATCAGTAACATATCTTGTGCAAGTCTAGCTAGTTCCACTTGTTTATAAATAAAGATAATTCTGTTTTTCCCTTCTAAGGCCTTGTAATTGTTGAATTTATTTTTCATGTACCAAAGTTATTGTTTTTATGCATGCAAATATTAGTAGACATTTCTTTAAACTTATTTCAGGCTTCATACATTCCCCTTGTCTTTAAAGACCTTAAATTTTGTTGCAATAATTTTGAAGATTGTACTGTTTTATAATGAAGTATCGAGGGGAAATCCGTATTAATTTTCTCATTGACATGTTTTGAAAAAAAATATGGTCAAATAAAATACACTGTATCATAAGAAAAATAATTTTAGGTTTTGAAAACCTGTGTGATTGGGTATCCTTCAGTGCCAAATCTATACTTTTAAAGCAGTACCGGTGCCTGAACCGATACTTTCATAAAAGAGCCACAAAACTATGGTCGATGACATTAAAGATTGGCTCTTTTATTAAAAAAAAAAAAAAAAAAAAAAACTTTAAATGAATATATTACAAATTTAAAGTATACAGAAATAAAATAATTAAATACAAACCACAACAAATTTTACATAAGTTCAATAAACCTAAGCCACCTAACCCAACTACAATAATTTAACTCTAAATAACAGTTACAGTAGGCTACTAATAACAGCAAAGTAGTCTGTATTCTTGGCAGGGATTCAACAATAGGCCACGGTTCAACACATATCTTGGTTTTTAAACCACGGTTTTTGGTTCTGTTTGGTTCGGTTCTGATGGCTTGGCAATCTTTATTTTTACAAATTGCAATTTTAAATGTGATTTTAAAACAAATTAACCAAAAAAAAAAAAAAAATACAAAAACAAATCCTTTACACAAGTAAAATATGGATTATCATATGTCTACTACTTTTGAGAGAAGTATTATTTTTCTATTTTTACCCAAAGGATGGATTGGCCATTACTGAGGTGAGGGCTATAAACTAGAGATGTACGAATCAGCTCAAACATCTTCCGAATCCGCTGCTTGAATAAACAATTATCTTTATTTTTCTCTGATTTAAACATGGGCATCGGAAGCAACAAAAATGTGGGTGGGTCCAACGTAGTTTTATGTAACTGTTACTCGCTGCAACAAAGACTATGATGCCTTTAAAATTCAGTTTAATGGCAGCTTGTTTAGTGGGAGTAGCCTATGTGAGCATGCAGCCAGACCCACCTGAGCGGCAGATATGCTACCATGCTTTATTTTATATGGACACTGAATGAGCCAAGTGGAATGGATTTGAGGAAGCAGCAGCATGGAAATCAAGGCTGTAGCTAAAATGCGGAATGGAGATTAAAATATGAGGGCATTCCTCAACTGGAATGGATTTGAGTGGCGGTGCTTTGAAAAGTGAAAAAATATATGTGCTGAATTAGAGATGGTAAAAAAAGAGTGGGTCCAATATAATTGGTCTTAGAAAGTGGGTGGGTCTTGTCCTACCCACATACAATGGTTCTGACGCCATGGATTTAAATATCTGCCCCAACCCGCAACTGATTGTCACATTACAATTATTCAAAATCTTAATTTTGCATGATAATATGATGAATGGATGGTTCATTTTTAACAGCAGATTCAGTTAAAAAGCAGGTCAGATGGTATTTTAAAGTGTCCCAATATTGTATTGGAGTCCCCTACATCAGGTTTAAATGCATCTAAGGTCAGAAAACATTGTAATTTTCTCAGAATATACATTTAATATTAGAGTCATTTGCCAATGATTAGGAAATGATTCGTTTCAAGCAAGTTCGGAGCAAGCCCCTCCCTTCCTCAAGCCTACTCTGCTCTGATTGGTCAGCTGGCCAAACCTGTTGTGATTGGCACAGAGATGAGTCCTTGAGCCAGTTAGCCAGCGCTACCATTGACAAAGCACCTTTACATAAAACAATAATATAATCAATCTGTTCTTATAATGACATAAAATACAAAAACACTTATGCAAGCGAATCGTGCCCACAGCTAAAGTTTAGCTGCTAAACTGTGAACACTAGGTGGATACGTTAGCCAAGTGCTAACGTGACTAACTGATGAAACAATACAGTTTGTAAACCAAAATATGTCTACTGTAATGTTTGAAGAACGGCAGACAAAAGACACTTGGTCTTAACTTTTAATCAGAACACAGAACAGTTGTATCACAGGAGTACCAGCCGAAATCACTCATCTCTCCCGCATTAACCCTGTTTTGAGCACTCATTTGAAAATGTACACCTAACGTATCAATCGTACTACTTACAGGTCGTGGTTCAGAGAGCTTGTTAGTCCAAATTAAGAAGATTAGAAGCCAACGAAGATAAAAGTCCAGATTAGAGAAGCAGTTCTTGATAAAATGACAAGCACACAACAAAAGGCTCGAATTGTATTTCTGTGGTATCCTTGAACACCGCGTCTTCTCAACATGATGTAAACGCAATAATAGCAAAAGTGTTTGTGGGCAGATCAGACTCTGTTCGTATTTCGCGGGCAGGCGTGGATTATGCAAATGTGTACCCAGTGACGTACAGGCAAACAGGCAAAAGAGTCGAAAATATAACGACTCATTACGGCGATTCAGAACCGACTCTCTCTTTTGAGAGATAATATCTTTATTTATCATGCAATTTTTTGATTAACAACTTTGCAGATTGTTTTCATTTAAGGATAGCTACGTTATAAACTGCAAAAGAGAGATTTTTCAAAAACCCATCTGACCTGCTCTTTGAGTTTTGTTTTGTTTTAAGGTTAGTTTAGTTTTTTGTGACGAATTATGGCTCCGACACGGCCACCAAAGATGATCTCTGCTTATGTTTATGCTCACACAATGCTTATGTTTATACCTGCCGCACTGCTTCACTTAAGATAGGTACTTAGTGTATTTTTGATGGACGCTGCATTATTAGAAAATTGAGGATGTATTTTAAATGACGAAAAAACAGCTACAAATATTTTATCCTTGTCGTACATAACTACACTTGACTGTGTATTAACTTTGCCTGTAGGATACAGCACACAACATAGCAATAAACACATTTAACCTTGGAAAACCAACTAACCCATGATACAACCCCAAAAATCAAGACAAAACGCGAAAAAATCAAATAATAATAATAAAATCCAGTTGCTTCGCTCCTGGTGTGAGTTGCCAGCGCGTGGAGGATGGAACAAAACTTGTTGGAGCCATAAAGGGGTAACAGTACAAAATAGGCTGATATTTGCTGCTTTTAAATGATTATTTATTTATAAAACATAAGTTCTTCATTGGATAGATTAGCCTACACTTTCTAATTAGCATAAACATAAGCTTTACTCCCTTCAAACTAACTAGAATGTCACTGCAACTTCCTGAACAGGTGAACTCGCGTGTACACAAAAACACAGAAGTCTGTCTGCCTGATGAAAAAGATGCATTAGAAAAAAAGGTTAATATTTTAGAGAATGTAGTTAATATTCACACGCTCCTCGGATGGTCTCATTTCCCGAGTTGTGCTTTTAAGTCGGACTCTAACATTACTATTTTTGGATTTTTGTATTATCGTAGATACTTGAAATTTGTCAGTCATAAAATTATTTTTCTGATTATTCTGACTTGAAAGCAGTATAATTTAACTAGCGATCATGTGCGGTGATGATGCTTCTTTCTTCCCTTTTGGAGCACCAGAGGGTATATATTTCAATTGACATCTTAGACCAGGGTCTCCGAACTCTGTCCTGGAGGGCCAGTGTCCTGCAGAGTTTAGCTCCAACCCTAATCAAACATAGCTGAACCATGAGACTTACTAGGTATACTTGAAACTTCCAAGCAGATGTGTTAGGCAAGTTGGAGCTAATCTTTGCAGGAAACTGGCCCTCCAGGAATAGGTTTTGTGCCCCTGGCTTAGGCATTTAAATGTGGGACCGAAATCTGCATTTGGTCTGGTGCATACCGTCATAAAGGTACCAGTTCCATATTGGCACCGGGGTTTCAACCCAACCTTCTTCTTTTTTTTTTTTTTTTTTTTTTTTTTTTTTTTTTTTAAGAGAAGATACAGTTGTTGTTTTCTGTGATAAACAACAGCAGGCTACAGATTCTGTTTTATGTTACAACCAAATTGTACCTAATCCTGTTACATAAGGTCTTTCACTCTTTGTCAACTCCCAATTCCGTCAGTGGTGTGGGGTTAATTAAGGGTTATGTCTAACACACATTGATCACATGCGTTTGTTAGGGGCCTTTAACATAAGAACAGAACTCAAACTGTTTTTTAAACTATGATTAATTTATTTTGTTTGCAGTAAAGAAAAACTAGAAAATACTGAATCTCAGCTTGTAACACAAAAATCCTGGAACCCTAACACAGCCTTTAGGCAGTCTGACTGCTGACTTACAGCCATCAATGACATTCTAACACCAATGTAGCCTACTGATTGTTGTTTGGTCTAATTTTCTTTTGCCAACTCTTAGATTCTTGTATCTCTCAAATGGACCATTGACACACTATCTACAATCTCAGTTAGGAGTGTCAGTGGTCCACATTTGAGAGATAGGTGGTGGTAATGCACTTATAAGTCTGCGATCTGCTGTAAAGCAAGAAGAAAACGATGTGTCCCACTCCGGCTGTTGAGAACGCGCTCAGGACAGTTCGGACATTGCAGTGAATCAGAGGTAAAAAACAATATAAATACTGTTCAGTTTCTTGCACAGACCGATTGTTTTGTGTCTTTACACATCAATGTATCGACACGAGCCGCTGGGTTTAATTTGGTTTTGTTTGTGTATGTTTTTTTGACTCTAAAAGCCATGATTCCCATTCACTTCCATTATTTTTTAAAGGGGATTATTTAAAGGGGTCATATGATGGGTTTTCAACTTTTCCTTTCTCTTTGAAGTGTTACAAGCTCTTGGTGCAAAAAGAAGATCTGTAAAGTTGCAAAGACTAAAGTCTCAAATCCAAAGAGATATTCTTTATAAAAGTTAAGAGTCAACCACACCCTCCTAACATGCACCCACGTCTATGTCACAATGTGGGAAGATTTGCATAACACCGCCCAAATGTTCACGCAAAGAAAGAAGGCATAACTTTTATTCTCGCTGTTACCGCCGGCGCCATGTCGTGGAGACAATGTTTCATTGTGAAAGTGAAACTACTTTGTTTGGCCTTCCAAAAGAGGACACGACTAGAAATCAGTGGTTAAGTTCAATCCAAATATTCAGATGTGTGCAGTGCATTTTATGGAGGACTGTTTCCTGATCCTGGGAGAGTAGACTACAGTGCTGGCTGTTCTGGCTCACAGTCTGTAAGTATGATTACATATGTAATGGATTTACCTCTGATGATTCAAACGCAAGTTTTGAGGAGTGTAGAGTAGCGCTTGTTGTTTGTTATTTCTCTGATCACAAATGCAGACATGGTGTTATGTTTAGGCGGTGTGATGCAATGCATAAAAAGACTGTAGAAGTCAGCGGTTCTCAATTCAAGTCCTCACGCCCCCTGCTCTGCACATCTTGTATGTTTCTCTCCGCTTCAGACATTTGTTCTATTCTAACATAAGTGCCCTGCGAAGTGGACATCATAGGATATTCCAAAATGTTTCCAGTTCAAAGCGAACGTATATGTTCCATTCAAAGTGCATTGAAGTGTGCGAGACGTGAATTTAAATTGTATTTATTTACAGAGGTATATGATGTCACACTTGTCCGTGTGTGAAGATGTCGCGCAGCGCATATCCGTGAATGAATGTTCCGAACTGAAGTAAACTTCAACAGATTTCCCCTGCTCAAGGATAGGGAGCAGTAAACACTGTGTAGGGACCATGTCAATGGGAACACAGTTCATGCATGGAGCTCACTTTTTACAAGCTAGTTATCTGAATCAGGTGTGTTAACAAAGAGAGAAATGAAAAATATGCAGAGCTGGGGGGGCGCAAGGACTGGAAATTGAGAACCGCTGGTATTGTCATTGTAATCCGTAATTATGTCCCCACTGAATGCAACAAATGCCTAGTTTTTAATGAGTTTTAATATTTTTGTCTCGATGCACCGGGACACACAGCATCACAGTAAGTGGCATAACATTTCCGTCACACACTTGAGGCATTCGGCCAGTCACAATTGACGTGTTTCTCATACACATCATAAACATGTCTCATTCCACTGGAGTCTTTCCCGCCAGATTTAAGTAAGTTCAGGTGTCCCCTTTGTAACCCCAATCAAACCAATACTTGACACTGCAGCTGTAGATTTCCGTTTCCATTAATGTATTTAGCAGGGGCATTTATCCAAAGCCACTACTAGTGAATTCAAGACTCAAACCAATTATGTTTGTGTCGCTTGTGCCAAGCTTTACCAGTTGACCTGGAACTGAAAAGTAATATATAACACAGGCCTGAATGTCTGATTCCTGTCCAAAAACACTGAAAAAGGCTGTATTCAACTTTCACAGAGCAACCTGTAGGATTAAAGCATTCTGGCTTCAAAAGAGGACATTTACAGGCATATCTGTCAAAGTTCCATGAAGGGGAGGAGTGTCTGATTCACACCTAACCACTAGGCTAAACACTGGAGAACTCTAGAGATCAATGCTTGGCTCTCTCTTCTTATCTATATACTTAACACAGCTTTACTGTTCATTCCAACCTGATTATCCCACACTTTTATCCTGTCTTTCTAACATCATGGACTGAATGAAGGAATGTCATGTCCAGGTCAACCTTGCAAAGGCTGTACTCCTTGACGTACCAGCCAGGCCATCAATTGTACACAACTCCACCAAATATGCTCTTTAACGTTAAAGAAAATTAGCCCACACTCCTCTGATAATGCTGTGTAACTCTGGGCTCAGACTCTTTTCATCCAAATATGGAAAATTGGAATGCTTTACTATCTTGCCTTCCAGCTGTCAAGCCATGCAGATGATCCAGAGTTATAAAAGCATCTGGTCTTCAGATGCTTACCAAACCACTACTGTCTACTCGGTCTCCCATACCCTGGAGTCAGTCAAAGAACACATGATGGTGCCATCACAGTGTGGTACAAGGTCACTTCCAAAAGCCTTCACACTGTCCCTCTCCCTTGGATGTGGAATGAAGTCTCAACCTTCATCTTAACAGTGTAATCCACTGTCATCTTTAAGAAATGGCTAAAGACATTTTCTGGGAGCTAAAAAATTTTTATGCACTTACTGTTATTCCATTCTTGTACCCCAAATTCTTGTTTGGTGTGATATACTTTTGTTGTCCAGTGAATAAATGGCTTCTATCTCTGTTATTTTCACTGTTCTTTTGCTTTGGATAAATCAGTGTGACAGGGTTCTGTCACTTTGGTCGGTTTATTTTTGAATTGTTTATAGAACTCTGATACTTCTATTGTCTTGTCTTGTCATTGTAAGCATGCAATTCCAAATTCACTTGGGCCGTATGCTCTTTTGTCCACGTTGTGTGCGAAGCATGGTCTTCGGATCCTGACACTTCTGTCAAGTTTGGTTTTGTTTCTATGTCAGGGTTTGGACATTCATGCTTTGTGTGTTGTCTTTTGTGAGTGCATGGAATGAGCATTCGCTCATTCCCCATGCACTCTGGCCTCGCTGTGTGAGGGTGTGGTTTCGAGTTTGCTTGAGCCAAATGATCTTTTGTCCACGTATGTTGTGTTCTGTGTGGCACATGGTTTATGCTTACATTGGCCACATGCTTTCATGTTATGTTTTGTCTTGTGCTGTGCTGTGTGCATGCAGTTCATGGTTTTCTTCGGTGAGCGTGATTTCACCAAGTACAACATGTTCCTGGATCAACATCCTTGATGATCCTGGAACAACATTCCAATCAACCTATCAGAATTGAGATATGACTTTTCAGGAAACATCTGTTTTAGGCTTAAAATCTGTGTTAAGTTCTTCTACACCCTTGTTAATCAGCTATCATTTCCCACTCATTTTAGGAATAAATTATTGGTAGGGTTAGGTTTAGGGGTAGGGATTAGGTCTATAGTCTAAAATCTATATTTTTGGACTGTAATGTTGATCCAGGAACATGTCTTACTTGGCAAAATCATGGTGACTATTTTCTTCGGCTGCGTGCTTTCATGTTGTCATGTTTTGTCTGGACATATGGCTTGTGATTGGGTTCACTGGCCATGTGTTTTTGTTTTGTTTGGAGTGAACACATGGTTTTTCATGGTTGTTTCTATGTGCCATGTGCTCTCCTCTCTGTTGTCTAATCCCTCTCTTTTTGCTACCTGATGATTGGTTCATTTGCCCCACCTGTGCTCCCTCATTACCGGCTTTGTTTGCTCTCTCTTAATTTATTTTCCTTGTGTTTTCAGTCCTGTGCTGGTTGGTCATCAGTTACCCTCTTGTGTCCTACATTGCCTGTTCCTGTTCTGCCTTGCCCTGCCAAGTCCAGCTACCAGTCCTGTTTTTCCCTACAGAGTAGTTTTTGTTTGTTTTATTTTATTTTTTGATTAAATGAAAGCCCATTTGAACTCTGCCAGAAGGGCTGCCTTTTTAGCAGTTTATGCTAGCTGCTTAATAATCATTTTAAACTTGCAGCTACAGTAGTGATTAAAAGATTTATCTTCATGAAAACTATCATTTATAAACCTTAATTAAACTTTTTAATAATCAACTAAAAATAAATCTATACCTGTATATTACACTGTACCCACATTGGACAAGAGGTTGGTAAAATGGATGGATGGATGATTCGGCTGTAGGCGCTATTTTGCGTAACATAGGAATTAATTCGGCATGACCCTCACTGTGCATTATGGGTATTCTATAGCCATTGAGTGTACATCAGTTGTACACCCGTTAGTGCGGTGCATAATGAGATTGAAAAAGTGTGCTTGATAACGTCCACTATGGTGTCGGACACCACTACAAATGGCTGTCCCAACAAATTTCAGACACAGACTCGAAGACCTGACAGGGTGAACTAGCAAAATATGCAGTATTGACCTCCAGGGCTTTGGGAACGCAGTTGGGAGCCACTGCTCTACCCCCCCGCCAATGCACATTTTTGAAGTCTCTCTTATCGGACACAACCATTTTGGGGTTTGGCAGTCTCTGCTAATGAGTTGAATCAGGTGTGTTAGATGGAGACATCCTAAATGTGTAGTAGTGGGGGGGGCTTCTAAGAAGTACTGAATTAACCGACCTGGATAATAGGTTTTGTGATGGAAATTGGCAGTCAGTTTCAACCCTTTAAAACATTGATTGGTCTACCTCATCAACAACTCTGTCTCAGACAAGACCTATGACAAAAGGAAGTTACTTCGCACTGTGATCTGTAAAGTATTTACTGGTTTTTGGTCCTTGTACAAGTCAGCCTCAAGATTCAGAAAAAAACCCAGATACCCAGACACAGAAATAGCCCAACTATACTGTGAAGAGTTACTTAACCACCTCCATTGTAGAATTGGGCAAAGGCTGTTTTTTTCCTGATGGCATAAAAAGCCATTTAAAGATTTCAAATGATTCAAATGTTGATTAAATGGTAATATGTGCTCAGTAGAAATATGTCCTTACTTTCTTACTCATCTACTCTAAGCATTTGTATAGTGAACTTGTCCACCCTTCATAAAAAGTGATCCCCATTTGCTACGTGTTGGATCAGCACTTGCACATTTTTACATTGTTGTATTATATGCTGTTCTGTATAATCTTATATGCTGTACTGTATGATCTTGATTAATATGTTTCCACATAATTCACAAACATTTTTGTTGTTTCAGGTGAGGTTTACAATTGGGTTAGACTCTTGAGTCTTCTCTTACAACAAGAGAATATCACAAGGAAGCTTGGTATTCCAAAACATTTGTGGGTATCAGGTATCTAATGGACTTTAATGGGCTACACTTGAGTGAACAAAACTGATCTGTGAAACTTGCCCATGTGCCCATTTCTGAATGAGAGTATGTCAATGGATTTTTAAAAACACTTTTTCTTGTAGTCTTGTAGGCTATAAGTGTCCATTGACACATTGCCCCTACCTCCCATTTAGAGTCAATCCCTTGTACAATGTCCTTTCTTAATAGTCTTATGTAAACCTTTACAAGTCTTATTTCCACTGGAGTCAAGTATATGTACTGTGGTTCAGATGTTTTGTATTGAGTAAAGGCTGATTCATTTAGGTTTTTAAGGCCATTTTAGTGAGTGAAAAATGGTATACTGGTATAAGAAACTGGTATAAGAGGTCCTTACTGTTTGCCAGAGTCAGCAGCCTACCAAAGTGAATGCAAGCTTATATTTTGGTAATACATATCAATAGACCATAATTACATGATAGACACCCTATGTTCTCTGTTTATAATAATATCTGACCAGAATGTGTGGTTTTGATTTGACTTTTTTTTTCTTTTTAATTGTTCCCTTTAACTATGAGTGACAGCTCTCTAGTATTGTATCTATGCCTCTTGTATGTACAACTCTTGACTAAGAGATAGGGATTTAGTCTAAATAATTGAAATTTATCTAGGAATAATTGGTAAAGTGTTGTGGTGAATCAAGAACAGTCAACATCAAGAAGACTATAGGGGGAAATGAAAACCGTTTCAGTCCCTGAACAAAGTGGAGCCTTTCTCTTGGTGGTGCATGCATGCATCTTTGCCAGGACCTCCCTTGGGGTTTTAAGACAAGCATTTACATTTGTTGAGCCTATGTCTTGCTCAAAGGAATGAAGTGAATGAATGGTCTCAGTGCCAGGTTTTTTATGTATTCTTTTATTTAGAGACTCTCAATATTAATCTGATTTATTACCTTGAACCTTAAGCAAGAGGAACCACATTAAAATATTATTAGTTGTTTATTATAATTGCCTTTTTCAAATCTAAAATGTTTATTATAACACAGATAACAGTCCACATTGCTTATTAAGTGTTTAGGTTAAGTGCAAAGGTGTTGTTGATTCCAAAATCAATTTTGTGACATTTTTGTCCCAGTACATGTAGCAACAGTATGGTAACAATGGAATATCTCTCAGCACTAAGAACAAGATAGGTGGTGTGGATTGTTGGACCTCTGGGTAAACTGATGTCCTCGAGTTCTTTGAAAAGAAACTGTAAGGTTCAAGACTGCACCCTGCAACAATCTCAAAGGCACGATGTAGGATGGTCGACAGCATTTCTAACAAGCTCCTCCCACGACATCGGCAGCCATTTTAAGGTATGTTCCTTAGATACCATGCGCAAAAAAAATGCTTCCACACATTGGACTTTGAAATGGAGGCCCGTAGAACTGAAGGCGGGTCTTCTTCTCCATTCGCCGCCTTCTCATAGGTTCCAGTGGTCGGGTGTCACGAAAGAGCCCGGGTTGATCCACATTGTTTGGTGAACGTGCATCGAGTTGTGCTAACATCAAACCTTTAATGATTGATTTTGTTTTAAATAATGAATAGTGTTTCAAGCATCATTAACTTGCATTGAAAGTTTTGGAATATCTTACGTGCGCATTGCGCAATGGGAAGGTGCACAGTCTTACAAAGGAAAACGACAGCAGCAGGAAGCTGAGCACGACGTGAGTACCAGCAGTCCTAAGAGGGAATGATCTCATAGGGAGAAGCTTATGCCGCTTTGCTGCGGAACTAAACGGGGTGATATAACACTGAGTGTCTAATGCACTACTTAAGATTTAAAGCTAAAATTAGGATGTCGTTTTGTAGGATCAAGAGTTCTTGTTTGTGTGCTCGGACTCCAGGTTTTCAAGCATGCAGCCCATTTTGTTTTGTGACGTTGGACTTCCATGTTCCTAGCCTGCCAGCTTAGCTTCGTGCGTTCCTCTTTCAGATTGCTGTTAGCATTATGTAAACAACTAAATAACAATTAAAATGGAGCCATTAACGATTTAAGCATGAACACGGATGTGTTTGCATAACGTTACTGTTGACACTTCTGATCATTTACTGACTAGTCGTAGATTTTCGTCTTAGTGACACTTGCATCACTTTAAAACAGCCACCGGGTTGGCACTGTACAGCTATCAGGAGGAACTCCTACTCCATCGTTTATTGTTGAAGGTTACCATGGTGAACCTATTACATATATGTTTTTTTTCTTTCTTTTTTTTCTTCTCACGTTTAAAGAATAGATTTGTTTTATATAGTTTAAAGAATTAGAAACTAGCACGTTTAAGATGTCCATGATAGTAAACATTTTGTTGTATAGTTGTTTTATTTATCTTGATACTTACAAGACAAGTTTTCCCCCATAGAAATAAATCCTTGATAATGATGTTAGCCTTTTTTTCTCTTTATACAGAGTGGATGGACAAGGAGAAAACAGTGATAACAGGACTGAGTTTGCTTTTGGAATGTGTTCTAGCATATTAGGGTAAGTAGACTTTACAATTTTTTTTATTCTTTTCAATTCTTATATATGCTCTATCTCATAGAATTTATGGGCGTTTGTTTTCTTGCACAGATAGGTGCAATTCCCCTGATGAGAGGAATTATTATTGCTCATTGCCAATGAATCATAATTTATTTTATAAAATAATAGCCATGTGCAGCCATTTGTTTACATGTCAAGACAACATGGGTCGTTTATAATAGAATAGCCTATATGTTAATGCCAATACTAGGCTTTGTTTGCATGGCAACAACACTGTGCAGCTTAATTTATTTACACTGTTGAATTAGTTCTCACATTTAGTTTACACATTAAGTAGTCACTTTACAGGTCATATATATTTTGCTATTATATCAAACCTACAGTCATAGTAAGAATACTAAAGCAGTTTTAAACATGTTAAAAAATAGCCTTCACTGCAATTTTAAGTGCATCAGTAAACTTTTCCTCATTAGGAAAAAAATGTTCACCACTAAATGAAAGAACATTAGATGAATATTCTAGTATTCATACCAGTAACCTAATAAATACTGATATATTATACATTGGGCGGGTTGCCTCCTGGGGTTGCCATGTACTACTTGCTTCACCTCTGTAGTCCCCCTATTATAGGACACTTTTGTGCTAGCAATGCCAAAGGCTACCTTTTGTGCTACCAGTGCCATTAGTTTGATTCTCAGAGAATGCATGAACTGATAAAATGTATGCTTGGAATACAATGTAAGTTGCTTTGGAAAGTAAGTGAATATATGTTAAACAGTGTATTTTTACAGCAGCATCAGTAATTGAAAACAATTGCTTTTGCATTATTCTGTATCCACAATACTAGATGGCACCATATTGTTTATTTTGCACATTATAAGTGTCAATACATATTATATTTTATGAAAACAGCATAACCCTCTGACTATGACTCATGTTATGCTTTTACATATGTGTAGTGGTATTGTGCCTTTAATTATTACAGTTCAGTTTGTTCTGTAATTAAATCATATTGATCTTATTTAAGCCATGTTGTAAAACATGTTTATACTGCATTTTCTACATGTTTTATGCTGAGATCGTGATGTTGTACAGCAAAAATAGTGCTGATTTTCTACTCTCTGTGCTGCATCTGTGTATATTGTACCTTGTAAATATAGGCATCAATATGAAAATCTGCTGCAGAAACGGTATTTGTGAAACAGGCCATCATTTGCCACAAACTGGTGGGTGCGACAAATGTACCCTGATCAGACATTGACACTGACATTAGTAAATGATGCATGTAATATTGAAATCTGATCACAAAAATTTACCTCCAATAACTGTATTTCTTCTCAAACCTGTCCTGGGAACCTCCCCCCTCCACCACTGTACATTTTGGAAGTCTCTTTCAAACACCTGATTCGACTCATCGGCTCATCGAAACTGCAAGACTTGAATTGGGTGTGACAGGTGAGAGAGACTTTTAAGATGTGTAGTGGTGAGTGATCCACTAGGTTTGAGAAGCACTCCTTTAGATGAGAGTGGGTAGCTAAGAATGTTTTTGAAAGTTGCTTATCACTTTGCAGTAAGGTTCAAAACATTTCATATTAGTTTAAACATTAGGCATCATGATGAACACATTACATATTACTATAAACATTTTCACAGCATTAATTGATCTTGGCTAATGTATTAATGCTTGTTCACAATACATTAATGTTAATTTATACAATTTGAAATTGTAACGTATTAAAGGGATTGTTCACCCAAAAATGAAAATTGTCATTAAGTACTCCCCCTCATGTCGTTTTAAACCCCGTAAGACCTCCGTTCATCTTCGGAACAGAAATTAAGATATTTTTGATTAATTCTGAGAGCTCTCTGACCCTCCCATAGACAGCAATGTAATTACCACGATCAAGGGGATTAATTGTGGGAGGTATATCTGTATAATAATCATGTGACCATTTTGGAGAATATCCACTGAATGTAAACGGTGTATGCTGTTCTGTGTCAGCTGTGTCATGAAGATACATTGTTTTTGTTCAAATCAAAGCGTAAACAACATAGAAAATGTATCTGAGTGACGCAGCTGACACAGAATAGCATACGCTGTTTACATTCAGTGGATATTCTCCATAATGGCACCAGGGTGACGTGGAGGAGACGAATTGTTGAATAAAGTCGTTATTTTTGTTATCTTTGCGTACAAAAAGTAGCTACGTAAAATTACAGTTGAACCCCTAATGTCACATAGATTATTTTATAGATCTCCTTGCTATGTTTCTGGACATTGATCGTGGTAATTACATTGTTGACTGTGAGAGGCTCAGGGAGCTCTCAGAATTCATCAAAAATATCTTAAATTTGTGTTTCCGAAGATAAGTGGAGGTCTTAATGGGTTTAGAATGACATGAGGGTGAGTAATTAATGACAGAATTTTCATTTTTGGGTGAACTAACTCTTTAACACAATTAATCTAGTAAAAGTATTGTATATTATTTTATGCAATAACTAATGTGAATAAACTAATGTGAACCTTATTATAAATTGTCAAATCGTTCTTGGCTGCACATTTTATACGCAATCATATATTTGAATATTATTGTAAAATAGCTGAATTCAAATATTTAAATAAATCCTTGAAGGAGTCCTTCTGGGGGTTTATACTGATCTGTAGGTGCCAGGAATAGCAAAAGGTTTGGCAAACTTTTACACTTTACTGTTGTTAGGTCTTCTGGTGTATATCTTTTCGATCTCATTACCTTACTCTGATTGGGCCAAGTTTCTGAACGTAAATTTAGTTTCTTCCTACCAGACTCGGTACATAATTTATTTAATGGGCCCTGCTTTGTGCATGGGAGTTTTATCATGTTGTACACTACAAGATGGGCTGTCCATAACATTTGGGGTATCTCTGCTGTCTAGGGTCCCGAGCATGGGTCATGGCATTGAAAATTGCATTTTCAACCATAAACAACAGTTTATTGTTTTAAGGCAGGGATCCTACCCATAATATCCATTAAATAATCTTCCTTGTTAGGTTACTTTGTTTACCCTGCTCTGCTAAATCTTTTGTGTATTAAACTGGCACAACCCAAGAGTACATCAAGGGCACATGGTGGTTATACCTGTGAGCATTCTTCTCAAACTTAGAAATATCAAATGGGGCACCCTACAATCCCATTAACTGGTACACAAACACTGCAGTGATCGCAAGTCCACAAGATTGCAAACACACATCTCATTGTTTGGGATTGATCCCAGGTGTCCATACAAGCTTGCAAATGAATTTCAGGTTTTACACAGGCCTTGCTAAAGCCACGTGCACTTTCATTATTGTTTGGTTTCCCTTGGCTGCAAAGACTAAATCTTTAAGTAGGCTTAGAGGTGCACTTTGGCTGGCTCTTAGCTTTTGCAATACTGTCTATGATTTCGGATGTCATGCATCCACTCCAACAGACATAGTATAAAGTTTGTTTGCTGCTGCACATCAGTGTTTATGTTGTAAGTTCCCTTTCTCAGTTTCATACTCTACATATCAATGGACATTCTTGGATTAGTTCTCAATGTAATTTTGTGCGATGTTGGTGGTCTGTGGTGTTGTAAGGCTGCTTCACTTTATGGCAAATGGATACCCGTGGGTTTTCTGCCTGCAGGGGCATCTGTGACCCAGTGCATGTTCACGCTCACTGCTTCATGCTGCTGAATCTCTCCTTGATCTGTGCATGGGAGCAGCAGGTCATTATGGTTGTTTTCATCCTTTCAACAGGAACAGCATGTTTGGACATTTTCACTCATACTCATTCTGTATGGTCAGATGGATAGCATGTTTAAACCCGGTTCATTGACTCAGATGTACATCATTGATTACATTGTACGAGTGCCCACTATCGGTGGGACCCTTGCAGTTGACTGAATTGGAATGTTCTAAGCCCTTGATCATTTGGAAACTGCTATGGAGTTTATTATATCAATTTTTTTTTCACCTTACGAATTTATAGCATTCTGGATGTGAGTAGGTATGCCTTGGGTGTCTAAGTTATTTGTGGTTAAAACTAAAACGAATTAAATGTGGTTAAAATTAAGCACAATCTGCGGAGATGTCTCAGTCTTGTTGCAGTGTGGTGTATATGGAGCTGCCTGAAGTGTACATACGAAGTAGACTTGTTCCCTTGGACAAAATTGAGGGGGTCTGTCTATTTAAACCTTCCTCATCCACTACACAAAGTGGAACGCATTTTAATTAGCAATGGGGGTGGGGGAGTGCTGTGAGTGGAAATGCTTAGGGAAGTTTGAAAGTGTATGTCTAAAATCGAAGTGGAACACAGCTCATTGCTTTTCAAATCTGTCTTGGAGACATCACCACAACACCATGTTGGACAGACCAATTTTGAGTCCTGCAGTCTCAACTAATGAGCTGATGAATTGAATCAGGTGTGTTAGATGAGGGATGTTGCCTGTGATAGCTAATTGAATCCTTTAAGTTGTTGGAATGTGGATGGTGTGTCCATTTGACAAGGGTGCACTTTGATTGGTTGATTGACAGGTTTGAGAACCACTAGTACAGCCCAGGAGTCGCCAACCATGTATTTTGATTTTAGCTCCAGCCCTAGTCAAGTGCATCCGAACCAACTACTCAATGTGTTCAGTGTGTGTGATTTCATTTTTTACATCCAACACCCTCGCAGCTGATTACATTCGTCAACTCAGTCACACATTCAAATGTCACGAAAAGAGAAGACTTTATGGATTCAGTTAAGAAAAACCATGGATGGATCTGATCGTGACAAACATGAAATCTATCAGGCTGTGCTACCAGCACAGGTGTTGGAGCAGGGTTGAATCTGAAGTCTGCAGCAAAGTAGCCCTCCAGGAGCAGGGTTGGCTACCCCTGGTCTGAACTGTTCCTCTCATGTAAACATCTTTTATGTATAAATCTTTTAATTAGTAAAAAATCAATGTTAGCATCTGTTTATTGGTGTAGAATTAAATCATTGTCTGATATTTGCAATTATTTATCAAACGTCTTGCCATCAATGCTTTGTGTTGCATGTAACTGTTTACATGGTACCCAGTCCACTTCAATCATATCCAGAGGCAAATTGTTTAAATGTACATGCATTACCAAGACGGTCAAGTTTACAAGAATGGGAAGCTTAGCAGAATAGCGAAGGTATGTCTGTGTTTTTTTTTTTTTTTTTTTTTTTTTTTTTTTGGTGCGTGTATGCGTTTACTCTTTAATAAGCATTACTGAATAATAAGGAGGGGAATGGTAAAAGAATAGGGTAGGTCTAGATGACAAAATCAGAATTACTGTTAAACTCTGGTCACTGCTGAGATTCAAAGATTAGCCTTTGTTTACAAACAAGAGTGATGGGGAGAGAATGTGGAAGGCATTGGGACTAGAGGTAGGTGATGTATGATAACAATGCCATGCATAATGCAATGTTCTGCAAATCGCTTGCAAGCTCGCATCGGAAACAACACACTCTGGGAATTGCCTTCTTCACTTAAAAGGGATGTCCAGTCCTGTTCCTGGACAAGCCACCCTTCTACAGATTTTTTTGCCCCAACTCACATTCTCTTTTTGATTTGCCTTGATTACTTAAAAGGTTTGAGCAGTTCTGGAAGTTGGCCCTTCAGGAGGAGGATTAGACACCCCCTGCCCTTGTCTAATAGAAATTAAATCTGTGACTCCCAGGATTGCTGTGTCTGAGAACGTTTTGCAAGCATAATTTCTGTCTCCCAGGGTGTAAATGCTAGCTATTTATTATTTGGCAGAGTGGATCATGTGTTGCATCCTGAACAATACAGAGCTGCATAATGTTCTACAACCAGCTTATCTTATCCAGGTTGTTGGGTATATTATAGTGTTGGCGTTTTTCTCAATGAGGGTACTATCCTGACCCTAGTCTCAGCCTCAGGCGTCACGCCCACGGACCGTTGGCCAAACGTCTGATGCATATGGGATACAAAAGTGGAAACACTTCAGGAATGATGAAGTCATCATCGGTTTGGTTGAATTCTACAGGATTTCCGCGAGACGTGTGTGTGGCATTGTTTAACATTCCACCTGGAAACAAAGATACCGTGGCACCAAACCCCCTCACGAAAGAAGAAAGCCACCGTGTTCACAACTGTGACGACAAGCGCTTATCAGGATCAGCTAAACGCTGGATTTTCAAAAGTATGTGAAATATTTAAAGTTTGCAGTAAATGTCAGAGAGTTTTACACACTGGTCCGTTATTGTGGCGACATTTCCGCACCCCAAAACGTGATGCTGAATAAAACGAACTGTGATTGGTTGTTTGACATGTCGGTCAAACGGCCTCATGGGCGGGCCTTGGTCAATGAAATTTGCCATGAATTTCAGACCTTTTGTCTGAAGGTCTGGCTACGCGAGGCTATCCTGACCCTGACTGGTTTCTGAATCCCGAGCCCCTAAAGTTGCCCAGCTGATTTTCCTTGCAAGAGCAACACTGTCTTCCATGGAAATGCACAGAATGATTCTTGATTGGGCTATGGCATCATGGCAGTAGAACGGGGTGAAATCTTTCCAGATCTTCAGTTTTATGCATTTAACACCAGAGCTACTAAGAGCAGTATGCGATAACATCTGTTTTGTCTTGATATGTCGATTGCTGTGGTTATCACTACATCTGTCATTGCAATTTCAAAAGTGAATCCAGCATTTATAAGTAAAAATGGTCACTTATCATAGTTCATTGTCATCTCACAAAACCTAATAAATACACAATCAAGCTCTCTACACAATGAATGTCTTATTTACATTGTCTACACTTTATTCTGTGAGCACATATGTCTGTGATTGTCTACATTGCTCAACGCTGCAAAATCACATTGTAAATAGAAATCTTTGATGCTCTACAGAGCACCAATACAAATATGCACCAAATAGTTTGCCAATCCGTTTTGCCAATATTCTAGTATTATGGTTTCAACTGAGGTTGCTCTTGCTTTCATTTGAAGGTGCTTAGCTCCCTCTACAACCCCCATAGATCCGAGCCTAGGAAGTGGAGAAGTTGAAGATCACCTTGAAGATCAGTCTTGAAATCTCGGACTGTTGAAAAATGCTGCAAATCACATACTATTGAGCTGTTTGCATTTTCTTCACATTTTTTTCTCTGATAAGGAAGCTTTGATCTCCTTTCAAATGGCCCAAAAGCACTCCAAAACCTTGACCCAAACCTTGAACCGTCTCAAGTTTGTGCAGTAAATCATCATAGCTGGCATTGACCTCTGTGTGAGCATCTTAGTAGACAATACTGTAGGGATGATGATGCTCTTTATCAGTTAAATTTTTTTGTTGTCATGACGTCAGCACACACTTCTCCCAGATTAGCACAGAGGACGGACTGGTGGAAGGTGCAGTGGTAAGATAATAGGTCAGTTTGGTCCTCTTTCCAATGTTCAACCAGTCCCCTTCTATTATGGATGGATCTTTGTCTATGGTGATGGAGACCACTGAAGTCTATCCCTCTTTTTGCCAGCTTCCCTTTGATGGCCTCATGGATGTCCTCTCCTGTGAGTGGGTGTGTGTTTGTGTGCTTCAAGAGTTGTTAAACCCAGTAGGTCTTCACTGAATTAGTTCTTTGTTTCATCATCAGATGAAAAGAAATACATGGAGGCCATTCAGAATGCAGAAGAAAGAACTTCACATGCACTTGTGAACCTCTCTTATTGGGCTTTGAGCTGATTCTCATTCTCAGCTCTGTGCTTTCAGGATACGTTTCCTTAATGATTGTTTCATGTCATTGTGGGGCTTCACATTGGCGCCTTTCATGAGTGCTATGTACTCTGAACATATAAGGCATATTTTGGAGTTCTCATTCCAACACATCTTTCGCCCTGTTATATTGGTGCAATTGGATGAAACATGGATCTCTTCACAAGACTGATTTTGCGAGACAGCTGGATACGATGAAGAGCTCTTCATGAGATCCATTTGCATAAACTTATGCTGTTGAGTGGGATGTGGTTTCTTCACTGCTAGAGAGTGAGAAGCTGTGCTGGGCCATTTGTGTTTTAAAACTCTCTGAATTTAATTTATTATCTTAAATATTATTTGATGCTGTTTGGTCTGTATTGACCCTTTGCTAGGTCCAGACTGGATCCGGTCTGACATTTGAGAATGACAGGTATACTGAATGTAGCAGTAAGGATGCAGAAGTAACTGAATAGACTGGTAGCGGTTGGACTTTATCTAAGATAACCTAAAACAAAGTAAAGAACAGAGTCTTTGTATTAGTTAATGTTGTTAAAACAAGCCCATTCATATCCAGCTATTCAACAGACAGCCCTACATGTTGCCCCTGGGCATATCATGTAAAGATGCTATAATATTTTGCTATTAAGATTAAAAAAAAAAAAAAAAATCATGCTGTCATTTTTTACTTCAATTGCAGGTCATGAGAGAGTATCCAAGCAAAATTCTAGTTGTCCCATACCAAACATATCCCACTGCAAGACTGTATTAGTATTGTAAGTAGTGATAGCAAAAGATGTGAAAACCGACATATCCAATACATAAAGGCACAACACATGTATCCTTTAAGGATAAGTTACGATTAGGTTTATGGGTAGGGATAGGTTAGTGCTATGATTTCAGGCAGGACTTTTGATGCAGATGGTTGGTTCAAAGTTTGGCATTTACAAGATGAATCCAATATCCTATTGGATAAACAAATATAAAACTGAAATTTGTGGTTCTTTAGGTCAAATCTTGTTTGGTTCTTGTGGGTTCCTGATCAATTGTGGGATTCATTCCGAATTCACTAGTATGTCATTAGGGTATATTGGGGGAATTTGCCATATTTGGCCATACTGCTTGTGGGTTGTACTGTTTATTTAACACTGCTTAATAGGGAAGTAAGTGTATTTGGACCTGGGTGGAAATTCTCTTTGGAGAGGTGAAGCTACAAACTGTGGGTGCTCTCAGATTTAGTTATATCTAGACATCAAACAGTATTCATTTCAATAAAAAATAAGGTGTTCTAAAACTTTTAACCTGTAGTGCACCAATACGTCTAAGTGCAGATCATAATGGCTCCAAAGCCTACAGTCTTATTTTCTTCTAAGGTCAATCCTCTACGCACACCTTGGTAATAGAATCGCCACTGGCTGGTACATTTTTTTTTTTTTTTGTTTACTCGCCAGACTGATATACTATGTTTGTAACTTGTAGCTTGCAGCCGTTGCCAAAAGTTTTGGCAGTGACAAATTTTGTGTTTTGCAAAGTTTGCTGCTTCAGTATTTGTAGATTATTTTTCCACAGGTTTCTATGGTATACTGAAAAACAATAAGCATATATGTTTTAAAGGCTTTTATTGGCAAAAAATGTATAATGAGTCAATATTTACAGTGTTGACCCTTGTTCTTCATAACCTCTACAATTCGCTCTGGCATGATGGATATTAGATTCTGGGTCAAATTCTAAATGATGGCGATCCATTCTTGCCTTATTAGTTTTCGGAGTTGATCACAATTTGTGGGCTTCTGCTTGTCCACTTGCCTTTTGAGGACTGACCACAGGTTCTCTATGGGATTGAGATCCGGGGAGTTGCCCGGCCACGGATCCAAAGTTTCAATATAATCATCTTCAAGACACTTTTTTTCTCACTCTTTCTTTGTGACATGGTGCTCCATCATGCTGGAAAATGCACGGATAATCACCAAATTGCTCATGGATCGCTGGAAGAAGTCGCTCTTGCAGGACGTTTTGATACCATTCTTTATTCATGTCAGTGTTTTTGGGCAGAGTTATGAGAGAACCCACTCCCTTGGTTGAAAAGCTACCCCACACATGGATGGTCACAGGATGCTTCACTGCTGGCACAATGCAGGACTCATGTAAGCATTCACCTTTTATTCTCAGAACAGTCGATCTTCCAGATGTCCCAAACAGTCGGAAGGGAGCTTCATCAAAGAAAATAACATGGCACCAGTCTTCTGCTGTCCAATCTTTGTACTTCCTGGAGAATTTCAGTCTGTACTTGACATTTTTTTTTTTGGAGAGAAGTGGCTTCTTTGTTGTCCATCTTGACACCAGGCCGTTGTCCAAAAGTCTTGGCCTCACTGTGCATGCATATGCTCTCACACCAACCTGCTGCCATTCCTGAGCAAGCTCTGCACTACTGGTGACACGATTCTTTAGCTGACTCCTCAGGAGGAGACAGTGCTGGTACTTGCTGGACACTCTGGAACGTCCTGAAGACTTCTTCACTGCAGTCGAACCTCTCTCCTTGAAGTTCTTGATCATCCGGTAAATGGTTCTTTCAGGTCCAATATTCTTTGTAGCAATTTTCTTGCATGTGAGTCCATTTTGATGCAAAGCGATGATGGTTGCACTTCTTTCTTTTGGAGGTAACCATTGCTAACAAGAACACAATGATTGGAAGTGCTTCTTCCCTCCTTTTATAGCAATCAGTCTGCTCTTACAATATAATTAGTATGATAGTAATTTTACCTGATGAGTATTCATTCACACTTTCACAAGTGCTGCTGATATGATTAGTCAATTAATGTTAGCTGGTCATTTTGTGCTGATAATGAATGTGGATTTGCGCAGCTTGTACGTTAACAACGGATCTGTGTAGTAACAGCTGCTCTATGTGAAATCACGCACCTGATGGAATTTACCGCTGATTTGAGAACCGGCTTTACTGACGAGATGCGCATTAATTATCAGCAGATATTTATCGTGCACCCTAAACCTGATGGCAGACTGACTATTCTGACGATGTCTTCTCTTTTCTGGACCTTGACAGTGCTATTTACTTGGCACAAGCCTCCTGGTTTTCATCCAAAATATCTTAATTTGTGTTCCGAAGACCAACAAACCTTTTATGGGTTTGGAACGACATGGGGGTAAGTGATTGATGAAGAAAAATTCATTTTGGGGTGGAGTAACCTTTTAAGATATTATTGCTCATTCTGTGTTTCTGTAAAAAAAAAAAAAAGGGGGGGGGGGATTAACAATAATACTGATAAGATAATAAAAATACTAATACAAGTTCTACTACTAATAACAATATAAAACGCACTAAGGAATAATGAGCTGCTGGGTTCATGAATATTAATCACTTTGTCTGTGTTCGCTCAAACTGATTTGGTGAAATTAAAACAGGGACAATAATAGGTAAGCACCAGCCAATGAGATTGTCATCTGCGCACTAGTTCTGCCCGCTACCGGAGAAACCAGCAGTATCTTATGGTTGTCTTTTAAAGCTGAAGAGTTCCAAATGAACTCTGTTATTTGGACAGGAAAATACAACAGAATATCGTTTAGATGTATCACGTCAATTCTGCATGGTATTTAAGTCTCTCTCACTCTTTGCGTGTACGTGAGAAACAGTGCTCTCAGCAAAGCGACGGAGAGTCGTGCTCTATCACACTAGAGTTTACGGTACGTCAAAGACAGGTACGCTGTGAATCCATTGATATTAATTGAAAAATATCCAGGGATGCAAACTAACCTGGGGTGAAAAGGTGACAAATATGCAATCTAGCTTACTGGCCAATGGCTAATGTTAGACATCGATTATGCAAGTGATTTACTCGCATGGTAGAGGGTTGAAGGTAAATCTGATGTAACCTGGACATATGTTTTAAATCATTTTCTAGCTGAATGATAAACCCTTGACCACCTAGGTATACCAGTTCTGACAATTTACAAAAACCTTGGGTGTGAACTGAAGATTTCAGTAGACCACTGGTGGCGTGGGGGGAGTCTTCTCCTACAATGCCTGATGAGTTTGCAGCACACCTGACAAGAGATCAGAGAACATTCATTCATACAGAATCTCTCCAGACCCTTCAGATTCCTAACTCCATGTTGATGCTGCTTCTCTTCAGTTCACCCCATTCATTTTCTATAGGGTTCAGGTCAGGGAACTGGAACAGCCATGGCAGAAGCTTCATTTTGTACTCAGTGACACATTTTTGTGTTGATTTTGATGTTTGTTTTGGATCATTGTTCTGATGGAAGATCCAGCCATGGTCTAACAGAGGCCGACAGGTTTAGATTTTTTTTATCTGTTGGTATTTGATAGAATCCATGATGCCATGTATCTGAACAAGATGTCCAGGACCTCCGGCAGAAAAATATGCCCACAGCATTAAAGATTCGGGAGTTTGTTTTTGGATAAGCGAGGATGATTTTTCTTCAAACCAGAACTTTAACTATAATCTCTGCAATTCCCCAGCTGTGATCCTTGGAGACTCTTTGGCAACTCAAACTCTTCTCCTCACCATGCATTAGGACGATATAGACACACGTCCACTTCCAGGCAGATTTTTAACATCTTTAATTAATTGGAACTTTTTAATTATTGCCTTGATGTTGGAAATGGGTATTTTTTTAATGCTTTAGCTATTTTCTTACAGCCAGTTTCTATTTAATGAAGCTCAACAAACTTGTGCTACACATCAGAACTATATTCTTTGGTTTTACTCGTTGTGATGGATGATTAAGGGAATTTGGCCTTTGTGTTCTTCATAGGTCAAGTCATGGCTGGACAATTTCATGCTCCTAGTCACCCTGGTGTGGTAAAAAAAAAATAAAAAAAAAATTGAAATATACTTCAGACATATTTTAATCCTAAGATTTTCTGGGGGTGCTAATAATCGTGGCTAACATCCATTGGAGAAAATGGATGTTAGCCATTTTAGTATAGTTGAACCCACCCCCCACTCCACTTTCAGTTGTTTTACTTCAATGAAAAGTAAGATTTAATTTTTATTAAAGATCAAAAAGATAAATTATGCAGATTTATTTTCACTGATGGGGTGCCAATATTAGTGGAGGGCACTGTAGTGAGACTTGCGTGCAATGGTAAACTGCTTAAAGCTGTTGTACTCACAAGATGTTGACTCTCAGAAACTTCTGATTCTGGCTTTGTGCTAAGTTGTTAACCCATTTCTTGTTCCCTGAAAAATACCTTTGAAATTAACTGCAGTGTACTGAAGTTCGTCCCATAAATTACTTGAGTGACACACAAAATGGATTCAGTACCAACAAACTGTTTTGTGGTGTTTCTCAATGGTGTCTGCCTGTGCTGCTTCATTCCTCTGAGCAGTCTGGCATCCCCATACTCTGCCTGGGATTGTTTGCTGCTGCAGGCATTCTATGTACTCTGGCAAGCACTGTTTTTTTTTTTTTTTTTTTACCCGAGCAATGGAATATCGCTATATAGTGTATTTACTTTTGTTTTTCTTTTCATTCTTTATAATTTTGGTAGCATTAACAGCTACCACTGGTCCTCGTCATCTCAACAACATGAGGGTGCAACCCCTCCATGTAGAACAAGTCACTTAAAATTACTTTTTTAAATATTATTTGTTGGAGTATTATAATTTCTTTTTTTTTAATGAGGAAACCTAATTTTGTCCAACTCCAAAATTAGATTGCATAGTTAGTGCTTCCATTACCTTTAGATCACATTATTTCAGTGCTGCTGTTTTGACATAATGGTGTTGCAGTACTACTAGTTGGCAGTAATCTGTGCGTGTTTCTTTGAACATGAGGGTTTTTATACAGATTTATACTAGTTAATGAAAACAGTGGTTTTTATTAGTAATTACAGTTTGTATGGTGATTTTGAAATAGAATTTCTTTTTCTTTATGCAGGTCTTTGGTCAAATCGGCTATAATGTTCCCACTGATATGTAGTGGATAAGTGTGGTGAGCATTTAATTTTCTCTTACTGCATATTTTTACTTACAAACGTGGGCTTTTTGGTAATCACATGGACATTTGTCTTTCAGAGTTTAAGGAGAACTAGTGCTTGGAGGAGAACACCAGGATGGCTCAAACATGGAATGCACTCCAGCAAGCACAGATTCTATCTAAACAGAGCCAGGAAACTTCTATTGGAACTATGGACTCTAATGGAATTCCAGTGGAACCAGAGGAGAGCTTTGCTCATGAGATAGAACAGTTAATTGAGAAGGATAACTTTTCAAGCATGATGGATTTGCAAGACATTGTTGAATCAGACATAAAAGACTTGGTGTCTGGTTCTCTGCAGCACACATGCTACGAATCATGTTGGCAAGATGTAATGAATTCAGCTGAACTTGAACAGGATAAGCCAGGGGATAAAGAAAAAAATAATGGTAACATTACACCCTGTCACTTGCCTAACTCAGTAGAGGTTGAGTCCACATTGGAAGCACATTCTGACAAGGCAATATTAGAACCTGCTTTTGAGACAAATGCTGGTCTTGTTGAATATTCAGATATTAGCAGCTGCTCTGACACGGAAGCAAATCTTGATTGCAATTTGAGTTCATCGGGCCTGAGCAACCAGGCTGTTCAGCCTTCAGATGGAGACCTGAATTCAAGTAATACAATGCCTTTATCTGTGGAAGCAGATATGAGTGAAATAAATGAACAGCAGGACACTGGATCTCTAGTGACCAGAGGTGAGAGCAATGAAAGTGTAAACCAAACTGGTACTGACTGTAGTGAAGGGTTACTTCTTTCAAATGCTGAGGTTCCATGTACAGAATTACAAGATGTGGACAATATGAATGGTGCAGTGCCTTTGTCAAAAAATGGGCAAATTGAGGAAAGGGAAATGACTTGTGATTTGGAATGTTTTTTGGATCATTGCAAAGAGTTTGGTACCTCTCAAGATGGTTCCACTTGTGCCTCAAATCATGCAAATATTGATACTTCATCAACTTCTAATAGGGATGAAAACATTTGCCCAACCATAGATTCATTAAGTTTTTGCCAGTTGGAAAGGACAGTACCAGATCCTGAAAACACATCATCAAACCCTGAACTTGAAAAAACATTTGTGATTTCCGGTGATGGAAAATGTTCACTTGATGACTTCCATTTAGATGTAATAAACCAAAATCCTGAAAACATATCCTCAAAGCCCAGCTTTCAAGGGAAAATTGAGATATCTGGCCATGGAAAAGGTGCTCTTGATGGCTGTCTATTGGAAAGCAACCAACTAGATCCTAAAAGCACATCATCAAAACCTGGATTTCAAGAGGCAATTGGGGTATCTGGACATGGACACAATTCTGCTGATAGCTGTCAATTGGAAAGGAACAAACCCGATCCTAAAAGCATCTCTTCAAAACCTGTCCATGGAAATTCTTCTCAGTTAGAAGGACAGAAATGCTTTACATCTGATGATGAACAAGTTGAACGGAGTAGTTTTGGATTCCTTGAGTCTTGTTTTGGTTTAAAAACTACAGCGCAGAACGCTGAGGAACTGAAATATCTGGAACATGCACATGTAAACAAAGTCAACGAGTGCAGTCCATTTAATCACACTGAACCACCGGTTCTTCTGAAAACTACATTTGAATCTAATAATAAGATGGATGAGGGAACTGATGCACTAAAAGATCCACCAGTACTCAGTACAGACCAAACGTCCAAGACCTCGCTAGATCCTGGACAACAACAATGTCTGACTGGCAATAGCACCATTTCAAGCAAAGATTCTTTATCATATTTCATGACCCAAAAAAGAAAACTGCAGCCTGTTGTTCTCCTTAAGACAACTGAGAAAAAAACTTGTAATGGAAAAAAATATCATTGCTTTGAGTGCCAAGAGTCAGCACAAAGTGTAGATGAACTAATTGATCACTACCACTGCATGCATTCTCTCCATAAGTCTCAGTATTATTCCACCTTTGAAAGTTACTTCGCTGGTGGTACACTGGCTGGACAAAACTTTTGTGGGAAAGTCGAGCTTAATGACAAGATAAAACCATCCCCTTTGCATACCAAAGGGCTAACTGAGAAGAAAGCAAAGTTCATATGTAGGTACTGTAGGAAGTCCTTTGTTCGACAAGCTTATTATGAAGAACATGAGCTGAAGCACAGAGTTGTCACACATCATAGATGTAACTGTTGTGGATTATACTTTCCTAATGCTCACAAATGTCAAAGACACAAGCATAAAGCAACATGCACACCTTTGATACTAGACCCTTCTTTACAGACTGCCGATCATTCAGAATCAAGCCATGAAAAGAGCGAAATGGCAGACCTGGTTGAAACAGTTGGGTCCAATGTAGAACTTCGTAATTGCTTTGTGAAACTAATGGATGTTTGCAAGACAAGCCGATCACCTGAACGAATACATTGTAAAGTATGTGGAAAGACTTTCAGGCTCAGAGCGCAACTGAATGCACACCTTAGATCACACTCTGATGAGAAGCCTTTCAAATGTGACAATTGTGGAAAAGCATTCAAATATACCTGGAATCTTAACAAACATAAAAGAGAGCAGTGTTCTCAAAAGATTGTCCCACAAGAAAAATCTTCAGTTCCAGATAGCAAGTTTCCACCAAAGTTTAAATGCCCAATCTGTTTTCACATTTTCAAGTACTCCTACAATCGTACACGTCATTTGCGTCAACATTGTCTAAGTGAATACATGAAAAAAGGCAAAGGAAAGATTGGTGATAAGTATCAATGCCCTCTGTGTAAAGACATGTTTACTGTGGCCGGCAACCGCAATAGACACATCAAGCAAACCTGCATTAAACTTAAACTCTATACGGCCAAAGGAAAAGTTAAACAAAGAACAGAGTTAGAGGAACTTAACAATACCAAAAAAGAGGACAAAGAGTCACCATTGATTGTGTCCTCACAAAAAGCATTGCGGTATAAATGCACTTTTTGTCCAGCAGAGTTTTCTAGCAAGTCTGGTTTCTACAGCCATCTAGCAAAGCATAAATCGCTTGGACATGCCAAAAAGGCAGTCAAGCACAAGCATGGTAATGCTGTTAATTTGAAAAGTTCAAGCTCTCCTGGGCAAAGACCAACTAGCCAAGAATGTGCTGATGACACAAGACTTCCTCACTCTTGTCGCTTCTGTGGAAGAGCCTTCGCTTCACCTGACTCATTAAAAAAGCACTTACAACTTCATAAAGGAAACAAACCTTTTCGTTGTTTAGACTGTGGTAAAAATTTTGCCAGGCATGGACACCTAATGGCTCACAAAAATGTGCACAGGAGGAATGTACAGTGTTCAGTCTGCTGGGAAGTTCTGCCGTCTATTGGAGATTTGTTAAAACACAGACAGTCCCATCCAAAAAAAGGCATGCTCAAGTGCCCTGATTGCCCTTTGCAGTTCAAGTTTCCAGTATTTCTGCTTCGACATGTGGCTGTGCATGAGAGAAGGCGCAAACTTAAGGAACTTCTCCCTCCAAAGGACCAAGCTACACCTCAAAAGGTACAAGAAATTCACAAAGAGGAGTTCAAATGTGGTCTCTGCCAAGAAGCCTTCATTGACTCAAAGGCATTTAGTGAGCATTGTTTAACTCATATGCCTGGACCTTCTGCATCCAAATGTCAGTTCTGCAAACGCCATTTCTCGAATCGTACTGGGCTTATTCGTCACATTCGCCTTCACACTGGTGAAAAGCCTTTTCCATGTCAAACTTGTGGCAGGCACTTCCACAGAAAGGAAGTTCTTAAATTACATCAGGGAAAATGCACAGTGGAGCAACCACCTCCATTACAAACCTCAAATGCTAAACAATTACAGGCAGAACATAGTATAGACCCTTCAAAAAAGACCAACAAAGCCTATAATTGCTCATACTGCCCGCATTCCTTTCGTTTTCCAAACAATTTGAAACTCCATGAAAGAGCCCACTTGGCCAAGACTGTTTTCCCTTGCTCAAAGTGTGGGAAGTTTTACAGGAAAAGAAAATTTAAGGGTCATGTGGAGATCTGCAATGGAGAAGAGATAAAACCTGCTTGCAGAAAATGTGGGAGAGTTTTTACTAGAAAGAACTACAGAAATGGTCACGAAAAGCAGTGCCAGGGCAAGCAGAACAAAACTGAAACGGAAACTGGAACAGGAACAAATGAGAAGGGCAAATTTAAGCAGCAATGTCCACAATGCTTTAAATGTTTTAGATCTAGCAGTTTTCTACAGAGACATCTATCTCTTCATTCAAAGGAAACAGCATATGCATGCGTGCATTGTGGACAGAAATTTGACAGTCAGGATCGATACTTGCAACATGAGGCATTTTGTGATGGTGTGTGCAAGGAACATAGATTGGATAGTTTAAGAGGATCTGATAAAATTAAATCAATGTTTGCTGAAGTAAAAAATCAGAAAGAGGGCACTGTGGTCCCTGGAGAAAATGGCGAGGCTTTGAAGTGCAAATTTTGCACTAAATCATTTTTGAGGGCCAGATATCTAAGACGCCACATTCTCACTCATACAGAAGTCAAGCCATATCGGTGCAAGACTTGTGAAAGTTGTTTCTCCCGCTATGATCATTTAAAACTGCACCAAGCCCGCTGCAGAGGAAAGCGTCAACTTGAAGTACGAGTTGTAAAGATGAGTCTCGACAGCTTGAGCACAAGTCCCCAAAGCAAAACCCAGGAAGATGGTGACATGTTGCAATGCAAAATTTGCTTAAAGCGGTTGTCCACCCCAAGTGATCTGAAGCGTCATATGGCCATGCTCCACATCACCGATAAACCTTTTCCCTGCAAAAGATGTGGCAAAACTTACAGTACTACTAAGACTTTGAGGAGGCACAACCTCACAATCAGATGCAAAAAGATTTCAAAGGAAAGTGTGCCGCCTGCCAAGAATGACGTTCAAATCCAACCATGCAGAGAAACATCTAAACTTTTGCAGCGTATACAGGTGCACTACTTGAATAAATTTAAATACCAATGTGAGTATTGCCCTCGACGCTTTAAATTATCTGCACAACTAAAGGTGCATGTACGTCTTCATACAGGGGAAAAACCATATGGCTGCGCCAACTGTGGAGAGCATTTCATCAGAACAGACTATTTGAAACGACACTTGGCTAAATGCAATGGAAAGGGAGAAAATCAAGAAAAAAATCTTTGTGATAAGTGCGGTGACCTGTTTACCCGGGACGCACTGTCTGTACACCAGAAGACGTGTGTCATTAGCTCAAAATCATCTGGATCATCTCAAGAGGTAAATGACAAAGACAAGAGCCCCCCCAAGATAAAAGGTTTTTCCTGTGCTAACTGTAGTGACCGCTTTTTATTGTTCTCCCAGCTCCAGCAGCATTTTTTAGCAAAGCATAGATCTGATCAGCCACAAGAGTCAAATAACGGTCAGCAGCAATTGGTATCAAGTCACATGCAAGTCATAAAGCAAGAGCAGGTTGATGAGGGGAATGGACAGAACCAAGAAAGCAGCAGTCAGATAAACACAAAGGAATTGCGGGCATGTACAAACACAGACCTTATCAAGCCTCTTAAATGCCCACACTGCAACATGCATTTTTTCAAAAAGGCTGGCCTGAGTATGCACATGCGCATACATACAGGAGTGTATCCGCTTTCTTGCAAAAAATGTCATGTTGGTTTTTGGACCAGAAAGACAATGGAGAAACACAGAAGAAAATGTACAGGTCACACAGTTATCTCGAATAATGGATCTGCTATGGAAAGTGCAGGCGAATTAAACGACACTGTTCTAGTATTTAACAAGGGTTCTAATACAACAGGAACTGGAGTACTGCAGACTAAATTCTCATGTAAAGATCAAGACCAAGAAAATGATTCTGAGAAAGATGATGTCTCCATTCACAAGTATCAGTGTTCTGAGTGTGATCAGAGTTTCACCGATGGACTGAGACTCATAAGTCATTTGGAGCAGCATGGCCGTGAGGATCAAGAGCGCAGATCAGATATCTACAGATGCCATGTGTGCAGTAAAGTCTTTGCTCAAGCTGGTATATTGCAAAGGCATGTGAAAATGCAACATCAGGAAAAAATGGATAATATTTGTGAAATTTGTTTCAAGAATTTTCGTTTTCCATCTGACCTGGACATTCATAGATCTTGTCATGACCCTAATCGTCCCTTTGTCTGTAACAGTTGTAAGATGCGGTTTTGGACTGCTAAAGCTCTGACCGTTCACCACAGGATGGTTCATTTGCACGCACACCCACCCAACTCAAAAGAATCTAGTGTGAAAGCAAGAACGGAGCAGTCTGAAGTATATAGGTGTGAACCATGTGACAAAACCTACATGTTAAAAAAGTCATACATGAAGCACTGCAGAATAAAACACAAGGATTTTATCAAAACCCTTTCTGATAATGAATTGAAAAAATCTTCTGGCAGTGCAAGTCAAGAATCGGATAAGGAAGACTCCAGAAATTTTGAAGATGAAGATGACAGTGACAATGACTCTGATTCAGCACCGTACTTTCCTTGCCATGTTTGTGGTAAAACATTCTTAACATCAGAAAGTCTTGAGGATCATCAAAGATGTCATCTCGGGGAAAAACCCTTCGAGTGTGAAGAATGTGGGAAGTGCTTTTTTCAGCTGGCGAACTTGCAACAACATCAGCGGTGCCACAAGTCAGAGTTTCAGTGTCAAATGTGTGGTAAAGGGTTTGTCTCGCTCTTCTCCCTGCGCAAACACAAGCAGACACATATCAGAAAGAGTCCTCACCGCTGTACCAAGTGTCACCTGAGCTTTACACGCTCAACGGAACTAGCAGAGCACATGGTTACCCACCGTGATGAAAACTTCCCATGTGACCTTTGTGATGAAACCTTTTCCTGCAAAACAAGTCGAGCAGAACATCGCAAGATGCACACAGAGCAAGAAGAGGATCTTCCACCTTTGATTCCCCCCAAACCGCCTCAAACAATGCAAGTGACTCCTGCCATCTCAAGTAATGTTGAGCAGTACAAGTATCGCTGTGGAATTTGTCAAGTAAGATTTCCAGATCCAGAACAGCTCTCAGAACATGGCTGCAATCCAGCAAAAGAGCGCCCATACTCATGTCCTGAATGTAACAAGCATTTTTTACATGGTTCCCACCTAAAAAAGCATCAGCTCAGCCATCAGCTGTCTGGTCCACGTTCTTATCAGTGTAATCACTGCAGCATGAGCTTCACCCACCACCACCTTTTTCTCACTCATTTACGAAGCCATGGGAATGAAAAGACTTCCAAGGACACTAATGTTCCTACCAGGGAAAAGATGGTCCGTGTAGAAACTGTAAAGCGTGACAAAATTTACCAGTGCCCCATATGTCCAGAGAGTTTTTACCAAGCCTTGGACCTTGCAAATCACCTGTCTGTTCATTCTCACATGTGCAGTGTTTGTAATATGACTTTTCCCACTAAGAAAGACCTGGATGAACATGAACAATGCCATTTGACTGCTGCTACTCAGTATGAATGCACAGAATGTGGAGACAGCTTTCTTGGAAGTGATGCTTTCCGCAAACACCACTGTAGTAATAGAAATTTGACCTTTTCAGAAAAGCACCGTTCAGAGTCATCTGGCTCTTTCTCCAAGAAGCAGAGTTCAGGGTCTTATTTTCAAGCAGGTGATGAAGAAGAGGAGGAGGTTGATGTCGGAGAAGACTTCATTATTTGTCCTATCTGTAAAAGACGGTTCTCCTCCAATAGCAGTTTAATGGAGCACCATAAAAAGCATCATGAGGATCCGCGTCCTTTCAAGTGCTTGGTTTGTAAAAAAGGCTTTACGAAGAAACGCTACCTTAGGCAGCACCAGCAGATACACAGTGAACGGCCTTACCAGTGTGATGTGTGCTCAGAATCCTTTAAAACAGAACCAGCTCTTGTATCTCACTGTAAAATGCATGATGCAAAAAGGCAACACCAGTGCCCTATATGTAGCAGAACCTACCTTACAGCAAATGATCTTGCAAAACATAAAAGGAAACATGCTGAACATCAAAACCTGAGTGAGGACAACAGGGAGTACCGGTGTGATATGTGCTATAAGTCCTTCACCATGTTTGCTCATTTGCAAAAGCATCAAGAAACTCATGTAGGACAAGTGGTCTATGAATGCACAGAGTGTGACAAAGCCTTTGCTTTTCTAAATCTTTTGGAGGAGCATCAGAGGACTCATGGTGCTGCTTCTACAGAATCTCTTCAGTCTCAGTCAACAATCCATTTTCCCTATCAAAGCTCAGTAAATGAAGGAAGGTCGAATTACTGATGACTCAGTTTCCTGCAATGCAGGTTATTCAAACTCATTCAGTTTTCTGAAAGTTATTTAAGATAAACTGTACATACAACTCGTTGTTGTTTTTACATGGGCCTAACTACTTTTATCCACTTTAAAATATGATATTGGTGTTTTAATGTAGTTCTGAATTGGTATGTTAATGTTCATACAGTTTGCTCTGCTCTACAGTTCTGTGAACTGCTCACTAATTTTTGTTTGTACAGTACTCCGACTGATGTAAATGAATGTAATCTAGATGATGTATGGAACTATAGGCATATGTGTATGAAAGTCATTGGAGATGTTAATTTTCCACTGTACAGTTCACAAGGATGTGTAGTTGTAAATCCTGCGTCATTTCTCTATTGTTGAAGTAATTTTTGACCTTGCTAAATTTACTTACCATATAATGCATTTTTAAATATCCCTATGACGGTTAGAGGAAATCGGTAGATTAATGTTAATGTTTCATAGTAATGGCCAGCCATGTTCTTTTTTTTTTTTTGGTCCGTTTGTAAACATTTGAGGTCAAGTTAAGGGGTCATTACACAGTAGTTATACATGATGTGAATGCCTTTTAGTTAATGTATTTTATGTTTCATAAAAATCCAGATGTACCTTTTTATTGAGAATAGTCTAAATTCAATGGCTTGCCTCAAACAAAAAGTAAACTTCAGGCTTGACAAATAATGCGGTTTCATCTACATTAGTGCTGACGTACATTGCTATGAAAATCTGATGTTAAGTTTTACTTTTATATGGCAATATTGAGAATTTCTTCAACTATTAAAAACATTTACATCTGTTTTATTGTTTGAGTAGTTTCTTTCACTTTTGGAATGATTTGAGGTACAGGTCACAATAAACCACATTATATCCTTAAATATGGCTTCTCTAAGGAAGTCTAATTTATAAAAAAAACCCTCAATAGTCAATAACCTTAGTCTGAATTTTACTGAAAGCGTAAACTATTGTTATAGAGGATTGTTCTCATACTGGCAAATGGATTTTTTTTTTTTTTTTTTTTTTTTAGTAACTACTAACAACTGAATTTTTATATTGACTGGAGACCAACCTGCTAGTCAGTCAGGTATAAAATACCCCTCCATAGTGCCTGAAACCTACATTAGAGGGTAGCCTTAAAGGGGGTTGACCGCTTATATAGACAGAGAGCTCAATTTTTCACAGAGAAAAAAAAAGTATTAGTCATGTGAAAGTTGATCTGTAATGTTTTGAGTTAAGGTTTTTCTTTTTTATATATTCACAGATCATGGCCAGTCTTCCTGAACTGGCTTATACCTGCTTTTTTGACCTGTAATATTACCAGTCATGGTTTTGTAGACATTGAGGTTTTTGTTTTATCTTGTAATTGTGACTCTAATGCAGCTATATCTACAGGTCAAAAGCTACCAGTATATTCATTGGCTCTTTTAGACTATATGGTCTGTCTTATGACATTTGGCTCAATATTCATATACATTACATTCATACATTCATATACAGTATACATTAAAAGTAAAACCTCTATCATCAGTTACTTTATTTTTGCCTTTCATTTAATTTTTAATTGAATTGAATTGATTTAAGAAAATATTATATATGGTTTCCCCAATGGTTCTTCTAAACTGATTACTGACCAGATATATCTGGAGCTGACAATAATGGCTAGTTTTAAATAATGGCCAGAAGATCAGTATGGCTTAAAAGTGAGTGATATTTATGATTGTCATTGTATGAATAAATTAATAATACAAAGGAAGTTCTAACAAGAAGGCACTACATGATACTCATTGTTTTGTTTTTGCTGTTTTGTTGAGTATCCTCTACAAAACAAAACAAATATGATATTTCTGCATCGTTATTATTTTACTGTTTTCCATACTGTTAACCATGAAGAAATGAGGCCCCGAAAGTAGCGCAATGACCATATCCCATATCAAAACTCTAAATATTTATATTATATTATAAAAGACTTCCTACCAGTGGTCATCTTTCACAAAACTTAACATCTACCACAGTTTTATCATAGGTAGAATGCAAAATGTTTCAATACAAGCATTTCAATCAAATGTAATTTATGCAATATTTCAAACATTCAACCCATGGGAGAAAATCAACCTGCCGCAACAGTGTATAAAATTATCCCAATTCCATGGAATAAAATACGGATTTGGAAACCCTGCATCCAACATGAGCTGCATCCAAAGCGATTTAAATACTCCGCATATTGATAGCGGCAAGTCCCTTTAAGACAAGTCATGTCCCTCGGCGGCCATCTTTGAAACGCCTCTCGGGCAACTCCTTTCTCTTTGAATGGGGAAACATCAAGTTCTCCAGTTCACTAAGCTTACAATTAAATTTCATATTTGAAATCACCAAAGAAATCTTGACAACTGTCATAAATGTTGTTTCTTTTCCACAAATAGCGTTATAAAAAGGTAAGATCAGCCAGTGCGCATGCGCAGTCCTAAGCGCGAGTCTAAACAGTGACAGTGCAGTGACACGCTGACTTTATAAATTAGCTATTGGCTCTTTCATTCTGAAGGTGGGGCATCCTGCGACTGAGCGGCCATATTGAGCGTTGCATTCTTCCCCATTCAAAACTACGAGTTACAAGTCTTGGGTTCTCTTTCATAGGTCACTTCAATGCTGCGGTGACGTCACCGTATGGGAACACCTCTTGGTTTGACGAATGTCTGAAGCCCTGTACCATCCCGCCAATCCTACTGGCCAAACAGTGCTTGGCACATCCTTACGCATGTGTAAGCATAGTATACCTGTGCGCCGCGCTCTATTTTGCTCAGATTTCTTTTCCTTCAGGAAAGCAAATTTTCTGTGCCCTAGGAAAGCATCTTGCAATCTCAGCAACAATTATTTGAGCAGTGTTTAACTCCTCTTCGCAGACGCGATGAGTCACCAAAAGTGTAAGGAGCCGTGTAACAGGTTTATCACGGGGGCATGTTGTGTGCCTGGGCCTGCATCACGCGCAGGCGGCACTTAGCGACCTCTCTACATGTCCTCACTGTGATAGCCTGCGGCTAAAAGTTCTGCGCTTGAGAGTAGAAATCTTCTCTAAGGTCGCCCCCGTGTCCAAACCCGCCATAACGCTTCTGCGGTTGCTGAGGCGTCACACAAGGCGATGGCTTGGGGCGACCTGGTCTATGAGGACAGTGCTGCGGTAGAGGTTTCTCCACTTCACTCACTCTCCCCTACTCAAGTGCAAGAAGTCATCAGAAACTTAGTGGAGCACGTTGCTTTTACAAACGAGGATCTACGGCCCACATTGGAGGCCTGCAATGCTATGTCCTTCTGCGGCTGCGGGCTGTATGACAACAATGTTTTGTCCACCGCGGCTTCGGACTCAGAGGACATTCTGGCTGACACATGTGGTTCTCTCCCTCCGAGCAGACAGGAGAAATGCACCTCCCCTTCCTACAGTGAGCTGTTGGATATGGTTACCCGTGCGGTGGATAAACTGGGGTTGCATTGGGAAGTGGACGCTGCCCAGGCCCAATCTCTATCTAAGCTGGATGACTGTTTCCTTACTAGGCGTGCACCTGCCCAGCCCCGTAAGCTGCTGCCCTTCTTCCCGGACCTCCGCCAGGAGGTTTCGATGTCCTGGAAGCAGCCTTATTCAACGCGCATCACAAACACCGCAGCTTCGGATTTCGCCATCATTGCTGACATGGCAGACCGCGGTTATGCAACGATGACGCCGGTGAATGAGACTCTAGCCAAACATCTCACGCTGAACTCGGCCGCGGCCTGGATGTCTCGCCCTCTCCTTCCTTCGAAGGCATGTCAAGTCCCGTCTAACCTTGTCGGGAAATCTTACTTGACTTCAGGTCAGGCGGCTGCCACGTTCCACTCGATGGCGGTGCTTCAAGCCTACCAGGCGGAGCTTTTGAAAGAGCTCGAAGAGGGGGGAAGGCATCACCCCGGAGGCTGTAAAGGAACTGCGACGGGCAACGGACTTGGCGCTACATGCCACCAAGCATACCGCCCGGGCAGTAGGCCGTTCAATGGCGGGGATGGTGACGGTTGAGCGCCACCTTTGGCTCAACCTCACCGATATTAAAGAAAAGGATAAGACTTTTTTTATGGATGGCCCGATCTCCAAGGATGGGCTGTTTGGAGAGGCGGTCACCGCGGTGGTGGAGAAATTTAGGGCAGAGAAGCAGCAAACAGCCGCTTTCCGCCAGCTGATTCCTTGCAGGCCCAGGGAAACGGAGCAATGCCAGGCACCGGCGGCGCACTCGCGTTCAACATCCTCACACCACCAACGGGTCGCCCCACAGGAAGAGCCATCACCTATGGCACCCCCTCGTAAAGATTGGGGACCTAGGGCTTAACCACCAGCTCGCCAGCGCCAACGAAATAGGCTGGACCTAAGTTTGACGGCAAAAACCTCTCGTCCTCAGGTCCTGATACTTCTGCTGTTCGTCAGGGACTGTGCCCTCCACTAGAGAGCACTGTTGGACTGCTAATGCGCATCCAACCCTCTCACTGCAGTCCCCAGGCTCTAACATTGACTGTCTCACCGCAAAATGTGTCTCGAGCAGCATTGGACCGAGCTACCACTCCGAGCGCCCCTCAGACACTCTGCGCAGTTCAGCCTTCAAAGTTTGGTTGACGGGGACGGGGGTATGGTATGGATGGCTGGTTTGTTTTGTGACGGAAAGCTGTGGTTTTATTTTTTGGATTGGGGTGGGGTGTGATTTCTGTTGGAATAAATCCTGCCGTAAACACACTTCAGGATTATATACAACAAAACGCAGCGACCTTGACACATGCATTTCCCCTTCTTACGGACGCCGCAAGCTTTGCGTGCTTGGAAATTCTAACGCATGTGGAGACATCACAGCCGCAGACAGAGGTCTTGAGGCCATTAAATCTTTTTCGAGCCGCGTGGGAACGCATGCCCAACATTCCGCAATGGGTATTATGCACAATTTGTTATGGATACACCATTCAGTTTCAAAAAGGCCCGCCTCCTTTCCGCAGGATTCTTTCCACAATCGTGAGTTCAAAAGACACCGCAGTGCTGCGATAAGAGCTGTCATCTCTGCTGAAAAAAATGGGCTATAGAAGAAATACACCCCTCTCAGATGGAGTCAGATTTTTACAGCCTATATTTTGTTGTGCCAAAAAAAGATGGCGGCTTATGACCAATATTGGATTTATGCCGTTTGAATCTTGCACTCAGAACGAGCAAATTCAAGATGTTGACTGTAAAATCTATTCTGTCTCAGATTCAACCAAACGACTGGTTTGTCATGATCGATCTGAAGGATGCATACTTTCATATTCAGATCATCAAGAGACACAGGAAGTTCCTCAGATTCGCTTTAGAGGGCAAAGCGTATCAATACCGTGTTCTTCCTTTCGGATTAGCCCTGGCTTCATAAACTCTCACGAAATGCATGGACGCAGTTCTGGCCCCGTTGCGACTCCAGGGCGTTCGTGTGCTAAATTACCTAGACTATTGGCTGGTATTGGCACAATCACAGACTCAAGCACTCAAGCATCGAGATCTCGTGCTAAATAATAAATCATCTAAGCAGCCTGGGCTTATGCACGAATCTCCAAAAGAGTGATTTGATCCCCTTCCAGTGGGTAACCTTTTTGGGGATAGACCTGGACTCTTGGGTGATGAGGGCACGATTGTCTCAGTCTTTCAAGTCATGCCTTCGCCACTTCAAAGCAGGCCGCACAGTGTCGGTGAGTTTGTGCCTCAGATTTTTGGGCCTAATGGCAGCAGCATCCCCTGCAATCCATCTAGGCTTAGTTCACATGCGCCCATTTCAATGGTGGACGAAAAGCCAAAGTATTTCACCCCGTTGTTATCCGCATCGAATGATTTCGGTGACACGGAGGTGTGTTTTGACGATAAAGACCTGGACGTTTGCTGAATTTCTTTGGAAAGGAGTTTGACTAGTGATCTGTTTTTGCTGCGAGACTGTCACAACAGATGCGTCACTGACAGGTTGGGGGGCTGTTTGTCAAGGATGCCCAGCCCATGGGACTTGGACGGAGGCACAGCGAGGGTGGCACATAAACAGATTGGAGCTGCTAGTGGTCTTTCTAGCTCTCCAATATTTTTTAAGACTGCTGAATGGCCGTCATGTGTTAATTAGGACGGAAAACACAAAGGTTGTGTCGTATTTGAATCACCAAGGAGGATTACACTCTTGTCCCCTATGCAGGCTGGCGAGGAACATCCTTCTATGGTCTCAGAACAGATTTCTGTCGATCCGAGCGGTTGTACCCCCAAACAGTAAGATATATATGGCGAGCGTTTGGAGAGGTGGAAGTGGACTTACGCATTGCCCGCTATGGTTCTCCCTATCTCCCCCATCGCCCCTGGTAATGGACGTTCTAGCCCACGAATGGCCCAGAACCAGTTTGTATGCTTTTCCTCCGATTCGGCTAATTCCAGCGGTGCTATTCAGAATACAGTTGGATAGAGTGGAACAACTATTGTTGGTAGCTCCGTGGTGGCCCACTCAGCCGTAGTTTGTGGAACTAATAATTCTTTTAGCGGGCTTTCCGTGGGAGATTCCCCTCAGACAGGAATTGCTGTCGCAAACACGGGGAATGATCTGGCACCCATGGCCAGATCTATGGAGGCTGTGGGCGTGGCCTTTGAGTGGAGTGAGTTAATATGTCCCAGTCTTTCAGCAGAGGCCACTGAGACTATAATTAATTCTAGGGCAGTTTCTAAGAGACGTTTTCTATGCCTTCAAATGGAAACTGTTTGCTACCTGGTGTAGACTTCATAATATGGATCTAGCTTACTGCCCCGTCGTTTCAGTACTGGAGTTTCTTCAAAGCCGTTTTTCAGAGGGAGTAACACCCTCTTAAAGTATACGTGGCAGCCATATCCGCTAACCATGCATACATAGACAGCATTTCAGTGGGCCGTCATCCCCTGGTCTCTGGATTTATTTATGGTTTGTTTTGGATGTATGTTTTCTTTCCTGCATGAGTTAGTTAATGGGATCTGTCCATTGTATTACGAGGGCTATCAGAACATCCGTTTGAGTCCTTGGAAACTGTGACTGAAAAAATCCTGACTCTAAAGACCATCCTACTGTTAGCTTTATCCTCCCTCAAGAGAGTTGAAGATTTACAAGCTCTTTCTATTTCACCTTCGTGCATGGACTTTGCACCAGGATTTCTGAAAGTTTTGCTGCGACCAAGGCCTGACTATGTTTCTAAAGTCACTTCAAATTCTTTTCGCTTCCAGCAGGTGGTCTTGGAGGCTTTCTCCCCCATGGAGGTGGGGTTAGAAAATCTAAGCCTTAGTCCTGTGAGGGCACTGAAGATTTATGTTGATCGTACAGCCCGATGGCGTGAGTCCGACCAGCTGTTCATTTGTTTTGAGATTAAAAATAAAGGTCATGCTGTCACAAAGCAGTGCATGTCCCATTGGCTGGTGGAGGCTATATCCTTAGCCTGTGAGGCGCGCGGGCTCACTTAACCATTAGGAATTCAAGCTCATTTCACGAGGGCGGTGGCTTCATCGCAAGCCTTCCTTAGTGGATCTTCTATGGATGATATATGTGCTGCGGCAGGATGGTCCTCACCGAGCACTTTTGTCAAATTTTACAGCCTGGATCTAAGGACGGCCCCTGGCTCCCCAGTTCTTTCCGCTTGAGCAGATGCTTTCCTTGGATCCCAGCTATCTCAGGTACGTCAGGCGTGATGGTATAGTGTTCTCATATGGTGAGGTCACTGCAGCATTGAAGTGACCTATGAAAAGGAACATCTCGGTTACGTATGTAACCGCGGTTCACTGAATAGGGAACGAGTTGCTGCTGTTCAAGCCATTCCGTACCTTGATATCGTTTCCTTAGTATCATGAAATCTGAGCGAAATAGCATGTGGCACGCAGGTATACATACGTAACCGAGATGTCTTCTATAGTTTTGGATAGGAACAGATAGAAAATCGACAGGCTATTAGGGTTGCCAACCTTTTCATATAATACAGAATTGTCCCATTTTTAAGGCATCAAAGAAGCACATGAAAGTTATACGGAACGCAGTTTGTCCCGTATTTAAGGCATATGCTGTATGACTACCTAGAACATACCAATAACAAACTCTAAACTGAGAATTAATCAAGTGTTTGATTTTTGAACATAGCCGTTCGAGGGAGGCTTTAAGACCAAGCAGAATCCTCTGCCGGTTGGTCGCTCCCGCTTCACAGCGAGCGGGACTCGCCCTAACAGAGTTAGGTTTTTTTTTTAGGTCCGGAGTTAGGTCCGCGTTTAGACTTCAGCAAATCAGTTTGAGCGAATGCAAACAACGTGATTCCAACATCCAGCCGCGCAAGAAAACGTGCATTTTTTTTACCTGAAGGAAGACGTGATCAATAAGGAAAGTCGTCTTTCTTTAATGTAGGTAGGCTAATGTTGTTAAATATACCTAAATGATAAAAAATATTATAGGCTATTTAAATAACTTCCAGCATATTCTTAACCTTGAATATAATTTTTAAAACACAAAATGACCAATGAAGTGTCAAGCACCCAAAGCAGTCTGTATTAATTCTATAAATTATCTTTTATTGAAAAATATTCATTTTACACTGAATGTAGTAGGCCTACTGTACACACGTACAGTATATTAGAAGTCAGAAAGAACTTTATTGCCAAGTATGTTTGCACATACAAGGAATTTTTTTAGTGCCACAAGCTTCCAATACACAGAGACAACAACAACGCACAGATAATAAAAAATAAGATGTGAATAAAATACGTGTATGAATATAAATTAAGCACACATACACACACAAACAATAGATAGGTGTGCTATGTTGAAAATACTGTAGAATATGAATAGAATAAAAAAAAAGTTGTAGGGATGTAGGCTACTAGGATGTAGGGTGATAAATAAGGTTATTGCACATATTTTTATTGCACAATGGGAGAACATTTAACTGTACATGAGCTAGATTGCCTATAGCCTATATATAGGCCTATACACTGCCGTTCAAAAGTCTGGGATCAGTAAGATTTAACATAACCATTTTATATTTTAATATACTTTAAAATATAATTTATTCCTGGGAAGCAAAGCTGAATATTCAACATCATTACTCCAGTCTTCAGTGTCATAGGATCCTTCAGAAATCCTTCTAATATGCTGATTTATTATCAGTGCTGGAAACAGTTGTGCTGCTTAATATTTTTTGAGACCTATGATATTTTTTCAGGATATATATATAATAGGCCTGTGTGTGTGTCCCTTATTATGTCCCTTATTTTTCTATGAAAAACCACGATTTTCATTTTATGAAGTTGGCAACCCCAACTTGTGCTGCAGTTCTAATCCATGGATGCTTTTTCCCGCCAGTTCTTCGGTCCAGTCACGTGAATGAAAGCTATGAATTAGTAATATCTGTATTTAATGAGAAAGGTGAAGGTCTGTTTCTGGGGGTAAATCGGACCGGTCCCTCACACCAGTTGATGGCGGTGTATTTAAGCCTTACATGTGAGGAATGGGAGTGAGCGCTCAGATATACTGCCCTCTATAGTGAACGGCGGGAATTACACATCTCTACAGAAACTGGGTGCAAAATATATACCGCTACTCCGATTGAAAATAAATAACTTATTTTATTAAAATCATGCAAGTTTGCAAATTGTACTTTCCCAAGGTGAGTGCAAGCTAGTAACTGTTTGAGGTACTTGTTATGGTTCGTTTTTATTTCGTGCATACACAGCCCTTATAGTTGCTGTTTTTGTCATTCAGGTCCCTTGTGCAGCACGCGAATGACATGTTCCGCATGCACTGTATCCCCCCAAGAAGAATTAGCTACAGAGCGCGTTTGATTTTGTAAAGAGGTGTAATTGAGCGTTGAAATGTTGCGGACTGATTGTATAGTTCTATCTGTGTTTATCAGAAGAGCATGCTAAATCTGCAGCATCCATTGCAATGCTTGTCATTAGCATTTGTTAGATTATTCACGCTTTTTTTATACTTTCGACTAAAACTAAATGACGATTAGTCTGCAGATTACCCTGGTTTTGCGTTTTAATTGATGTGAAACGGCGTTTATTTAAACATTTTAGTGAAGTGCAACGGTAAGTGGCCAGGCCTATCAAAATCGGTAAGCATGAGCAGGCTTGCTTTTTTCTGCCTCGGTTGTTGCTAAATTTGAAACGTAGGCTGTGTATAAGGAATACTTGAACTCAACTTAAAAACGAAAGCTGTGCAGCAGTTTTAGAAAACAGCTGGAGAAATGAGTTGTCTCATTTAAATATGCATGAACTCACTGACAGTTGTATGTGATTGGTTGCATGCGGTAGGTGATTTGGAAAGATTTCCGCTTTTTAACCAAGTATATAACTATAATTACGGTTGCCAAGTTTTTAGAAAGCTTATCTTTGTATAAAAGATGGTTTTACACAAATTAAAAAGTACTTAAAATAAATTCCAGATTAAAGATGCTTTTAAACATATGATTACGTTCCCCTAATGTCATATCAAGAAATGTTCAGTATTTAAACATCACATTTGTTATGTTTTTGTTTAAATAATAATAATATTAATAACAAAAATGTAAAACAATTCATTGTGTTACTGTATTGAATATTGTGCTTTACTGTATACATTTATTCTGTATACACATATATTTTAATTTCATGCGTCCTAGAAAATAGTGAAGAGTTTGTTTTTGACGCTAGTTTATTAATGTTTTTTTTTTTTTTTTATTTGTTTTGTGCATATTTATAAAATTGGTAAGTAGTTTGTTTTTTTGATTTTTTTTTAATTTTTTAAATTTTTTTCTTTTGTTTTGAAACATCACTGAACTCATAGGCAGTGTTAGGTGTAATTAATTACAGTAATTTAATTACTTTACCCTTGAAAAAGTAAAGTAATGGATTACTCTCAATTTTTTATTTACTTCTAAATACTGTCCCAGATAGCACACGTACATCTGCAAGATGTTTGTTAAAGATCGCTTCATACGGAAAGCATCTGCTATGTACAAACATCTGATAGACGTCTTTAAGATGTCCGTTTTACATACATTCTAAATCATAAACCTCTTAAAGACATCTTCTAAACATCTATTTGACATCTGATGGGAAACGTCCTATAGCCTAGATGTATTGCTGATGAGCAAACACTCAGATGTAAATGCAGACATCTCCGTGATGTACGTGATATCAGGGGTAGATTATAGAACTATTCAATATTAAATAATAGTAGATTTACCATCAAAATGTAACCTCTAATGTTAAAATTTATGTTTTTACTGTAACCTTCTCTTATTAAATACTTTGGTTAGTTCATGAATAATTTATGGAATTATATATATATATAAAAAAATTTTTATTAAAAGAGCAGTTTCATATCTGTACTCCTATTGTTTAAGGTTGAAGATGATATGGGATTTTAAAAGTAATTAGTAGTAAGTGTGCAATTCTTTTTTACTTTTTAGAATAACTTACCTGACAGTGCTCTTAGTAGGGCTGCTCGATTATGGCAAAAATCTTAATCACAATAATTTTTGTCAATATTGTAATCACAATTATTTAACACGATTATGAGTGGGCCACATGACCAAAACTTTATATGAGTGATTTATTTAAAGATAGCGATATATATCAAATATATATTTTCTGTAAATAAGGTCGCTATGACATCTATTTTCGAGAAATTTAGAGAAATTTCACATTTCTCAATACCACAGCAGAATACTAGGATAACTAATATTAGTAAAAAAAATAGTTATTGAAAATAATTAAATGGTCATTAACTGTGTTTATAAGTTTTCATGCAGTATTCAGCTAACAGCCTACTACAGAAATTGAATGTAAAATAAAACAGAATACTATTCTTCACTGTAAGAATTCAACTTCCTTTGTTTCTAATTAAAGCTACAAAAGTCCTTCAGTCAAGAGCAGTGATTGATTTTTTTTCTTTGTCTTTTGTTGTTTGATTAATGTTAAGCACACAGTTAGCAGCAGGAATATTAACCTGCTGCCACTTTAAGAGATCCAAGATCCAATTTACTGTTACACATGTATTTTCATTCTCCTGTTTACGTTCACTTATTACATGCGCGATGAGGGTTCATGTGAATAATCAACAAGTGCCGCATTAAACACCGTTTAGGCACGCACCTTAAGCTAAAAGTTGACTTTACACGTTTGTGTTCTGTTCCGTCTCTGAGTGCATGCACAAAAAGCCTCTTGAGGAACAGTGCAAGTTCTCTTTCGTGCTTTTAAAAACATGAATAAATCTAATAAACTTTAATAAATAAATCATGTCCCATTTTGCGAAAGTCATGTTACAAGATTTTACTGATTTGCATGTGAAATTGGGCTTTCATGGAGGAGCAAAAGTGCACAGCTGGGAAGGGGGCAGAATGATGTGAAATATTTGTTTTATCTCGATTATTGTATTTTAATAATCGTTGGAGGCAAAAATGTAAACTGTATTTTGATTAATTGCACAGCTCTAGCTCATAGGGCCCTAAACATTACATCATATGTAAATATAACATTTTATGATTTATTTCTGAATTGAAAACATTTGAACTCATTCTATGCCACTAATGTTGTTTGTTTGCTTTCTTTTTTAGGCGATACTAAAAAATAACAAAGACATTGGTATCATTTATTAAATTTAACATTGGCAGAGGAATCATCTGGAGCCTACAAAATGCTTGGACTTCAAGAAACAAGTTCTACTGGAAGTCCTAAAACATACAGCTGTGTGGCATGCTCAGCTACTTTTCATAGTTTGGCATCACTCCTGGTACACCAACCGTCTCATGCAAGTGAAATCTCTCAACAGCCAGAATCAGCACTACCTACTTGTGTCAGCTGTGGAAGCTTATTTGCGAGCAAAGATCTCCTTGAAAAACACCACTGTATAATGTTGCCCACTCCAGCATCTCCAGCCCTCACCTACATATGTGGCTGTGGCCAGGAGTTTAGTGGTTTTACAGCTCTTGAGGACCATAAAAAACAACATGGTTCAGAAAACAAGGTCAAATCAAATTTGGAGAGTATTCCAGTTGTGCCAGATGGCAAAACAGACTCCAGCCATCCTGTCTCAGACCAAGTTTTTCACAATCTATCACCATCCCATTTAAATGAAAAATCCCTTTCACAAGCTCCACCTCCTACTTCAAATACTGACATCAAGGAGAATGAATCCACTGCAGATGTGGAAAGCAACACCTTGAAGCCATCTGAATCCCACCCTGTGACCGAAGAGCAAGTGCAATTACCTGAGAAGGACAGTGATGCTTTAAAAACCTCCAACGTGGTAAACCATTCTGTGGAAGACCATGAGAAATCACCAGAATCTGGCGAAGATTCAGCTGCATTTAATAAAAAATCAATCCTGAAGATGCTAGCATCTGCCTACATGAGTCATAGACAACCCATCCAAATTAAACAGAGGAACTTGCCCCCCAGAAAAGCTTCACCGAGAGCACCCATGCAACCTGCGATCACCATGATGATATCAAAACCCAAACCACTGGAGAATCAATCAAAGGTGAAAAAAGACACAGTGGTCAGTGTGAAAACTGGAAAAATGTTGCCTAAAAAGGGCAAGATTATATCTGTGACACAAACTCTGTGTCCTGTGGTGGTTCTTGAGACTCGGCAAAAACTTTTTGGCCGGGACAACGTGGAAGGCAGACATCAGTGCAGACTCTGCCGTAGGGTTTTCCAGGACATAGACACCTTGATAATGCATCATGCCCTGCATAAAAAAGAAAGAGTTAAATTTTGTCTTTGTTGTCAACAATTTGTGATAACTATAATCTCTGTCCCCGAAAGCCATGTCTGCTCTGATGGATTTTCTAGAAACCATCAACCTTTGATGGGAAAAATGTCTCTGAAACCAATCAACCCTACAGCTCAAGAGGCAGAAAAAATTTTCTACTGTTCTTTATGCAAGCGTGGTTACAGACGGATGCGCAGCCTCAAAAAGCACAACTGTCCATGTAAAGCTTCTCTGAAATCCTCGGCCACTCCAGGGACCTGCGGTAATGTCAAACTCCAAAACTTGGAGGCATGCAATAGAGCTGTCCCAAACTCAAGAAATAATCAAATGTCAACACAACATAAAAATATTGGAATAGGCACAGAGCTGATAAAGACTGAGGAACAAAACATAGAACTTCCTATTGGCAAGAAAGATCAGATTGGGTTGAAGATGCTGCTCAAGGATCAGTTGAATCCCACAGAAACCCTTGAGTCCATCTTTGCCAGTGTTTCTAACTCAAAACCAACTGAATCAACTGAAAACTCTGTTGGAGTACCAGCCGACATGGTTGGAATAAAACAAGAGGAAAGAGATAAACTGGTTGAAAAGCAGTGGACCATGCCTTTGGATGATGCTGAAATTGATGTACTAATAGATGTGGATCAAAAGGACTCGGATGAGGATGATTTGACAGACGTGGCTAGAGACGACTGTGATGAAGGTGAGGATGTTGTCATCGTAGAGCCTCGTGAGGACAAGGAAATGTCAGCTGTACCTGGTAATGGCTTTCAGGTGCATGTGACTAATAAAGGCTTAAAGCGGTTTGTTTGCAATGGGTGCCAGAGAAGCTATTCCCGCCTATTTACTCTAAAGGAGCACCTGAAGATTTGCGGGACAAGAAAGTTAAAGCCGCAAAATGTTACATCATCTAATATAATTGGGCCAATTAAAAGCTTTCCATGTCCTCATTGTGGTAAGTTCTTTAGCCGCAAAGACAATATGAATAGCCATCGAAAGAAGTGCCATGCAACAAACACTAATTCCGCAGTAAGTAACAGAACTGTAGAGTTTAAAACACCTGTAGCTCAGGAAAACTTATTCGTCCTGTCACCATCTACAGAAAACCAAGCAGTCCGACAAGAAAGCACTCAGAATACTAGCAGTAACAGAAACTGGGGGATTATGTCACTTCCATCTGTGCTTCCAAGAAGAGTGACGTGTGAATGCGGAGCCTCGTTCACGTGTCCACGACTTCTCTTCGAACATCTGCAACAGCATGCGCAGGAGTCCTATATTTGTCCACACTGTGGTGAGAACTTGCAGTCGTGGATGGACTTCGAGGCACATCAGCAATTGCACAACCAATCTCAAAGCTCTACAAGTGAGCAAAGAGCTTCCCAGCAACAACCTCATTCATCTTCCCAAGCGTTACCATCACACGCTCCGACTCGGCCGCAACTGTCTTCAGGTTTTTCTGAGCATAACATAAAAGCACAACCGCCTGCACTCTTGGCACCTCAACATTTGAACCAGAGGCCATTTCCTGAGACATTGACTTGCCATAAATGCAAAAAGAACTTCAGCCTTCGCAGTTCCTTGTCAAGACACATACGGTTGCGTTGTACTGGCGATACTGCAGGTCAGAAGAAACACACCTGCTCTCGTTGTGGTACAACATTCCAAAGCCCATTGATGCTTAAAGTTCACATTCAAAGCAATACCTGTAAACCTGCATTTAAACCGATTAGGTGCCCGGTGTGTGTGCGTTGGTTCAGTTGTCTAGATGGGCTCAAGAGACACCTGGTCTCACACAGCAGGCAATCCATCTTGACATGTTCGATTTGTGACCAGAACTTTCCAACTCCTCAGGCACTCGAGGAGCATAAAAGAAATGTTCATAGAATTAACAGCAGAATGATGCCAGTGGAGAATGCACAGGAACAGTTGCACCAAGCAGGTGTACAAACCAATCCATCTACTCTATTTCAATGTCACATCTGCCTTCGCAATTATCCAAAGCTTCAATCCCTGAAGGATCACTTGAGGAAAGTTCATCGCCCTAAACAGCCTAAACAAACTAATCTAGGAACCGTGGAACCAGTCCGTTCTGGACCGTTTCAGTGTCAGATATGTGACCGCTCCTATCCTAACATAAAATCCTTGAAAAACCACAGAAGAAGAGTGCATCACATTGTGGGTGGTGTGTTTCTGCCATCAAAGGGAGTTGAGCAAAACATCACTCCCAATCAGTTTCAGTGTCACATTTGCCCACGCAGCTATCCAGATGAAAAGTCCCTCCGAAACCACAGAAGGAGGGTCCATCATATAGTGGAAGGTCTTCAGCTGTCGAGGGGAATCACTCAACACAATCTATACAAGTGTCAAATTTGCCAGCGCAGCTATCCTGACGTAGTGTCCCTTAAAAATCATAGGAGGAGGGTTCATCGCATATTAGGGCCAGTGCCTGAAACTACACCACTACCACCACCACCACCAACAACAACATATAATGACACAGAAGATGCTCTAGAGCAAAAACCGATACCTTTCCTGTGAACGGTGTCCATGCATTCCTAAAAGGTGGATCTGCTGCTTGCATTTATTGCTGTGTATGCAATCAAAATGTTGAAATGTTGAAAAAGAAGTCATAAGGCAGCACCTGTTAAGTAGATCTATAGCATTATAGAAAAAAAATTAATAGCTAAAAAAAATTATATCTGGGCATGTATTCACAAAACATCTTAAGGCTAAAAGTAGCTCATAACAGAAGAGAATTTAGAAGAGAATGTTTAAAATAATGTCAATCCTAAATTTAGGACTTCTAAACTTTTGCTTTAAGAGTATTTTACAAAGCGTTTTAGCTCTAAAACTAGCTCCTAAATCTGTGAAATGTTAGGAATAGTGAAGAGGACTCCTAAGTCACTAAGATCAAACCACAAATTATCCTAAAATGGCTGTTGCCGGCAATCCGTCTCTGAATTTAAACATTTTAGAAACATCTGATGAGAATGACTTTTTAAAAAGGTATCGCCTTTGGTTTTGAAGGTTATCCCAACTCTAAATTTTCCTTTGATTATACCCTTGTTTTTGTTAACCAGTTGGGTAAGAAGTAACAGCTGGGCCCGTATGTATAGAACTTCTCAGAAACTCTCTTAAGAATAGTCTTAAGGTTTGACTTAAGTGTCAAAAAATTATTAGTAAAAAGTAGGACTTTTCTAAGAGTAGGAGACTTGTATAAAGAAGCTAAAAGAAACTTTCAGTAAAGTCTAAGACTGATTCTTAAGTGTTGACTGAGGTGACACTTAAGTGTTGTGAACTAAGAACTACAATGATGTCAACACAAAATGGCTGACCTCAACCTCTAAATCAGCCAATAGTGAGCCTGCTCATGTAAAGTCACAGCAGCACAACACCAATCATTTAATGTAACTACAATAAAATCATTTAATTAAGGCACTGAAATATTTTAATATTTAAATGTTGTTGTTGTTTTTTTTTAAACTTCACATTGTGCAAAATTATCACAAATTATTACTGATGCTTCATTTTCTATTGGTATGTCTCCTCGTTTACAGTTGGAGCAATGATGTGAACATGAATTCCATCAGTGGCTCCAACAACTCCAGGAAAGCCCACAATCCTCAAAAAAGTGGCTTGTTTTTGCAATATGTTTTGGCAGTCAGTTGGAAAGTTAATTCACTGCCATATAGTAGTGGCCAAAAGTGAGGTCCGGCCTAGGAAATTGGACATCTTCACCCTTAATTAAAATAATTAAGGGTGCGGTCATATTTTTTGGCATGCTGTCATACAAAGAAATTATGAACACATACAAAAACAAGAGGACCAATGAAATAATAATTTATATTGTAGTCAGTGTGCCAGTGTTGCCAATTTAGTGAAGTCTAGCAATAAAATCTATTTCTTGGACAAACCTTATGTACATTCCGAGACGCTCCCATGACGTCATAAAGGCGAGTTCACTGATCTATATAAATATAAATATAGATCAGTGAACTCGCATTTAGGAGATCATCTAGCAACATTAAATGACCAGTTTTAGCTACTTTCAATTGCAAGCAGTTGGCAACACTGGTCAGAGTCTTTATATATATATATATATATATATATATATATTTATATATATATATATATATATACGCATCACTTTTGGCCACTGTTGTGTTTGGTGGGGTTAGTGCCACAATATGTTAGACCCTGCTTACTGTGTCATCACCAGTGCATTGCTGCATTTTTCAAATTTTCCAGCCAAAAAAATGAATTACTACTTTCATTTCTGCAGTTAGAGCAGTGACTTATAGAATGGAAGAGGTTATTAAATTTCTTACTTTGTCAGTTACAAAAACAAATTGACAATCAAGTTTGTATCATTTTATCAACTCCATATCTTCATATAACTCCAATATGTGATATCTTCGTTGGGGAGTGTTTGTCTCCTCTTTTTTTGCTGCCGTCTTGTTACTCCCAGCTAGGTTAGGAGACCTCTCCAGCTCTCTTAAATAATTTAGGAGCTGAGTCCTAGTCTTAACACTTAGGAACCTTTATGAATCACACTTATTGTTAAGTTAAGGAATAAGAGTAAAATTACGCCATTCTTTGAATTTTGACACACTTAAGACTAAACTTTTACTCTGAGCGGCTTTATACATATGGCCCTGTTCTGGCATCCAGGTTTTTTGTTTGTTTGTTTGTTTGTTTGTTTGTTTTTTTACATTTGCATGTATTACTATCAGCCATGATTATTCTACTCAAGATTCTTCTACTCACATTCACTAATTGTTTACGAGAAGCATACATGTAAGAGGCTGACAATTAGCTGAACATATACTTGTTTAATTAGTGACAGCCTGCATTTTAAAATCTTTAGTTGAATGTGGCAACATTTTTATTTTTTAAACCTTTATATATGGCAACATCGTGCTCTACAACAGTGGTTCCCAACCATGTTCCTGGAGGCCCCGCAAAGCTGCATGTTTTCCATGTCACCTTAATCAAACAAACCTGATTCAAAACATCAGCTCATTAGTAGAGACTCCAAGACCTGAATTGGGTGTGTCAGACTAAGGAGAGATGCAAAATGTGCAGTGTTGGGGGGCCTCCAGGAACGTGGTTGGGAACCACTGCTCTACAATATTTCTATGAATTAATCTCTGACAGAGACCCCTTCCCTATCAGCCAATCACTGTGTGTATAGTTAGTAAGTATGCTGACATCATCCACAGCAACAAGGTCAGCCTCGCCCTTAATCTTACTTTAAGACTTCTCTCTATTTGTTAGTAAAAGTTTGTCTCAGCAGCTTTGTGAATAGGTTTTAAGCGAAAACTCTTAGCTAAAAACTTTTACTGCTATTTAGGAGAACTCTTAGTGGTAAGATAAAATGTTTTGTGAATACGGGCCCAGATCAGTAGTCTAACAGTGTTTTGTTGTTGTTGTTGTTTGTTTGTTTTTTGTCTTGTTAATATCATTGTTCAGCTTCCTCTGTATTTCATTGATGTTGCCTTAATTTAATTCATCTACTGAATACAGATTTTTTTTTTCAATACAAATAGAAAGATTTTTGGTGAATGCACTGTATAAATGTAAAATAGAACAGTTGATGGCTGTTTTTAAGGTAGCCAATGTGTATTGTTAGTGAACTGTAAATACATTTTGATGTAAACATCCTACATTGCCTCAATAAACACAATAGTGACACCTTTCCAAGTCTCCCGTAGACCAATAACAGGTGAGGTCCTGCACACGTTCATTTAAGATTAAAGTTTGAGTGTGTTATACTGTGCTTAATGTTGCTAGTAATAGTAAAACTGGCAGGACAAATCTAAATGATGAAGATTGATTTGGTGAGCTGATTAAGTACTGATGGAGGACTGAACGAATAAATGGATTAATTGCTAAAGGCATGAAGCTTAGTCAAACAAATTAAATTAAATTTGCATCTGATACAAAGCCTTGGGAGGGACACAAAAATGTCAGAATTGTCTTTCAACTATCATATGTGGTAGGAGTTCTGTAGTGCTTGTGTAAAGATTATTTTGGCAACTGTTTACAAGTTTCTATATGTTAAAGTAATTAATGCAATAGCAAACATGAAAAACAATGAACAATATTTTTACATTTTGCAAGGATAATATTAATTTATATGTACTGGTACATTTTTAACACAAATAAGTGTAAATTAATATTGGTTCATAATATGTATTAGGAACAAACAATTAACTGATCAATAGTAGGCTATTTATAATTTTACATTAACTTTAATATATTATGTAAATATTGTTCATTGTTAGTTTGTGATGCCTTTTAATGAATCAACATGATGCTCATTTCTGTGTAAATGTAATACAGCATCACATCAGCCCTAATCTTCCTGTTGTCTTGACATGCACAGTCAGTTTAATGGCTTATCATTTATGGTTTCATATTTTTCATTTATAAATTCATACTTTCATGTATAATTTCATATTTGATTTTAAGCAATTTCTGCAGTTGTAATTTTTGTTTAACTTGTGCAGTGTCAAAACACTTTGTTTTCTGAAACATTTTAATGTATCTTTTAACTGTAAATAAAACCTATTAAAATTCATACCCATACCCAGCCTTTATATGCAATTGATGGTATGACATACATTATATGTTGCGCGTTAAATGCAGTCAACTAGAATGAATTAACATTTATTTATTTGCAAATTAGGTGATTGCCTTCACACAGCCACACATCCAGAAAGAGATTGTGTCGAAGAGGCTTTTATTGGGAAACAGAAAAGGAAACGCTGTTTGAGAGGTACAAGAATAAATATAAATACGGGGAAGGAATCGGCAATAGATCTTACTTTAGTATCTAACTCTCTAGCTGGTGTTAGTAAATGGGAAGTTTGGACAAGTGATACAGTAGTGTGACGTGACATTCAGCCAAGTATGGTGACCCATACTCAGAATTTGTGCTCTGCATTTAACCCATCCGAAGTGCACACACACACAGAGCAGTGAACACACACACACACTGTGAACACACACCCGGAGCAGTGGGCAGCCATTTTTATGCTGTGGCGCCCGGGGAGCAGTTGGGGGTTCGATGCCTTGCTCAAGGGCACCTAAGTCATGGTATTGAAGGTGGAGAGAGAAATTGCACATGCACTCCCCCCACCCACAATTCCTGCCGGCCCGAGACTCGAACTCACAACCCTTCGATTGGGAGTTCGACTCTCTAACCATTAGGCCACGACTGATCATTACCCAGTCGTCTGTTCAATTGAAGAAAGAGAGGAAATAAGATCAAGTGATGGAAATCCAAAATGGATATTTGGAAAAGCAGATTGGGACACGTTTCAGAAACTGAGTGAGGAAGCAATTACAGTGGTTGATTTATCTGATGATATAGACACAATGAACAATCAGATTACATCACCAATTATAATGGCAGCAGACGGTTCCATTCCAAAGAGTAAAAATAGGAAAGAGAGAAAACTGGTACCATGGTGGACAGAGGAATGTCAGGCAGTGAGGAATAGGAATAAAGCATTCAGATTAGTCAAAAGAACCCACAATATGCAGCATTTGATACAGTACAAGAAAGCTCATGCTAGTGAGAAGAACAGTATGTCAGGCTAAGAGGGCTAGTTGGAGGAATTTTTGCGATGGAATAGGAAGAACAACACCAGTGGGAGAGGTATGGGGAATGATAAAGATAAAGAGTTTTTAATTGGATAAAATATTTCTTGTTTGAAAGGAATATCCAAGTAAGAATAGGATCAGAATGGTCAGACCAATATACTGTAGAAAATGGTACACCTCAAGGTAGTGTGGTAAGCCCACTACTATTCATAATAATGATAAATGATATATTTTTAAAGGTACCAGCTGATATAGGTAGGTCTCTTTTTGCAGACGATGGAGCCCTGTGGAAGAGAGGGAGAAATATGGAGTATGTAGTTAGGTAAGTGCAAGGAGCTTTAGATAAGGTGGTGGAATGGGGGAGTTAATGGGGGTGTAGATTCTCAGTGGAAAAAACACAAAGTGTTTTCTTTACAAATAAAAGAACTGATGAAAGACTGAAAATAAGGATGTATGGAAAAGAAATAGAAAGAGTTGGAACATTTAAGTTTCTGGGGGTGCTTTTTGATTCCCGGTTAACATGGGCAGAACATATTAGAAGCGTAAAGGAGAAAAGTGATAAATGTAATGAGATGCTTGACTGGTAGAGAATGGGGTGCAAGTTGCCAATCTTTGAATATCATTTATATGGCCTTGATTAGATCTACGATGGACTATGGTAGTATAGTGTATACATCAGCAGCTAGATCTCATTTAAAAAAAAATTGGATGTAATTCAGTCTCAGGCATTGCAAGTGTGTAGTGGAGCTTTTAAGACGTCGCCTGTCTCAGCTATACAGGTAGAGCTAGGAGAAATGCCACTGGAAGTAAGAAAGAAGCATCTGATAGCAAACTACTGGGTTAATTTGCAGGGGCACAATGACTTGCATCCCACAAAATAAGTGCTGAAGGAGTGCTGGATGAAAGAGAGTAGTAAAAAGGACAACTTTGGTCATATAGGGAACAAAATAGCAAAAGATCTTGGGGTGATTGATATGAAAATGAGTTCTGCAATAGTACATTCAGTCATGGCCCCATGGAAATGTCCGGAGGTAGACTGGCATCTGTTAGAGATTAAAAGGAAAAAGAAGAATGTGCTGATTTGGTTGGGGTGTTTAATGATCATGTTACAGAAGTATATAAAAACTATACTCAAATCTTTACTGATGGTACTAAGAACCCGGAGACAGGAGTAACAGGAATTGGTGTGGTGGTTCCAGCAAGAGGAAGAGAAGTCAACAGAAGAACATCTAACAGTTTAGCAGTATATACAGTGGAGATGGTGGCAATTTTAGTTGCATTACGTCGGGTGGGAAAAACGAAAATAGACAAAGTTGTAATATGCTCAGATTCAGCTTCAGTCTTAGTAAGTTTAATGTCTTTCCATTCAAAAAGTCGACAAGTAATACTTTATAAAATTCTCTACTCCGTTACAAGAATAACAAACCTGGGAGGACAAGTTACATTTTTATGAGTCCCAGCGCACATAGGAGTGAAAGGGAATGAAAGAGTGGACATGGTTGCAAAGAAGGCCTTAAAGAAGGAAAATGTAGAAATGCAAATAAGAATCAGTAAAGCAGAGGTGAATTGAATAATATGGATATAGAAATGAAAAATGTTGGGGTGGGAAAGGAAAAAAAAAGGGTTTTTTTGTTTGGTTATCCTTTTTCGCCTCACTTGTCCCCCTCAACCACTAATTTATAGTAGAAATAACTTTCTTACGATCCACACTCCGGAACAGAAGGGGGCGGTAATGCACCAATAAGATGGATACCAACCGCCATTAAAAAAAAAGAAAAGAAGAGGAAGAAGAAGAAGAAACGCCGTTTGTTTAGCCCTAAACCGTAGTTCATTGGTGCTAAAAAGAAAGAGCATGAAAGGTTGGTGTATACTGCCTAGCTTTGGTTTGCTTTTTTTCCTCATGTACTTTCTAAAAGATAAAGGCAGGATCTAATTTAATGCAGTCGAGCAATCAATGGGCAATTTTGCATAAGTGGTTTTCTTAAAATATACGTTTTGAGGTTTTGAAATGATGATTATATAGGTCCAGTGTCGGGTAGCGTTGAATTAACCCACAATCACGTTAATCCTGTTATGTATAAATACGCTCATTTCGCTTTTCAGAATAAACTCGTTCTTAAAGGACAGGTTGTGCTGTGTTGATAGATGCAGTGCTGACTTTAACAGAGCATGCATAAAGCAGTACAGAAAACGTGCATTGTTGATGGCAGGAACGGCCTATGCAGACGCGTGCAGAGCGCCATCACTCTGTGCCACTATCTACTGCGGCACGGGAAAAATATATATTTTTACCCGAGCTGAAGTGCGTTTGCAGTCTGAATTGAACACCATGAAATCAAACTACTGGATAAGAACTAACAAATACAGAGGCAATGAATGGAGAACACTTCTCTGTGTTTCTTCCTTTTTTTCTTTTTTTTTTTTCTTTGTGGTTAGATTCAATAACGAATGACTCGTATGAACCGGTTCTTTGAATGAACCACTGGCGGAATGATAGAAACATGTGAAACAAACGCATCTATAAAAAAAATAATCATGAAGTATTCAGCTACTCATTATTATTTTTAAAATTCTCAATTTGGGTATTACTGACAATATGCATTTATGGATATTTTAATATAAATAATCAAAAATCATAATACAGCGATACTATTTCACCCCGATACAAATTTTTGTAACGTTACATGGGGTAAAAGCTTTTTAAAAAATATACCAATAAAGTCAAAATCATGTGGCAATAAATGTAAATCTACATCAGCCATGCTTACATTATGATCACATATATGAAAATATTCTTTTGTAAAACTGTTTTGTATGTTTATCTTGTTGCTGTTTATTGTTATGTACTTTCACAATTATGTACTACACCTATCTATATTAATACATTAATCTCTCCACTTGGATAACAGGTGAAGCAGCTGCTTAGCATTAGATGCAATGTATCTTATAAGAGGTTGTCTTATCTTTGATTCTTTTTTCCTTCTGTTTAGTTTTAGCTTGAGTTGGGGGAAACTCAGGCACCAGCAGGCAATTCGCACATCATGCTTGAAGAAGAGGCCAAGAATCAAGAAACCAACTCTGATGAGGCCGATACCAAGGAACAATCAGTGAAGAGAGGAATGGGGGAATTCATTTCAAAAGGTCTGGCATTAAGCTCCCAGAACAGAAGTGTGGAGGAACCATCACCTGTAGCCACTAATGTCCTACCCAACTCCTTGCCCTGTTATGCTGAGGAAAAAGAGAGAGAAAAAGGCTCCTGTGAAGCAGATGTAGATACATTTCCACAGCAATTAAACTCTGATTTTACCCCTGTCAACAAGGCTGATATGGATGCACAGAAAAATTCTCATGGTCTTTCCAGCACCACAGATAATGAACCAAAATCGCTGCTGCTTAATGATGAATTAAATGAACCACAAATCAACACTCAGATGTCTGTTACAACAGATGAAATCTCAAGTAGTCAGTCTGACAGGAAGTACTCAACTGTCCAAACATCTGATGAAGCTGTCTGTGATACATCCTGCCCTAATAAAAGTAATAGCCAATGTGAAGAATATTCTGACAAAGGAATCCATAAGGACACTGCAGATGTGAAAGTTTCTGACACTGAAAAACAAGGACCCTTGCCTTCTGACAAATTAAACGAAAAAAATGTAACACTGGATGACGCCTTTGTAGATTATTTACCTGAGAGAAAACAGGAGGCAAATTCAGAGAATAATAACCAAATACCTTCGACCGATGCCAATGCTGAGGCAAGCAGTATGGAAATCACAGAAGGCAAACATGGATATCCTTCCTTTTCTCGCGGACGGCCACGCAAAGAAAAACGGATTATCAAATGTGAACATTGCGGACGCCCTTTCAATCATTCCTCTGCGTATATTATTCATCTGCGTGTCCACACAGGTGAGAAGCCCTTCACCTGCCAGGATTGTGGCAAAGCCTTCGCTCAACTCTCCAACCTTCGATCCCACAGCAAAGTCCATAAATCCAAAAGAAGGAAACATGCACACAGACACCAAGATAGAGCCACACCTGAGAAAACTGTGGATGAGAACAAAGTAATCATGACTGACAAACTGGAAAGTGACTGTCATAGTAATCAAATCACCCCTAAAAGGAGGAGGGGGCGAAGAAGAGGGAAAGGGAAACCCCATACATGTCCGATCTGTGGCAAAGTCTTTTGCTACAAGTCTGTCCTCAATACCCATCTTCGTATTCACAGTGGAGAAAAACCATACTCTTGTAAGGTGTGTGGCAAATCATTTACTCAAGCGTGCACTGCACGTGTCCATGAGAAAGTACATTGGTCCATTAGACCTTTCTTATGTTCAAGATGTGGTAAGGGATTTTCTCAGATTGGGCCATTAAAAGTGCACACTTGTGAGGGTAAAAAACACCCACATGCCACCTTGAAAGATATGGAATTTGAAGGTGTTATCCGCTTCAGGTGTCACCTTTGCAAAAAGTGCTTTGGCACCAGAGATGAGTATGATTTACATTTGCAAGGTCACACTGATACCCAGCGTTACAGTTGTGACCGCTGCAAGCAGACGTTTAGCCTTCTCTCAGAGCTACATACTCACAACAAGCATTGCATTTCCATGCGGCTTACAAAAGCAAAGTCTTCTGGTTACAGTTCCCCTCACAGACTACAACCCAAAAACTCCTTGAAAAGGAGAACTCCTCAAAGAGTGTGGAGTGCAAGTCCAGTAAAATCTTCTCCAAAAGATTTTTCCATTCCGAGGAAGCTCAAAAAATGCTCCTCTTTACTTGCTTGCCCACTTCAGGTCATGGCCACCACTGATTATGACTCTCAGAATAACCTCTATTCAGTCAGTCAGCCGATCAAATCCAGCTATTTCGTAACTCAACTGAACAGTACTCACCAGAAATCAGATCCAAGAAAGTACTTCTGCCCACAATGTGGACGAATGTTCCAGCACATAGGAAGGCTGAGAGCCCATATGCTCACTCATTCACGGGGTCAAAGCTTTAAATGTATTGATTGCAACAGGATGTTTAAAAACTGGAACAAATTTTGGATTCATCAGCGGCTGCATAGACAGAAAAGAGGGCGCTTTTTTTGTCCCAAGTGCGGTCAAGGGTTTCGATTTGTGGGACTGTACAATGAACATCTGCGGAAGCATCCAGAACTTAATGCTCACGCTTGTCCCTTCTGTCCTCACACATTCTCAAATGCGCAAAAGTTGAAAAATCACCAGCAAGAGTGGCACCACTCAACTATGCCCTTTATTTGTGATATTTGCGGAAAAGGTTTTGAAAGTGCAAATATTCTTAAGCGACATGGAGTTGTTCACTGCTCAAATGATCCGATGGAGGCGCATTACACCATTGATCCGCATTCCACTGTGCATCCTTACGAATGCGGTACATGCAGTGCCAGTTTTGAGAACTTGGACTTGCTTTTCCACCATCAACTCTGTCACAAGCCTGTAGATAAAGGCTCAATAGCAATGAAAGGCCAGCTACTTATGACTGAGGAACATCGATCTCACCATCTCCAGCATCAACGCTATGATTACAGCATTTATGATAATCAGATGCAAGAGAAGCCCCTCTCATTCCCCCATTCAAATGGAGGAGAAATGCCTCGTCGGTTGTCACACTTTAGTCCCCCAACCTTACATCCATCACAAAAGCCAAAACGAAGCACTGAAGCCCCAAGCACCACCAGAACTAATTCTCAGAGTAATGAGAGGCAACTGGTTGAAAAACACACTAAGGACAGTTTTTCAGGAGTTGAAGAATTAAATGGTATAAGACAGTCACCGTCCATATTGAAGACAGAAGACAAAACCGGTGACTTAATTTGCTCTGAATGTAATGCTTGTTTTTCCAACCTTATAGAACTGCATGGACATTACCTGGAGCATGCCAGAGGCGAAATATAAATGTTCTGTAAATGTTCTCTTTTTTCAGTGAGTGTGTGATGAACATTTGTATGAGAATCACATACTTCTGAAACTTTTGAAAATGTTTAGTGTTTATGAATATTTGTTTTTCATGTAATATCAACATAACTATAATGTGCTGACACCCAATTTTGTTAGTATATATATAATTCAAATAGAAATTTCCTGTTGTTGACAGTATTGTTTTATTTAGCTATCCTGTTGTTGAGTTAGATATCTGTTAGTGTTGGTGCTGTAATTGAAATTTTATTGGAAGATGTTGTTGTTAACAGATTAAACATCTTGTCTGACATTGCTCAAGTCTGATTCGTTAAATGAAAATTGTCAAGGATGTTCAAAGATGGCATTAGGATATTTTTCCCCAAAAATACTGTCATTTAGCAAAGAGGTTTTAATATTTCACCACATACTACTTGTATAACGGGTCAGATTGTAACTAAATTAATGGTGTTTAATTAATAGGGAAACATTTCTCATAGAACTTATGTTTATATAAAAAATTACGAATAATACTGTGAAACAATGTTTGTACTTAAATTTTTATTTTGGTTTGCCAAATGATATAGAAACATGCCATGATTATGGCTTCAAAAAATCTGTGGGAGCTCAGTTGGAGTTCATGGTGTTTCTGATCCAGGTGGTGAAGTTGCAGACCTTGGCATAGACCCCAGGTTTGTTCTTCTGGGCACAGCCGTAACCCCAGGACACAATACCCTGCAGCTGGTTGTTGCACACCACTGGGCCACCAGAGTCACCCTGCAAAGCAGAAGTGTTTCAGATAAGTCAGTTATTGCCTTCAAAACAAAAGGATGTTTATATCTATTAGCATGACATTAACGCTGTAAATAGCAGTGATCTTACCTGGCAGGAGTCCTTGCCTCCCTCCATAAAGCCAGCACAGAACATGTTGGAGGAGATCTGACCAGGGTAGGCATTTCTGCAGGTAGTGTCACTCAGGATAGGAGCCCACAGGCACATCAGGCGGCTGGGGTAGTTGCCTAAGAAAACATTAAGTGCCTACTAGGTGAGTTTGCATGTGTTCACTGTCTTATTCTAAGATTGCCTAATGATTCATGCAGAAAGTGTTATGCATGAAGTACGCACTTCCGGAGGCGCTCATGTTTCCCCATCCAGAGATCAGGCAGTTGGTACCAGCTGAAGCACAGCTTGAAGGCAGAGAAACGGTCTGAACGTAGCTGTTCAGAGTGGCGGTGCTGGCCAGCTTGATCAGCATGACGTCATTGTCCAGAGTATTGCTGTTGTAACTGGGGTGTCTAATGACCGTTTCGGAGTTGATGAACTGCTCGGTGCCCTCAGTGGTGTCAATGTTGTGCTCACCCAGACGCACCTGGACACGTCTGAGAATAGAGATAAGTAAGTTAAATTACTTTTAACATCTTTCTGCATTTAATTTTTATTCAACTTAAGAAAATGTGTGTGCACTTTGTTGGCTGAAACTGTGATTTCTAATACTTATGTGCCTCTTATTAGATTTATTTTTGAAAGGTAATTTCTAGATACGTATGTTAAAATCTTGACTACAATAAAGCTACTGAACATTTCTATCCCAACAGCAGGGCATATTGTCACACTGTGTACACTACTATTCAAACGTTTGCAGTCAGAAAGCTGAATTTTAAGCAGCTGTTACTCCAGTCTTCAGAAATAATTTTAATATCTTGATTTGGTGCTCAAGAAACATTGTTATTATTGTCAATTTTCAAAACAGTTGTGCTGCTTAATATTTTTGTGGGAACTTTTTTTTTTCAGGATTCTTTGGTGAATAGGACGTTCAGAATAACAGCATTTATTTGAAATAGAAATCTATTGGAACATAATCAGTCTTTTTTTATGTATGTATAATACTGTCTTTTTATATATATATATATGTGACCCTGGACCACAAAGGCTTATGAGTCAATTTTTCGAAATTGAGATTTATACAACATCTGGAAGCAGAATAAATAAGCTTTCCATTGATGTATGGTTTGTTATCATAGGACAATATTTGGCCGAGATACAACTATTTGAACATCTGGAATCTGAGGGTGCAAAAAAAATCTAAATACTGAGAAAATCACCTTTGAAGTTGTCCAAATGAAGTTCTTAACAATGCATATTTTTGTAAAAAAAAAAAAAAAAAAAAAAAAATTAATTTACAAAATATCTTCATGAAACATGATCTTAACTTAATATCCTAATGATTTTTGACATAAAAGAAAAATCTATAATTTTGACCCATACAATGTATTTTTGGCTATTGCTACAAATATACCCCAGGGTCATATATGTGTAATACATCATTGCTTAATAAATTTATTTTACTTCAAACATTTGAATGTAGTGGGAACAGAGAAAATTTAAAGGGATAAAAAAGCACAGAACAATTTATAACATAAAATGTTAAAAGTAACAGAAAATACCTATCTTCTTTTATTAAATAGTAAAAATCATTAAACAAAAATATTCATTCAATTCTAAAGAACTTTGTGCAACTGAATTCAAAACCTTAGTTACTGAGATATAATTATTTTGACAACTTCCCCATGTGACAAATAGTTCCAGTCTTCCCGATATATATGCACATGCCAAAAAACAAAACAAAAACAAATTTCACTTACGACTTGTAACAGTGAGCAGCAGACACAACCCAGCGGTTGCTGATCAGAGAGCCACCGCAAAAGTGGTAGCCACTGTTCAGGGAAACCTGGTACTGAACACCATTCTTAGTACACTCAAATCCACCAACGATCTTATCATCCTCATCCAGAGGAGCGGCGTCTGGGAAAACATACGTATTTTACAAAAATAATTGAACAGAGCAGTAACCACTTGGAATTAAAATAGATTCAAAGTATATTCTGCAGTACATGATGCATTTCTGTTTAGAAAGCCCCTAAAACCTTAAGAAATCTGTATTAATTCCAGTCTAAATTTTCCCTGCCCCGTATACTTACAAGCCACAGCAAACAGAGCCAGAAGAATGAAAGCCTTCATGTTGAAGCTGTTAAGTGGTGTGTTCTGAAGCTTTTAAGACCCACCTTTTATACTCTGTCCACTCCACAGCTCTAGATAACTTTCAAGGACATACACAAACATTTGGTTCCTTACATAAGCAAGAAGTGTGTGACTGTAGCATGTGCTTTAATGTACAGATGTTCTTTCTAGCACGTTACTGCAAATCATTTTTGTATTGTTATGAAAAAAAAACTATTCACAAATCATTAGTTTATGGATGTTTCTTATTATTTTGTTATTTGCAGCAATTATTTGAAAGGGAAAAAGTTTGGTTACATAATTGTCATGAGAAGTAAATATTAATGTGTTCTTTAAAGAAAAATTTTCTTGTTAAAGCATGTTTAGGCACTAATAAAAACTTTTATTTATTTGTTTATTTATTTATTTATCATTTTTTCATGACAAGCTCTTGAATTTTGAAGATAAGGCACTTAATTGTAATCAGATTTAAGTCTTGACTATGTTACATGAGTTGAAATTACATTGTAATGTAATTGTCTGTACAGTCTATGGTTTCACTTTAAAAAGTTATTATTTTTAAACAAAGTGATGCAAAAAAGCCAATTTTTTTCAAACTGTAGACAAGATTTCAAGTTGCACTAATGTGAGACATGAACAGGTTTCATTGAAAGTGGGCACTGATGAATATCTCTTTGTGACATTACATTATTTCCCCTTGATTATTAAAAAAAAAGTTGTGAAATCTTGGCTGATAGTAACCATGTTTTCCATGGTAAGGCTTTTACTAAAACCGTAGGAAATCTAAGGTTAATCTAGTTTTTTTTTTAACCCTTTGAGGCATGGTGTCAGCTACACTGGACAGATCTTTAAAATTCATTTCTAAGCATTGTTACAATTAAAATTCAAATTACCTTTCACCCTTTTTCATAATTCTATATGACTGCCCTCTTAATATTTCTTAGTTTACTTATGAATATTCATGTACATTTATTTACTTTAAAAAAATCAATTTAAACAAATTAATGAACATTTATGTGTGATTTATATACATAAATTCAACGTGGTTAAGGAAAGTAAGGTACCAGGTACCTCTAGAATATCTATCACCTTGTGTTCTAGGAGATACAGACAGCTAATGACACTTTTATTAAGATATTGTTAATTATTTATACTGGACATCACATTGCATTGAAACATGAAAGACGTCACTTTTAAAATTCATATTTTAAAAAGTTATGGCCACCCAGTGAACAATTAAATGTTCACTGGGTGGCCATACTTTAGTGGTTGTCACACTTTAGTCCCTCAACCTTACATCCATCACAAAAGCCAAAACGAAACACTGAAGCCCCAAGCACCACCAGAACTAATTCTCAGAGTAATGAGAGGCAACTGGTTGAAAGACACACTAAGGACAGTTTTTCAGCAGTTGAAGAATTAAATGGTGTAAGACAGTCACCGTCCATATTGAAGACAGAAGACAAAACTGGTGACTTAATTTGCTCTGAATGTAATGCTTGTTTTTCCAACCTTATAGAACTGCATGGACATTACCTGGAGCATGCCAGAGGCGAAATATAAATGTTCTGTAAATGTTCTCTTTTTTCAGTGAGTGTGTGATGAACATTTGTATGAGAATCACATACTTCTGAAACTTTTGAAAATGTTTAGTGTGTATGAATATTTGTTTTTCATGTAATATCAACATCACTATAATGTGCTGACACCCAATTGTGTTAGTATATATATAATTCAAATAGAAATTTCCTGTTGTTGACAGTATTGTTTTATTTAGCTATCCTGTTGTTGAGTTAGATATCTGTTAGTGTTGGTGCTGTAATTGAAATTTTATTGGAAGATGTTGTTGTTAACAGATTAAACATCTTGTCTGACATTGCTCAAGTCTTATTCGTTAAATGAAAATTGTCAAGGATGTTCAAAGATGGCATTACGATATTTTTCCCCAAAAATACTGTCATTTAGCAAAGAGCTTTTAATATTTCACCACATACTACTTGTATAACGGGTCAGATTGTAACTAAATTAATGGTGTTTAATTAATAGAGAAACATTCCTCATAGAACTTCTGTTTATATAAAAAATTACAAATAATACTGTGAAACAATGTTTGTACTTAAATTTTTATTTTGGTTTGCCAAATGATATAGAAACATGCCATGATTATGGCTTCAAAAAATCTGTGGGAGCTCAGTTGGAGTTCATGGTGTTTCTGATCCAGGTGGTGAAGTTGCAGACCTTGGCATAGACACCAGGTTTGTTCTTCTGGGCACAGCCGTAACCCCAGGACACAATACCCTGCAGCTGGTTGTTGCACACCACTGGGCCACCAGAGTCACCCTGCAAAGCAGAAGTGTTTCAGATAAGTCAATAATTGCCTTCAAAACAAAAGGATGTTTATATCTATTAGCATGACATTAACGCTGTAAATAGCAGTGATCTTACCTGGCAGGAGTCCTTGCCTCCCTCCATAAAGCCAGCACAGAACATGTTGGAGGAGATCTGACCAGGGTAGGCATTTCTGCAGGAAGTGTCACTCAGGATAGGAGCCCACAGGCACATCAGGCGGCTGGGGTAGTTGCCTAAGAAAACATCAAGTGTCTACTAGGTGAGTTTGCATGTGTTCACTGTCTTATTCTAAGATTGCCTAATGATTCATGCAGAAAGTGTTATGCATGAAGTACGCACTTCCGGAGGCGCTCATGTTTCCCCATCCAGAGATCAGGCAGTTGGTACCAGCTGAAGCACAGCTTGAAGGCAGAGAAACGGTCTGAACGTAGCTGTTCAGAGTGGCGGTGCTGGCCAGCTTGATCAGCATGATGTCATTGTCCAGAGTATTGCTGTTGTAACTGGGGTGTCTAATGACCGTTTCGGAGTTGATGAACTGCTCGGTGCCCTCAGTGGTGTCAATGTTGTGCTCACCCAGACGCACCTGGACACGTCTGAGAATAGAGATAAGTAAGTTAAATTACTTTTAACATCTTTCTGCATTTAATTTTTATTCAACTTAAGAAAATGTGTGTGCACTTTGTTGGCTGAAACTGTGATTTCTAATACTTATGTGCCTCTTATTAGATTTATTTTGAAAGGTAATTTCTAGATACATATGTTAAAATCTTGACTACAATAAAGCTACTGAACATTTATATCCCAACAGCAGGGCATATTGTCACACTGTGTACACTACTATTCAAACGTTTGCAGTCAGAAAGCTGAATTTTAAGCAGCTGTTACTCCAGTCTTCAGAAATAATTTTAATATCTTGATTTGGTGCTCAAGAAACACGTTATTATTGTCAATTTTCAAAACAGTTGTGCTGCTTAATATTTTTGTGGGAACTTTTTTTTTTCAGGATTCTTTGGTGAATAGAACGTTCAGAATAACAGCATTTATTTGAAATAGAAATCTATTGGAACATAATCAGTCTTTTTTTATGTATGTATAATACTGTCTTTTTATTATATAGTAAAAATCATTAAACAAAAATATTCATTCAATTCTAAAGAACTTTGTGCAACTGAATTCAAAACCTTATAGTTACTGAGATATAATTATTTTGACAACTTCCCCATGTGACAAATAGTTCCAGTCTTCCCGATATATATGCACATGCCAAAAAACAAAACAAAAACAAATTTCACTTACGACTTGTAACAGTGAGCAGCAGACACAACCCAGCGGTTGCTGATCAGAGAGCCACCGCAAAAGTGGTAGCCACTGTTCAGGGAAACCTGGTACTGAACACCATTCTTAGTACACTCAAATCCACCAACGATCTTATCATCCTCATCCAGAGGAGCGGCGTCTGGGAAAACACGTATTTTACAAAAATAATTGAACAGAGCAGTAACCACTTGGAATTAAAATAGATTCAAAGTATATTCTGCTGTACATGATGCATTTCTGTTTAGAAAGCCCCTAAAACCTTAAGTGATCTGTATTAATTCCAGTCTAAATTTTCCCTGCCCCGTATACTTACAAGCCACAGCAAACAGAGCCAGAAGAATGAAAGCCTTCATGTTGAAGCTGTTAAGTGGTGTGTTCTGAAGCTTTTAAGACCCACCTTTTATACTCTGTCCACTCCACAGCTCTAGATAACTTTCAAGGACATATACAAACATTTGGTTCCTTACATAAGCAAGAAGTGTGTGACTGTAGCATGTGCTTTAATGTACAGATGTTCTTTCTAGCACGTTACTGCAAATCATTTTTGTATTGTTATGAAAAAAAAAACTATATTCACAAATCATTACTTTATGGATGTTTCTTATTATTTTGTTATTTGCAGCAATTATTTAAAAGGGAAAATTTTTGGTTACATAATTGTCATGAGAAGTAAATATTAATGTGTTCTTTAAAGAAAAATGTTCTTGTTAAAGCATGTTTAGGCACTAATAAACTTTTATTTATTTGTTTATTTATTTATTTATTTATCATTTTTTCATGACAAGCTCTTGAATTTTGAAGATAAGGCACTTAATTGTAATCAGATTTAAGTCTTGACTATGGTACATGAGTTGAAATTACATTACAAATTACAAATACATTACATTACAAATTGTCTGTACAGTCTATGGTTTCACTTTAAAAAGTTATTATTTTTAAACAAAGTGATGCAAAAAAGCCAATTTTTTTCAAACTGTAGACAAGATTTCAAGTTGCACTAATGTGAGACATGAACAGGTTTCATTGAAAGTGGGCACTGATGAATATCTCTTTGTGACATTACATTATTTACCCTTGATTATTAAAGAAAAGTTGTGAAATCTTGGCTGATAGTAACCATGTTTTCCATGGTAAGGCTTTTACTAAAACCGTAGGAAATTTAAGGTTAATCTAGTTTTTTTTAACCCTTTGAGGCATGGTGTCAGCTACACTGGACAGATCTTTAAAATTCATTTCTAAGCATTGTTACAATTAAAATCCAAATTACCCTTTCACCCTTTTTCATAATTCTATATGACTGCCCTCTTAATATTTCTTAGTTTACTTATGAATATTCATGTATATTTATTTACATTAAAAAAATCAATTTAAACAAATTAATGAACATTTATGTGTGATTTATATACATAAATTCAACGTGGTTAAGGAAAGTGAAGTACCAGGTACCTCTAGAATATCTATCACCTTGTGTTCTAGGAGATACAGACAGCTAATGACACTTTTATTAAGATATTGTTAATTATTTATACTGGACATCACATTGCATTGAAACATGAAAGACGTCACTTTTAAAATTCATATTTTAAAAAGTTATGGCCACCCAGTGAACAATTAAATATTTTACATACAAAGGAGGTGAACAGAAACAAAACTTTACAAAAAAATTACTTGTTGGCACTATGTGAGGTGAAATCTTTGGTGATTCCATGAAATCACAGATAAATCATTAACTCTTGTGGGAGCGTACAGGTGGCAGATGAAGGCTATGGAAAGATAAAAAAAAAAAATCCTGCTGAATCTGTTTTTCCTTTGTTTAACCCTATTATTTTATAGACTTTATTGTCTGCCTTTATTGACTTTGCAAAAAGATTTTGTACTCGTATAAATCAATATCACTTTGTTAAGGAAACCAGGCTGGTTGCCACATGCATTGGCCACTGGACATTGTCACAAGGGATATCTCTAAGATTTTTGTTAAAAGTTCAGTAGCATAAATAGGCCAGCTACATAAGGGAGGATGATTTAAAGGCATCCTGAGAAATGTTCACACTCTGATGAGAGCAAGTAATAATAAAAGTGCAGTCCAAGCCATTGCATGTTTTTTCTTTATAATGTGAGAACTGGGAACAGCTATATCATTCTAATCAAGTGCATCATACTTTTTTCTCATTTAGACAGTATAGACGGCTACATTTATTTCCACTTATTCAAGATTTTTTTTTTTATTCGTCACATACACGATTATATAGGAAATATTTAACCAGTAGTGAAATGTGAGTCTTTATTCTTTATTCTTATTGCTACTACCTATTTAATGCATTGACATTTGGAAGATAAATATAAGTATTCAAATAATTGTGCAAGCCCTGAGTTCTCCAGAAGACTTATGTGGTAACATCTGGAATCGTACCAGATTAAGAACGAAACAGCTACATTGGCACCAAGCCTGCTTTTTGTTTCACCACCATTTGAAAACAATGTTTCAGATAAAACTTTTATTTAGTGTTTTATCGCTTGAAAAGTTAATGCAAACTTGTAGGCCTAATGCACCTCACAGATTTCGGTATTTTAATTTTTTTTTTTTTTTTTTTTTTTTTTTTTTTTTTTTTTTTTTTTTGCGCAAGATGACAAAAGACTGGCGTGTTTAAATATACTGTCGCCGTTTAAATTTGTAAAATATCACTTTCAAAGTTTCAGACAGCCACACGGCAAATATCTTTGTGATGTCATATTCCTGCGACGATTTGGCTTCTGTGTACATTTAGGATTTTAAGAGGTTAGCTTTGCATCTATGCGCTTAAATCGTTTTAGCATTATGTTTTAAACTCTCTAGCCAATTGTCACAGTACGGTGTGAGCACGGATTATTCGTTTCCAAAATTAGATCTTTCTCGTAATGCGGGCTCGTCGCATACATGACTTTTACACGAACAGCAGTATTTGCTTGAGGAGAGCTAGTGGCGGCTAACGTAATTTATGCGGAATGCGCATCCATTGCGGATGTGGTGCAGAATATATGCGCATTGCTGCGACACAGGTAATTTCGGCCTTTATATTTAAAATTCCCTTAATTAAACAATTAGTCAAATTTGAATTATTATCCGAATATATTGTTCTTTGTTTGTTTTTATTTCTCGCCCTCTCCTCTGTAGCCTCGGATCTTTACATGTCATTGCTAGATTTACTGTCAACTAGGAGAGCTCGAAGATGTTTGCATGTCATGAATGATACAAATACATAATGTCAGACATAACCGAATTTCAGAAGAACATCTCCGAGTTTTGCTTTTGGAGGGAAGCCACAGGTTTTGGTTTTCTTGGTCTAATAAGATACAGACAACAAAACATCGCAATAATTGCGCAGAATCAGTGTAAATGAACACAGTCCCTTTCTAAAATGACACGTTAACCTATTGTTGTAACGTAGCAAATATCTATTTTCTGTGGCTGTGTATTACTGAGCCCATTATTAAGGCTGTTCTTGTCAGACATCACAATGAAGCAATGAACGCCTTCCCATGGAGCAGCATGGTGGCTCTTCACCCTGCTTGTGAATGGCATGTTGTCCACCAGTCACATTGGTGTGTCTGTAAGCCACAACATATCCATGACTGAATACTACGAGGAGGGGGGGTTGCTGTATGAGCACTCACCTCCCATGCACATCAAAGTGGAGTCTCCAGAGGGTCCCTTTGGAGGCGGGGTTTCAGAGGACGGTTTCCCCAGGGAAGATGAGGACTCAGAGGGAAGTTGTGACCACCAGAATGGCGGGTTGCCCAGCAGCCTGCCCTTTAATGTTGTGGTTGTGCATCCTAACATAGTCGCACCTGGAATGTCTTCAGATGACCTCATCCCAATCGAACAAAGTAAGTCTTAGATGTTAGGAAGTCTTTAATGATATGCGATTTTATACTGAAATATTACTGCTAACATTACAGTAATATTTAAAGGTGCACTCTGTTATTGTTCCCTCATTACTAAAGTTTTACAAATATAGAAATTTATAGTACATGTAAAATATTTAAAATCATGTACACCCACATAGGATGAAGACTTTTTGAGATTAGGGCTGAAAAATTATGACAAAAATCATAATTGTTGATTATTCCCTTGAAACTGTAATTGTGATTATTAATTATGATTATCACAATTTACATTGAATGATGTTGATGTCTAGCCCTGAAGATAACATGTAGAAAGAAAAAACGCATCTTAAGCATGCAGAATAACATAAGTGGACTTTGAACGATTACATAATTGTGGCATCCATAATTATAATCGCAATTAGAAATTTGATTAATTGTGCAGCCCTAGTTGAGATCATGTACAATTCTACTTACAAATGTCTTTTTTTGAAAATTATGATATGTACACCTAAAGTGAATAGAAGTGTATATGTGTGTGTATATATAAAATGTATGGTACGACAATGAATATTAAAAAATGACATTTTATAAAAACCTGGCATTTGCATTTTGAACCAGATTTATATATAAAATGCATTTGCATTTTGAACCAGATGGAATTAGTTAGAAAAGGTTTTTTTTTTTTTTTTTTTTTTTTTTTTTTTTTTTATGTATGGAACTACCATGAATACAAAAAATACATTTTATAAAAATTTGCATTTGAAGTAGATTGAAAATATGAAATATAAATTTTGAAGACGATTGAAGTAGATATTTAAATATGAAATTAGATTTTTTTTTTTCAAAAAGAAAACCACCATGAATACAAAAATGACATTTTCTATAAACTTTGCATTTGCATTTTGAACTAGATTTTACATTATTTCTCCTTATCATCATCCCAGATATCCTTGTCTGCCATTGACCCTTGAAAAGTGTCATCAGTAACAGAAAATTTTACTTTAATGATGCATTCATGCAGCTATATGTCAATATTAGCCCAATAGACCATTAGTGCCATATTGACCATTGCAACAAAAGCCAAAAAATGTACTTGGTGCACTTTTTGAATAGAAATGCAAAAACTAGTTTTGTGTTATATAAATATTTGCCTTTTATTTAAAGACAGGGGTGTGTCTTCAGCATTAGCGGCAGGAGGTGTAGGGAAAAGGAAGAGCCGCTTTAGCGGGGCAGAGCTGGAGGTCTTGGTATCAGAGGTGACTCGGTGTGAGGGGGAGCTGTTCGGTCCAGCAGGGAGGCTCCGGCGCCGAGAAAGAGAGCGCATTTGGGCTGGCATACTTGAGCGTGTCAATGCTGTGTCTAGAGTACCTCGGACTCTGAGAGAAGTGAAGAAACGCTGGGATGACCTGAAGAGACGTAATGGTGGTAGACTGGCTGATGCGAGGCACCGCACCTGCTACCTGCCATCAAGCAGAGGGGCTGCAATTTTGGGAAGGTCGACCCAAGTCAGTCCCAGGCTCCAGCAATCTCGTCAAAAGCAGAGCACCAGAGGAAAAGCCAGTTTCATGTGTTTGTCAGACACTGATCCAGGTAACCTTTTTGGGTTTGGATTGATCCCACATATCTGATTCTACAGTAAAGTCTGAGAATATTGTAAGTTTATGTATATGGTTTCACTCTTTCAGTTACAGTTGGAGATAGTTCTGAAAGAGATGGTTTCGAAAAGGACGATGAAGCTGGTGAGCAAGAAGGTGAAGATGGAGATGATTGTGAGGGTGTGGAGCACAGCATGGAGGACAAACTGGGTTTGGGCTTGGGTCTGGGAATAGTACCACCTCCAACTTCAGAACGCTGGCTACCTCCTTCACCCCTTTACAGTGCCCCGTTCCTCAACGGCACTCCTCAGCCAAGTCCAGAACCATCTTTAGGAACCCACCAGGGTCCACTGGAGCCCCCTCCACCACGCACTTCCTGGCTGGAAGATGAACTTCGTGGGCTGGGAGAAGCAGCCATGCAGCTTGGAGATCGCATGGAGCAGAACCTGCGCGAGTTTGGAGAAGGCTTCAGACGTGATATGCGGACGCTTGTGGCTTCGCAAGAGGCCCTTACAAGTTGCTTGCAGCAAAATAATGTACTTTTGCAACGTTTGTTGGGTCTACTTGAGATGCAGAATCAGCCGTCTCAGCAACAAATTCCACAACAACAACAACTTCAGCAACAACAAATACAGCAACCTGCACAGCATCAACAGCAACAGGAACCTCCACAACAGCAGCCTTATGAACCAATGTTATTGCCACAGGAGCAGCCACAGCTAGAGCAGCAAATCCCAGCAACTGTTCCACCTCTACCACCACCTCCAGATATTTTAGATGGTACTCGGCACACTGAACCATCGAATGACATAAATGGAGTAACTCAACAGCCACGCCGTGGCAGAACAGTAGACCTCAGACGAAGACGCAGACGTTGATGTTACCGTGAGATGTGGACAAATGAACTGTATTCGGTTACAGTAAATTTATTTATTTAAGCAATGTTTTATAAGGTTAACTAATTGCGGATTGTGCCATGTCATATTGCAGCCACATTTTATGTTATGCCTGTCACAGATATATAATAAAATGTATAATATGTATGCCAAAAAGCTATATCTAAATTGACTTCTCCACTCTTGTTGCTGATAGAAAATTACTGACATTTTATGGATCTGCTTGCTTAAGTTTACATATAATAACTGCAAGTTTAGAAAAAAAAAATCCTCTAGGCAAGCTTAAAAACTTAAGTATTCATGTTATGGCATAATAAACATCATACATTTTTATTTTTTGATTGAGGCACAAAATATCAGTGCAAAATTAAATTTTACTTTTGCTACTTTCGGTGTTTAAGAAATATCTAAATGCTGTTTTAAGGGACATGCTATTGCATAGAATCTCTGGAAATAAATGCAGTTATCTGAATTGCTGGCTAATGTAGAGATCTAAGGTCACCTGGTCACTCTGCATGCAATGCAAGATAGCCAAACACAAATATACTATTTTGCAAACTTTTCACCATGTAAAAAAAAAAAGTCACTTGTTGTACTTGGAAAAAATGTCTGCATATGAACAAGTTTTAATAAAAGCAATCAATATATAAATCATCTTTTTTCTGTTATCACAGGAATACACACATACAACTGCTTTTAACATAATAGGAAATGTTTTTTTTTTTCTTTTAGTAGGACTCAGAATATTAGAAAGATTTCTGCAAATTAGAAAAATTTCTTAAGGACCTTGTGACATATTTCATCACGAAATGAAAACAGTTGTTTTAATTGTTTCACAATTGTATTATTTTAGTGTGTTTGATTCTAAAAAAAAATGCACCCTTGGTACACCAGCTGCATATTTCTGGGTACCAAGTTTTTAGATTTCTATTTTAAATAAAGATTATCTAACGTTACACAAAAAGGACGTGCATACATACGTTACATACCTGGCTGACCAAGGTTATCAACAGAACTGCTAAATCAATAAAACTAGTCCTGTATGTAAATCTAAAATGCAAATAAGTCCCCGATTCCGAACCGGCAATATTTATCGAAAGGTGTCGCTTTAAACGTAAGTTAGTCGCAGAGGGCGCATGTGACGTAGCACGCGCTTCCAATCAATCGTTGGCTTCCATGTTTTTAGGGGTGGAGAAAAGAGAAAAATAATATGTGAAAAATGGCTACAGTGCAGTCAGAATCCGAACAGCCAGTAGATAATAAACTCATTAACGGTACACTCGCTGAAAATAAACCTGAACCCGCTACAGTAACTGATGGTGATGCAGAGGTTTGTGCACAAGGCAGCGACGTAAAGGGAACGACAGACCCTGCTGTTCCGTCTTCACCAGCAAGTGAAAATCCATCTCCACATGGCGTTGCTCTTTCACCACGCAACAAAGATCCATCAGAAATGTCTTGTCATTTTCAATCTAGGGAAGACGTGCAAAACACGGATGTGCTGCTTGAAAATAATAACAGTGATCTGATTTCAGCTGAGGCCGGAACGGACTGCGATGTGAAATCAGATCGTTTGCACAATGAACACATTGGTAAGTACAAGTTTGCATCAAGGCCAGACAGTAAAGGGCACGCAGCGATTTCTTGAACATCGCATAGACTTGTGCAATTTCACACATTTATTCAGCCGTAGGAAGAGCATGCAGAAACTCTTGGAGGGTGTTTTTTTTTTATTCCTGAAAGCAATTAATTAATCTGTAATTGGCCTGTTCTAACCCAGTCAGAAACACAATTGCTTGTTTAACCCTTTCGTGCATGAAGCTAAAGACTCGTTTTAGAGGTTTTAATTAAGTGCATACACTAAAGCGTCGTAAAGGTTAATTGAAAGACATTTTCTGAGTAAGTTATCAGTTTTAATAATAAAAAAAAAATGTATGCAACTGTTTTTAAAGGCTTTATTTATTTAATTATTATTATTTATTTATTTTAGTTTGAAGCCTAGTCCGCATTTTTCAAATGGTTTGAAATAGCTATGTTTAACAGTGGGATTCTTGGTGGTACACTCCCAATAAGCACTGGATTTGAAGTCAGTTCTCCCTGCAGTTTCCAACAGCTTGCATATTTTGCAATAACTGATCAAAAAGTTTTATTTTGCCATCATTTTTAATTCGATTCTGTAACTTGTAGTGCTTCATGAGATTGTAGTTCTTCATCTCATTGAAGCTGTTTACAAGGTCTTATACATTGTAGCTGGTCGATTTGGTTCATTGCTTATAACTCCTAAACAATTACTTTTTTTAAATCCCTGAGGGAAAAATTAATGGGAAAAAATCTTACGAAACCAGGGCCACTGAAAAAGTGGACAAGCAGCACTTTTGATCATCTTATCTATATCTATAGTGAAAACCACTCATTTATACAGTATAGTAATTACAATATCTGTTGGTCAAAACCGTAGTTTGATATGTTTGAGTTTTTATCTTTTAAATCTTTACTTGTTTTTTTATTTAATCATTTATATTTATCTAATTTATAGCTTTTTTTATCTAAAATAATAGCTGAAAAGCCTTTAATAGACAGTTTATAAGGTATGCTGTCACAAAAGACAATAATGGTGGTAGTATTTAATATTTTTTTTGTTCCCAACATGTCAAATTTTTCAAAATTCTTTAAACCTTTTAAAAGATTGATGTAATAGAAACAGTTTATTACAATTATAAATCTGAATGACTAAATTAACTATTGGGTTTGTACACTGGAAATTACTTCATATCTAATGTTTTTGTTGCTATCACTCTACAGGGCAAGAAACAGACAAAGAAGAAACAGACAAAGAAGAAACAGAGGACAAAACTGCAGAAAATGTGAGCAATGAGTCAAAGCATGCCACCAAGGAAGAACACCCCCCAAAACAAGAAGAAGAGTCGACAAATAAAAGTGAAGTATCAAAGTCTCATAGCAAGGCAATGCAAAGCACAGAAGAGAAGATCGAGGAAACAGGAGATCCCAAAAGCATAGAAAAGATTAAGGAAATCACAGAAGAGAAGGAAGGACAGGATGAATCAAAGAGTGATGGGAAAACTATAGTTGTCAAGCGAAGGAAAAGCAGACTGGAATGCAACGAATGTGGTAAAAAGTTCACTCGCAGGGAAACATACAACCTGCATCGACATTTTCACATGCACCAAGATGAGCAGGCTTCCCTTGTTTGTAAAGAATGTGGCATTACTTTTCAGCATCGAAGTGACCTCATCAAACACCGCAGTATTCATAAAGAAAACAGCCAACCAAGCCTGTCGCATTCAAAACGCTCTGAGAGGATATACAAGGAACGGAGGAAATTTCAATGTGAGCATTGTGGTATGTGTTTCTCAACAATGATGCGATTAAGGCTTCATGTTTGTGAACAAAATGTGGAAAAGCCTTTTCGCTGCCCTCTGTGCCGCAAAGAGTTCCAGTACAGGGTGTCCATTAATGCCCACATGCAGAGTCACTCTTTAGACAGTCCTTATCGGTGCCTTGAGTGCAACAAAGGCTTTCAGAGTTTAGTGACGCTTCATATACACCAACGATCTCACGCTGCACTGAAGCCGTATGAGTGTCCAGATTGTAGTATGGTCTTCAGGCATCGCTATGTCATGGAGAACCATCGACGCAGGCACGCGGAAGAAAGAGCCCACCTGTGCAAAATCTGTGGAAAGAACTTCAAATACAGCAGCCTTTTGCAGCAGCACCAATATCTCCACACAGGCCAAAAGCCTTACCACTGTTCATACTGTGGAAAAACGTTCGCTTTTGCACAAAATATGCGAGCACATTATCGGCAACACAAAAAGATCTCAGCTAGGTCTGAGGCACATATTACAAACCATAACGCATCTCTTGTGGGGCAAGTAGGTAAAGAGAATGTGACTGTTGAGCAGCGGCGCAACTGTCCTCTGTGCCCTCAAATTTTTTATAAAGCATCTGATTTAAGAGCACACATGTTAATCCATGAAGCAGAGTATGAAAGGATGAGTAATGGCAAAAGATTTGATAAGGTCTATGCATGCCAGTATTGTCCTCTTAAATTCCAGTCAGAATCCTGCCTGCAATCCCATTCACAAACACATATGACTAACATTTTGGGTTTAAACACAACACGTATCACAAATCAGGTTAAAGCGGTACTTGAAAAGCAGGATGATGTTGGTATGGATGAGGCAGATATTGACAGTATGTCAGGAGTAGGGGGATTAGGGGACCAGACAGAGAAGAAACCGTTCAGATGTCGAGATTGTGGAAAGTGCTTTCGCTACCGATCAGTGTTAGAGCTTCACATGCGCATACACAACAAGGGTTACCAGTGTCAAGTATGTAAAAAGTCCTTTAGATTTAGTAGCTATTTGCAGCAACATTCAATTATCCACACTGGGAAGAAGCCATACAAGTGCCCGGACTGTGGTAAGGATTTTGCATTTCATCACAACATGAAAACACACCAGCGGCTGCATCAACAAAAGCCGTTTCGCTGCACGCAGTGCCGTAAGGGCTACAGCGATGAGAGTCAGCTTCAGCGGCACATGCTTTCCCATACAGGTGAGAAACCTTACAAGTGTCATATGTGTGACAAGAGCTTTGCTTTGGCCTACTTGCTCCGAGACCATCTAAACACTCATACTGGGGAGAGACCACACCGCTGCCAGGAGTGCCATAAGTCGTTCCCTTGGCTTAGTAGTCTGCTTGTGCATCAAAAGATTCATGTGCGTAAACGGCAAGGCCAGAGTCACAGTTATCCACTGTCCATACATTCTCAAAGAGGTAGAGTAAGTTCCGGCAGGAGAGGTAGGCCAAGGTTAGATCGAGACAACCGAAGGATGGCACCTCTACCTGGTAGAATCATGTCAGATGCACTGTTGCCAAATGTGGTTCCACACCATTCCCGTAGCTTCGATGCAAATAGACATCAACGCATGCAGCTTAGATCGCAGCCCTTGCAGACTAGAAATCATTCCCAGCAGGTTCATTTGCAGCAAGAATGGCGGTTACAAATGCCACCTTCATCAGAAGAGCTGCTGCACTCTCAAAAGCCCTTGAATTTATTGGAAGCCCAGCCAAGCAATGCTGTGCAGATACAGTGGCCAGGAAGTCACCTTAAGACGATCTTGCCTAAATGTGATGGTCTCCCAGAGCTCATGCACCAGCAGCAACCTTCTCAAGCAAATGTACCGATGTCAGCACAACCTAATCATTACTCGGAGATAAACGTATCTGAAACAGAGCAAAAAGGAAAACATTCACAGCACCAAGTGGACAGGCCTTCACCTCTGGATGTAAAAAGGCAATCACCGAGATCCATTCAAGACTCGCAGCAATCGCAGTGGCCAGTACTCTGTGATTCAGTGCAAACAGCTGAACCAGAGCTGTTCAATAATTCATTTGAAGATGGCAATGTAACTGCTGACTTAGAAGCACCAACCAAAAGTGAATCTGATAAACTCGCTCATGATTTACAAATGCCAAATTCCTCAGGTCTGGCTAAAACAGAAATGGGTCAGACTGGTGGTATAGTGCTACCCGCTGGTGCTTCTGGTCTACCAAATACCCCTCCATGGGGTATGAAAACATCTTTAGAGATGTCTACATCTGTGGGCTTACAAGAAATACCTGGAGATTCATTAGAGAAGCAGCAAAACAGACTAATCCAGCACTTGCCTCAGCACTTGCCTCAGCACATGCAGGTTCCACAGCAGCTTCTTCAACAACAGCTTCATCAGACACAGCTCCAGCATCAAGCTCAAATACCTCATACTTGGGTTAGTGCAACTCCTCCAAACCAGATGGGACCAGTGAACATGCCGTATGCACCAGCTCGTTTTCCTCTTGGGGACAGACCTCCGATGTGGGGGTTTCAGGCTGCTCCAGTTGTTTCCCAGGCCCTTGTAAATGGACCAGTTCAACAAGGCCACATCCGGGCACAACAGCATGTAACTCTAATTTCTGGCCAACAGATTTCTCTAAATCAGCCTTCATCTTTTATCTCACCACCTTTTCCTCCACCAGCTTTGAATATGCCTGTTCCGCATCAAATGCATTCTGTTGGAAGACAGCTTCCAGGTCCGTTACCACAAGGGATCTTCTTCACCTCACAGGGCACCATAAATGAGATGCCAATCATGCCACAAGTAACAAACTTACCTCAGTTAGCCCAACAAACTGAGTCACACAAAATGGGCAATAAAATGCCTTTTGCCCCAGATCACCTGTTCCAGTGCATGATATGTGGTGGTTCTTTGCCTGGAGAATTAGAATTACAGATGCATTATATGCAACATGCACAGCGAGATGTGTGAGTTTGATTTTAGAAATTATACATACAAAACAATAGTTCCGTTTAGACTGTGTCTTTGCTGTTTTATTGTACATTGCTGTTAATCTGCTGGAGTGTGTTGAAGATTTAAAATGTATAAATGTTTTTATTCAGTTATTAAATTTTCCAGCTGAACATATGTCCTAGTTTCATGTGCTTTGTTATCCTCATACAATATACCATACAAACCAAAGTAACATAATTATTTTTAAATAAACTTTTTATAAAGAACTGCAGTGTTATTTAAATTTATAGTCAACCACATTTTGACTTTAGTTGCTAAAATTATATAGAAATATTGGTAATATGGTAGTAATATGGTGTTCATGTTAGAAGACTAAAAGTTAGTGAGCATTGCTATGCCATTAAGCATGTTAATAATGTGTGCTTTGTTTTGATTGTAAATACTGGAGGTAAATTTATAATGAGTTTTGTGATGTATGTTTTGGATTAGATTTAAAATCTCTAAAGTAATTGGCATGCCATGGTGTATGTGCAATATAAAAATTTCTGAAAAGCTGTAATTATTTTTTTTTTCCCTTAAGTTTTCCCCCCAATGTTTTTCACAACCTTTTAGGGTTCAAATAAAATGACAAATAAAATATATATATATTTTAATGTTTTATTAACATTATACACACATACGTTGGGACACCTATCATTATGAGGACTTTCCATAGGCGCAGGGGCAATGCGCAAGTGTACCAAGGACAAAAGCTATTTTAAACGTAAAAGGTGATCACACCAAATGTTGATTTGATTTAATTTAAAATAATTGATCAAATCTATTTATGAAATTTCTTTAAGCATCTTGGAGATGTCGCCACAGTTTTTCTCGATTTAATCTCAGTTTTTTCTGTTTCTTCATGTCATTCCAGATGGACTGGATGATGCTGAGATCAGATCTCTGTGTGGAGCACTGGCTGGTGTCAGACTCCTTGTGCATACAAAAATCTCAGTTATAACAATTGCAAAAGCAAAATAGTAGTGTGTGTGTGTGTGTGTTGGGGGGGGGGTGGGGGGTAGGTAATGTGAACTAGATCCTTTTGTCTTTTGTTTTGGTATTGCAGAATGCATGTGTATTACCAGAAATAGGCTACATCCTGCCAGACTGAGCCACATTCAATCTAAGGAAGTGTTTTGTCTTATTGGTGACGCTTATGCAAAATACTAGAATAATGGTTTACAACTAATAATTCCAATAATTCATATCATAATATACCACACAGGAAAATTCACCCCTGCATTTTCTATATAATAAATAATAATTTTAAAAAAAGCACCGTGTAAAGTTTAAAAAAATTGATTATTTGATTATTACATCTCGATAGAAACATGACCCGACAAATTATACACAATGTCCGGGCCGAAAAGCTCCTCCCATTTTCACATCGCTACCATATTTTGTATCATTACATATCTTATTTTATATCTATACATTTATATCGTATTGTCCACATCTTATTATTTTATGTCCTGATCCTATATATATAGCCAGCTAAGGCTATTATATATGAATATTAATTTGTTCAGGCCGGTTCAGGCAGACGTTGCATGATAACCTTCTTGGAGCCACAAGAAACCTAAGTAGCCTAATTAATATTCATGAGCGAAGCTTTCGCCATAGTAGAATTCGTAAGCTTGCCTCCCCCCAAAACAATACTCCTTTACCGCGAAACGCGTGGTGCCTTTCCTATCGAGGAGGGCTTGAGCTGGCTAGAACCATTATGGCTGCTGGTAATTCTGCAAATTATGGTAGTTTGCAATCAAATAATGAATGTTTGTCCTCTGAATATGAGAAAGGTGCCGCCCAAGAGGTACACATCGATCCAGTGAGCAATAGCAAACCCACTAATGCTAAAAACACGGAGGAAGACATGGAATCAAGTCCCAGTGGCCCTGTGTTACAAGCCCAGGACCACGCCGAAGTTGTTGCAGCCAATGCTGAAGATCCACCCATGAAGATTAAAGTAGAACAAGAAGAGGAAGATGAATGTGTAGTTGTTGATATAGACGAGGTCGAGGAAGGAAATCTGGCTTTTATGTCTAACGTTACCAACGAAGGAGACTCGTCTGAGAGAGAGAAAAGTGCCGAAGGTAAGCAACATTTGTTGTTGTTGACAACACCGACCTTTCAGTTAGTTAGTTACTAGTTATCTTTTACTTTGAAATAAATAAAGTCACCTAAACACAAATTCTCTTCTTTTTACACAGTCTAGGACTCTGTGCGATCATATACACATAACCCTTACATCATTTATTATTATCATTTAATTGTGCAAATAATGATCTTATTTATTAGGGATGATATTTTGCTCTAAAACTGCTAAATTAATTTGCACCAGCGGAATGACAAGACGACAGTGCAGTACTGATTCTGTTTTAAACATGTCCTTCTTACTGCCTGTTACTATTTCTTAGTATAGGATTGACTGATTTTGGCTGGCATTTCACAAAATGTATTTCGTCTTAGACTAAATAAATTCTTTGTCATTTCAAACCAGGTGTGCAGTCGTTGTAGCAGAAGAGGTTAGTTTCTCGTTCATATAATCTGCTCCACCTTAAATGATATTGCAGTATTGTTATGTTGCCAGTAGAGGGTATGGTTTAATCGAGCGGCAGCCTCCCGGAAGTGACTAAAACTGCAATTCATCGACTGGCCGCTTGAGGCTGTCTGCAAGAGGGAGTCAGTCCCATAGACTCCCCATGTAAAATGCCCAACTTCACTAGCTTGACACTGCCCACTATGTGCTTCAATTATTTTTTACTTTTTTTTTTTTTTTATATATATATAAATAGTGCACATAGAATAATACAACCATCAACATAAAGGCGGTAGACAATAATAACACAAAATAAAGTAGAAACAAACACCAACAATAAAAAAAGGACAAAAAAAATCAGAAAGGGGGGTGTTAATACATTACATCCTAAAAGAATAAAATTGAGACTTACATGTCATTTAAATATAAGAAAAGAGTTACAGACAGATAAAGTTTTTAAGGCTTTTTTGTTCTTTGAGAACTTGATTAATGAAAGGTATTGCTCAATTTCTTTTATAAAAACAAAGAGGTCTAGAGTTTGAATATTTGTATCTGTGGATGTGAAATTTAGCAAGAAGCAAAATCAGATTCAGTACATAAAATTGTTTCTTTTTAGATGGTTCATACTCGATAAAACCCAGTACTACGTCCTTCCAAAATAGAATACATTCATTGTAAATGTTACTCCTAATGAAACTTAAAACATCTTGCCAAAATTTCTTTGTAAATGGACCGTTCCAAAAGAGATGGACAACAGTTTCAACAGAGTCATCACAAAAAGAGCAACTGGAGGAAATATCACTTTTGGATTTTTTTTAAGTAATGCTTTGCAGGATAGAACTTATGAATTATTTTGTAGGAAATCTCCTTTACTTTGTTGGTTAGTAAACAAGTATGAGGAAGCATCCACACTTTTTTCCTGCAGATGTTACCCACTGCATTATTCCAATAAGCAGTCACAGCTGGCAGGGTAATAATATTCTTCTGAAATAATGAACTAACTATCCTATTATTATTTTTGCCTGGAGATGCAAAACATAATCTACCAACAAAAGTATCAACCTAATTAGGAGAAACCGGTGACAAAGGATGGGTACCTCTCAGTAAAGCAACAACACCTGATGGGATAGACCCCATAACTATGGGAAATTCTTTTGGAGAGACAGGAATTGAAAGTGAAATAAAAATTCTTTATATGAAAATAACAACCCTTGAGAGTTCATTAACTGACTGATCAACAGTATGTTTTTATCAAACCAAAAAAATATGGATTTACTCTTGTATAAAACATTACGGTTATTCCAAATAAAAGATCTGTGGGGTGAAAAGTTGTGCTTGAATATTAACGACCAAGCCAAGAGAACCTGCCTATGGAAAGCACATAATATAGCCAGTAGTTTATAAATCTTATAGTTACACATGAGAAGAAAATCAAGTCCACCAAACTGAGACTTTCTAACTGTTTAAGCCAATTGATCTTGAAAGTGTAACTTTAAGACCCCCTTTATCATATGTGTTGATTACAACAGATTTTCTAATATAATGTATTGAACGCTTCCATAAAAAAATTAAAGAGTAGCTGGTCAACACTTTTACCTAGTTTTGGGTCCAGAGGAACAGACTGAGCGACATAAATAAGCCTCGAAAGGCCTTCTGCTTTTGTAAGAAGTACCCTACCTCTCAAAGATAGGTCCCTTTGTAGCCACTGGTTAAATCTTTTCTGTGTTTTATCAATAAGGGGTTGATAATTAAGATTACATCTTTCTTTCTGATCCTTAGCAATAAGCACACCTAGATAACAATTTTTCTTTCCCTGGAATATTATGGACAAAGGATTTATTACAGTCTTTAATGGCAAAAAGTTCACACTTTTGAATATTTAAGTTTAAACCCGAGGCTTTAGAAAATGAATCAATAACATTTATTGCAAGTGAAGTCTGTCTTTTATCTTTAAGAAAAAGGGTTGTGTCGTCAGCAAGCTGACTGATAATTACCTCTCTTTCAGCAATAGTTAGTCCTTTTAAACTACTGGCTTTTATATGAGAACAAAGAATCTGAGCTGCAAGAAGAAAAAGGTAAGGGGAAATAGGGCAGCCCTGCCGAATGCCCCTTAATAATTCAAAACGACGAGTTGTTCCATTTTTTTAAATAACTGAACTACTACCATTCATATATAAAGTTTTAATGGCACTACAAAAATTGTTTCCAAAACCAAACTTTCGAGACATTGAAAAATAAAGAATAAGTAGAGAATAAGAATATAAAGAATAAAGAATAAGTAGGTGAATTAAATATTATTTTACTATTTCCAGTGTTTGTATTTAAATAATATAAGTATTCTAAATAATATATTTGGAAAATATATTTTAACATTTATATTAGTTTTCTAATATTTCGTCTTGTTGATCCATGCGGTCGAAATCATTTAAGGTGGAACAAATCATTTGAATAAGACGCCAACTTGTTCTGTCGTTACCTGGTAACATATTTCTTCTACAGAGCTGCAAGTCAGATCGTCTTCATTTACAGCTGTGCAGAATGTAACAATGAGACAATCATTTTTTGTTTTGTAGTTTTATGAATGTATTTTTGTTATTCTTATTATGATGTTACTAAGAAAAAAGTAGACTGTTTTTCTGTGTCTTTGCTTATAATTTGTGTAATTGTTTCTGCTGGTTGCAATATACCCTTTTTATACACATTTTATAAAAAGCAATAATAGAGACTGTTTATTTTTTGTCTTGTGTTCCTAATCCCCTGTTTACCAGAATAAATAAATTATTTTCACTTTATGATTATTATTGTTATATATATATATATATATATATATATACACACACACAGTACAGGTCAAAAGTTTGGAAACATTACTATTTTTAATGTTTTTGCAAGAAGTCTCTTCTGCTCATCAAGCCTGCATTATATTTGATCAAAAATACAGAATAAACAGTAATATTGTGAAATATTATTACAACTTAAAATAATAGTTTTCTATTTGAATATACTTTTAAAAAATAATTTATTCCTGTGATGCAAAGATGAATTTCAGCAGCATCATTACTCCAGCCTTCAGTGTCACATGTAACATCCAGTCTATCACATGATCATTTAGAAATCATTCTAATATTCTGATTTATTATGAGTGTTGGAAACAGTTCTGCTGTCTAATATATTTGATGAATAAAAGGTTAAAAGAACTGCATTTATTTAAAATAATAAAAAAAAATTCTAATAATATATATTCTAATAATATATTTTCTTTACTATCACTTTTTATCAATTTAACACATCCTTGCTGAATAAAAGTATTGATTTTATTTAAAAAAAAGAAAGAAAGAAAAATTACTGACCCAAAATTACTGACCAGTAGTGTATATTGTTATTACAAAATATTTATAAAATAAACATAGCTTCTTTTTTTTTTTTTGTTGTTTTTTTTACTTTTTATTCATCAAAGTATCCTAAAAAAGTATCACATGTTCTGAAAAAATATTAAGCAGCAGAACTGTTTCCAACTTTGATAATGAATCATCATATTAGAATGATTTCTAAAGGATCATGTGATAATGATCCTAAAAAATTCAGCTTTGCATCACAGAAATAAATGATAATTTAAAGTATAATAAATTTAAAAACAATTATTTTAAATTGTAATAATATATCACGATATAACATTTTTTTTTTCTGTATTTTTGATCAAATAAATGCAGGCTTGATGAGCAGAAGAAACTTCTTTCAAAAACATTAAAAATAGTAATGTTTCCAAACTTTTGACCTGTACTGTATATATATATATATATATATATATATATATATATATATATATATATATATATATATATATATATATATATATGGTGTGCTGTATATATATGTATGTATGTATATATGTGTGTGTGTGACCCTGGACCACAAAACCAGTCTCAAGTGTCAATTTTTTTGAAATTGAGATTTATACATCATCTGAAAGCTGAATAAATAAGATTTCCATTGATATATGGTTTATTAGGATCGGATAACATTTGGCCGAGATAAAACTATTTGAAAATCTGGAATCTGAGGGTGTTAAAAAATTCAAAATACTGAGAAAATCGCCTTTGAAGTTGTCCAAATGAACTCTTAGCTATGCATATTACTAATTAAAAATTACGTTTTGATATATTTACGGTAGGAAATTTACAAAATATCTTCATGGAACATGATCTTTACTTAATATCCTAATGATGTTTGGCATAAAAGAAAAATCGATAATTTTGACCCATACAATATTTTTTTGACTATTGCTAAAATATACCCCAGCGACTTAAGACTGTTTTTGTGGTCCAGGGTCACATACATATATATATAAATATATATAATAACTTTCTTGAACATTTGGAGTAAAGGAGGCTTTTTTTATGTCTTTTTTAATTTTATTTGTTGCCTCTATACATTTATTTTTCTCTCTCATCTGGCAACAGGAGTCGCCCTGACCTCCCATTTCCCCTTTCTGTTTTTAGGGGATTGGCCATTTCGCAGTGAAGATTGCAGTGAGGCATTTGGGAACAAGGAGGATTACCTGGGGCACCATAGTGAGCATATCCACGATGGTCCCATAGTCTGCTTGGACACAGATTCGCAGTGGGATGACCTGCTCATCTCGACTGATGGAGGCCGGAGAACGTTGTTCTGTGCCCTCTGTGGACAAAAGTTTTCAAGCTCGAAAGGCTTTTTCAGCCATCAACTGAAGCACCGGAAACAAGCCATTAAACAGGGGATAGGTGAGGGTGCCGTAAGGCAGAAGCTTTTCGAATGTAAGGATTGTGGTAAAGCTTTTTCCACTGTTGGTCATTGTCTCAACCACCAGCGTTCACATAAACAGGCCTCAAAGTCAGTTTTTCATCAGCTGGCTCATCTAAAGAAAAAGTCATTTCAGTGCCCCACCTGTGGACGCTGTTACTCTCGAGCTTCGGCTCTTGAAGCACATCGCCGTTGTCATGAGGTAAAGCTAGTGAAATCCAAAAGCTGTGAAAATGAGAAAACTTTGTCACTTAATGAAGCTCCAGGTCAAACTGAAGACAATGGGACAAGCTCTGAACAGAATGAGGAGCCGGAGCAAAAGGTTTTTCAGTGCTTCTGTGGCAAATCTTTTCGCACCATGTCTGGCCTTGGCACGCACCAGAGATTCTCAACCAGCTGTTCAGAAGGAAAGGTGAAGGAGCAAATTAAGCATCCGTTTGTTTGCTCTGAATGCGGGAAGACCTATGTTAGCTCTGTGGCTCTGTTGTGCCATCAGCATTGGCATAAAAGACGGGCACAACTTATCTGCAATGGCCAGCCATATAAATGTACTGAGTGCGGCAAGGTCTTCACCTCACTTACGTTCTACAATAAGCACCAACGATTGGCGCACAGTGAAGAGCTCCCAGCAAAATCATTTCTTCATCAAGTTATTCAACTCAAGAAGAAGGCTTTTGAGTGCGAGGAGTGTGGTCGTCGGTTCTCGCGAGCATCTGCCCTACAGTCGCATCAGCTCTGTCATACTAATGTCTTCTGTGACATCATGGAGAAGAAGTCTGACATGAGCACCACCACTCAACCAGTAAAAATATATCAGAATGACAATGCTGACAGTGTTGTTTTTCATTCTCTGGACATATCACATGCTCAAGTTCAAGAGAAGGATTTTAACTGCCACAACACAGTAGAAGAGGATGAGGCCGTAGATGTTGATTATGAAGTTGTCCAGATAACGGCTTCAGATGATTATGAGAACAACAGTGGTCTCTCTCAGGATCAAAACCCCGATCTTGAGTTAGTGTGTGAATCAGACCATGAGGAAAAAGATGGCTTGGGTTTCAACTCGAGTCAAACTGAATGCACGTCCTCCCTGCAGTTGAATCCAGAAATCGATGTCGAAATTGTACAGATTGATTATGAGCACTTAAATGATGAACCATTAATAAACGCAGAACTCATAAGTAAAAGTAGTCCTCAAGAGGCAAAGTATGATTGTCCACATTGTGATCGAAAGTTCGTCAAGGCTTTGTCCTTGCGCTGTCACATACTTTGGCACAAAGGGTGCATGGGAAAAAAATCAGGTGGGAGGCAGAAGTTTGACATGTTGATGCCAACTAAGAGGACCCTTTTAACATGTGAGGTTTGTGGCCATGAAAGTGCATCCAAAAGTGCTCATTACTTGCACATGGCCAAGCATGAGGATAAAGTAGCATATAAGTCTATTTCGTACCAACTTGAAAATCTGCAAAAGAACAATATTAAATGTGAAGAGTGTGGCATGTCTTTTTCCCGACTGTCTGCATTGCATTCTCACCAACAACATCACAATAGAAGCAAAAAAACTTTTGCTTGCCTGGAGTGTGACAGGAGCTATGCGACTGCAAGTGGTCTGTACAACCACCAGAAGATTTGCTGTGGCAGTGCCAAAGGTGAAAAGACAAAGCATTTCAACCCAACCAAGTCACTTTTAGGCCCAAAAGTTCATCACTGTAAAAAGTGTGGTAAAGGGTTTTGGTCTTTGGGAGCTTTCTATCATCACAAGCAAAACCACTTGGAGTGCGCAAATGTTGAGATGAGGCCTGCCGGTACACCAGACTCTGAGAATGGTCACATACGACACAAGAAAAGGGGTCGTAGGGGTGGTTATAAAAAAGTGAAGACAATGAATTCAAAAGAGGAACATAAATGCGAGGTGTGTGGCAAATCATACCACATGCTAGCTTGTTTTCTTAAACACAAGCTTGTCCATGATGCCCAAGGTGTCCAACCTGCTGTGAAATCTTTTGACTATCAAGTCCAGCAGTTGAAAAAGAACTCCTACCAATGTCCTGAGTGCAGAAAAGTTTTCTCCCGTGCCATGGCCCTCCAATTTCACATGAAAAGTCATGGCTTTGAGACTGGCCTTCCTTTAATTGACTCTGACTTATCTGAGCGACCTCAGTGCCCAACATGCTATGCTTTTTTTGCATCTGAGTCAACACTACAAAATCATCAAAAGCACTGTTCAAAACTAGAGGACAATGTGGAATTTCCAGAAGAATGTAGGACAGTTGGGATAGATGCATCCTTGCGAAAAGCGGAAGATGTTTGTGACTCTTCTCATTCGGTTGATTCTGAAAGAGAACAGAAAACATCTTTAGCTTCGGATTTGAAATATAAATGTCAGGACTGTAGCAGAAGCTTTTCGGTAATTGGTGCGCTCAATTTTCACAAGCGAATTCATAGAAAAGGTCACCAATCTAAAAAGCCGAATTCCCACTCGGCAGAACAGTTAAAGCTGGTCAAAGTAAAGTCAGAGATGTTTTTGCCAAAATCGTCTTTTGCTTGTGCTGAATGCGGAAGATATTTTAGCTCCAATTCAGCTCTAGGCACACATAGGAGATGGCACAAAGACAAAAAATTTGCCCGATTTCTCTCAAAGACCAATAAGATACGCTCAAGGAAAATTGTGGACGGTGGACCATATTTATGCAATGTATGCGGGAAAGGATTCTTTTATCTTTGTGTTCTTCGCCGACATCAGCTAAATCACCCTCCCATGAAGGCTCAACCCCAAAAAGAGCACAAAGTTCCTGAATCAAATAGTGTTTTTACCTGTCCAGATTGTCAGATGTCTTTCTCAAGTGGGTCTCTTCTAACAACTCACTTTGCAGAACATCACAGCAAGCCTACTGAGACTGAGAAACTACAGTCTGAAATCCTCCATACAGATACAGAGTTGGTTACATCCATCAAACAATCATACACATCCAAAACCAATGTTACTAAGCAAGAGAAGACTAAGGTGCAACGCCATCGGTGCTCCAACTGTAATAGGAGCTTCTTGAACATACGTGGCCTTCGTGCACACAAATGGCAGAAACACCACAAGGTTGGCAAACAACCCACTGCGTCTCTAGAAGAGCAGAAGCCCTTTGCTAAAATGTTAAAAAAAAGTACCCTTCCTAAAATGTCGACTAAGAAAGAGCAGAAAACTTCTATGGAGGAAGAACCTGTACAACGTAGTCGAAATGTAGAACTCACTAAAAGTTTTTTCAAATGTGATAAATGTGCTAAAGCATTTCCCAGTGAGGAGAAGTTAAACGCTCACAAAGAGGTGGCAAAGACTCGTCCACACTGCTGCGCTCTTTGCTGCCGCGGTTACTGGACTGAAAACCAGCTTCAGCAACATCTCGCATGGCACAACGAAGCACGCCAGCATCTCCCAACCGAACTGCGATACAAACTGAGTGCTTCCATGGCACCTGGGCCTTCAGACAACCTGCAAGTTTTATCACACAGATCTGAGTCTATAGTCAAGCTGCCTGTAGCCCTTGTAAGTCCACAACTCGGTAGCCATAAATGTCAACACTGTGGAAAAACATTCTTGTCTCCTCGTGCTTTGCAGCAGCACCAGACTCTTCACAAAAACGCAGCGCCGTACCATTGTTCTTTTTGTTCACAGACCTTTACTGATATCAGAAATCTTATTGACCACCATCAGGAGTGCTTGGATAATAAAGAGCTAAAAGACAGGAACTCTACTTCTGCAGTAAGAGACATGGTTAACCTAACTTGCATTGAGTGTGGGATATTCTTCAAACGGGAAACAGAACTGCATCAGCATTATATTGAACATGCACGTGGGCTCTAAAATGTGTAAAAATGCATGAAGATGGATATTGGTTTCTGGTACACTGTTTACTGCACCTACCTGATTTAATTTAGTACTTGAGTCAAGATTTTTGTTACCTGCTGTGAGTTATAGTATACAGTAGAAGAACTGTATGTCTTAAAGGGGAAGGAAAATGCCACGATCAGCTTTTAAATTCTTGTAGAGAGAAAGATGTCTGCTAAATTGAAAGCATTATCACAGATGTTCTTTAAACCAAATAGTGTGTTCTCATTACTTACATAAAAGTTGTACATTTCTATTACTCCCTTTAAAATCTCTTTAGACCTCTTCAAAGTGTTTCAGTGTATTTTATGGGATTTTAAAGATTTATATTCTTTATCTTTTTTTTTTTGACTACTAAATTTAGTTTCTCTGTTGCTTTTCACCTTGTACTTTGAAAGAGTTCTTAATTTAAACTACCAAGGTGTTTGTTAGATATTAGTTGTACGTTAATTAAAAAGCTGCTTTTTTGAAAGCATTACAGCTTAAATCTCATGTTTTGTCTTGCTAGACACTGATTTGTGATTTGTGCCATTGTCATTGTTCCTTTATTGCCGTCACCATTTTACAGCTTAAAACACATTTCTCTAACATTGAGGTTTTGGTTTTCCTTTCTTAAATATAATGCTATGTTCCTTGCATAACATCCCTCAAGTCATGTTAATGACATTAAGAATGTAGGAATAAGATGCAAACTGGTCAGTAGAGGCAGTGTTTTTTGTGTAGGTCTGGCATGTTGAATCGTAATGAGAATAGCTCATCATTTGAACAAATGAAAAACCCTTGATAGTAAATTGAACAGTTATGTTAACATTTCATTTTTTCAAGTCTTGGGTGGGTGGTGATTGTGAAAGTTTATAGTTGGTTTGTTAATAAAAGACCATCCTTTAATTTAAGTTGATTCACTTTCAAAATGTGTAAGATTACCCAGGAATTAAACATTGTATGACTTGATTAGGTACAAAATATGCATGCATCCAGATGGAAGAGAAATTCCAAGTAATAATAATAATAATAATTGTGGACTGAAACTTTCATTGATGTATCATCAAACTTTGGACCTCACTTGCACTGAAACTTCAGTGGAACATGGTCATTTCAAATGGTCACTCCCAAAATACTGTACATGTTGTTTGCTGATAGATACAGTGTGTGTTGAATGCCTTAAAGACTTAAAGAGTTTTAAGACAAACATTACTAATTGGGAGTTGTTTCATGTTGCTCTTGGTATGATTGATTGTACTTAACTAAACCTGCTTTTGTTTGGTTTTCTAATAATTACAGTTTTTCACTTTAATGTTTACCCATGTTTAAAAAAACAAACCAAAAGTAAGAAATTAAATGTTGAATTTCAATGAAAAATTGTCTTTATTATTTCACCTTGTTAGATAGGCCTCGTTCATGTAGCTATAGCCTGTTTGTTCTCCCACTCCCTCTTTAAATACAGTGGTGATACAGAAGCCGTGAGAATAAACCAGTTTGATTGTACAGTATCACTGAATGGTATGAAATATTTTTGCATTTGTCATTCTTTTTTTCCTTTTCCAGTGACATCATTCATGGAATGCTACTAACAAAACAAGAAAAGACAGGAGAAATTTGTCTCTAATGGAAATAAAAATGGTCTGGAATATGTTACAAAAAAAGTGAAAGAAGAAAAAGAAACAGATGAAGTTTAATTCTTTGACAGATCTGCCCTGGTGTTGCTATGCTGTTAGAGGAAGAAAAGCCAGTGTATGCAAAGACAAACTGGGTCTACACCTGCGCTGTCTGCGGAAAGGTCTGTTCCTAGCTTGAGTCTTTCAGAAATCACCAGAAACTGCACATAGCTAACAGCCTGAAATCCGCGGTTAAAGATGTGAGAAAACTTTCAATCGTCCAGTCTCTCTCACACTTCATCTACAACTAAGCAAGCAGTGTGTTCCTGAAGAGCCTTGTAACCTTCACTGTGAACGGTGTGATAAAGCTTTTTCCTCTGCTGTGGCCTCTGGTACAAGCAGGGGCCTTTCTGGTGTGATGTATGTGCTAAAGGTTTCAGAAGTTCAGTAGGATTGGAAAGACGCTTGCTTGGCCATGACAACAAAAAACACACCTGCAACATCTGCCAGAAGTCCTTTCGGGTTCCAGCAGAACTAGTACCATTACAACACTGGCGCCAAGCCTTACATGTGCGATGAGCTTCACATGCATTCTATGAAGCATGCAAGTGGGGAAGTTTACAGTATACAGTATATACAGTATGCTTATAATTAAACTGGCACTTTGACTTACTTTTTTCTCAATAACTGAATGTCTCAATGACCAAAGTAAGTCTAATTGACACACAAGACTATTAGATGACTTTAAAATGCATTATATATTATATATAGTTTTACTCTCTGAGTTCATTTTGGGATGATGTTGGTTTAATCACCAGATTGCCTGCTTTGCTTTTGTACATAATTGCTTGCTTATCATTGAAATTCTATGTTTTACCCCATTATCTGAGAGGCCTTAATTTAGTAAGAAATGGAATTTGTCACTAACATTTATCACTGCTTTAAACTAGCTGTTTATGCCCCTGACATGTTTATGTCAGTTTCTTTCTAACGTCTTGAATCAAGAATCTTGGTTGGTTGAAGTTGGGAAATTTTTTATTATAGAATATAGTTTCTTTTATTGCTTTTAAGTTTTGAATTGTTACTTGTTGCTGGTTATTACGAGTTATTATTTGTGTGTTGAGTCAATGCATGATCAATACACCATGTGCAAATGATAACTGGCTGCCCTTAAGTTGTGCTTCCCTAAAAAGAAAAAGTTTTTTATTTATATTTAAGCTTTGTACTCTCATGTGTGTGCACTACCTTGGATTTATCATGCTTATGGAAAACAGTGTGATAAGAACTGTTGTCCCAGGTGCTATGTTTCTCTACGGAATCAATTTCCTTGATCTTATTGGTTGTTGTACAGTTATCAGTGTTAAATCAACCACTTAAAAATATGAATGCTGTTCATGAACTTGTCTGGATGTGAGCACTCCTCTTCTCCACTGCAATGAAGAATATTGTTTTAGCTTTGCTGGTTGTGGCTGTGGGTATGTTGATCTTTCTTATTAATTACTGTGCCAATTATTAGTTTCCTACACTGATCTGTAATATTCCTTAGTCTTTAACGTTAATAAGAGACATACATACTACAGATGTTAACTAGATGAAACTACAAATATTACAAAGAAACACAAGCTCAAGTAATCATTCAATTATATTGTGATTTCATTTGCTTTATCTTGCTTTCTGTTAACAATTAAACATAATTTTTATGGCTTGCAGCGCAGATGATAAAATCATTGGAGGTTATGAATGTTCGGCAAACTCCCAGCCCTGGCAGATCTACCTTACTTATGATAATGGGCAACGCTGGTGTGGAGCATCTCTGATTAATGAAAGATGGGTTGTTTCTGCTGCTCACTGCTATGTTTCGTGAGTATAACATACGTTTGTTAAAACTCATCAAACATGTTTTTAATAAGTTAATATTTTGTGTATTGTGAATGTGTACACTCAAATTGATGACTGTAAAATGTAACAGCTGCAGGATTTCTAAATCAAAGGCTATGGAAAAAAGTTACACATTTCATTCTGTAATAAAGATGAGTACATTAACCAATCATTTGAGACTCTTATCCATAGATGTAATATGTAGATAGACAATATTACTGATAAAAGTTGTATTACAGCCCAGTAATGTGTGGGTTCCTTGTCAAATAGAGCTTCTCGTCTGACTGTCCACCTGGGAGAGCACAATGTGTACGTTGAAGAAGGCACAGAGCAGCGGGTCGGGGCAGAGAAAGTGATTCCTCACCCGAAATATAACGATTATACGTATGACAATGATTTCATGCTGATCAAGCTGAAAGAGCCTGCTGTCTTCAACCAGTACGTTCAGCCAATCCCTCTGGCAACCAGCTGCTCTTTTGCTGGGGAGCAGTGCTTGGTTTCTGGATGGGGCAATCAGATCACCACTGGAGGTGAGATAATGGAGGCTGAGTAATGAAAGTCTTCTGTGTTATAAAACAGCTCGGTCTTCAAAATTGATTGATTGAGCGGCAAGATGTGATAAATCTCCCCCTCTCTCCCCTACTATTTGAGGTGACAGCCATTTGTATGTATAAGGGGCGATTTCGGATGCAGAGTAGGCTATGGTTCCATCCAGGCGGAGGATATCAAACATGTTTGTTATTTTTAGCCATTTTTAGATGACATACTGTGGATCATGCATCTAGAGAAAAATAAAGATAGACATTTTTGATTAAGTGTTCAGTACGACTTGAGAATCTAGTAGTGTGTACGAGCCTCCATTGTTTAGTGTATTATGCACAGTTTTTCAAAGCTTCAGCATTGTTCATATCCTCTTTTTCCAGTTAACTATGCTGATAAACTGCAGTGTTTGGATTTGCCTGTACTGTCAAGGGCCCAGTGTGAGAGTGCGTATGGATGGCAAATAACTAATAACATGTTCTGTGCTGGATTCATGGAGGGAGGCAAAGACTCATGCCAGGTATGTTATTGACATAGTCGTCTTCTTTATATGTGTTATGTATTTTCATACAAAACCACACTTTTCTAATTTTATTTTCCAAACTTTCACAGGGTGATTCTGGCGGCCCTGTAGTGTGTAATGGGGAACTGCGAGGAGTTGTTTCTTGGGGCTATGGCTGTGCTCAAAAACGCTATCCTGGGGTTTATGCTGAGGTGTGCCGCTACACTGACTGGGTCCAGTCCACCATAGCTAACAATTAACTATTTGCTCAGCCAAGTTGGACCTTTTGATTACATGATCATTTTTCTGAAATATCCGCAATTAAATTTAGCTTGGAACAAATAAAAGTGTTTCTATCCTTTGTTTTATATGGATATAGTGTTTTTAAGTTTTTTTTTCAGCCACTTGGGACATACAAATTTCAGGCTATCCACGTCCTGTAGCCACTGCAAGTCCACAGCTTGTCACTTTGTGCATTACAACAAGACCAGGATCTTCATAAAACCGAGGGAGTCACATTACTTTTATTTATGTTCACAATCACAGACTTGTGATATAAACATTTTTACTGATCACTAATAAAGAGATAAGTAAAGGATGATGTACTGTCAGCTGGTCATTATTGCAAAATGAACAGTGTGATCAGGAGGCACTGTTCAAGGTGTTTATTTTGTGATAATGACTGATTTACATGGCTATTAACCAAATAAAAGCATGGACATGATATATTGTTTTGAGTCAAAATTTTCTATAATAAAAAGTCTGTCCATGTATTAAACAAACAGTTGGCCTGTTGGGGTAGTCATTTCATTGGGGAGTCTGAGCTTCACATGCACTGAAGCATGCAAGACAGGAAGTTTGATATATGCTCATTTTTAGACATCATTTGCCTTAACTGCTATCATATTGACACCCAAGGCTACTGGATGCCTTTCAAAAATGCAATAATAGATGGTTCCTTTCTGAGTAAATTTTGGCACTTAAATAATGTTTGTTTAATCACTTTATTGCCTGATTTGGATCTGGGACCCCTTAGATAAACTGTAATCTGAGAGGCATTGTTTTAAGAATTAATATTTGGTCCTAATATTTTTCACTGCTTAAACTAGCTGTTTATGGCCTTGACATAGCAATAACAGGATAACATGAATGAATGACTGCGTGATTGGATCATTTTAATTAATTCAACAATAAAAAATTTTTAGACTGATATTGACATGCAGAGGGCAGACATTTTAGGTGGGGAATCTCTTATCAGTTAGGGGGGAAAAACAGTTTAGGAGCAATGAATGGTTTTGATCAAGAAGGAAATGAAAAAAGGATGCAGAGGAAAAGAAGTTGATGAGATTGACAATGACAGCTACCTCTTTATATGACAGGGAATCATCTGACTCTAGTGATTCAGATTGTTTAGGTGAGGCACAAAAAGAGAATTTGCAAGACCAGGAAATTCAGAAAGACAGGGAGGGTTTTGAATGTGGGAGTATGACTTTCATATGCATTAAATGAGCCATGAAAGTTATATATATATAGTTTTATATGTTCATTCACTCTGCTTTTGGACACAGCCACTAAAGTTTCAGCTAACTGCACAAGGTATTAGTTTATTATTGGTTTAGTAATCATTAATATCTGGCACTAACATTTATCACATTTTTATAAACATTAATGCTTTTCCTGAACTTTGCAGAATCTCTTTGTAAACTCTCCTCCACTGCAATGAGGACTATCATGTTTGCTTTGCTGGCTGTGACTGTGGGTATGTAGATATCTCTTATTAGTTATTATCCATGTCAGCTGTTATAGTTTATAACTTATAGTATACACTGACCTATAATATTCCTTAAATAGTCTTTAACATACTATGATTCATACTACAAAAATGAATAGATTAACTGTAAACATGACAGACCAACAAATATCAGAGACATGCACATTTTGCAAAATTACGTGTAATTTTTTTTTTCTGTGTTCAATAATTCAATAATTTTTTTCAGAAGCTTGTAGCGCTGGTAAGAAAATTATTGGAGGTTATGAATATCCACACAACTCCCAGCCCTGGTAAGTCTACCTTACTTCTAATAGGCAACACTGGTGTGGAGCATCTCTGATCAATGAAAGATGGGTTATTTCTGCTGCTCACTGCAATATTACGTGAGTATAGGTCCTCACTTTATTTATTTATTTATTTATTTATAAAAAGGAAAAAATAATATTTTATTGTTTATTCATGTCTAAATGTGTACACTGAAATCGATGGTTATAAAGCAGGGGCAGGATTTTAAAAATAATTATTTATTACCTATAATACTTGACATCACCATAATGTCTCTATCTAAGTATCCATAGATGTATTATAATGGTATAGGCAATATTACTGATAAAAGTTACAGCCCATAAGTTCCTTGTTAAATAGAGCTTCTGATCTTTCTGTCCAGCTGGGAGAGCACAATGTGTACGTTGAAGAAGGCAAAGAGCAGCGGATCGGGGCAGAGAAGGTGATTCCACACCCAGACTAAAATGATCAGTCATTTAACAATGATTTCATGCTTATCAAGCTGAAAGAGCCTGCCATCTTTAATAAGTATGTAAATCCAATACCTCTGGCGACCAGATTCTCTTCTGCAGGGGAGCAGTGCTTGGTTTCTGGATGGGGCCGCACTGAGGGTGATATGTCAAGTAATAAAATAATTGTATTTATTTATTTCAATTAGGTCAGTGTTTAAAGCATTACATTCATCAACAATTGATATCTGTAAAACATAAGAAACTTTAAAGTTTTTCCACACACACACACACACACACACACACACACATATCACACATATATATATATATTTATTTTTTTTTTTTTTTTTTTTTTGGTTTGATTTTGTTGTGTGGTGTTTTGTTTTGCCTTTACTGTAATGTGAAGGGTGTGGTTTTGGTTTTGGTTTTGTTAGTGTTGAAAAACATGTTCTCATGAAATGAGGCAAAGACTCATGTCAGGGACCTCACTGGCTTAATTGTGTGTTATATATTTCATACAGAGACACATTTCTTATAATTTTCCTTTTTTTTTCTCAGGGTGATTCTGGTGGCCCTGTAGTGTGCAATGGGGAACTGCGGGGAGTTGTTTCCTGAGGTGAAGACTGTGCTAAACAAGGCAAGCCTGGGGTTTATGCTGAGGTGTGCCGCTACACTGACTGGACTAACTTTTCCTCTCTTTTTTTTTTTTTTTTAGAAACATCTTGAAAAAAATCAATTCCACATTTCTAGTTATTGTACAGTTCATTCTCATATTGTATTTTTGTATTTTCAGAAAGTTTTGGAATTTTTTCCTCTCCCCAAATTTGTCATTACTGAAACACAGTAATTTATAATTTAATACGAAGGGTTATATTGACATATTAACATTTTGTTTACATCTAGCTTGTAAATATATATTTTTGCTATTTTATTAAAAGCTTTTCAGAGGTAAATCAATAACAATTACAATTCAAACAATATTTTTATATAATGAGATTTGTTGTATTTTGAATCCAATCTTTCTCAAAAAGGCATAAAGTTGATCATACTGATTTCAAAGTAAAGGATTCATTAGTCTGAATATACATTGAACCAAACATCATCATAATATCTTAGTTGATAATTAAATATACTTTATTTTTGACAAAACATCTCATGTTTCGGTTGTGACTGCACATTTTCGGTAGTGACAGTAATGTTCTGGTAGCGACCACATCACATCACTGAATTTTAACTCACATACTAAAACACTATTAAAACACAAAAATTCTATATATTTGCATAACTGTACTACAATAAAAAATAAAAAAGGTGTTCGGTAGTGATGTTCCTTAAAGTTACACACAGATTTTCAGACTTTTGAACACATTTACCTCAAAATGATGGGACCAATCTACTCACCATGTAGCCATGAGAGAGAAGGACACATGAATATTTCCTGATCATAAATGTAGGGGTGTAGTTAAAATCAGTCTCAGCCAATCGACTAAAACATGCACTGTTTCAGTAGTGACATGATAATACGGTACACATTTTTTTTTACATAAAGTTTCATAATTTAAAAGAAAAATATCAAATAAAAAGAAATTTTAACCAAAAAAAAAAAAAAAAAAAAAGATCAAAAATATATTTTTAGAAACACCATGGAATAAAATGCAAAAAAATATTTCAATGTCATTTTCGTAAGTTGAAATTTAGGGTTTATGGTTCGGGACAACTGCTTCCCAATTGAAAGTACCCAATAAATAAAGATGTAATAAATATTAAGCTTACTGATATTTTAAATATTATTGTGTTTCAATAGAGAATAGAAGGATCTTAGTAAGCATCTAAGATATGAATACTTAAAAGCTTTTTAAATGTGTTTTTTGGTTGTGGGACAGTTTACACCAATTCTAGAATGGCCCACTTATGTGACCTCAATGTTATATCCTATATAATGCTCTGATATCCACGAAATATCTTGGATAAATATCAACTTACATCTATATTTCGCCCCATCTTTGAGGTGCAATGAGATCCCTGAAATCACCAGTATTTATTTCAAGGACTACAACTATTTCTGCGAACTACAACTCCCACATAGAATCTCTGTTTGTGCATGACGTCACACAACCTGCATCTCAGTGAGTGTTGTGATATGGCGATCTCGCATGAAGCCCATCAGATAATGGCAAAACCAATGGTTTATCAAGGAAATGTTGAGTAGAAAAGACGCTGGGAGGATGAAAAATGAAAATCGGTGAGTTTGGGGCTCATATTAGTTATATGCAGTCACATACATATGGCTGTGCACACAACCGCGCACAGACACGCGCCATAACATGCAGTTTTGCACACAATGGGTTACAACTGCAAACCCTCTTGTTGGCGAAACGTAGAAGGATCTACCACTGCATGAGTGGGAGTAAACAGACATATTCTTGTAGTCGTGTTTATTTTGGCTTCTCTTTCTTTCGTCCCTCAAATGATTTTAATAAAGCAGCGAGGTGGGCTGTGTCTCAAATCCTAGTGATGATGTACCTTCATAGACCGCAGATTTATCACGTCAATAACCACTTGTACTGGTTTCATTGTATTGTACACCTTACCAAGACAACTACTACATTAATTTGTTATATGAATGTTTCATTGCATAGGTTGCATTTCCACTATTATTTTATCTAACAGTTCTTATAAGACAGTTAGGTGTAGTTTCATTGAACACTGAGAGTGCTGGTATAATACAATAGCACTTTTCACTGTTTGTGTCACTTCATAATATGGAGTCCATATGTATGTATTGTATGTGTTGTGTGTTCCAGACAGGCTGTCAGTCTGTGCATTAGTGGTGGGGATTGTTCATTGACTCTTTCTGTTGGTTACATTGATAGAGGAACCATTTTTTTGAGTGAGTCATTGAATCAAATCGTTCATAAATACTAATTTTTTTTAGGAAGATAACACCACAATTGTACTTTGCTCGGAGATGCAATGGTAAGATTCTGCTTTGGCTTTGTTCAGAATTATCTCTGTTAGCAGAGCAAAATTTAAAAAGAATCTATGGCAGTATGTCTGTAAAATTGATGTGCCTATAAGTACTATAACAGTAATCCACTTTTTAAATAGATAGCCTGATTAATTATCAAAGAATCAAAATGCATTTATTTAATATAATATGACGGATTTACATTAAAATATAGTATCCCTATATATATATATATATATATATATATATATATATATATATATATATATATATATATATATATATATATATATATAAGTAGGTTTAAAGTGTCCATATTATGCTAATTTAATGTTAATTAATTAAAGTTAATTTTAATTTTGGGGTCTGCTAGAATGCATTTAGGCCTGCATGATTTAAAGTAAAAAAAAAAAAAAGTATGTGTGTATAAATATATTTATTTCACATTATTTTCTCATAACTGAAATGGCCTAACATACCCTCTGCCTGAAATGCTTTGTATAAGTTCCTGCGTCTTTAAAGCCACCATTCGGAAAAGCCTTCTTGTGATCTTGTCATGTTGCCAATTACATAAATCAGTTTAATTTTGTCAGTCTGTGTCAAAAAATAAGAGTGTTCAGGTGAGAGATTAATGTGTAAGGCCCACTTTATTGGAAGCCTGTTCAGATATCCTTAAAGGGATACTCCACCCCAAAATGAAAATTTTGTCATTATTCACTTACCCCCATGTCGTTCCAAACCCGTAAAAGCTCTGTTCGTCTTCGGAACACAATTTAAGATATTTTGGATGAAAACCGGGATGCCTGTGTCTGTCCCATTGACTGCCAAGTAAATAACAGTGTAAAGGTCCATAAAAGGTATGAAAGTCGTCATCAGAATACTCCTCCTGCCATCAGACATTCAATCTGGGATATATGAAGCGACGGTAACATGTTTTGTAAGCGAAGAAAACAAAAATAACAACTTTATTCAACAATTCCTTTGTCAGCAAGCTCCTCTGTGTCTCTCCATATCACCGTATGCTGTGTATGCTCTTCTGTATCTTCCACGCCACAAGGATGCACTGTTTCTACGTGTATTTAGCTTTGATTTAAAGGAAACAGCGCATCCTTGTGGCGTGGCTGATATGGAGAGACACAGAGGAGACCGTTGACAAAGGAATTATTGAAAAAAAGTCATTATTTTTCTTTTCTTCGCTTACAAAAAGTGTTCCCATCACTTCATATAACCCAGATTGCACATCTGATGGCAGATAGAGTATTCTGATGACGACTTGCATACCTTTTATGGACCTTGACACTGTTATTTACTTGGCAGTCTATCACAAGCCTCACGGTTTTCATCCAAAATATCTTAAATTGTGTTCCAAAGACGAACGAAGCTTTTACAGGTTTGGAACGACATGGGGGTAAGTGATTAATGACAATTTTCATTTTCGGGTGGAGTATCCCTTTAATAAACTTAGATATGACTGGGCTTTATAGACTTACTTCTTCCACCATGCTAATTATTGATATTTACATGCTAACATGTCTAAAGAATCCAGAGTTGTACAATTATACAGTGGTAAATTTTGGCTCTTTTGTTATTTCAAAACTGTATGGTGCATTGGCACATTGGATGTGTATTTATGTTTTTAGTGTGTTCCTTTTATTTTTCTAAATTAACTTGCATACTTTCTTTCTATTTTAGGAGAACTTTAGAGATCTGAATTCAATTTAACACCATCAAAAGTTGAGCATCATGGACCTTGCTAATGACCCACTCTGTGAACCATCTGCTTCTGAAGCAAATCTGCACAATGAGCAGCTTTCACTTTCAGACCGCCTTTCTCCTTTGGAAGCACCATTAGATAGTACTGTACATGGAATAGAGGCTACAGAGGGTACAGAACGAAACAGTGGCCTTGAGTTGAAGCTGGACCTCTATGTCCCGGCACCACCAATAATAGAGCCTGTAACCCCTGTAGAGGAAACAGTGGAGCATTGTGCACTTCCTGTAGCAACAGAAAAGGAAAGCACACAACCTGAAGCCGTTAAAGAGGGATCAGATAAAACTGCTAACTTTGAAGGCTTTCATTGCAAAAATCAGACAAGTCTGGCTGAGTCGAGTTCGAATACTGTGACAGAAGTGGGATGTGAGCATTCATCCAATGAAACAAGCTCTTCAGACTGTACAGCTGAAAGTTGTATGCCTGTAGAGCCCATAAGCTCTAATGAAACGCCAAAAAGTCATGCCAGTATTAAATCATCAATTGGAAGTACAGTAGACAATGCCGACAGAAAGAACATCCCTCCAAAGAAGGACAAATTTAACCCTTTGAGAATTGACATGGCCAAAGTAATACCTCTCACCTGTAAGTTGTTTGACTCTTATGTGTGTTTCTCCATAGCCTAGATGAAATATTGTTACGTTCCTCATATTTTTACAAATGTCGGCATGAAACTGAAATTGATATTATTTTCTTAATGCATATTACTGGTCTTATTTTGAAGGATTGATTCATTTGATTTTTTAATAAATACATTTGTTATAAAATTGTCATAACTTGCTCTTTCTGTGGTGTGATTCACTTTTCTAATATGCATTGTTTTGTTTTTAATACCAACTTCTAGCATCCCAACTCTCTCTGCAGTGCCTAGAATGTCACATCATCTTCAGTGACTCCAAAAGCAAAGAACGGCACCTTAAAATGAGCCACCCTGCAGAATATCAGCAATGCATGCTGGGCGATGCTCTCTTTACTTGCTATGTTTGTGATCAGCATTTCACCACCTCCACAGAGCTCATGGCCCATCAACGCACACACACAGGTAACGAGCGATTCAAGTGCCCGTTCTGTAGTGAGGCCTTCTACCGTTCCTGTGAACTAACAAGTCACAAAAAAAAAAATCACTTCAGCAAACATGGATACACCTGCCCAGAGTGTGGCAAGCCTTTCAAAACCTTTACTTTGCTCAGATACCACCAACGGGTACACACAGAGGAAAAGCCTTTTGTTTGCACACATAAACACTGTGGTAGAAAGTTTTCTGCATCCAAGTCTCTTCAGCACCACTTAGAAAAACATCAGAAAGAAGATAACCAGGATAACAAGACTGCTTCAACTACCACAAAGAAAAAGAGGGATAAAGGTAAATGACCAAAACCTTAAAACACTAAAAAGACATCAACGGTAATCTAATATCCAATATCTGTTGATATATACAATACCAATAACTTCAATTCTAATATCTGCTGATAACCAATATGGTACCAATAAATTGTACATCTTTTTATTAAACTGTGCTTTCATCACTCGCTTTAAAGATCAAATATGATTAGAAGGATGAAGATGGATGTTTAACAATTTGGTGCCATTGCAGATTGTTAAAAGTAAATGTTGCTGTGCTGACAATTTGATTTCTTTATACTTTTATTTTTCTGCAGGAAAAAATGTGCGGAAATTTCCATGTTCACAGTGTGCTGCAGTCTTCAAGACTTCTAAAGCCCAACAACTTCACATCAAAAATAAACACTCTCAAGAGTCACAAAGTAGCACTGTGATGGTGCCACAACTGAAGCCAACTGGACCTGCTCTGACACAGACGGCAAATGGACAACCACAGACGTTGATCATGGAAACTGTCGGACCAGCACCACAGCAAATGGATAAGCTGGATCCTGAGCAAATAAAAAGGCTAATTGAGAAACTTGGAAATGTACAGAAAGTGAATCAGTTGGTTATATTGCCTTTGCAGCCACAAAGCTTTGGGTCACCATCAACAGCCATTAATGCAACCATTACATGTGAATTTTACTCAATCAACCATTCAGCCAACACAATGTGAGAAATCTGACACAAACTCATCAAAAACAGAGCAAATTAATCTTCACTTGTCTGCAGAAATGGGAGATTTGCAACAAAAGGAAAATGTTCTGTTACAAGAGGAAAAAAATATTTCATCAGAAAACTCAGAGAACCAAGTAAGAGCTGTTGAACTGACACAAACAGAGGTCCAAACAGAAATGGATGAAATTCACCTTGAACTTATACCAATACAGACTGATACTTCTGTTTTGCTGGATCAAACATCTTTACAGGTTGAAGCACCACAGAATGATTCTGTTAATGAGATGGCACAAATAGCAGAGGAATATATTCCAGTCACACAAGGCATTGCAGCTTTGGAAACAAACAGTGAACTACCTTTAATTCCTCAACCGGAAACTGCAAAGTCTCATCATGTGGAGGAGGACAATGTGCCAGTTGACACCGTAGCATTGGAGGAAACAGTTAGCCATGTAGAGATGCCATGTCCTGCACAAATACTAGATTCAACAGAATTGTCAGTGGAATCTGAGTCAATGGTGGTAAGTGAAAAGTGTGATGTAGTCAAATTAAGTGAACCTCAAGAACTTCAGGAAATCCAAGCTGAATCAGAGAAAGAACCATCCATCCCTGTGGAACCACAATCTCAGCCCGATTCTCTTAACAGTGTGCAGAATGACGCCGTAATTGACCTTCAACAAAGCTCTGTGCTAACACAAGACCAGACCAGAGCCAGCTTACAGGATTTCCCTTTTGTTCAGAAGAAACTTCCAACAAAGAAAAAAAGATCTAAGAAACAATTGGCTGACAAAATAGAGACTAAGGAAGCAAGTAAAGTATGTGATGGTCAGGTAGCATCAACCAAGAAAGTTAATACTTCATCAAAAGTAATTACTAAAAAAAGACAAAAGGCAAAGAACAAAAAGCTTGTTGTCAAATTTGGACCAAGTGAGAAGAAAAAATCCTCTAAAGCGAAGGTAATAAAAACATCAAAAACCAAACAAAACCAGAACCAGCAAATTAGTGATCAAGACCAAGTTTCTGTATTGTCTCAGCATGACAATAAACTGGATTTAAACCAAAAAGTGCAAAAAGATAAAAAAGGAAAGGAGATTGAAAGTCCTTCAGAAGCAGCAGTGAAGACAACGGGTCAGATGACTAATTCATCAGACACTGTTTTGGCTGAACTAGAAGCAACACAACAAGGGAAACCCCAGAAGAGAAAAATAAAGAATCAAAACAATTTGGACAAGAAGGCAAACTATGTCCAGGAGGCTCACGAAAATGAAACACTGGTACCTGTACAAAAGAAAAAGAAGCAGGGAAAAAAATCCGAAGACAAATGTCCCAAAAACCCCAAAGTTAGGAAGACCCAAAGTGATGATTTTAAGAAGAATACCCACAAATTACCCAAGCATAAAGTTACAAAGGGAAAATCTAGACCTGATGTTACAGACCTGGCTCACATAGAGAAACAAGCTTTGCTCTTACTAAAAGGCCACAAGCAGCCTCAGCTGAAGGTACACAAGTTGGATGCTACTGAACTCGAGAAATCACCCCCAAGCAAGTGTGATAAGGTACTGAAAAAAACAAAAAGTGCACCAATCAAATCCTTGAATAAAGCACACCAAAAGAAATCAAAATCAGGTGAAAATAATTTGTTGGAGTATCAGGGAGAGCCCCTTTTATTTGAAATGCCCTCTGTTGAGAACAGCCCTGGTTCTGTGACTACAAAGCCCAAAATTGTACGGAAACGCAAAGCTCCTACAAAGATAGACCAGGAAATTGCCTTGAGCCCCCCGTATTCTCAACTTACCCTTGGGTGCCAGGACTGTGGAAAGACGTTCTCAGAAGTGTCTGCTTTACAGGAACACATGGCATCCTGGCACTCAGCTGGAAAGGTGCCCTTCCCAGATGAGACATTTGATGTTGCTAAAAAACGACTCATAAGACCTGGTCCTAATGAAAAATGTATTTCACCTAATGTCTTTGAAATTCAAGTTGCAACAGATTGGGACATGGAGACTGAGGTGGGGGAGATTGTGGGAGAAAGACTATCATTCCCAGTTAAGTCCGTCTCCTTCTTTGAAAATTGCTTCTGGTGGTGTTGAAGGAAAGGAACAAGGAGGAGTCAAAGATTTTGAAGGAATTGTTTCTGGAATTGAGCAGCCTCCTGAGCAAAATCCTTCCCAGGCTTCAACCCCAGCCTCAGGCAAAAGTATTGTAACCCAGGAGCACACAAAAAATACTAGTGAGTATGAGTCAGTAAAAGAACAGAGTAATGGGGTCGGGTCTATCACAGAAACATCTTGCGCTGAACTCAAAGATGCAGCAGAGGAAGAAATTAAAGAAGAACTGCCTTCAGAGTTTAATTTAGTCATGGTTGGTGAAAAAAATGTGGAAGAGAACCATAACACTCAGATGAATAACATTTCAGGTGACTCTCAAGAGCTTGAAAATGAAGTGCGCAATCTAGGTTCTCAGGCTCAAGAGTCTGCAAAAGATGCCAGTGTAGTAATGACTCAAAATGTTCTTACTGAACCAGAGATAAAGCAAGAAGAAGAGGAGGTACTTGTACGTAGAGTTGATGATCATAAAAGAGTGAAGGGAGAAAATTCTGCAACAATAGATGGTAAGAAGGTTGTTGGAAGAAGTAGTAGGAGGAGGCTTTTTGGAAGAAGTAGTGGAGTAGAAAGAAGTAGTAAGGAGATGGTGGAAGGAAATAAGGATCCACAAGAATGCCAAGTTCTCTATCATCTGTGTGTACTTGATACTCCAGAGGGAAAGAGCAAAGAAAAGGACAAGAATGGAGTTAATGCCTCTGAAACTGGTCAACCATTGTCTTCTGAGGAGGCTCCTGAGGAACAGGTTGTTTTTGAGTTGGATTCTGTTACCACAAGTGTAATGGATATTGTAAACTCTGGAGACAGTTCATTTGAAGAATCTAGAGAGCTGGTTCGAGACGGCAGCTCACCTGGAATCATACTGGAAAAATTCTTGACTGCTCGGGAGAGAAATATGGAAAATCCAAACACCCAAATTCGGATTAGGGTGAGGGTTTTGCATGTTTTTTCAGACTCTTCAGATGTTGGCCTTTAGCATTAGAGTATTGACTTTTAAACCCTTTTAGAGTGTATCAAGTATTTATTGTGTAAAGTAATGTATTATGTATCACATTTACCTAATGTTCCTATTAAAGGCAAACTCCTTGTTGGATACCAGTAAGGTGACTTCAGCTAACACATCAGCTGACGTGAAAATAGAAGAACGTTCTTCAAACCTGCTTCACCACAGTCTGATTTCTTCTGAGAGTGGTGCAATGCATGGAGTACAAATGTTTTTTGTCAAAGCGGAAGACCACTTGACTACAAATGAGATGTTTCAGGCACTCCAGCCCATGGATCATCATCGAGTTACATGTCAAGGTCAGTTTTAACCAAATTATTTAACTGAATAAATGTTAGTTTCTGTTCTAATACAGCAGTATCAGGAAAATCGCTTGTCTGCAAAATCTTGAGTATTTAAACCTTTTATCATTTTTTATTTATAGAAATGCTTTTTATTGATTCATGCATGTCTATTAATTTGTGTTAATACAGCAGTATCAAGAAAATACATTTTACAAACTTTTTCTGGTGTACCCTTTCTGCAAAAAAAGTTTTATTTAAACTTTTTTTATTATATTTTATTTATTGATATACTTTATTCTTTCCAAATTTGTGGAAAAAATTCAGTTTGTGTGTCTTTTTTTTCTTTTGTTTTATTCCTCTTTTAGATAAGACCATTTATAGGAATAGAGATGGCACCTCTTCGGACTCTCATGTAGTACCCCTGCAGTCCTACAGCAAGCAATGTATATTTTATCCTGTTAAGGAGGAAGAGAGGGAACATTTAGTGGAGCCTCCTCGGACATTCTTGAATTCGGGGGAACTTGCAGGTGAGAGACTATGCTGGATTTTATAAGCTGTATAAGAATTTATCTTATTTTAATTGCAATATTGAATACATATGTGTGTTTTTGTATGTTTTGTATTATTGTGTCCCACCTATAACTTCTCAACTGTAACACCTGTAGGGACTTCATCTGGAATTGAAGAATGTGAGGAAGTCAGGGTGGGTTCAGTACAAATGGACATCCAACATCTATACACAACATCTGAAGAGGGTAAATAAAAGAATAGGCAGTTTAATGCTTTAATGTATAGTCTGTCCCATTAGCATAGTTTAAGAAAGTGACCTGTTGTATTTGTAGGTGATGTTAGTGCTGAACAGCAAAGAGCTCAAGGCTTTTTAGAATTCCTTTCGGAGAATTCAGACACGGATGATGCCGATAATGTCCACTCTGAACCAGAAGCTGAAACCACGGTGATGTCCTGTTACCATGGAATACAGAGTAATGGTACAGTACATCAAAATGAGAGATATGGTCCAAGTGGCAGAATGTGAGTATTGTTGGCATAACGTAAAATACTAGGTGTGCCAAATTACTGTCAATCAGCAGTCTTTAACAGCCATTTTTCTCTTTTCTTTAGAAACGTGGGTGCCTCTCCAACAAGGCACACAGAACCAGAGAGGCAGCTCAACTGGAAGCCCATTAACTACTTCAATCAGTATTTTAGTTTGGACGCGTGGAATGAAATTGCTGTTTGCACAAGAGAAACATCAAAACTGCCAAACCTTGTTACAGAAAAAGAGGTTGCACAGTATGTAGGAATCCACATTGCAATGGGAACTCTGAAGGTTAGTACATGACAACATTTGAAAAATGGGACACTCCCAAATGATGGTGAAAAAACATTGTCCTTCACATTTCAGTAATGGAAAAAGATTTTGAATAATCTATGCATAATTCTGTAACGGTTTATTAAATAATATGAATTTGTTTGACTTTATATTGGTTTTGCATGTTTTATTACGTTTTTTTTTTATTATGTAAATTTGTCAAGTCCCCTAAAAAACACTTGCACCATTATTATGACATTTAGTTATTTATTGCTCATTTTGTTTTCTTGGGTTAAACATCAGTGCAAGGTTTAAAAAGTGTGCAAAAAATTATAGAATAATAAATATGAGGTTATGTTGAAAAAAATTAATTACATTAAAAATGTCATTTATTTTATGCCATGTTTAAAATATACAATGTATCGATTTTAGTCTAATCAGTGGTATGTTTTAAGATGATATTGTCTCCATCTTATTGTTGTCTCTCTTTGTCTTTTTATTTTATTTTTTACCACAAAGTTTCCAAGCACAAAGCTCTACTGGGAAGATTGCACACGAGTACCTCTGATCTCCGATGCTATGTCGGCTTCAAGATTCTGTGAGCTTACTCGTGAAGTGAAGCTGGCCAGTTCTGGTGGAGCTTCTGTGGGGACGAGTAGCGATCAGCAGTCTGAGGAAAGCAACAGAGACCAGCCAGGACAGAGTAATGAAGCTCACAGTAATGAAGAGGCACATAATTGCACAAACTTAAAGACAGATCCTTTGTGGAAGGTAATGCCGTTGATAAGAAGAGTTCAAAACGGTTGTCGGGCACTGAAGCGACATGGAAACTATGGGGTCGACCAGTACCCCCTTCCTTTTCAAAGACACCCAACCCATTCATTACTTCACACGGTTGTAATAAATGGTGGAGGGTTGGTTGTGGACTTCATCTTGAGTGTAGATGACTCCAACAGAGAAGATGTAGTTGAGAAAATGGTCTCTAGAGGTAAGGAGGGAAACGAAGGGATGGTGTTTCTTTGCAAACCAGAGCTTTCTACACCTTCTATGCTGGAGCATCTTTTAGCGGCTGGTGTGCAAAGCGCTGGCAAGGTTGGTGGGGCAAGAGGACAGATAGGTGATGAGTTTGTGAGCTCGGATGGAAAACTCAAGCTGTTCAGATGTCATCATGGCTTTATTCTTTCAGCAGTGGTAAAGGAAAAACCTCGTTCAACATCACTTGTCAGTGGCTTCGAGCGAGCAATTAAGGCTGCAAATCTTAACCGTGACTTGAGAAGTCTTTATCGCACACCCTGCACGAACTCGGCAGTCAGTGCTTGGCCGCAGTCTGTTCTCTGGGACTTGATCGATCTGGTTTTAGTAAACGCATGGATACAGTACAAGCAAGATTACAGTCATATTACAGATCTGTTATCACTTATGGCATTTCGGTTGGAGGTGGCCAAAGCATTGATTCTCTCCAGTGGTGTTGACGCACAAGACTCATCACCTCCCTGCCCTCCTGCTCCAAAACTACATGGTCCAGATACAAACTCAAGACCTTCTCAGGTTCTTGAGACCCCTTTGCCTGATGTAAATACACGGTATGATGGCTTTGGGCACTGGCCGGAGCAGCTGGCAGAGGGCGAGGAGGCCAGGAGGTGTCGATTCGGGGGCTGTGAGAGGACATCACGTGTGCGGTGTCTTAAATGCTGTGTGTTCCTGTGCATTTCTCGAAACCACAACTGCTTCCTGAAGTTTCACAGTCAGGGGTCTTCATGAGGCAGATAGACTGTGCCCATTTTAACCTAAACCTTTACTCATTTATTTAAAAAGACGGTTAATCATTAAGTTATTGCTCATCGTGACTCCATCCTTGAACCATCCTTGTCTATTCTTGTCCAGGTTTTGTAGTTGTGCAAATACTCAAATTAGCCCATTTGGATGTATAATGAATGTTATATTTTGATTTTTATATCTTTGTATGTTGCTACTGAAAATGTATTGTCTTTTAAACCTAGCAAACATTAGAATGTATGCCATGCATTGTTTGGTTTCTATTTCCTAAAAGGAAAAGTTGATTTTAGAATGTGATGTTTTCTTTAATTCCCGACTATGTTGATTCCTGCTCATTGTGCTTTGTAAAGGCATCTTGATTTTATTTGTATAAAATAAAAGCTTTTACATTTTATAGTATGGGTTCAGTGTTGTGATAAACCCTTTCACGCATTTATATCTAACCGGTTCAATTATAGTGTAGTTATTTTCTTTGCATATGCATTTAACAATGTTATCTCATTTTAGAAGCCATGAACTTATTTTGGATGACAAACAGGCAATCTCGATACCTGTTCTGCTTTTCTATGAACACAACGGAAAGTACAGCGGACGCCTTGGCACGTGATGCAGGTTTTTTTTTAGTCTTAACAGCGGGTCACTGACTACACGTTTGCGCCCCCTTTATTTTCAAATATATGTTTTGGCCTATGCCTTTTCCCTCCAGCTAAAAAGGATATTCTCTTTAAGGTAAGAGTTCTGCTAAATTATTTTTAAGACTGAAATTTAATTAATTTAAAACATAAATATTTCCCTCTTTTTTGGACATTGTTTTTGGCCAGCGAACTTGGTTGTTAGTCTGCACCAAGTTTAACCTCGAACTCAGCTGCTGGCTAATGTAATAGCAGCTTAATACAAAAATAAAAACGCATAGCACCGTTCAAACAGCTAAAGTTTATTTTTTTACAGCAGTTTCGATGCATCGGTAGTGGGACTAATTTCAACACATTAAGTAATGAGCTAGTTAGCTAAATAGCATTGGTATGGTTTACTGTAGGCCTCGTTAGCCGGTAGCATTTAGCTTAGCGTAGCTTAGTTAATGCGAACAAACGGTAGGCGGCTCTAAAACGCGCGATTGGAGACGTTTGGTTTCCCAACCCCCTGTTTTCTAAAACGAAACCATATTTTAATATTATGAACAAAATTTTTAGGCTGCTGTGATTTGAGTTCTTAGTGTGTGTGAAACAAAGGTATGTAAATATATGTTACTAAGCACGTCTGCTATGTTGTGTTTCAATGGCTCAGGTGACTTTGCTTATTCAGCAGCAGTGTGAAAACTTACATCTGAGAACTGATGTAGAAACGGTTTAGTTGGATCCTTACGTTATTTAATAATTTGAGTGAAGCCTTTTAAATGTATAACGGGTGATAATTGCGATACTTGCATACTGCAATACGTTTATACCGTACATATTTGTATACATAGGCTAGATTGATTGACTGTCATCTCTTCGGTATTTCCAGCAGACGTACATTGAATTCTTAATCCCTCATAATGGACTCTAACATACTGAATATAGAGGAGATAGTAATGGGCGGAGGAGAGGCTGCTGCCCCTGCTGAACTGCCCTCTGAGAAGACAGAGGAGACCTACACCACCTCCATTCAGGAACATGCACCACCTCCTGTCATTCAGTCATGTGAGTGTGAAGGAAAATCTTTGATTCGTACTATAATCAGTTATGGATAGACCTCCGGGGTTTAGTGTATGTTTCTCATGGGCACCTGTTGCATAAAGCTACTGTTATGCCTGTAATGGTGAATGGTGTTTTTGCATTTTTTAAAAGCTGGGATGGGAAAAATAATATATTTTTTAAGTCTTAGGGAGTAAGATTAATAATAATTATAATAAACAGGATTACTGAAATATCCCAGGATACATATATTAATGGATTAATAATATTGTGCTATACTTAATCAAATTTTTTAAATAAGTTATACTTTTAAATGCTTTTTTTAATGTCTGCTGTTAGCCCATTTTATGTCTTGATTTTACACTAGGTATATAGTTTTATTATAAACTTGTAATTAGCATTGTCTCCCATACTGGTGTTTAAATTTGTCCTTCTCTCTCTCTCTCTATATATATATCCAGACCAGCATGAAAGCCTGCAGTGTTTCCAATGTTTTATTACTTTCTGCAACTCAAAAGCCAAGGAAAGGCATATGAAGAAAAGTCATCGGGAAGAGTACAAACAGCAGCTTCAGCAGGTTAGTTGAAGAATTACTTTGATAGTACCATAGCACACATCTCTGATTTTTTGGGATTCATTCAGTCATTTACAGCATTCACAGTTTGATTTGAGTAGATATGGTCAAACTTCTAGATAATATTATTACTAGATACTAGCACTAATCTAGATGATCTTTGTTATTGTCTCCTTATGATTGTCGCTTTTGGTATTCCTGATTTGTAAGCAGCTTTGGATAAAACATCTAAAATTAATAAATGTAACTGATCAAAACAAAATTAATATACTTAATATTCTAAAAATATGAACCTTCTGCTTCAAACTCTAGAATGGTTTCTCAGTTTAGTTTGCTAGTGTCAGTTCTCAAAATTGAGTGAGGATGTTGCTTTGTGTCTGTTGTTAAAGCATTCTTCTAACGCCACTGAATTTCACAGAAGCTTGCAGATGTCCCTAGAGATGAGTTGATATATTTTTGTTGGTGCAAGCACTCCATTATCCCAAAGGAAATGACTAATAAAGTAGGAAAGCAAAGAGAAACAGTCTGTTTATTGTATGTAAATATTATTCTTACTGAATCTGAAAAACACCACTGGCTTCACTCTTTTACACTTGATTATATTTGTTTGGTGATTACATCCTTATTTTGTTGAGCTTCATTTATGAACTGGCAACGTTTTCTGCAACAAAATCAGAGTTTCTTTACCTGTGCACCAAATACATGACTTTTCTGTCAAAATGACTGAATCTACTTTCGAATGATCTGTTTATATTTTAAATGACAGAAAATTCCTTAAACAACTTGCATCCGCTATTGTGTCAGTTTTATTTGACACACTTGGTCAACTGAAAGCTGTGAATTTGCCACCAGGTGAACGAGATGCTTTTTTAGAGGAAGGAGCTGTTTCCACTGTGCTTCCCTTTTATTTTTAACATAGTGGATACTACAGTTTTAACTGTTGTAGCGTGTTTGATTCCATGAGTTGCATGTGATTTATGCCACCATATAACCATTGTATAACTAATACAATACACACATGCACACAAATATATATATATAAATATATATATATATATATATATATATATAAATATATATATATAACCTAAGTCTAATTAAAAACATTGTGCTGAATGGATACTTGTGTAATGAATTCAAACGTATTCCATTATTTGTTTTGATTTTTAATTAGTTTGGTTTGCTTCTGTGTATATTCACAAACCTGTTGTCTTTGCATCAACAGTGTGATACTCTTTTCACATGCTACGTGTGCGATCGAACCTTCCCCTCCTCTGAGGAACTGACACAACATCAGTCGACCCACAACAAGGAGGACAAGCCCTTCAAATGTGCACATTGCCAAGAATGTTTCCGCACATTCTCAGAGGTAAGAGGAGTTTTAAATGAATTTAAAAAGAAAATGCTTGAATTTTTAGGTACTGCATAAAAATTTATTGTTCTAATTAATTGAGAAAATTTAACTTGATTACCAAAAATAGGCAATATACAGCTAAACGTTATGCCATTGTTATCGTAGTGTTTAAGAGCATGGCCAGCTATGTATTGTACACATGCCATGATTCTAATTGTAAGCCTATGTTTAATATTTCAACATGTGCCACTTTCTTTCCACAAGTTAACAACACATCGGCGGCAGGTATGTCCTGAACGTCAGTTTGTTTGCAAAGAATGCAACGAGACATTTCGAAGCCCTGGACTTTTGCGTAACCATCGTTTGGCCCAGCACCCCGTGCCCATGGACGGAGAGGATGCAGAGGATTCCACTAAGACCTACCGATGTGGTAAATGTGGTAGGGGATTTGAAGAAGAGGCAGAGCTCCTGCAACATCAGGAGAACCATGCAGGAGACCGGCACTGCAACGGTAGTGCCGCCGTCAAACGTCGAGGAAGACCGCCAAAAACTGACGCTGGAGCAGCCGGTGAAAAGAAAGCAAAGCAAAAGAATAAGGAGGAAGAAGCAGAGGAGCCTGAGGAAACCAACCATTCAGAAGACGCTTCTGCAAAACCAGCCACAGCTGAAGTGAAGGCAGGAGGAAGACGAGGACGCCCCGCCAAATCTACCCAGGAGCCCAAGGCAGAAGATGATAAAGCAGCTCTGCAGATCCCTTGCACTGAATGTGACCTCACTTTCCCCAGCCTGACGCAGCTTCGAGCACATAAGAAAGAGAAGCACACGCAGCGCAAGCCTCACGCTTGTGGAGAATGTGAGGAGAGTTTTAACCGACCTGAGCAGTTGGAGGCCCATATGGCACGGGCACACAGTGCCGGCCGGCACACTTGCCCCACATGTGGAAAAAGCTTTGGCAGAGAAAGTAACCTGAAGGCTCATCAACAGAGTCATGGAAAAGAAGAGAAGCCACTCGGAAAGAGATAATTCAGTCTGGGAGAATTTTGAGGGTGTATGTTAGCAGAATATGAATTCAGTTTTAAAAATGTTGTGTATAGAAATGTAGGTGGGGACAGGGTTCACTTTAGATTTGAAGTTGTAACATAGCCGGGGATCCTTCAGCTGTGTGACCCTTGAGAGATCAACACTATGTGAACATGTTATTTGAAAACTGGAAACCCAAAGGGTAGTGAGTTCACGGTTAACAGCCTCATTGTGTCTTGACATCTGTACATAGCTTTGGCATGTTAAGGATTCATACCCTGACTGAATTCTCATTTGTAGGGTAACCTTGTTGTAACTTATACCATCAAGAGAAACCCACAGAAAAGCCTTGTTATATTGTCTAAGGCTTCATATTGCTGTTTTCTTTATTTTTTGGAACTTTTAAAGTGTTTTCTATGAATATAATGTGTTATTGTTTTTACATTATTTTTAGAAGTGTGTACAATGGTGAGTGGAAAGATTTACTAAATGATGTTTTCTGCCGAGATCTGACTAAATATGATTTCAGATGTTTCCATTTTTTACAGGTATGACTTGACATTTGACTTGAACTTAAATGTTACCCACAACTGAGACTCTCTGAGTGAAGTAAATGTCTGAATAATTAATTGAAAGTGTTTTATTATTATTAATAATATTATTTATGGGGCACCCTTAGAGAATTTCCATGATGATGAATTATCGCTATCACAGATTAAAGTTTCTGCCTTTTTGCCGTACATCATTTTGGGGTAATGGTAACATTTCTGCCTAATTGTGAAGCATTAAATGAAAAATCATTTGATATTATATTTGCATAATCATTTTGCACACTACTGCATTTGCCCTTTAAAAAGATCAGCTTGAACATCTGTTTCACAAGTTGAACAATATCTGTATTTATGGTTCGTGAAGATTGGGGAAAGTTCATACAGCTAAAAGTGCAATGGTCAGAATAAACTTTTCTCTTTCATTACATTTCCAGTTAGTCTTTGGTTAGCAAGCTCAGCATACTTGGAGTTAGAATAGAACTTAAGTGGTTAAGGAAAGCTTGTTTGATTAACTAGAACATGATTTCAGGACAGCACGTTCATGGACAGGCATATGATTTTCTGTGACACTGAAGAGGCTGGCAACATCTTCATTTGGGCAAAACCAGTTTTAGTTGCCATAGTAACCCATACATTTACATTGGAAGAACAAGAAAGAATTATAATACTTCGAGGCAAAAAATAAAAAATCCAGAAATGCATTTTTCTTGCTTTCTAGATTATAATAAAATAAAATAAAAAAAACCTGAAAGAGGACTGTGAGAAAGAACTCCTGTGGAATCCAAGCTGACATTTTACTACTGGTGAATCAAATAATATAATTATAATACAATTATATGCATACTAATAATTTAGAGCAGGGGTCACCAAACTCTGTCCTGGAGGGCCGGTGTCCTGCAGAGTTTAGCTCCAACTTGCCAGGGGCGCCCCCAAGGGGTGGCCACGGCCACCCCTGTATAAACTCTGGCAGGTTTTGTGTCCAAAAACCGTGATTCCCATCCACTTACATTATAAGACTGATAGACAGGGGATCTATTAATTTTAGATCTATATAATTTACATATCATTTAATATAGTTACTATCACACGAAGAGTGACGTTTTTCTCCAGAAGTCTGCATAATTGCAAATGTGACATTGATTTCATACAACAGTTCAATAAACAAGAGGTTAATATCAAGAGTTTTACGTTTTAGACAACATATTCACTTTTTGCGCTCTATTTCTAAAAACAAAAATCATTCCAAACACAGCCACTCTTTTGCGTCTCTGAGCAACATGATAGTGTTTCGTTCCTGAATGAATCAACCGTTTAAATGATTCGGTTCAATCGCAATGACTCACTTATTAACAGTGACTCGCTACACACCTACTGGCTGTTTTTAATTTCACATTTAAGGTACCATTTCATTTTTTAAACAATTTCAAACATCAGTTTTCAATGTTTTATGTTTAAAATATCAAAAACATTATTTATTAATTTGTAACTCCGGGTTAAAGTATTCCATGTCCCTCAGAGCTCCATTAAACAGTGTGTAAAAACATCTAAATGGCACTTCAGATGCAGTTTCTGTTTTCTCTGCATTGCAAAGATCAATTTTGTTGATACTGATAACAGCCCAAATGCAAGTGTCTGACTTAAAAGATGGTGCACACTTTTAGAAAAAAATGGAGTAAAGGTTAAAAAAAAAAAACATAGCCTCAGCTGTCAGCACACTTAGAAATAAGATATCAGCACAATAACACACACAGCAAAATATTGTCTAATTTTCGTTATCGATAAAATCCCAGAAATTACAGAGATATCATTTTTTTTTTTTTGTCAATATTGCAAACCCTTTATTTATTTATTTATTTTTTGATGTGCCACTCCAAGATTTACTGTGGCCTCATCTGGCCACCCCTATTAAAATTTTCTGGGGGCGCCACTGCAACTTGCCTCAACACACCTGCCTGGAAGCATCAAGTATAGTGTGACCCTGATTTGCTGGTTCAGATGTGTTTGATTAGGGTTAGAGCTGAACTCTGCAGGACACCGGCCCTCCAGGACCTGAGAGAAACCCGTCCGCTGTGAGCGGCTTTAACGCTCCCCTCCTGCAGATGGCAACATCCACATTCTAGTCAGGTATTTTATACCGGAAGTATCGGATGGACAGTGGCTCACCTTATTTCTTATATATGCTCGCGCAACTTGATTTGAGCTTGATTAGTGACTAAACAGTTTTAACACTGGCAGCAGTTACAATCACGCATTATACATTTGTGGTTTATTGCCATAATAGATGTCGCTGAGCAGCTAATAAACACGGCATGATCAGGGATTGACTCTTGCATTCCTGAACAGTAGATCCTGAAGCGAAGGTGCTTTCAAATGCTCGTCGAAGACTTCAAGGTAATATGAATGAAGTAAGCTTGCTTCTGTATTCACTGTAGTGATTGAATTAACAGAACAAAATGTCTTTAAGCCATGCAGTTCATCTTAGATGATGTAGACACTGTATGTTTGCAAATAGGAAAGCCCTCTTTTGCTATAATACCACCTTAGTAATGTCAAATATATATATATATATATTTACATATAATAATAATTACAACCCTTAATGTCTCGACAGCAAAACTGAACAAACCTGCACAGACGGTTTTTCCTATTTTCCTATTTTTTCTTCTTCAAGGCACCATGTCAGAGTTTACCCTCGATATCCAGCTGACAGAGTTGGGGTTCTCAAACTGGAGTTTCCCTCTCTGTGAACCACAGAGTGTTAAAGAGAACATTTTGCCGACCCAGACTGGCACTGAAAAGCCAGCACCAGAGACTGAAAGGCCTGCAAACTCTCATGAAGATGCTTGCATTGTTGCGAGTGAATCTGCTGACAAAAGCTTTCTACAGGACCATCAATATTCCACTCCCTTCAAAGATAACTCTTCAAGTAATGCAGAAACCGCTCAAAGCAATTCCAAAATCATTTCCACAGGGCAGAAGGATAAAGTCATTTGCAATTCGTGGAAAAGAGGAAGAAGAAGAGAGGGGACAGAACTGAGAAATGATGATGTAGGGCAAAACGGAAAAGAGGGAAAGGAAAATAATGACAAGGAACAGAAATATTCAGAGTTGAGCCAGGAAGCCTCTGGTCTCATGACAGATGATGTTATGTCTAGTGAGGAAAGGACAGATGAGGATGCAGAATTAGTTTTGACTGAGGATGATGATGAGGAGGATGAGGAAGATGATGATGGTGAGGAGGAGAAGGAAGAAGAAGATGATGATGGTGGTGTGTCCTGGTCAGGTACTCCATCATTTTCCAAATAATGGATTGTGATTTAATTTATACACTATTTTGCAGGTTTTGTTATTTACCTTATTTAAAAATAAGAATTTTGTTCCACTGACACAGAAAAGGTTTACTTGCTCCACCACAAAAAATTAATACATAAATAAATCTACACACACCCACACACACTACCAGTCAAATGTTTGGGATCAGTAAGACTTCTAATGTTTTTTTAAAGAAGTCTCTTATGCTCATCAAGGCTGCATTTATTTGATAAAAAAAATACAGAAAGCAGTAATCTTGATAAATGTTATTACAATATAAAATAATGGTTTATATTTTTATATTCTTTAAAATATAATTTATTTCTGTGATGCAAAGCTGAATTTCCATCTGCCATTACTTCAGTATAAAGTGTCACATGATTCTTCAGAAATCATTTTAATATGCTGATTTATTATTAGAATTATAAATGTTGGCAACAGTTAAGCTGCCAAATATTTTTTTGGAAACTGCGATACTTTTTTCAGGACTCTTTAATGAAATAAAAGTTAAATAGAACAGCATTTATTCAAAATATAAATATTTTCTAATGTTATAAATATTTGCTATCACTTCTTAACAATTTAACACATCCTTGCTAAATAAAAGTTTTAATTTCTTAAAAAAAAAAGAAAGCATAAAAATGTACTGACCCCAAACTTTTGAACTGTTGTGTGTATTGTTAGAAAATATTTATATTTTAAATAAATGCTCTTTTAACTTTTTAATTCATCAAAGAATCCTGAAAAAAAGTATCACAGGTTCCAAAAAAAAAAAATATTAAGCAGCACAACAGTTTCCAGCACTGATAATAAATCAGCATATTAGAATGATTTCTGAAGGATCATGTGACACTGAAGACTGGAGTAATGATGCTGAAAATTCAGCTTTGCATCACAGGAATAAATTAGATTTTAATGTATATTAAAATAGACAAACGTTATTTTACATCATAATAATATTTCACAATATTTTTTTTTTCCTGTATTTTGAATCCGATAAATTCAGCCTTGATGAGCATAAGAAACTCCTGTAAAAGACATATATATGATCATGAAAAGTTGATCCTTACATTCACAAATAATTTAAAATTAAAAATAATAAAATGTAAATTTTAGCACATAAGCTTTTGTTCTAAACAATAATAATAAAATGTGATCTTTAGTAAACCTAGAAATATAAAATTTTCATACTGTGTTATGTAGAATAAAGCATTTTAAATAATTGATTAGAGTTTTTATTTTTTTATTTTTTTCATTTGTTTAAAAAATGTTTATCTGCAGAATTTACATTTTCTAGACTTTTTTTTTTCTGTGTCATTAAGTCTATAATGAAATAGTTATTTTAAATTGTTCAGCAATTATGTAACTCCTTGGCAGCTTAATTGTAAATCCATACACAATTTTTATTTATTTGTTTGCTGGAAAATTATGGTATATAATTCAAAACATTACTGATTAGTTGGTAATTTCCAGCCCATTCTAACTGATGATTGCAAAAGCCTGACAAGACAAATGATTTCCTGTTACAGCAGCTACTGATGCACGTTTTTCTTCAATTTCAGAGACAAATGGATCTGGAGAGAATGAAGAGAATCGCTGCCATGTATGTGATCTCACCTTCTCCTCTCTCTTCTTACTCCGAGAACATTTAAACATGCATACGGGTGTTCGCCCCTACCGCTGCGATGAATGTGGCAAGCAGTTCTGCCAGTTAGTCAATTACCGTGCACACCTTCGCTCGCACTCCCAGAAGGCCTCCATCCACTGTCGCGTTTGCTCAAACACCTTTGAGACCGAGGACCAGCTCCAGCAGCACTTGGACACCAACCATTTTGAGAAAGAGTTCTATCAGTGTGATTTTTGCAAGCAGATTTTCACTGACCTGGATGTGTGCAAGGGTCATGTCGAAGCACACAGGCAACAGGCGAAGCGACACTTGTGCCTCAAATGTGGCACCAGTTTTCGTCTTCGCAACTCACTGCTCCGTCACCTGGAATGGCACAGCAGAGGCATCTTCTCCTGCTCGGACTGTGAGCGGACCTTCTCCAGCAAGGCTTCTTTGTTACGCCACAGTTTCGCTCACTTGGGAGTCTTACCGTACACGTGCCTAAAGTGCAAACGCCATTTCCGTTTGCCCTCTCTCTACCACAACCACGAGTGTAAGCCAGAGAACATCCAGTGCATGGCGTGTTTGGTTTTCTTTCAGAGTCAGGAGGACTTTGATAAGCATAAGAAGGACACAGGATGTTGGGGTCATCAAGGGGCTTTGCCTACCAAGACAGACGAGATCCGCTGCATGGAGTGTGGCCAAGTCTTTGCAAGCATTGAGAAATTAAAGAAGCACGGAAGCACTCACCAGAGGGTCCTAAAATGTGCTGAATGTGGGATGGGTTTCCGCTCGTCACTCATGCTTATGTCACACATGGGAGGGCATGCGGGACAGCGGCCATGTCTCTGCCAGGACTGTGGCCTGGGCTTCCCACATCAACAGGGTTATGACAGCCACCTGAAGACATGTGGAGTTGTGACACCTCCAGTGGTAAGCTTTTTTCATTCTTCAAATACCTAGTGTCTTGTAATAAATAAAAATGGATCAAATTAACATTGATTGAATTTGACATAACAGTTTAATTCCAGTGTTGTTATTGTTAATTAAAACTATTAAAATCTTGATTGGAACAAAGCTAAAATAAAAGAAAATATATTAGATAGCCACATACTATTCTCTGAATTTAAAATTTAATCAGATAAGAAAGAATTTGGTTATATTAAAGTTTTAGGACCTTTCAAGGACTTTCCAGGTCCAGTACCCTCCAATTCAAGGACTTAATGTGGGGACACATTTCAAGTGAGAGCGAGGTTACATCGTGTTATCTTGTAAGATACATTGTTACAGTTTTCATGTGTCAAACACAACTATGCAAAAAACTTTTTGCATTTATTTTTGGCCATATGACAGAGATCTGATATTCTATTTGTTTTGCATAAAACTGAAGAATATTGGGTATCCTATAATGTATTCTAAAATGATCTGATATTAACTTTTGGATGGATTTTATTGAAAAGAGCTTAGGCTCATGTAACCAGAAGTTTTAAGATATATGAATATGTTTTTCTTGCCTCATGGGTTTACATTATCTTAACAAGCAAAGCAATTCAACATTAATTTCCACGAGTGTCTGTGAAACATAGAGGTACCATCCTAGTAGTTTTGTGCATTCATGACCATAACATGTACTGTGACCATATTTAAGTTTTCCAAAAAGAGGACAGTGGATGTGGGCGGGGCGGGGGGCTGGTGTGTGGTGTGGTTAGTTGGTGGTTAAAGTAGTGCCCAAAGTAGTGCAATGACCATATCCCAAATATCAAAACTGAAAATATCATTTCCATACCTAAAATACATATTTTACAGTCACTGTTATGCATATTGTTCATAAACACAGCTAAAAAGCTTCCTACCAGTGGCCCTCCTTCACAAAACTTAACATCTAGCACAGTTTTATCATAGGCATAATGCAAATGTTTCTATACAAGCATTTCAGTCAAATGAAATTAAGCAACATTTCCTACCCTTAACCCACGGGGGAAAAACAACCCATTAACAGTTTAAAAGTAGGAAAAAAAATGCAGACTTGGCAACCCTGCATTCAACATGAGCTGCGGGAGTCAGATTTTACTGATCACGGGTGAAGGAGAGAGAGATGGCTGATTCAAAAGAGATTTAAATACTCTGTGTATTGATAGCGGCTCCCGTAAAATAATGTAAATCAAGCAAGCTTGTATGATTGGGCATAGATGTGTTTAATTAATAAAGTTTAGAGTGGGCTAGGGGGTGTTGTATGGATTTTTTATTGAAGGATTATTGGGAAAAATAAATTCAAGCACTTTCAAGGACCTGCATCAATGTATGTTTATTTTAAAAACTTTCCAGAGCCTTGACATTTTTTTTTTTCAGATTCACGAACTTTCAAGGATTTCAAGGACCCGTGGGAACCCGGTTTAATTTACAGTTAAAATTCATGCTTAACATAAAAAATGTTGAAAACTCCTGCTTTAAAGAGCTTCAAGCTATATAAATCTGTTACTTCTGTTTACAGGCTGCTGTGAAGAAACCCAAACCGAAAGCAACTCCCTCTCCACAAATAATGCAACCAATTACTCCTAACTTAATTATCCAAACTGTTGCTCAGGCATCAACGCCTGCCACATTCCCCAATAGCTTGAAGGAAGTCCACATGGTTCCATTCGGTGACAAGAATAAGCCTTCTGATGGTAGGTGGAAGCTTACTTTAAATAAACAGCCTCCTCCAGGTATGCCTTTAGTCATGCTTCTGCCAGTTTCCACTACACAGTACTCATCTACCTCAGATCCTACCCAGAGCTCCCAAAACGTTTTACCATCCTCTCTGGTCTTAGAAACACCCTCATCTGCTCCACGTGTGGTCTCCATGCCGGTGGTCCCATCCGGCACTGTCATTAATACAGAGGCAGAGAAAGACTCAGTAGAGTCCTGCAGAACCAATATTCCTTCAAATACACTCATTCCTGAGCAAAGTCATGACAGTACCTCAAAGAAGAGGTGGACCGTTTTAGAAGATCAGGGTTCTGTTCAAGTGTTTAGGGCAGAAAATTTAAAGGCAGGTGAACAGGCTGCAGTAGCAAATCAGGAAATGAACATTACTGCTCAAGTAGAAGCAGAGAATGAGCAGAAAACTTCAAATTTGACGCCTAATGCACTGTGCGTTGAAAAAACGCTTCCAGGGAGTCCATCGGATACTGCATCTCTCAATCTCACATGCCCCATGACACCATTATGCCTAAAGGAGGAGAAGGATGACGGTGACAGCATCAAGAAAAGGTCTTCAATTTTGAAGGACCTCAACTCCCTGCCTGTAATGGCAGGAGTAGAAGTTTGTGCCCCTTTAAAAAGAAAATCAGAAAAGGAAACGCTGGATTCCCCGCAAACAGGGTCTCATAATCTACTTTCTGATTCTTCAGAAATTACTTACCACAAAAAGGCCAGTAAAGATCAGAGATCGTTCAAAGAAGTTGTGTCATCTGACAGGATGTGCGCACAAATGGAATTTACCATGACGGGGGACAAATCAGAAAACTGTCCGCAGGGGCAAAATGAATCTGGATTTGATGTAGAGGTGGAAATGAATGAAGATGTGGAATCGAGCAGCATGGAAGTGGAGATTGGGGATGAAGACAGCGGAGTTGATATGTTGGAAGGTATGCTTCATGAGTGTGTGACTTGTGGACAAGTCCTTCCTGAAAAGGATTTGATCCAGCACTACATGAAGCATGCAGCCGACACCGACAGTCCTGAGCTCTCTCCTAACTGTGCCTCTCACACTACAGAACAATCCCCTGCATGTAGTCCATCAAGAAAAAGACTGCGATCTGGCATGGAGTTTTGACCCTCAATTCAAGAGTATTTCTTATTATAATTATTATTATTTTAAATTGATTTGGAGTTATTGATATTACACAATCTTTACTTCCATTCCATTTACTTGGAAAACCGGGGCCACAATAATTTTTACCAAATTACAATTTGGGAAAGATTAGTGTTTCTTAAAACCAAGTGTGTTTTGAATGTGCTATACTTTTGACATTTCTTTCACAGTATCTTATTTCATTTTCACATTGTCACATAAGATACAATAAATGTAGATTGGAAAATTTGGAAAAAAGCTTTCTTTTGTTAATTGTTCTGTGTGTGTCTGTGTATAGGTTGAGAGATATGTGTGTGTGTTTGTGTGTGTGTTTGTGTGTATGTATGTATATATAAAATGTAAGATATCAGTAAAAACAATAATATATATGAAAAAATAGATTTAAAAAAAATGTCGTGCATTTCTGTATCAGAAATGTTGGATATAAGGAACCATGTCTGTTTACTGAATGTAAAAGCATTTACTCATAAAGTTTAATTGGTTTATTCCAATTATTATTTAAATTGTCTAAGGAGTTGTTTAAAAAAACAACAACAACAACAAAAAAACAGTTGTTAAGGGAAGCTGTGAGCTAGCGGAGATTGCAGGTGGTTTGTTTTAGACTGAAATGTGTTTCAGCACGTTCAGTTCTTTCTGGGTGTATGCCAAATAATTCCTCTTGGCGGCCGTCACTTTAAGAATTTAGAATCATGATACTGTATTTGTGAAACAGAACTTAATGAGAAATATCGTTTTTCATAAATAAAAATAATTTTAAGATCATTTCAAATTGAGAACACGGGTGTTTATTACTCAAAATAAAAGTGTGAAATAATCGAAAGTGATATCGTGGTGTTTTTTTACTCAAAATAAAGTGTGGAATAATCGACAGTGTAGGCTATATATTCAGGTCTTTGACTGACCCATAAAGGTCTCATAAATATTCCTTTGGGTGGTGCGCATAAGCTACACCAACTGAAATGATTCATAAAGGAAACTTAAAAACCGAGTGGGCGGAAGGTTAACCGATCAACAACTTCATTTCCAAAGTAAATCGCTGCACAGCACTTCATTGGTAAGAGCAACTCTGTTCGTTGTTTTAAAGTAGGCCTATTTAAATAGCTTTTAATTGAAAAAGTTTTTTTAATTGTAAAATGCGAGTCAAAACATTATTTATTTTTGTTAAAAGCGTCCTCGTGTGGTCGTCTCGCTCAACTTGCATGTGTTAGACTTGTTTTAATAGTCAAGTATGTTTATAAGGCTTATTATCATATATGCTAAAACTTGTGATAATCCGTTATATTTCGTTCTTGTATGTAAAATACGGTCGGTAAAGTATGTATGTTCCCTGCTTTGACGTCAGTTTAAGTACACTTTTATCGTAAATTGTATAACTAGTATTTGTTTTAGTAATATCTAAAGTAAATGATAATGTTTTATTTGAACACTAGTTTCAGTATGTGATATTTTCTGAAATTGTATATATTGAACACGGCTGCATTTTATTTTTTCTTTCTCCTGTTAGATGAAAGATCTAACATACAAGTGTTACACAGGAAATGACAAAGAAAAGCCTTCTTGCATTTTTTCCCCTCTCTCTGCTAGGTAGGTGAGACAATGTTTCTTTCTGTCTTTCTTTCTTTCTTTCCACACCCACTCTGCCCGAGACCACCGTGCACAGTAGTTTGCAGCAATATCCTTTTAGATGGGTGCACTTTCTGAGGAAGCAAATGAACGCTTTGTTAATAGAGGTGTTATTTTCCATATATTGTTTAGTGTTGGTGGTTTAGGCAAATTATGCATAACACTGATAATTGTGTCCATCATTACATGAGCATGGTGTTATTTTGTAGTGTATCACATTGTAAACAATGTCCAATATTAAAATAACTATATTACATGTGTTTCTTTTCTATTAACCACCTTCTTCTTCTTCGTCTTGGTCGTCGTATGTCAAGCTATGGTCAGTGCTGCTCAAGGTAAGAAAGATTTTGTTTTGCTCGGCATGTTCATTATTTGTTCAGTCACTTGCATAGCTACAGTTCGTCATATAAATTCTTTATACACTCGACAGCCTCCTGCACAATCATTTGTACCTGTTTACATGAATGTATTAAACAGGATGTACTGGTGTTGTTTCTCATAGACAAAGACTTATGTTATGGATTCGGTTCTGGCACCATAGCAGGGATTATATTCGCTGATGTTGCAGTGACGGTCCTCATTGTCACTATCACCTACTGGTATGCCAGCAAGCGCAGACAAAAGAAAGAAAACGGTGAGATATTACATAGACACACACTGATTTTCTCTAGCAATCTTTAAATAGTCATATCAGTGCACAGAAATATTTAACATGCATGTGTTCATGTGTTTCTTTAGCTGACGAAGTCTACATGAATGTCAGAGCAAACTGCAAAACATGAAGATCTTTGGAAGGCTGACATGAACAATGGAAGACCTACTGACATTCAATAGTATACGACATTTAATCGTAGTTGATTTATATTTTAAATTGCCACAGTTTAAATATAGCTTAGCCTACGGCTCTGCACAATTAAAGCAGTGTTCATATCTTAGTTGCTTTGTAAATAAGATAAAATTAGCTTATTTATGTCACACAAAATCACACTGAAAACTTTAATAATACATGTAATGGAACTCTGTCTAGCACGTTATCAACAGCAATAAATGCAGTGAAAAACACTGACACCTAGTGGATAATTCAGACCTGCTACTATTTTCTTCCACTAGAACAGAGGTGTCCAAACATTTCAGTGTGAGGGGCCAATGATTAAACTGGACTGCACGTGACCCAAAAATAAATGTTGCCTTATATCCAACTATACAATATTAAAATGTATTAAATGTATTTTTAATCATTAAATTTAAATATATTTTATTATTATTTTTTATATATATATATAATCAAATGCAAATAATAAAACAAAAAAATGAAATAAAAAGATAAATTAGAAATTAAGGTTGTTAGTTTTTTTAATGATTTTTATGATGACTTTTTTTTAAACAATTATTTCCTTCCTCTTGTGATGTGGCAAGGCGGGCCAAACAGCGGGCTCTGGTTTGGGTATCTCTGTCCTAGAAGTCACTGTCACATCAACTTTCCTTTTAATTAGAATATTTAATTGTTTGGGATCTGTTAAAGTTTTGCAAGCAAAATTTTCATCAAATCTCGCTTGATACAAGACTTCAGATGCTCAGCAGTCTGTGATCGTTGTTGTCTGATTCTGCTTTTCATGATGGGCTATACATAGGAGACAGATCCGGACTGCAGGCAGGCTAGTCTAGCACATTCACTCTGTGTCCACAAAACCACGTTGTTGTTGCACATGCAGAATTGAGACCTGGCATTGTCTTGATCTAATAACCACGGACTTCCCATGAAAGACATCATCTTGATGGCAGTATATGCCTCTGTACAATTCTAATGTATAACTCCATGTCAATGGTACCTTCGCACATATGCCAGGCACCCATGCTGTTTGTCTCGCTGCACCCCATACCACAACAGACGCTTGCTTTTGCATCTGATGAAAATCTGGATGGTCCCTTTGGTCTTTGGGACTGAGAAGTCGACATCATTTTTCCCAGAAACGAGTTGAAATGTGGACTCATCTGAGCACAGCACACATTTCCAGGGTGTTTTTGACTATCTGAGATGAGCTCTGGCCCAGAGAACCCCATGGCATCACTGCATAGGATTGATGTATAGTTTTCTCCTAGAGTAACAGAGATTTGAGTTGCATTCATTGATGTGTTAAGTGACAGCATTTTATTTAAGTACTCCTGAGCCCATGTGGCTATATTTAACATCACAGCATGACAGTTTCTTGTGCAATGTCATCTGAGGGCTCAAAGGTCATGCACATGCAACTGAGATTTCCTGCTTTGTCCTACACAGACTGAGATTTCTCTGGATTCCATGAATCTTTTCACAATATCATGTACTGTAGTTGATGAAAGACCTAAATTCTTTGCAATTTTGTTAAGAGAAATGTGATTTTGATTTGTTTGACATTTCTCTCATGAAATTTGGCACAAAGTGATGAGCCATAATCCAGCTTTGCTTGCAAAGACTGAGATGCTCCTTTTATTCCCAAACATGACACCCTCACCTATTACTTACTGTGAACTGTTTCAAAACAGTTTAACATGGATAAACTATAACCTTTTCACTTTTATTTTGCCTCTGTTCCAACTTTTTTGGAGTGTGTTGCAGCCATCAAAATTTGTTTATATTTACAAAATACATTTAGGTTGGTCAGTGAAAACTTTGGAAATCTTTTACATTAGTGTGTTATTTTTTGAGTATTGTTATAAATATGAAAAGTAATAAATGACTGTGACCTGGAATCTCCCAGAAATTCCTATGTCCAGCACAAGACTGTGACTCTTCCACTGAAAAAAAAGAGGAAACAGAAATTGTCTTTACAAGCCAATTTTCATCACATACATTTCTACATTTATTTGGCTATTCAGTAATGATAGATATTATGTTAGAGAACTTAACAATTTAATTGCTTTAACAAAATGTTGCCTGTTTGCATACAAAAATGTGGATTCAATATTTATGCAGTAAACAGTAAAATAGTATACCCCTCCCCCATGTCCATTGACATTAAAATCTACAAATTATTTTAAATACACTCAGTGCATAAATATAAACATCACAAACACTTTTTTGAAAATTTTAAGTTACGAAACTATGCAGAATAATCTTTAAAAAGCTCATGTGCTTTAAGGTACTGTAAGGCAAAGGTCATTTATCTGTCCGACTGAGCTTTAGGAAATAACCTAACAGTACCTCATCAATTTATCTGTCTACTAAACAAGGCAGGTCTTCAGGTGAAACTGAACTACACACTCCTGTTTCACTGATGTAAAAACCAACATCCTTTTTTTTAATAAAATGATATTGTAAGTGGAACAGGATATACGTTTTGCTTTTTACCTGTTTGGGGTTATCAGATACTGGCTTTAGTAGTCACATCCTGTGCTGTGAGGCTTTTAACCGCATTAACACCCAGGTCCCTCTCACTAGCCTCTTGCTCACATATCTAACTTACTAAGAAATGAAACTATACATTTACTAAGAAGGACATACGAAAACGCATATATTTTCAGCTGCATGTAATGTAAATGAACTGCATGCTCACTGTATGATTTAGTTTTCAATTTAATTTTGTGATTTAAACCTAGGAGTATTTTAACAGTGACAGGATAAAATGTAAACAAATTAAATACTGAACTAGGTTAAGTGTGTGTGTGTGTGTGTGAGAGAGAGAGAGATAGAGAGAGAGAGAGCGAGGGATAACACATCAGCACGTGTAGCTCCTCCCCAGTATCCTTTGGTTCTATTTTGATGGATGGTGATAAGTCATCAGCACATATGCTGTGATTTTTTCACACACAGGCAATTTCCATATCATTCAGTCTCATATTCAAGGGGTTTTAGCTTCCTGTGCTCTTTTAAAGAGACCTCAAGTCAGGGCTGCACCAAACCCTGAGAAATTCTCTCCCAAAACCCACATTCATTATGAGAAGGATACTATACCTAATGGTCCCCATGAATGGACTACTCGGTGAGTGCATTTTGAAAACTTTCACATACTCGTTTCAAGATTAAATGAACTTCAACATATTTTATATATATACATTCTTCACAAATTAAATTAAACAAATTTTGGCATCATTTTCAGCACAACAATCAACAAGATGATAGATGGTAATTCAATATCTATGTAGAGAAAGCATAACAAGATTTCATTTTTTAAGTTACACATCACCGTATGAGAAGTGTTGTATTTTCTGTATTATATACTTTATTCTACATTAATATATAATAAGTATGTACATACATTGTATAATGTCTGTAATAGTATATCATGAATAGATTTTTATTTCTGGAAAAACCTGCCTAGGATTCCAGCCAATATAAATATAAATATAAAGCTGTATAGGTTTAATGGAGTTGTGAAAAAGGGAATTACATAATTATTTGTGTATGTGTTTTGTTTGAGGATTTATATGAATTCAGTGATTAATGCAAGAGATCAAGAGGAAATGGCATTTTCAGTTCTGTTAATTGGCTTGAGAACACGCTATTATAAAAATTGATCTTCCCTCTCTTCTGTTCTCACTTTCATCAGCTGGCCTTGTTGAGGGGAATCAAGGTAATTCCTCTATAGATATCTGAAATTCAGTTGTTGATTTTTTGACTTGTTTTGGCATATCACAATGAATGTGCCGATGTATTTTTCTGATTCTCAGACTGCACTTCATGTTACCAGTTGGACACTGGAGTGGCTATTGGGATCATCACTTGTGACATAATCCTCACATTCCTCATTGCTCTCTCAGTCTATTGTTTCATTTCCCATCAGAAAAGAAGAAGCAGTTTACATACACATGCCAGATGCTGTGGGTCAGGTATGTCTGTTCGTAAGAGAAATCAGTACAGAATTACAGCTGTTCCAGTCAAAATGACAACATTTTTCTGATGTTTAGGTAAAGCAAAAACTCACCAGCCATCAACGAGGCCAAAGACAATTGAAATGGAATCACCTTATCAGGTAAAATGAGCAATATCAGCTATGCGTTTAACGTACCAAAAAACTTTTTTTCTTTTATCTACAAAACTAAAAATAAAGTAGTATTTATAAATAATGCAACACATTTGTGATTTTTTTTTTTTTTATTATTATTTTTTTTTTCATAATGATTTGACAGGAACTTTATGGAGTCCAGTCAGACATATACAGTGATCTTCAGCAGTATCGGAAATGAGATGACCATGTGAAATGTAATCTTAATCGTGGGTCGTGTGAAAACCTAAGAATATGTGGAGGTTGCATACTTTCTAAACTGTGTCACAAATATGTATTTGGCATAAATAAGCTACAATAATTGATTTATACAAAAAGATTTTTCTTTGATTCCATGTGATTGGTCATGTGGCTTATATACAAACCATGAATATTAAAATATTTTCTTAGTTTGTGGAAAGGAAAAATTATCTTTAAGAATTTGTAGTTTTTAATATCACTGTAACAGTTGTTTTCATCTGTAATTTTTTTATTTATTCAAAACCTTTGTAATGCAGTTAGGTCAGAATATAATTCCCTTGCTCTTTATGTAGAAATAAACATTTTATTTTGATTGTGTGGTCTTTGATCATTTCTTTTTCTACTTTTATAGACAGCCTAGAAAGGTGGATGATGGATGAAGCCACACTTAAACATGCACTGTTTTTATTTTATTTCCCAAAGTGGCTAAGGAAGTAGCAGTGTAGCGGACCTGTTTAGAAATCACATGACCACAGTGAATCAGTTAGACAAAACGGAAAGACTTTGTTTTCTTATGTCCTGACTTTTAAGTCCAGAGTTTTAAATTCTGAAAAATGCTGGGTTGTTTCAACCCAAATTTGGGTCAAATATGGGCTAACCCAACTTTTGGGTTAAAATTTAATGTAAAAAATTATCCCAATGGTTGGTTAGTCCATATTTTACCCAAAGCTGGGTTGAAACAACCCAGTATTTTTTAGAGTGCATACTTTCTACGTTCTTATGAGCATTTTCACTATTGCTGATTTATTGCTCTGTGTACGCAAGTCAAGTGTGATAATTGTAAAACAAAGAATATCAAGGAAATGAAACTGAATGGTGCTTGACTTTTGGCTTTGCACAGAGAGCAATTTAATTTAGCTCTTAATTTGAGTGTGACCACTTCCAACGTCCACAAGAGTGCACTATTATCTCAGTGTGCTACATGTCACATTTAGCCTATACTGTAAATTCTGTCTGCCTCAGATCTATCATTCATGTTTTATTTTGAGACTTAATTCAGTGCAGCTTACAGTAATGATGCATGATTGTTCTAGGCCTAACAGAATAAATTTCTCGCTTGTCGTTACACACAATGGACGTTTTAGTCAATATTCTGAGAAACTTAAGTAGCCTACCAATATTTCAAATGGGTCTCACATGCTGGACTAACATCCAAGACTGTCGAAATTTAAGCGGAGATTTAAGACATGAGCCGTCAGACTGTTTATCAAACAATGAAAATTATGGTTCTCCCCATCATAAACAACCAGACCTTAGACTGACGGCAGAACGCTATGACATTATAAGCCAAAACAGAGCTCGAACTGTGAAGACAGCTTTGTGTTGATTTTCAAGCAGCCTAACAATTATTAATAACAGATAAGAAATGTTGACAGCATCCTGTAGGCTGATAGCATAGGAAGCTTGTATACCAGTTTTAGATAGACTGTTACAAACCGTTGCTCCAACATGACAGTGCTGAACTGAAATAGAAAACTGATGGTAAAGAAAGACATTTATACTATTTCCCGCTATCCCGTTACTTACATCAGTGTCAACGAATTTCGGAACGCAAACACGCACGAAACGTACTGTAGCAAGACGCGTCATTGTTTACGTACATGCCTGGAGGAGTGTTTCGGGCGTAATGGTAAGTGGTGTAGTGTTTTCTACATCTTTACTCAACTGTAGGTGAGTTAGTCAAAGTCAATCAGCAGATTTTGTCTTTCACGTGGCTGGTATTCTCCCTCAGTTCTGCTGGATTTAGGAAAAGGCAAATACAAACTAAACTTTGAATTTAGTATTATTTCTACAATTACAGTTTGAAATCAGTAGCATGTCAGTACGTATTTCCTAATTCTGTCTTAAAGGCTATTTGTTTGCGGGACACATGGACAAACAAAGAAAGCGTTCAGATGAAACTAGGTTAGGCTAATCTTTTAATAATCTTATCGGGCTTTTTTAAATAGGATTTCAAACACTTTCTTTTGCTGCTGTGCACTATTTACCCAAAGCCTGGTATGCTTGAACTACTCAGAAAGAAACAGCAGGAACATATTCAGTGAAAGAAACCAATTATTTTCTGAATTTGGATTGTTTTCGCCCTCAATGTAAGAGGAAATACTCTACTTGACTGTTTATGTGCTGTTTTCAGCTTTTGATTCGCATTCGAGTTTGCAGCAGCGTTGCCAACTTAGCAATTTTGTTGCTAAATTTAGCAACTTTTCAGACTCCCCTAGCAACTTTTTCTTCCAAAAGCACCTAGCAACAAATTTAGCTATTTTTAAAATTTATTTGGCAACTTTTAGCAACTTTTGATAAGTGACTCAAACAATAAAAAGGCACATTTTACCATTTAAATTATAAGAGGAAACCAAAGATGTCTAGCAGTACACACATCACAGGAATTAAGTTAGCTGCTATTTGCAATTGTTTAATTTAATAGTAATAGTAATAATAATAATAATTGAAGACTGTTATTGTATTGACACTTTGTTAGTAGCTTGTACCTGCGATTGTTGATGAGTTAGTTACTAACTCATCAACAACCGCAGGTTGTTTTTTATATATATATATATATATATATATATATATATATATATATATATATATATATATATATTACCACTGTACTGTTAGTGCACTGTAAGAAAAATATGTAGAAAAATGTAAAAGGTGCCAGTAATTTTCCAGGACATAATCCGATAATCCGTTATCTGTTGTAACCCTGTAACCCGAAAACACAAAGTACAATGCGTTTTTACAGACTTTTCTTAGAGTGTAGCATACTAACTAACTACTAACACACTGCTTAAAAGTATAACTGTTCAGAATGTGTAGTTTTACTTGTTTACTAGCTAATAATTATAAAAAAATTAATAAATTGTAATCGTTCAAAAATGTATTTAAAAATGTCTTTATATTTTAATATTATATTATGCATTATATTGTTACGAACTAATCAAAATTAACATATTGGAATATATGTTTTTGCTAAGATTTGACAAAATTTGGCGTCCTGATTACGTAATGACATCATCCCGCAATGACATCACAACATCATTTAGCAACTTTTAGCAACAAATCAACCTTCCTTTAGCAACTTCCCCTGAAAATGAGTTGGCAACACTGGTTTGCAGTGTTGATAAGTATTCCTGCTTTTCTGACTCCATGGTCCCTTACTATTTGAAATATGTGGAGTAATGAACTTTTCAACTTCATCTACCCAGTTTATGCTGTTGTTATGCACTGGGCAGGACATTAAGAGGAGCAACAAGAGGAGTTTGACATCTGTCCTGACCTTTGCATCCAGTTATCATCTTCAGGCTTATAGTTTGATAATTTATCATACTATCAAAACACATTCCTTAACTGAACAACAAAAGCACAACAAATGGTTTCTTTTTCACAGGCCATTTTTAATGTTTTTTCAGAACCAGAGAATGTGGCTTAGGATAGCAGTAATGTATGTGGTCTTAGAGTAAAGTAGACTTACTCTGAATGCTTGTTCTGGTGAATTGTTATGAGGTATTAATGTGGATGTTGGAATTATAATACATGACTTAAAATGGTACAGGAATGGAAGAGTTATCCATATAACATAAAGCAATTGATAAACTGAACTATAATTTGGCTGATTTATAAGACTTTAAGATAGTTGGGGCCACCATAAATTACCTTACAAGTCAGCTTTCAAAATATCCCACTGTATTAGTGAAGACTTTTTTATGTATTTAATATAGCCAAGCATATACACACACACACACACACACACACAGTCTCTCTTTTTCCTTCTTGCAACTGAATTACGGAATTTCTGTGACCTTTCACTGAGCACACAAGCCTTACTTAGGTTAGAAAATTAAACCTTTGTGAATCCCTCCCTGCATAACCCAACAGTGTTGATACTGAACTGCTATTAATTCTCCATTTCTTTCATGAAGTTGTAGTTAAAATGATTAGCTTCCTGACACTGATCACTATGTCGTCCACCATAACGCATGTTTTTCTGAAACTATGTTGCATTGGTAAACATGATGTAACCATTTCAGCTGCATGATTCGTGTTCACTGTGGATGTGTGATAAATATTGTCTGCAATGTAGTAATGTGTACAGTTGGAGTTCTGTAAACCTGTGAGGTCTAGTAACACGCATGCTATTCATAAGAACTCTTATTGTGCAACTGTTTGAAACACAAAGTTATGAAAAATGCCACATACTTCTCAGTAATCTGATCATGTCAGGCTGGGTGAATGTGATGCTGTAATTAGCCTCTGCCTTGTTATCTTCCTGCCCTCCTCATTGCTACAGTATGAGGCCTGAACGGTGCTGGGAGATTGGGTGCCCTGTCAAATCAAACAAACTCTCTCTGTGTTAGCACTCGGGTGGTTGGTGTTGATAAAAACAAAAAAACACCATGCTGATGGGAAAGGAGTCACTTCAACCAACACCAGCAAGGAGTGCTAATTCATCTTCATTGTTTTGCTGATGAAGGACAAAACCATTTTGTGTAATTTTATGTAGCCGGTTAAAGTTTACACAAAAAAATATATATATATATATATATATATATATATATATATATATATATATATATATATATATATATTTTATATATATATATATATATGTATTTTATATATATATATATTATATATATATATATGTATATGTATATGTATATGTGTGTATATATTATATATATATATATATATATATATATATATATGAAAACAGCAACATTGGTAAGGATATGAAATGTTTCTTGAGCACCAAATCAGCATATTAGAACGATTTCTGTGGGCACTGGAGTAATGGCTGCGGAAAATTCAGCTTTGCCATCAACCGATAAATTACATTTTAAAATATATTAAAATAGAAAATAGTTTGAAACTGTAATAATATTTAGCATTTTTAGTGCTTTTACTGTATTTTAAATCAAATAATTGGTGAGCATGAGACCTTTCTTAAAAACATTTAAAAAAAATCTTACTGACCACTAACTTTTGAGTGGTAGTATATTACACTAATACATTATATATCCCATTGAAACAGGAAGTTGGTACATATTGATAATCTCTCTCTCCCTTTTTTTAAATAGCCATTGGGGAGGGTAATTCTTAGTCTAAAAAGCATTTGATTGGACAAAAATCTGTGTAGTGCAGGATGAGTCATCAATATATCGTTTAGTATAGTTAACCTTTTAATATACTGTAGTACACTTGCATTCAAGTGGCTTCAAATATATGTTTTTTCCCTCAAAATTTTGTTGACACTTCTTCTTATTTTATTTTGTATTTTATTAATATACAAATTTGATAAATGCAAATAAATATACAAATTGGGTACACACACATAATAAAATATTCCATTATAGAGAGAGAGAGAAAGGAAGAGTTCTCTTGGTAAATTCTAATCATAAATTTTTTTATTTGCATTACAATTACACAGAAAGATGAGAAGAGCCAGAAGCAGGATTCTCCTTAGCAAGTTTCAGAACATGGCGTCAAGTGAAATAGTTCACTATCAAAGTTTCTGACCCACTTATGATTTTCCTGAGCCAGTGCTGGTAAATAGATTGGATAATTTGATTCTGGCTTGCCCTGGTAATTTTCTGCCTCTGCAAGTGTGTGTATTTGTGGAGAGCACTACATTGTTCAGTGGCAGTGAGTAAAGGAGTGTTGTGTGACTAAAGTGCCAGTCAGAGTGAGCTGGGTGAATACATGTCACATTGATGATCTTTGGTCTGAAAAAAGTCAGTAACAGGGTCATCCTCTTATCTTATCAGAACACTGGAGCTTTGCAAACTGACAGGGCCTAAGGGGCATATTCAAATTGGTCTCTCATTTTTCCTGTTTCTCTTTTATTGTTGTTTAAATCATCATGCGACTTTATAGGACTTGTGAATCTCCAAAATCAGTACATATATGTACTTTTTTAGGATGCAGTTTATGAGAAAAAGCACAAATGCATTGCCCTTAAACCGTTTTTTTTTTCTTTCTGTATACTATTTGAACTGAATTTCTTCAACACACTGGATGGAGCACCCAAGCACCCTCCTTCATATTGGAGGGTATTAAGAGCTAGTCATAATGAGCGTCATTCACCGCCTCTGTTGCTCTGCATCATGGGGGCACATCAATGGCTCACCAGTGACTGGCCACAAATTAGCCAGACAAGAAGCACAGGGAGCTGAACGGGTGGCTGTGCTCTGGCAAATATGGGATTAGAGAAGATTCAGGATATAACACAAAAGGGAAGGATGACTGTCAGATGCAGTGGAAAAAAGCAATGGATGGATTTAAAACTTCATCTGATGCTTGTGTAGCAGGCCATGAAATCATGTCATGAATGAATAGCTGAGGGTTTGTCATGACTCAACATGGTGTCAATCCCAGAAACATGGCTGCCTTCATGTTCCTTCTTCAAGTCTTAGGCCTGTGATGAATTTTAGAAGTTAAAGTTAAAGCGTTCATAGAACACATTATGAAAAAGTTTTGTCCTCGGCATTATAAGCACTCCAGATGCACTGTGGCAGAATGTTCTTGAGAGAGTGGTTTTGACTGGAACGATGCAATGGCCTAAAGTGTTCTTCAGCCAAGGAAATCCTGGAAGCTGTACAAGTCTTCTGATAAGATGTTCCTGGAACAGAATGTTCTGCTCGCCGGAATAAAGGAGGAGCCTCTGTTCATTACAAATAATAAAATCAGTGTCTTCAGGTAATATACAATATATCAGTTTTTTGTTTTTAATGATGATATGTAGGGAGTTGACCTGATTAATGACTGCCTTTCACTATCCATTTTTCATGTGGGCCTGTACAGCTTGTACAGTATTAAATGCTCACTTAAACATGTAAGCATTTCAATTTTGTAAATAACATTAAGGTGAATCAATACAAAGGCTCATTTACATATTTAAAATCCCATTTCTTTTAGGTAAGGCTTAATGCCACTACCTCTTCTGTGTCCCTTAGTTTTCCTGTTTATTCCCAACAATTGCCTAAAGAATTCTCCCAAGGATATGAGGAAGGGTGTTGTACTTCCTCTTGTTCCTCTTATTGTACACAACCTAAGCAGATAAAAGTCAAACTATCCTCATTTGTACTGAGGCAAAAGACCATTTTGTAAACCATGTAAACCAAAACCTGAAGGTCAGATTTTATTTATTTTTATGTCTCCTAAAAGTCAAGCCTGCTTTGTCTAAGTTTTAGTTAATAGACTTAAGACCTATTCTTGATACATTTCTTTTTATCATACCATCTCTCATAATTCCTTACCAGTGTCAAATGGCTAAGTACGAATAGTTCTTTCCATTTCCCTCTTCCTTTACCATGCTACTGAATGTATAAAGATTTTAATCTGTCTTTTACTTTTGGGAGAGAGTTCTGATTGCTGTTGGGAGTGTAATGATCCCATGTAATTAGTCTCACAATAAATTGCAATAACACGCTGCACAGCTGGGAGATGTATCTTTGTTGCACTGGAATAATCCTTCCCTGCAAATGAAATACTTATTTAGACCTAAGAGTCCTGCTGTTTTAACATTTGCTGAGAAATATTACCATTATGTGAAACTGAAATTTATTAAGTTACTGACCACCACAACAAATATAATGTTAAATCCAAATGATTGATTCGCATTCAAATTGCATACAAAATTTACTGAAATAGAATCTTACTTATAGTGTCTCAATGGTTAGGATAATAATAGATATCCTAACCACTGGTCTATTGTTATGCAGTGCTGCATTTTTTTTATTTGCATTTTGGGAAAACAGACTCAGCCCATGTTTATTTCCAAGAAAAATGCCATTTGCATTGCTTGCTAGCCCAGCAAACTTTAGTCATACCGCTGTGCACACCTGCTTTTGTGTGTGTGTGTGTGTGTTTTGAATTTCATACAGCTGGTCATTGCACAGTTTTAATAGTGTATTAATTCTAAATAAAATTCTTAGTGCAGGATTATAGCTATTTCAGTCAGATGAACCTGAAGGACACCTTTCATATCCCAGCTGCAAACAGGAGAGTTCAAACCCTCATCAGTAATGGAATTATAGATGGCATAAAATCATCAGGACAATACAGCTTATTATTCCTCTTCATTAGCCTTTTCTCCATGAAAGGGGCATTTTAACCAAATTAGCATAATGTTATTGAAATGGGTCTTTTTATTTTATACGCCGATTTAAATTCACATTATCCATTTGAACTTCAGAGGATGAGCAGCAAATTAAAATTGGAGCAGTATGAAGGGAATTGATAGTTATCAAATCAAAGAGCTGTAAATAATTGTATTGTGTTATGTGGTTTTAAGCATCTCCACTTATCTCATTTGAGAGGAGATCTTAACACCAGAGCTGTTTAGATCATTTTTCTGGCTGTTGTTGAAGTATCGGTTATACTATTATAAATGTTTTTTTTCAACAATTAAACTTTTATATTACATGTCCTTAATACTAATTCATACTGCAATGCCGTTGTTGTACTAGAAAAATGAAATGTTTGATGATCATTTATGCCTTTTGCTATATAGCAGGTTAGAAGAGGAGCAGCAGGTCAGTGAAAGGATAGCTCTCATTTTAGTTCCCTGGCATTCAGACATGTTTTACTATCACCAGACCTTCTAATGTAAACAGTCTCAACATTTCCATGGAAGTGAGGGGTGGCATGAGAGTCAGAGCCACAGCCTGACTAACCAAACAAGCCCTGGAAAAGAGACAATATTAAAAAGAAAACACAGAGTAAAGATATAGGCTTGATCTGACAGCTAAATGCAAATGTTACTTACTACTAAATATAATAAATATAAATGGTACTAAATTAAAGTCCATGATGGCCAAACAATGTTTATACGTAACAAACATTTTATCTGAAAGAAATAATTTCCTAAAAATGTACTCACCCTTAGGCAATCCAAGATGTAGACAAGTTTGTTTCTTCATTGGAATAGATTTGTAAAAATTTAAACCGTCATAGTAAATCACAAACCAGTGTCCATAACCCATAACAACGCTTCACAAGCTAGAGAAAAGTGAAGTTAATTCCCTTTTGTCCTCTCACATCAAACCAACATATTTGTTCATAACTGTTTTTGCTTGTAAACGTTTGTTGATCTGTGAATATTTCTGTCCTGATTCAGGCTAAATGATGTTTTCAATAGTGAAAGCAATGTTATGTCTAGAGGACTCATATTTTAGCTGGAAACAACGGTTTGAAGTTTAATAGTGGATTTGTATATTACAAACTCATTTTTTTCACTGGATGTGGATGAATTGTGGATTATTGTGATGTTTTTATCAGCTGTTTGGACTCTCATTCTGATGGCACCCATTACCTTCAGAGGATCCATCTGTGATTTAAGTGATGTACTGCTAAATTTCTCAAAATCTGTTCCAATGAAGAAACAAATGCATCATCTTGCACTCTCAGAAAAAAAGTATGAAATCTATCACTGGGGCAGTACCTTTTCAAAAGGCACACCTTTTTTACCTAACAAAGAGTGTACAAAAGTGTACCTTTTGAAAAGGCACTGCCCCAGTGACAGCTTTTGTGCCTTTTTTCTGAGAGTGTGGGTGGCCTGAGGGTGAGTACATTTTCAGCAAATTTTCATTTTTGGGAGAATGATTCCTTGAAGTAATGTCAGCTCATTTTGAAGGGGTAATCAGTTATACAATATCATTTGACATCCTGTTCCTGCCTTGCGTAGAAAACCTCACCCTATTGAACAGCAGGGGCAGTTTGTTTACATGTTACATGTCAGTACATGTAAGTATTTCCATCATAGTCCATAAAATCTTTGCACACTAGACAGCAGTGTGGCCCAATGCTGTGTTTGATATACTGCGTAGTAAAGCAGAAGACAGCTTTATGTGGCAAAAAGGATTTGGGGATGAATGTCACTCATTGGTAGCTGCAAATACTCTTTAAAAGTAGCTATTTTGTAATTGAGTTTCTTTGTGTGACCTGTGGGGGATCTCTTAAAGGCATTTTTGTGCCGTTGAGTTACACTAAAGTCATAACTGATTAAGATCAAACTTTAATTATTTGTCTAAACCAGCAACATTATTTGATTAACATTGGCTTAAAAATCGGAGTGTAATCAGCTGGTATCTTAAATTAGATGAGAAATTAGTTTAAATTGAGACTTAAAACTAATTAAGACTTCTAGTTTCAAAAACTTCAAAAAGCAGCAGTTATCTTTTCAGAGCATCTGCACATCTTATCTTTAGAGTGCAGTTAACTTCTCCAGCAGATCTGTACAAATCCTCTCTTCTTTGACCTTCTTTAGGCAACATTATCTCACAGATACTAACAACGGGGGGGATCTCAAGTCTGGTATCATGAAACAAAACACATCAGAAACTCAGAGACCACATTTTCTCTCTTGCTATGGCCCCTATTGAACAGATTAATATTAAATCCTTAAAGGGGCACAAAAAAAAAACAACAACACAAAAGGCAAATATATGCTTTATGAACATAAAAATCAGAAAAAGAGATTATAAAAATGATTATTTCAGCCCAAAACTTGATGGTCAGTCTTCAGTTTTCTCATGCTAACTCTCCTAGTACAATGCTGTCTATGCCTTTATTATGTGGTAAAATATAATCATGAACATCATGAACATTTTAAACACTTTCTTATTACTTAACCAATTTCAATCATATTCATAAATGAGTGTTTACTTTTTCCCTTAGGGGTGTTTTTTCATCATGAAATGTTTGGATGTGCGTGAAATAAATATGACGGAATCAGGAGTCAACTCTGGACAGAAATATACCAAATTTCATCAATCAAACCAAACAGAAGAGTTGATCTGAATTGAAAGCTGAATGAAAATATCTTCTCTGCATGCATGAATAACACTTGAATATAGTAAGTTCAGTAGCAAAAATATAGGATAGTTTATACAGTACTTGTTGAGTCAGCTGAAGCTAAACAACAAAATGTCATTTTGATTATATCACAATCCAATGCTGAAGAACAAAACAGTGCTTACGTAAAAATACTCAGACTCTATTGAAATAATGTGTCAAGGGAATACATACTTTGCCAGTCCTCAAAAGAAAATACTATGATCATTAGAAGGTGATACGGAAAGGCTTTCATAAAACATTCCCTTGGATGTGAATACAGCAAAGTGAGGGAATGATCAAATCCTTATTACAAAAACAGCAGGATTAATATTGCAAACAAGCTGAAGCTGTCCAATTTATAAAAGTGTTGCTGAAGGAAAACTCTCTTGAGAAACTGATGAAATTGCAACACTGCCCCTGTGCTTGAGGTGATTACAAATGATCCATCATCAGTTACAGTTGTAATCATTCTCAGTGTCTTCTGTGCAATTTAAATGATTCTCCAGTTCCTGAATAACGGCTTCCCTTCCCATTTGATCGTTTCTCCTCTTTTCCATGATCAAATCCTCTAAACTTTGAAAGTCCAAAACGTGACTTTTCTTCTCCGACAGCTGCAGTTTCATCTTGTACGGCTGCTTCCCGATTCGTATCTCGCCTCCAGTTTTAAACTCGCGTTTGCCAAACCTGCACCAGGCAGCGAAGCATTCGGAGTTCTTCCAGCAAATGTCTCGCTCTTTCATCCCCACTTGCTCCGTGGCATTCTGCACCACAACATCCGGGCTCAGCGCGCGAAACTTATACAGCTCGTTCACAATTCTGCCCCTTTTACCTTGACTGGCATCGAAAAGAAAGTCGCATTTAATCTCGTTTCTATGCAAATGAATCACCTGTTGGTCGTCAACACAAACGGCCCAGTGCGGGTACTGACCGATAGCCACAAACTCCACCAGGTCACCGGGTTTGCATTTACTCGCCAAGTTCTCCCACGACAGGGTTCCCACTTCACCGAACCTGCTATTCCTGTCATATATGCACTCGTCGCGACAATATACCGCGCATTCTAATTCATCGCGGCAGTCGTAATGTTTAACATCTTCTTTTTCTGTCTCATCGATGTTGTCCTGCTCGTCGTCATCCGCGGAGAAAATATAAGACACGCCGATCCGTGGAGTGTCGTCCTCTGGGTCGAATCCATTCGGGTCAGTCGTGGGTATTTCATTGTAATTCAAATGGGTAAGTTTATCCACTTGATTCCCCATAACAGTGTCCGAAACTCGTGTGAACAGTTTCGCGTCCCACCTGTAGTATAGGTCGCGGAGGGGCGATTTCAAAAGCGCAACACGTAATCCGGCTTTGGAACCCAGTTCAGGTCTAAGTCCATTTCTTCTTTTTATCATGTTTGGAATAATTGCGTGATGTGCGTTTTGGCATATCATACAGCTATCCGACCTGTTTGTCAGCCATACGATATTACGCCATAAGAGTTTCAGTCTGCGTTCTGAACAGGTGCGTCTCACCTGCTCACTCACTTCCTGGTGTGAGTCACAGACAGAGGAAGCCCATCAGACACAGCGGTGAACCCACGGGGAGTCCTGCACTTAACGTCTCCAGTAAAGAATTGCGCTTTTGATTAGTTATTTCCTCTCTTTCCAAGTAATGGATGGCGTCCACGCCTCTTTGAAGTTCTGGCAGAGGCAGCAACAGCGCTCTGTGTGAAATAGTAGTGCGCGCAGTAATGTTTACTCAAGGCTCGATCAGTTAAAGAGACAGTACACATTTAGACTGGAAGCGGAATTATTATGGTTCTTCAGCTCAGTGAGCTAAATTCATACAGAGTCTACAGTTTAAAGGGGTCATTAACTGAGAAATCAAAATTTCCTTGATCATTTGACAATAATGTACTATAAAAAAAAATACTTGTACTATAAAAAAAAAACATCCTGTACGTTTCAGAACTCAAAACTTTCTTGTTAGTCTAAAAACAGCTTATATTGAAGTCAATCTGCCAAAATGAAAGGTTGTGGAATATGCTACTTTATGACATAATAGTGTGTCTATAAGCACCGCCTCCGCAGAAGAAGATCAATGTCTGCTTCTACATCACTGCCTGTTTAGCCCCGCCCACCGATTCATGCATGCAGTATAAATAACGAGAGAAACAATGAAGATGGGCCCGAAGACAAGATGCTGTGTAGTGCCAAATTGTGGAAAAACAAAGTATTCTACATATACTATCTATCTATCTATCTATCTATATCTTTTTAATTATTATACACAGGGTGCATGTAGTATTCAGTTGTACAATTAAGGCTGTAAGGCCTCCAAATAAAAAAGCTCAACTGTGTAACATATGATTCAACCACACCTTGAAACATTTGCGAAACGTCTGCAAAATGTATATTGTAGTAATGTTTAAAATAAAGCTACTCGAGCTCACAAAGAAGTCGCATTCAAATCAAGCAGCTTTTTGTTGGTCAATGTGACGAATTTTGTGTGACCAACTTGAACTCATTGCTAAATCTGCAGTGCAAATTGTTTTGCCTCGCCCCTCAACCACAAGTGAAATTCCAGATCGAGCAGATTCCTTCTGAAATTACTGTATTTCATCTGGGGGGAAAAACACTGAACAATGGTAAATGTGTCACCTTTGGGAACCATAAGAATTAGTTCATGAAGAGGTACTTTAATTACAGCAACACCTTTTCAATTGCTGTCTTTAATGGATGGTTCGAGAAAGTCATTATTTATCACATTATTATAGACATCAAATTTATATTTAAAACCAATTAAATAAAAATAAATCAATGAAATCGTAAATCATCTAAATTACTTTATTCATCTACCCTGAATAAAGTCCATTACAGTGTCCTCCTTCTTCACATTTAATGCAGTGGCAGCATCTTCAGAGGCATCTCCCTGTAGGTACTTCAGCTTGCGGTATCCAGTCTGAGGCACGTGGGTCTGTAAACCACTGCAATGTTTAGTCCCGTGTTGTGGATTGCCAAACAGCTAGCCTCTGGCTGTCAGTCCATCACCCCCAGTGCAGGGGCTTCTCATACCCAGAAGCATGCCTCAGCTCTTAATTACCTAACGTAACAGCTGGCCAGTGAGTCTGCTGTGTATTTGCTCACTCCAGTGTGGGAATGTCTGACTGTCGCCATGAGGCATATCACCAGTTACACAAGTTGCAATCTGAGCATCCATCTCCCATCACCATATCAAAACAAATCCTAAAGCCTCCTGACAGTACCTTAAGACCAGACACACCTGCTTCCCCATTAAGTATTAATATTAAATCTCATTAGCATAATGTGCTTAAAGTTTAAATGCTGTACAATCTTGTCAAGTAACCTTTATTTATATGGTGCTTTATACAATACAGATTGTTTCAAATCAGCTAAACAGGAAAATAACAGAATCAATTATGCAAACTTCTTCAAATATGAGATAAAATTCAAATTCTTTAAAAAGACAATAGTGTCGTTATTCACCTCCAGTCAGTTCAGTGTTGGTTCTTAAAAATAAAAGTTCCATAAAAAGACATTTTTACAGCAGTGACACTGAAGAACCATTCTGGTTTCTTCGTAGAACCTTTCAGTGAGCAGTTTTTAAAAGTACCAATTTTTAAGTGTAAAGAACATTTTAATAATAACATTTTAATAAATTAAAGAACCTTTTTTCATTATGCACTCTTAAAAATAAAGGTTCTTTATTGTCATCTATGGTTCCATCAAGAAGCTTTAACATCTATGGAACCTTTCAGTTGTACAAAAGGTTCTTTAGATTATTAAAATGCTTCTGACATTTTTTTTTTTTTTTAAGTGTAAAGAATATCTTGTGCGATAGAAAGGTTCTATGGATGTTAAAGTTTCTTCATGAAAACATCAATGCCAATAAAGAACCACTATGTGCCAAAAACTTTGATTATCACTTTATGATTCAGCGATCGTTCCTCAGAGTGACACATTCACTGAAACCTTATATGTTATAAAGACCTTGCATATCTATCCTGGTGAGTAAACAAAGGAATTTCAACTACCTGACATTTCAGTATTGGTCTGACACAACCACAGGAATTCCTCTGAGTGTTTTGACTCTACAAAGATCTTTTTTTTTTTTAATTTCTCTCACCCCGAGAGCCTGTACTCTGGCCATTTTGAATGCCAAGGCACCTTGTGTCAGTATGCCTGTGACACTGTATGAAGCTGTCTGCCACCACTGAAGATTGTTGCCTTCACACTGACTCGCTCAGTGAAAGAACTCATTATTTAGTTCCCTCAACTGTTAAAAAAAGACGTCTGGAACACAACACCACCAAGAGTAAACAAAAATGGGTGAAAGTGCCAGTCTGGTGGGAATGCATCAATGTTTTTGTTTCCAGTGGCTATGCACTGGTTACATCAGAAGAATTTTAAGCAGCTAATAGTAAGCCCCTTAAGACCCCTCTTTCTCTCTCTTGGTCTCCAAAGGCAACTGCCTTCCATCAAAGGTGTATTATCGCTGAAGGTGCACGGCGTGTGTCTGTTTGTCTGTTTGCCGATGAAGCGAACCAGAAGCCTGGACTGGCTGCAGAGAGAGAAATGAAAAGAAGGCTGAGGAGATCGTCAGGTGAAAATGACAAAGGTATGTTAATGATATTGAATGCAACTCTGTTATCTGTAAATTCTTCTGTTTTCCCACAGTTCTTTTGATATTTGTTTTTCTTTAATGAATAAATAGCTGCGTTGTCCTATAGTACAATGTGAGTTTGCTGCAAAAATCATGAAACCACTTTTAGGTAGTTTAGTGATATTTAATTTTCTATTCATAATACCCAGCATGAGTAATGAGTCTGAATATTTATTTTATTCCAGTAAATTCAAGTATCATTTGAACTGCACTGACCTCTAGAGGAGCATGACATTTTAACTAAAATATAGCACTAATCTCACAAATATGCCAGCAGGCCTAAAGTAGTGGTCTGTAGACCAGGGGTTTTCAAACTGGGGCAAGTGAGTGGTGGTGGTGGGGGTTTCTGTTTGTTTGCTTTTTATTTGTTTTGTTTATTTGTTTGTTTATTTATTTATTTAGTTTTAAAATGTGTTTTGTTTTTCAGGGCTGTTAGGGTTAATTATTTTTATGTTTACATTCACTAAATTTAATAATACTATTTAATTCTGGACAGAATTCAATTGAATTCAACATTTGTATTTGTATTTTTTTCTTTTGTTTTTCCCATAATTTGTTAGTTTTATAATTATTTTCCAGATAATTTATTTGTATTTGTATAAAGACAAAGTAAAAGGCAATTATTTCATTTTGGGAACAAGTACTTGATTGTTATCTTTTTATAAATAAGTAAATATTTTCTAAATAATAGTTTTTGAATAAGTATAGTGACAATGTAAAAGCCAATTATTTTATTTTGGAAATAATGATTTCCTTTAGTTTTCTTACATTTGCACACAGTAAAAATTGATTTTTACATACAAAAATATACAGCTGCCTTAATATTTATCAACAGCTGTAGACAATATAATGCTGTAGACAATATCATGTTGTGAGTTTTCTTAGATGTTCTCTTTCTTGCATTTGTAAACACTGTAAAATACCAATACCAGACTGCTGATTACATTACAGCTGGTTTGTTTGCTCTGAACTTCGAGGATGAAACTTTTTTATATTTGCTGTTTGGTGACTGTGATTAGAACTTTTGCCACTTTTGAAAGTAGAACATTCTCTCCAGTCCATATCAGAAAAAACGGCCGTAAGAAATAGGTCATTCAGATCTGATACAACATGACCCAATTTGCTATCTCGCTATTTGTTATGTTCCCTAAAATTTCTGCATGAGCGAAGCAAACTATGTTATATATCACTGTCATGCTGATCTTTTAGAGGTCAGCTTGCGATTCCTAATGGACATATAGCATTTTGCACTGCAACGCCATCAGTGGCACCACTTAATATGACGATACTGTAGAGCAACATACATGAGCACTTGTTGCTTCTACCCAAATCAGTGTTCCACAAAAAAAGCATATATATTCTCAAATAGATTTCTCTTGTGCTGGGCTCTTGTTTTATGGTGGCCTGTTTTTAAAATGATGCAGTGTTGTAGCGTATGAGGAGAATCACAAATTAATCCATTATGGGAAGCAAAAGGTGAAAATGCTCTTCATTGTGCATTAATATATCTAAAATGTGCCTCTTTCTATTATGAATACTTTTTGCTCTTCTCATGATGAATGCCAAACAGAAATTTCTAATAAATTGGTGCTGTTTGGTTAGTGTCAATTACTTTAATACACAAAAGCTTGTGTTCGTAGAACATGTGGAATTAACAGGCATACGTATGAACACAATACAGCCCTTTACACAGATTATGAATAAGAAATATCATATAGCTATATCTAAGCCATAAAACAATAAAATAATTGTAATATATAAAATGTTATCATTAATTTTATATCATTTTACTTCAAATAATTTAATGCTTTTATAGTAATATTGTATATTATTATTATTATATATTATTTTTTTTATGATGTCTAGAGGTCATGTCCTTCCATGTCTTGATGTGACTGTTATTTACCCTTCATTTACTCATGCAGTGATAAGCACTGTTAATCAGTAAGGATGCTCTCCTGAGGCACAAGCGTTTTGGAATTGAGTGCCTAGTATGAGATAATTAAATTCACATCAGACTCACAGTAAAACCTGTGGATGCAGTAGAACAGAGCCAATCTCAGGACTACTCTGTACCTCCTAAGATATGTGAAGTATCTGCAGGCTTTAAAAGCACTATGAGCTCTCCTGACAAATTACTTATGAAGATTTCTACCAAGTGACCATTATTTTCATAAAGTTCGGCTCGGGAGAATTTAACTTCCCAACATGCCAGTACAGCTTCATTCATTATTTTGAAATGAAAAATGTTTTGAAAATTATGTGTGTTTGTATATGGATGTTAGGTGACAAATAAATATGTTTTTTTTATCTATATTATTTATTTTATTTATTTATTTACACCACCTTTTAAATAGATTATAGTGGACAATATATTAGCAGTAAAATCTTGAGGACAACTATGATGTTCTACAGCAGAAGTTGGATTTAGTATGATGTTCTAGAGTAAACAAATAAATAAATATTGGAATATTATTTATTTATTTATGTGCTTGCTCTAGAACATCATACTAAATTCACTCTCTGATTTTACTGCTAATATATTGGCTGCTGTAATCTTTTCAAAGGGTGTTGTGTATAGGGCTCAAAGGGAAGCTATTCATTTCAAGCCTTACAATGGGTAGGGAGGAGCAAAAATCAGTTTACCGTGAATTTCTTAACCTGATATTCTAGTTTTCCATCATTTTGTTTCATCAATTTGTTTGTACCATGATTCTGGTGCTAGGGTAAAAAGTAAAGTAATTCCAACTGAATTCTGAACTGTTAGTGCAGAAAAACCAGGTTGCTAGTTGCCTTAGGCTATTTCTTGCTTCTTTTTTTTTTTTTTTTTTTTTTTTTTTTTTAGCAAAAGGTTAAACTGTTACAGAAATTTCTCAGTTTTTTCTTCCTCACATCTTTGTATTTTTTACCCTATATGCTTTGAAAATAAACAAAATATGTTTATTATATATTTTAATTATTTGTAAAAAGATTTCTGAAAGTAACTTGCTGTGATTTTATCTAAATATAAACATTTCTGTTTGAACAAATGTGGAGACTGTTAGTTTGTGGCTTGTACAACAACATGTTATTTTACGCTAAAAGAGAACATATTTATTTTTGAAGTTGTTGAACATTTTAGCTTACAGCGTGAGAAATAGATGACAGCACAGGTGCAACTATTGCGTAATACCCCTCAGGGTACAAGACATTAACACAGTGCATTAACACTGGATGGCGCTGTTGATCTAACGCTATACTGCTAAAGAGCCTCAGAAGTTCGCACAAATAATCTAACCATCAAAATTGTAAAAACTGTTTAGATTATTTATAATAGGTCATAGAGTTATAGATTGAGATTTTGAATTAATTAACATTTTAATTTGTTTAGTTATTACAATAGTTTATTGATGCTTATCCAACTTCATACGCCTAGAGTGCAGCCTAATGTGGGACATATGTTCAAACAATATCCCATCACTCAGCATTGTCTAATTTATAACTGTGCATGTTTGGCTTCAAAGCCTTCAGCTGTTATGTCTCCTCACCCTGAGCCTTCATCATCCCGATGTTTAGTAACGACTGCTGTAGTAACAGAATGCTGGCTTTGGGAGAGCTTAGAATATCATTTGGGCACCAGTGGTGTTGTTTACAGCCCCAGTAAACATACACACGTGGTGAAGCATGGAGCAATTTAGACACACTTTGCAGACAGTGAAGAAACTTGTGTTATGGAAAAACAGAGGGGGTGAGGGCGTTAGCAGTACTAGCTGCAGTTCTGACAGAGAACAGCGATTACTATTTTTAGGGAGACTGGAATGTACACCGAGGCCTCTGGAAGGATTTCTGAACAACAAATAACATACCACGGTCGCCCCCAGTCCCTATAAACATCCACCTGCCCCACTCAGAAAGTGAAAAATTTTCAGAAGTGAACTGTTTTTGAGAACAGAGGGACGAGTTTGAGTTCTGTTTGAGGTTTGATGATACATAGATATTTACAGGACCATCTAGAATGTGCTTCAAATCAGCTGAGACAAGGTAAGGCAAGGTATGGCTGACACACTACGTCTCCGAGCAGATGCTTTGACTATAGGCACAACAACACCTGTGCAGATAATGGCGTGGCGTGTGTTTGTTATGATATGTCATTCTTCAGGCAAACTGGACAGCTGTAGTTTTTAGGGATTACTGTGATTGTGTGGTAAACTTGCAGAATTGTTAAACAAGTATGATTTATGTTTTCTGGCTATAAGATATGGTGATGAGGGATATTTTTCCATCTTATTCTATCTTCTTCCATTCCCTATAGATATCTTAAAATGTGCAGTTGCCGAAATTTTTTATATATGATGCTTTTGAAAATATGCACTGAACAATATGACTGAGCTTCACAGATGCAACTTCACAGTCATGTTTAAGCATGTCATTGTGCCAGTTAGAAAAATATTGCTTGTTTATCATTTATTTATAGCATTTATTTTTATAAACATACTGTGATAAGTACACACACAAACTGAATATATACTATTTAATACTGTATGTGATTTATTATATATATAAAAATTATACATTCATATATAGCATGATGCTACCAGTGCCAAGGTCATGGGCTTTAAATGGAATACATGAGTAAAGAAAATGTGTATCTTGAATGTTGGATAAAAGTTAAAAGATGTAAATCATTTCATTTTCAAAATCGATAGATTTAAAAAATGAAATAGTTATATGAAATGCATCTAAACTGCTGCCATTATAGTTTTTATGTACATGAGGTATAATATCTTCTTCCATTGTGGCAACCAGTATCCGAAGTAAAGAAAATGTTATGATTATAAAACCTCCCTTTTATTTTTTTATTTTTTTAACAGCTTAGATGATCCAATATCAGAAGTCCTGCATTTTAAAGACAAAGACCTGACTTCCACTCTCCTCCTGGAACTGAACACCTTAAGGAAGGACCGAATTCTTACTGATGTTGTGTTTTGTTCTGAGGGCAAAGAGATCCCATGTCACCGAAATGTTCTGGTGTCCAGCAGCCCCTACTTCTTTGCTATGTTTTGCAGCAGCTTCCTGGAGACCCAGAAGCCCCAGATAAACCTCCAAGGTGTTCCTTATGACATCCTTGCGAGTATTGTGGAGTATGTTTACACAGGGTCCATCAGCATCACCATGGAGCTGGTTCTCCCTCTGATGCAAGCTGCCTCTACGCTACAGTATGGAAGACTTTTTGAGGCCTGCTCCACCTTCCTGCAGGCCCAGCTCAGTCCAGACAACTGCCTGAGCATGATCCGGCTCTCAGAAATCCTGCATTGCACAAGCTTGCTGGAAAAAGCAAGAGAGCTGGCCGTGAAGAGCTTCTCAGATGTGGTTGACTCTCAGGACTTCTGCGAGCTCTCGCTACCAGAACTGGTGAGCTACTTGGAAGACGACAGACTCTGCGTTGAAGAAGAGCAAGTATTTGAGACTCTTTTAGCTTGGATCCACCACGACCCATTCTCCAGGTGTGGCACCATCCATGACTTGTTCCGTCGTGTGAGGCTGAGACACGTCCACCCTTCATATCTTTTCCAGTTTATAGCCAACGACCCTCTAGTCCAGTCATCGTCTTTATGCACAGAAATTATCGAATCTGTTCGTCGTCTGCTCTTTTCCGTTGGCACTCATTGCTCTGGTGATCTTGAGCCCCTGTGGGCCGCGCCGCGGCGTCAAAACTGCAAGGAGGCTCTTGTAGTTGTAGGAGGTCGTAAAAATGGCGAGCGGACGTCTCGTGATGCGCTGCTCTATGACGAGCAAACTCACTGCTGGCAGTGGCTTGCAAAAGTCCCTTTGCGACTCTACCGACCCGCTTATGTCTGCATGCACAGCATCCTTTATGTTCTGGGAGGCTTAACCATGAGAGCAGGAGGCCAGTACACACCTAGCAACACGGTTTACACGCTTTCTCTCAAAACAAACCAGTGGAGAATGGGAGAACCCATGGTGAAGCCTCGATACGCCCATCAGAGCTCCACCTACCTGCATTTCATTTTTGTCCTGGGTGGATTGACGGCTGATGGACAGCTGTCCAATGAGGTAGAGCGATACGACACCATGTTTAACCAATGGGAGGCCATGGCCCCCATGCCCACCGCAGTTCTGCACCCAGCTGTAGCTGCACATAACCAGAGAATATACGTGTTTGGTGGAGAAGACGCCATGCAGAAACCAGTTCGAATGATCCAGGTGTGATATTTCAGGCTTATTCAGATGTTTAATTGTATTGAGCACAAATTTCACAAATTGATTTTGAAGTCGTAAAAGTTGGTTTTTTTTTTTAGGTGTACCACATAGGAAGGAATCTGTGGTATAGAATGGAAACCAGGACGGTGAAGAACGTCTGTGCACCAGCTGCAGTGATTGATGATAAAATCTACATTGTAGGCGGTAAGGAGGTTTTTTTTTTTTTTTTTTGTGGTATTGTACAAATATTCCTGTGTATTGGTCTTAAAGTCACCATGAAATCAAAAATGTGTTTTTTTGTTAACTGTTAAAGTGATTATTATAAATTATCCATGAAAATCATTATCTTTTTTATAATTTATATCTGATGTGCCCTTAACAACTATGGAGAGTGGGGGTGGCAATAATCCTCTCTCCTCGTCTTACATTTTATCACATTTGAGCATTATTTATTTCAACAGGCTATACAAGAAGAATGGTAGCCTATGATATTAAAACCAACAAGTTTGAAAAATGTGAAAATATGAAGGCCAGGAAGATGCATCACTCCGCTTCTGTAGTCAATGACAAGATCTATGTCACGGGGGGGCGTTTCATTAACAGCCACGAGAGTGTGGAAGATTCAGACAGCTTTGACTGCTACAACCCCAAGACAGACTCATGGGTGTCAATGGGAACACTGCCATTCAAGCTATTTGACCATGGCTCAGTACCTCTGGTCTATCTCTCTGATAAGTTTCTGCCTACATGAATGCATTTGTGTGACAATGTAGCTTAGTCACTTCGTACAGGTTTTTAAATATGTCTGTCTCTAAGCAAAATGCTTGCTGCACTGTTTTTTACAGATCATACTGAATAAAAAATAGAGTAAAAACACAGCATATTACGATAGCAAAGTAATGAGATGCACACATTTTTCACCTCTCTGAAGGTGTTTGCACATGATTGTGTGTGAAATATTAGTAAACTAACTAGTAATAGTTGTTAATATAGATGAAATTAAAATTAAGAATGAACATTTTTAACCATGTAGCAGATGTAAGTATGATACATTTTCAATTTGATTTTCAAGTGTCTTTTAGATCACCTGTTCTAAAAAATTATTAAATAATATTAGTGTTTACTACAGAATACGTTACCTTTGAATCTCTGTTCTGTATTACTTTGCACTTGAAACACTGAATAGTTGCACATTGTATGTTTACAGGAGTACTTTTATGTAAATACATTCCTCCATTTTGTAAACTGTTTTTTTTTAAATGTTTTTTCCCCCTAAGTATGAAGTGGTTACATACTGTTAAAAATTAACTGAATGGAACAATTACATATGCAAAATGATGTTTATCATTAAATGCTTCATAAAAACTAATAATGCTTTTGTGTGTTATTTGTAAGTTGGCTTATCTGGCCGTATTAAAATTTTAAATAAATTTAAAGGGAACGTTCGTGCAAAAAGTAAATTAGAAAACACTTTGTAATCATTGTAATTAAAATACTATAAAAGAAAAATTGGACCACCTGTCATTTTTCAAAAAACAACACCAAAACGACAGTCTTTTCAATGGCACACATTGTATAAAAGTCCTAGATTGTAATTTTCACAACTTTCAAAACTTTTTAATTGAGTTTTTGTCTACTAAAAGTTTTCTGAAAGACACTTTGTCAGCTGGACAAACTATTCCTCACAGCCTCGCTTTCATTTCTGTCAAAAATTAGGTTTATTAAATCATGACAGAATTCAAATTTTTGTTGAATTATCCCTTTAATTGCTAATGAAAAAATCCTCTCCCCATCAATAACTGACATCTTTGTATAACAACATATTTGTTATACTGTTTATTTGATCCTTTTTAATGTAATATTTCTTCAATTTGAAATGAAATGCAATCATATAAACCGTTACATAGCTCTGATGTGCCCTATACATCATCCTATATCACAAGAGATTAAACTCATCATGTGACATGCCACGGGAGGTGTGAAGACAGAAGGCAGCAGATGTGTGAGAGAAATGTGTGACTGAGTCTTACATGTCTTCCTGTCACTATAACAGGTGTCAGCATGCCCAGACATGAAACTTAGTCACAAAGGAGGTTTTGATGAGCCATTAGGAGACTTGCTACTCTCTCTTCTGATAGTGTGAATTATGTGGTGGTATAAAATCACAATACCCATTTCACTTACACAAGTTATCCATGTTCTTTTAACTTTGATATTAAACTTAAGGATGATAAAAAAGGTGAACAATAATCTCCATGTTATGATTACTCAAAGCAAAGTGAGATCTGTGGTACTGCATGTACTTTACTAAGCCAAACTTGTTCATATCTGAACATGTTGTGATGTCTTGTTGGATCAGGAATGATGGGGTCCAGTCCAGGCTATAGGTGATCTGATGTTATTTTGGGAAACAAACAAGGGTGAACTTTACAACCCCAGAATCATGTGGCTGGCCCAGATTGCAGATTTGTTGGTCCAGGATGTAAATTGAAACATTTCACAGAGTGAACCTGAGGGAATGATGAAATCAGTGTAAGAGCAACAGCAACAGCTGTGTTAGTGAGCATGTGTGAGTGTGTGTGTGTCCGCTGACATGAACACAAAACAAAAACACTTCTAGATAATTCCATCTACATCGTTACATGAACTTGGCATTACATTTACTTGTTTTGCTCTTCTTCACATACAAATGTTGAGCTTTTCTTAGCTTTAAATCATAAAATGGAAATATGCTTATCATCTAGCCATCTACATGTCTAGGAAATCCCCTCATAGCACTTGCCCCTAAGTTAAGAGCCAAACAAACTGTGAGCATGGCTTGGAAAAAGATATTTTAGGAGAGCAAAAAATGTCATGTTGTTGAATGTATTTGGCTCGGAACTGAAGCAAATGCCTTCCTGATGTGCAGTTAAACCGTTGGAATGAACAGCTAATGAAATTAATGGTTACTAAACCATTTCAAACATCTCTTTTAAAAAATTTTAGACTACAGTAACATCATTTATACTGGATATCTGCCTAAATGTTGTGCTTGTTGATGTTTCCTAAATTCTAATGTGGAGATCAGATTAAACCAAGACTCTATGCGACCACTATTCCTCCTTTTGAATAAAATGACAAACTAATTGGTATTTTAATATATATAAATAAATGTAAACTACATGTTTGTGTGTGTGTGTGCCTGTGTTTTCTATTTTAATATTTTTAAGATGTAATTAGCAATTTGTTTCTCAAGAACCATATCTTATTATTATCAATGTTGAAAACAGCTGTATTGCTTGATGTTTTTTTTTTGGAACCGTGATACATTTTTTCATGATTCTTTGAAGTATAGAATGTTCAAAAGAACAGCATGTGTTTGAAATTATAAACCTTTTGTAATATTACTTTTGATATTACTGACCCTAAACTTTTAAATGGAAATTATAATGCACATTTTTTTTATATTAATTTCTAAATACACATTTCTAAAGTGAAATATCAGCCTTACTGGAAATAGATTACTTCTTGGAAAGTGAGGATTGGTATTTGGTTCTGTGAAGCAACATGGTTCTCTGTATGAATGTCACTATATGCAGTCACACTCTGTACTTGAGCGTACGCATCATGTCATGTGCTCCTGCTGATGCATGTTTCATTTGCCTCTTAGTGAGGGCTCTGTGACCTTTTGCATCCCTGATACCAGACTGGCAAGGGGCAGTAGAGAGAGACCAGTTCTGGAGTCTTCTTTAAACACTGTGCCTGGAAAAACATTCTAGAAATGCTCTTAATTATGCAAAATCTCTCTCTCTCTCTCTATAGAAGAAATCCACTTCAAAATATAATATTTCCTTATCATTGTGTGAAGTGTGGTTCTATATATATATATATATATATATATATATATATATATATATATATATATATATATATATATATATATAAGCAATATATATATATATATATATATATATATATATATATATATATATATATATATATATATATATATATATATATATATATAAGCAGTTTTGTATTATAAAAACATGTATATGCATAACTGCAAATTTTTATTTTACATCATTTGCAAACATTTTATTGTGCTGACTCATTATTTATTCAAGGTATCATTGTCTTATTGATGTAAATGCATCTCTGTGGGCTCTGCATGGTAATTACAATGCAGTGTTAATTTTTGCATCAAGGAAGTGTAAAGCACTGTTAATATACACTTTCTAAAATCTGGTCTCCATTTTCAGCTCAAAAGAATGAAAGTGTCTGAAAGTAAACAATCAACACAGAGAAACTCTTATGTCTGACTTAAAAAGATTAAAAGATAAAAGGAAGCTGCGAGTTTCTCATTTCCATCAGCTCTCATTACATCATAATGTAGGGCAGCGGGGTCACATTTCTTGCTCAGTATGCAACTCATTACCAAACAAAAGTGAATAGGCATTGAAGAAAACGAGTTCAAAAGATTATATTTCCTTATCATGGCGTGAAGTGCTGTTCCCTGCCAGTTACATTTTATGAAATTGATGGTGTTATGTTAACAGTAGGTCAACTGGACTCTGATCATGTCACTAAAAGGTTAATTAATAAGCTAAAAACATACACTCTTTTTTTTTACATAATGGATAACTAGCCTTTGTTTGACCCACTTCTTTACAGTCATTATAATCTGTTTATTCTGATTACAAGTAAATTACAAAGGTCATTCACACACATCAAGTAATTCTTTTTTCCTCTTGATCCAAAACTTTCACACAGATTTTCTATAATTTATGAATTATACAATTATGCATGGGTAGCTACTATATTTAATGTTATGATCTTAGTCATAAGGGGAAATCAACAGAGGATCAACACCAGTTCCTAAATTGCTTTTACTGTGTATGATATTTCATAAGTGTATGAGGACACATGATCCAGCAGCGTACTGAACTCTACGTGTGATTATGTTTCTAGTGAGGTTTTGCAATATTGAGGAAAATGATAAACAAAGCCACGTGTTGGTGACCGTCGTCCAAAGGGGGCGGGACCATGAACATTTCCGGATTCTCCTCCTGACAATATAAATACAGCTGCGCACTTTTATCATCAGAAACGCGTTCACAACGTGATATAATATAGCAGTCAACGCGCGAGAAAATCACTTTAACAGCTTCTCAAGTTTAACACTATCAAGTTTTCTTTCGTTGTCACTGGTTTTCGCATCTTGACAATGCCGTTTCTTGGACAAGACTGGCGGTCTCCTGGTCAAAGCTGGGTGAAAACCGAGGACGGCTGGAAAAAAACGACGAAAGCTGAGAACGATACGAATAACAGTGTTTCAGAGCGGAAGAGGTAAGTGTTTAATGATTCAGCATATGCATTTGAATTGTTTTGATCTGAAATCTTTCCGTTGTCCACCACTCACATCAAACAAATGGCGTAGTTTGCTGCAGACGCAAGATCTGCGTCAATTTGATAAACAAAAGCGTTTAAACATACTGACAGCAGATTCACGTTACAGTCAGAATGTTGTTTCATGGCTGAAGATTATTATTATTGTTGTTAATAATTTTTTTTAGTTTGTGGTATACGTATTTGTATATTAATATTTTTAGATTTCTATATTAAAATATGCGTCTGTGTAAGTATATATACATTATTGTGTGTGTGTGTGTATTTATTATATAATATATGTACAAAAAAAAAAAACGAATTGCATTATTGATGGAGATGCAGCACTCTCAGGACTGCAGTAAATAGCTGTGGTAAACATAAAATGCCTTTGTGTTTACTCATCATCTGTTAATCAGCTTGCTATTAATACATTGACAGTGGGACAGGTCATATGCTGGAACTATTTACTGTTTCTAGAACTGTTGCTGTAGGTACAGATGAGAAATTGGTTAAGGGCCTGTTAGCAGGCTGCGTGTTTGTATTTTGATAGTGGCTGTATTTTGTACAATTACCTATCAAAAAGGTTGCTAAAATATGGAGATATATCCTACACAAAGCAATAATAAACTACTTCACTGTGCTTTCAGTTACTGCAAAGGGGAGCATGACAAGGAGAATTTGATCCTAGGCATTAATTATGATGTGGCTGCAAAGAAGCGAAAGAAGGACTTTCTGAACAACAACACAAAGATTCCTTGTGAGTATCGTCACTGTTTCTCTGTGAAATTCAAACTGCTGTAACTGCAAAAACATCAACTTATTTCTTCATTGCAGATTTTCACAAAGACAAATGGATTTATGTCCACAAAGGGAGCACCAAGGAGGTAAGGCCTGTTATCTCCTGCAGTACGACAGAGTGTGAATAAGTAGTTGGCTAACTCCTCTTTGATCATTTCACACAGCGTCATGGATATTGTACTCTGGGTGAAGCGTTTAATCGCTTGGACTTCTGCAGTGCCATCAAAGACACCAGGCGATTCAATTATGTCGTAAGGGTGAGTTTCCGCCCATCTATTTGTGGCAAAGCACACAGTGACAATAGCCAGGCCCAGTTTCTGAAGAAGAAAGAGTTAACTTAAGTCTTGGGCTCTGGGTATCAGCCTTTATTCTTATCATCGCACACCAGACAAGAAGGCCTCTGGGGCAGTTTCATGGCAAGTGCACAGGGACTATGTTAGTGCTTTTGTATACGTGTCTGTGTTTTTATTTTACCTCTTTGTGTAGCTAAAGTCTCTTAAACTCAAGTGGCCATTACTGCTCTGGTCACTAATGAGAGGATGTTCTTCTAGATTTACTTGTTCCATTAATGAAAGCAAAGGTCACTGGCTAAGAGCAGATAAACACAGGTCGGTGTAATGTTGAGGTCACTGTCACACAGTGTCCCAACAGACAGCTGAGGTTGAGAAAGCTTATGAAACCAGAACGGAAAGTCAAGTGACTTAGGTGCCCATGAACCCCACCTCCCCACCTCACGGGCCCTTCACTCTATCTGTCTGCTTTGTGACCCTGAATTCTGATCTGATCATTTGACTCCACTGTGATATAGAGTCAGCTATGATGGGCTTAAGGTGTGGGCGAATTGGGTCATGAATCCTTGTGATGACTTCAGATGACATGTAAACACAGAATCAGGATCAAGTTGTTTACTTGAACTTTTTGGCTAAGGTCATTAAAATTCACTTCAATGCATCATATGTGCATCATTTATTTTCCTAGAAGTTTCCAGGTGCTGTTGAGACACAGTAGTGTCAGGTTTATCTTGCAATTTGTCTCTTACTTGTCTGGCCTTGCGCTGGTGTTGTGTTAGAGCTCAGTTACAGTGATCAGGTTTAGTAGGGAGGGAAAAACAGAACTTTGAGATAACTTATGAAAAACAAAGACCACTAATACCTCATTAGGGCTGCCCCCTAATAGTAGACTAAACTTAAGGCGACGAGAAGAGGCTTGGCTGACCAAAATTTTATTAGTTGTTTAGTCACAGAAAAAAAAATCCACATGAAGTGGTGAGGTCACGCAGTCCGTGACGATCAGATCGTTAACGGCAGGATGTTGTGGTAATACAGTACAGTACATTCAAATGCTCGCCAGTCATTCAACGACCTCAAATATATGGCTTATCATCTAAAATATGTAAGTAGTAGCAACTTTACATGGCCACTCAATCTAATGTTAACCTAGAAAAATGTGCGCTATTCAAGTGTCTGTGCGAAGTGTGAAAGCTGAACATTAGCGCGCTCACAGCAGGACAGATGGAGGCGCCAGTGCAGTCACTTGCTCTTAAAATACTGTCATTTTGGTCATACAGATAAGAGTAATACATCTTTTGAATCTGTAAAGCCTCTACGTTTATTTGTGTGCACTCACTATAACAACAAAACTGTGCGCTTTTGTAAAATAATGAAAGCAAACAGGATGCGCTTTCTGCCGTCTCTGCCTCTGTGAACTTGAGTGCGAAACTCAATGTTTGCTTCCCTTACAGACATGAAAATTATATCTATAGAGACTGAAATGTCTACTTTCAAATAAAGCAATTCATATCTTAAAAAAGTCTCAGATTATGTATCCATATCAAACTTGCACTGAGGTGCATCCACTACTGTGGAGATGACAAGTCAGTGTCGCTGAATTCATCTCTTAAGCCAAAAACACAGGAAAACAACGTTTTAATCTTACTGTTTTTCCCTGACACATTCATCATCATTACTTCTGCCAGTGTGCTGTAGCAAGCTTTATGCGTGCGCTTGAGCACTTATTAGGCTGTGTAGGCAATTAAAGGCTCATTAGCATGATTTAAATAGTTTATTAATAAACGTGCGATTCGACCAGAAAAATCTTTAGTCGAGGGCAGCCCTATACCTCGTAATATCATAGTACGTCATATCACTGTCCTTTAGTTGAGTGAATTTACCTTTTATAATGATAACTGTTTAATACAAATAGCTTTTGCATGTCTTTGCAACTAAACCTGACACCATTATGAATAATTGTCATAATATTCCAAAGGGCTAGCCAAATAAAATATGCATCAAGGTAGTAAATTTACATCCTTTTTTTATTTTCAAAAGTTCAGAGTCTGTAAGGTTTTTTTTAAGTACTTTCGTAATACTTTATTCAGCAATTAAATTGATCAAAAGTGACAGAAAAACATCTTATAATGTTACAAAAGATTTCTGTTTTAAATAAATACTTTTGAACTTTCTATCTGTCAAAAACAAAATCTGATTTACACAAAAAAAAAAATAAGAAATGTTTCTCGAGCAAAAAAAAAAAAAGCTAATAATGGCTCCTGAAAATGAGCTGTGCCATCACAGGAATCATTTTTAAAATGTTTTAAATATATTACATTTGAAAACACAGAAAAGAAACTTTTTTTTTTTTTTTTTTTTTTTTTTTTTTGGTTCAAATAAATGCAGCCTTGGTAAGCGTCTTTCAGAAACCTAAAAAAAATCATACCAACCCAATTATTTTCCACAAAAAGGCACTTGGAGCGGCTGTCATCAGGGGCTTGCTTTAGGGGAGGGGGAGAATGACAATGGTCACATGTTGCTGGGTCGAGTGTAGGTCAGTGTTGCTCCATGATGTGGATTGTGCTGATATTACATGCCAGTAATGCCACCCAACACGACACGGCTCTCACTATCTGCTCTTGGCTGTCCTTCCTTTTGAAAATGAACTTGGTGTTGGGAATCTATTCTTGTCAGACTGATTGCATGCATATACACAAACAGAATTACAGTAAAATTAGCACTTTGTTTTACAGTCCATTTGAAACATCTGAAGGAACGGTTTGTTGTCTAAATAACAACACTGCTGACACAGACATAAAACCAACATGCATTTGTAAGGGGAGAGAGCATCCCATTTCTGAGCCTTTTGTTTTTGCCAAGGCTAAAGAGAGTGGAATATAACAGTCTGGAAGTAATGCTGGAACACACAGTCTCTAAAAAAATGTTTGTCTAACATTTCAGCTGCTGGAACTGATCGCCAAGTCCCAACTTCCTTCGCTGAGCGGAGTGGCACAGAAAAACTACATGAACATTCTGGAAAGGGTTGTGCAAAAAGGTAAGTGTTCCTGAAATTCTCTTGTGGTTAATAAGATATAAAAATTAGGCAAACATCTGTCACAACAGAATAGCTGTTTATTCTGTTGTCTGCAATCTCTTGCAACAAAACTAGTTTGGTGGGCTTCACCAGTAGCTCATAGCTGAATGGAAATTTCATAATTGCCTGCACTGGAAAGAGCAACAAGCCTCAGAGAGCAAACAGGAACCTCAGCTGTATTGTAAACCAAAAGTCGTCTCAGCTAAACAAAGGTGCAGGTTGTTATATGAAACTAAACTGCTTACTTGTAGGCCGTGTCATACCCAAACCTCTTTATTCATTTACCTGTCACTCCTCTTATTCCTCTGTTTATGATGTGTCTTAATCATAACGGAAAGGTGTTCTGTTTTGATATGTGTGTTATGAAAGCATCAGACATGAACTTAAAGTATCCTGTGACACACACCAGATCCTGTCAGCACTGTTGTACTGTTGTTGTGCATCCTTGAACTGGTAGTTACTAACTAAACATTTGCACTCTTTTTCAGTTCTTGAGGATCAGCAGAATGTTCGACCGATTAAAGAACTGCTGCAGACACTATATGCATCGTTGTGCAGTCTGGTTCAGGACATGGGCAAGTCCGTCCTTGTGGGGAACATCAACATTTGGGTGCACCGCATGGAGAACATACTGCAGTGGCAACAGCAGCTTGACAACATTCAGATCAACAGGGTAAGTGTAAAACTCACTGCTTTATTTCGTTAAAGGTTAAATTTCTGGCGTCTTTTATTCCCTCTCATGTCACTCCAAATATCTATGACTTTCTTCCACTAAAGGAGAAGTTTAGCAGTATGCTTTTGCAGCTCTTTTCTGAAAAATGAAAGTGGATGAAAAAAAAAAAAACAAAAGCAAAAAGACTAAAATTTTTATTTTTTCTGATTAGCTTAAGTTTAAGTAGAAATCTTGACTTCTTTGGACACCATTCACCAGCATTTGTCAGTTTTAGTTGACAATAACAACACTGGTGAATGATTATTTTTTTTTGGGGGGGGGGTGAACTATCCCTTAATTCTACAAAAAACACTGTCTGATGGCATACAGAAAATACTTTATATTGTGCTCAGATTGTGAATGTAAACAGAAACACTTTTTCTTCGTTCATTTGTCCAGCCCACAAACACAGGGATGACCTTCCTTGATCTTCCAGTTAGCTTAAAGCTGAACATCATGCACCGTCTCTCAGACGGACGAGATCTGGTCAGCCTGGGTCAGGTATGCCCCGACCTAAGTGTGCTGTCAGAAGATCGGCTGTTGTGGAAGAAACTCTGCCAGTATCACTTCACAGACAGACAGGTACACGTTTGTGGCTCTTAAGGTCTTACTTGATGGCAGAGAAGATGAATCTTGCTTATTTATGTGACTGTTTACATCTTAAATCTGTTCATAAATACCTTGCATACACTAAATATGGCTAAAGTAATTTGCTATGATCTTCACAGATCCGCAAGCGCCTAATGATGTCAGAAAAAGGACATTTGGAATGGAAAAAGATGTATTTTAAGTTGTGCCGGTGCTACCCTCATAAGGAGCAGTACAGTGACACATTACAGTTCTGCACACATTGCCACATCCTGTTTTGGAAGGTGAGACTAAATTCATTTCTAGCTTTTCACATTTTATTTGAAAATATATCAGCCAATTTATGGTCCTGATTCTTTTTCTTCCCTGTTCACTTCAGGATACTGATCATCCTTGCACTGCCAACAACCCAGAGAGCTGCTGCAAGGCCGTGTCTCCACAGGGTTTTATCAACCTTTTCAAGTTCTAGGGGGCACTGCATTGCTGCCATGTACATAGTGTCAATAGTGCAAAGGATTCCTGGATGACTTGAGACAGGGAAAAAATGGGGTTGCATTAGAAGCAGGTGTCATAATGTTTTGTGGAGAAGCTTGGAAACTGAATGTACTTGAGAAATATGCAAGATGAGAAACTAAAGAGTTGTGTTGGGGGAAAATATGCTCGGTTTATTTATAAAGGATTTATTTATATTTATTCAGCATGGATCTTGTTTACTCAAGAAAAAAAGTTACATCAAGGATGTTTAAATGAATCCTACATGCATGAAAAGTTGCCCTTATGCTGTCAGGATGCCCTAGTTTCTTCTGTGAATGTAATATAGGTTTGATTTTTGGCAACACAGACATTTATTGTAGGAATTACAGATAGCATATTGGTGCTTTAGCAAGTGCATGAAATGGGAATGTTTACCAAAATGGCCTTAACACTGGTGTGCAATACTTTTCTAAATACTACTTTTTTTTTTTTCACTTTTATACATTTGATATTTTCAGTGGTTTGTGATTTAAACATTCTTGTTTTTCTAAACACAATAAATAAGTAATCCAAGGTGCCTTATTCTGAGTGGTCATAAGCAAATTTAAAAGATGTCATTAATTTCTAAATAAAACGTCTGAATCATATTAATTTAGTTCTATAAGAGAATTGCCAAATAAAATATTTATATAGATGCTGTAGTGAATTTATCACAATTCATAATAACTCATCACCTGTTGCATGTTTTGGATTTTCTTTTTTCCAACTTGTTCCAACTCTGCTTACTATGTTATCTTTGGTATTGGAAGAACATATCTGACAAAGAAATACAGAAATCTATACACGAGAATATATAAAGAACAAAAAGTCACTGGACTTGTTGATGAAATAACCCACAATCTATCATTACCTTGCAAGATTTTTACTGCTGTCTTGTGTTCAAGATATATATGTATTATTATTATTATTATTATTATTGATAAATTATGAATATAATATATCTGGTGGTGACTATGGTTTTTGTTAAACTATAGATGTGGTCTACAAGTACTTGTGATACTGGGTATTTACCTAAAGTTACTAAATTCAATTGTGACTGCGTCACACCAATCACTAAATAATACTGTACTAAAAATGTGTCCTTTTTTATAGATTAGTTTTATTGTTGAGTTACATGTTATTTTGACATTAAAATATATCAAAGAAATATTGTGCTATGAGTCATATAAATATCATTAACAACTCTTACACTTTTATGCAGTAAAGTCATGTGCTGCATATTTTGCTATAAAAAACATTGGCAGCAGTAAACAGCACAATTAACCAATACTGGCTCTTCACTGTTGGAATCTGTATCCACTGCATATTTATACATGAATACAATGTTTAGCTCTCCATGTGCATAACCATTCAAATAAATACATATCACAGAAAAACTAGCATTACAAGAAGAATAAATTCCACACAGGTGAAAAAACAGGCTTTGGGCTCACATTAAAAGAACATTTAATACCATGGAACAATGACAATAACAGATAAGGAAAAGGCAAATATGCTAGCCTAAACGTGCTTGTGTGCATAGTGGTAACCATTTAAATGACACCCATAGAGAATGCAAAGAAAAGGTTTTAAATGAAAATAGGGATATGTTTTTTTTTTAAAGTATGACAATGGAAGCAGAAATGAATATGAATGAACTATTGGTAGTATTAAATGAAATCAGGAATACTGCTACAGGAGATGATCAGTTGAGCTATGTCATGTTCCAGAAACTGCCTGACAAAATATTAGAGATAATACTAAACCTATTTAATAAGATATGGAAGAAGGGTAAATGCCCAAAAATTGAAAAAGTGCATTAACATACTGCCATTTAATAAACCTGGAAAGAATGGTAACAGTGCCAACAACTATAGATCGATTGCTTTAACACCTCACTTATGTAAATGGATGGATGGAGAAGATATTAATTAGAAGACTTAATTATTTTCTTGAACACAAAAGAATAACTGCACCATACCAAAGTGTTTTTTTTAGAAAAGGACGCTCTACAATAGATGCCTTTGTGAAAGTAAGTAATGAGATAGAGAAAACTTTTAAAATGAAACAAATAATGAATATTGTATTATTTAAAATTGAAAAGGCATACGATTCCATGTGGAGGGAAGGGTCATTAATTAAATTAAATAAGATAGTAGTAAAAGGTAGGTTTTATAACTTTTGTTTTAGATTTTTTGTCTGAAAGAAGATTTAGAGTTAAAGTGGGATGTGAAATGTCTGAGGAATTTAAAGTGTTATAAGTCCAATTTTATTTAATGTTATGACTATTGATATTTTTATGCATTTAGACAGAAGGATTGGGTCAGCTCTATATGCAGATGATGGGACCATCTGGGCAAGAGAACGAGATCCTAGAAGTGTAACAATAAAATCAAGGATGCGATAAAGAAAGTAGAACAATGGTCGTATAATTGGGGTTTTAAACTTTCTCCAAGTAAATTTTGTAATATGATATTTACTAGGAAGAAAGGGTCAGATAAACAAACCTTGAAGTTATATGGTCATAATATGGAAACACTAGATCATTTTAAATATCTGGGTATGTGGTTGGATCAAAAAGGTACTTGGAAATTACATATAGATAAGATAGAATCAAAATGTAAGAAAGTTATAAACCACCAACATTCAGTGTAAGTATTGGGAAAAATGATTTGATCACTTATCAGTATACACGGCAGAGATGATGGCGATTATTGTAGGTTTACAGTGAGTATAGGAAGTAAAACCTGATGTAGCAGCTCTTTATATTATCCAAAATATGAAATCTAACAGAGAAGATTTAATATTAGAAATACATCAAAGTTTGTTCAGATTGCGGAGACTCCAGATCGATGTGAGATTCTGCTGGGTACCTGCTCATGTAAATGTAAAAGGTAATGAGAAAGCAGACAAAATAGCAAAAAATCAACCAGGAAGAGTTATATTATAAATATTTTCTTTGGTCAAGGAGAGGTTAAGGCAATGACCAAAAAAGAAATTATAAAGAAATGGCAGGTCAGGTGGGACATGGATAATAGCGGAAGAAAATACTGCAGTATACAGAAATCTAATGCACAGGGGGTGTGTAGAAGGAATAGTTTTAAATCCTGTAGCTCTATGACTAGTGAAAATAATAGCTTAACTTATAGCTGTGATCGATCACCATTTCCTTATACTTAATTAAAAAAATACAAATAAGGAAACAATTAAATAGGTTACAAATACACAATAATAAGGCAGTCTTTAAGTCAAGTAGTAAAATAATAATAATAAAAAATGCTAAAACAAAATTTTGTCTGGCTGCTCATTTGAGCTTTTCTAGAGCAATTTCATATTTATTTTTTTAAACAGTTTTTCTTTTTAACTGTCTCGCCAGTAGGGGGCTCCATCGACCTTAACATCTATTTGTTTATATACTTTGACAAGCAATGTTTGTAAATATCAAATAATTTACAAATGTAAGTTACATAAGTTTTGTTGAAGTTGATACAGTGAACTGTTAAAGAAAACAGACAGTTAATAATTTAACAAAGATATGCATTGTAACATTTTCTTTCTATAAAATAAAGCAAACATGCTTTTCATTCTGAACTACAGTAATATTATAAGAATAAAATAAAATAAGTTGTTATTTTTCATATAAATAACCATAAATAAGCATTCTACTAAATAAAATAAAAGCCTCACATACAGTAACATAAACTTATTTGAAATATAGGACTTTTTTTTAAGTAAACACTACAAAATGACTTTTGATAAGTTATAGTATATCTATCCTACAAGTTTTAGCTATATTTTATCTGTTAATTACACTTTATGACTACTCATGCAAACTTTAAGAAGCCAAAAACAAAATTACCTCATATTCCCCTTGATCATGATTTTAAAAAAAATTAAGAACACACCAAAAAAATTAATTCCATTTCTATATATTCTGAACTTTAAGGAGCTTAATTCCAAATCACCATCCCATTGATACCAGGATCCCTGATTAAAAGAACTCTAAAATAGGAGGTAGTCAGTGCAGTGCATATTTTGTAGCGACATTCAAAACTATAAGTTTTTTTCTGTAATAGTGCAATTTTATGAGGTTTTAAAATCAACAGTGCATAAATGAGCACTAATTTGACTACCTTCGAGTACAAACATCAACACAAAGTGAGACAGGGCAAAGTCAGGCAGGCCAGATGTGGTTTCAGAGCTGGTGCTGCTGCTGCTGCTGATCATGTGCTCCTCATTCATGGGCTCTGAAATCACAAAAGAAACACATATTTAAAGTAAATGAACATTGTTACATGCCTCCCCTTGTCCTAGGGTCAGGGATGCAGCAAGAAACAAGGAAATTTTTGAACAAGTAGAGAAGACAATGTGGAGATTCTTTTCTCTGTCCCAAGCACTCAGGAAAATCACACAGACTTTCAGCACAGTCTAGAAGATTTTTATTTATGAAAAACTATGCTCACACAGAAAAACTGCCAAAAAACAAACATAACAGATCTAAACTTACACAGAACTTTCTAATCTCTCAAAATAAAAATTCAAAATAAACAACAGTCTTACCTTATCTAACCAAAAACAGGTGAAAACATGGACAATAAAAGAAATGGCATTATTCCAAAAATAAACATTCATGCTTGTCACCTTAGGAGTCTCTACAGAGTTTCAAATTGTATACCCCAACAACAACGCAACAGACAATCAACACACACTACGGTCTGGGGCAGGGCAAAGAAGTCTCCAGCACAGCAGAGGCCAAAGGGCACCACTTCAGATGGAAGTCTCCAGCTTTATCCACAAGCTCTCCCTCCAGCAGCCATCAGAGCAACCAAGTGATTGATGACAACTAGGACCAGCTGAGAAATGCAAAGACAAACTGAAAAAAAAAACATATCAGCAATAATCAAATCCCGCCACAGAAAACACAAAATACAACAACAAATTATAAAAACTTCATGCCTTGTCTATGTCTCTGTATGAAACAGACAAACAATTATATTATATATGTTTATATATTGATGTATATTTGTATACAGAATAAAATATAAAATATTTATTTTGTAAAAATGTATATTATTAAATAACCTACATGTCATTTCTGTTTTGCACCACCCAACAACAGGTGCTAGATGAAACATTTCCTGTTCAACACACGTCACACAAAGGGACATTTTCCCTTTCAGAGTTTTAGATCCCTATGACAAAAAAAAAAAAACCTTTAGAGCTTCATACTTTATTTAGAGGCTTGTATAATGTTTCATATATGCTATATAAAATAATAGATTTTTAGAATCGCTAAAAGACAAAACTATTAATGAAACTACTTATTGTTCATAGAAACAAAAGCAAGCAAAAAAACATCCACAAAAACAACAGGGTTTCCTAGATAGGGACAAAACCACATTATCAGTGCTTTTAAGTTGCTTATTTTTGGTCCTTCTCTGATTGCGTCAGCAAGAAAATAGGAACTACTTAGTTCCCATTTATTCAGAAAATAGCAAACTTTCATCAAGGATTTGTAATGAACACGTGACATGGTGACACGATGACATGATGTTAAGTGGGATATTCCAAGGATATCTGGTCAAATTCATATTTTTCATTACATTCTACAGAATGATTTACCTTTCTTGCATCGGCTGACATGGTTAGAGCCATCAGCCCCTCAAGGTAGCTGCTCAGACTGACCCCCTTCACCGTGATGATTGCCTCTTGGGTTAATACAGTGCTGCAAAAGTAAAGCAAACATCATTTTAAGAAACTGGTATTACCAGTTTGATATTTGATTTAACTTATTATAATATTACTTTATATTTTTAAGGCTTGCCTGTATGTGCATAGATATACATGCAGATATTACAATAAGATGACAATTGCGTAAAATACGATTACAACTGGATTTACTTTCACCTCTGGATTTTCTGGATGAGGCCTGTAGACGAGCCTTGCATCAACTGATATTAAATTAGTTAGGGTTATCTCAAGGAGAAAAGGAATTTCTTTAGTACAGCATAAAATGAAGATAAGAATTCATGTCATATCGATAAAACCACTTTCTATCAACAAAATAATCTGATTAGAATAGCTTTCAATAATTAATAGCTGTCAAATGGTAAACAAACACTCAAAGCTCCATTTTTTTTTCTTTTGGGTCCACAATAGAATGTTCTTTAACATACATGATGGTTCAGTTTGTCCCTAAAATTCTTATAAGCCAGATATTCTCAATTAGAAGGCCCCAGCAAACTTCCAAGAGAGCCTCAATATGATGAATAATTATTTCAAGTGACCCAAAACAAATAAAAATCAAATATATTTCTTATTTTAATTCACTGCCTAAGTGACAGTTTTTTGAAGAACCAAGCTTCCAATAGTCTTGAAAAACCTGGATATATGAGGTAGTCTACAGTAATATTATAAGTTTGATTTCTAGTTATGCTAAGCTCTAATATTTATCAGGTAGAAATTATGAGTTAAAAATATTGTTTAAAAATCCTTATCCTTAATCTTTATTCAGTAAACCATGAACAACTGGAAAAATCATGGGGCCTTTGAATACTGTTGTGGACAAAAGATGGCCTTGGAGTCAAAAACATTGCGAACCTCTGTTACATACTGTTAGAGTGTTATATACACTTCCATATTGCTAAAACTATTAAATATCGCTTCGGATTGTTAATCGGATTGTTAATTATGTGCTTTAGATGCAAAATACATATGATATGTAAGATGTAAAAGCTGTAAATGTAAATAAGATGTCAAACGTATAAATAAATATGAAGACTAAATATTTCAATAGACATGAAGACAATATTTTTTAGCAGTGTGAAGCATATCTTCTAACCGCTCTGACAACCCCTGGAAGCCCCCACTCTGTGCTGAGGAGCCGATGACTGTGATCCAAGTTCCTATCAAGAACGTCCACTCCAACAACACTAGGGTTCATTGGATTAGATACTTCCTCATAGATGCTTTGATCACTGTCTCCCAAGGGTAGCTGCGTGAATACAAACAAAAACTCGTGACAATAGATTTCAGTGGTTTATGAGGAACATCACTGTACTCAACACTGACCTCATAGGCAAACCATATTCAACGGAATTTTAGCTTAAATGCAAGCAGGAAGAATTTGTTGGCCAGTGTAGTTCATCATTATCAACAACGAGCATCACGTCCATAACAAGAGACGCTGGGACCTTAAAAAAGGTTTGTTTGAAATTACTGATTTCCACATAATGAATCATTTCTGAGTGAAACTAATGACAACTAAACAGCAAAAAAGAAACTAGGAAATATACGGTTTGCACAATTCTGTTTTGAATTTGTGATTAATCATGCTGGAAAAAAAATAACAGATTGAGTTTGTTTGGTGGTTTTAGTTGGTTTAAGGTCTCAGCTCGTTTGAGGTGGTCTTGTTGGTTTGTTTAGCTGGGTAGCTAAAAAATCCTTTCTAAAACAGGCCAGCCTGACCAGGGTGAAAAAACATCAAACCAGCTTAGGCTGTTTATCAATATGAATGAATGAATGAATCATAAAATATGGAAATAAACCACATTTTATTCAACTTTTGAAATTTACTGACATTCAGGGGAAAAAAAACACAATGTCATTAGGTTTCCGTAAAAAACTTAATTAATATGTAACTACATTTATGAGTTTTGTTAGTGACACAGTTGTGATGAGTAGTAACAGTCGTTACGCATAACTGTAATAGATCTCATACACTCGTGTTTTCACGCTCTGCTCCCAGTACACCGGCTCCGAGATGCACCTCATCTAATCAAGTGCGTCGGAACCTCCCTGTTAAACCAGCAACTACCAATAGAGATCAAGATTTGTGCTACTGCTTGTAGACTAGGCTACTTGATGTAGCTACATCAGTGTTGCGATACAAACGTGCAAAAGTGACTTTATGGTTAATAAATAATGTGTTGTTCATTTAAATTAGGCGCACAATAAACTAGATCAATTAGCCTACTCCCTTTTTCTGTTCATTTGACTGATACATCAAAGTGTTAGAATGCCACTAAATTGGGATTATTGAATATTAAGCACATATTTAAGACTTTAAAAGTTTGCTGTTGTTGTTGTTCATATGACATTAAAGGCTGCGGTTAACCAGAATGACAAAATGCACGAAAGGGGAATTCATGTCTGGAATTTACATTCTTATCGCGCATGCGCATTTACTCCCACGTATATTAATGGCAGTAGAGTTTCGTTTTCAGATGCCATCCGATTCGAACCACTTTACTTTGTGGCATTATTGGTATTATTTGTGATTACTCATAGATGGACAGCACGGTTGTTAAATCCTCCGGTAAGTTTCGAACTCGTAGCCTAGGCTATATCTCCTCATGTGAAGTATGTTGGTTTTTTGTTTTGGGAAAGTAGTAGCCTAAAAGATTGTGACAACAAGGAAGCGCAAAAAAATCATTATAGCTGTCAATCAACTGTATGCCGTATTCAGTAGTAAAGCAAATATAGGCTGAACGATGCAAAACAGTTATTGGTACAATATAGTAGTACTAGAGGACGGATTAAAAATGTTACTTTCAAAAATTTTCATTTTTTTTTTTTTTATTTTTTTTTATTGCCACAACCTTCCCAAATGTAAATGCTTAAGAAATGATTTGATTGATAATTCTAGATTTTTGAGCACAGATCATGATACTGTTAGATAAAATGGCTGGTGGTTTTAAGTTTTTATCAGATGTGTTTTCTGTAATTTAAATAGGCTACTACAAAAACACAGCAACTTTCTTTTATGAACAGTTTCTGAAAGTTTAATATATTAAGATCAAGGCAATTGAGTATTAAACTTGTTCGTCACACTTTATCCTAAGTACAACTTTTTATGCATTTATTGGGTGTATTCTATTATTTCTTTTCACTTTACAACTCTCTCTTGTTCTTTTTCCCAATAGATAAGCAGCTAAAGTGCTATTTGGGCTTCCTAAGTAAGTGTATGACTGGGCATTTGGTTCAAAGGATGTCCAACTGTTTGTCCCGATCCCGCACAATCACGGCGTATGAAGCACAGTTTATCACATCCCAGCCCACGGACATGCAGAAAGCCTCCAGGCTGATACAGATTGTCATTAAAAAAGGCCAAAATGCATGCAGTTCGTTCCTCACATGCCTTGGGATTTGTGACCCGGTGTTGTATGAGAATGTTACAGGATTTCCAGGTTGGACAATCTATCAAAAATGAACACACTTTTGAAACAGATCTTTGCTACTGTCTGAATTGTTTATTCATTACTTATTTTTCTTTCTTTTTTTGTTTCTTCTTTTTTTATGCATTTGCTGTCATTCAGCACAATTTAAGCAAGAGGACCATCAACATGAAGAGGAAATTCCTTTTTCAGGTAGATATTTTAACATATTTTGCCTTACTGGTGACATACCTTGTCATAGACTATTTATTATTATTAAGGAAGTATCAAGCTAGAGAAATTATTTAGCGATTCCTGTTCAGTGGTTAATATTCCACCTTACTTCCTTTTGTTGTCTCATTATTGTTTGCAAGATTACCTCACCCATTTAGTATTACAGGTATTGCTATGGAAAACCACATACTTTACTTCTCAAAAGTATGCATGACTAAGAGCCTTGTTTTGCTGTCCCACATCTCTTTAATCCAATGTGTTGTGTGGTTGCTCATATTGATGTCTTTTGTTTTTTGTCTTCTCTTTTCAGAAAAATTGCAATTTACACCTTGTATTATAAACATACAAAACTCTTCCCTGACCAACTGTATTATTGGGAACAACAATAGCCAATGCATTACCTGTGACCAGCATTATTTGCTCACTCAGAATGATGCAAACAATGGTAAGTGCTGTGCAGCAGGAAATATAGGTCAATTTCTTTTAGGGTTATAGAGGTTATATCTTTATGCATGAACATTTTATTGTATTTTTATACATTTATATAAAGTGATAAAAATGGAAGCATAACCTATATAACTATTTAATACTGTTATTTTGTAATTAATTATTATATAATATAGTTATTTTATTGTTCCTCACATAAATTAAGCTAAGTTTGATTTTAGACTTAAAAGAACAGAAGAGTTTCTGCGGGTCTTAAAAAGGTGTTATAAAGTCTTAATTCACACCTTCCAAAAAACAAGACCAGAGAAGAGGTCTTGAATTGGAGCAGAAAGTCTTAAAGGTTGCAAGCACTGCAAAAAAAAAAAAAAAAAAAAAAAAACATGTCAATTGGGAATTTTTCTGAACCCATTGGCAGATATTTATTTTAATCAAAACCCACTTGATTTTGATCAGTTTCTCAGGAAAGCAAAACTTTCTGTTTTATGTGATTTTGCTTCTTAAGTCTTTAGACTCAATCTTTAGACATTTGCTGTGAAAAACAAGACAAAAATAATTTTTTTACAGTGTGATCAGAAAGTACAGTAAAAGTTATTTTTATATTTTAGTGGTTGGGACAGAGGTATTCAAGTCATAATTTATTAATTATGGCTTAAAATCTTTAAATGTACCTTTATAAAACCTACAGAAACCCTGAACAGAGTATTATAAGAATGATTGAATAGATGAATAAAAAACACCACTTTATTTCTTCTTCCTCAACAGTGAATGAAATGGCGGACAGTCAGAGCCATGATCAGCTGATCCCAGTGCAGGAGACAATAAGTGGCAACAGCATTCACATGGAGAGATCCAACATAGAGTATGTTATTATAGGTGACCATAACAGTATGACAGTCACTGAGAGCTCGGAGGCTGAGGAAGATACAGAGATTGAGCCTGAAGTGATTAGTTAAAAGATGTGAAATAGTGGGCAGGAGGTCAGACCCACAGTTTTGGAGAGCTGCAGATTGTCAACTCGCCTTAACAGGCCTGACTTATGATTGTACACTGGAAGCGTAATATATGCTTTAAACTGACCTATGCTCAGGTCTTCAGCAGGAGCTGCCAAGCACACTGAAACATTATCCTTTATCGTGGATTTTTCTAAACCTGTGTGCCTTGAGGTGGCAATGATATTTGATACTGCTTTAATTGCTACTGAACATGACTGCTACTGAAGGTTTTAATGGGTATGCCGATATTTATTTGCTAAACTGTATGAAACTGTATGAAAGTAAATGTGTTGACTGACACTGCAATCAGTTGTTATTCAGTCTTTTATAAGCTTTCTGTAAATATACATAAATGTTGTTTACACAGGCTTGTGTCTTTTCAGTAATATTTGTATATTTAACTTAACTTCTATATATAAATTAAATATCTATTGACACTGTGATGGATATTCTCCTGATGTTTCATTAGTTATTCTGTAATAGCAGTGTATTTCTGTATTCTTTTTTTTTTATTTCTAATTATTTTGTTCATATTACTAGGTGATAAAACCTATGATGTACTGTACAGTCATTTTATGTACTGAATAAGGCATGTAGCTGACACGTGTGATTTTGGAGTGATATTTTGAAATAAATGTGAAATTTGAGTGTTCTCTCAGCTGATGTAGGTGTCAAGACAAAAATATTACAAAATGAAAAGCCTTTACTCTAAATAAATGTACATCTTAAAATATTTATTTAATTCATAGCAGTGTACCTACATTTAGACGTGTATTTTTAAACACTGTCTATTTTAAACGTCCTTTGCGAATTACAAAATAAAAAAAACAGAAGATGATTTTTGCTAATTAACACATCCACCCAAATAATGTTTTGATTAATTTAAACTATTGAATGAATTCACTGTTATTATTTTATTAATTTATTTGTAATATTGTTTATATACCTACTTTTATTTTATCACATAAGGTCACGTGACACTTTCTGACAATTACTTCAATACCCATAATGCCAACAAGTGTTTACATGCGTCACTTCCTCCAACAGAAAGTTGCGTCTTGCTGCCTGGTTCTTCATTTAACAAATACTAGCATAAATGTTTCTTTGTCACTAATACAATAATGCAAGTAACAGATATTGGGTCCAGAGAAGATGGGAAAATATGGCACAGAAAATCAGTATCATCACAATATGGGTACGTTTGATACAACCAGCTCGGTCAAACTGTTTTATGCAATGAGAAGAGATTCAGTTATGCATTTATGTATTTCCAGTGTCTTGGCCACTGTGATCCGAGCGTCTGCTCGTCAAACCAAGACGGTTCGATTCCTGCAAGTGGCTTTTGACACCACAGGAGAGTCGTTTCTTGCTGGTGATCATCATCATGGCAATATTTATGTATTTTTACTGGTCTTCTAAGAAGCTTAAACTACTGTTTCCAGACACCGGACAGCTAGTGAGCTGGATGCGTGGTCACGAAGGTGCCATTTCTTCCCTGTCCGTCCACAGTCCACACAGCTATGCCATCAGCACTTCCTCAGACAACGCTCAGCTCTGGAACCTTTACACCTTTCAGAGAAAGAGGAAGCTTAATGTTCGTCAATACGTTGGCATACAAAAGGTTTGACGTCACTTATCAGTGCTTAAGCATTATATTATGGTAACAGCTCTGCGTCATTCCCTCATTCCTGTGTTTTTTTTTTTTTTATTATTATTGTAGGTGTTCTTTCTCCCACACAGCAACACCATTCTCAGCTGCTTTAGTGATGACTATTTTTGCTTGGGAGATTGCAAGTATCAGCTACCTGTTCCACAGGATGGACCCAGAATACACTACAGTACAGTAACACTTAGACCCTAAATTGGCGAAGCTCCCACTGGTTTTGTATGTAATCATTTTGTTTCACTGTAGAGATGGGAAAACACTTGCTGCGGCTGAATGCTCCAACTTAGTCCATTTGTGGTGTCTGCACAGTCAACAGCACTTGAGAGTAATACAAATGCCTCCAAAAGTCAAGACAGTAAGATTTGCGGATTTCCTGCCAGATAGTTTTGATGCGGATCAAACCAGGTACTGATCGGTAGTCTGCTAACCTAAAAAACTGATTTATTATTAAAAACATATTCATTTTATGTACGTTTACTGTGTAACATGGAATCTTTATGGTTTGCTTTCAGCATATTCTGCCCTTGTTAGAGAAATTATCTCATTTATTTTCTAACACTAAGTCATTAATGAGAAGAATAACAACTGGTGAACTTGAAAAGTTCATGAAAAGTTTTGTCCCTATTGTCCAGTTTATACATTAATTGCGGAAATAACTCGTACTGTAATATTCTCTCCTCAGATTCTGGATGTTTTTTTAAAAACAATTTAAAATAACAGTTTTATAATTAATTATACTTTAAAATACAGTTTATTCATGTGTTGGCAAAGCTGAATTTTCAGCAACCATTACTCCAGTGTCACATGCGCCTTCAGAAATCACTCTATTGTTCGGTATGAGCAGCCTCTGGTCTCAGGTAAAATTATGTGCTTTTTCTAAATGGACCCGATAACACCCGAATTCTTTTAAACTATCCCGGATGTGTGCTTGGACGTTCATGTTAAATGAGAAACGCACATAGAAAAGGATCATACGTTTGTAACCTCGCACACAGGAATCATCTTATAGATATGAGATCCATCAGGAAAATCCACTCGCTTCATTATGCTGCCTGTTCATGCAGGGCTTTTCTTTTTTGTGTGCAGAAGCCTTTCGCCAGAGATTAGGTTGCAGACAACACTATCGATTTAGTTTTTATCAAACCATCACGTTATTTTTCAAATCCACTGGTCACAATTGAAAGCTAAACTCAGAAATAAATTTATCAAAGTAATGGAGAAGGGGCCAAATCAGTCAACACCAGGATTTTTCTTTACTGACATTTCACAAATAGTAAATGTATTTAGAAAGTTTCATTTAGAAAGACAGTTAGGAGTTGTCTAAAGTTAATTTTGCAGGTTCTTTAAATTTTCAGGAGACAGCGGCTGCCGTTCAAGATATAGAAGTAAGACAGATGGAACTGGATGCCCAGAGACAACTGTTTGAACAGGTTGGCCCCTATAAAAACTTTATTTCTTTGCAAATGTCCGCAACGTTTATGTACTAGGAGTATCCTTCTCCTGGATGGCTGTCTTCATGCAGAATTTAGCTCCAACCTGCCGCAACACACCTACCTGGAAGTGTCATGTAATCCTGAAGACCTTGATCAGCTGGTTTAGGTGTGATTAATTAGGGTTAGAGTTAAATTCTGCTGGAAAATGGGCCTCCAGGAGCAGGATCAGACACTCCTGAGATCATATCGAATCTTTGTGTTTTGACTGCTAGCAACTGGCCAAAGAACAAGAGAGAGCGAGTCAAATGGTGAGAGCAGAAGTGGATACGAGGAGATGCAGGGCTGAGATGGAAGATTCTACATTTCAAAACCTCATTCAGACAGATGCAGATATCAGCCAGAAAAACAAAAAGGTATGCCTCGCTTCAATTTTCATGAAGTGCATATGATTATCCACCCTGCTCCGGTTTCTTTTCTGCCTAATAGACTTATGTGTTGGAGTTGATAGTTGAATAAAGTTTGGATGAGACTAATTAAAACTCTTTCAGATGCTGGAAGAGTCTCTGGCAGAGGTGGGACAGATGGAAGTGGATGCTGATTGGCAAGCCGAGGTGAACAAGCGACTGGAAAAAGCAGAGGAGAGGCAGGAGAAGCAAAGAGAGCGACTTGTGAACCTCAGCAAACAAACACGTGCTAGAGAGGAAGAAGTAGTCCAGCTAATGCTGGAAGTAGAGGGGAAGCAGCTGAGAATTAACATGTTAAAGGCATGTGACACATTAGCGAAATTTCAGTGAAATTTTGCTGGCAAAAAGGGTTCATTGTATAGTACAGTAAATCAGAAACAGAAGTCACTTTCAAACCAAACAGATTTCTGCTGGTCAGCGTGGTGAATCCACATGACCAACTTGAACCTGTTGTGAAATCTGCATGGGGAAAACTTTCACCCACACACAAAATTCCAGATGACAACGGTAAATTTGACTGCACCTTTAGGGTTTTGTTTGCTGTATCAAGTGGACAAAATTCATAAAAAATAAAACTTCCTTTCAATAAAACATGCAAAAGAATGACTTTGTTTTCGTCTCAGTGGGATGATGTAGTAGCTAAACAAGCTTAACTAGAGGAGGAAAGACGGGTGGCCACCACTGTTCTTATCTCTCAGGAAACAGAAGAGACTGAGAAACATCATGGCAAGCTGCGAAAGAGTCTAGAGGATTCATTAAGTGAGTTAAGACAAACACTTCTCACAAAATGTAATGAAGTTGTTTGTTTGTAGATCATCAGAAGGAAAAGAGACTCAGATCTCCCTGCTTGTCTAGAGGCCTGCTGCATGAGACCCAGAGTAAGACCACCAACATTTCTTCATCAGTCAGTCAGACGAGTGAGTATTATTAGTATAAACAGTGAGTTTTGCTGTCATAATCAAACAAGATTTAATAAAGCAGTAAGATCACTTCCATGTGTATTCCTACTTTATAGTTTCTTTAGATCGTGGCTGAGGGGAGTTCGACTCTAAGGAAAGGGAGTTGATACAGAAAATCAGAGAACTGAGGATGAAATTAGCTGCCAGAGCCAGAGCGACTGACTTCATCTCACCCTCAACCAGCTCTTTACACTCTCACTGACCACAGTCACCACCAATACTCCAGCAGTGTGTGTGTGGAACCAGGCACACGTTAAAGAAAATGTTTTTAGATCATATGAGATGCCTGCTCAGTTTATATTTGCCTCACAATGACACTAATCCCAGTTGGACATAGATTTAGTCATTGATTTCAGATTCATTCTGATGATGGTTTTAATATTTTGTAAATGTAGTTTATTTTTTTCTTTATTTTTTTCAGAATTGCTCTTAAAGTAAATGTCTTTTGTATAACCGTTTTTGTATTAATAAATGAAAAAGGTGTCAATTAATCAAAACTGAAATATAATTTAACAGTGTATTTACTTTTCATTACTTTAAATATTAGTTATTACAATATATTAAAATTAGTGCTTTTTAATAAAAATGTTTCTAAAAATAATTCTCATACTTATCATGTTTGCATTTGTTTAAAAATACAGTAAATATTGTGAAAGATTCATACAATTTAAAATAACTGTTTATATGTCTTTTATTATATTTAATATAATTATATGTTTTTAAAGTGTAGTCTATTCCTGTGGGGGAAACGTTGAATTTTCAGCAACTAGTCTTCAGTGTCACATGATCCTTCCAAAATCATTTTAATATGCTGATTTGGTTCTGGATTCTTAGATGAATAGAACGTTCAAAAGAACATAATTTATTTTAAAATTTTAACAATATAATCGTCTTTACTGTTGATAAATGTAACGCACCCTTGCTGAATAAAAGTAGGATTCTTTTCTTAAAAAAATAAGAAAAAAAATAATATATATATATATATATATATATATATATATATATATATATATATATAGGCTATATATATATATATATATTTTTTTTTTTTTGATTCTTCTTCTTCTTTTTTTAAGTGCTATATACACGCTATTTCACTGAAAATCATCTTCGGGTATGTTTCAAAAACTAACGTGCCGCCCAACTAGACTGCATTTTTGGGCATCATAAACGTATTTTATATAGCTATATGACCATAAACACATTCAAATGTTCTCTATTAAGCCGTCTCACTAAGGTTTGAAACATTCATCATCTTTCTGACGACGAAACACTTGCCGGTTGATGACGTATCGGTATTGAGGACTTCCGGCTTTGGGTGCTGATGAGACTGAAGTGAGCTGGTGATGCTTTGTGTTTTTCTTTAGCTGGTGATGCTCATGTGTAGATTTACAGCCTCTTATTTCAACATTTACGTGAAAGAGCGCAGCAGACTTTGTCCTGGTTGGTTCGAAATAAAGAAGACGGTATAGTTCTATTAATGCATTATAGCTCACAACAGGCTTTGTTGCGGACTGCATCGATGCTTTCATTCATTGAAATGCAACGACTGCCTTTTGTGAATGAACAGGATTGTGTTTTTAGTTTACCTGCCTATGTGTTTTCTGTTTTTATCTCTTGTCGGTAGTGCATTTATAGACCACAATCCCTTAATTTCTCATTGCAGAATGTAAAGATAGTGTGCAATGTATTTTAAAGTAATTTTCCTCATCCCTTTTTTAATTTCTACGTGCAGGAGGTTCACCACACAGATTTGAAAATTGGTTTCAATTACATTATGTATCTTAGTTTGTATTGATTTGCTTATTTGTTCATATATTGCAGATGTATTGTTGCATATAGTGTGCTTTGAAATAAATCTTAAATTTCTCAGTGTATATGTTATTCATTGTTCATTCAGACAGTTTTTCGGCTTGCACAGTTTCTGTGTCTATAAGATTAATGGGACTCCACACAGGCTGATCTTTTCAGTAAACATTAAAATGAAACTGAATGTATATTCATAATGTAGACACATAATAGACCTTTACAAAATGACAGACCTTTCTCTGGATGGCCTCTAATGTTTCTCTCTGTCAAAAGTTTGTGTAGCACAGTTAATGAATGTTGAAGCATGACAAAATTCATGCACGAGTACTAAAATTAAAACTAAAACTGTTCATACTGTGCATAGATTGAACGACACAGAAGATGGCTGATAGAAGTGACCTGAAAGCTGAGCTTGAGCGCAAAAAGCAGCGCTTAGCCCAGATTCGAGAGGAGAAGAAAAGAAAGGAGGAAGAGAGAAAGAAAAAAGAGGTAGGTGCTATTTTTGTTGGATATAATAGACATTTATCATTTTATCACCTGCAAATATTTGTTCTGTGACACTTAATGATTGACCTTTGATGCAGTCTGAGATGCTTCAGAGGGCCGAGAATGTGTCAGAAGACTCGGACCTGGACAGAAAGAGAAGAGAGACAGAGGCTTTCCTGCAGAGCATTGGAATTTCACCAGAACCACCTTTAGGTATGCGATACAGAACATACAACTGTCTGTGCATGTACATAATGTGTGAGATACATTTTTATGAATGTGCATGCCGCCTGTTTGAATGAAATTATAAAAGGAATCATCAAAAGTTTTTATAATGCAAAAAAAAAACTCTCACTCAGGAGTCTTTAGTGCTATACCAGGGTTTCCCCTTAACCTTGTGGAAAAGAAGTATAGTTTTTAAAAGAGTGCATATAAAAATAATACACTTATGAAATATATTTAAGTATTAAGACACTAAATTGCATGTTAATTGTAATTAAACATATATTATAGTTTAAATTTAGAATGAATGCAATTAGCTGAACTTAAGCTGAGCGGAGTGCTCTTTGAACCACTTAAGTAGTACTTTAGTACTTTTAAATATGTAATTACATAATTCTAGTGTTTTTAAAATATGTTTAATGTTTACTGCTGAATGCACTGACAAGCTTTTATAGTAATCTAAAATCTACTTCATGCAGTCATTTCTTTTGAAACTCATATGTCATGTATTTGCAATGGTGAACTTGCAATTTAGTACATTACATATATTAACTTGAAATATAATATTGAATAACATCCTACAGTTCAAATTACAATCAAGTACTTTACATGTGCTTTAGTACAATAGTCAACACATCACAATAAGTGTACTTTGAAGCATAATAAGTGCACCTTTTAAGTGTCTTAAGAAACAGTCATGAAAAGTGCGTTCTCTTTAAGTACATTTAAGTAGCATTTGTTTTATCTGCAAATGCAGGTTTTTAGAATATACTTTTATTTGAAGTACACTTCAAGTTTCACATTCGATACAAGTAAGCACTCTTCTTTTTCACAAGAATATGGTTCATGTTTGACTGATTTTTGCTGTTTTATATATAAAGGGCATGTCGCTTGTCCTATATTTGGGTCCTACATTTTTTTGGATCTTCTTTGCGGGAATGTCTCTTGACCTCTCTCAAATTTTTGCAAGATGTAAATCCGATCAGAGTTATTTTAGGTCATGGATTCATCCCCAAAACAATCACTACACTTTTTACTATATGAATATCTCTTGTCTATAAGAAGTTACAGTAATTAATATACAGTTTATTGACCTCCTGTCATTTACACAGTGGCTGTACTTGAGTCAAACTCAGATTGATAAGGTGGTATTTAATGTAAAATTGTCATCACATCATTATTAGATTAGATGAAATGATTAAATGATCATATCAAAATTCTAACATTATAGAGAGAAGTGAAATTTGCTTGACAATCTCTCCTGTTGTTTTTCCTTTTGGATTTTTTTCTCTTTGATTTGACCATTTCAATCCATCCTGTTTGTTTTGATTTGCCTGTGTCTGCCACTGCTGGCCATCAGTGCAGCCACTGCAGCTTTTAACATGGGATACCTGTTATTTTCATTATTTAGTCCCAACCCCTATATCTCCCTCTTCGCAATCAGTGAGCCCACCCAGTGAAACTGGAAGTCAGGAGTCCATAGATGGAGGGACAGTGGGAAGGTAGTGTGATTGTTGTTTGTACACTGTATGTATAATCTTTAATCCATTTTAAAATATTTTTAGATTCTGTGATACATGAATGTATATGGGAGGAGTGTTTTAATGGAGTTTGTGGGAAATTTGAGGAAAACAAAAAAAAAATATTTTGTGAACTTCTCTTCAGATTTATACATATAACAATATTCTAATAATGACTATAAAAATACACCAATACAAATATTCAGTATTTTTTCTAGGTTATATTTTAATTTATTTTAATAAAATTATTTTTTATTTGTATTGTATTTTTTTCTTCTTCACACAACATAAATGACTCTTTATATAGAATATTTAGCTGATTTCATATTTTAAGAAGGGGTCCCTCACAATATGATCATCAAATTTAGTTTGACTGTTTTAGACTGATAGTAGTTTAATTTATAGTATGCAGTATTTAGGGGAATTAAATATTTTATGATAAAATTATTTGATGGATAATATGATTTCTTTTAGGGAAGGTTTGCATTATTTCTTAAGTCAAAACAAAAGGTATTTATATATATATATATATATATATATATATATATATATATATATATATATATATATATTTATATATATATATATATATTTCTGTAATCTAAGTCTAATGTCTTTTCTTTTCCCTACGTCTTTTGTTGGGTACATCAGATATCGGTAAGGAGAACTGTTAATGTCATCATTGTTACTGTAGCTTTTGGCATTTGTTATGTGGATGTGGTTCTGTTGTAACTGGTTTAGAGTATGGTGCCACTGTCCATATGTGATTTCATCTAAGAGATAGTGTGTTATCTCATAGTCTTATCCCTCCTAACCATCATATGATGTATTCTTCTGACCTCTCTAGGACATTACAGTGGGACACCGACCCCTCAGCTCTTCAGCTGCTTGCAGATTCTGTTCATGGGTGAGACTGCCAACTCAAATTTCATTCAAATTATTAAAGATAATACAGAAAACATTGAGTCTCAACAGAGAAATGTAGAATAAAACCAAAAGATTCTGCCATTTACTCACCCTCAAGTTGTCCCAAACCTGTACACACAAAACACTCAAACAAACAAATTGAAAATAACCCATTAAAATAGTTTGGGCTTGGTTTCTTAGGGGCAGGATGCAAAGGCTTGGTGCATCAAAAATTGTTCAGATTGATTTTACGCCAAAAGAACTGGTGACATACTCTAAAGAAACACAGACTCCTGTGACATCTCATCAGCCTGAAGGTAAAGAGCTGTTTTTATTTCTGTTTAATAATTAAGATATCCATACATATAAAACTGAGTATGGTGGCTTTACCCACAAAACCAATTTATCACTGCTTAACGTGTTTCCAAAAATGACTATTTTCCACAGAGGAGGAGGATGAGGAGCTGTCAGTGACCAAATCTGAGCCTGCGCCACAACAGCTGGAGGAGGAAAACTCTCAGGAGGCCGAAGAAGGCAAGAAGAATCACAGTTTAAAAAACAAAATAAAAAAATTAACACATCTGTATTGTAAGTGTAACAAAGCTGTATGCATATTTGTGTCTTAGTTCATCCAAGAGAACTGACCAATGAGGAGAAAGAGCAGATTATTCATTCAGAGGATTTCCTGTTTTTCTTCGACCAAAGCATCCGTGTAATGGAGCGTGTGCTGGCTGAGGATACAGACATTTTCTTTGACTACAGTGGGCGAGATATGGAGGACAAAGAAGGGTCAGCAGAGGCTTATGTAACAGTCAAACACACAGATCCCCACATGATTACAAATAAGTTATTCATTAGATGAATAACCTAATGTTTGTTTCACTTAATGTCGGATGAGGTGACCCAGAAAGTGAAGAGTTGCACTGACTCCTAGGAAACTTACTGTACATTGCTTTGAATGATTGTACCAGAATGCAAAGGTTTGTTTTGTTATCAGGGATATGCAAGCTGGATCAAACTTGTCTTTTAATCGACATTTCTGCGATGAGCATTGGTCCAAACATCGAGTCGTCACTTCCCTGGATTGGTCACCACAGGTACTTTATTAGTAAATTGCATTAATATAAGCAGTGCTGGTTAGGAACTAATTATATGTAATCTGGATTATGTTATCAGACTCCAAAAATAAATCATTGTAATTCTATTACATTTTAAAATGCTTACTTTTTATGGATTACATGATTACATATTATTCACACAATGTCATGTAGTTATTTATAAATTATTGATTCACCCTAATTCTTTTTTTCTACTTTACATTTTTTATTCTAAAATTCTTTAGCACTTATACACATTTAGTAAGTGTTCCAATTTTGTGGAATTATTTTTATTATTTGGCATTTTTATGATTTCATAATAATTATTACATTTTCACAGACTCACAAACCCCAGTTTGGGAAACCCTGATGTAATGTTTAATGCACTTCATGATGATAGAAAAGAATGGAACATATTTTCTTTCTCCCAGTTTTTTATATCAGTATGGTACATAGTAATTCCATTCAATGTGAAAAAGTCTTAGATAAAAAGTAATCTAAAAGTAATCAAAAAATGAGTCAGAATACATTGCCTAATATGTGTAATCCAACAGATTACATTACTAACCACAATTTTCAACATGTACAGTAATTTGTAATCAGTAACAGACTACAGTTTGTAAGTAATCTAGCCAACTAATAAGCATGCTTAATGCAAATGTGATAATCACAAATGAAGCATCCCAGAACCAAAGTGACTTTAGTGCATAGAGCATTCTGATATTGACATGTAGCACATTGTATTCAGTCACATGTTGTTGTTGTTGTTTTTTGCAGTATCCTGAATTACTAGTGGCCTCATACAACACTAATGAGGATGCACCTCATGAGCCAGATGGAGTTGTGATGGTCTGGAATATGAAGTTTAAGAAGATGACCCCCGAGTACATATTCCACTGTCAGGTATGAATTCCCATTGCTCACAATTAAATAACTAGTCTGAATGCCCGAATGTTGTTCCTTTTAGCAGCATTTCAGTATACTGTAATAATATTTTTCATTATATATTGAGCATGTGTGTGGGTAACCAACTTTTAATGAAAAAGCCTGAATCTTAATTGAATTTCTGTTATTAAAATTCACAAACAATGCATCACAAAAGCACATGTCATTCTGTGTTTGCACTTCTAAATGAACTCTCATTGTTCAGTTCATTGTCTGTATGCTCCCTTTGTGCAAATCGACCTTGATGTAGCAGAGGAAGTCTAAGACTGGCAAAAGTAATTACTGGTACATTCGACCAATAATGGATTTTTTTTAATTCCTTATACTCTTTATTTTCATTTTCTTGAAATAGCACACACAATGTCACAGAATAGCGACTATACAGGAAAAATATGACATTAAGCACCCTCAGCTGTAACACTGTACTATACATGACTTTGGAGCCAAGAACATTAAGAATAATGCATTTTATGGTTTTCCCTAATAGTCCTCAGTGATGTCAGTTGGCTTTGCTCAGTTTCATCCCAACCTGGTGATCGGAGGCACTTACTCAGGACAGATAGCACTGTGGGACAATCGAAGTCACAGGAGAACCCCAGTGCAACGGACGCCATTGTCTGCAACTGCACACACTGTAAGACCATCAGTTATAGATAAACGGTTTTAAAATATAATGCAGTGTGTTGGTGGTTTAATGGTTAAACATCTGAGCTGAAAACACAGGTCATTGAGGTGACCCAGAAACTGAAGAGTCGCAATCAACCTCAAGTTGTTCCCGAGAGACTCTGCAGAACAAATCTGATGAATCTGATTAAAGACTCTGTTTTTTATTATGTGGCAAAACAATCCCTTATTTGTCTCCTTAACGTGGTATCCCTTAAAAGAATATAGATGACAAAACTATCATATTTTTTGCAGCATCCTGTATACTGTGTGAATGTGGTCGGAACACAAAATGCCAACAACTTGATCACAGTATCCACAGATGGCAAGATGTGCTCCTGGAGTCTGGACATGCTCTCACAGCCTCAGGTGTCCACATTACACATTTAGACAGATTAAATGATTGTCATCTGAGATTTGACTGATATTAAACAATACAGTATATGTCTGTTGTTACTCACAGGAGAGTATGGAGCTGATCTACAACAAGTCAAAGCCGGTGGCCGTCACTTGTATGGCCTTCCCTGCAAGTGATGTGAATAACTATGTGGTAGGAAGTGAGGAGGGCACCGTTTACACAGCATCCCGCCATGGAAGGTCGTGGTTCCTGCAACAGAACATATTAATGACAGAATTTTCATATTTGGGTCAACTGTTCTTTTAGTAATATCTGTGAATATTAAATATTAAACACTTTATGAAAACTTGTTTAACTTGTCCCATGCAGTAAGGCTGGTATTGGTGAAATGTTTGATGGGCATCAGGGGCCTGTGACTGGAATCAGCTGCCATAACGCTGTGGGTCCAATTGACTTCTCCCATCTCTTTACCACTTCCTCATTTGACTGGACAGTCAAACTGTGGTCAACCAAAGTAAGAGTTGTTTTGGAACTTGCTTGATATGTATTTTGATCATTAAGCATTAAATGAATATAACTCTTCCATCTCTCTGACAGCATAACAAGCCCCTGTACTCCTTTGAAGACAACGCAGACTATGTTTATGATGTCATGTGGTCTCCAGTGCATCCAGCGCTCTTTGCTACAGTGGATGGCAATGGTCGTCTGGACCTCTGGAATCTCAACAACTACACAGAGGTCAGGGGCACCACAGCTCATTACATTCTTTACTCGGTCATCTGTCTTCTGCATTATATAAGAGGAACATTCATTTCATACTATATATGTTTTTTTTTACCTTTTTAAAAGACGTCTTATGCTCAGCAAGGCTATTTTATTGATCAAAAATGCAGTAAAAACAGTAATATTATGAAATGTAATTCTAATAAAAAATTTACATTTTAATGTATATATACTGTGTAATTTTTTTTTTTTTTTTGGAACTGTGATACTTTTTTCAGGAATTTTTGATGGAAAGAAAGTTCAAAAGAACAGAATTATTTGAAACAGAATTAGTAGCAATGTAAAAGTCTTACTGTCACTTTTGCGAAATTTAATGCATCCTTGCTGAATAAAAGTATTAATTTCTTTAATAGACAAATCTTACTGATCCCAGACTCTTAAACAGTATTGTAAATGCAATTTGATTTGATACCATTGATAATCTTATCAAATAATGACAACTCAAATAACGGAATTTCAATCAGAGTGATACATTTGAATTACACTATATAATTCTATGGATTATACACAGGCCATTTTGTAATTAAAAGGATGTCATAATAGCAATAAACTATGAATTCAGATTAAATGATCCACTCAAAAAAAATTTTATTATACATTTAATTCATGGAATGACTAAATAACAACTCAATGAATTACGATAATGATTAAATTAAATAAAACACCAACAAAACATGTCACTGGGACTCACTTTGACTTCTTGTAAAAAAGAAAAAAAAAATTGTTACCGTACAAATTTAAATTAATTCCTTACCACAAATCCTCCGTTAGAAAATTACACTAAAACTTATAATATCCAACATGAAATTAATTCATAGGTCACTATTATCCAATAGTAATAAAAAAGGTTACTTAAAACTGTTCAGCTGGAATGAATCTAATACATTTTTTATGTTCACATGACAAGTCAAAATTTGCTAAATGAACATAACCATTGAATAAATGTGCTGAGATGCGATTTAGTGACATCTATAGTCATTGAAAAACAAAATAAGGTAGTGTGTGGGAAAAGCATCTTACCCCGTCTTATTTGCATGCAAATTGTCTTTACTTGATATTTGTGTGCTTGATCTAAATTATATTGCAGCTAAATTGTGTTATCACACAATGTTATTACATTTATATTTTCGCTCCTAAAACAAGTTTCTTGTGTGTACCAGGTGCCGTCAGCAAGTGTGACAGTGGAGGGAGGGTGTGCCCTGAACCGGGTCAGATGGTCATCAGGGGGCAGAGAGGTGGCCGTGGGTGATTCAGAGGGTCGTCTTTGGATCTATGATGTGGGAGAGGTAATAACACCTACATTATCAGTACATGAACACTTGTATCAAACTCTAATATTCAGATGAATTATAAATATTTGCAGTCTCAGACAGATGAAACACTGTGCAAATTTCAAGTCCCTTTTTGTGTTCTACCGTTAAGATGTGATGCAGAAGTTGGTTGTATCTCTATTTTAGAAGTTGGCCGTGCCACATACAGACGACTGGAGCAAATTTGCCCGTACACTCATGGAGATTCGTGCAAACCGAGGGGATGGAGAGGAAGAAGGTGCTTTGGAGCTGCCTGCCTGAGACACACACACAGACATTTACATTCAGTGAGATACACGTAAAGATACGCTGAAACAGATGCTTGATATAAAGTGAGTGAATCACACATACACGCTGCTGTGATCACAGGTCTTTTTTCTTTTGCCTACAAAAGTCTATTTATAGCATGGGTGTTAATTAGCAATAACTCCTCTTCCAATGCTAATAGTTAATTCCAGAACACACACAGGTGACTGTGCTTGATCTAACGTATATCTAGGGCTTGCAGTGACTATATAGGAGTGAGCCAATGCTATCACACTGTATCAAAATAGCTGTGCCTGAATTATAATGTCAACTTATTTTACGTATGTTAAAGTACAAGGTCATACTGAGATATGGAGAATATGTACTGACCGTTATGTAAAAATGTATTACAGCAAAACTTATGAATGTGACTTTATTTTTCCTTTTTTACCTTTTATGCTGTATGTGTGAATAATGTAATACCAATTGCAGCATAAAACATCTGTAAAGTGTGAACTTACAATAAAGGTCATTGTGTCTCAAATCGTGTTTTAATCTTCATTTAAGCAGTTATTTGTCCAAATTGTGGGCTGATAAAAGTTTGAATACATTATCAATGTCATAATACTCCATGATGTTTTCGTGCAATTAAACCTTTTATCTTTAATCACAATGACAAGATTCCTTGTTATCCAGGGTTTTTCCCCCCTCCATCATCATCAGCAACTTTCATGGACGCGCACGACGCGGCCGCACGTAGAAGGCGGGATCCTGTTACCATGACAATTACGTCAATATTAGTGTCGGGTAACTAAAGGTCAAACTAAAGACAAGCCAGAGACGGAAGGAAACAGGCTCGGAATGGCGGAGACTAAAGGGTTTTTTTTTGCAGCAAAAGCCGGAGGAAATCACAGTAATAAACTGTGGTTTAATCGCGTTATCGCTTGAACGGCGGTGCTTTGTCTGAATTGAACAGGATACCCATATGTTACGAGGTACTGGCGCGGCGGGAAGGACACTCTATGCTAGTTTTCTCTGTAAACTGGAGCAGAGCTGTAGAGCATAGCTACCGTTAGTTAGCCTTGCTGTGTTGTTCCGTTTAGTAGCAGAATGACTTTTGCTAACTCTCAGTGCTGTATTAGACACAAACCAAGCGCCTGGATGGCTCTAGATCGCTTTTGTGAGGGTGAAATGCAGTGCAGCTATGGCTCGGCTGCTTGCTTCCTCTTCACCCAACTTGGTAACATTAGCAACACAGGCTTACTTGGTGCAAGTTCTTCTCACGATTACAACTCTTTTCGTGCGATAGCTTGTGCTCGAGACTGTCTCAAAATCGACCGATTGTCTTGTTCCCAAGCAGAGAAACAAGGTTGGCCCAATGTCAGTCTACAAATACGAGTGTTTTTATTATTATTGTTGTTGTTTTGTTTTGTTTCGCTCAAACTCGGGTCGCATACGGTTGTTATTTATGGTGATGCTCACATATAGCGACCACACTTCCAGTCGTTGTTTTAATTTAATAACCTATGTCTAAGATGAAAATTTCACCTAAATCGACTCAAGCACATTTGCGATGGTTTGCATGAAGTGTCTGTGATTAGACCGGGACACTGTTCAAGTCTGCAGGGCTTCATCCTCGTCGCGGTCTCTTTGTCATTGACGTGAAGGAGAGAGGACCTTTAACTTTCAGCTCGGCTTTTGCTGTATTTTCACTGCTCGGGTGGACTGTAGGGGGCAGCAAACCCCCCTCAAACATTTCCCTGGTATTCGTTGACTTCATATAAGAATTCAGTTCAATTATATTTATTTTGTTTAGCTTGTCTGTTCATGTGCTGGTTGTTCATGCCTGTAAACATCCCCGACTGGAAGCTGTGCTGTACGCAAAACAAGCTTTCAGTTGGATGTTTGCTGCCATCGTCCAGTTCTTTCGTCTTGATATGTGTGCTGTACTGTGTCCTAAATGTTGTATAACAACTTCATTATAACTTAATAACAGTGATGTGTACATGTCAACACATTTGCACGTGTGCCATCTGGATCTATTGAAATCTCTGATGTTTTCTGGGGTGAACGTGCTAATATTCCAGTGTAGTCGTTGTAAACATCCTACACTCAGCTGTAATCTGCACATGAGGCTGGGAGGAGGGTGTTTGCTGTGACTGACTGGAGCTCCTCTGGCATGTAGGACACTTTATTGATTGTGAGGAAAAAAACAGGAATGCTGAAAGGAGAAAATATTGAATTCAAATATTACTTTGTTAATCTGCTTTTATTCTCTGTTTTACTTCGTTGTGAATATCAGTTACCCAAATAAACCAATTTGAATTGAATTAATGTTTATTGTTATTATTAATTATTATTGATTTGACTGATGCTGTGTCGAGTTGCTATACTGACACATAATTTTACACGCTGGCTTATAACTGGCCTCTCTCACTTTGAGAAGGGTTTAAACATTATGTTCCCTTTAAAAGAAAATGTCTTGATGTTTCATTACTGATTACAAGATTGCTGATTAGTTTAACCTTTATTAAGATCATCGAGCAATTTGAAATGAACTCCAGGCCGCAGGTGGCGCGCGCTTCTACACCGATGAAGACGAAGATCCATCCGCCATATTTGTTGTCGCAGATTCGACAGAAACCTCTGCAGAAGTATATTTAAGTATAATGGATGCATTTAAAACTGCGCTCTGGTAATACGAACAAGGGTTAAATCTTTTTCGATGCGTTTTTACCTATTGCTAATTTAAAAACAATGGATACAGTGCAAGCAGGTAAGCAAAAACATGATTTTAAGGGGTAACTGCGCTTCGAGGAAACGGCTAGTTCCGACGATTCGATAAGAGACAAATAAATTAGGTAAAACTAGTGGCTTGCACCAGCAAAAGTAACTTTTGCCAGAGGATGCATTATACATAAATTCAGTTTTATGTCCGGTCTTTACAGTTCTTTGTTGAAATAATACCCTTTCCAACTCTTCAAACATAAACGTCATCTTATTTAATGAAAACTAGTTCCAGTGCCTAAGAGAAAAACACGAAACTGGTCTCTTGTTTACAAAAATAATGAGATGGCAGGGAATATTGTTGGTTTCCTTTCGGGGAAAAAATGGTGCTTTAACAATATATTAAACGTTATATAAAAATTAGAAAAATCAGTCTTGGTATGCAGTTTTGTAAGGGGTTTATCAAATGTTTTGTTGCATGCAGAAAAATTAACAATATTCTAATGCCCTGAAACTAAACTGCAACTACTAATCATAATCATAATATCAATGTTAATATATATACTGCTGATATAAACGTGTATAAAATAAACATATTCTTATTTTGAAAGGGCTTTCTGGTGCTTGTGAATAATTACTCCGGTGGATTCTGTGAGGGAACTCATCATTTTAAACAAAATTATCTAGATTTGAGGTTTATGATGAAGACTAATAATAAATAAATGGAATTAAATATGGTTAGATATTATATATCATTTAGAGCCTTATATAATTTACCTATAACAACCTGAGCAGTGGTGTGTATGCTACTTTTTCAAGGATGCATGTTAACGTACTTGGGGGAAGAAAAAAAGACAAATTCTGTTTGTACGAGAGACTTTGTAACTTTATTGTAAAATCATGGGCACATTTCTGATACTGTTTTACAAATAATAAACCAAATAAAGACTTGCTGTTTTTATATTCACAGACGGTTCATCAGTCTTCATGTGCAAAATATGCAACTTGTTCTCTCCCAGTAAACCATTGCTGCTGTCTCATGTTACTGAGACTCACTTCAATGAAGGAGGGGATCCTGACACTTTTATTATAGCACTTAAGCCTTTAACAACTCAGGAGCCACAGAGTTCAGGTAAGCAGCTTTGAACCCAGAAATCAACCTGTATTGGGCATTATTACGATCCAAACACTGAAAATAAGGTAATTAGAGACATGCAATTGCAATGCCACGCTGATTTAAGCTTAAATTTCATAATTTGATGAAAGCTGCATTATCTGATGTTGCGATAAAAGAAGGTTATTTTAAAAGCATTGGAAAAGAAGAATGTTTTTTTGTTTATCTTGCAGAAGTTGTTGTGAAAAGAAAGCGTGGAAGACCAAAAGGCTCTACTAAGAAAGTCCAGCCAGAAAAGGTCCAGAAAGTAACACCCAATCAGCAGGAGAGAGAGTCCACTGCTATACAATCGCTAGCAGTAGCCGAAAAGCCAAGTGAGGATGGCAGTGATCTGGAGTGCAAGAAATGCAATCGCGTGTTCAGCAACAGGAGACAAATTTCCAAACATATTTGCTTTGTAGGACTGAAAGAGGCTGCTGATGAAGAAGAGTATGGTACAAATTCATGCCTGTTAATGTTGTAGCTCTTCTACTTTCTGAACTGCCACATGTTTCACCTGTCAACTTTATTGCCCAGGTAATAATACTGATGCAAATAAAATCAGTGATGGAGAAGAGGAGAAAGAGAGGACACCAAAGAAAGCTCGAGCCATGCGGACTGATAAGCTGTCCAGTGCAAAGGACCCTGAATCAGCAAGCGGCAACAAAAACCCTATTATTAGTGTGGTCCTTACTAGTCACGAGGCCATGCCTGGTGAGATGGTCATGTGATGTCAGGTGCTCTAATAGTTGAGGGAAACATTTCAACTAACTGTAAGTTTTGATTAATTGCAGGTGCCTCTAAGATAGTTCCTATCGAAGCAGCTCCAGCTGAACCATCCACCCAGACTGTTGCAGATGCAGGTTCCCAGGAGGCAGCAATGAAAAGGGGATACCAGGAATATGCCATTCAGCAAGCTGCTTATGAAGCACCCCTCAAATCAAACAGGTGACTTTTTCATGTTTTTTTTTCCACATTTAAAATCTTAACTTTAGATTTACAAATCTAGTAAAACTGTTGAAGCACCAAAGGACAGAATATTCAAATAGTATTCTGTCATTGTATTACTTTAGAAGCTATAGCTTCAGAGGGGAAAAAAAAAGAAAAATAGAAGCAGTTTGGAAATATCAGGGAATTTTGAAATTGTGATTCCCAGACCAAGACAAGTTAACAAAATCTTTCCTATAGTGTATATATAGATTTTTCTTTGGTAAATATAGATTTTTATAATTACGTGATAGCTAGAAATGACTTATTTTATTAATAGTAATTAATTAATAATAACATTTTTTTAATCACTAACCAAAATAGTTAATGAAAGTAGGAATGAAAATAATGAAAATGAAAAAAAAAATCATAGTAATGAAAGTATTTTTAAAAATTTTGTGGATTTTTTTTTTTTTAATATTTTGTGGGATAATTAATGAAGTTTTTTTCATATAAAAGTTGTTGTATTTGTACTGTTCTTGTGAAATTATTTGGTATATTGATATTAACAAATCATATCTCGACGCAGGTTAGGACAGACGCAGCTTAAAATCTTCACATGTGAATACTGCAATAAAGTCTTCAAGTTCAAACATTCACTGCAGGCTCACTTAAGAATCCACACCAATGAGAAACCATTCAAGTGCCCGCAGTGTGACTACGCCAGTGCTATAAAGGCCAATCTTAGTGTTCACATACGGAAACACACTGGTGAGAAATTCAGCTGTGAGCTGTGCTCATTTAATTGCCTCAGTAAAGGACACCTCAAGGTGCACGTGGAGCGAGTGCACAAAAAGATCAAGCAGCACTGCCGATTCTGCAAGAAGAAATATTCTGACGTGAAGAACCTTCTTAAACACATCCGCGAGACTCACGACATGAACGACAAGAAAGTACAGGACTCATACAATGAGTACAGCCTCCAGACCAGGGAGGGCAAGAGACAGCTCCTGTACAACTGTCAAATATGCGACCGCAAGTTCAAGAACGAGCTCGAGCGCGACCGTCACATGATGGTTCATGGCAACAAGAGACCCTTCGGCTGCGAGCTATGTGATCACGGCTCAACCAAATTCCAAGCCTTGCAAGCCCACATCCGAAAGCATCCCTTCATCTACGTGTGTGCCATTTGCCAGGAAAAATTTGTCAGCTCCGTGCGACTTAAGTTGCATCTCAGAGAGTTCCACCCGGAATCGGATGAACCCTCTGCTTTTGCAGACTCCATCAATTCCAGCTTTTGCTTGCTCAAACCAGGCGATGACATTCAGAAGGACATGTTGAATCAGGATGAGCTTAAGATCACAGAAGAGCTGTCGCAGCTCAACGCCCAGGAGCTGTTAACTACAGAAATGACTTGCATGACTCAAGAGGACCTTCAAACTCAATGCTCTGATAGTTTAGTGGTGGAGTCAGACCTTCTTGTACAGAACTCACAGGATGGAGATCCTGTTTCAGACAGTATAAATAGTACAGACACGTCTGCTGTAGCACAAACACAAGAGATGGTCTGTGAAGATGTTATAAATTCCCAAAGACTTCAAGATGATCCACTTAAAATAGAGTGCTGTATGACAGAAGATCAGAATCCTGCTCGAGAAACTGCACCTTTGACGGCTGAAAAAGCACAAACGCACTCAGAGCAGCTAGTATCAAAGGAGACATTTCCTCAAACCGAGGAAGAGGCGATTGTACCACAAACTAACGCCGATGAGGACTTACTCGGTTCAGAGCAAGAAGAAATATCTTCTTTCAAGCAGATTGTAGAGCAGATGCAAAAACGACAGCTTAACATGGAAGTTTTTGAACGGATCCGGAAAGTGTATGGAGACCTTGAATGTGAATACTGCGGTATGAATATTTAATATCTAATACAGGGGTGCCCAGTCCTGTTCCTAGAGATCCTACTATCTTGCAAAGTTTAGTTCTGATCAAACGACTGAACCAGCTAATTAAGATCTTCAGGAACGTGTTGATAATTACAGACGGGTGTTTTGTGCAGGGTTGGAAATGAACTGCAGGTAGGTGGATCTCCAGGATTGGGCATCCCTGATCTATTATCTATGAATATCCCACTTTTTTTAAATAACACCTCCAACCCTAGTCTCCCTATAACTCTCTGTAATGGTCCCTCAACAGGTAAGCTTTTCTGGTATCAGGTGCACTACAATACGCATGTGCGAACGCACACGAAAGAGCACCTCCATTACTGTTCTCAGTGCAATTATTCCTCCATCACTAAAAACTGCCTGAAGCGACATGTCATCCAGAGACATTCTGACATCCTCCTCAAGTGTCCCTCTGAAGGATGCCAGTACTGTACACCTGACAAATACAAACTTCAGGCTCATCTCAAAACCCATTCGGACATTGTGAGTGTTGGTAGTCTGCTTATTCTTATGATATTGGTGAAATTGCTTCTTCGTCAGATCTTACTTCTTTCTCATCTTTAGGTCAAAAGAAGTTTTATATGCCCAGTATGTCAAGAGTCTGTTCCTGAGGACAAAGTTAGAGCTCATATCAAAAGCAACCATCCGGGTAAGAACAAATAAAACACTCTGAAATGTCCCACGAGAGCCCTAAAGTAATGAATGTGCTGTTGCTGTATAGATGTGTCGCTGAACTATATCTCGGAAACGTTGGGACTACGTGTACATGTGAAAGGAGTGATTGGGAAACGAGCTTCCAAATGCCCGTACTGTGATTGTTTCTTCACAAGGAATGGGGCAGATCTTCAGCAGCACATATGGGCTCATGAAGGTGTTTTTCTTACCGTGTTGGCAAACTTATGCACTTAAATGAACTGTTTTAGTGTACTGATTTTGATCTGTTCATGCCTCCAGGACTGAAACCGTACAAATGTTCACAATGTGATTATGCCTCAAGAAGTAAAAGCAACCTCAAAGCTCACATGAATAGACACAGTACTGAGAAAACACATCTTTGTGACCTTTGTGGAAAAAAGTTCAAGTCTAAATGCACTCTGAAAAGTCATAAGCTCATGCACACAGCAGACGGTGAGTCTCTTTCTTTGTATTTAAGAGTGCATGCGGTGTTATTTGGACTTGTGTACCTAAAACAACAAGGGTTCTGTAATCTGACGTATTTATGAAGTCAGAAAGAGCTCTAATGCCAATTACGTTTACACACACAAGGAATTTGTTTTGGTCACAGGAGCCTCCAGTGCAGAAGAAAGTACAGACATAGTGCAAACATACGTGATAGTGCAGACATATTTAGGAATTACACAGTTAGAGGAAATATAACAATAATATAAGAAAAACAGAAAATTAAATAATGCAATGTAATACAGAAGTAGAAATATAGAGAAAAAGAGACATTGACTCCAGTCTTCAGTGTCACATGATCCGTCTGAAATCATATGCTAATATGCAGATTTTATATTGTTATCAGTGTTATGTTATTACCACAGTTGGGGGGCTTAATATTTTTGTAGAAACTGTGATACATTTTTTAGGATAATTTGATGAAATGAAAGTTAAAAAGAACAGCATTTATTTAAAATCTTTTCTACTTTTGATCACAACTTTGCTGAATAAAAATAATTTCCTTTTTAAAAAGTCTTACTGATCCCAAACATTTGAACGTGTGTGTGTGTGTGTATATAATCGATTTATTTCTAAATATTCATCTCTTCTTTTTTTGGAATGTACGTATGTTCAACATTTTATCTATGCAGGGAGTTTTTCTGCACCACTGTTGCATTTTGGAAATAAACAGTATTTATTATGAAATATATACAAATAAATTTGACTTGAATTTTTTTCTCTTATAGTCTAGTTTCAGTAGGAAATATGGATGTAATTTAATACGAAGTAAACATTTTCCATATAATAATAATTTTGAGTTTTTGAGTCAATTTTGGTTTCATGACTTCAATGTTGCTTCAGAATTTAATTAAATTGTACTTAAACATCAGTGGGTTTGATTATTTCTGTGATTATTTTCTTAATACACAGCCAATCAAAAATGTTTTCTTTTTCAAATATGTTGTAGGAAAACAGTTCAGATGTACTGAGTGTGACTTCACTGCCGCACTGAGACCGCATCTCCTTCGTCACATGGAGCAACATGCTTCTTTCAAAGTAACAAAACAAAAGCCTTCTATTTTAGTTTTGTTTTGTCATGTGTCTCAAAACCACCACCAAAGCACAATGTTTTGCCTTTCACAGCCTTTCCGTTGTGCACACTGCCACTACTCGTGCAACATTTCAGGTTCTCTGAAAAGACACTATAACAAAAAACATCCCAACGCTCAGTATATCAATGCTGGAACAGGAGTGTCCACTTCCGAAACTGTGACAGAGCAAGGCAAGTCCTTCCTCACCAGAATGAAACCAGCCTTAACTGCCTAACATATACATTGCTTATTGTTAGACATACAGTGTTGCCTCAAACAGCATCAGTAATTGAAAAGTGTGTGTGTGTGTTATCAGGTGGAGTCAAATGTCCTGTGTGCAATTACGTTTATGGCACTAAATGGGAAATGAACAGACACCTTAAGAGCAAACATGGTCTCAAAGTGGTGGAGACTGACAGTCTTGGTCTGAATCAGTGGGAGGTGAGTAATATTAGAATAAAGTCAAGTCATGTTTATTTAAAAAATGCATAAACAACAATAGAAGTTGACACAAAGTGCTGTACATCAATATTTAATAATAAATAATATATTGATAGTAAACATAATTTACCCAAAAATGACAAAACTGTCATCATTTATTACCTTCATGTCATTCCAAACCCATAAGACTTTAGTTAAATTAAGATTTAACTGCAAGGTTTTTGTCTCCCCTTTGAAAGTCCAGGTAACGTAAACTTAAAACATCCATAAAGTCCATAAATTAAATTCAATCTGTTCATAATCTAAAAAGATTGTATCTCTGCACAAGACTTGGATTAACTGCTTGATTTGTATGGATTAATTTCATGATGCCTTTATGACCTTTTTGGATCTTCTAAGTTTTGGTTCATGGACTTCAGTGAAGGGGCAGAAACCTCTCAGGTTTCATTAAAAATATCAATAAAGATTAAAAATATATTAAGTTTTGTTTCAAAGACAAACCAAAGTCTTATGGGTTTGGAACGGCATGAGGGTGAGTAAACAATGACAGAATTTTCATTTTTTTGCATGAATAATAATCATTAATAAAATATTTAAAAGTTTAGCAAAAAAGGCAAATTACTCCAGCCTTTCCTTTTCTTGGGACTCTGACATTCATAATATATTTTCTTCCTGATAATGCAGTGCATGATTGTTAAAAGGCCATAATTCATGTTCACTATATTCTTAACATTAGAATTAAATGCTACTAGACTTGCTTATGATCTTATTGGTGTGTTCATTCAGGTAGTGGAGTCAGTGGAGGAGTCGGCCATGCAGTACCTTCATATAGCTGAGACTGAGGATCCACAAGGAACAGAGACTGCTGTATCAGCTCTGCAGGACCTGCGCTTCAACACACAAAATGGTCAGAAACGATTGCTTCAATTCTGGAGTTGTTGGATTTCTGTAAAGTTCAGATCTTAACTCATCGTATGTGTTCAGGTGTTGTGTCTGCGGCAGCGGGAGACAGACTAGACCAGGCATCTGTCAACATCCTGCAGCAGATCATTGAACTGGGCTCAGAGAATCATGATGCCGCTGTGGCTTCTGTAGTTGCCATGGCTCCCGGTACAGTTACTGTTGTAGAGCAGGTACGGTTAATATGCATATTTGTGCATAGCTCTGCTTCTGGAGAGCTGCCCAAACTTCTCTCATAAGATTTTATTGACTTCACAATATATCATCTACACTCTCTGCAATATGATTATTGCTTATGAATTGTCAGGTTTATTGTCTTACTATATTTGGTATTACTTTTATGGACATTTTAGTAACTCCCTATAATCAAATGATAGATGTATGTTATATTAATAGTGTCTATATATGAATTTAAGGGGGTCATGACACATTCTACAGTTATTTACTACAGAAATTAATACTTTTATTCAGCAAGAATGGATTAAGCTGATCAAAAATGACAGTAAAGACGTTTATTATGCTACAAACGTTAATGCTGTTCTTTTGAACTTTCTATTCATCAATGTATCCTGGTTAAAAAAATCATGGTTTTCATAAAAATAATAATAAGGAATATTTCTGGAGCACCAAATCAGCATATTACAATGATTTCTGAAGAATCATGTGACACTGAAAACTGGAGTAATGCCTGCTGAAAATTCAGCTTTATCATCACAAGAATAACTTTTAAAAATATTTCACAATGTTTATCTGTACTTTTGATTAAATAAATGCAGCCTTGATAAGCATAAGAGACTTCTTTCAAAAACATTTTAAAAAGCTTACCGACCTCAAACTTTTGAACATTGGTGTACATTTTTTCCTTCTGAGGTTTACTTATAATGTTAACAAAACATTCAGCTGTCATTATTTAGTTCAACAATCATTATTTAGTTTTCTCTTTGACACTTAGAATTAAACTGTCTAATATTGGGTCCAATATATATTTGCTGAAATATGCCACATAAACTGTTCAAGTAAGACTGAAATGTAAAAAATAAACTTCAGCTGCTCATTTCTAATGTTGGCTTTAATTAATCAGCCAGTTTGAATCATTGATATGTGAGACGTGTTTATGTATTCATCTGACGTCAGCCATTTGTCGGTCATTTTTTTTTTCATTTTCAATAAATGTGCTTTTTAGATCTCTGAAAGTTACAGAATGCCTTCAAGCTTTAGAATATTAAGCTTCAAGCTTTAGAATATTAAGCTTTTCTCAATCTCAAGAATGAAGGAACTCCTTGAATCCTTTAATAATAAGAATGTTCTGTCCCTTCATCCTAGGTGGAGCAGGAGGAGCCGCAGGACAATCATGCCATGATGATCCAGGATGCACTGCAGCAGGCCACAGTGGGCCTGGGAGAAGAGCACCATCTAGTGGTGTCTTCAGATGAAATGGAGGGCATCAAAACTGTTACAGTGTATACGCAGGAAGACGCATCCCAGTTCATAGTCTATGTTCAGGAGGCTGTGCAAACTGAGGAGGCCAGCACAGTATAGAGCATAGTAAGACAATACATATGGGGTTTTAACTACTAGCTAGCTAGTTCAAATGCTGTTCAAGTGTTTTCTTCTAGTTTTTCTTTTGCTATAGTTACTCCAGTCAGGTCTTGAGTGGATTATTGCAGTCATACATATAGATTATAGGGACCAATCTTGCACAACTGTAAATAATCTGAAATGAACAGTAGCAGTGAATAGTCAGCCTCATGCTACAAAAAAGAAAAAAAGATGTTAGTTTTAAGTCTTTGCAAAAATCTTGAGACCTTATCACAGTAAAGCCAGCTGCACATAACTAAGAATCTATTTTAGAAATGTGTTTTTTTTTTTTTTTTTTTTTTGGCCATCATTGTAAGTATGTATGTAACAGAGTTACTGTGTGACTCTGGACTTCTCCGCACTTTTTATATAACGCTCCCATACAGTGTATGGCTATCATAATAGTAAACTGAGTTATTTAATGGGTGTTGTTGTTTATTATTGAGATACTTCATTAATTAACATCATAACATTTAATAATTTCATATCATTCATGATTTTGCAAGTAAATGAAACTCACTTTAAAGCTGTGTACCAATACAGCATTCAACCACACTACCTTTTAATAGTTTTGTGCTAGGTGAGATCTTTGAATTTATTTAAAACAGTAATATTGTGAAATATTACAATTTAAAAATAACTTTATTTTAATATATTTTAAATTGTAATTTATTCCTTTGATGACAAAGCTGAATTTTCCCCAATCTCAAAGATTTTTATTATACACCGCTAAACAGTATAATATTGCTTCCAAGTGACCAAAAGATGTGATTTCAGTGTCTCTTCCATCAACTCTGTGAGCTGGCTATCCAGCAGGCTGTCCTCATCACTGTCCTGCTCCTCTTTGTCCTCTTTTTGAAGGCTTCTGGACAACAGAAAATCCTTAGGAGTGATATCATCATCCTTCATCCATTTGGACTTGTTCTTCTTTTTCTCTATGAGTTTCTGCTTCCTAATATCTGCGAGAATATCCAGTGGCTCTTGAGTTAGTCCTCCAGCAGCAGGACTCTGTGTGAGAGAGTCTCTAGTCCTCTCCCGTTTATAGGCTTCAATCTGTTTGTGCAGAGCATCGTGATTGACACCAAACAAAACGGCTCTTTTCTTGTCTTCAGATTCCATCAGCTGCAGTTTGGCCCTTTGGAAGATTAAACAAATTAGAAATTCGAACTAAATTCTTCCTACCTGACATCGTTGGTGGATAAATTATTTATGTTATCTTCATCTGGACCAAAATCTGCTTTCTTGAGAAGATTTTCAGCCGGATTAGAATATATATATATATATATATATATATATATATATATATATATACACACACACAAGCTATTCCATCTTTTATCACTGTAAACTCAATATAAAATTTATTGTTGTTTCCACAGTGACAGCACTATATTGTTTATCTCTGATGATAACCGCAGGAGGAACATTGTCAAGGATTTGGTGAGAGATCTGAAGGTGCCTGAAAAATACAATAAGCCAAATTATGCAATTCTCTATCTTCAACTTATTAAAACAAATGCAAAGCAGGATAATGAAATATACATATACAGTGCATGATTCCTGATTCCTCGAGCATTTATATTCACGTTCTCGTAATAACTGTAGTCCTTACAGCGACCTGTTAACTTAAAACAACTTATTTAACTTTTTAAAAATAATAATCAATTAAAATACCAATAAATTGATAACATAAACTTGTTCAATCAATCACAACTATTTTTTTGAGTGAACCACACACCTGTAATATTTAGTCACGTTTATTCCAAGAGGCAAAATACAACTGCAAACTTTAAATAGGACACAGAGGCACTTGTCTTTTTTCACATGTCTGAAATGATTACAGTGTATTTTGTGAAGCACAAAAAAAAGAACATGAAAACCGCATAAAGTGCCCTTTTCTGTGATACAGCTATGAAATGCAGCCTAATTTGCCAGTTAGTAGTAATAGTTAACCAAATCTTCATTTTCTGTACAGTTCTAATATAAAATGTTAGAAGCAGAACTATTTCACTACAGATGTCCCCAAATGTATATTACACGTGTCCACAAAAAGAAAACAGTATGACTTCAATTGAGTGTTTCCTTGCAATAAAGATATGTAAAAAAAAAAAAAAAAAAAATTTTTTTACCGTCATCATATGAACTATACACAACAAAAATACAAAGAGTGTAGGGTCTTTTCAGCATTGCTGGAGGTTCCCCTTTTCCAAATATACTAATAACAAGAGGCAAACCATCTTATAAATGTGTAAATCGAGTATTTTTAAATAAACATTTTGCAATGATTTCCATCCAAGTGTGAACATGCTGCATACAAACATAATTCATCTAACAAACTGTTTATCCATTTTTACAGAGGCCGTGCCTCTGGGATGAAGAGACCATCTTCCATTTCGCTTACATCCTCTTGTTTAACAGTTATCCCTGGAATGAAGAGACCATCTTCCATTTCATTCACATCCTCTTTTTTAACTGTTACTGGTACCGCAGGAATGAAGAGATCATGTTTAATTTCATTCACGTCCTCTTTTTTAACTGTAACCTGTGGAACGAGGCCACCATGTTTCACCTCATTCAAGACTTTTTTTTTAACAGGCTTTACTTCTGGAATGAAGAGATTGTGCTTCAGCTTGTTCACTTCAATCATTTTGAACCCGAGACGTACACAAACCCTCTTCTTCTGAATCGCTTTCAAGCATTTGGTGAGCTTGCTGTTAAAGTGAGCCTTTACGTCAGCCTTGTTTATCCACAAACGGGAAGCTAGCAGTTCAATTTCAGTCTTCGTCACGTATGGCTTCCTGTGGAAGTACTGCGAAAGGAAGTCTTTCCTGTCCTCGAACGATGTCATCTCCATTCCCATTGGTTCCAAGACGAGCTCGACTGGAGTTTCAGGGACTTCTACCTTTGGAACTTTTGAGTTCCTTCTCCTGTTCTTCGGAGTGATTACTTCTTTCTTTGGTTTGACAAATTCAAGGCCCCCCTGACAGGCCACTTCTGAAGGACTCGCCATCTGAGGAGAATTACATAAATCCCCATCATCATGTTCTGTTGTATCTGGATTCAGTTGCCTCTCTGCTTCCTTGACAGCTTTGGGAGCACAACGGCACCGTTGCACGTGAATGGAGATTGTTTTCGGTGTCGATTTTTCAGTATACACGCCAAAGCAATATATGCATTTGTATGCAGGCGTTTTTAGTATTGCATGAATGGTGGGAACGATGTGATGTTTTGTTTGAAGATGACGCTCATAGTCCTCAGAGTTCTGGAGCTTTACTTGGCAAAACGGGCAGGCGGTAGGTGGTGTTTTCAACGAGGCTGCATATTCTGCTTTGTCTGGATACATTTTTATGTATAGCTTATCTTGAGAGCTGGTAACCAGTGCAAGGTTGAGCTCTCGGTTTTCAAGAAGGTCTTTGGGCACATCTGTGTTTAGATTAAAAGTGTTGAACACGAGGTTCCCCTCGTCGTCACAGTCGAGACTAAACTGTTCTTTAATGAAATGCCGATTTTCCTTGATTTTCAAACTGTGCTCTTTATTGGTGTGCTCCATTATCTGCTTGAAAGAGTAGAACATCTGAGGGCAGAAAAGACACTTCAAGCCATGCAACAAATGCTGGAAAATCCCCTGCTCTGTCAGTAAAATCTTGCACCTCAGGCACTTGACAGAGTGATCGTCATGTTTCTTCAAAAACGGCGCCAGCACAGCCAACTCATTCGGTACGGAATTTCTGTTTATCGCCCTCTGAACTGTAGGCTTGAGACCCTTGGGCACCACAGCTGAATTGGTAGGTTGGCTGATCTGGTTTTGCGTCAGTACCACTTGAGCGGGACCACCGTGGACAGGAACTGTGACTTGAACGGGCGCTAGAGTGTAGGTTGGGACACCGTTGACGTTGTTGCCCGTGGGAATGAGACGCACAGACTGCGAGGCTATGAGGGGAGCTCTGGGAACCGACTGGTTCAGCTGAAGACCTTGAGTAACAAGAAATGGTGACCGTACACCCATTTCGCCCGGGAGGTTGACCTGAACGCCGGGCGGAAGAAGAACCTGCTGTGCTGGATGGGTCTGTGGTAGCCTGGGCATGGCCATAGTGATGGGTACTGTCTTGGATGCACCTTGCCGCATGCTTGGCATCATCATATTAATCGGCTGCACTACTGGAGAGGTAGGCAGGACTTGCGGCATCCCGCTGGGGGACTGCGGATGTTGTGCGTTCTGAAGTGCGGCAACAGTCGTGCCCGACAGTAAAGCCTGCGTTTGAGGGGACAGAAACATCTGCCCTGCACCAGGAGAGCAAAACAAAGCAGTCGTGTTTCTTGGGCCGGCCAGAAGAACAGTACCATTTCCATTTGTTTGTTGCGTCTGCTGTGGCACATAGTTGGGCCTTGCGAGCAACGTGACCTGTTGCATTGCTTTTGGTGTGAGGTTCAGCAGATTCTGTAGTCCGGACATTTGGCTTGTGCAGTCTTTTTCGATTATACAAGGCATTATTTGCCAGTGTAGGTCTTTGTGCTTCTCTGAACTCAAAATGTGATAGAGTAAATGTTCTATGGTCTCTGCAGGCAGTTTGCACACTTTACAGTGATATTTCACTGATGCGCCGTCACGTATCTGCTCACCATCAGTCTTTTGCTTACTGTCCGAGCCGAGCCCAAAGTAGCGATCCAGCATCGCAGCATAGTGGTTTACCAAGACGTGCTTCTTCATCACATATAGTAAAGAGTCATGATAGCCGCAGGTTGCGCATGTGTATCTGTCATCGGCAGCATCAGCAGAAACTGTAACTGACACGGTTTTCGGTGTGTGGGCCAAAGTGTGGCTAGGGTTGCTGTGAAGAGGTATACGATGGGTTTTTGACGGCAGCATGTGGAAAAACTGAATGTGTTGCTCTGTGACTTTTGGAGAGCTGACAAATGGGCAGTAGGGGCATATTAACAAGCAGGCCACATCAAGATCATTCCAGTGACAGCGATGGATGTGACTTCTGAATGTGGGTATTGACCGGCTGGAGTACCAACACAGACTGCAGCACAAAGCTTGGCTCCGGTATGGATACTGAGGAACAAAAGTAATATCATGATAAATATGAATTGAAAGGACATTTACAAATAGTGTGTACAGTGTAAAAAAAAAAAAAACAGTCCACTCAAAATTTAATCACCACCTTTCTTTAATAAAATAAAATAAGTGCAAATGTTTTTAAAAATACAAATGTTTTAAGATATTTTACAGTGCAATATGTGTTATGTACATATTCACCTTTTTTTTCTTTTTGCCAACATGACCATCAGTAAAATCATCCCATTCTGTGTTGTCAAAACTTGCATCACCAGCATCAAAACATTTATATGTCTGTTGGAAATAATGAACATTTAATTAGCAGAAATAATGACTTTCGTGTAAATTATAATAGATTTTGTGTAAATATGTTTCAAATAATCTAAGTGAATTAGGCACTGCAACATTATAACTGAAAAAGACACATTATTGATTATTAAAAATTGCATCTGTCATCGTCTAAACTGACTTAAAACTAAATGTAAACATAGGCCGAAATAAGCATGCACAGTTAAATATACAATATCAGTTAACACTGATAAAAAAATTAAAAAAAAACCACTAATATCAGCCAATAATCATTGTGCATTGATTAACTTCTGTTGCATTGAAACTTTAACAGTAGTGTCTGAAAAATTGAGAATATCTTTTTTTTTTTTTGGTCAATGTTTTTCTTTTATCATTTGCTGTGATAGTTTGTAAGGTTCTTTGAAATAACTAAATAATTCGGTCATAATGAACTGTAATGCAGTGAAGACCTGGAACGACTTCACGCTGTAAAGTGCATTTATTGAATAATCTGCACCTTGGTACGTCTGTCAGCCAATCAGAATCAAGCATTAAACAGATGCCGGTATGAACAACATTTTATAAATACTACAGTAACCTACCTCCAATAAACCTTGACACTGCTGCATCCCGATATCACACAAAATACTTTTGACGCGTTTCCTCGGCCGTCTTAGTTTTGTCAGGTTCTTCACTGGAATTTGATACATTTTGCTGATCCTGAAAATGAAAACAAAAATAATGCGAAACGCTCAATAGCCTGTCAAATGCACTGCGCTTTTAAACACCAAATTCAGTCTGTTTATTTGGCGAGAATCTAATGCCCATTTAAGAGATCTCTAAATTAACAAATTGGTGAGGCCTATAACATAATTATAATAAATAGCCTATTTAGTTGTAACTATGTACCTAAGGTCTGCATTTCAAAACCAACCTCGGACATGTCGTTCTATATATTTTTTGAAGTAGTCATGCATTTTAAGTAGTATTTAGGCAAGAAAGACCTACATATGTCATTCATTATCCGAACTGTATTGATGACTATGAGGTCTATTCTAAACCAGTGTCTACCTTCAGTATTCTGGCACAGAGCTGCGATTGACTGGATGGATGGATTCCTGCGTGCGTCCGTTTTCTTCCGGCGTCACTGGAAGGCGCGCAGTACGGAATCAGCTACTTCATCGACTGATGCATCCGGGCTGCGCTCAATCCGCGCTCCTTCTCGCCCTGGCGATCGCCTGCTTAAAGTTCTGAACAGAGCGCAGGATTGCCCACTTTTGATTTTATCTCACTAAACCATCATCCCACTCCTGCTAAAAAAACATGGCGTACAGGAAGACGGGAAGTGACGTTTTCTGATTTACATACTGCATAGTGCAGATCCACCAATGGGAGAAAGGTGGGCTGATCTTGCAAAGTTGATCAATGTGATAGTCATTGGTGATTGGAATCAACCATAAATCCAAGGCTGTGGTCTTCACCTGTGAGGGATGTAGACACACCTGTGGCACAGCTGCTTCAGAGGTGCCTTTATGGGAAGATGGATTGATGGATTCAGTATGACATGGTGAGAAATGATGAGAAGGCAATAGGAGTGTTCGTGTTGTCTATTATAATATGCAGAAGATACCTGTTGCAGTTTAGGTGGTCTCTTGCATTAGTGCTGATGTCGCCACAGCAGATGAGTTCAGTTTAAAACTATTCACTATGCACAAGCGCAGTGAAGAACATTTATGCATGTACCTAGAACATATCTGGACTAGGGCTGTCACTAAAGGACCTGGAATGATATTTTATGGGTGGGAGATCTATCCAATGGTCCCAGTGAATACAAGGACTTAAATGGGCCCCCTATCATCACAGTGCCTGGGATGTTCCCTTACAGTTTGAGAGTAAATTTAAAAACACAGGAACTGCCAACTTCATGCTCATTCATGTACACTCAAAAAAAAAAAAAAAAAAAAAACCTGAGTTTTACCAAATCCTTTCTTGACCGTGTTACTTAGTAAACGCATCACTTGAACCTAAAGGTAGAGTTCATCCAAAGATGACAATTCTATAATGATTAAACCCTCATGTCATTTCTAACCTGTGTGACTTTTTTGATTCTGTGAAATATAAAAGATATTTTAAGAAATGTCCCAGGGTTTTTATTTGCCAGTTCAATGGAAGTCAGTTGTAAACAAAACTGTTTCTTCAAAATATCTTCTTCTACAGAAGAAAGTTAGTAATTCAGGTTTGAAGCAACATGAAGGTGAGTAAATAATGACAAAATTCTTAGTTATGATTGAACTATCCCTTTAATTTAATAGTGTAGTTGCAATGAAATAAAAAGTCTTGTCAGCTTTGCTTTACAAGTGTTCTCTCAATATAAAACTGGTGAGAAAAACAGCCAAACTTAGGAGCACAATACAGGATGTCCCTTTGTGCACAACATGATTATATGGTGGTGTGGAAGATACAGCTTTTTCCACAGCTTATATTGATTATATTTTTCATTGACAAAATGGACGAAGAGTTAATGGGACGCTTGTGGGGACCTTCTGTAACAGCCAGCAGCTGACAGCTCCTCTGGCGAAGCTTAGGTTAGTGATGCCAGCAGGGGGAGCTCATCCTGTGGTCTGTGTGGGTCCCAGTGCCGTAATACAGTGATAATAAAGCTACAGAATGTACTGTGTACAAGTTCAGTACAAAGTTCTAATAATGTGTTAGTTTCATTTATTGTATGCATCTTTGTTTACTTAATAATGTTATGAAACACATTCAGTATTTCTACGCAGTCCTAGGTGTGGAGCACCAGATCTCAGCATTTGCCGTGGCTCAAACGGATAATGTGAGTTATTGTTTTATTATTAATATATATACAATAATATGTATATAATTATTTGTTGAATTATTATTTTTTATGTGCACATTCAGTTTTCATGCAAACAGAGTGTTGTTTTTTGGTGTCCAGCTCAGTGTCAAAGACCACGGAAACCACAACAAAAAAGCAACTCTATTAAAAATACTGATCAAGTTCATTATACTAATGTTATGTTTGGAATAAAAAAATGCAATTATACACAAATTATAAGTAAAATTATGTTGTAATGCAATGTTTAAATGCATTCAGACTTCCACCTCCAAAAATGATTATGCTGCTGATTCAGTTTCCTCAATTAAAATGAGCTAATACAATTATATATATATATATATACACATACATACATACACACACACACACACATTTAATCAGCACCTATTAATCTCAGTTTATTGGAGTTTTCAGTTATGTTTATACTATACAAAGTATTTGAGCAGACTTTACATTCAGTTAAATGTAAAATTACTGTATCTTCCAATTAATTGTATTTTAAGGCATAGTTCACCCAAAAATGTAAATTCTGTCATCACTCAACCCTATGTCATTCCAAACTTGTGATTTTCTTTCTACTGTGGAACATAGAATATTTTGAGGCATACAATTAAAGTCAATTGTCACCACTGACAACAACATTTTTCAAAATTTCTTCATTTATGCTCCCAAAAAAATAACAAAAATAAAAATCATACAGGTTTGGAACAATATGAGGGTGAGTAAATGATGACAGAATTTAAATTTATAGTGTATTTTTATGATGGACAACAAAAAATTCTCATAACATACCTAATCTACTGTATAGTAAAAAGATACTATAGATTAAAAGATATCAGTAAAACTTGACATGCAAGTAATTATATATAGAGTCATTTATAAATTGTAGTGCAGTTTAAAATTGGTGGTTTATTTTCGAAAGTTTATATTTTACAAAATGACAACAATTCCATCTTCCTCCATTGCCCCCTGAGGCAGCAGTAAATGGCGACTCAGATCTACGTGCCACGTGTTTAGAATGTCATGGGTACTGGAGCTTCCCTGTCTGATAGCTGGATTACAGCTGAGATGCTGTTGGGAGGTTCGTTTCCTGTGAAGAGGGACGCTGTGTTCAGTGTGAGCTGTATGGGCGAGACAAGGCTGAGAGTGATAGGAGGCTGCCGAAATTAGTGAGTTGGGCCGTCTAGCAGAAACTTGGGGCCTGTAGGAAGTATTAACATGTGGCTGAGAAAAATGAGAGGCGGCAAAAACACCCAAATGTTGGAATAGGTGTTTGACCACATCTGCATCTTCTTTGCTCTCAGAGCCATTACCTAAACCATAAGCTTTCATTATCATAGGCAACCCTTGATAGGTTACAGTGTGCATACTATTAAAATAGTGTCCTGAGCTTGAGGAAATGCAGCTTTTTCGCCTTATGTTGTTACGCTGGTTTGCAGGTTTCACTGTGATGATGAGATTATGGCTGTTGGCGATCATCATGTCGGTTACCTGATCCAAAGACTTCCCCAAAACATCAATACCATTCACTTCCAGGACCTGGTCATTAATGGCCAGCAGTCCCGTGCAAGCCGCCAGTCCACCAGGTACTATGCGTGAGATAAAGATGCCCGGAACCTTTTCCAGACCGTAAGGAGTAACCCTGACAGTGGTGCCATCACGGATGTAAAACCCCAGAGGTCTGTCCGAGCCTTGGCGATACAGACGCACTCTTCTGTGGCATTCTGGTATGGTGTCAACATCAATGATGGAAGAAACAGGGCGGAAGTTCTGTGGCATGCTGATCTGAAATGGTGTTTTTCTCTGGCTGACAGGTTTCTTTCGCTTTGTTGTATCATCAGCACCTGCCAGATTCTGGTCAGCTTCTTCTGTAAAACAGTGTGGGAAGTAAGCTGAGCTAAGCATTTTCTGCTGTTCTGAAATTATGAAATCATAGACTCAGATGATTATGATTATATTTTTAAATTGTATTTAAGTGTCATCGCACTTTGCTATGATGATGTCTATAGAAGAGACTTTCAACTTGAATTTAAAAATGTAGCTACTTAAAATTTGAGTTAATATTTTATTTATTTATTTGCATGTAAAACACTGTTTATGGGGGGGGGCAAGTATGTCCAACTTAATAAATAAATAAAAATAAATTAATTAAATTACTGAAACAAATAAATAAATGTCCTGATGAAGAAAACAAATTCTTCACTAAATTTAGCACATAATTTATATATCCCAAACTCTCATTATTTCCGCCTGTTAAATTACTAAATGTAAATTATAGTTATTCTTACATTCATTTATTTTCAGAATTATTTCCATATAACTATGGAACTTGTAAAAATCACATGAGGGAGAGCAACAAGAAAATCTACTGTGTCTGGCAAACAAACACACCACAAGGGAATACAAAGCAATTACACTCAAGTACATGATTCTTAGCTAGATAAATTCCTTCCTTTTCTTCCTTTTTTCTATTCCGTCTGTTTTCAAGGAGCTCAAAAAAAAAAAAGAAGCCTTGATTAAAGGCCTTAAAACTATATTTTCCATGTAATGAAATATTCACAATTTATCTTGAATCAGAGAGAAGTCTTGCTATATTAGTATAAGATTTATATCCACGTTATGTTTGGAAAATAGTGCTCTTTGATACACACATAACATTATGATATTTAAGTTAACAGTAAAGAGAAAAGCAGAGGAAAGCAGACACGTGGAGCAGAGAGTAACCTATTTAAAAGTAAATTAGAGCTATTAAGAGATAGCTTCTTTACCCTTCCCGTATACCTTGAAGCTGAATGAAGACACGCAGTAAAGATTGTGTGGAGGTCACAGCTTTGCAAAAGTTGTCATCATTATTGATGGGCAGTAGCTCTCCTTGGACATCCGCATAGCCAATAAGGACATCCATTTGCCATAAGTGATGTAAACGCACAATGAGCCTGTGGAAGTCTTTATACCTGCCAGGCTCACAACAATCCAGGGAAAACCTCCTAAATTCTGCCCCATACTGGAGAGAGACAAGTGAAACTGTATGAAAATAATACAGGCTATTTGAACACAATATCTTAATCACACTTTTAAGTTCTACTGGACAAATCGGTTCATTTTTGATACTATACGGTTTATATCACAGTAAATTGCAGAAGCAGTGAGTGACCTGGGATTGCATTTAATCAGCTGAAACAATGGACATATTTTAGAAGTGAGCCGTTTCTGGATGTTGTGAAGGTTTTGATTGTTTAAGGTATTGTTTACAAAGGTATTTCCCTTCAGTCTAATAATACTAAACTGAAAATAAGAGCGCCAAGATAACCACTGAGACACATGTGAGATACATTACAAGAATTATGTGAATGAATTTCAAATCTGGATAAAGAATGAGTAATTAAAAAAAAAAAAAGTCTCATAAAAGATATGCATACCACCAAAAACAAAGATGCTGTATGGCAATATAAGAACTGACAGATACATGGTACAGATCAGTAATGAGAATAAAAGTACATGTCAGCTTACTTTACTTTTGACTTCGAGGAACGAGCAGCAGCGCAGAGACTGAGACTTTCTAAGTGGCTGGTTCATGTTGTCTGATGAGCGCTCAACTGAGCGCTCTGCATGACTAGCGGTACGTGTTCGCATCACAGAAAACACGGAAAAGCAGGATGCATAGCTTGACCCTTTCCTGACACTAGTTATTTGTTTCTTATAAGTCTCCTGTATTTGGTATACTTTATATACAGATAGAGAGAGAGAGACGAAACGAACTGTATTATATTCTAAGAAGTATTATTTAGATTATAATCATTCCAGTTTTTATTTATTTCTCTCTGTGTTTGTGTGTGTGTGTACATATAATAGGCATATATTGTGAATTTGTGACTATATAGTAACTACATCTAAATAACAAAGGAACAAGAAATAAGTTACCTAAAAATCCACATAACAGCATGTGTGCAGTATAAAGTACGACAAGACACCATTCCTGACTGTATTGTGAAGTTTATTTTTGAGTAATTCTTCATTAGCATCTGGATCATTTTTTTTAAAGAACAGGGCCCGTATTCAAAAAACATTTTATCTTACCACTAAGAGTTCTCCTAAATAACAGTAAAAGTTTTGAGCTAAGAGTTTTATCTTAAAACCTATTCACAAAGCTGCTGAGACAAACTTTTACTAACGAATAGAGAGAAGTCTTATACTGTTTAAGAGAAAGGGCGGGGTTGACCTTGTTGCTATGGATGATGTCAGCGTGCTTACTAACTATGCCCAGAGTGATTGGCTGATAGGGAAGGAGTCTCTGTCAGAGATTTATACATAGAAATATTGAAGAGTGCAATATTATGTTGCCATATTCAAATAAAGGCTTAAAAATAAAACTGCTAATTGCCATATTCAAATAAAGATTTTAAAATACAGGCTACCTGTCACTATTTAAACAATGTTCAGGTAATTGTCAGCAATTGTACATTGTACATGTACTTCTCATAATTAGTGAATATGCATATACACAGCCTTTTAATTAACAGAGTAGAATAATCATGGCTGATAGTAAGGCATGCAAATCTAAAAGAAAATCAAACTGAATGCAAGAACAGTTGTTACTTCTTGCCCATCTGGTTAATGAAAACATGCTCATTATCCTCAAATGTTTCTAAAACGTTTATATTCTGAGGAATATATTTTGGAATGCCATTTTAGGATAGTTTGTGGTTTGATCTTAGTGACTTAGGAGTAGTCTTCACTACTCTTAATGTTTCATAGATTAAGGAGCTAGTTTTAGTGTAAAAACGTTTTGTGAAATACTCTTGGAGCGAAAATTTAGGAGTCCTAAATTAAGGAATGACACGCCCATTATTGTAAAGATTTTCTCCTAAATCAGCCAGTTATGAGCTACTTTTAGCCTTAAAGGGATACTCCACCCCAAAATGAAAATTTTGTCATTAATCACTTATCCCCATGTCCTTCCAAACCTGTAAAAGCTCCATTCGTCTTCGGAACACAATTTAAGATATTTTGGATGAAAACCTGGAGGCTTGAGACTGTCCCATAGACTGCCAAGTAAATAACAGTGTTAAGGTCCATAAAAGGTATGAAAGTCACAAGGATGCGCTGTTTTATTTCAAATCAAAGCTAAATACACGTAGAAACAACGCATCCTTGTGGCGTGGATGACAGAAGAGCATACACAGCATATGTGATATGGAGAGACACAGAGGAGACCGTTGACAAAGGAATTATTGAAAAAAAGTCATTATTTTTGTTTTCTTCACTTACAAAAAGAGTTCCCATCGCTTCATATAACCCAGATTGCACGTCTTATGGCAGATGGAGTATTCTGATGATGACTTTCATACCTTTTATGGACCCTGACACTGTTATTTACTTGGAAGTCTATGGGACAGTCACAGGCCTCCCGGTTTTCATCCAAAAATATCTTAAATTGTGTTCCGAAGACAAACCGGGCTTTTATGGGTTTGGAATGACATGGGGGTAAGTGATTAATGGCAAAATTTTCATTTTGGGGTGGAGTATCCCTTTAAGAGGTTTTTTGAATACGGGCCCAGAAATCGTAAGAGATTTTGTTGGAAAGAGAAAAAAAAATAATTTATACTATGCTGTTCAATTTAACAAACACTTTAAAATTCTATATTGAATTACCATAAAAAGCATTCATTAAACATTTAAGAGGTGACTCATATTCACAAATCACAAAACTTAATTGTGAAACAAAATATAATGATTTCCATCTATTCGTTTTTTCTATGTTTTGCTGGTTAAAAACCAAAGAGGAACAGATGGCTCTGTGCTCTGGCTCTATGCCTTGACTTCATCAGGAAGCTGGCCTCCAGTTACAGCGGCCAAGGCATTGATCACCATCCTCTCCACCATGATCTGGTAGGTCTCCACGGTGTGGGTTCCTACATGGGGCAGGATGATGACATTTGGGAAGGACAGCAGGGGATGATCCCTGTGAATAGCCAAGAAGCATATAATTTATACTACAACAGGGATGAAAAAACCCAAAAAACATTCAGGCTTGCAATTTCACTATTCTACTTATAGAGGCTTAAGCAACTTTAATTAAAAACATGGCAAGCAATGCAAACCTGGGAAGTGGTTCGGGATACGTGACATCTAATGCAGCAGCTCGTATCATTTTCTTCTGGAGAGCATCTACTAAAGCATCTTGGTCCACTACCAAGCCTATGACAAGAAAAGCAGTTCTCAAACAGGGCTGCTTCTCTTTAATTTGATTGCTTTGTTCCAGCCTATTACATTACCTCTGCTTACGTTGATAAAGGTGCTATTGGGTTTCATCATGGCAAACTCTTTGGGACCAATCAGTTTGTGCGTCTGAGGGGACAGATTGACCACCACCATGACGAAGTCTGACCTCTGTAACAGCTCCTTCATGCTTGCACAATATGTGGCCCCAACTGCTCTCTCATCACTCTCAGGCCTGAACATATAAAACATTGTAAAATTTAATTTAAGTATTACATTTAGCCAATCTAACATTAAAAATTCCTGACCACAACCTATAAGGCCTTGTATAGAAGCTTGATAATTAAAATTTTTTCCAATCACAGACTAAATATGTAACCTATCTGAAAGACCCATTGTAATTTCACACTTAATTTTAAAAGGAATATTTGCAATATTGACCATGTGTTGATACAATATGTGTTGGGGTTAGATTTTTTTAATGTTTCTGAAAGCCTCTTAAGCACACCAATGCTGCATTTATTTGATCAGACATACAGCAATATTGTGAAATACTATAACAATTTAAAAATATATTTTAAAATATAATTTATTCCTGTAACAGTACAGCTGAATTCTCAGCAGTCAATACTCCTGTCTTCAGTGTCACATGATTCTTCAGAAATCATTCTAAAATGCGGATTTGATGCACATTTCTCATTTCTTATTTTCAAGAATTTTGTAAGCAGTTGTGATTCTGAATTTTGTTTTGTGGTAACGTTTCTGTAAGATTTTACAAAAGATACAAAATGTTACAATAGGTCTTTTGCAACATCTTGCTGTCTTTACTGTCACTATTGATCAAATTAATTCATCTTTGAATAAAAGCAAGGTAAAAAAAAAAAAAGACTGACCCCAAACTTTTGACCAGTAGCGAAGTGTATATCGGTGACTTTTCAAATATTTTAAAGCAATGGCTAACCATGTCTTGTGGTTAATGTACATAAAACTGTCAGTTTACATATTACTCAAGCTGGTGAGAAGTTGTTTAGTGACAGTGTGAATATTTTAATCAAAGTCCATCAGATTCACCTTCGATTCCTATTGTGGTAAAGGATTTTCATCTCAAACCCTTGAGCTCTCTTGGCTATTTTGTATCCTATTCTACCCATGCCAATAATGCCCAGGGTGGCCCCGCTAACATCAGTGCCTAGAGAGGACTCTGGAAAATCATCAGACTCCCGGAACTTGGAAAAATTGTGTCCTGCATAGAAAAAGAAATTCACAATGGATTCACTGAACAATATGATAAACCAGGAAGAAATTCTAGAAAGAAAACTGCAGCTCTCACCTTCAACTATCTTCCTGGCAGATGCCAACATCAAACTCATGCCAATATCCGCAGTGGCATTATCCACCACATGAGGAGTATTGGAAACTTTGACTCCAAAGCTATTGATCAGAGGAATATCAAGATGGTCTACTCCCACCCCACCATTAACAACCGCTTTGAGGTTAGGCAAAGATTTTAACAGGTTTTGGTCAACTTTAATAACGCCACCCCACACAAACAACGCCTGGATTTTGTCAGCAAAGTCTGCTTTCCTCTGTACAAACCACTCATATGGGATTATAGTGAAGTGTTTCTCGATACAAGGTGCAAAACACTTGTAGATGCCTCCGGGCGCTCCAAGTGTGGTAGCTAATATGCATGGTTTCTCCATAACCTGTGAACAAATGAACCCGTGCTGGCATTAAAGAGCAATAACTATGTAAACAATGCAACAAGCAAACGCATTCTTCTTTAAACATCTTAGGCTATATAAAATATTCTTTCTCACCACTTGTGTGACAGTCGATCGTAGTCTGATTGTTCCCTGGATAAGTCTGCTTGTCAAGTCTTTGCATTTTATGTTCCAGACATTGTTAATCAAGTACCGATTAAAGGTGGCTTCCTGCAAATCATTATACAACCGTTCAGCCTAAAAAAAAAAAAAAAAAAAAATACAAATCAGGCGACTTTCAAAAAACAAGTCAGCTGTTGTCACGTTTCGTCATCGGAGAGTTTGATAGTTACTCGATAACCAGAAGGGGGCGTTAGAAACTCATGAAACGGATTAGATGCATTTCTGTTACAAGACATATGTAGCTGTTTGATGGACATGTGCTTCGTGTTTTTGCTATTATTTTCCAGATTTGATTTTCTATGAATTGTATGATCTTCTTTGATCACAAGCACTTTATAATGAAGGAGTATGCTTTGCTTTGACAACATCTTTGGTACTTTGGTTTAGCCAATAGTTCATTAAGTATGTTTCAGAGTAGAATATGGCAACTAAAAATATTGAAGCTTATCATATATTTCGTCAAAAACTCCCTCACATTTACAAATCCTTTGAATGCCATAGTTTTATGACAATATAACACTTAAATGATGGACCAACCACGTGAAGAGTGAATTTGCTAAACATTTTAAAGCCATAAATTAAATGTTGGAGGCTTTGACGGCTCTGAGGGACATTGCATTAATTCCAGAACCGTTAGTAGATGGCTTTTACTGGCTGCAGCAGAGCTCCAGCTTTGCCTCCATCTGTTTGAAAATTCACATGTAGAGGTTCAGCATCAGAAATCAACAACCAAATAATTCAATACACTGAAACTCTAGCAAGTACCTGTACATGTTTTCAGTTCCACTATAAAGGATGCTAAATGCATTTTGAGCTATTATGAATTATCTTAACAAACAAAGTGAGTCATAATTTGTTTATTTGCAGGATATTTCAGCATTGTCTACTCTAATACAATGATGTCAACAACCAAATCTGAGTTATTTTTCACCACACCCACATTGTATAGGGTCAGCATATTAGTTTTTGATGACAGTAGATAAATAATCCAAAGAAACATGGATAGGATAGTTATAATACCTTGTTATATTAATGCTACTGAATCAATCTCTAAATGAACTTGAATTGTGTCGTGTCTTTGTATGAAAACTATACTTCCTTGAAAGTTTGCTTGGTTTGGCAATCAACCAAAAATCTTGTCTGTTCTGCTGAGTATTTCTCTTCAAAGTCTAGTGCTTCACAATTAGCCTACATCTCTGACTCTGCCCCGGGGACGGGCATGTTTTAAAGTGATGAACTGATTCTCTTGCCAGCAGGGTGGCCCATTATTAGTAGTGAATTACAGCATTCATAGTCTACTTAAAGCCCTATTTTTAGAACAAAATGGGAGAAAATACCAGACAAGCTCTTGTTTTGCAGACTTTAACAGGTTCATGTGATTTAACAAATCTGAGGGTACTACAATGTTCCTCTTTTTTTAAACTCAATGGACAAGAAAATGTAAACAGCCATCAGCCATATGCTCATGAATTCCAGTGTATCCCAATTGATTCAGTGACTGTTACCTAACTTTAAAGTCCATAAAACACATCTTAAAAATGTATTTTCTCTTGTGGTTCTTTGTATAGTTGTTTAATAATTTGTATCCTAAAACTATTACCAACTTCTTTCAGTTTGCTTTTCCTGTCTTTGGCATGATCAACTCTAGCCAAAATCTCTGGCGTAATCAAATGGGCACTTGTGCTGTGATATGCCCCTGATACTTCTTGAGGTTATTTTTAACGCTGTTCCAATTAAAGAGGCCTATCTGCCCTCATGGTCAGGCTGAATGATAACGTTCCTCCTGGTAGAAAGACAAAGAACAGACTTCAGCAGACCTTGAGATGCACAATCACAGGAATTTCCCATCTTGCAAAAAAATTAAGAAAATATAATTCTAAAACCAAAGTTTTAAGAGATATTTCAAAACAATATATAGCCAAAACTGGAACTCATGAAACTCCTGTACAGTTTTCTAAGCATTATGGAGATGACACATTTAACTAACCAACCAATAACTAAATATTTAAATCTCTAATTTTCTTTTCTTTATTTTTCTAAAATGTATCCTTCTGCTCTATGTTATTTTTGTAACTCGGCAGCACATTGTTGGCTCTTTTTAAATTGCTTGTGATTGACCTCATTTGTAAATCGCTTTGCATAAAAGTGTCTGCTAAATGAATAAATGTAAAATAACTGAATATGATGTTTTTTGTAGCAATTTTCCCTGTTGTCTAATTCAAATGAATGACACTCATAACATTTCACACTGTAATCTGAAAGAGTATCACATTAGTTTTATCCCCATATACTGGGATTGCTGATCAGGGTGTTTATTTTTAGAAATAATCTCTGGATTATCACAGAGAGGGGTTTGCTATAATCCTTACAGACTTCTTGATTTCACCAACATTGGCATAGAACAATGCATTCTGGGCCGTGGGTTTCCAAAACTAGCAACTGTTATCATTTTATTTAAAGCAGTGTATAGGGGATAACGCATATATGGGTTTGCATGTGAACTGTAAGTAATGTTTTTGTAGGTTTTTGATGCCATCAGTTAGAAATCATTTTAATATTAAACTGACACTTCCAATCTGACTTTTGCATTTTGACTCTTGATCAAGATGCATGAAAATGATTGTTATTATTATTGTTGTTTTAATTTTGCATTTTATTTTTCATTGTTTGCAAACTGATATTCTTCTAATGTCATTTACGATCATGTGAATCACCTAAACTTCGTGATAATTCCAATAACATGCAAAAGATTCCAAAAGTGTTTAATCTGTATGCACATGGCAAGGTGTTTTTTGTGTTTTTTTTTTTTTTCATGCATCTTTGTTTCTCACAATCAGGCTATTAGCTCAGTCTAAAAATACTTCGTGATAAGATTTATAATTCAGATGGCTAAAAGACATTAAGACGGTAAACGGCACAGATTTGTGCCATGTTTCGAGAAAGGCTTTTTAAATGTACCGCTAAACGTGCTGATGGTGAATGATAGGACGGAGTCTCCTATGAAATACTCCACTAGGTCGCAGTAACATCGCTGCCATTGAGTTCACACAATATGAGGGAGCACAGCGGCAGCCAAAACCTAACTCTAGACTTTCCAAATTGGTGTGCTTGACTGTTTTGCACCCGCATAATGTAACAATAAACGATACATTACAGCCTTCGAGAATGGAAGCCAGAAGCTGGCTTTTATTTTGACTGCAAGAATGTGCTGCGGGGATCCCTGACAATACGCCGTTTAGCTTTCAAGTGGAAGACTGGCTGCTCCAGCTCATTTCGGTGGATATGTTGCCGTTGTTGTTTTTACACAGACCCTTTCTGATCGGCATGGATCTTCGGATTTGGATTCGTTTACCTCTTTGGTGTACTGAGCTGTGAAAACAAGACAGGCTACGCCGATCGACCGGGATACAACATTCTCTGCCTACCTCGACATTTTGCTACCAGGGATTTAAATAATCACGTGCTACAACAACGGAAAGATTTATATATATATATGTATAGGCTATATATGTAGCCTATATAATCAGAATTGATGTGGCCGTCTGACCTTTAATGAATTCAGTCTGGAGGGCAAAATGAGTAGGGAAAGGCCGAAGAGAAATATCATTCAAAAGAAATTTGTAAGTGCAAATTTGACGTTTAATCCATTGGTTTTTCAACAAATTCAGAGGCAGCTGCCTCTTAATTTGCATTAATCACATCACTGTAGTGCCCCCTTGTTAAGTTATCATCAGGTTTGGGACAGAATTAGGTCAGATGTTATAAACGACCAGTCCATGAACCATCTTCTGTTTGAATTAGAGGTTAAAGATAGGCTGGCCGATCTGTATCATGCGGTTGACCCAAATAATGCTTTGGGCTTTTTAAGTACCTTGTTACGTTTCGCATTTCCGGTGTCTGTGACATGTTACTGTGATCAATTCCAGTTTTGTCATATAGTAGCTCCAGTCGATGTAGACGACCGTCTCGCGACACTAGCGTGGTCAGTTTGTGGTCGTGTGTGTGTTTGCGGTCATTATAGCCTACTGTGTGAGTGTTTGTGTGTGTGTGTAGGTTGGTTTTGCAATGTCACGAGAACTTAGCTTGTCAGATCGTGGGCAGATGCTTGTATTGTGGTAAAGACTGAGGTAGTTTACATGCCGCTGGTTAGATGGTGTAAGCAGACTACCATCTTTATTATAAGATATATGCCAAGACTGACCCTGCTACCATCACTGTATAAGATGTGTCTGTTTTAGTCCAATCGAGTCACGGCGATATGATCAAACCCTCCTCCTGGTGAGTTATGTACTAAAACTGAAATAAAAATGAATAAAAACTACAGACATGGGGAAAAAAATAACTTAAATCTTAAACTAAATGAAAGAACTAATTCTAAATGTGAATAAAAATATAACAGCATGTCAACTAGAATAACATTTGATAGATTTGACTCTGTGTTAAAGTTCTCTGTAATTTAAAGTAGTAAAATGTTCAGGTCCACATGCATTATTTTATTTGTGTTAATGTTGTATTAATTTCAAACTATAACAATTTTTAATTGTTTGATTTGTGCTTTTTAAGAATAAATGAGAAATAGCTTAGACACTGAAGACCTATTACTTAAACTTGCATCTATACCAGAGGTTGTTGACCTTTTACCTCCAATGCCCCTTTTGTCCACAACTGTATCTGATGGCCCTCCTCTATGGTATATTCTTTATAAAATGCTTATGACATTTTGGTAATTTATATGACTTTTCCGGGTCTAAAAATTACACTTAAAATTAGAATAGGCTACCTCGTATATCAAGGTTTTTCAAGACAGTTGGAAGCAGGTGGAACCCTGGTTCTTCAAAGAAAAAAAGCTGTTGAGGGGCTGAATTAAAATATCAAATTTCTTTATTTGAGTTATTTCAGCTTATTTTAATTGTATTTTGCCTTATTTAAAATACTTTTAAGTCACCTTGAGGTCCCCTTGGAAGTTTGCTGCTGCCCCCTAGTGGGCCCCAGACCCCTGCCAATCTATATCCCAAATATAAACTTATCTGGGAAACATTATAATCCATCTTGGGTGTAAGTAAGCTGGCTCCAGGACAAAATGCTGACATACATTTCTAGATTCCAGCAAAAAAGGAAAAGAAATGGTATAACAGCAAAGTATTCAAATGAATGATCTGTTATTCTTTGAGGGTTACCATTTCTTTCAGTAGCAGTAGTGTCTTTGCTTACATCAATTCTCTGATGTTTAATTGCCACATGGCTTGAAGTACAAGCTCTGAACATTGAGTTTGGTTATATGAGGCTGGGAATGATCAGTTTAAAGATGATAGCTTCTTTGTATGGGGCTCTCTGCTTTGGCTTCAGGTGGTATTCACTGTAATTCATTGCAATCCTGAGACTGGTTATTAAATCAACAGAGGGATCAAGATATTTCTGATTAGAACTGCATGAATCAGCAGCTAAGTTGATATGTCACTTACCATTGTAAACCTGCCTGTATTTACATAGTAACTCCTCTGTTACAGTTCGCATTATGCCATTTGAACTCATTCATTCTGTTAAAGAATATTACACAATGTCATTCAGGATTAGGTGAGGTTACAGCACACATTGTTACTGGCAATTATTGTAAAATGATTGAAGTGTAGTGTAAATGAACAGGCTGCAGAAACTAGGAAAGGCTGTAAGAAATCAGTTTCACACTTTCTTCCGAGCACCATATGTGAAAACAAATCTATTTAATGTGACAACATCAGAGAAATTGGCAGGTATATATTGCTCTGTGTTTACAGTGAGCACAGGCCTGCTGCGTGTGACAGAGATGGCCATCTAAACGGGAAGCTCTTATGTCTCACACATTTTCTTTGGCCTCAGCAGTCAGATATATGTTTAGCTCCTTTAGACTCATCCTTAGCATCAGTTTGCTTTACACAGTAGCACAGAACTAAAGCCCACACTACACTGACCCAGTTTAGGTAGAGGTACATTTAAAAACACTAGAAAGACTAATCCATTCAAAGTGTTTGCTTTAAAGGTGCTGAATGTAAGATTTTGACTCTACTAAAGCATATAAATACCATAATATGTTTGCAGATATTTAAGAAACATGCTAAGTTAACTGAAAAAACAATGCTACAGTCAGTTATTTTCCTTTGAAAATGTGTGTTCCGGGCCGGAATGTCGGTCTCTATTTTGGTTTGTGAAAACCGCCCACTGCCAGTTTACCCAATTGTATTTTGGCACCCCGGGTTGCCAGTTGGCGGAAAACACAGTGTATTTCATTTCATTCATCGTAAAGTGCGCTCGTTCCTGTTTGTGTCATCAATCTGGCAATGTCAAGTCTGAGGAGGCGGGGCCTGGTGAAAAAAAACCCCTCTCCAATATTTTGAATTTGGACTGCAATACCTAGTTCAACCACTCGGTGTCAAGCCTATATACAGCACCTTTAAACATTATTCTTTTAATCTAGGAAGTGTTGACTGTCATTACAAATCTTGAAGAACTGGTTTAGTGGGGTAGCTTAACCGATAAGAAGCCAGGCTGTTTACTCAAAAATTGTAGGTTTAATCCCAAATAAGGGTGATGATAATCTATTTCAGTTATAATCTAACTGTATTTTCATTTCTGATTTATTTCATTCTCGTTTTACACTTTTGGTCCTCATCCCTGTAACTGACTTATGGGCCTTAGATTTGTCCCAATATGTTTTCACTTCAGTCACTGGATTGTTTTTATATGTCTCAGTGCAGATTGGGGGTTTTGGTCTGCATTCGTATGATATATGATTCCTAATGAGGTTTGGAATATAGGGCCCGAGGAAATACGTGGTCACACTTTATATTAGTGTGTTTATTTTACTGTGTATTTACATAAGTAATGAATAATGCTAATGGACCACATGCACTTGCTGTGTAATTATTTTGTAGAGCTGACTGTTATTATATTAATTATAGTAACATGCTTATATGAGATGCCTGCACTGTACAATGAAGTGTTAAATAAGGTCAAAGTTTGGTATATTATTCAAAGCACTATTTTTCTCTGTCTTGAAAATGTATTTAGAATAAGAATAATTCTTTGTGCACACACACAGCAGTGAACACACACATCGAGGGCAGCCGTTTATGCTGCAGTGCCCAGGGAGCAGTCCGGTGCCTTGCTCAAGGGCACCTCAGTCGTGGTATTGCCGGCCCGAGACTCAAACGCACAACCTTAGGGTTAGGAGTTAAACTCTCTAACCACTAGACCACGACTTCCCCTTGGTGCTTGACATGTTAGATGTCATCAATTCATCATATTGATCTCATTGTTTCACTTACAATTGAATGTTTTCATGAATTTGAGTGCTCATCATGACATTATCTTATTGGAAAATATATATATACTTTTGTTCTGCAAGCATGCATGAAATTGATCAAAAGTGACAGTAAAGACATTTATAATGTTACAGATTTCTTTCAATTAGATGGTGTTCTTTTCAACTTTCTGTTTATCAAAGAAGCCTGAAAAAAGTATCAATGTTTACAGAAAAATATTAGGCAACACAAGTGTTTTCACCATTGATAATAATAAGAAATGTTTCTTGAGCACAGAATCAGCATATTAGAATGATTTCTAAAGGATCATGTGACACTGAAGACTGAAGTAGTGATTGAAGTTGTGTGTGTGTGTGTGTGTGTGTGTGTCATATGCAACATGAATCTTTGTACACTTATAGCACTGGATAGTATTCGGGTGTGATGAGCTGATAAGTAAGGAAAAGAAAATTATTAATATCACTGGTGCCATCTACAATATTTTCTTGTCATTTCATTTTATCGGTATAATAAAATTTTGTGGCTGTGTTACAACTCTTAGATTAAACAAAGGATGATGTAAAAAAAAAAAAAACTGCAGGCAACTTGTAATGGCTGCTTCATCCCTCCGTCTCAGACGTGTCCAGCTGTGCACTAATTGATGCAGTCATCCCAAACTCCAAGGAGACATATTGTATCAGAATGGGCTTGCTAAATTGGGTATAGTTATTACTGTGATGTTATTATCAAGAGATGTGGGTTTTTTTTATCAAGATATATGTCTGGCTTTTGTCTATTGATTTAACGGCTTTTAAATTTCTTTTCTTGAGAGATATGCTTAGATGTCATAAATAGCAGTATGATATATTTAAAGGCTTATTGCTGCATTTAGTGTATTCCAGCTTCTAGAATGTGATTCATTGTACTTCAAATACCAGTACCCTCAAATCCAAGAGGATTCTGTTTGTTTGCAGCTGCAGAGCATTTTTAGCTTAAAAGTAATAGTTTTACTCTTCACTTCATGTTCTCAAATGAATGAAAAATGGGTGAAAATCAGTGATAGGGGACTCCTCCAGCGTCTGTTGTCTCTGGAGACTTCATACAACTGTCATGCATTGTACTAGATCACTGAGTTTTACATTGGTTTTAAATTCATCCCACTACAAGCTTATTGTTTAATGCTGCTCATGTGTATGGAAATAGAGGGTGGAAGGTGCATATGGTAAAGCCTCTGGCATTCTCCTGTTGTCATGGCAGGAGAAGGGATTGTCATTGGATGGGTCTGTGCTTCCTTGGCTCTGTCTGCAGCAATCTGTCTTCACAGCTAGGTGAATGTGTAGAGAGAGCTGTCACTGGAAACAAAGTGTCCTTGATAAGCAAACCTATAGGATGAGGCGCTACAAACAGGCTTGTGGGAACTCCCCTGAGTACTGAGTCCTTTGTTTTTGTACAGTCAGTGAGGACTGTGTGGCACAGTACTGAACCTGGGAAGACCAAAGCAAGTGTAAAGATCAGCAGCTCTGTTGTTCTTTATGCACTTTTGTGATGAAATGTTCATTTTTCATCAGGACTGTATGTGCTTTAACAAAGCAAAGAATTTTGAAATGCAAATGCACAATTCTAAAGAAATGTACATTTTTTAGGTTCATTTTGTCACTGTGGTTGTTATACTAGTAAATATTCCTGAAGTTTCTGTGTAGTTTGTTGAAGCCTTCTTTTTTCTGCATCCATATTGAAATTCTAGTTGAGAATTATTTTCATGTTACATCCAATAACTGAGAGGAAAAAAGGATCCACACACAAAAAAATAAACATAAGGTTTTGTTTTTATTCCTCCAAGGCCACAAAAAAGTGCAAATGGTCAAAGAGACTGGCAAGTGCAAAACATTTTCGGGTCAACCCTTTATCAGTGCCATACCTGAGAACTGGCTGATATTATTCATCTATTCTACACTGAAGCTGGAAATAAAACAAAGATTACTACATTATGTTTTACTAGAAAGTACTATTTAAGTCATTCCAATTCAGAATTCCATGTTAAACTCAATGTTACCTGCAGTTTCTTTGTGTTTTTGTGAAATTTACTAGCAGTTTATGAGCAAATATTGTTTCTACACCAAATGTTTTCTTGTGTATTTGGGAAAAAAAAACAATTCTTAAAAACTAAATAAATGGTTTTGTGTGCTATACATTTAAGCCTCACAACAAAATAATGTAGAGAATGAAAAACAATATAATAGATAATAAAAATATGATTATTAATAAATATGAAGATGACTAATATGAACTTAACTCATTTTTATGCACAAATGCATGCACGCAGCAACCCACTCCAACATGTACTTTCAATGTAAAGGGCTAAACTATTGCAATAATATATTACTATCCCTTCATTTACAATATAAAATATGCAGCAACAATTAAATATCCAGTATTGGTGATAAAATAATTTCCAATATATATCCTATCCTATCCTATCCTAAATATAGATAGATAGATAGATAGATAGATAGATAGATAGATAGATAGATAGATAGATAGATAGATAGATAGATAGATATTCTCAGATAACTGGCAGATATATCATGCATCCCTGTTTACAGCCCCTGTGAATTCATTTCCAGTTTCATAATATTTCATGTTGTCACTCGATGATTTTTCTTCGTGAATGCAGTGGATGAGTGACAGTGAGGGATGTTGAATGACTTATTTTTAAAGCTAATGCCAGTCATCATTTACAATCGACTGCCTGCTTGTACCGTGCTGATAGGCCGGTTTTAACATCAGGTTGTTGACTCTGGGTAAATAATAGATCCGTTTTACTTTCATGCCAGCTTGCTTTTGTTAACATTAGTAGTAAGTCAGCTGTGTGTGTGTGTGAGTGGCCAGTGACTGGTCTGAGACAGATGGGTAGCAAGGTCAGATTTGATATGTTGGCAGGTTGGCCCACAGCCCGTGTGCTCCTGCTGCCCTGTTTAAATTTGATCTGTGCAAAGCAGCGCACGCAGACCCAACTAACATTGGTGAGCTCTGTCTGAATCAATGTCTCTGCAAAACTTTAGGTAAAGATTAAAGCTTATACAAAAATGTTCCTGATTATAATGCAATTTGCTATGGATTCAAGCTGTAGAAATTCATAAGGGAGCAGTTTGCTCATTAAAGCCATCATGTTTAATAAAAGACATTTTACAAGTTAATCTGTATGCAAATCAAACCTACACATTAGAATTAAACTAGCTTCTAGTCTGCAGCCTAATATTCTGCTATTATCGCCTTGACTTTGTCCTCTGTTGTTGTTTGTTGTTGTTCTGTTGCCTCACTTGATCTTTGGGTTATAGACTCCAAATGTAAACATGTAAAAAGTCCTCTAATACAACCTATATGTGTCACTAGCATGAAAGATCTGCATTGTGCTTATGGTGACAGACCTATCCTCATGACTTCAGACACAATACCCCTTAATCAATAATTGACAGGGTTGCTGTCAGCGTAATAAAAACCAGCTCACGGTTCAGAGATGTGTGGTGAGAGATGCTAGTGTAATTGTAAAAGCTGCTCGGAGCTACACAAATGGCAAACTGATGTGGTTAAGAGGAAGATGCATATGAGGCCGTTATCAGAGAGGAACTGATTATGACAGTTAAATGAGCAACATGAATCTTGTGTTAAATTGATTTAGGAGATACTGGGCTCAAGTGCTATCTGTGATTAATGTACTGATATGAGACCTTTCCTTAAATGGAAATTTCTATAAGTGCATTAGTGCACGGTGTATTTTATTAGGCCAGACGGGCATGTTTAGTGATAATTGAGAAGTTACATTGTTGCTTTTCTTTTATGATGTGTGTCAGGCCTTCTTAATCAAATAATAGACCAGGAGAATCATTTACTTAACTGCCAATTTCCAAGCATCAAGCATTGGCAACGGACCTTGTGCTGGCATAGGATCAGTGAATTTGGCCTTAAATCCAGAGTGCTTCCATCCTCCAGTAATGCACAGGCTTTGAGCTTTAAATCTAGTGCGATATAGACCCCTTTATCAGTCTTATAATTGAAAGAGAAAATCACAGTTTAAAGCCACATGACATTCATAATATCCATACCTTGGAACCTTCAAAATTAATATAGAAACAACATAGTTTAAAGTGGTTTAAGTACAGATGAGATTTTTGGGGTTTCGTATTATCAGAGAAGCATTTCCTTTTCTGTCTGGCATTTTATTGATTGTGGGTTCCACTTTCTAGTGGCTCTTTTTGTGGGACCCTGCTTGCATAATCTCATAAATAATACAGCTTGGCTGTTGCTCGTGAAATGTCATATCGTTTTGAGTTCATCCTGACAGGGACTTTCACATGACCGCCACAATAGACCTGTGGAAGACCGTCACCATGATGACCAGAAGTTCCCTAGAGAGTGCCACTTTCTTCGTGTGCCATGGGGAGGCCCTAAGCTGGGGTCAAGCACTTCACATCATCCTAATCATCTGGGGAGTTGGGGTTGGGAACATAGAGAAGAAAGCATGATTACGATTCTTGCTCTCAGAATCAGTTTGCTAAAATAAGGTATATAATTGTAGTGATAACAAATCACATATGTAAAATATCAAATCTGACTTCCTGAAAGTGCCAAATGCAGTGACCATTAAATGACATTCCTCTGTGTTTGGCCTCTGGCCTCTCATGCTGTAGAACTGCTTTCAGAGGGCTATCTCACTTCAGTTCAACTTCAATGCAGGAAACTGGGTGAATGTGAGCAGTTCACATATTTGGAGATTATTGGCATTCAAACTTCCCGAACCATTGTATACTCTCAGAAAAAAGGTACAAAGCTGTCACTATGTACTCTAAGGTACAAAAGCTAAAAATGTACTAAAATGCACCAAATGCACTACTATGTACCATTTAGGGGTAAGTAAGGTGCAGTGATGTACTTTAGGATACCTAAGTGACAGCTTTGTACATTTTATTTTTCCTGAAAGTGTCTTGTTTCTCTTGTAACTAGCCTGTTGGTGGGCAATTTAGTGACAGTTCAAAAGTAGAGGACATGATTGAGAACAAATTTGGTTGTTACCCCATTTCTGGTGATTTATTGTGATGGGCTAAGACAATGGACTGTTATACTTAAGAGATTTAACAGTTTATAAGAGATCACGTTACTGAATGAAAGACATGTTTTGAGGCTTTAAGAGAAATGTGAAAAACAGTGAGGTCATTCAGCTACCCAGTTTGAAAGATGTCTTACTACAACACATTAGCTAATCTGTGGGGAACAAATGTTATACTAACACTGAGAGCATTTGTTGTGATTGCTTTTGGAGCATTCAGTATTAAAATGCTTTCTGACACGTGCTGGGATGGAGAAACTGCAGCCAACTGCACTATTTATAGCACAGCCCTCTGTCTGCAGAGCTGTGGTTTCACAATACAAGAATATTTTTTTCCTCCTTGTTCACTCTCAGTGTTTGTCATTTCATTGATTTGACTGTTGTTTGACTAATTAACCCAAAACTGTTTATTCAGAGAGCAAATTTTTCTTGTGAAATTACTTCAGGTCACATCTGTTTCATTTTTAGAGCTCTAAATTAAGCTTTTTTTTCCCCTTCTGCAGGATGACAACGATGGGATCCCATGGTCGGAAGAGAGAGTGGTCCGCCGGGTGCTCTACCTCTCACTTAAAGAGTTTAAGACGGCTAAGAAGAACAAAGTGGAGAATGGCACTGGAATAGTTAATGGTGAGCATACATCTTTTCTAGAGCAGTGCTTTCAGTGATCTCGACTACAGATGGGTACTGACCTTTAGAACAGCTGCAGCAAAGATCTCACCTCTGTGACCCTCAACATCTGACGCTGACATGCTGACATTCGAGGCATATTAGCTAATTAATATTGATAAGCCAAGTCTTCACTTTGGTCATATTCATGAATTCATATCCTGTTCTATGTGAAATAACACTGGCTCATTCTTTTTGATCAATTCACAGGCACAAATGAATGTATTACATAATCTAATTGATGTATTCGCCCTTCTATCTACTAAAATGCTGTGAAATGTGCAGTCTGATGTGGTATTTTGAAGGTACATTGGTATTTGAAGAATTCTTTTAGCTTAGACGCTGAGATCATGAAGCAGCTGTGACACTCAGGGAGGCACATGGCGCTGTGGGACTTTTCTTGATTTCCTCAGCATCTCAGTGGTCCATCAGGAGTGTTATTGTTCTGCCATGATTGCACTGAAAATGTGTGAACAAAGTAAATTATGCCCTGAATAATGCCCTCTCTGTATGGGTTTCATGTGCTGGGGCTGTGAAGCACTCTCACTGCTCTCAAATCACTGCACTCTAATGGGGTGAACTCAGTGACCTGCCTGCCTGTGTATGGTGCAGCGCATCATCTCAGAGAATGTCAAGGGCATGAACAGAACACCTCACGAGCTCTCCGCTTTATATGCATTCAGTAACTAACACTTAAGGATTCCTTTGGAATTGCTTTGTAATCAGAAGCACTGCATTGCTGTCATTGCATTCAGAGATTCTTTGACATTCTCTGTAATTATTAGGCGTCAGGCAGAATTCTAAAAATTCTTAAAGCTGCGTTCTGATTCACAGGATTCTGCTGAAGTTCACTTCACTTGACAGAATTTATTTAGAATGCCCTGGAACATCATCAAACGCAGACATACTTGTGTAAATAAATAATTAAAGTATTAAATTAATTAATCTCTCTATATGTATACACGGTATTGGCATTAAATGATTTATTAATGTCTATTTTAAAATGTCACTTTTAATACCAATATTTTCTTTTTATGTCTAATGCAAATATATTTATATATTATAAATATTTACATAATATAAAAGATGTAGTTAATAATTTTATATTATTAATCAATTTATGTTATGAATGTAATATTTATATTATAAATGACCATTTTTAGCATGAAAATAAATGTAAATCGGTTAATGTAAAATAAGTTTGTACCTATTTAACTGTTGTGTTACCCATGGACATGATCTTTACATTATAAGGGTCACAAATCTTTTATATCTTTAGAGAATTTATTTATTAAGGTTTCTCATATGGTCCCATAAATGCTGATAGAGCCATTTTATTCTCAGGTTTGTGTGATGGGGAAGAGGATAGACAATAACTCATGCACATGTTATATTTTTTTTAACACACATTTTTTTTGGCGACTTAACATGACTGAAACCTTAGATAAATGTAACAGGACACTGGAGGCATTGTGGTTTTCCCTACTTCCTGTCAGTTTATTCTGAGTGTGCTCTTAGTCTGAGGGTCCTCTTGTGTTTGCTCACTAAGACTGAATGATTTGAAAAATCCTGTTTCAACCCTCTTCTTCATTTCAGAGGCCTTGAAGAGTTGCTGTGGGTGCTATACCCTTTAAATGAGTTTATTTCACATGTGAACATATCTGTGTCATAGCAATGTAACAGTATATGGTTTTGCTTAAACTTGAACCACACCTTTTTTTTCCCAGGCTCCTTTGCAAATGGCCATTTAAATGGTTCGGGAGCTAAAGCTGGGCTGTTCGCTGGAAGCTGTAAGTCAGACCGGACACAACATGCAGTTCAGAGCAAAGACTACAGCCATGAGTACTCAACAGAGGGACCTGTCAGAAAGAGGTGAGTTTACTAAGACTATTCTGTGTGAGATTTCCTGCACAGTATATTGTGGCACTATAGTATAAACAACTGATCTATAACTTTAATTGCCAAAAAGATAAAACATCAAATCAGGGAAGTCTTGTTTTTAAGCTTGCTGGGCACATCCAAATATCAAGTCACAACATACTGTGCTGTTGGCCAATTAAAAAATGACTTACATAGCCAGACTTTTTGCTGAGCTTTTATATATCAGACCAAACTGCTTCCCTCTGCAGGTCTTCTATACGATTAGATTAACATCTCTTTTCCTACCAAAGGATGTTTCTGTCTTTTTTTTCTTATATGGATTCCAAAAATCTGGTTATAAAACAGATAGTTCCGGTTCTTGATTCTGATTGGTTGAGCCGCTTCCAAAGCTGTTGTAAATTACACTACAAACATACACCTTTGTTTACGTCTGTGTGTTGCTCGGCAACCACTTTGTTGGAACCACATCTGTTTCTGAGGAACTACATTGTTTGGTGGAAGAATACTGTTTTTATTTATATCATTACACTTCATTTGCTCTGTTTTATTCTGTGAAACCTTACTATGTATATGGAATAACCGTTTTATAAAAGCAATAAGCCTTGTGAAGCCGTGGTTTACAGTGAATTTATAACAGTTAAGGGGCGTTGTTAGGCATGACGCGAAGCGGCTTCTTGGGGCTTAGTGCTTTATTTGTGAACTGGTTTTTAGCCTCAATAAAACACGAGCCATCAAATGAAAGATACTAAAAAAATACTAACTTGAAAAATCTGTTATCATTTATTCTCATTTTACTCAAAACCCACATGATTTTCTTCAGTGTAACATAAAAGGGAAAAGGAAAGGAGTCAGTGTAAATGCTTGGAAAAGTTTGACTAGTAAAAGATTTCAAAATGTCTTGATGAATACATGAAGGATGGAAATATGTATAAATAATGACAGAATTGTAATTTCTAGGAGAACTAACTCCCTGTTTCTCATACTAGGCCAAGACTGCAGGCTCAGAGGAAGTTTGCTCAGTCTCATCCCTGTTCTCCCAGTGCCACCCCGCTGAAAATGCTGGAGGCCATGCCCCCAAGCCAGCCATGCTCAACCATCTCACAAGACGCAAACCCAAAACCGAAGACTTCCTTACCTTCCTCTGCCTAAGAGGTGGGTCTGCTCTCTGTCTGTCTTCATTTTCCCATTCTATCAACTCTTAAAATGTTTATTGGCTCCATAATTTTCCACCTCTGGGCAGCACACATTCACCTCTCACATGGGAGTCACGGTTATTGCTGGCACACTTTTGGGTGACTCTCTTGTGTGTGCTGCTGTTATTTATTTTGTGTCTTGGCTGATCTCACAGTCTACGTTTTAAATTCCAGTAAGCAGGTCAAAGGTGACAATGGCAATGAAAAGCTTCAGAGGATGAGGAATTTCTTCTTAATCATTGGAGTTATTCAAGTTTATGAGAAGAAATAATTGGAAATTAATTTGAGATTCTGCTGTATACATGCCAGTTGCTTTTGTTTTCTTTTTAAATATAAAATTCCATTGACTGGACAAACATATCTGTGGTGTATTGATCCAAACATCTGTTAAGCAAGCTGAATATTTCAAGTCAGTTCGATTTAGTTGGGTTGCATATAGATGTTGTAAATATTAAGAGAGAGAGAGAGCATCAGTGAATATATTTACATGTACAACAAAACATTAATAAATGTGATAACTGACATTAAAAAATTGAAATTTTAAAATGTTAAAATTTAAAAATGTAATTTAAATAAAATTTTCATGTTTTACCAGTGTTGTTATTGTTAACTAAAATTAAAACTGTTAATAATGCATTAATTAAAATAAAGTTAAAATAAAATTAAAATGATAAAAATAAAAGATTTTAGATGAAAATAAAATAAAATAAAATAAAAACTTAAATGAAAATTATAAATAATGCCTCGGCAACTAACTGAAGTAAAATAATTTTGAAGTACTAAAATTACTCAAATTAAAACTGAAATAAAAATAAATGAAAACTAAATAGAAATATAATAGAAATAAAAATGACAAAAGCACATAAAATAGCTAAAAACTAAAATGAAAATAAAACTGAAAATATAAAAATAAAAGCTAATTCTAAATATGAATGAACACTGTAATAATATATAAATAATTCTAAAGTAACATTGGTTGTGAAATTAAAGCATAAACAGATAAACTCACATGACATGCAAATAGTAAGTCACCAGAACTTTGAACAATTAAAACGTTTACATATACCAGATAAAAGAATTGAGCTTAATTGGTGTAAATTCGTGCATGTAAAAACTGTGATAACATCACCAAGGTCTGGATTGGTGGCGGCTATACATTCTGCTGCAGTCCTTCATCATATTTTTCTTCTCCACTTTTCTGGCAGAACAAACATTGAGGACACAAATTGAGTTAACGTCATATTTTCTCTTATTCGCTCTCCCTTCCCACTCACTCACATTTCCCACATTACTTTGAAATGGTTAACTTTCTAAGTCTCTCTTCTTTCTCACACACGGCTGTGTAAAGACAGGGAACAGACTGATTGGATTTGCCATTGACTCTTGGCTGAGTTAAAGTGGGTTAATGGATTTTCGAACATAAAGAATGTAAATGAGAACATCTTATCCCAGTCTCCATTCCTTCCCTTCATCATATCAAACCTCTTTTCATTATTGGGTTAGAACTGAAAGCGAACATAAATGTGAGAGCAGCATTATGGATCAGTTTATGGATTTTTAAAATATAACCTGAGCTTGTAGTGTCACATAAGTCGAGGCTGATTTAATAGATGCCATAAGCCATAACTCAGATACACTGGTGGCTGGTGCTTCTCATGAGCGAGGAAGCACAGATGTCACTTGTAAGTGTAAAATCTTTTATTTATGTATTTATGTATTTTTTATTTATGTAAGCTGCTTCTTAAACCTCTACTAAACAGTGAAATTACTTAATGAAAAATAATTACTTTTTTGTAGTTTATTTTACTGTTGTTTATGTACACTAGCATTCAAAAGTTTTGTGGCCAATAAGATTTTATTTTTTGAAAGACATTTATACTTTTACTTTGCAAGGAAATATTAAATTGAACAAAAGTGACAGTAAAGACATTTATAATGTTACAAACGGTTTCTATTTCAAATAAATGCTGTTCTTCTGAACTTAAAAAGAATCCTTAAAAAGTAATAAAACATCAAATATTTCTATTACTGTAGTTTTATCCAAAATTAGATTTAGATTTAGAGTAGATTTATTTCACAAACATTAAAAAATCTTAACAACCCCAAACTTTTGAATGATAGTAATATATATATATATACTATTTTATATATTATACATGTGGTTTGGATGCCATCATTCAATATTAAATAATGCATATGCATTTTAGTTCTGCTGTTTTAGCCTGTCTCTCTCTCTCCTTGTCTTTCTCTCTCACTCTCCTTCTCCAACAGCCCATAAGGGACAGATGTAAAAACAGATCAGATTCATGCACAAAAATCCTCAAGCAAAGGCATGCTTTGCTTCGAGAAAGAATTAAAAATCAGAGGACGTCATGAGTCGTGATGCTCTTTCTCTTTCCAAAAATAATAGGATACTTGGACAAAACCCAGACATATTCCCTGCAGATAGTGAAATTATGCATATCATGTTAATTAATGAAAGTGAGAGCTGAATACTTTATCACAGCAAATGATCGGCTGTATTACTGCAGATCAAAATCACATTCATTAATATTTGTCCTGAAATGGCTCTTCAAAAGCTTTGGCATTTTCAGAAATTAATCAAAGAATCATTCAGTTGCCTCTTGTGATCTGAACAATAGCCAATAGCTCAAAGCCTCCAGGAGCCCTTATTAAAGCCCTTGATGATAGAGGACTGGCCTAAAGAGCCTTGCTGCGTAATCTAGGGGGCCCAGAGATCCTTTCTTTCACCATTCAGCTGGGCTCTCATTTCACCTGGAGATTATAGCTTGCTGTCCATAACCAGTCGCTAATAGGGTTTCACATAGTTCATTTCTATTGATCTCAAATAATGGCAGATATGACCAGGTTGCAATATAAATGTAACACTCTATTTGTTATTGTGGTTGGAGAAGTGGTTTGATTCAAAAGCAGTCGGGCCACTTCTCTTCTCTATTTCTCTCTCAGTAGTCTGTCCCGTTCCCCACCCCCTCCTCAGGCGCACATATACACTCTCTCATGCATGCATACACAATCACATGCTACAGCACATGCAAGCACCATGGGCCCAGTGACTCGGGGGCAGATAGATGGCTATTGAGGGAATGTGGAATAAAGCTAGTGAACAGGCTTTCCATTGTAAGCACTGAACGCTTCAGTGAGGATCAGTAGCACATGAGATGAGTGCTGGACTGGACCACTCTGCTGTCACAGTGCTGGGACAGTGAAGTTAAACAGAATATGGAGCTTTGCACAGTATACAAATGCTCACCATCAGAGTTTTAGGAAGTTATCTTCCAGTTATAGTGCTCTCAGAGAGAATGACTGTGCAAAACAAAGAACTCAGAAACATCTTAAATCTGACTGATTAATGAAAAAGTTTTTTAACTTACCATCATGTTGTTTCAAACATATATGACTTTGTTTCTTTTGCAGAACACAAAATATATTTTGAAAAATGTTTTTTTTTTCCCTATACAGTGAAAGTCAGTGGGGTCCAGTGTTGTTTTTTAAAATACAAACTGAAGTCAATCATTGTAAATTGTTTTAATTAAGTGTACAATACCCTTTAAAGATTCAGAGTCTCTAAGATATTTTCTTTTCTTTTTTTTTATAAGATGTGCTCACCAAGGCTGTATTTATTTGATCAAAAGTACAGTAAAGCAGTCATTTTTATGAAATATTAACATTTAAAATATGTTTTCTATTTTAATACATTTTAAAATGTAATTTATTCCTATGATGGCAAAGCTGAGTTTTCAGCAGCCATTTTTTCACGATTCCTTGATTAATTGATAGAATAGAAATCTTTTGTATGCATTATAAATGTATTCATAGTCATAAAGGTTAAAGTAAACGATGACCAAATTTTCATTCTTGGTGATCTCTTTAAGGGTATTCAGGTTTCTTACAAAGCAAGATATGTGAAGACTGAAAGCGTGTTCATCTCAGCTGGTAGTCATTACTACTGTTCTGTTCTCTGTTTCTGACTCGTACTGTGTGTCTTTCTGTCTCTCTGCATGACACACCCTCATTTTGTCTTCACCCTTTTTCTTGTTGGTTTAGGCTCTGCTGCGTTGCCCAGCAACATGACATACTTTGGTAGTGCTAAAGATGATGAAGATTTAGATGAGGAAGAGGATGAGGAAGAAGACAGTGCTAGCAATGCCACTGCTTCCTGCCAGTCCACTCCACGGAAGAGCAAAGGACCCAACAAATGCATCGCCAACGGTCATGGTACGTACACTCCTCAAACACACTGAATAACCACAAACACACCTTTTCTCATAAACTTTATCTTGCTTTGTGTTTTATAATCCTTTTTACTTAACATAGGGATTTACAATCCATTTTACTGTGTAGCGTGTGTAGCGTTCAGTTTATTATTGCACTGCCAGTAGCAGACAGGCTGGACATTTGGTTCCATTTAGGGACCCCAATGAGGTGTGTTATGGTTCTGCCTCTTTCCACACCATACAGTTAATGAGCTGTGACTATATACAGCCCTCACTGTCAGATTGACTACATTTGCTCTATACCATCCATATAATACAAGGTGCTCAATGTCTGAGTATGCACACATGCAAAAAAGCAAAGCCTTTACAACAATATGATGTGATATGATATACATGATATGATATGATATGATATGATATTCAAATGTTTGAGGTCAGTAAGACTTTTTAAAAGAAATTAATACTTTAAGCAAGGATGCATTAAAATTGATCAGAAGTTACAGTAAAGACATTTTTAATATTAAAAAAGACTTACATTTCAAATAATTGCTGTTCTTTTGAACTTTTGTTTCATCAAAGTATCCTAAAAAATGTATTGCAGTTTCTACAAAAATATTCCTTTTTTTTTACAACTGTAAAAACAAATTTTCAACATTGATAATGATAAGAAATGTTTCTTGATCATCAGCATAATTAAGTATTAAAGTGATCATGTGACTGAAGACTGGAGTAATTGCTGCTGAAAATACAGTTTTGCAATTACAGGAATAAATTAAATTTTTATTATATTAAAATGGAAAATCTATTTTAATTTATAATGATATTTCACAATTTTTACTGGATTTTTTGATCAAATAAATGCAGCCTTGCTGAGTGTGAGAGTCTTCTTTAAAAAAAAATATAGAAAATATCTTATTGACCCCAAACATAAATGTTAGTGTATATTTATTTATAAACGTATATGTTTAAATAAATATTTCATATAAGTGTTAAAATATAAAATGTTTCATATGCTATATATACATATTTTCATGACTATTTATGCTATATTTATGTGTACTGATAATTATTTTCACATTAATTTTCATATCCCTGCTAGGGGTGTCGCAATATACCGGTTAAACGTTCTACGATCTATGATTGACGATAACCGTGATGCTCAAAGCAACAATTATCGATATTGTGTTCATTTAGTGTGTGACAACCGCAGAAGAGGCATTAAGTGCATGGCACTGCGACCAACTTTATATTTTACTGAGTTTAATGTAGCAGTGTGGTCCTTCAGTTTTTCAAGATCAGTTTTAATCGTTTAACTGTTAGATTTGAACAAAGAAATAAAGTGTTACTACGCAACAGCTGTATTGACTGCAAATACAAAAATAAGACGAGTAAAGAAAATGCAGTACTTATTAAAATAATCACCCTTTACTTAAATATATGAACACAGAAAACTGCTGTTAACAGGTTAATATAACGTTTCTCATTCTATGACTAGTAAAATAATGGCAATTTACTCTGCTGAACATGCCTCTCCTCGGAGTAGCTGCGAGCGCTGCGTCTTCTTCTTGTGTGACAGTGTCAGCGTTAAGGCACAATACTCTGCCACCTGGGCGCTCAACCAGGTACTGGCGCTGGAGTATTTACAGGTGGTGTTATCATAAGAGAACTGTTCACTTTAAATATTGCGGTATATGGGCACACACTAAATTAACACGATATCGATAATTGTTGCTTTGAATATCACAGTTATTTTCAATACCGGTATATCGCGACACCCCTATCAGTATCCTTATGTTCGTTGGGTGAAAAAGAAAAACTCAGTAAACAAAGTAAAAAATAATTTCCCCCAAGGTTTCTGTAGATATCACGATATATCGATATCATGAATTCTTATGGCCACAATAACCGTGATATGAAAAATCTAATATAGTGACAGCCCTAACCTGCTTATAATTAAAGGGGGGATCAATATTCACTTAATCTTTTGACATATAAGAGATCATTGTACTATAAAAACATCCTATAAGTTTCAGAACTCAAAACTTTCTTGTTAGTCTAAAAACAGCTTATATTGAAGCCAATTTGCCAAAACGACAGGTTGTGGAATGTGCCACTTTATGATGTAATAGTGTGGCTATAAGCACAGCCTCCACAGAAGAAGATCAACGCCTGCTTCTACATCACTGCCTGTTTAGCCCCACCCACCGATTCATGCATGTAGTATAAATAATGGGGGCAGCAAACGCAGGTCTATGCAGAAATCAAACAACGTGTCACATCAGTAAGAACTTAGTCATTTTTTCACTTCATTTACAGCAGATTCGTTTACAAACAAGGCACAATTCGATGCTGGATTAGATTGAAACTAAAAGAGTCTAGAGTCCGCCACTTCTATTCAAACAGAGCATTGTGATGGGGGAGGTCAAAACAGGACAGAAAATAGCCTATTCTAAATTATAATGTTTTTTGATGTAAAAGTCTTGATAACATTGTAAGTGGACCTCAGAGAACAGTACAAAATAAAAAACAAAGGCTGGTCATGACCCCTTTAATGATGTCATTGGCCACTGTGCTTGTTTCCTCTTTCTCTTTAGATTTGTGCCCTATTTATTGCTAACAGATCAAAACAGGCCAAGCTAAATTTAGCCATTTAGCTCAACGTCACTCCATCTCCATCTATTGAGTTCTTGCCCCATTTCTTTCTGTCTCTGCGTTTGTAACCGGACCCTAATGCCCACTCAGCAAAATCTGCAGTGTAATCTGACACCTCAGCAACCCAATACTGCTCCACATACTCAACACATGTCTGAGGGGCTCCTTACAAACTACAACCATACACCCGTCACCTTGCTGTGGTTTCCAGGTCAGACTGGGCCTCGAGGATAAACACAGTGTTTGTGTCTAAAACTATGAACAGCTTTCAGGGTTTTTAAATTTATATTATTCTTCTTAAATGCGCCCCATGCTTATGAGATACTTGAACACTGACCAAGAGTTTTTAGTGGAAGTTCTCCTGCTCTAAATTCAGTCTCTGCACGGTGTAGTGTGTCTGCATATTGCTGAAAGGAAACTGTGTGCTACCTAATGAAGATGGGAGTCATGTTGAGCATCCAAAGTTTATAACGAAACCAGAGCCAATTCTCCTTACATATTGTACGAGACCACACGCTAAATATAACACTTTTATGTGCGCCATTGGCCGAGCTCCAAACTGTTTGAATGATAAGTTGGTCCCTCTAGAAGCTTTCATTTACTAAAGTGACCCAAAGAGCATTTCAATACTTGTTTAGTGTTTTACTGCTAACGTTGTTCAGTTCACTATCTGTTTAGCTAATAGAGGCTTAAAACTTTGAAAACTTTGCTGCTTTTGTCCATGTGCAATGTGGGTGGCTCTCAGGAAGAATGAAGATTTTTTTTATAACAGGTTTTCATGCAATATTATGTTGTTCTTACAGTCGAAAGCAAGAGATTAGTCTTTAGCTGTTTCGAAAAAGTGAGCACTTTTAGTGGCATTCGGTCATTTGTGTTACTGCGTTTTGGTGATTTATTGATGTTCGTCTGAGACCTGAAAGCAGCTTTTCTGTTACAATATTTGAGCTTTAAAATCCCATAAATTCTGGTGTGTTAGGCAAGGCCTCTATGCAGACTCTGTTAGCTGCTTGGCAGTCTTCTTTTATAAGAGCCATTTACAAGTCAAGTGCACAGAAAGTGGAAAGCAGAGCAGTCAGGTACAGCAGGACCATTCAGCAGAAAGACTCAGACCTGGGTCTTTTTCCAATGCAGTACTAAATCATCTGGTTTAGGTCACCTAGGAGGGAAACCATCTGGTTAAGTCAGTCAATTTAATGCCAATAACCATCAGGCATTGTGCACCCTTGTGTGTTGTAATACAGACAAATAAACCCCCCATCAAATTAAAGACATAAATACATTTTCTTTTGCTTTTAGAAAGTAAATAAGCTGATATTCAACTAAATTTGCTGAAAGACTTCTTAACATTATATCTGTTGTATGCTCTCTCCTCTACCAGTATTTAATGGACAGACACGAACTGCTGAGGAAAGCGAGAGCAGTTTAAGGGCCAGAGGGAGAGACGGGGTCCATGGAAAGGAGAAGAACACTGTAGCATCAGCTAAGACCTCCACTACACACAATCTAAGACCCAACAGGGCTGTACAAGGACAAAACCAACAGGTTTGACTGGATTTCTGTTTTGTTTTGCATTGTTCAGACATTTTTCTGTATTGTTTCCCTATGACCTCGCCTTAATTTTCTTGTGATCTCAACATAATAATAGTTCTTTACCAATCTTGAGCTAATTTTTACAAGAGAAAAATAAGTATTGCTCATCATTTCTCTGGTCAACTGCAAAGCATTTATGATCAACTAATTTAATATCAAAGCATTTAATCAACATCTGTCAAACATTATTCTGACATCCCAGTCCCTCGAGCTGCCTCGAAGTGAAACTGACCGCATGTTTGCATCACTATAGTATTTGCAACAATAAAGTTGTAGCTTCCTTCCCAAGTGTATGACACTGATATGGAAGTCGTCTGTCACTGACAGACATATAGCTATTTCAACTTAAGTGAGTCCCTGATGAAGGTAAAATTGAATTTGCTCATCCATGATGCAGTAGGATATATATTGGGTTTAGAAATGGCTTTTGTTACCTCCAGACCTACAAAAAAAAAAAAAAAAAAAAAAAAAAAGGGAAAATTTGTGGTGACGACAAAAACAGGGAAAAATTTATAAATTAAAAAACATTATTTCACCGGGATTCAGATGTATAAATGTTAAAGATTAAATGAATTTCAGAAAGTTTCTGATCTTGAGGAGGTTTTTAAATTATTTATACTCTTAAGAGCTACAAAGCCAGTTTACAGTAAGATATTTTGTAACACAGATTTATTTTTATATGCTGATATTTGTTGTAGTTATACACCAATATATGCTTAGCTGCTCTCCGAATGACCTTCACTATGAGTGAATGATGAATAATTGAAAAGCAAGAAATGTTCCACTTTCATGATAAACTGTGCCATCTCTACATACAGCATTATCTATTAGAACATTATTTTCTAATGCGGTGTCATTTGCCTCTGTATTACTGTTTGCTAATTCAGTCAGTACACTACAGATGGATAACAGAGACTAAGTAGGACCCATTTGTGTTCATCAAAATTTCCTCCTTTTTCTGCCAGAGCGTCCTATGGGCTCACAGAGTAGCATAAGTTTAGCTTTATCCTATCCCTACTATCCTGCAGCAGGCATATAGCAACACATGATGTCATCTCTCCCCCACCCAGCCCCCCTCTATCTCCACACACAGTCAAATCCAGTGTGCAAGTACCACATACTGTGTCCAGTTTTTTGTAAATATGAACTGGCTCCATGTGGTGGACCATTTGTAGACCTGTTGTAGTTTCTGTCAAGAACTTTGGTTCTTGAGTCAACTTAATCATCTCCCATCCCCCATCGCATGCAAATGGAACAATCATAGTACATGGCCCAGATCACGTGCAAGAGCTCCCTAAAAAAAGAAGGAACTACTCCACTGAGCCCCCTAGTGGAAGAATATGGTCACTTTGAGAGTGAATAATTGGAGGTCACTGTTATGCATTCAATTTGAGGAAGTTGTGTTTGCTTCTTCTTGAAAACAACACACTCAGTCCTTGCCTTTAAATCACGTCGTCTGTGAAAGTAGAGCAGACACCAAAGTGTTTACTGTAGCACAGACAATTGCAGCAGGATCATAGTTTTTAATTCCTGAGCAATGTGTGTACTGATAAAATTAAATGAATTGATTTTTAAAATAGATTTAGATAAAAATTGAGTGATTTAAGTTGCTTTAGATAAAAGTGTATAGTATATACATACGATGATGTATGTAAGAACTTGTTGTATGCATTTTAAACTTGTTTAAAAAATAGAATTGACAGCAGCTTGAATGTTTTGTTTACTGCATATTCAGTTTTCTAGAGTGTAAATAACTGAAATAACAAAACAAATCATCTTTGTCATCCCTCAGCTCTCCAAAATGAATGGAACATCGGGAGCATCCGCTGTCAGTTCTAGGAAGACGAGAGAACTCCGCACTCCACCGACCAAAGCTGTGAAATACCCCAAGGGCCACGTGACTTACACCAAAGCCAGACTGCTCAAAGAAGCCAAGCTTAGCCTGAGCACACATACACACCACACCCACACACACCCTCAGCACTCCAACTCAGGAAAAGCCCAAATCAGCCACGCCAAGATGCAAAAACAGGTGCTATCACCAGCAACTGCTGGGAGGCTGTGTGGGACGGACACTTTCCCACCCAGACGAAACGGACTGAGACAGTCAAAGAGGCAGTTGGAGTTAGCCGGGGTTAGTCTGACCGGAGCAGAGGTCGAGGTTAAGAGGGTCAAACTACAAGTGGTTCCCTTGGAGACGCGGTGTAGGAAAGCAGCTCAGGAGACGCCAGTGAGATCGCAAGTGGCAGGATCGCAACGGCCCAAACGGACCTCGGCGGGAAAGCTCATGTTCACCAAACAGATGCACTGTAAAGCCAAGAACAGCCCCACTACCTCAACACGAGACATTTTAAAACCAGCCAACTCCCCCAAAATATCAGATACCCCCAAAACAAGCAATTCACTAAAACAAGGCAATCCTTCTTATACCACTGAGCCCCTCATCCAAGCTGAGCCTAAAGATCGAGGCCGGCGCGGCGTGGAGGTCACGGATGTTCCTGTTTTCCATCCCAGCACACGCGAGTTCCATGACCCACTGACTTATATGGAGTTTATGCAGGGGCGAGCGGAGGCGTATGGGTTGTACCGGGTTGTTCCACCGGTGGATTGGCGTCCCGAGTGTAAGCTTAAAGAGGAGATGCGCTTCGTCTCGTATGTGCAGCATGTGCACAAGCTGGGCAGACGCTGGGGCCCGAATGTACAGCAACTGGCCTGCATCAGGAGACACCTGCGAACACAAGGCATTAATATGGAAGAGCCTCCACTTATAGGTAATAAGCGCTGGACAGGAAAACAATGTTTTGTTGGCATAATTAACAGTCAGAGACAGTGTGGGGAGTAAATAAAAGTAGCAATGCTGCTAATGACAGCTACATTTTTAGTGGTGTGACAGAAGCTTAGATTTTAAAATGTGTGTTTTTGTCATTTGTAGCATGGGTAAGTCTGATTCATTATTAAGAATCCATTCATCTTTAACAGATGTAACATTTGAGAGTAGGATTCATTCCAGTAAATCAGTTTGTCTTAAATGCTCCACAGAAAAGTCTGATTCATTGTGGTGAAATATTCTTTCTTAAACACTCTTCTCATGCTATGTTTGCATGTCATAAACGCTCCTTTCTCATTCATATGTAGCATTTCAAAAGTCTGATTCATTCCATTCAAATCAGTTCATTTGGATGAATCATTTTGTAGCAAAATATTCACCCAAATCATCACTATTTTTAATTTTAATTTTGTTGTATTTTATTTTTTACTTGTATTTTGTATGAATTTAGCTTTCCTTATACTGGTCATAGGTCCAACATATTTTTATATTCATACCCATTACATCATTTGCAGCAACGCCGTTATTTATTTGCATCCTTTTTGCGTCCTTTTAGGTGGCTGTGAGCTGGACCTGGCCAGATTCTTCCAGATCCTCAATGAAATGGGGGGAATGCAGCAGGTGACAGACCTGAAGTCGTGGGGCCATCTCGCAGATCTGCTGGGCATCCCGCGCTCGGCTCAGGATCGGCTGGCCAAGCTCCAGGAGGCGTACTGCCAATACCTGCTCTCCTATGACTCCCTGTCCCCAGCCCAAAGGGCCCAGCTGGAGAAGGAAGTGCTGGCAGAGAAAGAGGCCCTGGAGAGAAGAAGTGGGCCCCTAGAGGGCCAGGGAGACATATCCCAGCATGCCGCTCTGCTGCTTCCACGCTCCGAGCCCAAAAATGGGCTGGTGAACGGAGCGTTGCACCGAAGCGGAGCACGTGAGCACCTCAGAGAGCTGGACCCCATGGCAAAGACCACCCGGCAGAGAAGACTAGAGAAGAGAGGAGAGGAAGAAGGGGTGATAAATGAACATCACAAGTGCATATACAGGGTATTTTTGCTTTATTTTTTGGAATTACATTAATGGACATGGTCTTTTTAAAGCATCAGTCGTTCATTTTTTGTCCTTCTTTCACAGGGAAAGTCGTTCTCTCTGACGACATTCTACAGGGCAGCCAGGAATACTATGAACATGTGCTTCAGCAAAGAGCCAGACACTGCTGAAGTTGAGGTACATCTTCATGTGGACAAGCTGTTTTCATCATGTGCAGAAATAAGTCATGTTGTTTTTAGTCATGTTTACTGTCATGTCTTTTCACTGTTACAGAGGAAGTACTGGAGACTGGTTGAGGAAAAGGAATGTCATGTTGCTGTGCACTGTGGGAGGGTTGATACAAAGACTCATGGGAGTGGATTTCCTGTGGGCAAGTCTGAGCCATTTTCAAAGTAAGGGTTTTTAAACATTTTTACATTAAAGGGATAGTTCCCCCTAAAAATGTGCCATTGAAAAATCTGTCATAATTTACCCACCTTCCATTTGTTCCAATCCTGTATGAGTTTCTTCTGCTGAACACAAAAGAAGGTATTTTGAAGAATGTTGGTAACCAAACTGTTGATGGTAGCCTTTGTCTTCCATCAAAATCCAGCAATTTTAATAGGATTCATGATATGAAATTTTGTGTGAGGGTGAAAGATTTCCACACACAGATTTCCCAGCGGGTTCAAGTTGGTTCATCACGTTGACCAACAAGAAGCTGCTTGCTTTGACAGTGACGTCTGCGTGAGCTTTGCGTCATACATCGCTACACTGTTGACAACAGACAATGGATCTTTTTTGCCTGTGCAATTTCTCAAATATGACTGCACTATTGTTAAATTATAAGTGTTTTTAAATATTAACTTGGTGTAAAAACATAGGAAATAAGCAGGCACGATTAAATATCTAATACTGGCTGATATTGTACATCCCTAGTAGAATATGTACAAATGAACATCATTTAACTTTTTATTGATATTTATAAATGTATAAACTTTTATAAATTTTTTATACATTTTATACATTATATACAACCTTAATGTAAAGTGTTACCTGTAGAAGACAGGGTTTTATTTAACCCTGTTTTTGTGCATTATTTTTAGATGGTAACTTTGATTTCTTTGTGCTCTCAAGCATGGATGGAATCTTACTGTCCTTTCTAATAACTCAGGATCCATCTTACGTCATCTTGGTGCTGTGCCAGGTAATGTTTTCTGAAAAACAAAACTTTCATGCATACAATAAAACACTTTGACTTCAATTAGAATCCCATACTAGATGATTTAGAATGATGTGTATATTTGATCTGCTTTCGAAGCTGACCAATCTGTGCAGCAGTAAGCATTCATCTGTTTGTGTTTGAATGAAGGAGTGACCATCCCCTGGCTGAACATAGGCATGGTCTTTTCTACCTCATGCTGGTGTCGGGACCAGAACAGCCTTCCATATATCGATTATCTACACACTGGTGCTGACTGCATTTGGTAAGAGTTTAAAGAGATTGTTAGCTGCGACAAACTGAACCCGAATGGCATGTTCCCTAATAAAGTGTCTCTCTCATCCTCAGGTACTGTATTCCAGCTGAAGAGAAATCAAAACTTGACAAAGTCGTACACACACTGCTACAGGCTAACGGCACTCCAGGACTGGAGATGCTAGAGAGGAACATTATGGTGAGTTAGGAACATAAACGGGTTTCTCTTAAAGGGATAGTATATCAGTAAAACTGACCATTTTTGGTGACTGTCCCTATACTGTCCCTCCTTCTGTAATGTAAAGGAGAATGTGGTTTGATGTGAGGTCACTCATGTGATGTCATCCTCATGACAGATTTCTCCAGAGGTGCTCCGTCGAAAAGGGGTGAAAGTGTACCGGACAGTGCAACAGAGTGGTCAGTTCATGGTATGTTTCCCAGGGACCTTTGTGTCTAAGGTGTGTTGTGGCTACAGTGTCTCAGAGACAGTGCACTTCGCCAGCCCCCAGTGGATGAGACTGGGCTACGAGGCAGCTAAGGTGAGAGACTCAATGCAGGGACAGACAAAGCCAGCTGGAACTTGGCTTGGTTCAGCAAAAAATAGAGCTGTATTTTTGTGAGTGAGGTTGTGCCTATTTCCTGTGGGAGTATGGCGCTTTCACGCTCGTGTGTCGTGTTTGCTTTGCAGGACCTTAAACAGCGTCGTATAGAGGAGCCTTTCTCCACCGAGAAACTGCTCTACCAGATCACTACATGTGAGCGGGACAACAAGCAGCTCATGAATGCAGTCTCCAGTCTCATCAAAGATCTCAGGTCTGTCTGAAACACATCCTGAGGCTGGTTTTGACTCGTTGATTGAGCTTCAATGACCAGACACTCACACAAATTTTGTTGTTTTTTTCAACTGCACGTTGATTGAGGTTATTTGAAGTGAGGATATTATAGAGGTTGAGGATGTACAAGTGCAAGTTTACTGCATTACCATTTTTATATTCGCGAAAGATTATATTTAACAGCATTATCAAATTAATACAGTTTTTAAAGATGAATATTTTTTTAGATACAGAAAATATGCCGAAATGTTGGGTCAAATTCCTGTTCCGTGGTTTTTCAGGGATGCAGAGATTAGTCAGCGCAGGGATCTGTTCAAGGCCGGGCTCCGTCTGTCTGCGCGCTACGGCACGCACTGCGAGTCTCAAGCAGACAAGAAGAAGCAGCAGCGCTCGAGATTCACAGAAGACACGGCTGACAGGCGCTGCCAAGTGTGTCAGCATCTGTGTTACCTCTCCATGGTAAATTTACAATAATACCCATCACTTTATATTCTACATTTCATTGTAAAACAATAACCATCAGTTGATGTACTTTAGACACAGGGATTTCCCCGGGCTTATTGGTGTAGCTATGCTATAATATATTAACATATGCTGTACTCTCCCTGTCTCTTCTTCAACAGGTTGTTCACGAGAGTGACAATGTAGTTTTCTGTCTGGAATGTGCTTTTCGATACATCCAGAAGCGCAGGTCCCCCCGTGGCCTCAAGATGATGTTTCGTTACACTGAGGTACTTGACTGTCTACAGCAAGTGTATATAAAATACCAGTATATATAATAGCATTATCTGTACACTCTTTACTTTTAAGTAATAAGTAATGTCTAAAACAGAATCAGAATTGATTTCTTTACACACTACCATTCAAAAGTGTGGAGTCGGAAAGATCTTTTGTAGCAATGCAGAAGTCTGTATTGTCTGTACTTTTGCTTAAAAAACTTGAAGCATCCCACCCTACTTTGCGCAGGAGCAGATCAACAGTCTGGTAAATCGAGTGTGTGGCAGAGCATTGGAGAACGGTGGAGTGAAGCAGAAAGCTGTTGGCCCCAGCAAGACACCAGCAAAACGAAGCCCCAGAAACAAGAGCTCTGCCCTGGTCCCCCTCTCCTGCAGCCGCTCCTAACCAGACCAGACCAGACCAGACATTCCTCCAGGTCTCCTTTTATATCAGATGATCCTAATACTTGTGTACAAACACTCTTCAATACTCTTTGTACCTAGTGTATAAAATCAATACAAGCTGTTATATTGCACTTTTGTATTACAGATACGTGTAGTTACTGGCTGGTTAGTCCAATATATTGAATGTTTCATCGCATTTCATGTCAGATACAAGGGGGCGAATACACAATTGTTTGGGGCGCCTGACATAAGGCTATTGGGTCTCATCCAACAAGCACGAAACCTTTTGCACTAGTATTGAGATTGGTTTTTAGATGAGTATTTTCGGGTTGTTTTAGCATTAAATCGAGTATAGATATGCGTATACATAGATATAAATATATCCTATCATTTGTGTTTAACTGGTGCTGTAGTGACACTTTTCTCCATCACCCCTACAGCCTGTTTGTCTCTTGGGCTCACGTTTATTACGTCTTAAAGCTGTCAAGAACAAGAACGAACCTGCGAGATTACAGCCCACAAGTCAAACGCTACATCTATTGCTGTTACTGGCATTTCGGTTCTTCAGCTACAAAATAAATAAATAAATATTGTGGGCTTGACGCTTTTATATAGATCCGACACGTGAAGGAGCCTGTGAACGTTTCTGACTGCACGGATTGAGTACACTAGGAACTCCCCACATTTTAAAGCACAGTTTGAGGCCTTTTACTAATCTTTGGAGTTCAAATAAGTTTGATGTTGAGGGCAGTTTGTACTTGTTTTTAAAGTTACTGTCAATTGTAAATGCACTTTCCCTTTTATCCCACAAACTTTTGTCCCCTTGACTTTTATATTTGTAATTGGTTACAAGTGTTTCTTGAAAATACTCCACCTTTTTTGCCATTAAAAGTTCAATCTTTAAATTTTCTTTCATTTTCATAGAATATTGTTGCAAAATACTGATATCTAACAAAAAAGCCCCAAATATGTTTATATGCCAGTAAATGTTAAATTGAGCCTTTGAGTTCGGGTCTTTTAGGGGTTTGGATGAGAGTCGAGATGAAGAAAAAGCCTTACTTCTACATTGGTTTCTTCATCAATATAAATTAGATGTTAACAGGGTTGCTACAAAATATAAGTGCTGCTTAAATCACTGAGAAGTATGTCATAGTGGTGATCCCTAGTTTTTTAGCTTTACTTTTTTTATTTGAAAGGAAAAATCTTTTACCCAAAAGTTAACTATTGTGTAGACAGTATCGAAGTCCTGTAATCAAACATGGTAGTCGCCCCTTTCCAAATGACTCGCTTGTATTTAAGGTTTTAAAAAACTGAACAGTGTTTCCAAAATGTGGTTGTATACTTTTTATGGCCTTAAAATGTTTTTTTTTTTTTTTTTTTTTCCTTTTCACCCTATTTTATACAGTAATACTCCTGATCCTTGTACTGTTTATTTATATGCACTGTTACTCAGTCCTCCAGTCCAGTGGAGATCTTTTTGGTTACTTTTCAGGATTGTATATTTTTGGTTTTAATAAATAAATCACTTGTCAATCCTTCCAAAAATGTGCTGGCCTCAGGTTTTTTTTTGTGGAGATGCACAGAGTATTTTCCGATGTTATGGACAAGAACTGGGAAAATGGCTAAAATTATAATTCTGTATTATTTTGTATTAAACACTACTGTATACAAAACACTAAAAGTTTAAAAATAAAATAAAATTGATAATTTTAAATGCTAGAAGGGAATTTAGGCATCACAACAATCCTGGAAAAGTGGAGCTTTTTCACACATCCCTCATTTCTTATCAAAACCCATACAGTCAGACTTTACTCTTCCTTTTAAACCTTCAATCTCACTGTCTTCATTTCACTTCAGTTACCGTGATAACTCTGTATTTTTCCCAGAGGTAACAGGGTTTGAGAGCAACAGCTTGCTGTACGGGGAGCCTGTAAATTCTGTGACCACAGATGGTCCAAATGTTCCCAGCTATTTTTATATCAGACTCTGTGAAATTGTTGGTGGAAGATATTTGCCTTAGATCATTATGATATGAAATATCAGTCCTACACTTTGAGGCCCGTCTTATTTCAAGGTATATTTTTTTTATTTCAGAGTCTTTAAATCAGCTCAATAATGTCATATACAAAAATGAGCTCCGCATTACAAATTCATGCAACATACATCAGTTATATTAGCAGAAACATTGTAAAATGTTTATTATTATTATTATTATTATTATTATTATATAATTCTGATGCAATAGGTAATATGAAGAATTGTATCTTACATTGAGTGGATTTTTTATATTGGGAAAGAATAAAAGAAAAATCACAGTGCTAACAGGCTGAAAGAGCTGTTCTTTAGGCTGAGCACAAACAGTGTTCTATAAGGCTCCAAAATCCTCATCTCAAAGTGTCGCATGAAGAAACATCTGGCTAGTCTTCAGCACCTCTCCAGGTTTTCATTTCCAGAAACCAACTTAAACGAGTGCGTTTGCCATCCGTACCCACTAGGGGGCCTGTGTGTCGCTGTCGTCTGAGCTTTTGAGTGGCTCTGTTTCTGGGAGGCCCATGAGGGCTGTGTCAGCATGTACTTCCTCCTCATCTGACTGGACCAGTGGAGAGTCTCCGCTGCAGCTTTCCTCGCTTGCATCCTCTTCATCCGGACCCTCGGTCACACCGCTGATGGTGTCGGTGCAGGAGGAGGAGATGGAGGAGACGGTGGGCCGTAGCTCTGTCTGTGAGGGCACCTTCAGGCTGATCTCTGAGGGGGACGAGCCAGGTTCCAGAGCCGGGCCACCTGCTGAACAGACAGAACAAGTTTATAAAGCGTCACTTCATCTATTTCAGAATATTCACTAGTCCTGACGTACAGTTGCAACCTTGAATACTTGCATGCTATGAGAGACAGTAAGAATCAAATGTGTTCACAGTCATTCTACTCATTCCAGCACTCTTTCTTTTCACATTTTCTGAGTATTTGCAGTATTTAGTGAAATGATGAAACTAGTTGAGGACAGAGTAAAAATCAGTACTATATTACTACTACTAAACATTTCTTGTGCTGCTTAATATTTTTGTGGAAACCATAATATCAGAATTTCAGAATGATGAATATAATTTTTTTTTAAATCATAAATGTTGTTACTGTCACTTTTGATCAATTTACTGAGTGCTGGAATAAGTAGAATGAATAAACATTAGAACTTATTGAGGACAGAGTAAAAATCAGTACTACATTTTTATTGGCAGCTGAAAACAGCTATATTTCCCAGAAATACAGAATATTTTAATAGTTAATCTTAAAAAATATGAATAATTGAACACTTAAATCTTTAGCAAATCTCAAAATGAATATCCATTATTCATAAAATTGTAATATTGCTTCAACAACTGATTTTGGTTTTAGTGTTTTATATTTCATGTGGGCAAGCTAATATAGAACTTTAATATTAGTGTATTCCTGATCATGAATGACATACACATCACATCCTGAGAGGTGAGAAAACTCTTGAATTCTCATCAGAGTTCAGACTGCAATGAATCTGCAAAAAGTCCTATTTTAAAACACATTTACAAATGTGGTTTGAGTCAGATATGTTCTAAAATCTGATTATACTAAGCCAAAACACATTAAAACAAATTCAGGTTTTGTTTTAAGAACAGTTTCTTCCCACAAGCCACCTCTATTATGAACACTTAACACTCAATAAAGACTCCATAGCACATCAGTTCTACTGAATGCAATATGTTCTCCTCGTACTTATTTATGCCACCTACTTATTTTTGTCACATTTTCTATTTATATACCTGCACAAACAACATATCTCAGCACCCCCACCATCCTATTTTTTTTATACCCACGTAAATAACAACATGCACATATAATTGTGTAAACTGGATTTGTGTATGCGTTTTTTGTTTTCTTTATCTTGGATTTCAGTTAAGTACTGTGCTTTCCAATGTCACAACAAATTCCTTGTGTGTGAGCACTTGTGTGAGCAAAGCCCAACCTGTGTCAGGAGACCGAGCGCTGCTCTCTTCCCCTACAGAGCTGAGGAAGACATCAAGAGCCTCATGATCGGACACATCCGTGAGATCCATTTGTTCCAGGAGGTCAACATTCACTTCCATTGAGGACATACTGCCTAATGGATCTGCCCCAGAGAAAGAAATAAACCTTTCACTTTGTGAACTCTAAAACCAAACCAGCTGATCACTTCAAAACCTACCGAACAGCAGGTTTAGTTCAGGAATATACAAGCAAATTTCACAACACAATACAATGAAAACACTGACACACGAACAGAGGAGCATAGGACAAAGAAGATGTCCTGAAAAATGGGGGATTCAGGGGAAAGCATAAAGTACCTCACACATCAGGGCAGCATTAAGGCAGGAGAGAGGAAAGAGAAGACCATCAGTTTGGCATCAACATCCTTGCACAAGCACTTTAACCTCCCATTTAACATAGTAACAGTATGTTTAAACATTCATGACGGGAAGGAACACCATAAAGAGTGGCTGTGATTCAAACTGTTTTGCTGTTATTTTCTGAAGCTAACTAAGAAAAACAGAACAATCGCATTCTCACACCTAAAATATTGTGTACTGTCATATATGTTTGCCACTAGCCACTAAACACATATGACACTACGTGAGAAAAGTAAATATGATGAGAAAAAGGGTTGTTATGAGCATTACAAATCAATTTCAGACATTTGAACAAGTATGTGCAGAAGTGGTCTTTCTAAAAGAAGTAACTGACCTCTCCTGTCTGTGATCTGGAGGTATCCTGTGGAGAGGTACTGCTCCATGTCTTGCTGAAATGCCTCTTCAAAGTACTTCTGCCGCTCCTTTAGCTTGACCTGCTGCACATGCTCCATCTCCAGCACTTTCTGAGCATGTTCTGCATCGAGCTCCGCTAAAGAGAGACATAAATCATCAAGCAGGGTACAAAATGATAGAGAGAGAGAGAGAGAGAGAGAGAGAGAAGGAGAGAGAGAGAGATAGAGAGAGAGAGAAGAGAGAGAGAGTGTGTGAGAGAAGGAGAGAGAGAGAGAGAGAGAGAGAGAGAAGGAGAGAGAGAGAGAGATGGGGGGTGGAAGCACAAAATGAACTGGAAACCCTCAGAGAATCAATGTAGAAACATGAAACATTTGCGTATAGCAATTTATAAATGAAAAATATAATGAATGAAAATTATAAATGTTGCATTTATTTGATAAAACGGTATTAACAACTGTAATATTGTGAAATATTACTACAATTTAAAAATTATTGTTTGAATATATTTTAAAATGTAATTTATTTCTGTGATGGCAAAGCTGAATTTTCATCAGCCATTAGTCCAGTCTTTTAAAAATCCTTTTAATTTGATGCTCAAGAAACATTTCTTATTATTATCATAATTGAAATTGGTTATGCTGTTGAATTTTTTTTTTTTTGGAAACTGTGAAACATTTATTTGAAATATTATTTATTTCTTACAATGTAAAAGTCTTTGATCAATCATTTTTGATCAGTTTAAAGCATCCTTGCTAAATAAAAATATTAAATTCTTTTTAAAAAAATAAAAAATAAAATACATTACTGACCCCAAACTTTTTTTAACCAGTTGCTTTCTAAAAACACATTTAAAGGTAGAATGATAATCTCAGAGATCTCAGGAAATAATCTGCCCAGCTCCACACACAAAAGTTTCAATAGTAATACAATATCAGCTCCAATATCTGCCTGATATACATTTTCCAAGACACTTTGCAAATATCTAAACCAAACCTCTGACATCTGAACTTCAAGATAACATTGCATACATTTTCAAACATGTTTCACAAGTGTCTTTCAACCAGGCTAGCTTACCGCAGAATGTGATGCTTTTCTAGTAGTTGAGGCAGAGAATGCAACGCTTCTGTTGTGTGAGCGGCACAAGACCATAAGTGACACGAGATGCAGTTAAATTCTTTATCTTTCACAGGAAGTGCATTCTTTTCTCTGAAAAGCAGGAAGTCTGCCTGTGCTTTTTTAATGTCACTGTGGTGTTTATGGGTGTGATGTACGCTTAAACAGATATGGTATAAACATCCTGCCAAAGCTTATGGTGACACATACTAGATGCAACTTTCTAAAATGAAAGGTTAATTTGTCCACCAAATCTACAGTTTAAGCCAAACTTTCACTAAAACATTCCAAACACAAAATATTTCAAGTCTCGGCCACCAGTCAGCCTACATTCTTGAGAAAGAAACATTTAATACATATGCACATAGCAACATCAAATACTGTATAGAGCAGATTTTGCCTGCCGTCGTAAACCTCCTGTGTATTGTGTGAGGAAAAGAAATTCATTGACCAAGCAGTGAAATGCGCCTCTTTTATTAGGATGTGGTCTTAACCAAAGTCCTGCCACATATTCTTTTTAAACAGGTGCTGGTTGAACAGTGTTAAATGAAAGTGCTAGGCTGGAAACAAGCATGCTCACTAGGAAACCACTGTTGACCATTTCAGCCTAATATTAGCCTTGCAAAAAGGGGCTATGTAAAAGAAGTTGATGCAAGCAGATTTAAAATGAACCAAATATGTATGCATGTATTTTTATGACACTGGTTTAGTGAAACCTCTCACACTCGTAAAATCAATATTTTACAGCAGGATCATCATCATCTTGTAAGTTAATGACAAATCACATGATTCTTTTTCTCATTCAATAGTATACTGTATGGGAATGTTTCTAACCATTTCATTCAAAATTTTGAGTCAGTAACTTCTTATGCTCACCAGGGCTGAATTTAAGCTAACCGTCTTCTATTTTAATATACTTTACTTTAAATTTAAATTTATTTCTGTGATGCAAAAAAGCCATTACTCCAGTCTTCAGTGTCACATGATGCTTTAAAAATCATTCTGATATACTGATTTGGTGCTCAATTATTATTTGTTGTATGTTTCTTTTTTTTTTTCTTTTTTTAATAGTAGTGTATCATAGTTTCCACAAAAATACTAAGAAATACTGTTTTTAAACATTGCTAAAAAGAAATGTTTCTCTACAGAAAAGAGTTATTTCACACTATTAATGTTTTTACTGTATTTCTGACCAAATAAATGCAGATTTGGTAAGCATAAAAGAATTCTTCCAAAAAACATTTTAAAAAATCATAATAATACCAAACTGACCCGGTAGTTTATTTCTAATTACACTTTAATGTAATAATTAAAAAAAAAGAAAAAAAAAAAAAAAAAGGGGGAAGTCGTGGCCTAATGGTTAAATGCATAAAATGGCATAAATGGCTGCCCACTGCTCCAGGTGTGTGTTCACGGTGTGTGTGTGTTCACTGCTAAGTGCGTGCGCTTTGGATGGGTTAAATGCAGAGCATGAATTCTGAGTATGGGTCACCATACTTGGCTGTATGTCACGTCACTTAACTTAGTCACTTAATTAATTATTTAATAATTATAGAAGATTACTCAAGTTATTTGAAGGGTTCTACATGCATGAATTGGATTTATTATTGCTTTTGACATCACAAGTCAGAATAGCTGCTAATGAACAGTTTGGGACTGTTCTTAATACCCCATGAATATAGCTATTTTTTTCTATTTAATGCATTTGAGCTTCAGGTGATTGGCTCAAAAAAAAAAAAAAAAAGGCAGACAGAAGAACAGCAGCCTTGAGCTGCCATACTTCCAGGGCGGTCCTACAGCCTCTGAGCAGATGCTACTGAGATGAATGGAAATACTAATGAATAGCTTCCTCCTCCTTGAAAGATTCCATATCAACAAGAACTAAATCATGGATATGGAATGAAAGAACAAGATCTGCAGGGATAAGCTGTGCTTTTCGTCACATTTTCCGTTGTGTGCCTGTGACAGCTAATGATAGATGACAGCACAGGATGAGCCCCAGGCTCTCTGATCACACTTGTCATATCCTCCACACACGTTCCTCAAAAACAAAGGAAACAACTTAAGAACATTTGTGAGGGCCAATGCACAGAAAACTACAGCTAAAACTTTCAACAACACAGTTTCATGAACTGCTCACTGTGAATATGGCCAAATTTCACAGATGACAATTTTCATAAAATGTCCATTAGTCTTCTATTAGGAAAATGCAGCACTGCCGATCAAAGCTGGTGCATCCTGAAGCTAATCAGTGGAGGATCTGGCAGGTTCAGCCCTAAGACCAGACAGGTTAATGACTCATTCTAATGAGCTGACCTGCTTCCACACACAGAACAGAACCACAGAGTCCAGCAACAGGAAGAGGAAATGTATAAACACTGTCTTCTGGACTGACAGTTCATTCAACACATGGATGGTTCAATATCAGTCATCTGTCCAACACCCAGTCAATTAGAATGGACAAAGAGCTATAAATAGTCCCTGGTTTGTTTCTAACTGCATCCTTTGAAAATCCTGTGGGGATGAAATCATCTCTAGTTACATGTTTAAGGTATTCTTCAAGGTTTAACCAGTCACCATCACAACCACCTCGAGATATCAACCAAAAACACTATGTTCACAAGAAACGTGGCATCACAGACAAAAACACAATGCTCCTTTAATTTATATTATAATTCATATCTAGTTATGTTGCAGTGATGACATATAATCCATAATATTCAATAGGTTAAACTGCCCATAAATAATACAAGTGAGAAAATATGAGAAAACATCAAATAAACATGCTACAGTACATATAATAATTTATTTTTATTATTTTTTTTATCTTGTCTGCTTATTTGGCTACTTTAATAGTGAAAACCATACTTGAGTTACTAAAATGTAGAATAGAAAATAAAGATATTTATATTCTTCCTTAAAATTCTGGAACTTAATTTGGATTTAACAATTCTCTGTCACACACATAAAAAAAAAAAAAAAAAATCTTGTCCCAGCAACAGGATTGATTCTATGCAATTCGAATGTTAAGCACTCATTCCATTCAAATATAATGTAATAAAATATTTCTCATTATATTACTCATTATCTACTCTCTAATGAATGCTGGATCTCTGAGATAACTATGAGATTGAAATGCTTGAGTCACCTAGAGGTTGCAGGTCTACAACTCATCCATTTAAGCTTAAAGTCAAAATTGAACCCCTTGGCACAACGTCATGAAGGAATACAAGTTAAGCAAACAGCACTGTGGCTCTTTAAAACATCACATTGCAGCAATGCTATAACCCCAACTTAAGGTTAATAACTATAGCAGCTCCAACAATCCATGACAAGCAGGTCTTTCAAACAGATTTAGAGCAACATTTCTTAATTTGATGTATCCAAAAGTCTGTTATAATAGTATAATTCTATGCACTGCACAGGCTTGCATTATGATGGCTGGTAATGAAATGGCATACAGACACAAAAGCCACTGTAGGCATCCTAATCTGTGCTGAAATTCCATTACTAAACCCAAAGATGATAAACAATGACTACAAACCACCAATTCAGACCCCTTGACATACTGCCAGAACTGTGATACACTGGCACATCAAATTAACCTTAAAAAAAAAAAACGTGCCTGGAAACCTACAAGAATCTCTCATGCTGCTGTCCAGAGTTCCCGATGTGGACATTTTGTATTTTTCCTTGAAGTGTGCCGATGAGCTGAAAGCAGGACCGATAAACCAGAAACTGCAGTTAAAGTGAGGCTGAAGAATGGCTAAAGAGCATCTTATATTCTGCCGCTGTTTTTACTCCATAAGCAGCTCTTCCATGTCCAGAAATGCTGAGACATTGCCTGCTCAGGGACACAGAGCTAGAGATGCAGCTGGAGTGAGGAAAGCAGGGAACGTACCATTCACAAACCTGTTATAGGGGTGAGGGTCTGTAAAAATCTGAGTTTCATTTAAATATTTACTTTCATCTTCTACTTTGTCGATCTTATACTTTATACTACACTCAACTACACTTATGATTAATGTTACAATTAGACAATTAGAGAACATGAATAACGTCAATGTTAGTGTGGATAATCATTAGTTATTCAGTGCCATAAAACACTGCAATCTGACAGATGCGCATTCACTAAAAAACTCCAGTTAACTATCAATATAATGTCATTTATATATATTAAAGCAGAAGTTTACACTGCATATACTATTGCAAAGCAAAGCTCCCTTGCTCACAGACAGGAAAAAGGAATTTATAACAACAATCATTTTAAAAACTAAATATATAAATAATGAAGTGTGAGGTGTGAAGTCTTGAAGCACACTGCCCACACAAACGGAGAGCCAATCTACCACCTACGTACCAAAGGAAGTGTTATAAACAGTCTTTTGCAGTGACAAAGACAAGGATGTAAAATATATGTAAACAAAACAAACAAATAAAAATCTTATACTTATTCTTAACATTTACTTTTTCAACAATACAAAATCTCTAAGCTCAGATGACCTGCATTTTCTGAAAATAAAGGGCATGGATAAATGAACAACGATGCACATATGCGTAAAGGAAATTTCTGTTTAGTTCAATGTCTCTAACAGATGCATCAATTATTGATACTGGACTGTAGGTATGAACAGATGGAGCAGGCAGCTTCCCTTGGAGGTCAGCGTGTGTAGTCTCAAATAAAGATAGCAGCGGCCACTCACCAGAGCAGTTTTGCCCTCCCTGAGGTTAATTAGTGTCGCCTGGGTAATTACACAGTTCTTCTTTTTCTGTTGAGCACTAAACCAGCTTCATGTGGTAAATAAAAATTCTAAAATATTATACAAAAAGACTATGTGAACTGTGAACTATTTATCCCTCAGAAACCTACACTTCACTATCAATTGACTCTCTGACCCTCCTTCTTTCTGCCTTTTTTGGTGAGTGGTCATTGACTCCTTTACTGAATTAGTTTCATATACTTCTTGTGCACATATGATCCCTATATGAGTCTAAAAACTAAAAAATTATATAGTTTTAAATAAATAATTAAAATTATAATATTTTAAAATAAATAATTATATCATGTTCTAAAAATTGGGGTTTTTAAAGGGGTCATATGATGTTGCTAAAAAGAACATTATTTTGTGTATTTGGTGTAATGAAATGTGTTTATGCGGTTTAAGGTTAAAATAACTATTTTCCACATACTGTACATTATTGTTTCTCCTCTACGCCCCGCCTTCTGAAACGCATCGATTTTTACAAACCTTATCGGTCTGAAAAGCAAGGTGTGCTCAGATTGGCAAGCTATCTACTATAAGGCTGAATACCTTAAGAGTGTGATGGAAATGTTACGCCCCTTAACATATTGTGATGTGACATTTATTGATCCAAAAAATGATCCTATTATATATGACTTCTGTCCTATAATTATAAATTATATAATTATAATAAGAATTATAAATAAAAGAAAGAAAATGTTATTATGATTGGTAATCACAGATATAATCTATGTATGTTTATTAGTATTAGCTGTGGAGGTTGGCAGGTTGTACTCTTAAAAAAAATTATAATTCTTACCTTTGAAAGACTCAAGCTCTTTCCTAGAAAACAAATAAAGGGGGAGTTACGTCAATGTATACATATGTAGCCAACTACACGGCACATAATCTCACCAGATGTCAGATTAAGTCAGCCCCATTTAAAACTGGCCCAGATTCCTGAGATAAAGAGGCTGCACTGACAACTTTTGCATCTGTGTTTGTACTGAATACCTACATGCAGAAGGCACTGAAAACTGAGCCCAGCTGCTTTCCAACTCACTGGGCAAAGCTAGAGATGTATGATTGAGCTGCAGGCTCAAACAGTGAGAGCACGCAGCATCAAAAGAACCACAGATGCCTGTTTGATTACACAATTCGCATACAAGCTTTCCTTTAGTCTATATGTTGTTTGTGCTTTTCATAGAGTAAAAAGTCATACGGGTGTTCTCCTTCAAGCTTATATTCACTGCTTCTGTGCAAATCTGCAAAACAAACTGTGCGCAGTTTCACTGTAATGATGATCAATCTAAACAGCAGGTGTCATACTGCTTGTTCCACAGACTCTCATTTAATGTAGATGCTAATATGTCCTCTAATATGCAAAATATTGCCAAAAGGACAAGCTATGCTCTGTTGTTTCATTAAGTTAAAGGGGAAAACCCTTGACAGACGGATCCTTCATGTTCTGCAGTTATTGTGACTTAATGACATAAAGGACACATTAAACTTAAACTTAAAAAATTAATACTGTTTTTACCTTTTCTTCTTCTTATGGTTTTCCAGCTGCAGGATCTGAAAGTGCTTAAAGCGCTGATGCTCACATTGAGCGCACAAATCCTCCAGATATAGCAGACGACTGTCCATCTCCTCAAAGTCAGCCTCCAGATGAGCTGTGCAAAAGCATGAAAGACTAATAAGGTTTATACAATATTAAAGACAACATTCTGTACAGTATAAAAATGCCAACGCCCCTGTGAATGTTTCCATTCTATCAAACTGGAATATACTAGCAAATGAGTTCTACAGTTCTTTTTTAAGATGCAAGGTATAGGTATAGTGACATTTTGTCAATTCATTAAGAGAAGTACATTTCCTCTGTACATGCAATAATGCTCATTACATTTCAGTCTATGAGCACAAATGGCTAAATAGTGAATAATAACTGACATAAAGGCTAATTGTTTGGTGTCAGTGTGAGTGGCACAGAGGCAGGACTTCATACAGCTACATAATACCACCAAGTGGCAACACTAAAAAGTGCCTTTGATATAAATTCATGAGAATTTACAATTCTCTCTAATCCTGGCACTGAAGCCTCTGAAGAAATGTGATATGTCTTATTTCATATCTGCATTCATTGGAAGAGAAGGATCACACCTGATCACTTCATGTGTATAAATGAAACCGCAAACCAACTGAACAAATATGCAAATTCCATGTGTATTTGGAAGTTCACTTCTTGCATTTCCTGCATTAAACATACAGTACTGTTCAAGAGTTTTTTTTGTTTTGTTTTTTTAAAGAAAAGAAAATAATACGTTTAATCAAAGTCAAAGTACTTTAATAAATACTTTAAATCAAAGACATTTAAAATGTAACAAATGATTTATATTTCCAATAAATGCTGTTCTTTTGAAAAATCTATTCATCAAAGTATCCAGAATAAAAAATGCATCACAGTTTCACTAACGAGATGCATATTACACAGAAAAATTATTTTTTCCAAAGCACTACAAAAGAAAACACTGCATAAAGAGCTTATAACAAATGAACGATCAGAGCAAGTACTAGACTTTATCTGGCTATTGTGTAGTCTCAGCCTACACAATACACTTTGTAAGGGAGCCAAGTCTGAAGATTAATGCCTGAAGCCAAAAGGTGCAATGTTACAGAATGAACAATCAGCAGATGGAGCTCCGCAGGAATCACTCTCATTACCAACCTATATCGCAGTTACAAACAGAGTGTGAAGCTTTGTGTGCAGACAAATGCTTTGCAAAGGCAGTCAAGGTGATCTTATTTCTCTACTGTTACAGAAAAAAGCACCATTTAAGGCTAGATGAGAAATACAATATACATTAATTTCAAAGGTATCATAAAAGTAGTTTATATTACTATATTTCAAGTTTTCTAATCATAGCTTTGTATGAGGAACAAATTGACATTTAGGCCATATTTCACTGCTAATCCTCCCATTCACAGCAGCTCATGTTATATTATTTTCAAATTTGGCAAGACAAGAGAGATTGTCCCAGCTGGGGATGAAATTTCAATATATGGGAGTGCATATGAGTTTTAAGAACTACAGTAGAGGGGAAGATTTGTCAGTGAATCCAAATGAGCTGTTTAAAACTAATGTAATATTAATAACCTGATTCTCTAACAATTTTAACCCTTTCACACATAAGTTTATTCTAGCTAGGCACCCAGTGTGAGTTTTCCTAGGCATTATTTTAGAATGTATCATCTTCTTATTTCCATGGCGAACGGCTTTATAATGATCATGTTGATCTATAACAGCTGATGGGTGCCGCCATGTTAATTCGCGCTGCAATTCAGAGAATCGGAGCTGTCAGATTTACAACATCTAAATTCACCCTCTCGTCCCAGAAGACATGAAATTAAGTGGCCGGTGAACTGGGAGAAGAATAGAGTAAACTTTATAGTTACCCACAAGGTGTATCTTACATTAATAAAACATGTCGTCAAATTACTGGTATATTTGAAAGGTTCATTATTACCACTTCCATAGACTTCAGACTGTATTTTACAAACTATAAATGTGTCGTTTTTACTAGTAGTTATGTGTGTTTAAATGTCTTAAACCTGAAATAAACATTATGTGGTTAAAAACACTGAATAGTTGTGATAATATGACAAGCGCTGAGCTCAGTGCCAGCCAAAGCGCAAAAGCAGATTTGATTTTAGCAGCTGATCATGTGATGCACTGAATGTTCTCATCACACCGGTGTGATCGTGCACTCCAGGGACCAATCTAAAGTGATCACACCAGTGTGATTGTATGTGTAAACTTATTAAAAAAACATAAAATATCCCTAAATGAATAACTCAGCATTGATTAAGAGTTTTATGTGTGATGATGTTTGTGAATGTCTCACCGATACGTGAGGTGATAGTCTCCAGGTCCGAGAGGAAAGCAGGGATCTGCTGCAGTTCTTCCTGCAGCTCCAGCACTGCTCCTCGTCTCTTCTCCCAGTGTGCACACAGCATCACAACCTCCCCGTCCACCGTCTGACAGACAGACACAACCACAGGGTTTAGTTACCATAGTTACAGCACAACAAACCCTCAACTGTACAGAGTTAGATGTGTGAACTTACTTCCCCGGCATTAGCACACTCTTTAGCCCGTTTATGAAGAGCCACCCAAGTGTCTTCATATCTGATGATGACAAAGGCCATACATTTCAAAATATGTTCATGAATACATTAATCAACTTTTTTCAAACTTCTGGTATTTCTGAAAATATTTCCTTGACTCTTTAAATTGAGTTTAAACTGCATTAACATTTTTGTTGACAACTTAACATCGCTGACATTTTTGATATGGTTGTGTAAAGTAAAGTAACTTACCGACTGAGCAACTCGACTCCAGCAGAATATTGCGGAAAGTGTTCATCTCTTCTGAGAGAATATATGACAAAATATTCATATAAATGAAAAAAAATAATAATAATAATAATTGAGATATATATATATAAAAATATGTCAAAGATGAGACATACCGTTTTGGTCTCCTTTTTATATACATAGAAAGCATATTAAATGTAACTAAAGTGTCAAATATTTCAATATTTTTAATGTTTAATGTTAATCAAAGATTTTATATTTCAAATATTTCAGTGTAACATATATTTATGTTAAAATGACACAACATACTTTTTCTGAATCTGACCTGTACTTATTAAACTATATAAAAGAAAAAGGGATCAGACTAAATTTTATTATATTTTAAGTGATTAAAAATTCTTGTTGACAAATGGGTAAAACTCTGAATGATCATGTTAAAGATATGTATTGATTTTTAATTAATATTAACAATTTTTTTTTTTTATTTTTTGTTGTCTTTGGTGTTTTATTTTTTTATTGAGTATTAATGATTCCTGCTCTAAATATGCCTAAAAAGATTTTTTGTTACATTAACTATTGTTATACGGCATGATATTTTAGTGGCTGTCTTCTGTAAACCATAGTAAAATGTATGATAGTCATAAATTTTCCTCAGAACAAAAATGAATTAAACAGGACATAAAAAATCTGTAATAAATTGTTTTGTATTATATTATATTAAATACAGTGAGAAGTTTTAAACTTGTTACAGCTTACCTTTGTTTCTTCTTTACTTTCGTCTCCTTGGTTTTGTCACTTAGGGTCTTGATTCTGAAAAGTTTTTAAATATGAGACCGTAAATATCTAAATAATACGCCTAGGAACAAAACCACAATATTGTATTGCTTTGTGTTTGGTTATTTATGTGTTTTGGTTTGTGCGGTTTATTACTGTTGTTGAAAACCCAGTGTCATTTTCAAACATTTATATTTAAGTTTTCACTGTGTTAAAAAGAAAAATGGATTTATATAAGAAACTGTGTCATAAAAACGCAGAAATACTGTCTCGCCCATCACATGACGCTCAGCCTGAAGTTATTAGTGTAAACCAGACTCCAGTTGTTAGCATGCGGCTAACTTGACAGCACTGAACATCTAGAATGTGTCATTCATCCTATAAAAATTCATTATGAAATACGCTTTCTTTTTAAACCAACCAACCTTTGTTTTGTCAATATCTAAGACAAAAACAAACTACACTCTTCGCTGTAAGTGAGGTGATTAGCAGGCTAATTAGCTAGCATCCACTCTTCGCTGAATAAGTGGACACTCTCATGAGGGAGCCAAAACACAAGTTGTGTCAATATTGTGTAATAACTGTACAGGTCCTAAAGGTCACCTCATTTTGCTTTCTCAACACCTTATTAAGACTCTGGGGAATATAAAAGCAGCCAGGCAGTAAATACATACCCTGATGTAAAGTCCTGCTGCACCGTTTGCAGTCTCTCTCTGAAATTCTCAAACATGTCCTTGAGCTGCTTTAATCCTTAAGCACAGGCTTGGTGACATTTAGATTAGATCTGTGTTTGCTTACAGTATTTCACGAGGGCTCCAGTCATCCTTTGTCAGATGACAATGTCCTAATGTCCCGTTGTGGGCTTTGTTCCGTCGGACAATGTCTGCAGGGCTAGTTGGCTTATTCATGCAGTCACTGTTTTACCTTCTCAATTATCAACAGTGGACTTGGGTCACTATATTTATTACACCCAGTTTGTTTGAAGTTAAAATTGTTATTCCTCGTTGTCTGTCGATAGCTGTACTAACGTGAGTCCTTCCTGTAAAGTTAAACACGCCCCCAAACTGAGAGCGAAAGTGAGTGAAGGGTTGTTCAGCGATTCTCTAATATCTAATTCACTTTAGCGAATCGGTTCATTATACAGTTCGCTTCAATGAACCGGTTCAAAAAACACTGTAGTTTTACTACACTATAGTACAGAATATCACATATACAGGAGCTACCTGAATCACGTTTATGTTGCCATATTCTAATATCTAATTCACTTTAGCGAATCGGTTCATTATACAGTTCGCTTCAATGAACCGGTTCAAAAAACACTGTAGTTTTACTACACTATAGTACAGAATATCACATATACAGGAGCTACCCGAATCACGTTTATGTTGCCATATTCACTTGTTATTGGTGTTCAGATTTTTAAAGTGGGTCGGTGGTGCTATGCCATTTTTATGCTATGTGATGTATTATGTCACTCAGCATACTGTGTAGAGCCTAGTAACTAACCTAGTTAAAAATTCAAGATTTAAAATTCAATAGTTTTATGTAAATTAGCACTAAGACCTGTAGAGAAACGCAATTTCGTTTCTTCTTGTACATAAATGGTCGATTGTCGACGAATATTATTTGACTTGAGTGTGGAACAAAGGCTCTGCGAATCAGTCCGATCGAATCATTTAAAAGAACCTGTTCAAAAGAATGATTCGCGAATCGGACTTCAGATAACGTAGAGGCGGAGTTCGAGCAGGGTCTCATGAATCTGCTCTCGCTGCTCTGAGCCACGGGACCTTCTCTCCGCTGTCCTGGACTGTGTGTGAAACAATAACTGCATTCACCATGTTATGCCACATAACTCGACCGGACTCGGTGGTTCTGGAAGTGGAGGTGGACCCAAAAGCAAACGGAGAGGACATTCTCAATAAGGTGAGTGTCGGGAATTCACGTTTCAAGTTTAGGTTTTTAAAGTTATCTAAGCATTTCTTAATTATCACATGCTCATTAGCATCATATAGGATAGCAAAGGTTATGTATCATCTTGAATGCATGAACACAAATGTTTGACAATTTTCATCTATCGTTTAAAAATAATGAATTTTATTATATTAAATGATTAATTTTATATTATAATTATTTTAACGAATTATTTTAACATTAATTCATTTGCAGCATTTGTGATTTTCTACAGCAGATGTGACTAAGAACTTCTCATTATTTTGTATAATTATTTATGTATCAGCAATTTACTTTGAAAGCAGGTGTTCTCATACCATATTACCACTTCAGAAGCCCCTCTTATGTAATATGTCTTGTCTTTCCAAAGGAGGAGGGGTGCTAAGAGCCCAAGTCCCAGCATTCTTCAGATGAAAGCACACATACTTATGCATCCAAAAAATTACCATTTAATGTTTTTGTATTTAATCCACAGATATGTCGGAAAATGGGAATCATAGAGGTAGATTATTTTGGACTTCAGTTCACCGGTACAAAAGGAGAGATTTTATGGATGAATCTCAGAAACAGGATTTCTCAACAAGTGGACTGTATGTCTCCCTGCAGACTGAGGCTGCGAGTGAAGTTCTTTGTTGAGCCACATCTAATCCTGCAAGAGCAAACCAGGTGAAACTACCAAAGTGAATATAAGTGGTCATATTTTGAAATAGTGCTCATAGTTTGTGCATAATTGTGCACAAAACACAGTTTTTTCATTATAGAAAAAAAACAGGATCTGTCTATTGCTGCAGAGTCTTTGAGGTTTTACATTTTTGCTCACTTTGGAGAACTTGAGGCATATGGCTAAAAGCTGTTTTTTTGGGCGCAAACAGGAAGCAACTGCCTATAATAATAATAATAAACTTTATTTTATATAGCGCCTTTAAAGTAGCATCTCAAAGCACTTTACATAAAAAATATAAAATGAAAAGATACACATAACAGTGCAGAGGCAGTAAAAAAACTAACCAAACAATAAAATAAAAAGCCAATATAATAACAAACAAAGTAATCACTTGAATCACATAAAAGCTACTCTAAAAAAGTAAGTTTTAAGGGATGATTTAAAAACACTAAGGGATTCTGCATTCCTTATCTCAGAGGGCAGGGAATTCCACAATTTAGGAGCCAAAGAAGAAGCCCGATCACCTATAGTTTTTAGCAGAGTTGTTTGAACAGTTAAAAGACCAGCTTCAGAAGAGCGTAGAGCACGTGTAGGAGTGTAGGGAGTTAAAAGCTCACACAAATATTGAGGGGCCAAATTATTCAAGGCCTTATAAGTGAGCATGAGAATTTTAAAATCAATACGAAAACTAAAAGGAAGCCAGTGCAATTTTTCCAGGATAGGTGTGATGTGCTCCCTTGCACTGGTCCTAGTCTGAATTCTAGCAGCTGAATTTTGTGCCAACTGTAATTTACTTAGCGTAGCTCGTTGATTAACTTTTCAGCCACAGAGAAAGTCAACATGGGACATAATTTGCCAACGTTTCTGAGATGAAAAAAAAAGATGCTTTGACTGTGTTATGAACATTAAGATCAAATGTTAAATTGGTGTCAAATATCACCCCCAGATTTTTTAGTTTAGTTTGGAATTGTAAAGCAGAGCCATCCACACTTAAGGTTATGGACTCTGCTTTTCTTCTATAGAGCTTAAAGTGCCGCTATAATTTAAAAAGCCATGTGCTTTGGGAGTTTTGTTGTTTTTTGTTCATACCTTTGATCCAGATCTCCATGTATCTATTCATATAATGTCTTTCTTTTACCTCTGTGGCAGGGAGTTACCAGTGTGCATGTTTGCTCTTGAAACTTGCACTCTTTCAGTTAGGGAGTGCCTCATATAGGCCTGCTGAGGTAAATCGTATTCCTCTGGAGGCTATTTTAAGGGACATCTGTGTGTGCATGTTCAAAACTTTATAAATCTTTATAAATCTTTATTAATTCCCTAAAGTTCAAGAAAAGTAAGCATTTTTGTGGGATGCTCTGGAATACAATGGTAGTACAGTGTGTTCCCAACTAGAGTCTAGTGGAGCTGTTCGGTCACGTCTGATGAGGAGTGTTGGTGAGGGTGGGGAAGTGTCAGTATGTCTGATTCTGAGTTGAAACGCTCTGTAATGTAATTCCCCCTGTTGCATAATCTTATACAATAGCGGGACTAAATCCAGCTCACTCTCCGTCAGCCTTTGTTATTCCTTCTCAGTCTTTAAATGCATGACTATGCCAAGATATTACTTATTGTAATGCAGACTGTGTGTGAACTTTATTGTTTTATGTTAAAATGCATATTGGCTAATAGGCTACTTGTCTTTATGTGATGCAATACTAATCATAGTAAATACAGTATGTCAGTTGGTAATAGGTTTGATCTGCATTAAGTTTATAAATGTATTATACTAGTTCTTCCCTGTTCTCACATATACAAGTGATTTATGTCAAGTTAAAGAAATATGTTCCAGAAGTCATAAGTCTGCTTCTGTTACTAAAGTTCACTGGGTTTAGACTGCTGAGTAAACTTGGCCTTAAGCCAGCTCATTTTTTAGATTATATCAGTGGGCCGACAGTACATTAACGTGTTTGAGAGATACAACTACATATTGTAATGATGATTAAAAAAAAAACACAAAAATATTCACATTATTATCTGTGTCTATATTCCATACACTACATCACCCATTTACCATATACAAACAATTAAGGAAAATAATGAACACTGGTGTATAAGTATATAGAACTGACTAATGTGCTTCCTGTTACTTAATGATTAGACTTCACAGTCTTGTTATGAAATATGGATTTATTAAGTGTTTCCATGTGTTCCCCCTGTTGCTTTGCAGGCATTTGTTTCTGATGCACATCAAAGAAGAGCTTTTTAAAGGAAGCTTGCGCTTGGACGCAGAGCAGGCGATCGAGCTCTGTGCACTACTGGCTCAGGCAGAGTTTGGAGATTACACCCATAACACAGTGAACTACTGCTACTCCCAGATATACGGTCAAGACCCCAGCCATGATACCATCAACAAGTACGAACACTGGAAAGTGTTTATTCTCATTCAGAATAATATCTGTTCTTCCTCCAAATAAAACTAAAGTGATTCTTCCTCTGAAAAGAAAGTGATTGAGACAGTTTTGTGGAATAACAGTGGTGTCTTTTGTGTTTTTATAGTATTTTTTTGAGGCATAAGTCACTGGAGGGTGTTAGTCAGGCTTCAGCAGAATATCAAGCGTTGCAGCTGGTTTCCTCCCTCAACTACTATGGCGTCGAGTGGCACTCCGCATGTGATTCTGAGGGACAGGAGCTGCTCATCGGGGTCGGACCAGAGGGCCTGTTTGTCTGCAAAATAGATTTCACCCCTATTGAAAGGTGTATATATATGACAACAAAACAAGAAACACTGTTAAACACCGGGTCATTCAGAGGTTTTAAATAAATGTGTCTATAACATCACACCTAAATTTTTTCTTTCAGAATCATTTACCCAGTCATTCAAATGGCCACTCAGTCTGGAAGGATTGTGTATGTGACCATTACAAAAGACCGTGGGGACAGTGTGGTTCTTCTTTTTAAGTTCATCAGTCCCAGTGCTGCCAATGGACTATATCGTGCTATCACAGAAATCCATGCCTTCTACAGGTGAATATTGTTATGACTCTACCAAACCTACTTTAGTAAAGGGATTTCAAAAGAGAAAACTACTTAAGCATTTGCTACTGTTCAACCAGGGCTGCTATAGTTTTGAATTTTGAATTTAGTTTCATTTCTGTTTTATTTTAAATCTGTCTAGCTTAAGTTTTTTGTTGGATTTCACTGTCATTGTTAGTTTTTTCATTAAAGTTTATTGTAGTTTTATTTTATTTAGCATATTTTATTTTTATTTTAAAAGCAAATTTGTTTTCATTTCATTTTCATTTTAAGTTTTTTTTTTGTTAACAACAGTGCAACTGTTTAATTAAAATTTAATTTAATTAATTTTTACATTAAAAATATAAACATATAAACCATACATATAAACCATAAAGCAATTTAAAACTATTTCCTACCCATTTTTAATTTAACAAAATTTGAATGTAACTCTTCAGGTGTGACACTGTAATGAGCACAGTGAAGATGCAATATAGCCGTGACTTCAAGGGTCATCTGGCTTCCCTCTTCCTCAACGAAAGCATTGACCTTGGTAAAAGGTACATCTTTGACATCCAGCGCACATCCAAAGAAGTATATGACCGTGCGCGTCGAACCCTGTTCAAAGCAGGGGTGGCTCTGACCGGATGTGGTAGCTCAAGAGACGGTTGCAGTCACTCTCCCCTGAGACAGACAAAAGCTGAAAGGGAGGAGAGGATGTGTGGCGGCTGCAGAGAAACTTGCTTTCTGAAGGAGAAGCTCCAAAGTCTACAAGAGGCCCTGACCTGCTCTCTGTGTTGTGAACAGGAGATCAACGCTGCGTTCTGCCCTTGTGGACACATGTTCTGCTGCTATAACTGTGCCGGCCAACTTCAGGTGATTGTGGCATAATTACTACAAGATTAGTGCCATTTAGAACTATAAAAAAATACATATATGTATATGACTTAGAATTATAAACAGTATATACTGTAAGTACCAAGTCCAATTCTACCCATGCAGGCTGTGTTAATCATAATCTAACACAATAAAGTCTAAAAAATTCATCATAATCATACTTATTTCATATTTTTTTTAATATTTTACTTTTATTTTATATGTATATATATCTATATATATATATATATATATATATATATATATATATATATATATAGAATACACTCACACATATGTATACGAATACATATATTAATACTTATTATATATTTATATAATACTATATTACATATAATATTATGTAATATCATGGAATTTTCAACTTATTCGACACTGATGACAAATAAAATAAAGTAATTTTTTTCCTCATGCTTAGCAATCATCTAAATTGACCAGTTAAGTTAATGATTAAGAGAACTTACACTCTTAGGTTTACATAACCTCTGGTTACCCTCATATTTCTCGACATGAACTGTCAACCATTAGCGGCTAAAGATCTTGATAATCAGACATTTCTCATTACGCAGCAGTCCTGCGACCTTTTGAATTTCACCCTCTGACATCACAGAAGTGTTCTATCACTTCAGTGGTGAATGACTGTATAGTTAAAACTGGCACTTCGCCTAACTGCATAATTAACATGAACAATAAAGTAGAAGTTTAGATAGTGTGTTAACACTCATGATATTTTTCCTTCTTTCCTCTCTTATCAGTGTTGTCCAGTGTGCCTGTCAGATGTGTACCGTGTTCAGCATGTATATTTACCCACCTGTGCCAGTCTACTTGACCTGGCAGAGGCAAAAACGACCACCTTCAGTGTGCCCAGAGGGACTGCTGTCTCAGTGGATTGTGGCGATGAAGAAAATACCTGCCAGATGTAGATGGATAACATCTGCTCACCATACATGGACACCATTGGCAACAGACTATTTTAAAAATACAGAAGAAATGTTATGATAAAGTATACAGTGGTTCTTAAGAGTGAGCTGAAATGCACAGAGTAAGGCCAGCTATCCAGAAGTAGGCCTACCTCAAAAGAACAGTTGCTACTGTTAGTTTTCACAGTATGCACATCAAAATACATACTAAGTAACGCTTTACTGTAATAATTTTTTTCCTGATAAGAGAGAAAAGACCCCCAAATAGTCAGTTACAGATAAGACTAAGACATTAATCGAATCTGTAAAGGGTCTACTTTTATTTGTGTACACTGACAATAACAACAAACATTGTGCCTTTGAAAAATAAACAAAACAACCAGGGTGGGCTTTCTGCCATCTCCGTGAACTACTGTCTGAAACGCGTCACAAAAATGAACCAAAACTCAGAACCAATACTTGAGACACAGACGTGAGAAATATGTCTATAAAAAACGTTGAAAACAAATATTCTTTGATTATGTCATCTGTATGAAACTAAAGCGAGATACAGTCTTTCCCATCTGAGCTCATTATCTGCAGCCATACCTGCAACCAAACACCCTCATCAACTGCATTAAAAAAAAAAAAAAATTTTTTTGGAAGAAGACCTGCTATGAGGAATAAGCCAGAATTAACCTAATTTATTCTTTCTTATATTAGTTAACATGTTATTTTTATAAAACTTGTACGCATTTTACTAGTTGGGTTTTAAACTATCTTTCCAAACTGAAATTTGTGAAAGCAAGTGAAATATGAAATATGTAGGCAACTTTTTATCACAGGCTAAATGTCGTACGAAACAAGGATGTAATTTTTTTTCTATCATATAATAAAAATATGAGATATAATACTGTGAATAATGTGAAAGTTTACACTGGGGCATGATGAATGTTACAGTCCATGAATGTTTAGATCAGTGTTTACTGATCTACTATCAGATGTCAATGTTTATAATGTGCTAAGCAATAAGAATTTATTAGAATATTTTGCAGTGTAATTCTATTTTTTAACCAAAGAAAGCTACAGTTTTTTAATGTTTATTACAGTTGTTTTAAAGCTAACAGGGTAAACTATTCCATGTTTGACTCCAATTTAAATAAGATTTTCATTTCCATTGTCTATGCATCAAGGTTTATAGGGATTTCAAGATGTAATTAACGATTCAAGTAATTACTGAGTAATTAAATTATTTTTCAGACAGAGTAATTAGAAAAGTAATTTAAATACAATGTTGATGTTGTAATTAGTAATTAATTACATTTTGAAGTAACTTACCCAACATTGATTAGAACACACAAGTAAATACAAATGTAGTAGTTAACACTCTACATCAACTATATTCTATATCTAAAAGGATTTTTAAAGGTGTATTTTATATTTGTCTCTGTGTGTATACAGTTTTATCTTACAAATATTTTAGAAAATACATTGTTAAATTACATGACAAGGGTTTCTTTCTAGTGCTACTGCAGTATTCATAAAATAAGTCTATTATGCACTATATTACAAAAGGGTCCAAATAACAAATAATTATGTCCTCTTTCATATTGACATGTATTTCATCCATATTTTGTTATGAAATAAAGAGCATTTACATACATTTTAATACCTGCCTGATATTTTTTACTTATTCATTTATTTATTTTTAAATTAATTTTAGGATGTTAAATCCCCAGTATTACATCTTTCCATGTGAACTTTTGTTAATACAAACTATAACACTATACACACAAACTCTTTTTCACTTGGTCCACCCATATTTAGCTGTATTATATTTTTGTAAATATGGATATTATATTTAAATGATTGAATAAGCAAATCTTGATAACTTACAGTCTTTAAACCTTACTGTATAGTACAGAGTCCCATTTTAAAGTTCTGACACTCACGTTTTGCACTTATAACTGTACCGATATACTGTACGTGTAACTATTGATATGCTATATATGTTGCAGTACTGATATGTACCCAGTGTCTGATGTGTCAAAAGTGAATTGATGGCAAAGGTCATACCTAGTATAATGCTATGATAATTCTGAAGAGGCTAAGCAAGTACAGTAAAGATAGCTATAAAAAATATAGCTGCAAGAAGCAATTAAGGGGCCAAGCACAATGAAGGCAAGATAAGTCATGCCAAGTTGTTTTTGCATCTTGATTCAACGTCGTTGATGCAGTATATGAAAACAATTTAATCTATCAACACATAATCCAAAAATTTCTCCATGGTCTGTAGATGATCTGACTTTAGTTTGGTGAAAATTAGACCAATGGTCTAGGAGGAGTTCAAAAAAGTAGGTTATCAAAGAAAATCGAAATGGCAGACAGGAAGCTTGGCCAACTATGGCAACATTGGTATTTATGTTTTTAGCGTAACCCAAGGAATCAATCTACTAAGATCAGTATCATGACAATAGGTCAAATTCATCAAAAGCTATTAGCATTTTTTCAATCGCAATTGATCAACTTTTGTCTCAAAACATTTTGAGTACCTTCAGGGCATGGTGCCGATAGAGTTTCATAATGACATACCAATGCATTCATAAATTGTAGCATTTTTTTTTTTTTATCATAATACTGAACTTTAATTAGTGCCAATTTCTTAATTGTTTAATTATAGTGCCACCAAGTGATACAATCCCGCCCATTTTTTACTTGTCCTCAGAATGTGCTGAAAGGGTGGATTCTGGAATCCACTGCATCTTCAATATATATCCTTTCGAGTGGTTTATTAAGTGGTTAATATTATTCTTCAAAATATTAAATTTGAAGGACTCCATGTAAAACTTGAATAGTAATGAAGTACTTCATATCTGGATGATTGGGGAAAGTTACTGAAAGTTATACTCAGCCTTGAAGTAGTTGTGTATTCTCTCTCTCTCTCTCTCTCTCTCTCTCTCTCTGTGTGTGTGTGTGAGTGTTTTTTTTTTATTTTTTTTTGATGCAGGCCTTTCCACAGAGATTTGTAAACAGCACACAGGATGGAATACACACATGGACATCTTCCGTCACCCTGATGCATTGGGTGTCTGATATACGTCTTGCCAGCAGGATGTGCGTGTGACCTCTAATCTCATGTCACCTAAACAACCTTCGGAGATATGTTTTGGACTTTATGTTCATCTGTTAAGATTTAAGTGTGTTCTTCTACAATTGAACCAATCAGAAAAAATTTAGCTAAGTAGGCCTAATGACGTAGTTAGTAACTGTAAATCCCCTACAGTGTACATAAGTGTGTCAAATTCTGCGAAAATATATTATTTCATTTTGGAGTTATAGACACTTTTAATGAGAACATAAAAAATGGTCCATGTCTGACTTTGATTGCCTTTTTTTTTTTAACTACTATCAGAATTTTGAGATTTGGACATTAGTGCATAGGCAAATACCTATTTTCTGTTTGTTTTTCTACAGTGGTTTCGATCCGATAACCGTTTTAAAGATATTTGTAAAAGTTGTTGAAAGTGAGTGAGCGAAGAAATAAATGCCAAATCACAGCAAGTAGTTATTACTCACATAAGTAGTGAAACACTAAATCACAGCATTGCACAAACCATAAGGCAAATCTTGTTTGGTATCGTTGGACTCGGCAAGGATTCAGGAATCAAAGGAGATAACTTCCCTGAAAATAAGTCAACCACATCCAAAGTTATAAGCATGTGAATATTTGATTTTGAAACTTCTCAGGCTCCTTCAGGGCATCATGCTGATGACCCATATGGAGTTTCGTAACAATATGCTAATGCATCCATAAAATAACACCATTTTCCTACAAAATTCTAAATCTCCTGACCACTAGGTGGCTCTGCGCCTCAAAGGTCATGGTTGTTATATCACACACCAAGTTTGGTTTGAAAATGCTGAAGTGTTGTGGGGATATAGCCTCATCTCCATTTTGGCATGCTCTTTGTAAAATTTGTTTGCGTTACCTACCATTATTTGAGAATGGTAGGGTTTTTCAAAAAGCAAAAAGGGTTTTTCTTGTAATAGCTTTTCAACATCATGTTCTGAAGATGATCTGAGACAATTTTGGTGAAAATCAGACAGTGTAGGATGAGTTTGAAAATGTAGGTTTTATTAGAATAATCAAAAATTGAAAAAAATCGTGATCCCATAGAATTTTACATTTTGTATGCATTTGACTCGGCATGTGCTGAGAATCAAATCATAATTTTGAAGAAAACTACAGATACAAAAAGTTGCTTTACACCTTCACTGCTTGGCCCCTAAGTGTCCTGACAGTGTTATGCTTCTTTACAGAGCATGCCATTTAAAAATACAGTTTCAGTCTGTTTTAATATGTAAAACCTATACATGCATATATATATATATAAATTGTCATAAATATTCTGCATATATACTAAACATGCATTTTATTAATTAATTAACTTATTGAATTATGTATTATCTTTATTATTTTATTTTGTTTATTTTTTTAAAAGCCAGAGAGGCTTTTAGTCTGTCCATCAGTGGTGAAGATTTTCAAGTGACTCTATATACAGGATAGGCCCTACATCAATATGCCAGTAGGGGGAATAATCCATGATAAAATATTTACTCAATGAGTCAGTAATTAATTTATTCACCTGATTCCTTCAAAAACACTGATTTGGACAAAGGTGACAGACTGAATTCGGAACAATATAATATTCCTGTCTGTAATATATTGCAGAAATAGAAGGAGTAATATGCTAGTATACTATTCTGAATGCAGTCAAGTCTTTATGAGTGAGTCATTGAATCATTTTGTCAGCAAATTAGTTCAAACACGTTGACTCATTTAGAAATGAAACACTAGTACTAATGTGTTTGTTGCTCTAGGAAACCGAGCTGTTAGTTTTGCTTTGGATTTGTTGGGAACTATTTTCTTTGGTTGAGCAAAACCAGACAAACTAACTGGCAAGATTGTGTATACAATGTAAGTTAGTCAAAATGTACTACTTGTTTATTGAACTGTTGTATGAGAGCATTCGCGTAACAGTGTGATATTGGATATATAATATATATATAAGATGCATAATATTAATCTTATTTGGTGGATAAAGACATGATATAAAATAAGGAAATAATGTTCTCTGCTTATAGACAAACCTATAACCTAAAGTTCATAACTCTTGCACAATCTCACCCATTTGAGTCACTGGATATTTTCATGTTAAGTTATACTTTGAAACTTTAGACAGAACACATCTGAAAACGTGTGTTGGGTGGCTGGAGTTTTATGTATCTACCAGCATCTCAGAAACGTGCATATCTACGAGCTGTGACACGGGGCAATAATTTTAGTCTCTCCTCTTAAAGAGATAGTTCAGCCAAAAATGAAAATTACCCCATTGCTTCGCAAAATGATTCACTGTTTCGAAGCACTCAAAACACCAAACGCTGGTGATGTCTGCTGCTCAAAACTGTGTAAATTCAACAAAATCTCAGGCCAAAACATGCATAAAAACAGCTTTTATGCACCCAATGAAAATGCTTTCTTGAAAGTATAATATATAAAATGCAATCAAAATAATAAAGTAGCATTAAAAATGAAGTGTCTGTAAAATATGTGTCTTTAAAATAATTATTATTAATTTGCAAGGGCTTGTTTTGTTTGTTTTATGGAGAGCTTGTCTAAACAGGCCCGTAAGAGACTATTAACTACTACGCATCCTTTTAATTACACAAATGTCTCATTAAAAATATCTACAAATTGATCAAACTGATCCGAGATCGTATAACCATGGACGCTGATGCAGTGGTTTGCCGCTGCGGGGCGATCTTAGTGAACTCGCATGATTCAAAGGTTCACAGAGATTGCCCCCAAAGGTGAACTATTAAAATTTAGAAACATTTCGAAACAGTTATGACGTAACAAAACCTCGTTTACTGAAATCACGTGACTTTAGCATTTTGATACTCGCTCTGAACCACTGTTTCAAAACAACTGATTCGCAAAGGTTTCGAAGCTTCTTGAAGCAGTGTTTCAAAAGCGGCCATCACTATATACACCAGGAATACACGATAAATATCAACACGATATTTAATGCGCATCTCGTCAGTAAAACCGGTTCTGCAATCAGCGGTAAATCGTGGATCCCTAGTATACACCTAGGACGGCTTGAGGCTGAGTAATAAAAAAAATATTCTCTTAGGCTGATGATACACAGAGCAACTTTTTGAGCAATGTTGCCATCAACGGGCAACCAGGTGAGAAACAGTGCCCACAACTAATACGATCTAAAGTATCCAGATAGAAATTTGTTACCCATTCTAAACGTGAAAGTGCTCAAGCAACATTGCTCAAAAAAAAAGTTGCACTGCAAAATTGTTCAGAAAGTTGCCCCGTGTATCATCAGCCTTAAGAGCGGCTCACTGAAGATTTTTTAGGGAAACCAAATGGTACTCCAATGGTATCACAGCAAAAAACAAAACAAGAAAAGAAAAAAACATCTGACAATTTTATTTCTAAGAGTGCGTGTGGAATATAAGAGGAAGTATACAGCATATACAGTATGTAGCATATGTGCATATGTGAGGAATTAGACAGCTTGTGTAGTCAGATTATTGTCAGTGTCTCAGGAGGCTTTTGTAAAGGGGTCAAGCACAACCTTGTCTTTGCCATTGAATAATTCAAAGCATCTATATGCAGCAGTACAGTCAATTTTAGGTTTATCATCTCTAATAAAATCCCACTTCAAAGGAAAAAAGGCAACTAAAATTGGCACAGTATTTTATTAGAGTGATTATACAGATACAATAGATTTATACTATATAGGAAGTCAATGAACTGGACATATTTGCCAAAAGTCGAGTCCGATGTTCCTTTCCATTTCACAAAAATCAAAACAGCTACAAAAACTAGCAAGCACCACCAAAGAAATGATCACTGACTTCACTGAACAGTCTTGGATGCTCTGTTCACATAAACACGCCACAGTTAGAAAAGTTGAGGTTGACTTCTGTCTTAATTGCTTTTTGTCAGTTTGTAGAAAAGGAGCTTGTCAAAGAATGAGAAAAATAGCACAGGTACAACGAATCACACAAATACAATCATTTACATTGAATATATCAGAAAATGAGAAATTAGTTGATGTGCTTTTTTTATTTTTTAAAGATAATTTTCACTCTGGCGATTGAGGTTTAACGGGAGGTACATCTAGATCTTCCTTTACAAAAAAACGAAACAAAACAAAACAATGAGATCAGTGTCTGTGTATGTTATAGGTCAATTTCTAGACGTCAAGTTTGGTCTTCCAACCCAAAATGAGGCCTTGTGGTATTGCTAGAGCTAATGCTGGCTATGGACCATTGAGGCATATGCATACAGCAAATTCTGACTGTCTTTGGATATATATAATATAAAAAAAGCCATATTGTTGATGCCCAACCTTGTACATACAACAGAAAGTTGTATTTTCCCATATGAATACATTTTCAATAGCAAGCACGCAAGTTACATTCGCAACATGTCATCATGCTAGTTAAAAGTTAGCCTGTTTTGTACATTGGGTGCATGTACAGTGATGGGCTGTAGAGGGCGCAATAGTCAGCCAGTGACTTCCCATGAGTCATAGCACTGGAGCTAAAATGAACACCAGCTCAGTTTTTGTAACTTTGAGCGTTTTTGCAAAAACGTAATACAGGAACAGAAACAGTCAGGCCAGTTTCTCAACCTGAGAATGCAGCAGGACTATAAATCACTACAATGCTTTCATGCCTTCAAGTGGATGACAGCCTTCTTTTTAAAAACAAACAAAAACGTTTTTTTGATGCAGATGATAATAATGATGATTGCTGTTGTTAGGTTAAAACAGAATAGCACACATTGGATAACAGAACGTTTGTTGCCACCAGTGTTGAAACCTGACTGTCTTTAATGAAGTTATCCACACAGTGCACAAACACACTGAGGTTTACATGAACATAGCTACACAGGAAAATAAAGAGAGAGAGAGAGAGAGAGACAAGTGAGAGAACAATGATAAACATGAAACGAACAACAATCCAGAAACACTGACACTTTTGTAATGGTTTTTAGTCTATTGTCATAGCACTGAATTTTCTACTGCCTTACCAATATCACCATTACAATAGGCTGTATTAAACATATTGTAGCTGTGTGGCTACTAATCAACAATCCCTTTCATTTCTCTTTCATTGTCCCCCCTCTTCAAAAGTGCATAAAATCCAAATCCAAATTGGACTGAATGTGCAATCAAGCATTACTTCTACAATATGAGGTCTATTGTGATTCCATCTGAATATAACCCTGGGCGCAACAATACCTTTTTTAAGTCAGTCAACAAACTGACGCAAGTGTAAAACTCTCACTCATGACCGCACATATAAAAATGTATAGTTTCTAGGTGACTTACAGAGCTGGCAATATGAAATGTTAACTATAAGAGTCCATACATACACTCGGCTTTATTCTTTAAAATGTCTACTTGTGCAAATAGCAAAATTCTCAAATGTATCCAAAGATTTTTTTCTGAATTTATAACAGCACTCATATGTATTAAACAGTCAGTTGAGTTAGATAAGAATTATTTTGTGACTGTTCCACACAAAAAATACATCTGAAGATAGTTCCATAAGGCTTTTGTTTATGGAATAGAGCAATTATATTTGTAATTTTAAAAAAAGTTTATGGATTATTACCTTATCTGTATCTGCAATTTTTCATTGCAGTGTACTAATTTAATTCCTTTAAAATTGTTTAACATGACCAGCACAGCTAAGATAAAGACAGAGAAAATAGGTCATGTGGATATTAAAATCTAAAAATAGTGTCTCAACATTTTTTTGTTTTGTTTTTTTGCAGAGAAGTTAAAAGTCTGACCATGACATGTTTAGGCCATTAGCAGCATACTGCTAAGTGTGGATGACACAGTGGATGACATACCTTAGTCTGAGCAGTAGCTATATATTATTTTGATGCAAACAAAAATTAGGCTGTGAGAGACTGAAGTATAGTCCATTCAGAATGTCTTGGGTCAATGTTAGCAATCCATTTTTGACCACTGGAAATTTAGATTTTCGGTGACAGAAGATTGAGCACAGCATAGCATCCTCCTTTGACCTACTGATTCTTACTATTTGAATTATCATATCTGGGAAAATTTTGTTAACTTTATTAGATGCTATATTAGATTCCTGTATAAACACGTTTCGATACAAAAAGGGCAATTTTGTTTGTGAGAAACCTGTCAAACGTGGTTTGTTTTGAACAACAAGGATGCTGTGTAGATTTAGTTGTATGGTAATTATATTGTGTCTTTAATAAAGAATTTATTATTGCAGCTGGACTGATTAAGACCCACAATACTTAAAATTGCGTAAAGAAGACATCATTATTGAAAATACTAAATGAGAAGTGCTTTGCATGTAAAATGGGTAATAATGCACAAAATGACTAACAGCACTCAAAATGGTCTGTTGCTGTAGTAACAAAACAGAGGTGGGAATGTTTCCATCCATTCATTCAACTTCCCCTAACCTTTCTTTAAAGTGCTAATTCTGACTTGAATGGAGACTTCTCTACATAGCCACTTTGACAATGTGAAGATTTTTCCAACGCTTACTCACTTAAGACTGAGATCACAGATCCGATCAGGCTGTCTGGTTGGGCTAACTGTTAAATGCACACATGAGGTATGTGAAAGCTCAGTATTGCATATCTACAAGACTATCAGCAATTGAATGAACAAATAAGTATAAATCATTTAACATTCATTGTTGTATCTTGATGCTTTACTAGACCTAAGTCAGATTCAAAGTAGTCACTCGAGCAAAACCTGTCACTCTCAGATGACATTATGTAAGCAAAAGGTTATTGGGGGCAGTAACAAGTGGGAGGCTGCTTCTGTCAAGAAAATCATGCTCACACAATTTATGGAAATCACTTGTAATCATAGTCACACAAATGACATGTCTTACTGTTAACCTTTTTCCATCAATCCATGTAACAGTCCTCATCCAGTAAAAGCCCTGATTATGAATGCATTCAGTACACATAAGAGTAGACTAACAGACACTGAATGCTCAGCAAGCTGAGAAAAAAGTGGTCGGACCTTGCAGCATACAACCCAAAACTGTCATGTCCACTTGATTTAAAAGAAAGTCTAAGAATTACTATTACATATGACATGACTCAAATGATCACAGACATTTTTGTGTAAAATGATCTAATATTACAGTAACCTGGGTATGAATTTAATAGGAAAGCAAAAAAGTACCAAAAAGAAATCTGCTTTTCCTTGTCCCTCTTAGAGTACATGGCAGTGACGGGGAAAGTATTCTGAGTCTCTGTTATTGAAGCAAAAGCATTTTCTTGGACACCAAGCAAAAATACATTTTATTTAGTTTATCACCATTATGTGATTTAATTAAGTAAGGCTAATTAATGTATATCTTGGTTAGAAACTGACTCCCCACCACTGCTCTATGGAGTTCTGAACATCTCAGCAACCTGTGCTGGAGCGGCCCTCAATGCTGACCTTCAGGTGATGTGGGAGGAAGGAAAATTTGGGTAAAATCTGAGGGTCCTCTTCCGACCTCAACATTTCTCCCCTCTCTGGTGCAGACCATCTCCTCTTGCGGCTAACTGCTCTCTCAGCACTAAATGTGTAGGTTTTTTCTGCCTGGTTCTGGAGGTTCACTTGTGTCTGAGGATTTATGCCCCCATTCTCTAAGAGGGTCAACACATTTCTTTGGTTGGAAGTCTCAACCAGTGTTCCTGCACTATTTTCCACTCCTGATGTAATTTTTTGTCCTTTCTTAAGATCCTCCATTTGGGTTGGTCTTTCCTCACTTGGCCCATAGTTTTTGTCTGGTTTCAAAGTATTGTTGTGTTTCGTCACAGAGTCTGAAAAATTATCTTTCTTTTGAATGCTATCATTTAGGCTTTTAAGGGTGAGAGAAATACAAACATCACCCACAGATAGTTTAGCACAGGATAGTGCTAGCATCTGGGTGGTGCGGTCAGGGCAGCAGGATGACCAACCTTGACCAAACACAAAGAAAGGGTATTCCACTAGAACCTCGACACAGACCTAAAACAGAACAAAACAAAAATAATGTTTGAGTTCAAATGGTTCATTCAGCTCTACTGGAGATTACTGCTAATATGATAAGTGAGCTTGGATAAACAAGAAACTGACTCACCTGGGCTTTGTTCTCTCCCACTGAGAACTGTATGATGACAGCATTGGGTGTGCGGCTACACTCTATGTGCTCTACAGTGCTGGAGTCAATCTTCAGTTCTCCACTCACCTCCGCACTTTGCACAAAGTCCTCTGTGCGCAGATCCTCCACACGCTTTAGTTCACCGTCTGCCAACTGAATGATAGAGCCCTTCATGAAGAATGGTGGTAGGCCCGCTGATGGTGATGAGCTGTGAGGGCTTGTGGATGTTGGAGGTGTTACAGGAACTGGAGATCCCACCACACTGGCTGAAAGAACAGGCAGCTGTATTTGGGTTGGACTTGGGACAACACAGGAAGCTTGACCACCATCAGAGACTGTGATGTCTTTACCATTGGGTAGGACTGAAGCTGCAGCTGCAGGTGGGGATGTATTAATAAAGGTCTGAGGCAGAGCTGTTGATGCATTGGCTACACTGGGGATTACAGAACAGCGGGTGAGCTCTGGCTCAGCAGTAGTTGGATTGATGTTAGTGGCACTCACTGGAATGAGCAAGGAGGGGTTGCCTGAGATCACCACGTGCTGTGGCAGGTTGCTCTGATAACCAGTTACTGCTTGCTGGTGTCCACCAGAAGCACTGGTGATGTAGCCAATAATTGGGAGCTGTGTTGCAGAGTAAAGGCTGGTGGAGAGCTCTTGTTGGGGAGTGTTGTGAGGAGCCTGCAGGAGTGTGTGTGGGGAGATTGTGGAGGCAGGAGAAACTTGGCTGTCTGAGGAAGTAAGGGCAGACACTCTGGACATTGGTTTGCCTATGCAGATCCCTCCTCTCTCAGCAAGGTGCAAAGATAAGTGGTCCTTACCCAAGATACTTTGGAGCTCTGAGTTGTTGTTTGCTGCAAGGTGGCTACTGGATACCAACATCAGCGACGTCTGCAGTCCTGTTCTGTCATGAGTGCTGTAGTCTGCTGGGAGAAGAACCTGAGCTTGGGTCTGGAGGCCCAGGTCGTGGTTTTGCTTGTAGCTCTGGTCGCCTTCTGACTGGCTAGAAATTACTTTGGCAGTACTGTGCTTGACCACGGCAATCTCCCCTAGTGTACCATTCTGCATCTCTCTGTGATGGGAGTGCTTTGCAATGAAGCCATCTGTGTAATGTAGAACCACTTGAGAGGGGGTAAGGGCCAGGGCATGAGGGGCAAGGACTGCTGAATGTGGATGGATTTGAATCGGCAGTTGGGCAGAAGGGGAGGAAACTGTCAAACCCAAAGGCGCACTCTCTACCTGGATGCACTGACTGTGGGAAACATTTGGTATAGAAGAAATCACACGATGATTCTGTGAATCAAGGCTGGATGCTTGAGAGATGACAGCTGTTGTGGCCAAGACCTCTTGTGGTGTCCTCCGTGGCTGTGTTGAACTAGTCGTGGATGGCATAATCTGTGAAGAGATATAACTTGTATAGGGCCCTATGAGCTGGAGATTGGGGGGAAGTTGTGTGTATTGGACGGAGCCTATAGTTTGAGGAAGGCTTGTGGAGAGAACCGTAGGATTGGATGTTAGCACGGTAGGCCCAGAGAAAACTCCCCTGTATGTGGAGCTGTTGGAAGAGAATGAAAAGCCAACAGATGTAGTAGTTGGAGGATATTCCGTCACCACAGTGAGAGCCTTATTTGATGGTGGGGGGCTGTCAGGCTCAGCACTGTTGCTCTGTGATGGGCCTGCATTGTTGGGGATGTGGGCCATGCTAGCCATGGTAGCAACGCTGGCTAGCCAAGCCAAATTCTCTCCACTCTGGCTGTCACTAACAGCAGCTGACACCAGCACCTGCTTCTCTTCCAGAGCTAAAATCTCCCGCTTTTTTGGCGGAAGGCACTCATTACAACGCTCCTGGTTAGACTTCATGGTCTTTGAGCTTTTCCCGAATTTTAACCCACTTGTCTTGATCAAGTTGTTTTAAAGTGCAAAGTAGAACTCAGTTGTTAAGATATTCAGTGTTCTATAACTTTGCTCCACTATTACTATAGTCTTGCCCATTGTCAGGACTCTTGTCGTGAAAGGATCCATGTGCTTCATGTGGAATCATCTCTCACTGATGGATATTGGTCCGTACCTTCATCAGACAGACACAAAACAAAAACAAACACTGAGTGTATTCTGAACAAAGTGTATTCTTTATGCACTGTCTTTGATTCTATGAAACTAACTCAAACCTATATAGTAGCTTATTGTGTGATTTTTGATCTTACAGTAGCATGCTTTCAGTTATGAAGGCCAAATAAAGAAATAGTTTTAAATGGAATACATTTGATTTTGTAATGCATTTATGAATGATGCTCACACTGTTTTATTTGAGTGATACGGGATGGATCTCTAAGGGGCTACAATGAACATGTCTACATAATCAAATGTTAATGTAAATCGGCCTCATGCCTTAAAGACTAATAATGTTTGCATATTCATACAGTCCTCTACATAAATCAATGAGAATAAAGAGAGCACAGGATTAAAACTTAATATGTGGAAAGAGTGTGTGAACAGGAAAAAGATGAAGGAAGAGTAGCAGAGAACACTGGCTCTCCTGACCCACATTGAGCTCTGCCTGCAAGCGAGCATAGTTATTGAGTTAGAGTGTAACAGTGGAGAAGAAAGAAAGAGAGAGAGCAAGAGAGAGTGAGGGAGGGGGAATAGAGGGAGGGAGAGATCCCTTCCCCACAGTAGATCTGCACCAATCACTGTCCTACTTTCCCCTACAGCTTACACCACACACAGCCATTAAATGCTTCAGTCTATTGTACACAAGAGCACAATACACACACATACACATCAGCATATCCATTGGACTGATACGCGCTTATGCATATGTGATTTGGTGCAGAGTGCTCATGTATCAAAGAACAATAGAACTGTAGTGATCACATAGATCACAGTCTTACACAGCTTTCAATGCACATAGCATAACAAAACTACATTAAAACATTACATATAGATATAACTGCATTTCCCTGGGATGCATTTACTGGGATCAATAAACATTTTTGTCATACATTATCAGATCCTAAAACAAGATGAAAAACACAAAATTTCACAATACAGGTAGACCAAATTGTTTACCATTAACCTAAAAACCAGAGAGACGGTCATTCAAGTGACCGTAAAAATGCTTTAATGAGAAACTGAATCAGTGGAATCCTCTCAACACAACCCAATCCTCTTCTGAGTGTCTATAAGACTTCTGAATGTATTATTTGCATGGACTTTGTGTTTCTAAGATGTACTTCTGCCTTTAGCATATTTGAATACAGATGCTTGCTGGTTCCTTTAGAAAAAAAAGTGGAACAGCTTAGAGGAGAACTTAGGAGGGAATGTTTGTGAGAAAGGTTCAAGAATACCTAAATTTCACAAATTATTTGTGTGTCTGTATGTGCATATTCGCTATTTCTCTTTTACTGGGTGTCATATTGGTTTATTTCCATATTGGTTTATGTGTTTATTTCCAGGGGGTTTCAATAAGCACTACTGAAATACACCAACAATTCTAAAAAGCTAACTCAACCTAAGCCTGCAAGGCAATATACAGCCACATAGACATAAAAGTGATGCTTCATGACTATTCTCTTACTTCTTGTGACTGATTCAGTGCCACAAAGCTGTAGTTCATATTAACAATAGTTGGATTTTCTTTTGAGGAACCTCAGTGAGTCTTTCCATTGACTACTATTGTTGTTAAATTAAGCTTAACCATATAGTTAACTTTCAGAAACCATTCTTTTACAGCTTCAAGACATTGTTTAATTTGTTAAGTAAAGCATTGTAGGTTATTTCAGTTGTAGACACACACACACACACACACACATTTGCACACACACACTCACAGTGTGGTTGAGCCAAAGAGCAAGAAAGATTAAAAACTTGCAGTATCCTTCTAGTTCTTTAACAGTAGATTTCATGCTCTGCAGGCCTGCCGTAGTTCAAATGTCATCAATGCATCATATTCATACCTATAAACCCACACAAAGACATTAACACACTGAATGAAAATACTCCCCTTTCGTAATTTATCTGCCACACAAACAAAAATAGTGTCACATAATTTTGCTATGTACTGTATGTAACTGTCTGTGCACAGTGTGTTAATGCAAAATCCCCAGGAACGTATTACTCACAGGATGCTGTGACACCTTTTTCAATGATGTCATCTCAGAGATGCCTGAACCATTGCCAATGATTGTGTATACAAATACAAATATAACTCTGAAATGAAATGCTCATATTAACGTCTTTCCTCATAAAACACGCCTATATACTCAAAGGATTTTCACTCATTTCCATTTAGTGCCTGTAAGCAGCTCCTGTTTGCACTTAGCGACCTTTTATATGGGTGCCTGTCCCTTTAAAAGGCAGTCTAGGGAGTCCTAAGCTAGACATGAATCCAAACAGAGCTGTTGCTGCCTTTACAATGACTAAAGCCTGTTTCTCTGCTCTCTCTCTCTCCCCATAAGCAAGATCACAACATACAGAATGACACTGAAAGATTTGCACAGAATTGCAACTATTTCTGCAAAGCCTATTGGTTAATATTAGCTATAATAACAATAGATTGTTTTCTCACATACATGCACATATTTCCTTCCCTTCATGGAATACGAGAATAATATAGTATGTGCAATAAGCATGTATGAATCAACACCAAGCAAATATTTCATCTAAGGGTGATGTCTTACCTTTCTTTATAGGGGTGCATTTAATACCTTTCTCTCTCTCTCTGTCTCTCTCTGCACTACGAGTGTAACTCACTCTACCCACTGGCAAGCTGTCCTTTGTCCAGGTTTAGCTCTGCTATCAGGTCACACGCGCAATCCTCTGATTTATGTTTTCTTCCATGTCCAATGTTCCCCCCGCCTTCACTTTCCTCCACTTCCTTCGACAATTGCTCAGAAGGCTGAGGGTAAAGGAAGTTCCCTCCTCTGCACTGTTTCACTAGCCCTACATGTGAGAGCTACAGCGTATGTTATGCAAGGCAAACAGACTGCCAGCTCGCTCGTTCGCTCGCACTCTCTCTCTCTCTCTCTCTCTCTCTCTCTCTCTCTTATGCTCTTCACACATACACACACAGAGCTCTAGAGAACACAGCTCCTCCTCCCCCAGTCAGCCTCAGCAGCCTCATCAGGTATTCATTCAAAAAACACACTCTACTTGGCAGTGCGCCCAGACTACGAACACACGGAGAGAGAGAGAGAGAGAGAGAGAGAGAGAGAGAGAGAGAGAGAGAGGGAGGGAGAGGGACAGGGAGAGGGAGAGGGAAAGAGAGCGAGGAGGAAAAATTGTGAGCGAGGAACCACGCACACTAGAAGAAACATACTCGGTTACTAACGTAACCTTGGTTCCCTAAGATACGGGAACGAGTACTGTGTCTTTTTTCTCCTGAACTGAAGCCTTTTTTTCAATCATGCAGTGAAACTGCACGGCCATTGGTTCGTACTGTGTATAAAAAATTAACCAATTGCTCAGCAGCAGAGCTGCATGAGCCTATGGCGACAAAGGCTGCCAAAGCCTGCCAGAATGGGCGGGGCATCTGGCTATATAAGCAGGCGTTCACCACAGGATCCTAAGGTTACTTCAGCTGAAGCAATGACTGAATCGTGTGGCTACATAGCATGGCTAGCAACACAGTACTCGTTCCCGTATCTCAGGGAACCGAGGGAGTACGTTCCCTGTCGATACACTCATACTGCATCTGCTGAGACGCTATGGGAACACAGTACAACCATGCCATGCTATGGTAGAGGAACAACTATAAGTATCATAACTTCCATAAGCAAACAATGTCCATAGAGAATTTAATAACAACCCAAGGCTAAGACGGGCTGAGCTTCTTGAGGTCACACCGGCATGGTTAATCGTTCCAGAGTACTCCTGCAACTTCGGCACCCTGGGGTTGAGAGCTGACAGGTGAAATAATGCCAGAGAGCTTGAGTGATATGGTAGGAGATTATCCTGGCCTGCAAGGCAGGGACTTCCAGGTTGTAAAACCTTGTGATTGTGGATGGCGAGGCCCAGCCGCCTGCCTCACAAAAATCCGCAATGGACACACAGCTGGACCATGCCCAAGATGAGCGATGCCTCTGGTAGAATTGGCCTGTACCCCAATGGGACATCGAAGGCCCAAGGAAGAGTATGCTAGTGAGATGGCATCAACTATCCATCTTGAGAGTCTGTGCTTCGTGACCGGATGCCCTTTGGTGTGGTTACCAAAGTTGACAAAGAGTTGTACCGACCGTCTATAAAGGGCGGATAAATAGGGCACTCAATATAAATTCTCAGCGCTCTGACGGGGCAGAGCAGAGATAACTCTCTGTCCTTTTCAGAGTGATGAAGCACAGAGAGCGTAATGACCTGTGCTTTGAATGGAATGGAGAGAACCTTTTGGTACATAACCATGCCTTGGTTTCAGGACGACCTTTGAGTCGTTAGGCCCAAATTCCAGGCAGGCAGGGCTAACGGAGAGCACCTGCAGGTCCCCTATTCATTTTACTGATGCTAGTGTCAGAAGCAGAGCAGTCTTCAGCGACAGTGACTGAATGTTGGTAGACTGTAGCGGCTCAAAAGTAGGGCCCTTCAGGGCTCTCAGCACAGTGGGCAGATCCCATGAAGGCACCCTTTGAGAAGCAGATAACCGCGCTGTTTCTGCGCACCGATTGGCCTGCAGTAGGGGCATGAGAGCCACCACACAGACTTTGAGAGTGGATGGGAAGCATCCTTTATCCAGCAGCTTTTGTAGGAATGACAGCACCTCTGACAGATTGGAAGTAGGAGGGTCTTTGCCGTGGTTTAGACACCATGTGGAAAAAATAGACCACTTGAGGGCGTAGGGGCATCTCGTAGATGGGGCTCTAGCGAAATTGTTTAAGAATCGCTATGGGAGACTCGAAGGCTCCCGTCGAGCGGCCAGAGGTGTAGGGCCCATAGATCAGGCCGAGGGTGCCATATTGTCCCGTTCGCTTGAGAGAGGAGATCATGTCTTAATGGAATAGGCCAAGGGGGCTCTACCAACAGCTGAGTCAGAACCTTGTGTTTTTGTTCCCTGAATCGCCTGATTACCTGTGGGATCAGGTCAATTGGGGGAAATGCATAAAGAAGGAGGCTGGGCCAGTCATGGGCCAACACGTCCTTGGTCTTTGAGTAATAAATTGGGCAGTGAGTGTTGTCTTCTAAGGTGAAGAGGTCTACCTCTGCCCCGCCGAAGATCTCCCAGATCCTCTGAATCGTCTGCGGATGGAGCGTCCACTCCTCTGAGGGGACATTGCTCCTTGATAACATGTCTGCTCCTTGATTCAATTTGCCCGGTATATGTGCCGCTCTCAGCAAGCGCAGGTTGAGTTGAGCCCAATTTATGTAGGACACCACTGACATGTTGTCCGACCGGATCAGTACATGGATACTGTACCCTTTTAGGAGTGGCAGGAAGAACTGACAGGCTCGACACACTGCTAGCATTTCCAGGCAGTTGATATGGAAGACTTTCTCCACCTTCGAACAGTGGCCAAAATTCAACCTTTGCCCAGTGCTCCCCAACCTTTGTTGGAGGCATCTGTCATGACAACTGTCCTTCTTCATACCATTCCCATGGTTACACCCTGTTCCATCTGTCGAGAGCTCTTCCAGGGGGCCAGGGCTGTTATATAGGCCTGATTCACCCTGATCTGCAGCCGTCAATGATGCCACGCATGGGATGGAACCTGTGGTTTCAGCCAGCACTGAAGGGGGCGCATATGAAGCAGACCCAACTGTAGTGCTGGCAATGCCGCAGCCATGAGGCCCAGCATCCTCTGAAACGTTTTGAGGGGGCGAGTGGTACCAATCTTGAAGGAGGTCGCCAGCCTCCGTATGGCCATAGCCCGTTCCGGTGCGACTACAGCTCTTATTTGGGCTGAGTCAAAAACTGTTCACAGCAACGATAATCGTTGGCTGGGGAACGCTGAAAATTGATGCTGAGTCCCAGGCGCTCTAGATGGCTGAGGAGGAGGGTCCTGTGTGATATTAACTCTGCCTCCGACTGAGCCAGAACGAGCCAGTTGTCGAGGCAGATGAGAATGCGGATTCCCATCTGTCTCAGAAGGGAAAGAGCTGCATCTATGCACTTCATAAAAGTGCGGGGGCAAGGGACAGCCCAAAGGGAAGGACCATGTATTGATAAGCCACTCCCTCAAAAGCGAATCTCAAGAATATAAAAGTAAAATCATGATGGTTGAAAACATTACATTATTATTGAGTTAAACATAAACTGAAAGGCATACAAGAACACACAAATACAATCATGTATTATTATAATCCAAACCACATACATATACACACCTACATATAATCACATACACAAACATAGAAACCCGTATGTCTCCCACATTAAACATGCAAAGTAGTTGCAGTTCACCCTCAGGGGGGGACCCTATGCAAATACAGTTACTCGCTCAGTCACAAACGCTCACATACAAAAGTGTTTTACTTTTGCGCACAACCTTGAGAAGTTCTGAAAACACCCTGTGTTCAAAACATGTGCTGTCAATGAGGAGAAATGCAGGGAACATAAAAAAAGCCATCAGCAATATATAACCTCTAATATTAGCCTGGCCTGCTTTACTCTCTCTAAGCAGATCCCAGCACTGCACTGGATGTGTTTGCCAAGCCACAGACAGATACAAAGCCACCATATAGCATATGAAAGCAAAAACATTGTCTTTGGAAAACTCACTAACCATAGACTTCTCGTGGCCAACCATTCACACACACGGACGTGTCTCAGTGTGCCGTCTTCTTGTTGTTGACAATGAGGAATCCTAATCTTTTTGGTGTCTCTAACATAAAGGCTTAGAATTTTAAACAAACTAATAAATAATAGAAATTTTAAAACAGACGCTGTAAAATTTAATTGTCATAGTAACATACCTAATATGTACTACTGTAAAATATATATTTAAATAAATTACTACTTGTATTCAGCCAGGACACATTATTTTGATCAAAAAGGAGGAAGGTGGTGAAGATTTTTATAGTTTTAAAAATGTGTATTTTTTATATATGTTGTTTTTTTTTGAATATTTTAGTTTTTACAAAACATATTGATATAGTAAATGTTTCTTCAGCACCAAATCACCATATAAAAATTATTTCTAAAGGATCATGTGACACTGAAGACTACAGTATTTTACCAACTCCAAGATTTTGAAAAAAAAAATCTATTATTAAAATTGTATATTATTTAATATTAATTTCTAAAGTTACACAAAAAAACGACTTTCATGCTAAATATAGAGAATTCTACCCATTATTATTATCTCTGTTAGAGGCAGCGAGTGTCAGACAGCTTTGGCAGAACCTGTTGATCAGACTCAGAGAATACCTGTACTGTTTTCACCCTGGACGGGTCAGTGTCTAAACCCTACAAAGCCCTGCAGAGAGACAGTCTTTGATATCTCCATTCCTTCTAATAGCAGGAAATTTTGGGAGGCCTGCTATGTCACTGTTTGTTGAGGTATTGCCTTAACCAGTCACTGTGGTGATGAGATGAAAGAGCTATGAGGTGTTCTGTCTTAGCTGCCAGTCTTAGCTTCTGCTTTCTTCTTTTGCTAGTTTAGCTCTCACTCTAATAAATCTCAGATTAGACAAACATAAATAATAAGAGAAAAGTTAGGTGCATTCAAAAAGATACACATTTAACTCAACTCAAAGTCACCAGTGTAAAACCATCAGGAGTTTCTCTGCAATGATCTATTTATGACAGGAATGCACTCACAATTGTCCATGATTAGGTCCACTTTCTTCTCACAGACGTCCAATCACTTTTGCAAACCTCTAGATGAAAAATTTAATCTCAAAATTTTATAATCGCCATTTTGTTGGCTATATTAAGTACTGACACCTGTTCACTTCTCACACTGAACTTTTCTGAAACTTCTTAGAGACAGTGAGGCATGTCCTAACATGTCCAGACATGTACAAGGGGGAACACAAGACCAGAACTCATGCTGATATGTGGACTTTGCAGTTGACACAAACATAAGATATGTAGAGCAGCGGTTCTCAATTCTAGGCCTTGTCCTCACGACCCCTTGATCTGCACATTTTGTATGTCTCTCTTATCACTTCAGACGTTTGTTCTATTCGAATGTAAATGCCCTGCGAAGTGGACATCACAGGATATTCCGCCATGATTCCAGTTCGAAGCAAATGTATATGTTCCATTCAAAGTGCATTGAAGTGTGCAAGACGTGAATTTAAATTGTATTTATTTACTGAGGTATATGATGTCAAATTTGTCCATGTGTGTGAAGACATAGCGCAGTGCAAATCGGTGAATGAATGTTCCGAAGTGAAGTTAACTTCAACAGATTTCCCCTGCTCAGGGAGTAGGGAGCAATGAACACTGTGTAGGGACTATGTCAATGGGAACACAGTTCATGCACTGAGCTCACTTCTAACAAGCTGATTATCTGAATCAGGTGTGTTAACAAAGAGAGACATAACAAATGTGCAGAGCAGGGGGTCGCGAGGACTGGAATTGAGAACCGCTAATGTAGAGGACCAACTTAACACAGAATTTAGAGCTGCAATATTTTGAAAATAAGTTAATTATGCTAAGATTAGGGCATTCACATATAACAAGGAAAGAGATCGAAGTGTGTTCTTGTTTGGATGCATTTGAGAGATAGATTTAAGAAATTTTAAATGATTTTATATATTTCTAGTTTGAAACCTGTGAAGTGAATTGTGAGATGAGTTTAACGTCTCATGTGTCACAGAAACAATATAGTAAAGTGAATAAAGTGAATAGCAAATATTTATAAAAAAACAAAAACAAATTGCAAGTGCACAATTGTCAGCAAAAAGAAGGACACAGGACTGGAACTGACAGATGAAGTGTTTATTGACATGAATAAATGAGACAAACTGATGGGCAAAGCAGACTTAGTGGAGATATGGGTGAGTATTGGCAGGCAGATAAGAGTCCACAATGGTGATAGCTCAACAGGATGAGGATGAGCGCAGGTAGGTAGCCAGGTATGTTGTGTAAAGTAATAATAAGACCAGACGATGGTGTGGTGCACTGTGAGGGATTATAAAGTGTGAGTTGATGAGTGTAGGCTGGTGCGGTGAATCAGAATTCCGGTGATTGTGAACAAGTGGGTGGAGCTGCGGGATCTGGCGTGGCTGGTGACTCTGTGACAGTAATATGGCAGATGTATGAACGTAAGTCCCACATTACATTTAAACTAACCCTTTAATAAACCTTTACCAGGGCCCGTATTCACAAAACATTTTAACTTAACTTTAGAGTTGTCCTAAATAGCAGTAAAAGTTTTTAAGCTAAGAGTTTTTTCTTAAAACCTATTCACAAAGCTGCTGAGACAAACTTTTACTAAGGAATAGACATAAGTCTTAAGCTAAGAGTAAGGGCGGGGTTGACCTCGTTGCTATGGATGATGTCAGCATACTTACTAACTATGCACACAGTGATTGGCTGATAGTCTCTGTCAGAGATTTAGTCATAGAAATATTGCAGAGTGCAATATTATGTTGCCATATTCAAATAAAGGTTTTAAAATAAAAATGTTAATTGCCACATTCAAATAAAGATTTTAAAATGCCGGCTATGTGTCACTAATTAAACAAGTAGGCTATATATTAATAATAATAATAATTCCTTACATTTATAGACCGCTTTTCTGGGTAATCTCCTCAACCACCACCAGTTTCCATATTTCCATATTCAGCTAATTGTCAGCCTCTTATATGTATGCATCTCATAAACAATTAGGGCTGCCCTCGACTAAAGATTTTTCTGGTCGACTAGAAGTCGTTCATTTTAAGCATTAGTCAACTATTAGTCACACTTTTATTAATAAACCATATAAATCATAACAATGAGCCTTTAATTGCCTACATAGCTTAATGAGTGCTCAAGCACACGCAAAAAAAAAGGCTTGCCACAGTGCACCGGCAAATATAATAATTATGAATTTGTTATGGAAAAACAGCAAGTACACTGCATTAAAGTCTTAATTTATTGTAACGTCGTAATTTACGGATTACATAATGCGAGAATATTTGTTTTCTGTTTGAATTGGTTAATTTAAAAGTTTCACTCTCTAGATATATTTTTCATGTCTGTAATAAGGCAAGCATCCACAGAGTTTTGAAGTGACACGCTCAAGTTCACAGAGTCCAAGATGGCAGAAAGTGCATCATGTTTGCATTAATTATTTTACAAAAGCGCAACATTTCATTGCTATTCTGAGTGCACACGGATAAACGTACAGTCTTTACAGATACAAAAGATGCATTACTCTTATCTGTATGACCAAAAATGACAAAGTATTTTAAGAGTAAATGATCGCATCGGCGCCTCCATCTGTCCTGCAGTAGCGTTCAGCTTCCGCACTCTGCAAAAACATGCAAAAAATTTTCTATGCTAACATTAGATTGAGCTGCCATGTAAAGTTGCTACTACATACATATCTCAGATGATAAGCCATATTTAAGGTTGATGAATGTTAGGTGAGCATATGGATGTCCTGGCCAATGTACTATTACCACATAGACCAGCAATTAACGATTTGTCCGTCACGGACTGAGGGATTTCGCCACTTCATGTGTAATTTTTTTTTTCCTGCAACTAAGCGCCTAATAACATTTTGGTAATATGCATATCAACAGCCTTTTAATTAGCAGAATAATCATGGCTGATAGTAAGACATGCAAACATAAAAAAAACCAAACTGGACGTGAGAACAGCTATATATTAAGGATATAATCAAACATTTGGAGTTGGGATAACCTCCAAACCAAACCAATTAGAAAAAATGTTTCTAAAATGTTTATATTCCGAGGTAGATTGCTGGCAACAGCCTATTTAGGATATTTCAGATTTGGTCTTAGTGACTTAGGAGTCCTCTTCACTACTCCTAATGTTTCACAGATTTAGAAGTTAATTTTAGAGCTAAAATGCTTGGTGAAATACTCTTAGAGCAAAAATTTAGGAGTCCTAAATTTAAGACTGACATGCCCACTATTTTTAAGATTTTCTCCCAAAACGGCAAGTTAGGAGCTTCTTTTAGACTTAAGATGTTTTGTGAATACGGGTCCAGATGTTTAGCATTAACTAATTCACTCAGATTAGCTTGAAAAATGCTTTTTCTTTTTTTTTTTAAATGTAAAGTTTTTTGTTAAAACAAGCATCATTTACGATACCATTGTTATGAAATATGTTGTTAAAACGCAATCTTCACAAACAGTTTCAGAGATTTCAGTCCCTCCCCATTCAAGTAGACAGGAGCTATTTTGTAGAATGCCCATATGGCCGCCGAGTGAACCGACTTCCCTTTAAAGGGACTTTTCTAACAGAAGGCATCCAGTCTGGTGTCATTTGAGTGATCTTCGAACTGGAAGGCCCTTGATTTAGTAAGTGCTATAGCCTACTGTCTCTGGGCATGTGGGAAGATTATGCAAGGACCTGTGTTACCTAGGTAACAAGGACAGGGTCTACATATGTCTCAAGGCTTCCACACTGAGAATTTTTCTCTGAGTCATGCGTTATTTCAGTGTATAACTACATATGCATGTGAACAATTTTTTTTTAAATCAATTTTATACCTTTTGACATTTTATTTTCTGTGTGTAGCAAGAAATTAAAGGCAAAATTACTGTTTCACCTTTAAATCAATGGACAATGAAATCTATGTAAGGTAAATAGTAAGTTGTAATAGTTTGTGGAATAAATAGTTGGCATATTTAGATGATTAATAGACAATATTTCCAGGAAATATGACTTTTGTTTGTTTGCAAGGCCCAATTGATTGCAAAACACATAAGCTGAATCACAAAGTCTGCAAAGAAATCATATGATAACAGAGCTATTTGTAGTACTATCTTGAACTGCACCCCAATAACTTTCAAAATATTTTTTGTGTTCCACAGAAGAAAGAATGTGATACAGGTTAGGAACGACATAAGAGTGAGTAAATGACAGAACTTGCTGAGAATACAACTTGAGGAGCAAGGACAAGAATGGTTTAAGAAGCAGCTCAAGAACTTTACAAGCACAGACATGAAGAACATCATTTTTTATTTCTTTAACTACTGCCAAGGGGTTAGAGGAGGGCAACCTTCACTGGTCAAAAGTGCTGAATGCTTAATAAAAGTGAAATGCCAGAATGCATGGTCACTATATCTGAGGCTTCCAGTAAGGAATAGAATAACATTCTCTTTATCAGACACTCAAAAGGCTTAATACTAAGCACAAAGGGGGGGCACTACATCCTCAATAGTGGATTTGGCAGCCTCACAGAGAGAGGACACATAAGAAAACACACAAACAGCAATTGAAATGTGATATGGCATGGCAACCAAATGATGAGATGCCAAAACAAGACGGGTCAGATGAACTTGTGAGTGTGGCAAAAAACTGCTACAATGCATTGCAAATGAAGCCTTTGTACTTTAATACACTTTATACTTTAATAGTTATACTGACTTATTAATAAAATGCAATGATTTGTTATTATAAAATAAAAAAATCCATAGTGAAATCCACTCTTTCCAAATATGAAAACCTTGAATTCTCTATTTTAGTTTTTTCTTTGAAATACTTTTATTATTACAAGTTCCTGATTTTGTGAATTTGTTGTGCTTAATTTGTTTAATAAGCACTGATACTGTTGCTAGGCAGACACTTTCCCTTTTGTGTAGCTTGACTGAGTTCACTATAGCTGAATGACTGGGACCAGATTCAAGAATGCCTCATGTCAACAAATGTTCATTTAAAGTAATACGGTCATAAATGAGTAAGGAAGTGAGGTCAAGGAAATTATCTAGTGGTCACTCTTTCCAAACCAACAAGCACAACTTTCCAGTGGAATAGGCTATTTTAACAAATACATTTGATCATGTTGTTTAGCCAAGCACTGTAACCCTATAACCTTTTAACCTATCTTTCACTATACCATATAGCTCTGGCAAGCTGTGTATCCTTTGATAAACCCCCAAGTATTATATTTATCTTTCTGAAAATGAGTTCATTAATAATTAATTACAGGTTTAAATCAAGTCATCACAGAACAGACAGAGAGTTCAACATATAGAAATGAAAAATAGTTTTGCTGCATCTTCCACAGTGTTGTCTCCAAATCTGTCCCCTTTGAGATGAACCCCCCCCATCCATTCTCATCTCAGCACCTTCCGTTATAATGGTCATTAAAGTCTCCATTCTCCTGCAGCTGGATCTCTAATTAAAGCATCTGCCAGAGAGCCATGAGTCACATACATATAGTTAGATGCCTTTAAGTGTGTAAACTTGGGAGATGTTAAATATTACTCACATGACAGACACCTAGACATTGATAAGGTTGGTCAGCACTTTCATAGTCTGTTCTAAATTCAGAGGATGTCTGTCCTCAAATTGAGGGATATATATATTGTTAGAGCCATAGAATTACTGAGCATATAGTGAAACTAGTGAAATTACTAGTTATTTATTTGAAATAAAACTATCAAGTGTTTGTTGTGTGTGTGTGTGTGTGTGTGTGTGTGTGTGTGTATGTGTATATATATATATATCTAAGGTATATATATATATATATATATATATATATATATATATATATTACAGTCTATTTTTCTGTATATTTCAGTATATTTCTATAGTACGTAAACTGCAATACGTAAGACTGCAGTTTATATATATACACACATACACTTGAAATTTTTATTTCAAATAAATAACTAGTAATTTCACTAGTTTCACTATATGCTCAGTCATTCTATGGCTCTAACAACTGGCAATAAATAAACCCAAAATAAATAAATCAGAAGAAAAACATACATTTGGGGTATAAGGAGGTCAGTATCATTTGAATGTAATGACATCAATGTTGTATGGCAAAATTGTGTTTACTTTATTATTTTGAAGGTCCAAATATGGATGCTCTGTTTTAAAATACACTGTTGTAGCCTCAAGCGATGAGGCAACCCCCTCAGTTCTCGACAGTATAAGACAATGACATTAAGCTACAATTTAACACTAGCCTATATGCTGCAGTTTTGGGGAAATAAAGACAGAATAACAGCAAAGAAGTCTAAAATGCCAATTAGGATTTTATTGCTGTTTTGAGAGCACTGTTCCTTGCTATTGTCGTTTTGATCATCGATTTGGAAGAGCAGACATATTTGCAGAAGCTCAGACTGAACATCATTCTTGGATGATGCGAAACCCAACCCCATGTTATTTTCAACTGCATAGCCAATCAGATCACACCAATCACAGTCACCATGGCACTTTGATTGGCTACCGATGACATCATTACTACAGAAAGTAAAACACATCACCAATTAATGCCAGAATGCTGTCCAATCAGCCAATCAGCTTGTTGTTTGGAAGCCCCTGACAACATGCCTTAGAGGCTGACTGAGTCCTTACTGTGTCTCTCGCCCTTCAGACCACACAGACATCTCAAAAACACAAAAACATAGACTAGTGCGAATACATGCATGCACATTCCAACATTCACATTCACTGCCAGAATTTTGAAAAGACCAGAACAAAGACACACCTGATGAACACTTTAGATTGACATCCTTCTACAGAAGGGATTTTTTTTAAAAACAAATGATAGATAAGAGCCAGCACGATCAAAATAGCAGGATGAGGATGACTGGTGTTCCCCACACAGAGCTGTGGCTCATACTGACGTCATATAGTTGGCATAACATTCTGACTTGTGAGATAGTGTGAAGTCAGGTTGAGTGTGGCTGGGCACTACTCACTGATAACTGCAATGTAACATCAGTGATACCATTCTGATAGTGACAGGGTTTTACAAGGCAGCAGGTTCAAAGTGATCAAATGAAAATATCTGATTGAGCGATGAGGGTCTGTGTTGGAGAAAGCCACCTGTAGGGCCTACAGTAACACAATCAACATTTCATTATTCAATGGCAAAGAAAAAGAACACAAACAAATGAGGTGGTATGTGTGTCCACGTAACGAAAACAGAAAGAATGATGGTGAGTTTGCCCTTTTTATTTAGCAAATGCGGAGCACAGATGAGGAAGTGCATTTTCTTAATTTAGAATGTTCGCCGCGCAGTTTGACAATCTCTTGAAAAGGGTATCGCCATATGTGAAACATGCAAAAACGCACAGGACACTGAGTTCCACTAAGAGAGACTGGCCTTTACACTCCGAGTACTAGCTTGTGGGGCCACGCAATAAAGTGTGGCTGAAGCATTCAAAATTGGACTGTGCACAGCCCACAAGATAGTCGCGGAGATGTGTTCTCCTGTCTGACCTCTGTAGAATGAGAAACGAATCGGGGAGAAAAAAATCGCACGTCAGAGAAGGTGGAGTTCAAGAACACACCCACCGACTGCATAATCGGCATGGACCAGTGGTAGCTCAAAGGTGTTTAGGAGCCGAAACAAACTCCCCCAAAAAGTTTGCTTTGGTGAGCTGTTTTGAACTGCCGAAATGAACTCGAAACGAACTTTGTTTTGACCTGATTTTGTTTGAAATGACATCATTTCAGTTTGTTCTTTGATTTCGCTTGAAGTATATTGGGGCCTTTAAAAAAAACTGCTGAATATCAGTTCACAAATAACAAATATTGGTAACATTTTACAATTAGATGTCATTTATAGTGTTAACTAACATGAACAAACAATGAACATTTATTACAGTATTCATTAGTTTTTGTTTGCATTAGTTAATAAATACAGTTGTTCATTGTTAGTTCATGTTAGCTCACAGTGCATAAACTAATGTTAACAAACACAACTTTTGATTTTAATAATGCATTAGTCAATGTTAACATTAATATTAACTAAGATTAATAAATGCTGTAGAAGTAGGCTATTGTTTATTCTTAGTTCATGTTAACTAAAGTAGTTAACTAATGTTAACTAATTAAACCTTATTGTTAATTGTTTCCAAAATATTGTTTAAATTGTTACTGCCTCATTGACTCCTCATTTTAAAACACCACTGCTATTTACCTATTATTTATTTTCCAACTCTACTGTAAAATTAACCAATGGTTTTCACGTGCAGGACACCAAATGAAAGTGTTTTCAGGTCCATATCGAATTTACACTCAAACTATCACGAAAACGCTATTTTATTATGCAAATCCATTAAAAGGGATAGTTCACCCAAAATGAAAAATCCTGTCGTCATTTACTCATCCTCATGTCATTTCAAACCTGCAATATTTTCTGTGGAAAACACACACACACAAAATATTCTAACGACTGTCGGTAACCATATATATATATTATACTAGTATATATAGGCCTACATACATAGCCTACATATTTACATACAATAGAGACATTATTTTGAGTTCTACAGAAAAACGAAGTTCATTTTGGGTAGAACTACCTCTTTAAGTGGAATTCTAGATAGGCCTAGGTCCTGATATAATAGAATGTTACGATCCCACAAAAATAATGATACGGTATGGGAGCTGTGCAGTGATATAGTGTACACGTCATAGCTGTTAGTAACCAGAAGCCATAACTGGAACTATCCGTTTCATTAACATTTTGTCTTTAAATATACACACCATGAGCAATTCCTACTTCACAGTTTGACACGTTCAGTTTCCACAGGCAGTTTGCAGTCAGCGCTCTCACTCCATCTACTTGTGACTCTTGTCAACTGCTAGGGGTGCCAGATGTCAAAAAACTTTCCTCCATGTAAAACTGCTGTTCGATCTTTGTACACATTATCTGTCTTAAATTTTAAGGATGATACCAATACAATGCAAAAGGTTACTGCCCTGCTTCAATTAATGTCATTTAATAGCAAATTGAATTTTTTTAGCAGCCTTCCGATTTAAAAAAATAAATAAATAAATAGAGATACACCATATGCCAGTACAATATTGGTTGAGTTTTATTTTCATTTTAAAAAATGTTTAGTAGGGCTTTTTTATTTTTATTTATCAGTTATCTTTACATGTACTGTATCTGCATCACTCTGAAGTTTATTATTACTCAGTCCTATAAAAAAAGAATATATATATGTATATATAAAATAATAAATTTTGTGTTGAAAGTGTTTCAAGTGCTTTTCAAATGTTTGCTGACACAATTTGTCCACATTCTGACTATTTGGAAATGAACCTAATGCAACCTACTTTGCATTTTCATATGTTAACACAATTTCAGAAAATGAAACCATATTTCATGTGCTGTAAATCCCTGTATAAACATCTATTCAACGGATTGTTATTGGTATAAATTGTCAATTTATAAACAGAGACAACACAGAAGGATTTCTCTGGGACATCATTGAATTATTTTGATTTGGCCATATCTAAACAATCCAAAAGGAAAAACAAACGGATAAAGAATGAGGCAACTTAAAGTTGACCTACTCAACTCAGAAGCTTATAATAGTGCAGAACATGGAGTTGAAAAATGCATGCAGTGAAAATTACAGTACAGCTCAAAAAAATAGATATTTTCAAGATTTTAAAGGCAATAAAGTAGCGACAGATAATTAGGTAAAAATCATTCATCTGAAATACAAATCCAATCTGTAGATTAGGATATATAGCCAAACTATATTGCCTTTGGAGAAATGTTAAATCCTGCTCAAATTCCATTTGTCAAAGAATGTTCTTAGTAATAATTTGGATCAATAATCCACATTCATTAACAGAGAGAGATAGAGATTAAATGCATGTACCAGAGGACGTTCAAGTATTGTGAGGCAGCGCATTTATAAATTATCTTTTTTGGCACAAGAAAAATATTCAAAGATGTCAACACAGATTATTAAAAAACACTTCTGAGAAAGCAGTTCATGCTTATAAGTGTCCAAAGAAGATGGGTGAGAATTACTGGAAATTCCGTGTTCAGCTCTTAAAGTGACAGTTCTTCGAGAGGCCAAAAGCTTTAGTTCAGTTCAGTATGCAACACTGCAGCTAGTTAGTTCTCATTTGTTTATGAGCTTGTTTTTGCATTACAGTGTCATTGGTGTTGACTTCAATGACAAAGTCATCTAAGCCTATTTCTCTTGACCACAATGGTGCCGGCCACAATGTCATACACAGTCCTGTTGTGCTGAAAGAAAAGAAGCGTGATGAACGCCGGAAAGAAGAAAGCGATGGAGAAGTTCTTGTTTAACGCTCTCACCGTTGACCTACAAGAAAATCAAAATACAAGTTTAAAAATTACATTCTGGAAAAAGGTCAAGTATTTAATAAAAAAGACAGAGAGTGATGTTAACAGCAACACTGACGCAGAAAGTGTGACGTTAGTCGCTGGTACCACAAGAACGCGGTTTGGCTGAACCAGGACGGAGGTGTCACATGTGACCACTCGTAAGCCAATGAGGAACTTCCCTGGTGTCGCTCCACCAGCTCCCCAAATGCATATGATCTGAAATCAATCAAAAACAGTTATACAGGTCTTCATGAATTATTTCAGCAGATTAAAATCAATTGTTTGAACTAACCTCATAAAAGCAAACTAATATCCTGTACACTAGAGCCACAAGCATCATTTTCTGCAACTCCTCCATTGATGTGTCCTCATCAATCTCCTCTACAATGAAGTGCATGGCAAACTTTGAGATGTCCCTAAAATTGACAAAGAGATAAATTAATGATTTTCTTTAACAAAATAAAGCATGCGCGATATGTTAGGAAATATAAACAATAAAATTTCAGACTTACTTCATTCCACTCAAGTGGACAATACTGAGGATAATTGTAGCTTTAATGAAAAAAAGAATAAAGAAATCCACCATTTCTGCCAAGAACCGTTGGAAAGGAGAGGGAATATAATATTCCCTACCTAAACAAAACACATTACAGACATGAACTGTTTGTAAAGTGGATCATTCTTATGAAATATATTTTCATGTCCCATTATATATGTCTTTATATATAGGATAAAATAATCTCAAAATTCATAAAGACAGGAAAAATATTTGTTTCACAATTAAGTGATCATTCTAAAATAAAACTGGCGATTATAAGGAATAGTGTTTCTTCATCTGCCCTTTCTCCAGTTATAAAGTCTCAAATAACACGTATTCATGTGGATGTCTTAATTGGTAATCATTTCATAGTTTTTTTCCTGTTTCCACAATTTCACTTTCTGCCTGTTTTTTTTTATTTTTATTTTTATAATAAACATTTAACTAACATTACACAATTGCAGGGTTGCGGGGGTTATATCACTATAAAATACCCCATCCTGTTAGATAAACTTTCTACAGGTGCTGGTCATATAATTTAGAATATCATCAAAAAGTAGATTTATTTCACTAATTCCATTCAAAAAGTGAAACTTGTATATTATATTCATTCATTACACACAGACTGATATGTTTAAAATGTTTATTTCTTTTAATTTTGATGATTATATTTGACAACTAAGGAAAATCCCAAATTTAGTATCTCAGAAAATTAGAATATTACTTAAGACCAATTCAAAGAAAGGAAGGATTTTTAGAAATCTTGGCCAACTGAATAGTATGAACATGAAAAGTATAAGCATGTACAGCACTCAATACTTAGTTGGGGCTCCTTTTGCCTGAATTACTGCAGCAATGCGGCGTGGCATGGAGTCGATCAGTCTGTGGCACTGCTCAGGTGTTATGAGAGCCCCTGATAGTGGCCTTCAGCTCTTCTGCTTTCTTGGGTCTGGCATATTGCATCTTCCTCTTCACAATACCCCATAGATTTTCTATGGGGTTAAGGTCAGGAGAGTTTGCTGGCCAATTAAGAACAGGGATACCATGGTCCTTAAACCAGGTACTGGTAGCTTTGGCACTGTGTGAAGGTGCCAAGTCCTGTTGGAAAATGAAATCTGCATCTCCATAAAGCAGCAGGAAGCATGAAGTGCTCTAAAACTTCCTGGTATATGGCTGCGTTGACCTTGGACCTCAGAAAACACAGTGGACCAACACCAGCAGATGACATGGCACCCCAAACCATCACTGACTGTGAAAACTTTACACTGGACCTCAAGCAACGTGGATTGTGTGCCTTTCCTCTCTTCCTCCAGACTCTGGGACCCTGATATCCAAAGAAAATGCAAAATTTACTTTCATCAGAGAACATAACTTTGGACCACTCAGCAGCAGTCCAATCCTTTTTGTCTTTAGCCCAGGCGAGATGCTTCTGACGCTGTCTGTTGTTCAAGAGTGGCTTGACACAAGGAATACAACAGCTGAAACCCATCTGTCCGTAGTGGTTCTTGAAGCACTGACTCCAGCTGCAGTCCACCCTTTGTGAATCTCCCCCACATTTTTGAATGGGTTTTGTTTCACAATCCTCTCCAGGGTGCGGTTATCCCTATTGCTTGTACACTTTTTTCTACCACATCTTTTCCTTTGCCTCTCTATTAATGTGCTTGGACACAGAGCTCTGTGAACAGCCAGCCTCTTTTGCAATGACCTTTTGTGTCTTGCCCTCCTTATGCAAGGTGTCAGTGGTCGTCTTTTGGACAACTGTCAATTCAGCAGTCTTCCCCATGATTGTGTAGCCTACAAAACTAGACTGAGAGACCATTTAAAGGCCTTTGCAGGTGTTTTGACTTAATTAACTGATAAGAGTGTGGCACCAGGTGTCTTCAATATCTAACTTTTTCACAATATTCCAATTTTCTGAGATACTGAATTTGGGATTTTCCTTAGTTGTCAGTTATAATCATCAAAATTAAAAGAAATAAACATTTGAAATATATCAGTCTGTGTGTAATGGATGAATATAATATACAAGTTTCACTTTTTGAATGGAATTAGTGAAATAAATCTACTTTTTGATGATATTCTAATTATATGACCAGCACCTGTATTCTGTTAGACATCGTGTTAATTGTTAATTGTTAATGTTCACATAATAATAAAGCCATAATAAATTAAGTTTAATTGCCTGACTTTAACAAAAGCATATTTTTGGAAGTCAGGTGTACCAAGTTACAGAAATACTTACTTTATAACGAGAATGACCCAAGTGTTAACATGATGCAGATCATAGGAATAAAATGAAATTAGACTAACGTTACACCAGTGTTGGGGGTAATGCATTACAAGTAACGCGAGTTACGTAATCAGATTACGTTTTACTTCAAGTAACTAGTAAAGTAAGGCATTACTTTTTAATTTACAAGAACATATCTGAGTTACTTCTTCAAAAAAGTAACGCCAGTTACTTTGTATTCCCCATTTTTTGACTGACAAGCCTCCTGTTCCCATATTGGGTGAAATCGGAAGTATGGAGGCGTTGTGTGCGCTGTGTGAACATGATGTTACTGTAGTTCTAGACTAAATGTGAATGTGCATTAATTCATCCCACTAAAAAAAAAAACAAAAAAACAAAACAGATTTAGTATTCATCAAAATTAATCAAAACAGTGAAATGCAAACTCAGAATATGACGCAAACCTGCAATAACTAAATATATTAAATAACACAAATGTATCTATTCCCATTTTATTAACAGTGTCTTTGCTGCTGACCTTTAATGATCCAGTTCAACCATACTAATAATCAAAAATGACTTTAGATAAACTAACAATTGTGCTTCATTGTTTTTTTTTTTATTGCTGAAGAGTGTTGAACCTTCTTCTCCTGTGTTCTACTGTACAGACGTGAATTTACTTTTCCTTCAGCCTGAGGTTTATTCATTACACTTTTTGGTGTGAAAGGGCTTTTACATTTGCTATAATAGAACTTCTTATATTAAAAACAATCAAGCCCTGCTCATATTTAAAAAGTAACGTGAAAGTAACTCAAAAGTAATGTAACACATTACTTTCCATAAAAAGTAACTAAGTAACGTATTTAGTTACTTTTTTAGGGAGTAACGCAATATTGTAAGGCATTACTTTTAAAAGTAACTTTCCCCAACACTGCGTTACACTAACTGATCTGCATAAACTAAACACAAAGTCCAAGAAGGCTCGCTCACACAGTCACCTGACATTTGAGGATGTCAGATTCACCACTAGGATAATAATCAACACAATACAACAGCTAGCCTTGTTAGTATTAACAACAAACAAGATAAGACGTTATTCATTGATATTATTACCTGGCTGTTGCGCATTTCCATTCGGCTGCTGCTGCTGCTGCGCAGGCGCTGTGGCGGGAGCTCGAGAACTCGCAGCTGCAGCAGGAAAACCAAACGGGCTGCTAAACCAATTGCGAAGGTCTCCGTTAGACATATCTGCACCCCATGTCGTCGCCCCGGGCGTTTCATTTGTTCCTTGTGCTGGGAAACACGGTGGGAAGGAAAGCGCAGACGTGGCTATCCAGCTCTGCCAGTTCATGTAGCTGTAGTAGTACTGCCACATCCACTCCTGTAATTTTTCGCAGTACTCCGTGGTGGTAACAGCGGGGGCTGTGTCTTGCTTGCCCTGGGAGCAGGGCTTGTGAATCGGTGTTTTCATGGTTTCCGCGTCCCCAGGTCTACTGTCTCTTGCCAACAATTTGTCCTTATCACGAGCGTTTTCATCTAACTCCGCCATGACACTTTTGTTTCGTGACGAAGTCGGTTATCGATTTAATCAACTTCCGGTAATATTTCTGCACGCATAATAAAAGTAATAGAAGATATTAGCACAACAAAGGCGTAACTCTTCTTACCTTTTTCAGCTGCCCAGAGGTGTATTCAGCTAGGGATTGGTAGATTTCATCGTCGTTAGTAGTAGTATTTGTATTATTATTATTGTTCTCAAATTATTCAAAATCATAGAAAATGGATGACAGTAGACACTTTAATGTATTTAAAGTGACAGGATTTAACTTAATGTACAGTGAACATTTAATATAATGTTACAGACACTATGGAGTCATGTTTTAAACAGTGTTAGTAAAACCTGTCATAAAAATCCAGAGCTTACTGCATATTCATATCCCATGTAAATTTTATAACATTGTTTTTTATACTTTAAAAAAACAAAACTGATATTTATTTACTAGCTATTTTACTTAATGTTATAGCTATTTTAATATTAAACTGCAACTATTTTTTTTTAATTGGAAATATAAAGATCATTTGATTGTTTTATAAATATGCTCTCCTTCAAAATTTCATGTTTAATTCAATGTGTTACTTGCTGTGTCTTTGTAATTATTTGTGAAATTTACATGCAATTTGAAAATTGTTGCATCTCCAATTTAAAAAAAAAAAATGTTTTCGGTATTTTACTTATAGCTGGTTTGCCTGATTTACATTTAGGCTTATGTACCATTAAGCAAAATTCAGTTTAACTTCTAATATGTTGCAGAGGATATGTTTTTTTTTTTTTTTATGGAGTAAAAATGTGTCTCAAAACCTGCAGTCTACATGAGACAGTTGTTGAGTGCGGCAGCGAACATGATGCTCATAAACTGCATCAATGACAAAGTCCAATTAATTGAAGGAATAATAAGAAAACTGTGATAATATCAAGGTACAAGTTCAGAGCAGCAAAGATGTACTCTTCTGGATTTATGCTGTATTTGTGCTTTCCGCCCAGTATAAGCTGCGTGTCCATCACCAGGTACTAAGAACAGAAAATGAAAGGAGAGACAGTAAGATAAGAACAGTAAATGGGAACTATTAAGCACAATAAAAGATTGCTGGCAGACCATTATATTAAGACTGCGCCAGCCTAAGAGTACAAGTACTACAGTCTATCAGAAAGCCCTGCTAGAAAAGGATTGTGCATATAAATTTCGACAAAGCTACACTGGATAAAGCATGACTAAAGGTGTGTTCTTACCACAGAGAAGATCAAAAGTTCCCAATGATGCGTAAAGTACAGATACTTTGGAACATAAAAGTTAAGATGAATTAATATAAATAAGTAAGCATTTTTAATAGGAGGAAGAAATATTAGTTGATGATTTACCCGTGATCTCAGAATTTCACACAGTAATGCAAATAAAAACAGCGTCCAGCATAATACCCATATGGTACCTGACAGAGCTGTGAAGCCACTAAAAACAAGCTAAAATTTTGTTTATACAATACATATAGCCAATTTTGTAACTTACTTAAGACTGCAGTGAAAACAAACTCATTGCAAGAGACACCAAAGCATTTGCACCCTCTGCCCAGAGCACTGCCTCGCTGAATAGTACCTGAATAATAATAACAATTCCTTACTATGACACTGATTGTGTAACTAAAGTTTGTGAATAATTGAAGAGAAAGTTTTTGAGTTATTAAAATGCATTTACTGCATTTTAATGATGCTTTTACTCACACTACCACTGATCCGAGGAGAAAGCCTTCTGTGATTGTCTGTGTGGGAAAACAGCACTTAGTATTTACAAAAGTTTCACATTTAATGCCCACCACAATTAAATACAATTAAGTACAGTGGCTCTGTATTTTACTTACAAACAGCACTAGGAAGATGAAGTTTAAGGAAACTTTGCGACGTATGTCACAACAACAGATGAGCATAATTATTAGAACAAACGTTGCACACCTTGTGAATTTTGAACAAACACAAGAATTCAGTGTAAAATGTATGGACGCAATACATGCATATTATTTAAAACATGCAGAACAAAGAAGAAGTGCTCACATCATAGTGTAGGTAAACCATGTCTCTCACCCAGTCCTCGAGTGTCTGCCTATAGGAAAAGGGCATAAATGTCAGCATTATTTACTGTACACATATTACTGTTCAAAAATTTGAGGTTGTAATATATTTTTTTATGTTTCCCAAAGAAGTTTCTTGTGCTTAATGATGTTTTTATTTGATAAAAAATACAGTAAAGACGGTAATATTGTGAAATATTATTACAATCTAAAAATTTTTTTTTTTTTCAATATATTTACATATATTTTAAAATGTAATTTATTCCTGAAGGCAAAGTTGTATTTTCAGCAGCCATTACTCCAGTCTTCAGTGTCACGTGATTCTTCAGAAATCTTTCTAATATACTGATTTGGTGTTCTATAAAGATCCCTTACTATTATCAGTGTTAAAAAATAGCTGTTCTGCCTTTGTGTGTGTGTATACATTTATTTCACAATTCTCTGATGCATAAAAAAGTTCAAAGAACAGCAAATCTATTGTGACATTATATATATATATATATATATATATATATATATATATATATATATATATATATATATATACACAGTATATATAAACTGACATAAAATAAAGACGTGTATACAAGCGCAAGCCTATGAAGTAACACTTAAGTACACTTCATTATCTGTAATTTGTTTTTCGAAATGAATTGAGGTAGGTGTGGCAACATAAACACCAGTAGTCTACTCACCAGTAAAGAAAAGCACAGATGATTCCAACAGTTATTAATAGTTGAACCATAAGTGTCAGATACACTTTTCTTATGAAACCTACATGAAGCACATTTGAATACAAGAAACAAGTTTTTAGCATTGACCATTCCCATGTACATTAAATTGCTTCTAGCTGCAAGCTATTTAAAAGTACATAGGCTCTTGTATTATTAAATTTTGATTACATATATATATATACACACACACACACACATATAAACATTTATATTTCATTTGTGAAAATATTTTAGTGATATTTCATGTATTTTTGCTGTGTACTAAACACGCACACACACAAACACATACATCAAGAAACATGACTATATTAGGTTTTAACACAGAAAAAAAGAAAAACCTTTACATAGACATTCTTTCTAACTGTAATAGTACAACCAAATAATTAAATTAATTAAAAAGAGAGCACATCTGACCTCTTCTTATGGTAGCATCTGAAAAGCAGTTCTCATCTTCAAATCCCAGAGTGTATTCTGGGGGAGTGCTGTCTGGAATCCCCATATTGACATGTTCAACAACGAGGGGTATCATGCCAGCGATGGGCTGCCCAATGTTACCCTGCGTTGCATAAGGATATTGTGGAGGGTAATAGGGGTCGTATGAAGGGGGAGGCTGCTCTCTGTTCATATATGTATCTCTCAACAAACCTAAGTAGGTATAGACACAATTTTGAAAATCAAGAGTAAATAGTACAAACTCTTAAAATGTTTTTTGATAGACACAAGCACATTTATCTTGAATAACATAGTAATGACACGTTTAAGATGAACAATTCATTTAGGATGTCAAATTCTCTTTATGTTAAATTGTTACAATTTTCATCTAATACAGAAATGTTACATAACAATATTGTTAAATTTTGCTCACATTACAATCACCACATACCGTTCAATCTGGCACCTCTCTGCTTACTGTTATTCAGAGTTGTGTAGGGCAAAGGCTGTTCTCGATCAGTTTGTCTCCAGAGGGACAGGACTTTGCGTAGCTTATCAAATCATACACATTCATTAGATCCAAGTTCATGTGGGATTTAATTTAATTAATTTTTTTTTCATTTCACAATTAAATTAACACTGACATAATATAAGTACCTCTACTGAGTGACTATGCTCCTCTAAAATAAAAAGTTAATGCTTTATTTCATTAGAGAACAACCTCTTTGTGGAGTGATTAATGGGATAGTTCACCCCAAAATTAAAATTCTCTAATTAATCTTAAAACTTCTTAATCAGTTTAAGAAAAGCTCCAAGCTCCAAAAATGACAAAATACATAATTAAAACATCATAAAAGTTGCTTTAAATCTGGGCCTATTTGTCACACAAAGCTGAATTCGGATGACTTGGAAAGTTCGAATATAGTGGAGGTTTTTTTTTTTTTTTTTTTTGTGCTGGACAGATCCTGCTCATCTTTCCCCTAAACTTTACCTCCAGTGTTCCACAGAAGAAAGAAAATCTTTGAAACAACAGGAAAGTTAGAAAATGGTGAAAGAATTTTCATTTGGAGGGAAACTAGTACTTTAATATATATATATATATATATATATATATATATATATATATATATATATATATATAACTTTGATATTAATTATTATACAAATATTAGAGCATTCATATATTTAATTAATTTTCATATTTTATTACATTTTTATGGGAAACTTATAACTACTTGAATTTGCATTCTGTCAGCAAGAACTACTAATAATTCATTTAACGTTACATTGCATATCCTGTAGATGGCGTTAAATATATTTGCAACTAAATGTGCAGGTGTGCTACCCTAGTCATGAATAAAACATGTGCCCATAAGTTAAAATGAACGACAAGAAAGAAAAAAAAAATCAAGAAAATTACCATTATTAATTCATTAGCTGCTTATTGGTATGTAAATATATCCAAACTCTGGCGGATCGGTCCTGATTAATGAATAATTCATACACTTCTGCAGCAGTGTTCATGTCCACTGCTGCATGCGCAGTTTTCAAAAGGACAGTCAAGCGTCTTAGCATTTTCCAAAAAAATAATTGTGTCATCTGTTACTCTTTTCCTGGCTTTTGAGTGTATTTCAATATTTTAACAGTTTTAATCGTTTCAGCATTAAGACTTGTATGGCCATAAACTTAGGTAAGAAAACGTCAGCAAGGAAGGTCTCCATAGCAACGTCTGTATTCTTGCACGAGTTTCTTCCAGGTGTAATCTGTCTCGATTTAAAAGTCGACCTGGCTGTTTTGGTGCACAACCACAGCAAGGCTACAAGCAAACCATGGGAGGGGATGAGGAGAGGGAGGGCGAGAGAGAGGGGACAGAGGCGAGGATGGGAGGAGAGAAAGCCGTTCGGCCACTGGTCTTCACCAGAGTGCTTAATATTCAATGACCTGTGATCCGAACTTACGCAGGGGACGTCAAAACAACAGTGGTTTAATCATCTCAAAGAAGGAAGCACAGGGCGAAGTGAACGACTGATCTTGACTCAAAGTCAGCGCTTGCCAGTGGCGATTTTCAAACTTTTGCTTTTGAGAATTAATTTCCAAAGTCAGGATGGAACGGCGTCTTGTATCGTATGCAAATACGCCTGCTGACGTAGTTGATCATGTGGGTTTTGGCGTAGATCCCCCTGTGATCGCCAATTTTTTTCGGCTGTTGTCTTTAGAATTCGGCAGAATCGTTACAATCGTACGCTTCTGTGGGCTGTACACGTGGAAAAGTACACAATTTCGGACTCTAGCTGTCAATAACCTCGCGTTCCCAGCGTTTTCCGTTGGTTGGTGGGCAGGTAAGCATGGCTGAATTATTTGTGTCGGTTGGAAAATTAGCAAACAAGCCTTAAAGTTGCGGGCGCGTTTGAATGCACACAATAAGTAGTAGCCCGAAACGTACTGTAAAGTGCTTCTGATGGCAGTTGTTTATTTCGACTGAACTTTGTTTGCCCAAGGCATATTGTAGAAAGTGAGCACCAGAATAACCGCATCGACCTGACCCAATAACCTCAGTTTTAACATTTCGAGCGCTGTGATTTGGTGTGGCTTGCGGAAAGTTTCACAGAATGGTTAAAGTTAATAGGCAATGGGCGCGAGAATATGTCTACTTCTCTGATGTCGAAATAAGCAGCAAAATATGGCTACCAATGTCGACATGGCGTAACGTCGGTCCAAGTGATTTTTATTGGAGTCGGTTTTGCCTCAGTAGACCCCTCTTTTCCGTTGTACGCCACGATCGGGAATCTATTTCGAACTAAGAATGATTAATTCATGCACTTGTGTATGAAGTGAGCATGGCACGCAACTACTTTGATTTGGGCTCGGTGTCGTATGATGTAGGCAGTGGTGACGCCTTCCACGACCATACTGCATGGCACAAGCATCAGACGCGAGCTACATTGCAGCACTGTGCTCACATCTGTGATAGTTCCCAAAATTGTCGCATCCATACTACTAGAGACTCGCAGCACCCTATATAGTGCAAATCAATTTCTGAAGCTGAATATGCGACTCAATAAGTACCGATCTGAGTTGTTCAGAATTCTTAATATAGCATACAGTTGATGCATCGTAAATCATCTCGGCGAATATTCCTAGGACACTTCAGGTGTAGCAAACTAACGGCCCACGCTTGATATTTGCTTCAGTGTCCAGTCGCATGTCATTCCAAATGCTTTCCCAAGGTATGTACAGACCGAATCTCCTATCTGTCAGAAATCCTGGACTGTTTACTTATGATTGGCAGGTCTTTCCTACTTTTTCAGGTAGTCTGATGTTGCTAAAAAAGCAGTTTTAAAATATTCCTCCAATATGGTTTAGTGCAAGGGTGCCCAGCAGAGTTTAGCTCCAACCCCAATGAGTTACACCTGAACCAGCTCATCAAGCTCTTACTGGTCATACTAGAAACTTCCAGGCAGGTGTGTTGAGGCAAGTTGGAGCTAAACTCTGCAGGACACCGGCCCTCCAGGGTAAAAAATATATATAGCAGTTTTGCATCATCAGAGTGTTTTCTTGAGTTTACATAAAGTTATATTTGGCAACAAAGCTCTAAATGAATCTGATTCAAATCAAAGAGATGCATCTGTATCTTAAGATCTTGCAGCAGCTTTAGTGGTGACTCCTTAACCATCATATGTTAATAGTTTTTCTTAAATTAATCATATATCTCCTCCTTTGGAATCTCATATTGCTCAGTGTAAAATACTCTGTTTATGTTCTTACTACATGCTCCATCATATCACGATGGACTGTATAATCTGAGGTTTAGTTTACAGTAAAAGGCTAAATGAGAGAAAATCACTTTAGTTGCTCTGGTTTGTTGACTTTATCTAGTAATTTTTTTAGGATTATCAATTAGTATCATGTTTTATTATGTTGTTTACTAATCTAAATAGATAACTGATCTTTAGAAATTGGCTTGGAACTAAACAGAATATTATTAATATACACTGTAAACATACAGCCATTCCCATATGCTTAGTTATTTTTTTTTTTCCCATTGTGCTCACCGAAGGGCATTCGGGTGCAATTTCCTTGAAGTTCATTCTGTATTTATGGCATTTTAAAATAACTAAACATTCTCACTCCTCCTGGCACAAATACACTTGCCAACCTTTAGCGTTCACCTTGTGGGTCGTAGTATGGAAACATCTCTGATTACAACGGTTTATTCATGGAACCAAGACTGAGGCAACTTTTACAAAGTAGTGAAGCGTATTGTGAAAAGTACAACTCTGCTTGAGTTGCTCCGGCGCAAAATGCAGTTTGTGCCAGGTGACTGGCTGGATTCAAAATGGCTGCCCGCGTTCGTGAGGAGCTGACGTCTTTGAGGAGGTGGTTGCTGCTGCCTCTGCCTCGTAGCTCGTGCTGTCAGTGACTAAGCCGACAGTCGCTGATGTCACAGCCGTGGGCTGGGCTCCCTTGAAAGCTGTGTGTTCTCTGTCTCGGTGCCGGTGGTCATGACTCCACTGAAAGCAGAGCCTCTTTGTGAGGGATTCTGACCTCACATTGGAGCCAGGTTATTTATTAGTCATCACTACTAAAGCTATTAATTTCCCTCTGTGTTCATGTCCTGTAAGAGAGAGTCACAACTGACGTGTGTTACCAGCTGAAGTTGCAGTTGAAGGTGGCATACTATCTTGTTCTGTTTTCTTACTGCATTATGAGTACAACAGATCATGATTCATCACTATTCATGACATATCTTACCATCATTCTTGTAAATGATTATTATATATATCCGAGCATGCTGAATGTGTTTGAGCGGCAGTGAAAGCAGCTGGGCTCTCATACAGATGGGCCTAATCATAATAGATTCTTACTTGAGCTAAAGAAAATAAAACAGTTTGAGTAGTTGTTTTCTTAAGGGGAGAAATGCGTTCAACTTTTTGCAGTCGCTCGCTGTTTAGCTGTCTCTCTGTTGCCAATATTCTGCCCTACTTTTGCAGTCGTGACCCAGCTTTTCTGGAAGTGTAATGGAGAGTCTCTATATAACTATAATTCCTAACAAATGACACAGAAGTTTATTCCTTTGCCTGAGCAGGTGGTGTTTGACTGAAGTGGCTACATTTTAAAGCCTGTAGATCCTCAGGTGACTTGAACTACAGTCACTTTGTGTCTGAGCTGCTGTATAATTTTTAGAGAAGCTAAACTGTTATAGCAAATGTGAAAGATGGTGTTGCTCCATCAGGGATATGAAATAAAATGATTTAGGCCTAAAGATGTTGAGTTTATGCTTGAGTTACAGTCTTATCTGTGCCCTGACCTGAACTTACACTATGGAGAAAAGATAATAAGTGTTTGCAGTCAACAGTATCTGTCAAGAGTAGTGTCTATTCTTTGTTTAGAAAGGAAGTTTATTAATTTTGAACCGGTGCCTTTGAGGCCTTGACAGAAATGTTTAGATGAACGTCTAAGATACAAATACCAATCCAGTAATTCTTTTTTTATAGGTGAGGAGAGGCTGGGTGAAAAGGAGGCAGAGTAGGAAAACTCGCCACATAGGACCTTACAAATATTATACTCCAAAAGGGGGAGACCATCACTGACATGTGGGTCGCTGATTTAAAAAGATTTGTAGTGTTGATGCAGTGACAGACCGTGCTTCTAGTGCCCTCGTTCATGACCTTGAATAATTCAGTCATACAATGTAATTAAATAAATTTTCATCCTGTAGAAGATTTCAGACTTTGAGAGACATACATAATAGCTCAGGATGTGCTTGTACCAATGAAAAGATAAACAGTAGCCAGTGAAGATGGCCCATATTGATGTGAAATTATAACTTCAAAGCTCTTCATAGCTCTTCATCTCTTTCAGGCAGCTCACTTTTTTTTCAGTTCTTTGCTTTGTATTATTTTTTCCCTACAAATCTACTAATACTTCTACATTCCAGATAATAAATAAACAAAGCACTCATATTGAAGTGATTTGATTGGTGCAGATGAGCAAAGGATGCATCGTAATTAAATTTATGACCGATATGGGTAAATTATAATAATTCTCATATGATGTCCAATAAGCAATAAATTCCTCATATGTAAGTTATATTGTGTCTAAACAAATGAAAAAAAAAAAAAAAAAAAAATATATATATATATATATATATATAAAAAGAATGCTAATAAAAATCTATCAGAATTCTACAAGCGATTTTAGTCATCACAACATTAGAATTTACAGTATGAAAAAGTTTTGAGGTTTGCTAGATTACATTTAACAGTGATATTAAATTATTATTTTAAAAGATGACAGCAAAGGCAATCTAAATAAGTATAAGTAAATATTCATTATCGACGGATACAGATCAATTAAAACAATCTCTAATAACAGCCGATAACCAATATGGTACTGATATATCATGCAGCCTTACAGTGATACTCCACTCCAAAAAGAAAATTTTGTCATTAATCACTTACCCGCATGTCGTTCCAAACCTGTAAAAGCTCCGTTCGTCTTCAGAACACAATTTAAGATATTTTGGATGAAAACCGAGAGGCTTGTGACTGTCCCATAGACTGCCAAGTAAATTACACTGTCAAGGTCCAGGAAAGTATGAAAAGCATCGTCAGAATAGTCCATCTGCCATCAGTGGTTCAACCGTAACATTATGAAGCGACGAGAATACTTTTTATATGTGAAGAAAACAAAAATAACGACTTTTTTCAACAATTCGTTTCCTCTGTGTGTCTCAGCGTCACCGTATCACCATTTTGGAGAACGCAAGCATCGTACGCTCTTCTGTGTCATCCACACCACACGTTATTTTTGTTTTCTTTGCATACAAAAAGTATTCACATCGCTTCGTAACGTTACGGTTGAATCACTGATGGCCGATGGACTATTCTGACGATGCTTTTCATACTTTTCTGGATCTTGACAGTGTATTTTACTTGGCAGTCTATGGGACAGTCACAAGCCTCCCAGTTTTCATCCAAAATATCTTAAATTGTGTTCTGAAGATGAACGATGCTTTTACGGGTTTGGAATGCCATGGGGGTAAGTGATTAATGACAAAATTTTCATTTTGGGGTGGAGTATCCCTTTAAAATGAGCAGATGTGGCATCATTGTACAACAAAAACAATTGTGATTTTAATTTCTTGTTCACATCAGCATGTTGGAATGCATTAGATCAGATGAGGAAAGCTATAAACAAAAAGAGAAAGAGTTCACTCCCAGACAGTTTTCAATCTTAGTGGGATCTGTGTTATTTGGGCCTCTTAAGTGTCATGACTCAAACTCACAGATGGATGACAGCAGTGATCGCTGTCCAGTGGAATGAATCTGATATCCACTGAGCATATCAGAGGCTTAGTAGAGCCTGTCTTTTTTGTTTTATTAGGAGTGTTTGAGACAAGGCAGAAACAGTTGCCAATCATGTCTGAACTGGCTGTGGTTAGTGTATAAATGTTATCAAGTCACCAGATCAATATAGGCTCTTTAGAATGATTAAAACCTTTTTATTGTTGTTATTCAATGAAAACATACATTCGCCTGTGTAGATAAGTCATGTTAACGGATTATCATTTTATTTAACAAAGTATTTCATCCGAGGCTCATAGACGCAGTGCTCAAACATGACCCTGATCTCTTGATCCATCCTCAGTGTGACCCTTTCCATGAGTATTTCATAACTATCTGGGACAGCAGCCATATAACTTAGTGGTCAACCACAGAGATTTGTGTTTTTTTTTTTTTTTTTTTTTTGAAGATACTGTATGCTGCTGAGCATCCATGCCTTTACAGCTGGCTTTAGCAGGAATGTCATGCCCTCTGTCTCTGGTTTCTTAGTCAAAATTAAGCATTGTTTCCCCTGCATAATAGTGACCCATTTCAAACTAATGCAGTGTAATAGGGTTGGGCTGATAGATGATGCCATGTCCATCGCTGATGGATGACAGACATCACGATGTTGAGCCAGCATTGTGATCTCAGTATCAACAAGATGCACATTCTAGCTTCAAGTTTTTAGCTTTGCTTCCTCTGAATAAGCATAATTAATGCACCCACTCATACTGATTCATGAAACATGTATCAGCATATACACAAGTATACAAATCTAGAATTAATATGATGAATACAATCTCTCAGTGTGGGTTTCACCCCGAAAGAACAGGCTCGGCCAAAAATAGGAATGCGGAACGTTCCTCATCTGGATCTCTGTGGAGAAAATCCCTCCCACCTGCTGCTGGGCCGTTTCCATGACAACGCATGAGTCCAGCTTTTTCAAGTCCTGTCCCTTGGCACCCCAAATCACTGAAAGCCTGGACACCTACCCAAAGGACTTTGCTCTGAGCTCTGTGTCATTTTCCTTCTGCACAACTACTTCATTCTCACATATACCCACATTCATCATTTAAACAAATATTTTTTTTTCTCTCTTAAATAGTGTTTACTTCTTGTTACTAGAGCCTTGAAATAGAATCTGTGGAGCTACTGTTTATTGATCAATCTGTCATTGGGCATCAGGTATTACTACGTCTGTGGATCCAGAGACATTTGCCACATCATCCTAATATTCAAAAGGAGTCAGTAGTTCCCACAATTTGAGTTTAAAATCTGGGAAGGGGGTGTGATGTATACCAATTGCACTCAACACTTTTTGTCAGTATTATCATGAAAAATAGAACTCCGTGTACATCTGTGCAGTGTTGCAGGCTTCTAGAGCCCCATTTGATGAGATTTAAATTAATTCTGCCTCAATCCCAAATTTAGCCCCCCCCCCCACTGTGCTCCACAGTATTAACAGAGCTCAGTCTCCGCCCCTTCACAGTGGCTCATCTGCAACATCCTCTCCTGGAAACATGCATGTTAATGTGTTAATCCAAACAGGAGAACTGTTTTGCAATAGACTGTAGTATGTTACAGAAACTGTACATCAGGCTACACACCCTCCAGCTTGTGTTAACGTTGGTAGTTTATTGCTGTAATATTGATGTAACTTTGACTAGTCTATAAACCAGGGGTTCTCAAAGTCTATATTCAACGGTCCAAATCTGAATTTTCATCAGTGTCAAAGGTCCAGACCGGAACAATTGGTTATTACAAAACTTGTTTTTAATAAATATATATACTATGCATAAATTTTTTTTGTTGTTGTTGAAAAAATAAAGTACCCTTTGCATTCAAAATATATTAATAACAAGTGCAAAAGTGGCAAACAATTAATTTAAGTGTCAGCAATAGAGGTTGACCTCTGGCCGATGTCAATATTTAGAAATCAGGGCAGCTGATGGCCGATATGTTTGGTCGATTTAAAAAAAAATAAAAAAATTTCTTTATCTCATAAAAGCAAGTTTGAGTAAATGATTATTGCAGGGCACAAGATGGTAGTAGTAGCCTAATTCATAGTAATAATAATTCATGGCTCAAAGCACCTTCTTAAAACCTTCTGAAGCCTGCTTTTTGTTTATGTTTGTTGACAGACAGCAGTGTTTCCCACAGACTTGCAAATGCAAATTGATTCTCTGCCAGCGGGAGGCGCTGTTGGAGTGGAGATTATGTCAAACGTCATAAACTCACTGGATGTCATGACAACAAATGTCATGAAGGAACAGTTTTAATATCTCGCCTTCGCTTTCATTTCCGACCATCTCCAAAAAGAAATTAAAAAATAAAGTAAACAAATGATTTACGGGGGTTTAAAGGGTTCATATGACATTGCTAAAAAGAACATTATTTTCTGTATTTGGTGTAATGCGATGCGTTTGTGATTTAGGGTTCAAAAAACACATTATTTTCCTCATAATGTACATTATTGTTGCTCCTCTATGACCTGCCTTTCTGAAACGTGTAAATTTTTACAAAGCTCATTGTTCTGAAAAGCGAGGTGTGCTCTGATTGGCCAGCTATCCAGTGCGTTGTGATTGGCCAAATTCCTCAAGCATGTGGCGGAAATGTTACGCCCCTTACCATACTGTGATTCCGTGTCCCGGCTCGACAACTATTATAAACGAGGCATTTGTTGCATCCAGTGGGGACATAACTGATTATAATGACTCATACTGTCTTTTTACTAGTGGTCGGTATTGTTTTTTTGACAGCCGATGCCGATATCTTGGAAAGCAGGGGGGCCGATATAAAGTCAATAATTGTTTTTTTTTTTTTTTTTTTTTTTTGTAATATTTAAGAAATTTTAATTAATTTGCCAATGGATTAAAAAACACTATAACCTGAGCTGTATGCAGATGGCGTACACTCTTCTGTGTCAGTGCCAAAAAGTATTTGTGTCGCTTCATAACGTTACGGTTGAATCACTGATAGCAGATGGACTTTTCTGATGATGCTTTTCATACTTTCCTGAACCTTGACACTGTTATTTATTTGGCAGTCTATGGGACAGTCTCAAGCCTCCCTGTTTTCATCCAAAATATCTTAAATTGTGTTCCAAAGACGAACAAAGCTTTTACGGGTTTGGAATGACATGGGGGTAAGTGAATAATGACAATTTTAATTTTGGGGTGGAGTATCCCTTTAATTGTGTATAATCTGTATGTTGTAATTGTTTTTATTCAAGGCTTTGATATTTTGTTCAGCACCTTTGTCAACAGTTGTTGTTTTTAATGGTGCTATATAAATAAAGTTGACATTGACACTTTATAGAAAAAGACACCATATTGTAGGATACTCTCCCAGGAAACAGTCCTCGTCCTCCGTAAAATGCGCCACACACATCTGAATATTTGGGTTAGACTGTTCTGGAACAGTGTTGTAAATACAACTTAACCATTGATTTCTAGTTGTGTCCTCTTTTGGAAGGCCAAACAAAGTAGTTTTGCTTTCACACCAAACCACACAGCGTCTCCACAACATGGCGTCGGCAACAGCGAGAATAAAAGTTACACCACCTATTTTTGCTTGAACATTTGGGCAGTGTTATGCAAATCTTCCCACATTGTGATGTAGACATGTGGGGGCGTGTTTAAATGAGGTGTTTTAGGAAGGCGTGGTTGACTCTTAACTTGGGCATGAAGACATGAAGAATGTCTCTTTGGATTTGAGACTTTAGTCTTTGCAACTTTACAGATCTTCTCCTGCACCAAGAGCTTGTAACACTCCAAAGAGAAAGAAACAATTTAAATCGCATCATATGACCCCTTTAACATGCATTTATCAAAGTAGGAAATAATTAGTACTCTTAAACTATGAAATGTAGGGGGGTCTGGACCAGTCCGGACTTTGAGAAGCACTGCTATAGATGGTAAAATCCCTTCACTGAAATTGGAAGTTTATGACTTTTTATTTTTGATTGTTTTTTTTAATTTGTATTTTTATTTTTTATTTGCCTCTAGCACAGTCTTAAGCACACAACATTCTGTTTTTCTTTCTTGGCCTCAATTCTCAATAGCTGTTATTGACACAAGTAATGTTTTTTTTTTTTTTTAATGGCTTTAGATTGTAGCTGTGTGATCGTAAGTTATGTGGTCTCATGCTTTCTCAATCTTTATTGGCTATAAGCCCTTGGCAAACACTTAAAATTCTGAGTTTATATGATAAACGTTTTCCTCATCCTTTGATTTTCATGAGGTAATAAATGTACTGCCTGATTTAGGTGAATCTCAGCCTCTCTCTCTCGCTCGCTCTCTCTGTCTGTCTATATATGTGTGTGTGAGTGTGTGTGTGTGTGTGTGTGTGTGTGTGTGTGTATTAATATATATTATTTAAAAATTCTTGTTCTGTGAACTTTTGTTGTCCTCTATGCCGTAAGCACAGTTTTCTCAAGGAAGAAAAATAATTGCTAAGGTTACATTATACTGGTGCTCTCACAGTGAGTTGACGCTGTGATATGAGATGCTCAGGGTCCCATCCATATTTAATTAGTCTCCAATGTACTGAGATCTGCTGAGGGCAACACAGGCCTGAAGAAGGCTATTATTGGTCTGGACAAGTTCAGCCTAGCACAGGATGTTTTTGCCCCTCACATCCGGACTGACCACCGTATTGCTGATGCCTCTAATTTATTACCCAGCACTGGGGTGTGTATCTAAATGCTTTTTATGCAGGAGCTGCAACACCTCAGCTTAATTTTTAATGAGGTTCTGTAGTCCTTTGTGATGATTTTCACTCTAAATCAAGCTGTGTTGCACCTGAAGTGACAATTAACTGTGATTAAAAAGCTGATCTTTTGTGTTGATAGAAATACATTTAATTACATTGAAATGGCAAGCATAAGCCTTTATTGTTCAACAGCAGTTCAGACAGTATCTGTAGACAGTGAAGAACCTTAAAAAACTCTTTGCATTTTCACATTAAGTGTCTATAGGCAGTCACACACCAGATGCAGCAGAGTCAGACACAACTTGCAGCATCCTAAAATCAAATCCATTGTTTTCTATCAATCTTTGCACACCACAGCTGTTCATCATCTCTCGACAGCACCTGATATGACTTTGTGGACTGCTCAAAATTCTTATGTGCCATTCAAAAATTTTTAAATCTTTGAAAAAAAAAGGGGGGGGGGGGTCTTTGCAAGTGACATGTATGTTGTAGTCTAGAAGATAACTTGTTTATAGACCATTTTTTAATAACAAGTTTGTCTGTTTGTGGTACTTTTGCGTGATGTGGTGTGGTTTTTCTTGTCCTGTGTTTAACCCCCTTAAGCACCCCAGTAATTGTTTTACGTATAGTTCATACCTCATTACCATAGTTTTAATGCATGAAAATCTAGTTTTGATATACGAGTTAGTAATACTTATTTTGCTTCTTTTTCTTTTTTTTAAATAGACTGTGTGATCTGGGATGAAGTCTCATGAAGTCTTCCATTGGAGCTGACATTCACAGTCAGCAGAATCATCCTTTACCGATCCTCCAGCAGACAAAGACCTGCTCATTGCCCATCAACAGAGTCCCCCTGCACTGCACCGTCTTACTCCCTGACCATGGCTAGTCGAAGAAAGTCTACAACACCCTGCATGATCCGACCGGATGACTTGGTGACTGCAGATGATCCAGAAGAAATGGATTCCTGTGTGGATGGTCCAGAAGAGAATGGATCCTCACATGTGTCTTCTAGTGACGATCGGACAGAAGGAAGGAAGAGTTCTGTGAACTCTGTGCAGGAAGCAACAGAGCTGGAAAAACCTGAAGTGAAAGCACGACCACAGAGGAAACTCCAGGGAGGCTATGAGTGCAAATACTGTCCCTTTTCCACACAAAATCTCAACGAGTTCAAAGATCATGTTGATTCCAACCACCCCAATGTGATACTCAACCCACTGTACTTGTGTGCGGTGTGCAACTTCAACACAAAAAAGTTTGATTCTTTGACAGAACACAATGAGAAGTGCCATCCTGGGGAGAGCAACTTCAAGTTCAAGAGAATCAAACTCAACAGTCAAACCATTCTAGAACAGACAATCGAAGGTTCGAACTGTGCAGTCATCTATGATACAACCAGCCCTCAGTCAGGAGAGGACTTTACTGCTTTTCCCCTGAGCAAATCCAGTACTGTTAAGGTGGGTAAGCCCAAAGCAGATAGTTTACGTTTTCAGGACGATAGTCCATTGGACAAACTCGTTCAAGATCTACCGAAAAAGCAAATTACTGCAGTGAATGTGAACGGGACTGTGATAATTCCAGATGCAACTCTTAAGGATGGCCTCTCTCATATAATGCCATCCTTGCAACGCCCGCCTAACTACAACTTAGTACCAAAAATTGCTGTCCCCTTGAACACTTCAAAATACAACCCCACGCTAGATGGCAACTTGACCCTCATCACCTCCTTCAACAAGTTTCCATACCCTACCCAAGCAGAGCTCTCTTGGCTCACTGCAGCCTCCAAACACCCCGAAGAACAAATCAAAGTGTGGTTCACTACCCAACGGCTAAAACAAGGTATTAGCTGGTCTCCCGAGGAGGTTGAGGAAGCACGAAAAAAGATGTTCAATGGAACGATTCAGCCTGTTCAACAGGCATTCACTGTCTTACCTGCTCAGTTAACTCAGTCCACTAAAGCTTCACAGCCCCTTATCCAGACCGTCCCTTGCCATGTTCTTGGACAATCTGGCCTAGTGTTGGCACCAGTTTCCAATGGCTCAACTGCTACCGGTCCTCCTCTCGCACTAACAGTGACAAATCAGATAGCACAGGGTGTCAAGAGGCCCCATACAGCACCTCTGATTGCCCCAGAGATAAAGAGGCCTTCAATAATTCAGTCCGTTCAGAGTACTCCCAAGTCTGTCTCTCCGACACCAACCCTTTCTTTAGATTGTGAGAAAACCCCTGATCAGATCAGAGAGCTGACCACCAGCTATGCTCAGTGTCAGTTTCCTGATGATGAAGAAGTGTATCGCCTCATCGAGACAACTGGCCTCTCATGGGGAGAGATCAAAAAGTGGTTCAGCGATCAGCGCCATGGAAACTATAAGGCAGTGCAACAGATTAAAACAGACCTCTCTTTGAAGGACAGCCAACCGCATAAGCCTGTGGCCACACATTTTCCACTACTAGAGAGAGTTAAAGGCAAATCCTCTGAGCAAATGAAAAAGTTGGAGGAGAGTTTCCAAAGGACTAGCTTTCCGACCCAGGCTGAGATAGAGCAACTTGTGGCAGATACCAGGCTCTCCAAAAACGAAATTGATTGCTGGTTCACGGAGCGCCGAGCACTACGAGACAACCTGGAGCAAGCCTTGCTCAACTCGATGGGCTCAAAAAGGCCGGAGCATCACCTTCAAAGGGGGACACTAAATGGAGTCCATGAGCAGGACAGCAGAGTCAGGGACTCACCTCTTCCCATTCTGACATCCTCAGCCTGTCCAGAGGCCATTGATGGAAAGTCTCTCTGCCTTCTTAAAGACGTGTTTGCACAAACCCAGTGGCCCTCACCAGAGGAGTACAACCAACTAGAAATCCAAACAGGGTTAGCTCGTACAGAAATTGTCCGGTGGTTTAAGGACAACAGATCTGCTTTGAAAAATGGAACGTTAGATTGGATGGAGCAATTTCAAAGTCTTAGCAACAAGAGACCGAATGGACAAAACAACTCGTCATTCTCGGAGCAGGCCCAGAGTGTCCTACAAAGGCACTTTCATGAGACAAGGGTACAAAAAGGGGAGGGTTTTGAGAAGCTTGCAGAGCAATCGAAACTAACCAACCAGGACATTGTCGAATGGTTCACCAGTAAGTTGGGCCACAACATGCCTGAAATCAGCAAAAGCAAGGACCAACATGGACAGGCGAGCGTAGATGGTAAGAGGTGGGTTTCCTTGGCAGCTGACATTGATGGCAAAGATTACGATGCACAGAAAGTGGCACGAGACCTATCGGCAGAGCACAGAGTGACAGGATGAAGTGATAAAGGTAATAGTCTTTTTTTATTTTAACTACCTGGTTGATATTTTGAATGGCGAAGAAGCGAGAGAGTTGCTTTCCCTGAGAAATAGCTGCTTCTCGTGATAATGTAGCAGATGTGGCTGTAAGACACCCAGAATGTCGGAAGTCTGTAATTTAGCCTTTAGAAAAACCGCTTGGCAGCGAGAGAGAGGGCAGAGCCCAAATTTTGTGTGCTGGGAGGGGGAGGGGGGCAGTGTCGATTTTGGATTTTTATTTCAAAGACATTATCCATTATTTATGTGAGTCAAGTGGCACTTGTTGCTTGTTCTGTTGCAGAAGAAAACAGGCTGCTATGACCGAACTAGGTGGGCCTGATGATTAAGGAATGACCTCTGTTGTCATGAATGGAACAATGATCTCATAATCTGGACTCTTGAGGTCATCAGAGAAGAGATGGACTGCGAGCATCTGTGAAACACTGTCTGGAGAGTGACCATGGAGTGCCAAAGTTTGACTGCTATGTTGTTATTATGTGTTTGTTTTTTAAAAGGGCCCTTGTAAATATTTTTTTCTGTACTTCAACAGATTTGTACAATTTTTTGAAGATGAGACTTTTGTTACGTTTATAATAGGAGTCCCAAGAAATTTCCCTTGACCCTTATAATGGAATGTTCAATCATTTTTGTGAGTGGACACAAAACTAACCCACCTGCTGGTATAAAACAATGTGGTTCATGAAGGCACTTAATATTTCAAGCAAACACAAACAAGCGGTGCTTCAATAAAAAACATCTCATTCCAGAAAACGAGGTGATATTATGGACTTTTCTTTGGACCATAAATACATTGCCTGCACTCATACTGTACCTTATCGCTAAGTGTAGAGAGCCCACATGACAGACATAATCGAAATAGAAATCAATACAATACAGAGATGCACAGCACATGTTTATTTGTAGTTATAGGCTAATTTCTGGCAATATTACAGTAACTGCAAATTTATCCGTATCATGTTGGCATTTCCTGGTATCCAACACATAGTTCCATTTTTCCACTACTCAGCTGTGAACTGCTTTCAGCTCGCTTAAGTGTATTTCTTTTTCCTGCAGCTGCTTTAGTGTCATGTTCGGACATGTATCAGGAAAACTGTACTGCTACCAAGAATCCTGCTTGCTCTTTATAAGAACCAGTCTGCTGTAATTCAATAAAACACAACTGATTGAAAGCCTGTTCTGAGTCTCGTTTACACAACAGTATCATTGCCAAAGTAGAATTTCAGAAAACGGAGCTGAGGTTCATTGGGAGCTGCTAATTTTCTTACAGCAAGTTGCTGTTCAGGGTGCTGCAAAATGTAAATGTAACTAAGGCGCCAGTATCCGGTGTGTGTCCCTCAAGACACTGTGAAATCGATGTACTCAAATTAGTGAGCACAGTTGCTGTTTACAATTTATTTGTAGCATCGATAACTGAAAAAGCACTCAATGAAATGGCAATAACAAAGCACTAGAAATCTAATCTGAACATTTCAGTAAAGATTGGGGTTTTGGCAAGAGGTCACTTTGTGTAACTCTTGATGTGACCGTATCACTATTATACACCATTTGCACATTTTGCGAAGCACCTTTCTCCAAACAATGTGTTGAGGGACATAATATCAAATCAATGTGTCATTTAGTACATACTAAATAAAAAATTATAGCACTGAAAGTGATAAATATAACTTCCAGTGTACAAATAATAAAACTTTATCTGTTCCTGTTTGCTGTCAGAACATTTTTAGATAGCATGAGTATGTACCACAAGATAAATATATGATATTTTTATTTTTATGATCAGTAATGTGTGTTAATTTCATAGTTTTTTTGTTGTTGGTTTTTTTGTTGATATTTTTTAATGGAGTCTTATAATATTATACAAACAGATGGAAATATGCATACATGTATAAAACAGACACCGCACTTTCATGTGCATGTTAGGATTGGTAATTCAGTTAATTCACAAATGTAAAAGCATAATGCTTAAGAAAAATTACAATAAATTTAACCTAATTTTGACAAATGAGGTGATAAAGAAAAAAACTACTTTTTAGATTTTAATGATCATTCCTAAACAACTATGCTAACAAACAAATCTACACTGAACATTTCATGGCGAAATTCATCAGCTACATTTGATTGTGAGCAAGTAACATGAATACACTGAAAGATGCGTTCATATTATGGGAAACACCATCAAAGTCCCCTGAATTTTCTACAATTACGTCAACTCTGCCACTGCACATATATTTGCAGAGTTTCTGTACACACTGTGAAACTCAATAACAGTGTGATATGACATAGAGAGTAATAGGAAAATACGTAACGCTGGGAAGGAGCCCCGTCACTTTTCCTTGTGGGTCAGAAGAAATGCAACACAAAAATCCAAAACATAAAATCCATATTCTGCAGCATTGATGTTAGAAGTTTCTGTATTTATCCATTGATGCAAGAGTCAAAGGCTTCAGTCATCCCCCAGCCGAAAGCCTTGACCCCAGGCATGGCGCCCACCTCCGCCTCCTGGCTGCTCTTGGGGCACAGGTCTCCTGCTTGGAGGAACACCGAATCCAGACACCCCACCTCGTCGATTTGGGAGCATCTGGTACCTGAGGGGAAAAAAAGAAGAAATGATAGGAAAAATATTACAATAAAGCATAACAGTATCATTTTTAAGGCATTTAATAATGCACTAAACTTTTTAATGGGTAATGTGCGGGATAATGAATGTTTTGTAATTGATGAGTTTATCAAATGTCGTTCCAAACCCATAAAAGCTTTGTTCGTCTTCGAAACACAATTTAAGATATTTTGGATGAAAACCGAGAGGCCAAGTAAAATATACTGCCAAGGTCCAGAAAAATATGAAAAGCATCGTCAGAATACTCCATCTGCTATCAGTGATTCAACCGTAATGTTATAAAGTGACGAGAATACTTTTATACGTGAATACAACAAAAATAACGACTGTATTCAACAAATCGTCTCCTCTGTGTCTCTCTGCATCACCGTAGCACCATTTTGGAGAATATGAGCTGAACGCAGACAGCTTACGCTCTTCTATGTCAGCTGCGCCACAAGGATATGCTTTCTACTTGTATTTACACTTTGATTTGAACGAAAACAGTCCATCCTTGTGGCGTGGCTGACACAGAATAGCATATGCTGCCTGCATTCAGCTTGTATTCTCCAAAATGGCGCTACGGTGATACAGAGAGACACAGGGTAGAGTAATTGTTGAATAAAGTCGTTATTTATGTTTTCTTCATGTACAAAGTGTAATTTACTTGGCAGTCTATTGGACAGTCACAAGCCTCTCGGTTTTCATCCAAAATATCTTAAATTGTGTTCCGAAGATGAACTAAGCTTTTACGGGTTTGGAACGACATGAGGGTAATTGATTAATGCCAAAACTTTCATTTTGGGGTGGAGGAAACCTTTTATAACTCCTTACTTGTTAGTTTCATTCAGCTATTCATTTATACATTCATAATATTTAATAAACAGGCACTTCATTCATATCAGCACTGCTTGCATATTGCAGCAGAATAACAGGAAGCTGAGGCCAGATGTGCAGCCAATAAACTCACAGGAACTGTGGGGTGGAGAGGAAGGACCTCCCACCCAGGTCCATGGGGTATTTAAACATCAGAAAGAAGTAAAGGTGGCCAACTAAGTTCCCAATCAGCTCATTGACAATCCTGAAAAAAGAAATGGTTATTATTACAATTATTATGCGACTGCGATGACTCGTACAACATTTTCATCAAATGACTATGACATTTGAACATAAATCTCTGTGAGGCAAAAAGATTCTTACGAGCCACCGATGATATAGTTGAATCCCAGAATGACCCAAGGAAGATAACAAGCCTGTGTGAGTGTGAACATGAACAGGTTTTAGTGTACATCACTATATCATTTAAAAACATACTGCATTTAATAATGCACTGAATACCTTGAATCTGGTGCCGAACCAGAAAGATACAACCACGTCACGATTTAGCTGAGCCCAGACGTACAGAACAGACATGATCAAGGGGATCATCAGGAGCTGAAAAACACAAACAAGCCAATATTTATGAACAAATGAAGGAGGAAATAAAAATTCAAATGCAACATAAAATTTTCCGTCTCAAAAAAAAAGAAGATAAAAGATGCTTTTAAATGTCATGCAATGGTCCTTAAACAACTAATAGGTTACATCAAAAAGCTTAATTAACTCCATAAGTGCAGAAAAATGCTCATAAATCACACAAGGTTGTCATTTCAATTAACCAGCACAAATTTTCAGATGATGTTAGAAAGTCAAAAACTGCTTTGAGAACATTTTAAATGTTTTCATTAAACTGATGATTTACACCAAATAAGAGTGGCAAAGTTTGCTTCTGAGGAAATGTAATGTTTGAAAGATGATGTAGGGAGGCAGCGGGCATCTTTACATTTTTTTATTTTTTTTATTTTTTTTATTGTAACAACTAGTGTTAGCATCTGTGATTCATGTTAACTTTTAATCAACAACCTAGTGATAAAATAGATGCAAGTTTAAATTCAAAGGTATTAAAACTTTACACAGCAGATAAAAAATACTGGACAGCAATATTTAACTGAACAAAATACCACACTTAGCAATTAAAAAACAATCACTTTTTTAAAAGAGAGAATAAAGATAGCTTCATTATTTGACTTAATAGATATCCTACACATTACTAAATGCCAATCACACAAAAAGTGGAAAATTCACATTTAGAAAAAGAAAGAAAAGCAACTGACTAACCTGCATGTCCATCATTAGACCTGTTATCTGAATTATAAATGTTAAGGAAAGATAAAGTAAAATGAACATGACTCCTAGAACAGCTTTTCTCGCCGAGTGGACGCTGCATAGAATGAAAACCACATCTTCAGAGGATATTAAATCATTTAATGCAATATACTCAAATGCTGAATTCAGCACATCACATTCATTATTCATTCACTGTTAATGTGGGTATGCGCTGTACAGACGCAAATCATTTGATGACAATGACTAATCACTTGTTTGCGCTGCACTGAATGACACATTCAATCTTTTAAAATATTACAGTATAATGTGTACAGGACAGAAAGGATACAACAATACAAATCCAGTTGAACAGAAGCATGAACATGTAGTCTGCTGGTCTTCCATCAAAAGCTCCTGTGAAAGGGAGAAGAGATGATGAGATGTCACATCCCATAGTAACCATCATTTCACTTCCTGATCAAAACGCTTTACACAAAGAAGAGTATTTAAAAAAAAAACTATGTACATCATAGTGAGATAGGACAAGTCATATTATAAGACTAATAAACACTATTTTATTTTATATGAAGTGGGTAACCTAAGCTGAATATTTCTTTCTTTATATAAGTAACCTCCCTATTATTGGACATTTTCACTCATGGAATAGAATTAATTATGGTTTTAAATAGAGCATTTTTACAATGGGCATCAGTAAGTAAAAACTTGTGATGCTGCATCCACACCACTAGGTGTCAGTATAAAAGCCCTTTCACACCAATAATGATAACTATAAAGATAACTATAACAATAACTAAATTACCGTCCACACTAACAGACGATAACACTGTTTAGTCTAAGAGCATGGTGCAGTTTTGTTGTCTGTTGCTTTATGTGCTCAAGCTCTATAAATTGGAGGGATTCTGCCTGGCTTTCAATGTGTTTTTTATCATTCTAAAAAGTGGAAAAAAAAAACTGTTCTGAAAGTCATTCCAACAATATTGTTCCTCTGTGTTGTTTGTTACATATGGGAACAGTAAGTCCACACAACAGTTTCAAAACAAATTTTCCAGCTGATAAAAACACTGACAGCCAATCAAAATCCACCTGACTTTAAAGGGATAGTTCACCCAAAAATGAAAATTATGTCATTAATGACTCACCCTCGTGTCGTTCCAAACCCGTAAGACCTCCGTTCATCTTCGGAACACAGTATAAGATATTTTAGATTTAGTCCGAGAGCTTTCTGTCCCTCCATTGAGAATATATGTACGGTATACTGTCCACGTCCAGAAAGGTAATAAAAACATCTTCAAAGTAGTCCATGTGACATCAGAGGGTCCGTTAGAATTTTTTGAAGCATCGACAATCTCAATGCCAAAAATACATTTTGGTCCAAAAATATCAAAAACTACGACTTTATTCAGGGTTGTCTTCTCTTCCGGGTCTGTTGTGAGCGCGTTCACAGCACTGCAGTTTAGTGATATCCGGTTCGCGAACCAGTTCACGAAATCGAACTGAATCGTTTGAAACGGTTCGCGTCAACAATAAGCATTAATCCACAAATGACTTAAGCTGTTAACTTTTTTAACATGGCTGACACTCCCTCTGAGTTCAAATAAACCAATATCCCGGAGTAATTCATTTACTTAAACAGTACACTGACTGAACTGCTGTGAAGAGAGAACTGAAGATGAACATCGAGCCGAGCCAGATAACGAACAAAACATTGACTCGTTCTCGAGTCAAGAACCGTTTCTGTCGGACGCGTCCGGTTCGAGAACCGAGGAGCTGATGATACTGCATGCGTGCGTGAAGCAGACTGACACACAGCGCGTCTGAACCGAACTGGTTCTTTTGGTGATTGATTCTGAACTGATTCTGTGCTAATGTTATGAGCGCGGGTAAACCGAAGGCTTGAATCAAGGGCAATCATCGCCAATGAAGTCATTACGTCGAGCGCAAAAGAACTGGTGAACCGTTTTCGGCAAACGGTTTATTGAATCAAACTGTCCGAAAGAACCGGTTCGCGGAAAAGAACAGAACTTCCCATCACTACTAGTGATCCGAAAACCGATGCAACCAGTTCTTGACTCGAGAACGAGTCAATGTTTCGTTCGTTATCTGGCTCGGCTCGGCGTTCATCTTCAGTTCTCTCTTCACAGCAGTTCAGTCCGTGTACTGTTTGAGTAAATGAATTACTCCGGGATATTGGTTTATTTGAACTCAGAGGGAGTGTCAGCCATGTTAAAAAAGTTAACAGCTTAAGTCATTTGTGGATTAATGCTTATTGTTGACGCGAACCGTTTCAAACGATTCAGTTCGATTTGGTGAACTGGTTCAAGAAGATCCGGTTACATCGAGTGATTCGTTCGCGAACCGGATATCACTAAACTGCAGTGTTGTGAACGCGCTCATAACAGACCTGGGAGAGAAGTCAATGCTGAATAAAGTCGTAGTTTTTGATATTTTTGGACCAAAATGTATTTTCGATGCTTCAAACAATTCTAACGGACCCTCTGATGTCACATGGACTACTTTGATTATGTTTTTATTACCTTTCTGGACGTGGACAGTATACCGTACATACATTCTCAATGAAGGGACAGAAAACTCTCAGACTAAATCTAAAATATCTTATACTGTGTTCCGAAGATGAATGGAGGTCTCACGGGTTTGGAACGACATGAGGGTGAGTCATTAATGACATAATTTTCATTTTTGGGTGAACTATCCCTTTAAAGAGCTTAAGCATTTAAAGCAGCAGATGACAGAACTGCAGTTAAGATGACTGTTGTATCGTGTCCAGTCAGACATTATTTTAATTAAAGGATGATTAATACATTTTAGGAAACAGAAGCTACCTGTTTCAAGCCTCGTGGAGTACTGGTAGAGAAAATACAAATTAACCAGGTATAGAAAACCCGTCCCTGGGCCAACTGGGAAATACAACGTCCCAGTTATCGGTCTCCATATCTGTTGAGAGAACACAGAACAACGATTAGTTAACTTGACGCAGATTACTGTTGGAGATGCCCATCCATTCTGGCTTATTGAAAGAGATGCATCAAAGTACTTCTTGAAAGTCTTTCAAGACTCTTAAAGGGATAGTTCCCCCAAAAATGAAAGTTCTGTCCTTATTTATTCATCTTCATGTTGTTTTGACCCTGTATGTCTTTCTTCTGTGGAACATAAATGAAGATGTTTGGTTACCAATTCTTCAAAATATCTTTTGTGTTATGCAGAAGAAAGAAAGGCATACAGGTTTGGAACGGCATGAGGATGAGTAATCAGTACGATCCCTTTAAACTGAAGTAAAAGTAGAGAAAACCAGCAAGCACCATGTGTATGCAGTCACCAGCACTGGCTGAAAATGATGAAAAAACGGAGTGGCTACCATGCTTGCACTGCAGATTTGATTCCCTGCACATTCTGAACTCATTATCCATGTGCCTGAGCACAACTGCAGCTATTACACCAGACATCACGCTCTGAGAGGAACAGACACTCATCTGGTCTGTTATCCAGATTAGTTGGGTAATTCCCATACTAGAAAAACTGGGTCAGTAAACAACAAACACGCACCCCTGCACAATTTTTTAACATGCATATACTGCACACCTTATCGCTCTTTATAGTCCCTGGCTGTCTCATTCTCCTCCCTTTCCCTGTATCCCTTTCTCACTTCTAGCGCTTTCTCTCCTCCCTTCAGCACACACAGTATCTCTGAGCTAGCAGGGTTTTTTCGGTCTGGGGCTGTGAATCCGCTGAGCAGCAACGCTTTAATGTTGGCGTCTGAACTGGCTCTGCAGTAGCCAGGCAGTCCAACAGCCCCTCCACGCACTGCAGCATAAATCATGCCAGCTCACTTGTGTGGAGAGGTGACCTCTGTAGACTGCAGCACAGAGAAAAGTGGGTTAAAAAGCACAGCAGGACTGGTATGCCGCGAGAGGACAGGGAGAGGTTTATTTGGCCGCTTCTCAACAGCTAAATGGTTCCTTCACAAGTGCCAATGTGAGCACAGGTTCACTGTGACAAAAAGCTTAATGTAACCCTTGGCTTAGCAGTGTATGCTCTTTAAAGTGGGTGATATCACTCATTTTGCTTATCTGCAGTATCCTGTGTGCAATGCTTTTCCTCACTCCATAGCTGTGTTTACTTCCTAGATCTTTGCCATAATACAGAAGAAACCTGTACTGGCAGGATAGAGGCCATGAAATGTTAATTAATAGTGAGCAGACAGGAGTTGAGTTTAGAGCTTGTTCTAAGGGAGTGGATAAATCACAGAAACACCATGCAAAAATGAGCTTAATGTTTAAGTTAATAAATTACAACCAAAATTGCAGCTACAAAAATGAATCAATTAGCTTAGCCATTAGCAGAGGTCAAATTACTCTGTGCCTGAATTCCAGGCACATCTCTCATGTCATGAAAACTAGCAAGGGAAACAGATTGAAAGCAATGATGCTGCCATTTACAAACTAGATAAGCCAAAGAAATGTGGGTACCCAAATACATATTAAAATAACTTCTAGGGGGCTTTACTTTTTAAGAAGTGGTGCATTATGCCCACTACACACAGTTTAGAGGCTGCACGGCAGGGGTTTAAGAAAGGGGTTTTCAACCTTTTACATGCAACAGACCCCCAAATATAATAATCCCATTCTAAAGTTTATAGTTTCATCTATAAACATCCAATTTATACTGTGAAAAAAATAAGAATGTAAATCTGTGTAAAATATTATTTGGAAAATATTAATGTATTTGTTTATAACATTATCCCCTACTCATAGTAATGCTTCATTGTTAGATTATTTTTTATTTGATTTGATTTTAATCAAATAATTTTATTTTAATAAATATTTGTATTATTCAGTTAGTTTAATACTCTTTTATATTTTTAATCAATTTACACTGATTATCTCAAAATTTTTCCACAGACTCCCTGGGGGTCTCCGAAGCCCACTTTGACAACATCTGGTTTAAGAAGTACAAAAAAATGTTCTGAAAAACAGAATTTATATTGGTCTTTGATATTAACACATGCTACATAACCACCTAGATACGCTTATAATTTGGTGCAATAGTAACAAGGATGGAATAAATGGATACAAATGTTTTTTTACAAACATTCATTCGTTGTTTTACACTTGTAGCCCACAAACAAATAGCTTTGCGCCACCTGGTGGAAATTACTGATATACTGAAAAAAATAAATATCATATTTTTTGTTAATTCATAAATGCTTAATTACATGTCTTAAGATATTTACAATACTTATCTTACAGTTTAGGCAGACTGTTAGAATTAAGCATTAAAACAGACTTCCTCCGTGATGAGGACAACAGAACACCATTATTTCTATTATATGTCGCAAAACTCAACATTTTCCTAATTAGGTCAAGCAAATAAGGTTAAAATATCTGCCATCCCAGTGAGAAGCAGCGCTTGTGGAAGGAAAAACATTAATTTGGCAGGCCACGAAAAGCCTGTTGTCCCGGAAGTAGCCTCAGACGCGTACTCGGCTGTCATTGGTTGAACAGAGCAGACTGGGACGAGTTCAAAGTTACTGTTTTTTTCTTCTTATTATTTATTTATTTCTGTGGCTGCGCAACTTTTGATTCACATGTCATTTCCTGTCTTTCAATACTACAATATACCGCCAGTACAACATTTTAATGGTGGCGTACATATGGAGGGTGCGATTATACTAAATATATTAGGATACCGTCGATGCATAAACAGCACGTGTTACGCTCTTTGCCATCTCTTAACATTCTCATTCTGCATAATCATAAAACATCGTATTAAGTATTCATATTCGCTTCGACAACCTTTAAATACCTAACATTCAGACTTCCTAAAGTACAACAAAATATTACATAACAAACCACGTAATTTCGGCAATCGTGTGCATGAGATTTTGAACACAACTGACTGCTGACTTTATACACTGATCAGCAAACCGTCTCGGTTCACTGCAGCAGTCCATGTGTGGGCATCAGTTTAACGTTACTCCGGTACGAGGCCTACAACAAGGCCTTGTCATCGCAGCTGTTGTCTAAAGTCTCCGTTCTGTTGAATTCAATGTAAACCTACCTGGAATTTATGAAAGAATGCCTCCGGCCATAACACAAGGTACATGGGACTGATTAATCCCAGTTTTCCTATTAGCGGCACTGCTATTGAGCCAGCGAACCAGTAACGAGTGATGAAAGGGATGTTTTTAAACCAGTCCCCGATATCTGACATCTTGCCATATGATTAGAAAGCCTGGAGATTCTCTGTGGGTTCTCCGCCGATGCGGGTTATGAAAACGAGTCTGAACACAAGGCAGAAATGCTGCTTCAGACTTCTTCTATTTTGGTTCGGTTACCCTGGTGTGTGTACGCACTCCTTCCCCGTTCGGTTTACATGACGTGGCCGCGTACAGACGCGTCCTTGTTGCGATTTTCCGTTAGATTTGACTGTCAAATTAACAGTCATGCAAAGGAATATGTTTTTTTTTTTCGAATTCGAAAAAAACCGTTTATTACCTAAACGCAGATATTTGAAAAAGTAGTTTTTTATAATTTATATGGGTTGTATTCACATGTGTAACGTAGTGAGAACTTTAAGACCGCTTTATGAAATTGTTCGAAGTCTTTTACGTTGACGTCTCATTCGAGGCGTTTTGAAACCGGAAACGGCTACTTTGTGGCGCTACTTTTGGTGAAGCGAAGGTTTCTTATCATTTTATGTGATTATAGTTGCAAAGATATCGCAGATAAGTAGTTTTAATGTTCTCAGTAAATTAACGAAAATGCTATAGCCTACCAATTAGATCATTAAATTGTTAGTTCGTTTAGTTAAAGTGATAACTTTAACTAACTTTAACCAAGCAGTCCTATAGCTTCCAGATATGTCTCTAAGTTCAGTGCAGTCCACCTTGTCCACTCTGAAGTCATGTCAGCCCGATATTAGAGCTTGTATGGACATGGTATCAGATGTTGCGCTGGGAATAGTTGAAGCACAAGGTGAGTGGTTTCTGAAAGATCATGTGACTTTGAAGACTGGAGTAATGGCTGCTGAAAAATCAGCTTTCTTTTGGACGTAGTTTTTAAACTATACACCTTTGATTTCAGGTATGGATAACAGTCCGGCTCTGAAGAAGCTGGAGGAAATGATTCTGGAGTGCTCCAGACTGGACAGAGAAATCAGTTGTTTTGTGGAGTCTGTTGATGAGAAGACTGCTCAGGTTTGTCTTATTGACTGTCACTGGTGCTTCATTTTGACGAAGAGTGTTTGTCAAGTCTCCCATTGAGCCACCGTGGCTTTCCCTCGTATTTCTGTAGGTCAGACGTGAACCTCCAGAGGCCATGTTTCATCTGAAAAGCTCTGTAAAGGAGCGTTTCACTGAGCTTACAGCTGGAGTTACAGATGCAGACCTGCAGAGGCACAGCAAGGTTGTTGCCTTCAGAGACAGTGTCAGGAGATATGCCATGCAAGGTGAGGAACTCACACCTTTTTGCACAGCATTCACAAAGCCCGCATGTTGTGAGTGAAGTGATGCAGTTCCTAAATGTATATGTATGTGTATGTATATGCAGCAGGTCAGACTGCTGCTGAGAATGAAGAGGAGGAGTCGGATGAGGACATTGCTGTAACACAGAGCCAGACAAACTTCACCTGTCCTCTCACCCAGGTAAACATCAGCATCATTTCACATCATCAAGTGCGCAAGCCCTTGAGTTAAAAGTTCACATTATAGTGGTGTTTTTGTGTGTTATTTGTATTGCAAGAATATAGAAATGTCATATCATTCAAACCTTTTTTTACTGTACCTTGTTCTGACAGGTTGAAATGGTCAATCCAGTGAAAAACAAGAAATGCGGTCATCACTATGACCAAGAGGCTGTACTTGAAATGATTAAGGCTAAGCACAAAAATAAAAAGAAATTTCGGTACGTAGCCACTGCTCAGTAATGTCTTTATGTTGTCCCAAATAAGTATACAGTTACTATGCATAATTCATTTCCATATCCTGCAACCAACAAATATTTATTTATTAACTTACTTACTTTTTTGGGATGTGTTCTCTTTCTTTATATTTGAGTTTCATACACTTACACAACCATTCAAATGTTTGTGTTCAGTAAAATTTTAAAATGTTTTTAAAGATAGAATATTCAGTTTGTACAGTATAAAAACCATGACACCTTTAAAGAGTCCCTGTAAACCACACATGCCAATGTGTGTGTGTGTGTGTGTGTCCTTAATGTACAGTATTTGTAAACATTTTAAGGAACGCTGGATATTATTTAATGACATTTTCCCATTTTTCTGTGACCTTATCTAAAATGAAAACTATTCACCCCTTATTACCAATGAACAATTCCTTTACTATGAGCTAATTAAACAATAATAATTGTGTTATTTAATGAATGAAGAACTCACCATTTGTGTAGAGTCTACTAATGTATTAAGTATTGTTTATAAACTATGAATCAAAGATGAGCTAATAGTTTAATGATTTTTAAGTACTTTAATAGTGTATACTTATTATAAAGTGTTACCACTGTTTTCTGTTTTAATTATTAGTCTTCAGTGTCACATGATCCTTCAGAAATCGTTCTAATATGCTGATTTGCTGCTTAAAAATATATATATAGATATATATATATATATATATTTTAATGTTAAACTTATTTAATTTTATTAATTAAATCTTGAACTTATACCAATGTTACATTTAATAGTGGCACCATTTTGTCAGGATTCAAAAGTATGGTGAAAGTTCTAAACATTTATTGAAACAGATTTTTTTTGTTTTTTTTTTAACATTGTAAAATTCTTTATTCTCACTTTTGATCAATTTAATGTATCATTTGAACCGTAGTGTATAGAATAATAAAACAGTTGCCACTGTTGTCAACCTTTCTGTCATTCTTCACAGCTGTCCAAAGGTTGGCTGTGGAAACGCAGATGTTCAGCAGTCAGACCTCGAGCTGGATTTGGTTATGAAGAGAATGATTCAGAACCACAAGAGACAGAGTGGAAAAACCTAATTTGACTAAATCAGTCCTGCAGATGGTAATAGTTGTTCTGTCTTTAATGGGAAAATGGGTTTGCCTTAATGTTGAAATGTAGAACTGGAGTTTTGTTGTAATATTTGGTTCATGTTATAGTTAATATATAACACTTTTATGTTTCATGTTCATGTTTGTAATACAGAAATAATGCTTGTCAATGCTGACATTTTTTAAAATAAACCTTTGTACATTCTTTAAACCTCAGATGAACTAGGCATTTTATCCTGCAATCCTTAGTCAAACGGAGTACGTTCATCTCTAGGAATGAAAATAAAAACCTGCTTCTTTTCAAAACTCAATTCACAACCAAATATTTATTCAACATAATTGCACTGTAAAATCATCCATTAGAATCAGGCCAAAAGCCAGGCCACAAAGACATGAAATCAGCATGAGACATGAAAAACTCCACTGGCCATTAAAACCAGTTTAAATTGTACAGGTTTATTACAGTATCTGCACCAACCCTTTGACTGCCCCAAAACCTTGTGTACAACAACTAATTAAAACAATACAAACTTTGGAAATTCTTCCATGTGGACAATTCAGTGACGCATTTTATGTCCAGACACATAAAAAGGACAGTCTTGATAGGTTATGCCCGGTAAATATTAAACCAGCATCCGAATTTGGCCCTAAGACCCTAACAGACAAATACAGGAAAAGGACCTCGTGATCAAAATTCTCAGACGGTTCTGTGTGATCAGTTATATGAGACAAAGGGACACAGGCGTCGACTTAAAACAACCCATTATTTAACTCCAGAGCTTCCCATGCATTGAATTTTCATAATTTCGACAAACAGCATTTCATGGAGTGAGTTATTGAACATTAAATCATTTTAATTCTTACATTAACAAGTAAAAAAAAAAGAAAAAGAAAAACACACCACCCAGCCATATTTATACAGACCAAGACGAGTGTTTTTTTTTTTTCGTTTTGTTCATAAATCAAAAAATTGAGAGGGTGCAAATCTTTTGCCCTTAAGATAACCGTCTAATGGAAAAAACAACATAATTTTGTCTTAAAAGGCAAAAAAAAAAAAAAACAATGGCATGCCAACTCATTGTGAAAGTGGATATATACTTCCTTACAAAACACATGTAATGTTACACGTACCAGACATATTTTTTTCATATCATGTGCATTTAAAAACAAACCTTATATGACTGCCTGTTTATCAGTAAATGAACATTTAGATTGATGAGAGCTCTGCTGGACAGTCCTGCGAGCTCTGTGTCCTTGTCTGTCCTTGTGAAGGTTCAACACGCTAATACTGGGAGTCTCTGAGTCCGTTTCAGTGTTGGTCCATGTCCCCATGTCTCTTTGCACCGGTCCAAGCGTGGTGGAGGGTTGTATCTGTTGAGATTCTTAAATCGCCATGGCCATTCTATCCGATGGTGATGCCGAAGCCACATTGGAACTTGTTCTTCCGGTGGTTAAGGAAGGCGCCTAAAGCTAACGATAGAGGAAGGGGTACTAGCTTCTTTTCCAGCGTCGCTCCCACCACCCAGTTGCTATCTAAAGAACCTGAAGAACAAGAAGAGGAGAGGGAAGCTTAGCGATAGAACCAAACTGGAACAAGCATGAAAGTAGGTCTGCACAATTAATCGGAATTAAATCGAAATTGACTGCGATTTAATGAAATAAATATATATGCACTGCGTTTTCAGAGCGAAGGACGGCACTGTGTTCTTACGCATGAGCATCTCATTATCCTCTGGAGTTTGAGCTCCTCTCAAGGTGGCTCTATTCACAGTGCATGCTGCTCCATGCAGATCTCTGTATCTGCTCTGAGTTTAGATCATTTTAACATTAATTTGGGGACACAATATGCACCAACAGTCTTGTCAACCAAACTTGTAATGCGCTTATCAATCCCAAACTGCATTCATGCACTTCACACTGGATCTCACAGCACCGTTTAGTGGTTGCGCTACTGAGACTTATCAGCAAATAAACACGTCTGCTATAGTAATAATGGAAACATTATATAGAACATTACAGCTATAGTAAGCTTGCACTGCGCTGCTGTTTAGACTTAACGGGAATAATGCAAACAATATATTGAACAATTATTGAACTTTTCTCAAAGAAAATTCCATCACGATAATTATGGTTATTTTATCATCCCGCCCCAATTACAATAGTAGTATTTCTTTTGTTTTTATTTAGAAATTGTTATATTTTATTTAGAAATAAAAATACTACTACTACAAACTGTCATCATTATTATTATTTTATAGCCATATTGATAGCCCTCTTATAGCCATTTTATCACATTTTAAATCGTAATGGCAATTTTTATTCAGACAAATCGCAATCAGATTGTTTCCCCAAATCGTGCAGCCCTACACGAAAGTATGCAAGTAAATCAAATCAATCTCAACCTGTTTTGAATGCAAACAATTCAAGAAAGTTTTTCAATACCTTTAAAAAGCAGATTTGCTTTAGGTACATCCAGCTGATAACCAAACAACACGCTTGTGTCCTGCATCCGTGTGCTGGCCTCAAACTCTACCCCAATCTGGAGCTGTAGGAGGTGTTTAAATACATAGTAGTGAGTTTAACATACTAAGTGAGCTACCTTGAGTAAGAAATCTGTCATTTAATACATCTCTTCACTGTATGAAGTACCTGGTCATTGGCTTTGTGGTAATATGATGCATGTGCACCAGCTCCTCCAACAGTCAACGTGGCGACATAGTTACTACCTGAAGATGAAAACATACAGGTCCCATCAGTACATGCAAATAAATTCTGATTTTTGCCAAACCTTAAATAAAATGTGACAGAATGATCTGCAAATAAATGACCACCTGTGTATCTGCCCACAAATGATGTGACGGTGCCCTCTTCTCCTGGCCTCCTGTGATAGACCAGTTCACCACCCAATACCAAAGCAGGAGACAAGGACTGGAGGTAGTGTGCCACAAGAATACCTAACAGACCAAATGTGAATGTAAGCTTCTACAGAAGACAGATGATCAGTTAATAATTCACATTTCTGTCTATTCCTCATCAAACTATTAAAAAAGTTTGGGGTCAGTAAGATTTTTTGAAAAGAACTTACTTCTATTTAGCAAAGATGCATTATATCAAATGTGCATTATATTACATCTAAGAAAAAAAAAGTATCAAGATTTCCACAAAAATATTAAGCAGCACAACTGTTTTCAACACTGATAATGATGTGAAATGTTTCTGGAGCAGCAAATCAGCATATTAGAATGATTTCTGAAGGATCATGTGACACTGAAGACTGGAGTAATAGCTCCTGAAGATTCAGCTTTGCCATCACAAGAATAAATTACACTTTAAAATATATTCAAACAGAAAAGAGTTCTTTAAACTGTAATAAAATTTCACAATTTTACAGTTTTTACTGCACTTCTGATCAAATAAATGCAGTCTTGGTGAGCTTAAGTGAAAACATTATGAAAATCCTACAACCCCAAACTTTTGAATGGTAGTGTATATTAGGAATAAAGCATTAAAAAAAAAAACATTAAAATCTTCTTGTATTGTATTTTTGGAACTTGACATTCATGGACTACAGTAACTGCAAGGTAAGTTACCAGATCCAACAAGAACATCTGGGTTGCCAAGGGTAACAGCAGCTGTGAAGTCATCACCCCGGTATTCGGTATCACACTGCCAGTTCACAAACTTGTGTTGCTGCGTCTGTAAGACGTCATTTATTCAGGCCATTAATAACAGTACACTATGCAGCAATGCATCTCATTTACACAACATCAGATTTCTTGACAAAGCTGCAATTGTAAGAAGCATTAGATCATTTGATTGGGATTAACTTCTTCTCACCATATTTTTCAGAAATTATTTTGCTCACAATACGAGACAAACCAGTTTACCTCATAACTGGTCCAGCTTACATTAATTGTACAATATAACTGTCACATAAAAAATATATCATGTGTAGGATCTGCGGATTCCCTTTCAGAGTTTGTGAACATGAATGTAAAGTCGTACGTACCTGCAATGCCACTTTAGTGCGAATGCGGCTGGCAAGCTGATGGATGATCTGAGCGTTTAGACTTCCCGTGTTGTCCATGTCACCTACCATGACCGGAAAAGACTGAGGGGGACAGATTTAAAATAAAAAACAAAACAAGTGGCATCTCAGTATTTCATTCTGAAACAATATTAGTATAGTTATTTGACAGAAAAAAAGGGTAAGAGTGGTGCCATTGTATATAAATTTATGGGTGTCAGGATTTACTAACTGCCATTCAGATTTCCATTTTTTTTTTTTTCATAATTATAGGACCACTATAATTTGAATTTTAAAAAATGTCTTGTGATTGAACTGCTTCAAAGAGAATATTATAATTAAAAACAGTTTCTGAGATTTTTTCTGCGATTTAAGTATCATTGAAATACTATTATAACTTTTATTAATATTTTGACAATTATTATTATATTAATAATTATTTTGTTAGTTTTTATTTCATAGAATCATTGAGATACTATTATAGTTTTTATTAATATTTTGAATAAGTTTGTATTATTATATCTTCTGTTTTCTGTCTAGCAAACTGAGAGAAAAACACTAGTCAGTTAAAAGCAACTAAAAGGCTCACCTCTGCAGGTCCTGTCTGCTTGCTGCCCACGTAAGTAGCTCCGAATCTGTAACCTGAGTCCCCCAAGGTGCTTAGAGTAATTGTGTGACTAACCTGAGGAAGCAAACCAAGATGTGATGTATAGTTTTGTCCTTTGATCTTTCACTTCTAAGTGGCAAAAACAGAAATGTGTGATAATTGACCTGGAAGTGATTACTCAAGCCCTTGTTGACAACCAATCGTACCCCCTCCATCTGCACAGGGAAGACCTCTGAGAAGCAGACAAAAAGAATGTTAGTAAACAGAATATAATATAAATTATAAAACTGCAAAGGTATGACAGAAAATGAGACAAACCTTTGCATTTGCGATGACACTCCTCAAATGTACCGGGGTTGGGGAGAGAGGACTCTGCATCTGTCCCGGGCTGCCCTTGTGTGCCTGAGGAGGGCGGGACTGCAGACACTGGGGGCATGGTGAAACCTGGGGGTACCGTCACTAGACCTGCACCCCCTGAGGCTGAGGCTGGGGGTGGGTTTGGGGAGCTGGCAGCCAACACACTGCCCATGCTAAAGAAAAATAGAACAGTATAATAACACTACAATAACATTAAATGTTATCATTTGCTTCCACTGACAAGAACCATCGGGAAAAAGCTCACGTTACTACAATCAGACAAAGACTGGCAGTAAACAACACATCTCTGGTTCCAAAACTTGCCAACTGTCAAAACCAAATGAAAACCTTAGATCTCCCCAGGTTTACACAGTTGACAACTAACGTTAGTTTAGCTGTGACTCTCTCGGCTTGAAAGCCAGTTCTGTGCGCACAGCAAAAACTAGAATCTGTCTCATTAGAGAAAAGTAGTGCACTAGGCATGTGGAGCTTCATTCACGCCTCACTGGCTAAATAGCAAGTGAGCTAAGGTTAATGCTAGCTAACTAGCTAACATGCTGTGTTGTGAAATAAAGAGTGGCACATATCAGAGTGAGACGCGAGAACGAGGATGTATTATATATTAGCTGGAAGGTCCTTTTCATCAATATACGGCGGACTAATTAAAAGCAAGTGAATGAATACAATTTATGTAAGTATTTGCAGGCCTCGTGCTATACTCACGTTTAGCAATGCAGTCCAATTACACGGCGGAGGCACCGGTAGAATGTAAGGGACAACCTACGTACCCGACGTCTTGCCCCGCCCATTCCGGCTGTATTAAGAGATGATTGGATAAAAGACACCACAACTGCCCGATAATTGGATACTGAGTATGGTGTACTCGTGAGGTCATCGGGGAAGGAAACGCGATGGTTTGTGGCGTGTTCTCCACTCCTCTAAAGTTAGAGGTCACTGAGATACTATTGTAGGTAATCTATTCATATTTAGTTTTTTTATATATATATTTTCAGTTTTTAATGTCATTTTGTTGTTTTTGACATTTTATTAGTTTTTGTTAATTTGTCTATATAGTTTGTAGCAAGTTTGAACTAAAGTTAAACTAAATGAAAAGTGAACTAGCAGATTTTTTTCCAGCTAATTCAAAATTGAGAGAAATAATATATTGATATTTTTATATGCAAATATTTTAACCATGAACTATGCTTTTAATGCCAACAAGATTTTTTTGAAAACGTTTTTCCCCATCTTTAGAGCACACAATTCTCATCTGAGAGTTTCAGATTGTTACATGACCTCAAGCAGGAGGAAATATTAATCGCTCTCAGATGTGGTTTTGTTTTATCCACGCAAAGAGGCTTAAGTGATTGATGTCTGGAGTTTCTTCTATTTCAGCCAAAGAGCCCCACAGTAATGTGTTGTGGCAACTCTGTTGCAACTTCTCTGAAACTTGTCCTTTTGTCTTGCTCAGCCTTGGTATGGTGTGGGTTGAGCCATGTAGCTTTTTGAAGTTTCTAAACATTTCATGTTAATTAGAAAAACGCTAGAGTGAAAACCTCACTGAACTAGACTCAGTTAATCAGTTTATATGACCTATTTTAAATATTTAAAGACTGTACATTGAGAAATGACTTTTAGCCATTTAGCCATCACTGGAGTGATAATAGTTTCTTTGACTTAAAGGTACTTGAAAGAGAAAACAAACATTTGGAGAATATGCTGGACTTTATTTTGCTTAAAAGAGAAGGGACAGGATAGGCTGGCATTAACATTTTGAGCAAAAAGCTTTGGCCATTCTTCCATGAATCCTCGCAGTAAAACATACAGCTTCTACTTAACACATGGCAAAGAGAGCACAATTCAACACATACAACAGGGGACACAAAAGTTTACATTTCAAGAGCTACCAACTTTATTACAGCTGCCATTTCATCACAGCATTTGTGCTGATATGTTGTAAAAGACATTACTCTGTCTGTTTCTGTGCTTTAGACACCACCAGGGGAAAGACTGAATCAGATTAATAACATTACACGGTTTTTATCGAAACAAAACCTGACTGTGCTTGTCAACGGGGGGAAAAAGGAGAGTATATTGAACTGTCCCCCAGTTTTCAAAAATGCAAAAAAAAAAAAAAAAAAAAAAAAGTCCAGCCTCACCAAACATCTGAACTGGGTTACCTGGTTGTTGTACACGAGCAAATCTGTTGCTCACCCAGCCAATGCCGAGCTAGGTACTGTTTACTACCAACAAACTGGTGGGTCAAATAGAGAACAAGCGATTAATGGGTTTGAGGTATGAGAGAAGTCTAAATCTAGCAGGTAACAACTTGACCAAACAATCCTGACCAAAGTGCTGTTTTGCTTTTTGCAGTACGCACCTTTAGTGCTCCTTCCTACCTAGAGGAAGTATGTAACAGAGTAAGGCACTTGGAGAAATGGAGATGGTCAAAGGGAGTATGACGATGTAGACTGACTTTAAAAAAGGGGCTGAATGTTTTCAAAAAATCTTTTGGGAATGATGTCATGCTGGCGAGTCAAAAGTTAGCCAAAGAAAAAGTCAAAATATTGTCTGTTTGTATTAGAACAAAAGCACAAGCTTTTCTCCAGATGATATATATATATATAAATATATACACACACACACATGCAAGGTTGTAAAAGAAGACCATTATGAATGTTAAACTTCCTCCCTGGTTTTCCTGATCAACTGTAAAGCTCAGAGTAAAACTCAATCATTATATAATGCGCAAAACCTTGCACATGAGGTGACGGATAGACTGAATGTACTCCTAGTAAAGCTTGGGCATTTGTTTTGGCATCCTCTTCTGCCAGCATTTTCTATTTCATTGTTTTGGTAAATAAAAGGGAAAGAAATCCTCATGAACAGCAGTTATGGATGATGAATGGTCTTCGCCAGTGCTCATGGTCCAAAGAAAAGTGGCTTATTGTGCTCTAAATGGAAAAGGGGTAAGCTGCCTCAGTGAGTCCATCGAGAACAAATCTAATGACTTTATACTAGCCCCTAAATGTGTGGCAGCTGATCACATTTTAACATGGCAGTTCCAGACCCTTGAAGCATTTGGTGAGAAAATAAACTACAACAAACAAACAAACAAACAGTCATCTTTGCGCCAGTCTTCAGTAGAAATTGTGCAGAATGCCAAGCATAGGTCCCTTTATTCTCCTGAAAGAAAGGGAGATATTCCGACTGAATTTAATCACGTCTATACAAAAGAACAAGTTGAAGCACTTCAGATCAGGTCTTTTAGGACATGACCTTCTTACCGGCAAGGGTTAATTAAGCTCGCCTGCTTTGTGAGCAGCCTCCTCTTCATCAGGGTTCATGGTGTGAAAATCTGCCACATACAGGCTCTTGTCAATGCTGCTGGGTATGGGCTTTATGTCAGTCATCAGCTGGTCCTCAATGCCCTTTAGGTTGAAACGATCTTCTGAGGTGATCAGGTTAATGGCCAAACCCAGGTGACCGTACCTACCTGAGAACATCGAGAAAACACTGAAATAAACTACATGTAGACCCAATCACAATAATGAACACTAACAAATGATGAACGGAAAACCTTACAACCAATAACCAGTCAAATCCAGAGCTGATGATTACCTGATCGACCAATGCGGTGCAGATATGTCTCTGCATTTTTGGGGAAGTCAAAGTTAATGACTACATTGACAGCCTGGATGTCAATTCCTCTTGTGAAAAGATCTGTGGCAGGAAAGATCCCATGAAAAATGTTCAGAAAGATTTGGGGAAATATCCTAACAACAAGACATCTACGAACGTGGTTCTCCGTACCTGTGCAGACCAGGTTCCTACACAGTCCATTTCTGAAGTCATGGAACACACGATTTCTGTATTCCTGTGTTAATATATAAATATAATTCAGAAAAACAAAATCACGGCATACACCAAGAACAACAAAGGAACATGTAGTACTGTTCATAATTTGGGGTCTGTATGACTGTTTTTGAAAGAAGTTACTCATACTCAAGGCTGAATTTATCAAAAATACAGTAAAAACAGTAATATTGAGAAATATTACAATTTAAAATAACTTGTCTATTTTCATTTATTTTAATACTTAATTTCTGTGATGGCAAAGCTGAATGTTCAGCAGCCAGTCTTCAGTGTCATGTGATCCTTCAGAAATCACTCTAATATGCTGATTTGGTGCTCAAGAAATATTTCTTTTTAATATCAATGTTGAAAATAAGTTGTGCTGCATAGTATTTTTGTAAAAGCAGTGACATTTCTTCAGGATTCTCTACATAAAGTCAAAAGAACATTTATTTGAAATGGAAATCTTTCGTAACATTTAAAATATCTTTACTGTCACTTTTGTTCAACTTAATGGCTACTTTCCAAATTAATTTCTTAAAAAAAAAAAAAAAAAAGTCAATAATAGTGTGTTTCCTCTTGAAAAAAAGGTTTAATGCATTTTGAAGCTGACCTGCATCATCTTGGCATGGATGTAGAAGCAAGAATAGCCAAGTTGTGTGATCTTCTTGGCAAGGAGTTCCACCCTTTGGGTGGAGTTACAGAAGATGATTGACTGGTTGATTTGAAGCTAGGAAAGAAAAAGATATAAAATAAACAAATAGAAGGAGAGACAATGATTTTTTCTTTTTCTTTTTAGAAGGTGAGGAAATAGAGTACCAAAAGTCTTTAAGACAACACAGTTATTCAACTGTAGTATGCTAAAGAAACTTTGGAATACTACAAATGGAGAACTTGTCAAATTTAGAGTCTATCTGTAAAGGGACAGTCACTTACCCTGGAGAACAGTGTGTTGAGACAGTGCACTTTCTGTCTTTCTGTCACATAAGCATAGTACTGAGTGATGCCTTTCAGTGTCAGCTCATCCATCAGATTGATTTCATATGGCTTCTGAAGGTGCTTGGTCTACACAACAGGAGAGAGTCATTAGCATGATTAAACAATACATCTAAATATGATGAGTAATCTTGGATATAGTTAGACATTTAACAATTTAAGAAAGATTAGACTGATAAAAACCGGAGAGTTATTACAAGTACATCTCTCACCATAAACTTCTGCACACTGATGGGGAAAGTGGCAGAATAGAGCAGAATCTGCCGTTTTTTGGGCAGGAAGCTGATGATGTCCTCAATCAGCACCACAAAGTCTTGAGATAGCAACTTATCAGCCTGTAAAGAAAGAATCAGATACCATGAACTTCAATTTTAGCATTCATTCAGAGAACATTCTTAGCTGGAAATCGACTTTTTTGCATTATTTTTCTCACCTCATCCATCACAATCATCTGAGCTTTGTCAACCTTGGCCACACCTTTCTTTATCAAGTCCAGGATCCTTCCTGGGGTAGCTATTATAACATGTACTGAAGAGAAAAGAATATAACGGTTAACAGTAGGAGGAGGGGGGACTGCATTCATCAAGTACATTTAACTTCTAAATTCTAGTCAAAATAACCCTGTATGTTAGATCTTGAACCCATTATAATGAAGTGTGGATTTGAGGAACAAGGATGCACAATTTAAGAATTGCTTAAATGTCTATGGTCTGGCAAGAGGGCAAGACTTCAGAAAAACAGTCAGTAGGTGTAACAGGCAACAAAAAAAAAAAAATTTTGTAAGCGTGTTACTGTAAAGGTGTTTTTTACATCAGTTTCATAACCCACATTAAGTTTTGAAATCACTACTAGATTTTTCAAGCTCGGGAAACTCAAAAATGGTATAGAACTCTAATTACCAGTTTCATCAAGCCGCATGATGTCATCCCTCAGGTTAGTGCCACCTGTTGTAGCCATGACCTTGACACCACCGAGGTGCTTGCTCATGTTGATACTTATTTGGCTCACCTGAAGAGCCAACTCACGAGTAGGTACAAACACGATGGCTAAAATAAAGATGTGGAGGAAAAAAAATAATAAATAAAAATAATCAATTTATATAAACAGATGTTCAAAGCTTGGAGTCAGCAAGATTTTTTTTTTTTTTTTTTTGGAAAGATTAGTACTTTGCTCAATTTAATCAGTCCCACTGAATAAAAGTAACAGTTACATGCTTTTACATAGTTACAAAATTGTATTATTTAAAATAAATGTTTTTTAAACTGTGTTCATCAAACATTACTGAAAGGGGGAAAAAGCATCACTTTCCACAACTGTTGTCAATATCAAAAAGAAATATTTAAGCAGCAAATCAGCATACTCGAATGAATTTTGAAGGATCATGTGATGCTACAGACTAGAGTAATGGCTGCCCAAATGAGACAAAGTACATTTGTAATCAAAGCAAATTCACAATTAGGGCTAGGTATCTTAAAAAAAAAATTCAATACTGATACCAATACCTAGACTCCGATACCGGTTCCTGAACGACACTTTTGGGTTTTAATTTTTTCAGCTTTGTGTGAGAGCAAAGGAAATCCACGTGTGAGTGGAGAAATTTGCGCATTATATTAATGTGCTTTCGCGCTACAATAATGCGCTCTCAACATTTGTCATTAAAATAATGCCATACTAGTACTGGAGGCTTACTGACATTGACGAGATTAACCCCTTAGGTATCAAAGTTTGGTACTGAACAACAAGAGGTTTTTCGTTACTCAATGGAATCGAAGCAATTCGGTCGGTGCCTAAAGAGTATCGCTCTCGATACCCAGCCCTATTCACAATTACATTTTTCTTTGTCATTTTTGATCAAACAAATGCATCCCTTGGTAAACAAGGGCACAAAAAGTCTTACAGACCACAAATGTTTAAATGGTAGAATTAATGCATTATAAATAACTTATTTGCTTTTTTAATATTATATTCCAACCTTGAACATAGTCCTTCTTCAGGTCAATCCTTTCCAAGAGGGGGATGAGGTAGGCTCCGCTTTTACCTGTGCCATTTTTAGCTCGGGCAAGAATGTCCCTCCCTGACAAGACAATAGGAATACTCTCTTCCTACAGAGACAGACAGTGGGGTGAGGGGGCAAACAAAACTCAAGTTAGGCTCCCTTAACAACCATTCTAAAAGTCATTATCCAAGCAGACAAAACTAAACAACCACTTTGGTTTAGATAAATATGCAAACTTTGCAACAGGATCACACTGTGATGGTGTATACAGGTTAAACTACCTGGATAGGGGAAGGCTTCTCCCAGCCCATTTCGAAGATGCCCATCAGCAGTTCCCTCTTAAGGCAGTAATCTTCAAACTCGTTTCCTTTGGTTGCAGTCACATCCTGTCAAAGGAGGACATTTAAAGTCAAAAACTGGGAATAAGGGGACCAGTAGCCAACTCAAAAATCACCCTCTTATAAGAAAACAAGTTTCATAACTTACTGTGGTTCTCACTCGCAAGTCTTTCGGTGGAAGCTGCAGGCACTTCTTCCAGTCATCACCAAACCTAGAAGAAATAATTCAATTCGACTTTATACAGTTGCACACTCATAACAAACAGCTTAACTGACATGATTAATGCAAGGAATCAATGTCAAAAGTAACCAGACTCTTCAAACTATTTTAAATCAATAAAGATTACCTGATACCGCCACTGCTTTGGTGTATACTGCTTCCTTTCTGGGGCATCACAGGTGTTTTTCCAGACTGTGTTGAGGAAGTATGTGATCCTGACTGGAGGGTCATGGGCTTGGCCTGTCCATTCTGTTTGCTCATTGGCATGACTGAAGAAGGGATCTCTGTTCTCGCTGTAGCCATTGTCAGATGTTTTCCCTCAACGGTTTCAAACAAATAAATTTTTTTTTTGCTACTTTTCAGCTATTTGTTAAACTGTTTTACCGTTACGCTCACTGCGCTTTTATGTAAACAGTTTCCAGTACGTACAGACCTCTTAAAAAGAAGAGTGCCTGGCGTATAACAATTGTTTATAATAAGCTCTCCCAATATAGGAGAAAATTATATTTATATGAATAAATATATAACAAGCCTAGAGCCAATGTACAAAATAACTAGCAAACAGGTACTTGTAAAATTCAAGTCTTACACAAGGGTTTCCAAAAATGCAAGTTCGCAAAAAATCTATTAATGCTTTTCAAAAGTCACTTTTTACGTTATCCCTGAAAAGTATTCACTTTTATTTTTTTCTGATTTTTTTTTTTTAACAGCTGGATTGCAGAAATCCTGTAGTACCCTCTGTATTCCTTTTGGTATCCAAAAAAAGGTATAAAGTATTTACATTCAAAAGCACAAGGCTCAGCAAAAGGTTCTTAATGTGCTCTTAAAATTCCTGTATTCTCTCCGTCATGAGGAATTTCAAACTTCGCTCAGGGTCACTTGCTCTTATTTCACCTGCTGAAAAACTCCAAACGGAGGGATTTCAAACTGAAAGTCAATGCAGGATTATGAGTCCAAAATAACGTTAACAGTCCATAAATGTTTCCACTTTGGCTTCGCGATGTCTCGTTTTTCCTCTCCTCTCTCTGTCACAGTTCCTGAACGCTTCAGTGGAGGAATTTCTGGAATACCTGCCAAATATTAAAGATATTATACAAAATAAGTATCATATCAAGCATACACTATTTCTGGCAACTAGTAAAGGGTAAGTTTCACTGTTCGTCTTTAAATACTTTAAATACTTTTATACGTCTTTAAATTTGGATTAATAACACATCTGATTCAATTCGAGTCGGATTTAAGGTCATTCTTAATTCTCTAAAGGTTTAGCTTTAACGATCGGATCTGAAGAGTGAGGTTGTGGTTTGGGTGTTTTGTTTGCTGAGTTAGCTGGGCTAGAGGAAAGGCAAAAAGTGGTTTGTTTTATGGAGTTTTGTTTTTTCATTTTAGATGCATAAGTAAAAGTGTGCATTTCACAACATTAAAGGAGAACAACACAACGCCGCACATTTTTCTGGAGACATGGTGAACTGTGTTTTTTTTCTGAGGTATGAGATACCGGTGAACTATATTTGAAACATACTATTAAAGCTCATGCTAACTCAACCTGCCAGCGGTTACATTGTTAAGACAGGTTAGCTTAGCTAGATGCTAACAAGAGCGCAAGAGAGGCCCACTATGCACGTTGGGGAAGATAACGGTCTATTTCAATTATAATTATGTCCGAATTCGTTACCTTCGAATTCTGAAGGATTTGAATCTTCGTGGATTTGATTAATTCTTCGAACGTTTCTTGAGAAATTCTTTGTTGCTGTGGCTTTTGTCTCTTCCGTCTAGAGATTTAACATGGCCGTGCATTGAATCGATCTCAGAGGACGCATAGACGCTTACGCACGAATCGAAATTGACCAATCAGGTGACAGAGTTTGAATTTGGTGGGCGGTACCATTATCAAGTCCACCTCCGTACGCTCAGTACTTCTACATATGTAGGCGCTTTTGGCCCTGTGGACTTTCAGAAACATAAAAAATATTTAATCTATTGTTTCTTTCTTTTTCTTACACACCACAAGTTTCATATTTTGTATCAAGCAGGCTCTCCACTGACATTGCAATTTTTTTTGCATGTTTGAAAAACTATAGGCTACAAATTGTTATTGATATAAATAATGTTCACAACAGATATATTGAGATGGTTTGTGTTTTGATCATTAAAGTTTAAAACATGATTATGTTAAAGGGGTCATATGATGTGATTTCAAGTTTTCCGTTCTTTTTGGAGTGTTACAAGCTGTTTGTGCATAGATAAGATCCCTAAAGTTGCAAAGACTAAAGTCTCAAACCCAAAGAGATATTCTTTATAAAAGTTAAGACTTGACCACACCCTCCTAAAACGCCTCGTTTAAACACGCCCCCACATGTCTACGTCACTGTGTGGGAAGATTTGCATAACATTGCCCAAATGTTCACGCAAAGAAAGAAAGCGTAACTTTGATTCTCTCTGTAGTATTGTTGCTGCCGCCGCCATGTCGTATAGACACTGTGTATCTCAACCGTCTGACTGATGCCAGCCTAAAAAAAATGCTCAAGACAGTTGACAGCTTATCATTTGCTCGTGTTTTTAAGCCATGCCAATTTAAACATTCAAAAGAGTTTAAAGCATTTAAACACAAGACGTGGAAAAACTCAACTGTACTCGCACGCTGTGTTCAGTGTGCATGCAGAGATCGCGAGAGCCACATCTCACGGAGAGCAACACTGAACCGAGCTCTCCTTCACGTCCTCCTGCACATGAACGAACAAATACAAATCGCAGTTTAGACATGCAAACAGAAAAAGATGTGTAAGAGCCCACTTCATCACCTGGTGTTCTTGTGTTCAGGGTGCAAGCAGAGAGATGCGTCTCAAAACGCTTCAACACCGAATTTGCTCTTCTTGCTCTTGTACCGTAAATACATACAAAATTATGTCAAAATACCCGTGTTGGAGGGTATCCTCAAAAAACCTGTTGGTTATGTCTTAAGTGAAAGTAAACAGTGGAGAAAGAAATCGGATGAGTATCATTATAATGGATCCATTGTCTCCTAAAGTGACCGCACCTAATTTACTAGCTGCTGTGATGTTAATTTGAGAAAATGAAAGAAAGAAAATCACTCTCTGCTCTTGACTGAATTACTTTGTAGTTTTAACAAGAATCCACAGTCAAACCAAAAATTATTCAGACACCAGATATAATTTTTGATATTTGGGTGCAGCACACTATTGTTCATTTATGTAAGTGAGTATAGCAAAATAAACAATAAACTGTGACATATTATACCCAAAAATTCTTTATACAGTGGACTACCAGCAAAATTTATATATATATATATATATATATATATATATATATATATATATATATATATATATATATATATATATATATATATATATATATACATATATATATAAATTTGGACCAAAAATTATTCAGACACTTTGACCTGATTATAAGTTTTGCTTAAATGTTTTTTCTTTAATTGCTAATGCAACCTTTTTACAACACAGACTGAACAAAATTAAAAAAAAAACATTGCTTGGTAATTCAACAAAGTATTGATAGTTGTGTAAATATTGTCATACTAACAGTTGTCTGAAGTTTTGGTTGATTGTCCATCCATTAATCCATTAAATACCTTTCTATCAAAGTTAGCTGACATTATCAAGATGAATTTGTTCTGACACAGTTTAACTCTGAGTCCTTGTCATATTTTATTAACATTTTCTAAACTATAGCAAATAAACTATGATAATGTGAGAAATGTTGAAGGTGTCTGAATACATTTTGGTTTGACTGTATATATATATATTTTTTTTACAGTGAAGACTATGCAGTGTTATTTTACATTTATTATTTGTTTTCTGTACCTGGACACCTTTAAACTTGAAAAAACAAACATTGTGTAAATAGCACAAATAAATAAATAGAACAAACATACAAATTAAACAATTTCAAACCGGGCCCACTGGTACAACCCCAGCTACGGCCCTGTGTGAAAGCAAACTACTTCGTACAACTAGAAATCAGTGGTTAATTGTATTTACAACACTGTTCCAGAACAGTTCAACTCAAATATTCAGATGTGTGCAGCGCATTTTTGGGAAGGCCGTGTCCTGAATCTGGGAAAGTAGCCTACAATGCATCTACACACAAAGGCTGTTTCTATAAAGTGAGTCAGTTCCAACTTTGCAAGGACAGGCTGGCGCTTCTGACTCACAGCCTGTAAGTATGTTTTCATATTAAAAGAATTTGCAACTGACAATTCAAACGCGAGTTTTGAGCAGTGTAGAGTAGCGCTTGTTATTTGTTGTTTCTCCAATCACAACATAATGGTTTAATGTTTACGCGGTGCGATATCCAACGCAATGCATAAAAAGACAGTAGAAGTCATTATAAGCAGTAATTATGTCCATACTGGATGCAACAAATGCCTCGTTTGTAATGGGTTTTACTGCTTTTGTGTCATGGCACCGGGACATGGAATCACAGTATGGTAAGGGGCGTAACATTTCCATCACATGCTTGAGGCATTCGGCCAATCACAAAGCACTGGATTGCTGGCCAATCAGCATACACCTCGCTTTTCAGACCGATGAGCTTTGTAAAAATCGACGCGTTTCAGAAAGGTGGGACAAAGAGGAGCAACAATAATGTACATAATGTGGAAAATAATGTTGTTGTTTCTTTTTTACCTTAAACCGCATAAACACTTTGCATTACATCAAATACACAAAATAATTTTCTTTTTAGCAATGTCATATGACCCTTTAAGATGAAAAAAATCTGGACAAAAGGTAGGCTAAATAATAGTATACATAAAAAAGCTTTTGAAAAGTAGTAAAAAATTATGAAGGCATGGAAAAAGTTTCAAAGACTGTTTTAATGTGACCTTCATATAACAAAAACAAAAAAATATATTTTTTTTTAGTTTGAAAAGTGCTTAACATCAAAGAAATAATCATATGTATTATTCAAATATTAGTCATGAAATGCACACATATGTATAAAAATATGTATTTTTTATTATTCGTAAATTAGGCTACTATATACTATGCTGCACTTATATTCACACATCCATATGAAAAGCTAAATTCATACATTCACATAACTGTCAGCAACATCATTAAGTACAACTATGGCATATTAAATGCATATTAAAACCCATGTGGTTATAATTTTAATCACAGTTTCAGAATATCAAGATTCTGGATATGGTTTTAATCTTACAGGTTACTGTTTTACAGTTTTTTTTTTTTTTTCACACTGGCCTTCTACAAGGTTATTCATTTTAAGCCACTAAACAGTGAGTCAAAATGAAATCAGACAGTGATTTCGAGTGGCCATTCAAAGACTCGCCCTAAAATAAAAGTGGCACATAGTCACAATTTTGGGATTTTGTGTATATGGCATTTTTGACAATAGTTGACAATGGCACTCCGTTCATTAGAAAAACCTATCCTGGCGTCTATAGGCATTATACTTGGTTGATTTCAGCTGTCATGTGTGTACCCTAATAACACCCTTTTGAGAGCCTCAAAATGTGAAGTGCAATTTTTGACCTTTTTTTTTTTTTTGTAAAGATGAATGCACTTAAAGATTTGTGTGTGTGTGGGTGTGTGTCAAATGAATCTGAATAACTAATATCTGGAAAATCTGAACATGGGAAAACCAAAACGATTTCAATAAACACGCTGACCAACAGTTTTGATGGTAAACAATAAGAAAATCACACACACAAAAAAAATCATTATTCTGCCATCTTGCTATTGAAGTATAAATATCATAGCCCTTTATAATACATGACAAAATCACCATAATCATTTTAAATATGTTGCAAAACACTTGGTAACACAAATATACACTTACATATTATTGATTTGGAAAAAACAATATCAGAATCAACATATATTTGAAAAAAGCTTAGATACAAATAAATGCTATAAATCAGTCAGTATGTTGTCCAACCACAAATAATATTCAAACAACACCACTTAAAGGGAACATTCATCCAAAAATCATTATTTATTAACCCTCATGTCATTCCATTTTACAATGGAAGTCAATGGTTACCAAAACTAATGGTTACCATCATTCTTCAAAATATGTCTGCAGAAGAAAGAAACTTGTACAGGTTTGGAACAACATGAGGGTGAATTAATGATGAAAGAATTTTCATTCTTGGGTGATTTATGCCCTTAAAGGTGGGAATTCACCCACTAAACCTTAATGAATGTCTTTCTTACAAAGGAAGATATTTAGAAAATTTTGCTTACCAAACAGTCACTGGTAGCCATTGACTTCCTTTTTTTTTATTCTTCGCCATACTTTGGATGTCACTGTCTACCAGCAACTGTTTGGTTACCATACCAATTCATCCACATATTTTCCTTTGTGTTCAGCAGAAGAAAGAAACTCATACAGGTTTGGAACAGTGTGAGGGTGAGTGAATAATGATAGAAATTTCCTTTTTGGGTGAACAATCCCTTTAAGATGACCAGCTGCTTAAACATCTAGCAACTATCAACTCACACTTCTTTCTTCACTGTTTACGCTCACAGTAGACATGTCTGATTGGTCACTGCTGCGACTCGATGGCCGTGATTGGATAACGGCACCCTGTGAAGGAGAGCCATATGTGACTGGCACAGAGAAACTGGGGAGTAAGATGATCTGTGCATCTGAGTAATATGGAGGTGTTTGAATACCAGTGGGATAGTAAATTGGGCAATCTGTGATTAGCATCCTTCTCTGGATATGAGGGACAGTGGGCTTAATTTGGTTGTACCCAGACGGTAACAGATATGGGAAATGATGGAGTGCCATTCCATAGCCTGCCCTGTTGTCCACTGCTACATTATGGTGTGTCCGTGGCAACATTTGCAGTGTTTCTTCATTGCTGTTCATCGGTGACTGACGTTCTGAAATGTTGTCTGCTGACTGACTTCGGGGTAAAACTGGAGTCACAGGAGAATGTGGGGAGAAAGTGGAGAAAGTGGGAGTCATTCGGGGAGAATGGTTGGAGCTGCCAGGGGACAGAGAACCTAAACAGCAGAGCAAAATTTGAATGAAAATGTTTAAACAAGATGTTTAGAAATAAATCCACTCTTGTAATTTCAGAGAGATGCTTACCATTACTGCTTGTTTTCACAGTGCAGCTGCGAGTGCCTCTCCCACGCAGCACATCAGATACTTAAGACAAAACCACATGAATACTTGTTTAGAAAAGTTACAGAAGTTATGGTGATACACATGGATGGATTATGATGCTAATGGGGGTTTTTGACTACAGGGGCCACGAACTGAGAGGCCTGGAATGGACTGACACAGGAAATAAAGCTCAAATTTGAGATGAATTTGATGATGTGAAGTAAAGATACGATAGTAATATAAAGCAAAAGTTTCTAAAGTTAAAGCATTTTAAGCATAATTTCATTTATAATGTTGTAATTATGTTCAGGTTCAAATTCTGAGTTGTAGAATCTAAAGTTTAATTAAGTAATAAATTTTTGTTGTTGTTGTTGTTTCTTACAAGAAATAGTCTTCATGGGGCTTCATACAACTATAACCCATCTTTGTTGATATCTGACTGGTAATTAATATGCAATAAAACTGAGCAATGAAAGTTCTGTGAATCGCCACTTGTTGGCAGTGTTTGCATTTTATATATACTCTGCTGAATCTATTTATTATTATAATGAAAAATTTAAATAACTTTCTGTATTTTTGTCAAAACAATGCTGATGAACAGAAAAAAAAACATTTTATATTGTAAATAAATACATCACTAGGCATGACTTATTAATATACAGTATGTTTCCAAATAAACTAATGCCATTCTTTTAGTTCTTACTTTTTTGTTTTTTGCGACCATGATGGCAGTATCATTATGGTTGTTTTTCAGACTACTGTCGGCTCCATTTTTCAGCAAGACCCTGACAATCTCTATGTGACCTCTGCCACAGGCGCTGTGCAATGCTGTGTTCCCACTATAAGACTGAGCGTTCACATCACACCCACTCTGAAAGACACAGCACAGAAAAAGACACTGTGAACATTAATAACTGGTTCTAATCCACACACGGATAAAAACTGAGTAATAAAGAGTAATAGTTAAAGATTTCAGTCTCATAGTTTTACGTGTTCATCCCTGTGCTCACTAACAGAGAAGAACAAGCTAAAAATGAAGGGAACAGATTGGGAAACAGGTGATGACTCATCAAATGTATATTTATATATGCATACGCACCTCAATCAGAAAGATGACCATGTCAGTAAAGTTGTTTTCTACAGCATGAACCAGTGGACTTCGACCACTCTTATTATCCTGTGATAGAGGAAAAAAAAGGGACAATAAACACATAGCGTGTGCAGCAAACACTACAGATCATAATACACAACTCATGTCCTCATGCAATAACTCATGCATGAGGAAAACATAAGATAACATCACATCAGACAACATAACAGGTAGTGGAAATGATGACAAACTCACTGACCCCAGCGTTGATTTCAGCTCCATTCTTCAATAAGATTTTTGCCAACGTTTTATCTCCATTCTGCACAGCCAGGTGGAGGGGCGTCAGACCTAAATTAGACATTAAAATCTTCAGGCTGTAATCTGAATGACCCATTGAAACAAGTTTGGGCATGTTTCATTGGGTAAGATACACAAAAACACTAATACACCTCCTCACTGTGTTTCTAGGGACTTTTTGAATTGTGACAACAACAGGAAATGTCTCATGTTACATTTCTTATGCATGAATGAAGCAAATACCAACTGTAAGGACTGTTTAGGACTACACTGACTTAATATAAATTGAATTAAATAATTAAAATAGGTTTATTTAAGGGTTTTTTTTAGGATTTTTTATTTGGATTTTTATTTGGGGTTATATGAGTGGTTTTCTGTTACAAGAGGGAATAGTTGTGTCAGAATCCAAAAATAATGCTAGATGTCTATATACATCCCTCATTTCTGATTAACAAAAATATTCCAAAACAAAATCACACATTCATGCAGGAAAATCCATGACCAGCATGACCTCTTTTTCTGTCTACTGCCCCCCACTGGAATAAAAAAAAAGTTCTTCCTTCTGAAGTCATGTATAATTTTCAGAAGTGTTGCATAATGACAGACAAGAGAAATGTTAATTTTACAGTTATGTATTTGTTTGCATTGCTGTACTAAACAGGACCATAGTCAAGAGAGGTTTAGTGTCAGCACATCTATATGCATGCCAACAGATGACTGAAATAACCTTTTACTTTTTTTGTTAAGCTACAAAAAAAATTACACACACAAAATTGCATGTATATATACTCATGTAGATCCAGGTCCAGCACTTACCCTCATAGTTCCTGATCTCCAGATGGGGTGAGGAGTTTTGGGGGTAGTGTCTGAGGATGACAGACAGGCAGTCGGCCTCTCCGTGCTCGCAGCACAAGTGCAGCGCAGTCTGTCCGTTACGGTCCAAAGCTCCAGGGTCAGCGCCTGCATCCAGCAGAGCTTTCACCAAAATAGACTGATGGGTTATTATAGCCAAGTGCAATGGTGTCTGAGAGAGTGAGAAAGAGAGAGAGAGAAATACAGTTTACTGATTCAGTCAATCAAATCCACAGTATATTTAAGGCCCGATTATATTTAGACCGCATACTCTCAACTCCCACGACTCCTATTGCATGTCAATATTTAAGCAGTGTATCTAGAAAATCTACCACTCTGAGGTCTGATATGGTGTTCAGGTGTATTTGAGCTAATGGGCTGAGTCACATCCTGGTGTGGATTCCTGTGGCTGTAGCTGCTAACCTGGAACTTGTCTAACAGGTTAAAGGTCAGTTCCATAGATCTGATAATAATGAGATAAATTGGGCTAACGCCCCTTTGTAAACAGCCCTGCAGTGACTTATCCAACACATGCAAACAAACATGTACAATCAAGGCCGTAACCATGGCGTGAACACTGGTGGGAGACCAAATTATAATTTTTTTAAGCGTAGTAATGGTTCTTTTTATTTAAATGAATGAAATATTTAAAGGATTTAAAGGGATTTAAGAAAAGAACAAGAATTTATTGTCAAGTAATACATTTGAACTATCTGCAAATAATATTTTGGGAAATAATATTTTCATCATATTCTTAAAACGGATTTGTGAATGTTTCATCTGTCATTTATTTCTGAAATGCATGAATCACATGAATGACTGTCTATAATTTAAATTTAAAATGGTGAAATTTACCTTTAAAAAGTTACTTTGCATCACTGGATTATTAGTAGTTAATCTTTTCTATCGCAAAACTATCATGACTATTATTACAATGTACAGTATGTGGTGGTTATGCCTCTGTGTGCTATTAATTTTGTTAACGTAAAGTGATAAATTCGAAAAATATCAACTATTATATAATTTATTTCAATTTCACGTATAATTTACAGTAGATACGTTAACGGACATAACAAGCCAAAGTTGTGTGTCTGTTTATTTTTGTTTCCTTCACCTGAGGTAAAATCTTACATTGAAAGAACTAGTGTTATTGACAGCAGTTAAATAATAAATTCAAAGAGGTAAAACGCCAGGCCTAACAAACATTAACGGAGTCAAAATGGCAACACACTGCACTAGTTTATTTGAAGCTCCTTCATTTAACTCAGGCAAAGGAAGAAAAAATAAAGCTCTACATGGGTCACAGAACAATCTTGCATCCAGATGTACACTACAAACACATTGGATATTAGCATTTTTGCTAATATAGGAAGCTAATACTGCACACAAGTCAAGTAATCTGTCATGTATGTGTTTTGTTGACAGAAGATTGAAAGATAAAGAGAGGTTTGTGGTTTTTAATGATACACACTATAGATTGTCATCAGCTCAGATGTGCTAGCAGGTAAAGCTGGCTCCAGCCCGATACACGGAGGGGGTGGTTTGACACTAGAGGGAGGGTGTTCCAGTAAGGCACAGTAGAGGAAAAAAAAAAGTACAGTGAGAATGAAGACAGAAATTCCTCTGGTGTCACAATGCCTTTGGTCCTCCCTTCCTATGAAAACAACGCTCCTATTTCCCTGAATCCTGTCTGACTCACCAAGCATCACACACTTGCTGGTGTGTGTATGTGTTAGAAGACATGTTACCACACAAAAATTTGATGGGTTTTCCTTTGTGCTCAGATCAACTGTATCACTACAAATCTAACTTAGGAACAGCGATGGATAAAACCCACTTACATCCTCTTTAGGCAAGCCTTGAAACAGGAAATTATATAAGAAATACATCACATTACATTGAGAAAATATGGAGAGAAATTCCAGCGTAATAGTGCCTTTTTTCATTTTACAATACCAATGAACCTGCAATAACTGACCAATAAACAACCAATAAAGGTTTAACGAGAAACTGCAAGTACTTGGAAAAGGAGGGATTAGAGAGACACAGAAAGGGAAAGGAGAAGCCAGAAATGATCGAGCAAAGGGAACGGTGAAGGGAAGAGATGGATCAGAGAGGGAAAATCCCTTTCCTCTCCCCAGCAGTGTGTCCTCAGATTCATATTCCTGTTTGTAAACACAGGGGGAAAAAAAGAGCGGAATGTTGGATGAATAAGGAAAGTGACTGAGGGGAAGACTCATGACTTAGATGCATGAGCCAAAAACACACTGTAGTGAACTGAAACTAAAGCCTGCATGATTTAGCACTTATGAATGGGCTTAAAAAAACTCTAGGACAAGAAAGTACAGGAAAATAAATAGTTGTTTTTATACATTTGTCACACTTTAAATTAGACCCATTTTATTTCTATGTAATTTATGTGAAGAAAAATTAAAGAGGTCATTTAATGCTAAATAAATTGTATTCTGTACTATCCATGGAGAATTGCTTGCATCAGGAAAAGTGGGTCTTGCATCCCAGAGTGGAACCAGATCTAAATGGGTTTTGCTGAATCCTGTTTAAACCAGCATAAGATAGTTTGCTGGTCTTATCTGGTTTAAGCCTGATCAATCTCATGCTCAGCTGGTTTTAGGCATCATCAGCCAGTTTTTTTCTATGAAGTAACATGCACCAACAAATCACAAAAAAACAGGAACAAGCATTAAGGAAGTATATTTCTTGTATTTAATGAATGCTTATATAGTTATGCATAGTTAGGCCATTGTATAGTTTTTCTGTGAAGATCTATGGGTCTCCAACTTGTAGTAAAATCATTTTTTATAATTCAGGATAAAAAAAGATAAGCATATTAAAAGGCTGCAGAAGAGTGAGAAAGAGCAACTGAGCGCAAGGGAAAGTCCCTTTTAATACCCTGCAAACCTCAACACAAGGTATGTTGAGAAACAACCCAGGGTGTGAGGGGGGTCATGTGACTTCTCGGAATGAGGATACTTAAGTTCAGATGCATGCAGCAGCCGCTTTACATGTGTTTGCACATACACTCATACAAGTATAAAAACATACACTTCTGTAAACTGAATTTACTTACAGCCATGCAAACAACCCATCAGCTTCAGGCTTGCTTGACTGATAATAGACAACACATAAAAACACATTTGTCATGCACACACACACACACACACACACACACACACACATATACGGCATGGCTTTTCTCATGTGCATTTCAAATGTTAGTGCCAGTGTTTGATCATGACAGACATGTGGGAGCACAATCAGTTTTTAAAAGAGTGAGGAGTGGAAACGCAGACATTGTGTGTAAGTCATTCTGGCACATACAAATCTAAGTGGTAGTAATAATGATAGCTGTAGTAACACTTTCCTCGGTACCGTACTAGTCAGCTGTGTATCTACTTGCCATTAAAATAATGCATCATTCACTGTATTTACTCCCTAATCTTGGATTTTGAAACACCAAAACAGTAATTTGCTGCAACAAAAGTTACTTAAAACTCCATCTAAGCTTCAAAGACATGCTAATGCTCAGTTCACATTTCTGGGGAAATAAGAATTGAACACAGGATATAACACAAAATTTAACCTCAACAATCTGACAGAAACAAGTTTCAGCCAGTGGCTAAGACGTACGTGCAGCTTCTGGTAACTGTCGGCTACCTGTGAATGTACAAGCGTTCGTGTTTGTGTGTGAAAGAGTGCATCTGTACGTCAAGTGAAACCTAAACATGAATTTGAGGTAATTTTTGAGGTCTGGCTAGACATGCAATGGCAGTAATTGATAATGCGGTTGGTGGAAGTATGGGTTAACACAACCAGAAAAGGAGAAGAACAGGATGTGAAAGCCTGGGAAGAGTCCGAAAGGTCTGTGTGCTCAATTTATGTTGCTGACACATGGGAGAACGATGAGGCAGAGGACACGGGTTGCGTGTGTTGTGGTCACCATGTGGTGAGCACACAAGTGGGCAGGCCAGCAGTTCTAAAAGTGCTCAAATAACCACGAGCAGTTCGGTGGCATCTCCTGAGAACAAAAGTGCCTTAGGAGTAATTTCCTCTTCTGCTCAAACCTAGCTTAAAGGTATTGAGTGACAGTTAAGAACACATTTGTGGAAATTACAGTTAACCAACATATGTCCCACAGGGACAAGAATTCAGGTTTAACTAGCCTGGTGCTCTTTGTGCATTAAATCCTCTAATCCAACAATCACCAACATTAACTCTCTTCTGTCCTGCTATATCCTGCTGCAAAGACCAAGGTAGATCAGCACATATTTCAAAGCTACTTTATGGCTTATTTAAAGTAGCCATTATTTAAATTATTTAACACTTTACAATAAGGTTTGATTCCTTAACTTTAGTTAATGAACTAATAACATTTCATTTGAATAATTAGTTAATTTCTAAAATAATTCTTTTATTTTTATTTTTTACTTTTATTATTTATGTTTTATATACTATTGTTATCAATTCATATTTGTTCACAATTCAATTGATCAATTAAATTTTTTAAAGCTAAAATATTAAACATTTATAAGTCTATGTAGAAATGATCATTAATCTATTCTAGATCAACATTCTTTACATTCCCACATTTTTTAAATATTTTAATTTTAAGTATTTAAATGATTTAACTTATTAATATTAATATTAATATTAATAGTATAAATATATTAATTTTAATCATTTAAGTCATCCTGCTGCCCCCTTGCACGTTTGCTGAGGCCCCCTAGTGGTTCCTGGCTCCGTGGTTCAGAACCACTGATCTAGATTAATAAATGCTTCCAAAACATTGTTCATTGTTATTGTTCATGATATCTAACAGAGTTTGCTTTGTGTGTGTGTGTGTGTGTGTGTGTGTGTGTGTGTGTGTTTATACACTTTACCTGTCTTAGGTTATTGAAAACGTCCATGTCTTTGTGCGCCCGTCGATATATTTCAATAAGCCATTTGACCAACTGGCTATTCTCTTTGACAACAGCAATGTGAAGAGGCCTGTAAATGCAAACAGACCAACAAACACATGCATTATTCACCAAACAAAACATCATGCACTGATGTAAATGCATTAACATTAAACCACTCAAACAAAACTAGAAATATTAAAATGTACAGTGATGCATTTCTTTTAACAATACAGGGATGACTGTCTTTTTAAGGGCCTAACCCTTCATAATGAATAACCCTTCACCTGAGTGACAACTCATCTTGTACACAGTGGCTCTAAATGCAACCAGTGTCAGTGAGTACAGGGAAATGCTTATCTCCCTTATCATTTCACAGAAAGCCTCTCTGAGGTGAGAGTGTAGAAGTCAAAGTTTGGGAACAGGAAGAAAACACTGGGTGAGAAAGAGAGAGGGACTCTTCATGAAATGTTTTAATGATGTTTTTTTTTCTTGCTATATCTGCTTCCAGTAACAGCTACTTTGGTTTGAAGTCACTTCCTGCCCTCAGGGACAATGGCACCGTTCTTTCTGTTTTGAATACTAATTATCATTATATTTACAGTTGCATTAGGGGCTTTCTGTGCTTTTCAGACTCCTCTAGCAGAACTTCCCATGAAACCCTGAAAAAATTACAAAGAAGAACCTTGCACTGACTTAAAACACAAGAACAGTGTATTTATAGCCTATTACAAGAGTCCAACAAGAGTGCTTTATTTGCTTAGCAATTGTTTACTGTAACATGCAAAACAATATTGAAACAAGTTCAAGATCATTTGTGATCATTCAGAAGTCATCTTAATAAAAGATAATATAATAATATAATGAACACTTTTTAGCAGGACTAACACTTAGGATTGCTATCAATGCAGACATCAATGTAGAATGTTCATTATGAACTATAAAAGAGTTCTTGGGAATGTGGCAAGAATGTTAATAGGCCTGATGGGAAGTCATACTGTGACAGCAGGAAAAATGATAGAGAAAAAGAGAACAGAGAAGAACAGGAACTCATTGTTTATATTGTTTTTTTGACCCGTATTGAGTCATTGTGGGATGAAAAGCCGGAACACAGACAGTGGGAGAGCAAATGATTTGAATTATGGTGCTGATTCATATTCCTATTGATATAAATGTAAATATTGCGATTGCTTCATGTGGGTTATTCCATTGTGGCAAGATAAAACATAGAGAATGAAATTATATGCTACATATATAAGCACAAATCTATATATAACATGTATAAGAACAGGTGATAAAATACAAAAAACGAATGCCACCTGACTTCCTGAAATATAACTTTCTGTTTAGAACAAGTCACCATTAAATCAAACTCCTTTATGAAGCATCAAACCAAAAGAGGAAGAGAAGAGCCTTTTTGTCAAAATGAATGCAAGCTGGCCTGACGCAGGCTATGGCCGGCCTGCCAAATCACAGTTTCTCTGTTCCTTGGTTTTGATAAGAAAGCAGAAGAGTTTATTAGTAGCTTAATTCTTTCTTTATTTGTCTCCTTTCCTGTAAGTGAGCTCAACGTCACTGTACTTCAGGAAATCTCATGCTTTTATACTTCTGCCATCAGGGCCATGTGTTCAGCCCTTCTGACAAGATGCTGCTTTGTTGATCAAGGAGTCTTTATCAGGTCTGAGGATTGTATGTTTACACAGAACATGTGAGATTGGCCTGCATCACAGTGCAAGGGCCACACTCTTTGCAAAAGAAATAAATAAATAATTTGTTACATTTATATAGCACTTTTCTGGGTACTCAAAGTGCTTTACATGAATGGGAGGAATCTCCTCAACCACCACCAATGTGCAGCATGCACCTGGATGATGCGACAGCAGCCATAATGCGCCAGAATGCCCACCACACACCAGCAGGAGGAGAAGGAGTCAAGAAGTTAATCAGTATATAGTATAGGTCTTCAGCCCTGCTCCTGGGGAACCACTGTCCTGCAGAGTTCAGCTCCAAACACAACTGAATCAGCTAATCAAGGTCTTCAAGATCGAAAGATATGAAAAGTCATAGACCAGGTGTGCTGAAGCAGGTTGGAAATAAACTTTGCAGGACAGTGGGTCCCCAGGAGCAGGGTTGAAGGCCTATGGTATATAGGGAAGATTGTGAGGCCATTATGATGGACAGAGGCCAATTGGTAGTTTTCACGTGTCGTCCGAGCAGCAACCTCCCACTCTCTCTCGTGAAGACAACAAGGAAGTGACAACAACTGCATTTCATCGACTGTCCGCTTGAGGCTGTCTGCAAGAGGGAGTCAATCCCATAGACTCCCCATGTAAAATGCCCAACTTTACAGCAGAAAAAAAAACATGTTTACAGCCTGGTTCAAAAAATGATTTTGGTCTATATAGCTAATTTTGCCCTTCATGACAACTGTGAGGGGGGTGAATTTTTCTTATAACTCATCCGTTTAAATTATATTAAGCCTTAAAGGTTTGTATAATTAAGGGCGTGGCCACTTGAGTGACAGGTGGATTGCCGCTGCTGACAATGCCGTCATGCTAGGAGGGCGTGGCTTCAGCAACCAGCTCCCGCCTTTTTGCCCATTTTCGATTATCCGGGAGAGTCGCGCGGTGACGTGCTGCCAAGATGGCGACGGCCCGCTCTGCACACTTTGAGTTTCAAAACCACTCTTCAGGAGTCTATGGGTGACATCACAGACACTACGTCCATGTTTTTATACAGTCTATGGTGTCATCACACCCTTAAAGGAACGCCCACATGGAGAGCTTTCAATTGGTGAATTTGGCCAGGAAGCCAGGTGTTACACCCCTACTCTTTTTCAAAGGACATCCTGGGATTTTTAATGACACAGAGAGTCAGGACCTTTGCTTTTTGTCAGTATAGTGTCCCCATCACTATACTGGGGCATTAGGACCCACACAGACCACATGGTGAGCACCCCCTGCTGGCCTCACTAACACCTCATCCAGCAGCAACTCCTAGTTTCTCCAGGAGGTCACCCATTCAGGTACTAACCGTGCTCAACCCTGATTAGCTTCAGTGGGCAACCAGTTTTGGGCTACAGGGTGATATGGCTAAATACATAAATAAATAAATAAAAAATACAGCTGCACACAATTAACAAATCTCTGTCTATTGCAGTTTCAGTAAGTGCTGTAATAAATGCAGGGGCCTTTAAGGTCGGAAATTTTAATAAAGTTGGAAATTACAATTGACTTTTCTATTGAGACTTATTTCTATTTGATTAGATCTTTGCCATTTGCTAATTGCTACCATCTCATGTGATTGACAGGTTGTGGGTGAGTAAGTGAGGAAATGCTAGATTTCTCCAAATCAAATCTAATGAAGAAACCATGAACAATGAAGAAAAGTCCTCTACATCTTGGACGGCCAAGGGTGAGTAAATTTTCAGCAACTTTTCTTTTTTTTTTTTCAAACTATGCCCTCAACTAAATCTTTGCTTGTTCCTCCCACATTAGAATGTATTAAATAAAATGTACATTAAAAAGTACATTAACAATTATTGTAAATGGCCTTGCAATTTAAACATCACAACAAAGTATGTAAATATACTAATATGATCAGGATTTAATGCTTGATGATATTTTACATCAGAAAAGCCAGCCTTTGGATAAACAGACCCGTCATAAACACATCAAAAGAAAATGTATAATTTAATATAAATATTAATGTAAACTAAGTTATATTTATAATATATTCTTATCACATGTATGTCTGTATATGATAATCATTGGCTTTGCTGTCACTTACTATACTGCAGGTCAGAAGTTATTTTATGTTTTTTTGTCTATTTTTATCTCTCTCGCTCTTTTCGTAAGATGAAACTCTCTGGGTTCCTGGAAGTGACTGAGAGTTAGTTAGACCGCAGCCCCAGATAAGGCCCAGGCTGAGACTGACGTAGGAACCTGAACATCATCAGAAGGAGATGAAGGGCTCATGGCGGGGCTGTGGCGCATGTGTGGCATCCTGTACAGCCCAGATACACAAACCTCTAACATCCCTTGCAGTACACAGGCCTGCTTCTGCTGCAGAAAACAAGCTCAGAGGCTGAGACAAGACATAAACAGCCTGAGCCAAACACAAGACATGCAACCACTCGAATAAAAAACTCTTACAGGAACAGAAGAGACTATAAAATCCTTACAAGAAAGGTGTTTGAAGGTAACCATGTGTCAAGGCTCTATGTTTTTCTGCATACCAATGAGATCTGAAAATAGCCTTCACATCATATATAACCTAAAAAAATCTTTGCCATTAACACATTTGGCAGACACTTTTATTTAAAGTGACTTACAGTGCATTGGTTACATTACCAGAGAAACAAATGCATGACTTTGCTATCCATGGCATTACTTACATCATGCACTACTGTAAACAGTAATGTGTGTCGCTCCAAGCCTATGTGACTTTTTTTTTTTTTTTTTGCAAAAGAAAGAAGAACTTTAAAGAATTGTTTTTGTCAGTAATATATTTTGTCAACATTGAAAGTCACTGGGGTCCGAAACACATACATTGAACCACAGTGAGTTTTACTGAATGGACAAAAAATATATATATATATATATCACAAAGACATTTTTCTAAATAACTTCTTTTGTGTTCCACAAAATCAAGAAAGTCATACATGCTTGGAACAATATGAGGGTAAGTAAATGATGACCAAATTTGTATTTTTAGAGGAACTAGATGTTTAAAGCATGAATGACCTGTCATGCAACCTTATGGTGCTTCATATAAGTATGCAAACTATGAAAGAGGAGGAAGGAAGAAAAAGTAGGTATGAAGAGTAGAAATGGCACAGGTATATAAGCTAACAGTACAGAGCAAAAGGGGGAGAGAGAGACTGATAAGCAACAGAGAAAAAGCGGTAAAAGAGGAAGTGAAGAGCGGATGTTTGGGTTTTTGAGCCCATTCATTTTAAACACACAAAGCAGTGAAAAAGATGAAAGAGAGAGAGAGAGAGAAAGAGAGAAAGACACCTGAAACAACCGCAGTCACACAACAGACTTGCACTCACGTCAGGCTTTCCCGAAAATGAGGGTCTGTGAAGTGCTGAGAAAAAAACAAGGTGAGAGCATGAGAAGCCCATTGACGTAAGAGAGTACAGACAAGGGGGGAGGTGAGAGAAATAAATTTAGACAAGGTTGTTTTTCTGTTTGTGTAAATGCAGTTGATTGAATAGCATGACTGACAGATGTACATGTAAACAATAGACAGAAACCAGGAAATAGGGATCTACTGGAAACCAAAACTTTGTTAACAACTATCAGCAGAGTATCAGTTCAGGGAAGAAATGTGGTTGAGAATGTGGTTAAAAAGTTTAACCAATAAAAAGCCAACAAAATAGCAACAGAACTAAACATTTTATTAAGAAAGCTTTTCACCATAACAGTAAACCTCATCATTTGCATGCTATTTTAAACACATCAGGAATTTCTTTCTTCTGTGGAACATAAAAGAAATTCTGAAGAATTGTATACTGGTCGCTCTTGTCCATGCAATCACATTGACATGCAAAAGCACCATTGGCCCATATGACTTGTTTGCATTCCCTGGGGTTCAACCCCATGACCCTGGTGTTGCTAGTGTCATGCTCTACCATTTGAGCTACAGGAATGCTGTATCTTTTGACTCTTTATGATAGAAACAATCCAAATTTTAATTTCTTATTTACTGATATCCTTCTTCCAGTGGAGCAAGTCTGTGATTTGATCTTTGAGAACAGAAACAGTACTATTTGTGAAATAAATCATTCAAACAGATTCTGTGAACTAGATAAAGTGAGATCTGACTCAAAAGAAAAATTCATTCAGGAATCACTGCTGCTTTAATGAACTCTTTAATGAACTCTAATGAACCCCTTTAATGAATTATCAGTGGTCTGTTTCTCATCATACAGCTTCTTATTTATTGAATCATACAAGCCATTTTTAATATTCTCTTATTATTTGTTTGTCCATGCTTTGAGAGTAATAAACATTGTACATGAGTGGCACGGAAAACAAACCTCAAGCAAGCACACTGGAGTGCCTATTTACCATATTTGATGTGCTGTATTTATCTGCCTTGATTTATATGTGAATAAAAGCCTTGATTAAATTTGTTAATCATATAAAACGCTAATGTGTCTCTTCAGAGACTTAGATTGAAACTGCTCGATTGTTATAGATTAATTTTACCCTATACCCTATGTTGACAACATAGACTCTCAGTGGATGGACAAAAATAATGAGAGAATATAATGTTCTGAATTGTGTTCTAAAGATGTCCAAAAGTCTGAATGTGTGAACATACTTCCTATTTGTTCAGCAAATTTTCATAGGCAAATCCATTCATTTTAACATAATCAGGAATTTCATTTGAGGGCGAAAGATTTCACAATGCAGATTTCGCAATGATTTCACTTCTGACAACAGACAATAGATGAGGGTGAGTAAATGATCACAGAGTTTTCATTTTTGGGTGGACTATCCCTTTAATCATACATAAGGGATAGATTTTATGAACCTATGTGTGATGAGTCAAATAAATTTCTCAAAATTGGAATTGGCTTCATTTGCTTACTAAGCATTATATGCATGCAGCGATGTTTTTATCTGTTGATGACTAAACCTTGATATCAATATTGCGTGACACCAGATGTCATCATGGAGAAGTTTCGCTCACATGAGAAAGGTTATTTTCATACTGAGTAAATGTTGAGATATTACAGTAACACATTACATGTGTTTGTGTTAGTGCCAGAGCCTAAGGGAGCCAGAATGTTCATAACCAGCCACACTCATAAAACCAACCCCTGAAACAGCAGCACATGAAACCAGTTTCTCTCAGTTACTCTTACTCATACCCACAAGACATACCCTCCTCCACAATCAATCTCCCTTTTATCACTCTCACAAAGAACAGAGAATCTCTGTTTTCAGTGTGGATCATCAGATAAAATGATTTTGGTAATCTTTTTTTTACAGGAAGTTGAAATGTATTGGGTAACAGGGGTCACTGTGACTGTGTACTTGACTCTTGTGATTCAGCCAGGACTACAATAAACAGAAGGCATGTCTACATATTTTTAAGCACACTGAACCTATCACTTAAGATTTTTTTTTGGATTTCTTTTTGTTCTGGATGACTAAGCAAGAGTCAGAGTGACATATCTAGGATAATCTGGAATTTCCAAAAAGCCAACAGAAAGTACATGTCCACCCTACTAATACTCATAATTTACCTACAATTACTAATAATAAACCCATGTGCAGTTTAACAATGAATCTGACCATTTAAATATACAGTACATATGATAAAATATGGTTTGATCTACTTCCTTACCTGCTGAAATGCATGATAGACAATTTTGAGGGATGTTTCACCATAATCATTTCTTAAACTACAACATGCCATGAAATAACTGAGACTTCATTAAGGGTAAAAGACTCACGTGTCACCATCTTCATCTTGACGTGTTGCCTCAGCAATATCTGCCAGCAGACGATCTGTGCTCTCCAGTGGAGGAGGCTGCCGAGGCCACTGGAAATATGGACAACCTGCTATGAACCCAGAGGAGAAGAAATATTTGTACTTGCAAACGTAATCAAACATTGTCAATGCATGTCAAACCAACATTAATGAATTAGTTGCGCACTCAAAAAAGTAAATCGCCTCACTGAAAAATGTATAGAAAGTAGTTTCTTGCATTACTACTTCCTTACATCTTCCAAACTAGAAGAAGTAGTATGATAGGATATCTTTGCTAATAAGTTGCTAATATGCTTTGGTTCAATTTTGGATAGTTGCAGCAGGGGTGCCGCTGTGGTTTCTGGGCCCTCTGAACAGCATATTGACTTGGGCCCCGCCTCCACGATCACGTTGCTGGTGGTGGTGGTGGGGGGGGGGGTTAAATCATTAAAAATCACATTCCGGGGTCCCTCTCCCTCATCGGGCCCTTGGAATCGTCTTAACTTTCTCCCCTGTTACGGTGCCCATGAGTTGCAATGTACATACATTTGGTTTAGATTATCTTCAAGAAAAGATAAGAATAGATCTAACAAACTAAAGTTCTGCATTGCACATTATCATAAAAACCAAGAATTCATTGCTGGTGATGTGCCCAATTTTGACCCCCAGTCAAATGATTACCCCCCTTGATAAATTCACTACCTGATTGCATAATCCTAACCCCTCCCTGACACAGACTCCTAAACCTACCAATACTAAGGAGATAATAATCTGGCAGGGGGTCAGAATTGGGCACAACACGGCAAGAGTGGAGAATTTACTAATGTCAATGTGTGACGGTTTTCAGCACAATTCTGGAGATTATTATTTCTATGTTAGATTTTCTGTATAATGGAGACTGGGGAGTAGTGTAATACCAAGTCTGTCAATTTAATCAACAATGGGAAGGTGTGGGAAAAGTACTTTGACATTAATTCATGCATACAATTTACAGTGTCAATGTTTTCAAACGGTGTTAGCTTGTATTTTACTGATGTACAAACTGATAGTCAATATGCGGTTTTGGTTATATATTGCAAAAAAACAGAGAAACATTATGTTTTACAACACTACACGGTTTCACCTACGCGTGTTAACCCACTGACACGTTTTGCAGGCTGCTGAACCAAACATCCTGCTGATCAGCTCAGTGGTTTCGTGTTGACTGTTGCTCGCTGACTGGACTGACCATGACTGCGCAATCATATGTTACGCACGCGCTCCACGCAAACGGACACACATACTTTCACAATGACATAACAAACTAAATTGCGCAAAGACATCCAAGTTTGCACTCAAAATATAAAGTTAGTGATCATTAAAAATAAACATTTTTGTAAACTTACGATATGGTGTTAAGTGTGGCACAAACCGGGAGTCATTAGCGCTTGGTTTATGTCCAGATGGACAAAATTTCCGCTGTGTATCTGTGTCTATCTGAGTCTCTGGCTTCTTCAAAACTTTTGGATCCGGGCTAGGTGGATCGTTTCTTGGACCACTGTGGTCATGATCCACATCCAGAGGGAAAGGACGTTTCCTTGGCGGAAGTTTGGAAATTGAGGAATCTGTCGGTTTTCCTGCAGCGTTAGGGGTTATAGTCCGGGTTTGGTTGGGACCCTTAAGCGTCCTATTTCCCCTGACACCCACAGCGTCTGTTTGAGTAGTCTGCGAAACTGATCCATCACAACAGTCCTGCGCTTCGGATGGAAGAATTCCGTGTCCATTGCTGCAATTGTGCGCCGGTTCCACCTGTCCTCCTGGAGCAGGTCTAGGGCGACCTTGGTCTCCCGTTTGCGCGCAGCTCCCACGCTCTCTGGTTTTGTTGGTAAGATCCAGTGGCACAGATCGCACAGTGTGATTACTGCCACTCATGGTCATTGTCCTCAGGTAGGCGATATATGGGTTCTAGACGAATCCTTTTATCAGCATTATGTAGATCTGAATCTCTACTCGGTCTCAAGCTGACTATCACCTCAGGTTGCCCAGATTAAACAACATACTTACATTTGCTCTGCTCAAGATGTTTTAGCACAGCTCACTGAAGCACTTAAATTCATATTCTTCTCTTATGCACAAGTTTTCTATTAAAATGATAAGTTAAAAAAAAACAACTGAATAAAAATCCTTAATAATTACGCATGCAATTAGAATAATGACGTTTTAGGGCAATGACAATATGTCATGTGCATTAATATTATCATTATTATTATTGACCACGCACTGCAGTCATGATGATAACCTGTGCGCTGTTCTGCTCGCTGCCTCTGTAATCTGAACTAAATTCACAGAGACTCCCTCTCTCATTCACTCAAATTAGGAAGTAGGAGGGTGAGTGAACTTTGGGGTTTTCCCTTTCAGCTATAACTGAATCGCTCGCAAGCTGCTCATTTGCGACACGGTTAAAAGGACGGTAGCCTACTGCTGAAGCTCTTTGCAGTTTAGATTAAAATTTTAGCATTTATTAGTAGGTAAGGCTACTTTGTACTTGACAATCAGGGTCAGTTTATTCGTCATGTAAAGTAAAGGTTTCGTTTTAGGTGGTTGTAGGATGGGAACATCGGTTTCGGTTTAGTTATTAAATGTTTGGCATGTATGAAACTGTCTTTTGAATCGTACTCATGTACATCAGCGTTTGTGTTTTCATCTCTCAGTGCACATAAATGTGTCACGAGCTGTCAGATAACAGGTGTGTAGTTTTGCTTTCCTTTCAGCCGTACTCGGTTTTTAATGTTCGCTCTGGTGCCTGGTAGGAAGCGGGCTGGATCTCCGCGGGGATGTCCCTCAGCTGTTGTCGGGAAACCTGCCAGGCCCAGCCCTCTGTCTTCCTGTATTTGACCACATTCATATCGGTCAGCGGATCATTAGTGACTGATTGAACTGATAAAATACAGTCCTTTTTTCACATTAGAGATTAGATATATGACTCATACCGATAACAACAACAAATGTCTGACTTTCATATGCTATCTCAGCATCTTATCTGGAAAGCACCCCCATCCCTTAAAGATACATAGGCCGGATAATAATTGTTGGTTCCTAGAACGTTCTGAAGACGTTAAGGTGATTGGTTACAAAACAGAACCTAAAGAGAACGTTCCAAGAACGATAGGAACAGAAATAACCAAATGAGAACTAGCCTATATGCTAACAGTAGGACAATGTTCTGTGTTTGCTGTGAGTTTGAAATCATTAGCGTCAGCCCTCTGATCTATCCCTATGTACAATCAAAATATACTGGGCGGAAAAAACAAGACATAGTATCAGATTATGTGCAAATAAAAATCTCAGTCAGTACCCCTCCCTCTCTTTGAGCCTACACCCCACTAGCCTTAGTTCCTCCTCACACCAGGGGTTTGAAGTTACCTTGGCCAGTTTGGGACTTTCCTTCTTTGTGGGGTTGTTGGAACAGCAAACGGAAAAAAATTATAGGTGTTTAAAGTCCCTAAAACACCAAGAGTCCATGGTGGGTCTGAACTTGTCAGTTGGTGACATACAATACTGTCAAAATGCTGAATCACAGCTTGTTTAGTCCCCGTGGGCCAACTGAAGATCAGCAAGATGATTCCAGGATCTGCGAATGAACTTTTTAAATTGAATAGAACACACAATTAAATTTAGCATTAGGTTTTCTGCTGCATAATCAAAACACATTTGACAATGCAATATAATACTTTTTTTAATCCCTGAGGGAAATGAAGGCTACAATTTGTAGCCTAGTGCTTTACAGAGAAAAAAGACAATAAACAGTGTGTTACACATAGTGTTCATGTGTTTGATATGCTTACCTTAAACTAATCTTATAGACAGTCAGACAGTTTTTCTAATCTATTTTTTAGTATATTTTTTTAATGAACGTTCCATTTACACTGTTACACCATTTACCATTCCTACATTGCCTTTAGAAGAAGAAGAAGAAAAAAAAAACTTCTATGCAATCATTAGTAAATTCAATAATAGTTATTTTGTAAAAATTTTAACCATATGATTTTTTTCTGCTCTACAGGTTGGACATGGTAGACATTATAGCAATATAGAGGAACCAAAATCATTCGTTCAGTCAGAACACCAAGATCATCTTGCACATTTTTCAGAAGCTGTCGGGCTCTTCTATCACTGTCATAAGAGTCTCGGACTGATGCTGAAATGCTGTGAAGCAGCGCCCTCTGCTGATGAGGGAAAATGTATATTTGTGAACAGTTTTAAACAATTGCTAAATATATATATATATAAAAATAGCTAAACATATATATATATGATTTATGATTTATGCACAGATTTGTGCATTTTTACTCTATATAGAACTGTATAAATAATAGAGATATGCATATGTATTTACATAATACTTGAGAAGGTAATAATTAAAGATGTATGTTATGTTAGCGGTTTAAGCTGGAGATGGCATTGGGGAGAAGTGCAAACAGGTTGTGTCCAGGATGAGAGGGGTCTGTGATGATGTTACCTGCCCGTTTCTTCACTCTAGAGTTGTACAAGTCCTGAAGACTGGGCAGGTGCACACCAATGATCCTTTCTTCTGTCCTAACAGTCCGTTGCAGTCTTCTTAAATCTGATTTGCTGGCTGACACAAACCAGACAGTTATAGAAGAGCACAGAACCGACTCAATAATAGCTGAGTAAAACTGTGTCATCTGTGCCTGTGGCAGGTTGAACTTTTTCAGCTGACGAAGGAAGTACAACCTCTGCCTGGCCTTTTTCACAGTGGAGTCAATGTGAATGTCCCACTTCAGGTCCTGAGAGAAGGTTGTGGCCAGGAATCTGAATGACTCCACTGCAGCCACAGTGCTGTCTATAATGGCGAGGAGGGGAGAGCAGGGGGGGTTTTCCTGAAGTCCACGATCATCTCCACAGTTTTGAGCGTGTTGAGCTCCAGGTTGTTGTGACTGCACCATACAGCCAGCTGCTCAACCTCTTGTCTGTAAGCAGACTCGTCTCTGTCCTGGATGAGTCTGATGACTGTGGTGTTGTCTGAAAACTTCAGGAGCTTGACAGAGGGGTCTTTAGAGGTGCAGTCATCTGTGTAGAGGGAGAAGAGCAGTGGGGAGAGAACACATACCTGAGGAGCTCCGGTGCTGATGGTGCGGTGTTGGATGTGATTTTTCCAAGCCTCACTAGCTGCTGCCTGTCTGTCTGTCAGGAAGCTGGTGATCCATTGACAGATGGAGGTGGGCACAGAGAGCTGTGTGAGTTTATTCTGAAGGGTGTCCGGGATGCTGGTGTTGAAAGCGGAGCTGAAGTCCACAAACAAGATCCTTGCATAAGTCCCTGGTTTCTCCAGATGTTGGAGGATGTAGTGCAATCCCATATTGACTGCATCATTCACAGACCTGTTTGCTCGGTAAGCAAACTGCAGGGGGTCCAGCAAGGGTCCAGTAATGTCCTTCAGGTAGGCCAGCACCAGTCTCTCAAATTACTTCATGACCTCAGATGTTAAAGCAACAGGTCTGTAGTCATTAAGTCCTGTGATTTTTGGTTTCTTGGGTACAGGGATGATGGTGGAGCATTTGAAGCAGGAGGCGACTTCACACAGTTCCAGGGATCTGCTGAAGATCAACTGGCCTCAGTGCTGGGGGATGGGGTCTTGTAGCTGGTGATGGCTTTCAGGCCATTCCACACTGATGTAGAGTCATTACTTGAAAGCTGTTGTTTTAGCTTTTCCCTATTCAGTGTGTATTTGGCCTGTTTGTACAAGTCTTTGTCCCCACTCCTGTAGGTGTCCTCTTTGGCCTGGCGAAGCCGTTTGAGTTTTGCACTGAACTAAGGTCTGTCATTGTTAAAAGATAAATAAGTCCTGGTGGAAACACACATGTCCTCAAAGAAACTGAAGTAGGATGTCACGGTGTCAGTAAGCTCATCCAGATCAGTTGCTGTAGCCTCAAAAACACTCCAATCAGTAAGTTCAAAGCAGGCCTGTAAATCTTGCTCTGCTTCAGCAGTCTATCTCTTTTCAGTTTTAACTACAAGCTTAGCAGATTTGCGTTTCTGCCTGTAGGCTGGTAGACGGTGAACCAAACAGTGATCAGAGAATCCCAGCGCTGCTCTGGGGACAATTAAATTTATTGTTAGCTTCCGGTTTTTGCTGTTTCCCTTATAGCCACAACCTATTGTCAGAATAGTAATTTTTGTCCACTAGAGGGCCACACAGAACCAACTGTTTAAAACAAGTTGAAGTAAATCTCAAGAAAAGTCGTCAGCTAATATTAGCTGTCAGTATGACATAAATATAGTCCCTAAATCGTTTTTTCCTCCTTTGGTTTCATCAGTTATCATCTTGGTTTGTTGTTTGTTTTGTTTATTTATTTATTTGCTTTTTAAATGTTTTTTTATTTTTTTTTATTTTTTAAGCATTTACCATAAACTATAATATGAAATATACAATTTCAATTTAAAATATATTTAACATTATAGCATGAAATCTCATATCAGTATGGTAGGCCTATACATATTGTATTAATCAATTTGTGTAATAATCAAATGTCACTTTAAGACCTACTACAGCTCAGAGACTCTCTTTGCTCCCTCTTTCCATAGTCATTTGTTATGTATTCAGGAAGTCGTTCACACATGGTCGGTCCAATATTCAAACAGCGTCCCAACTGCACACAGCCCACGCTGCTCGGCTCACTCTCACACACAAAGAAAACAAACCTGTTTGTCTGCCTGTTAGCTACCCGGAAACTGATCAGAGAGAGAGAGAAAGAGAGAGAGAGAGAGAGAGAGGGAGAAAGAGAGGTGCATGTCTGCAGTTGAGTTCCTGTCCTTAACCAGCATGAGCGTGAGTGCCTCTTCAAAATTTAGGACACAGAGATAGAATCAGACAGACTGAGAGAAACCAAATGGAGGAGAGAGAAAAATGCTGAGCGAGAGCACCAAATGTCTGTATGGGAGGAGTGCTAGTAGGACCTGGAGGCCAGTAGATCTGAAAGCAAAGTATTAGTATTTTGAGTATTTTTGGTGTCATGGTTTTGGGTTTCTCTTTGCTTGTGAGCAGTCTTTGTAATGGAGACATGGCAAAAGGACACATGACTAGCACTTTGCACCTTTTTCCTATGGAGCAGTAGCATTTTTTTTTTAACTGAAACCAACCTGCATAGTTTTTTTTTTTTTTTTTTTTTTGGTCAGGTGTTGCGCCTGTGTTGTTTGGGTAGGTAAGCTTTTCTTGTTCTGCTTGAGAGGAATGTATCTTGTGAATCGCATGTGGCAATGATGACAAACGTCGCTCATCACTTCTTCGCACTTGATATGACCCATGGACCTTCGCCATGGACGACACAAGGTTTGTAAACTGGATTATTGAACAGAGTTTTGTAGTGGTAAGATGACTGTTCATTTTGAAATCGTCACAATTACAGCTTCGTTTGAACTGCTGTTTTACATCATATCATCACCAGTGATAACAGGACAAAGTTACTGGGGAAGTGGTTTTCAGATAAATCACGCTACCTAAAAATAGATGTCTTTTCAGAGGATAATGGGGACACAAATTAACCACTTGTTATTGTATGTGGCTGTTTGATGAGTTATAGCTGCAGAGGTTTTCATCTTTTCATGCTAGCTCTGCTAAAAATGATGTTCTCCAAAAATTCTACCAATCATCAGCAGTTACATGCATAAAAGAGGATATCTGCATCAACTACACTTCAATTGTGTGAAGGAAGTGATTGGTTTCAACACTATCTTAGATGACTGTTGATTCAGACACATGTCTGAATCTTAACTAGCACTCCACGTGTGGCACATTGGATGTATCTCATCTATCATGGCAACAGCTAGACGTTCGAGTCAAACTCCTGACACTTCTCAATCCATGTCCCAGCCCCCCACCAGTGCGGACCGTAAACTTTTTGATAAAGTTCTCAGGAGACTCAACAAACTGCATAAACTGAGCACTGACCCCAGGCTGGGTCTTAAAAACAGCCCACCGTACCTTCCTGAACTAGTGTCAGAGACCACCATCCACCTGACAGAAGTTTGGGCTCCCTACAGGGGGTCCATGATGGCCGTGCCACGAGGGGACGAGGGTGATTATCTGAGGATCCATATTCAACACTTGCTGGACAAGGCAGATAGAGCTGTGCTGCTGTTTAAGGATGGCAAGGAGAAGATGTTTGAAGAGACATCAAGCTACAGGTAAGAGAAAAACAAACAGTGCAGAGGTCAGTTTAGTCTATGTACTGGACTCAGTGTGTGTGTTCTTTAGGTGGACATATTCAAACATCTCAGAGATGATCAGAGTTGAGCTGACTGAATCATATTAAAAATTAAGAAGAAAAAAAAGACAAGGTATAAAGGTAATAAAGCAGATTAATCCTGTTTGTTTTAGGTAGGTCTATCAAAGAAAACCTTTAATATATTGTATTTTTATAATATATTTTGTATGATAAATTAATAAAAATCCGAAAATGGTCAAAAAAACCTCAAAAAAAATTTTAAGATTAGGTACACACACATTTTTATTATAAGTGTATATATGGTAACGCTTCTTTTTAATGGTTCCCTAACAGATATTCTGATGACTATAAGTAACGTATACGGAAGTACATATCAGCCTAACCCTAATCCTAACCCTAACCTAACAGTCTACCATTCTCTAAGGGTTATTTGACATGTAGTTGCAAAGTTACTTATAGTTTGTATAATGTCTGGATTATCAAAATAAAGTGTAACCATAAATAAATAAATTTTAAAATTAATTAAATAATACATTTTGTATGTAAGTGTGTGTATGCATATATAGAGATTTTCATCTTTTCATTCTTGCTAGCTCTGCTAAAAATGACGCTTTCCATAAACTCAACCGGGGCGCCGCTAAGGGAGGGAAAATTAGGACGATTCTTTTGGGGCCCCCAGAGATCTGTTTTATTAGCAGTAACAGTACTAGTAGTAATGCAATAAAAAATTATAAATGTATCTACCCAAGAGTTACAAATAAAACAAAATTATTTCTGCCCTTTTTTAATATTTAGATTAATATTTAGTAAAATCCCCTTAAAATAATTGTAAAAAATTAAAGAAAAAAAAACACAATTGAACTAAAACCCACAAAAGGACAAATATATATTCGTTCTCATATATTTCAACGGCTCATTCAAACACTCCCCCACATCTCTACGTCACTATGTGGAAATATTTGTGCAGTGGCGCCCAAATGTTCACGCAGAGAAAGAAGGCATGGTTTCAGTAACCGCAGTTAGTGTTGAAGCAGCCATGTCAGGGAGATGCTGTGTGTATCTAGGCGAAAGCAAAAGCACTTTATTAGGCCGATCGATCTGTGGCTACGCAGCGCCGACGCATCTCGAACAAGCTGAACCCAGCTATGTGTAGGTTTATGACTAAATACTGATACCCAGTGGTGAAAAGCAATTGCAAAAGTAGTAGGTCAGTATTATTAAATTGCAGACAAAGATAACTAGGTTGGCTTGTATGTTTGGTGCGGTATGGGTACGGTAGGGGGCCCAACCTCATTTTCTTTCATGGAAATTGCTAGCGGCACCCCTGACTCAACTGATCATCAACAGCTACATGCAAAAAAATGCATTAACTACACTTTAACTGTGTGAATAAAGTGATTGGTTTCAACACTAATTTAGATGACTGTTGATTCAGACACATATCAGAACCTTAACTTAGAAAGATATAAGAAGGTAACTCGCTCTTATGCGAATGTGTGCCTGTGTGTGTATATATATAAATATGTAATTGTGTGTGGGTGTAAATTACAGTGGTGGTTTACACATTTCTTCAGTAGAGCAGCATTATGATGTACCCTCAACTTTGAAGAATCTGGAAATACTACTTTAATTCAAGTCTTATTGCTACTTCTCTAATATTGGTTCTATGGTTGTTGTAATGGTCTTATCTAATTAAAAAAAAAAAGACCATCAAGAAGGTGCAAAAACACAAACAGTATTAAAACTATTGAAGTATTCAAATTTGGTCATCAGATGAAATGACCACAGTCATAAAGTTAAACACCAATAAATAGAATGTTTAGCAAAAATGTCTGCCAAAAGAATGCAAATATAAATGCTGACATGTTCACACACATATAAAGATGTGGATCAGTTTTGCAAGGGAAAAAATTATCCTGGTAAAAACGTTCCTAGTAAACCTTACCAACAACCTGCCTGCAATAAAACGGCTTGTTTTCGATCTTAAGAAACCAAACATAGCAGTCCCTATTTACACTTTGTTGTGAGGCTTGACCAAGTTTCTGATCTGCTGTGACTACTAATGACCAGTGTGTATAGTGCAGCATTATCATGGAAATGGAGGAAACTTTCCTCTGGCAATGGAGGCCAGCAGTTTAATGTTATGTTTCAGCACAGCAGTGGCTGTTCAGTTACTTCCTGATCACAAAACTTTACTTTATTAGATTATTATTCTTTTATTTATGCATGGCAAAATAAAAGAGTGAAATATGCTCCTCAAATAATACATCAAATTTGAGAATAACCTGAGACGTAATAGATAATATTTGGTCTACTACTCATTTATCTCCAAGTAACAGTAAATAAAAGGCTTGTTTCGCAATGTCCGCAAATTGTTTTACCTTCTCTGCTGTGTGAAGCTGAATAGCAGGTCCTTCAAGTCACAACTTTCTTTTTTACTTTCTACTGGAGCTGCAATGTATTCAATATTTCACACAGCATGTCACAACTGGACCTTTAGTGTTGAGAAAAGATCTGAAAGAAACCAAGCAGCACCACTATGTGTGAATGTATGCATACTTTAAATACACACGTTTGATATGCTGACAAAATATATACATAATCTGAACACCATGCTTAATACATGCCTTTTCCTCAAAGCTCTGAGTTTTAATTGAGAAGCATGAAATATTATATCTCTCCTGTGACTAATTCATTTAATTTTTTCACTATAAGAGAGAACGGAATCACCACACAAACCTAATACAGTACATGTGGGTAAATGTAGATCATTTCACCTATACTTTGTGACTGCGATGAAACCATGTCAACATGATTAGTGGACAGGACAGTATGTGGGGGAAAATTTAAGAGCATGACTAAAGGAAACTTCAGGCTTCAGAGACGCTGCTCAGAGAAAAGGTACGACAAAATGAGGGCTTTGTGGCTAAGCTAGTAGAGATAAAAGTAGAAACAAAGCGGTCATATTGTCTGAATGGAAAAATCTGTTGCATACAAGACATGGTTGGTCAGTTTAGCACCCAAGTGCATATGCATCTCAACACAGTAAGCCACATTATCCACAGTCAAACATTAACAGACTCAAGGAATGGGAAAAAAATATTTCAATTACAGTGAAAGAGCAAGTAACAAGTAGAAAGACTGAAATAGTATTTTCTTGTAGAACATAATCTTATTTACAACATTAAAAATACACTTTAGTCATTATTATATTACAATGAAAAAAGTGAAGCATTGATTTCTTCAAACATCCCTTACTACACCATTTTTAAATACAATGCATATTACATCTGCCCTGCTGTGTGCTTTTTAAGTAAATATGTTATTTATTTTCTCTGCATTCAGATCTAATATAAAATTAAATCTTCAATCTGATTTAATCTTCATGTTAAATCAGACTGCAGATTTATTGACAAGAGAATAAGATGAGAGGTGCCGATCTGTGCCGTGCTGTGTAGAGGATGCTGACACTACCATGGAAACGTCTTTGATCAATTAGTAATGGAAAATTCTGTCAGCCCCACCTCAGACACACAGGACAGGATGCATCAAAGTACAACTTCCTGTTTCTAGAAGTTAGAGTGCATTGTGCTTATGCCTGCTTTTTGTTTCTTTTTGAGTGTATGTTTGTGCAACTTGTTGACATGATTATATCACACATCAACAAACAATTATCATATGCACACAAATCAGAAAACAAGCACCACAGCTCTTCTGTGCACTTTACTACCCACTTTATATACAAACAAATATGTTTTACCATGCAATATATATCTGGGTAATATTTTATGCAACACACAATATATATATATATATATATATATATATATATATATATATATATATATATATATATATATATATATATATATATATATATATATATATATATATATATATATGCACGCACACATTAAAATAAAATAATAAAAATATATTAAAAAAGTTTGCTTTCTTTTTCAGGAGAAATCTTACTAAGCTGTCACTGCTGTTCAGCCACATGTTGAATGAACTACAAACTTTGTTTCCTGGGGGACGATTTCAGGGTGATACTTATAGAATTACAAAGACAGAGGCCAAAGACTTCTGGAGGAAAGCCTTTGGACACAAGTATTGCATTTTTTTTATATGTATTGAAAATTTAAACCCTATGCATCAATTTAAAAAAAATTTAATAAATAAAAAATTGGTCAGTCATCCACCCCCCCCACACACACCTCTCTCTCTCTCTCTCTCTCTCTCTCTCAGATGTATAGTGCAGTGGAACATTTTCAAACAGCAGCTGAGGAGGTTTCATTACTTTGAAGAGGGAATGGAGGCCATGGCTTTGAAGTCCACGGTTGATCTCACTTGTAATGATCACATATCCATCTTTGAGTTTGATATATTCACCAGGCTTTTTCAGGTATCCTTAGCTTGAGGAGAACTTGCATATATTTTTTTTTTAAATATTTTTTGTTTTCTCACATGACAATATTTTTTTTTTAAGTAGCAGGCACATTCCATTAATTCAGTCATTTTTGTGAGACTTGCTAGATATGTTTGATAAACTAAATCTAACACGAAAAGTAGATAATTTCAACATTTATATACTATACATGTATTTATAATATGTGACCCTGGACCACAAAACCTTAAGTGTCAATTTTTCGAGATGATGAATCTGAGGGTGCAAAAAAAAAAAAAAAAAATCAAAATACTGAGAAAATCACCTTTGAAGTTGTCAAATGAATTCTTAACAATGCATATTACTAATCCAAAATTAAGTTTTGATATATTTATGGTACAAATATCCTCATGGAACATGATCTTTACTTAATATCCTGATGATTTTTGGCATAAAAGAAAAATCGATAATTTTGACCCATACAATGTTTTTTGGGCTATTGCTAAAAATATACCCCAGCGACTTAAAACTTGTTTTGTGGTCCAGGGTCACATATATATTTTTTGTACTGTATTCTGTATTTGTACTGTATTTTGTACTTTATTCATGGAAAGTGCAGCAGTAAAACATTACCTCCTTTTTTTTTTTGCTATAAGCTATTTAATCTTCTATTCTTCCTTCAGCCTTGGTCAACTTTGTTAAGAAACTGGAATCATTTAGCAGTAACTCACCCAGGATACATGGCGTTTCTCACCTATGACCAGGTCAGGGTCCGACTAGAGCACTACAGACATCGTCCTGGCAGGTAAGAGATACACCAGGCTATAGCAGGGCTAAAATGAACAAACTATGTAACCAAAAAAGTCAATAAACCAAAATATTACAGTTTGCTTATCTAGGTTTAAACTTACAGAATTACAGTGGATTAGATCTAAACTCTTACTGGCTCTCCCCACAGCTACATCTTTCGTCTCAGTTGCACAAAAATGGGTCAGTGGGCGATTGGTCATGTGACCAGTGATGGCACCATTGTGCAAACCATTCCCCAGAATACACCTCTCTTTCAAGCACTCATACAAGGTTTCAGGGAGGGCTGGTGAGTTCACAATCTAATATTATTTCAAGAAAAAAAAAACTCTGACCTCACAGTGTTAACATAATCTGGAATGCTTATATATGCAGCTACTTATACCCTGATGGGCGTGATGTGAACCCTGACCTCACCAGCCTGTGCAGTCCAACTCACAAGGGTCGAGTCAAAGTCACTGAGGTAACTGAAAGTTACAAAGTCAAGATAAAAGTACATTACTATATATATATATATATATATAAAGTCAAGATGGTAGTGTCAAAGTCACTGAGGTTATTGTATTTTATAATGTATATATGTATATTTTTTTTTTATATATATATATTATATACATTTTTTTTATTTTTTTTTTTATTTATGTTAGATTAAATGTATTATTGAAATAAATTATAAAAAAGTTTTAGTTTCAGTGATACTAAACTAATACTAAAATTCCCTTTTTTGGATCACAACATTACAAGAAAAATGTAAATGATAATAATAATCACTATTATGTAATACTAAATTAAATTATTGCCTACATTTTTAATTGTTCGTTTAAACATTACACTATACTAAACATGGTCCTCTGCTTTTTTCATATTTGAAATGTGCTTGTTTCTTGAATGTAAGTGCATTTTTTTTTTCTCTAATGCAAGATTGACTGTTTTCTCTTTCCTTTATTTGTTGAACTTCTCTCTTCAGGAGCAGTATGAATTATACTGTGAGATTGGCAGCACATTTCAGCTCTGTAAAATCTGCACAGAACGAGACAAGGACACTCGCATTCAGCCCTGCGGCCATCTGCTGTGTCAGCCCTGCTTGACTGGCTGGCAGGTATATTGCTTTCCTATTGTGCTCAGACCTTTATAACCATCTCCCATTCACACTTACATTCACACTCACATGCAATTATGGTCAGGTTACACCCCAAACCCACATCCAGAACAATTATACATGATTATGTGGTTGTGTTTTTCCATTGTTGGTGCACATAAATAAACATAAATCTAATTAGAATATAATTATTTTAATAACAATATACCATTAACATAAACTGATAATTAAATACTTGCATGAAGCAAAGTTATTCAGAAAGCAGTTCTGCATGAAATACAGTGTTTGCCACAGTGTCATGCAACATGACCTGACATTTTGGCTCAAGCTTCCTGCCTGTGTTTGATAAAGCATATGTGTGCACTGTGACTAATTTTCCACTTCTCTAAACTTACACTTCACTGAATGATAAGATCACATTGACCCTAGAGAATGAGAGGATGTGATGCATTTCTGCAGCTCTGCATCTTACAATGTAACACTAGTGCAACTCGCGTAAGATGTCATAAGATAAGCAAATCTTTCTTGTGGTATGATGTGCAGGGGAAAGATGCCCTTGGGAGCTAAGAAATTGAGTCCATGGTTTCAGTACCCTGTGCATTAATTAAGTATGTGAATTTGTGTGTTGAAAGTTGTGTCACTCCCTCTGATATGCAGAAGTCAGATGGGCACACTTGCCCCTACTGCCGCTGTGACATCAGAGGCACAGAGTCCATCCTCATTGAGCCCTACCTGCCAACCAGAGACAGGAGGGCAGGGGGGAAGGAGGAAGAGGAGGAAGATGAAGATGAGGAGGAGGATCATGAGGATGTAGAGCTGGTGATGAAAAAAATGGCTTGTATGAAAAAGGTGAGAGTATGTCTTTTGCTGCAAATCTGAAATCCACATTTTATGACTTACACTGTTTATTTACTGTTTACTCTTGTGTGTAGGGTACCCTGTTTATATAATTTGACTGCAGTGTAATAGATTATAGATGATTAAACCAGGAATGCACAATATATCTGTACTATATCAGTTATCAGCCAATATTACAGATCAATTTGTTTATACTATTTCATTGTGAATGCTCATTTCCAGTTTTAACATTTAGATTAACTTTGTCACCATCTAAAGCTCACTTAAAGTTAATGTCACCTTTATTTCTATAGCTCTTTATTCAATACAGCCTGTGTCAAAGCAGCTTCACGGTGCTAAATAGTAAAGTAGCAGAATCACTTATGGAAACTCAGCTATGGGGAGTATTCAGATTCTGCTAAAGTAGCTCTAATATGTGTCATTATTTAGCTCAAGTCAGTTCAGTGTTGGTTCAGTTCAGATAGGGCTGCATCATAAATTGTATTGTATTCATGATCACAGTTTTTGATTTTCTCGATAATATTTTGTATTCTCAAGTGTCTGTTATTTGGCAGTTGCTTTGCTATGAAAAATGTCTGCTTATGCAATAAATGTGAATGTACGGTAGTTTTATCTATTGTTCTGAGTGTGTGCAATTCTTCAGTTCACTCTGACTTTAATGAGTGTTTAATCTCATTCCTCTCTCACTATTTCAGATTTCTCAGGAGGAGTATCAAGTTCCCCGTTCCAGTCTGTCACCTCCTCCCCTTCCTCCCAAAAGACATTCACTCTCCCCTTGTCCATCTCCCAAACCACCCTCCAGATCCTTGAGCATAGGCACACAGGTCAGCCAGTCTAGCTTGGTGGGTTGTTCTGTCTGTCTATCTATTGGTTTTGTTTTTAGATCACTTGGTAACCAAATTATGAAATAAATAATGTTACTTTTGTTGAGTGCATGGTCATCAGTGGTTAGTAAGTGAATTCGGTGTAACTGTAATCATGAGAATCAGTTATCACGTTCTTACCGCAGAAAGTCAAACCCAGTTCCTGGTCAGAAAACATGCTAAGACAAACTTCCTCAGATAGGTAAGAAATGTTCTGAATAATATGTTTACAACATAGTACACATGGGTAAGATTCTCTTTACAAGTATTTGGCAATAATGCATGAATACATTTGCATTAGATCCTCTGTTTGGACGCCTGTGTGATCTTGATGGTACTGTAATTGATGTCATGCATCCACCAAAAATAACCTTAAAATCCATTGTATAAATAGTTACGAAAAGTGAAGTTAGCTGTCATGCTAGTTGCTTTCAGATGCCACTTGGTTTCATATTTTTCACCTAATGCAATTACAATTCTCACATTTTCAGAAAGCCTTAATTGTCCAATATGTTTTGGGGTTGCTAGCTATAGTCAGATGTTTGATGCATTAATAAGTTAATAAATTAAAACAATAAGTTTTTATAACTATGTCTATTTCTGCTATCCTTTTCTGCTTCTTTACTTTCCAACTGGATTCAGAAGTGAGGAACTTTTGGAAGACTTCCGTCCCTCATCTTTGCCATATGTCAGACAGAGTAGGTATCATAACTGACTTTCATTCACTTCTTGTATGCTTATTATAACTGTGATATTTTTTATTCATTAAATATCTTAAGAATACTTGTGACACGTTTTGTTGAACACTTGAGACACCCAAACATTACTTTTGCTGCTGTTTACTGACATCAGGTGGCAGGGCTTGAAATGACATAGCAGATCATATCTGATGAAACAATTTCCTGTCTGTGTAGGTGGGGAGCCCTGGGAAGGGCCTTCAGAAAGTGTAAAAATGAAGAAGAGAGCGAAAAGAAGGGACAAGGAAGAAGAAGATCACGACAGAGGTGTGGCAGATTCAGCATCTCCCTCAGGAAGTCATATTCATGGGGAGATGGAAGGAAACACGTCATCCTGACAGCAAAATTCACCTCCGACTTCAGACTGTAAAGTATATTGACCAGACAAAGCAATTGTGTGATATCAGCATCAATGGACAACCAAAATTATTCAAAGGACTCAATAATCACCATATTCGGAACATACATGTTCTGTATGTATGTTAGTTCAACTGAACTTTGCATTGACAGCAGAAAACATGCATTTTACTGCTCACACCTTTTAAACACATTTTTCTACCTCATGCCTACTAAATTTTTAGAGAACAAGCACTGTGTTTTGACAGACCAGAATAATAATAATAATAAAAAAAAAATAATAATAAAATAAAACAATAAGCAGACTTGTTTTCTTTCTATATCTTAAGATATAGGTTGTTTAACTTTATCTAAATAAGATGGAAGTGTGTAAGTAATTTCAGTTCGTTCACACCAGACCAAACCAAATCAAACCAAAAAAAAGTTTCACATTACATAACAGTAACAGTTTGCAGATTTACAATTTCATATTTAGTAAAAGAATTGAAACAGACATGCATTGATATTTATTCTTTGTACTGCCTAGAAAATCTCTGAAAACCTTTGTTTTGGCGCCAGATCTGTGCAATTAAACAATGTTTTTCCAAGCCTGGCTGTAAATGAGAACTATAACAACCGATTGCTCCATACTGCTGTGACTTTCTTGTTAATGATCTCTGGATTGTCTCTGCTGCCCTCTGTTGGATTGAGCCAGAACTCAGTGTGTTAAAATGCTGGAGTACTTCTGTTTGTTTAGAGGTGGTTGGGATTCACCTGAATGCATTCTTCTTGTTTCCTTCATTCTTTTATAATGAGTTTCACATGATTTGTTAAAGTGTGCCAAGGTTAAGTTAAACCAGACTTTCAAGCCATATCTATCATAAACAATCTTTCTTTTATGTATGAATGTAGTAGGTTTAATATTTGCACTAAAACTGAACGATTGTCAACATTATTTTGAAAGATAGTTATACTAGACTACATTACACACATCAACACACTCTGGTTGCTGTAAGAAATTAAGCCGACGGAAGCAAGAAAGACAAGAAAATATATTTTATAAATAAATGCCACCAGTCCTGGTACCTGTAATGTTGTTATTATTTACCATGTTGTTATATGATGTATGAAGAGGATGCATATTGGGCATATTTTTAAAAAATATATATATATGTGTGTGTGTATAATACACAATCTGAAAAAAGGCCTATATTTAGAATCTATATCTTTTGCACAACGCCACTGCTAGTAAGTCATTTGTCTTCAGATTTTGTCCTCAGATTGGCTTCCACGACGTCATTTCCTCCTCCCTACTGCTACTGGCATAAAGTTGGCTTGACGTTGGACGTTCGATATTCGCAAATCTAGGGACCGTCTCTAAAGTTACATGCGAAACTACTATACACTTCTCTAACGTCAATAGCATGCAAGGAGAATGACTAACAGTCATGAAAACAACTGTTAACTGTTCATCCAGGTGTCAACTATAATGCACATAATATAATATACATAGATAATTATTAAAATAAACTGTAAATCATATGTAAAATCATGCTAATTTGATTTAATTGCTAATTACATATGATTTACAGTTTATTTTAATAATTATCAAAAAATATAAAAGGTGTGCATTATAGTTGACATCTGGATGAACAGTTAACCGTTGTTTTCATGACTTTTAGTCATTCTCCTTACATGCTATTGACCTTAGAGAAGTGTATATAGTAATTTCGCATGTAACTTTAGAGACGGTCCCTAGATTTGCGAATATCGAAGTCCAGCGTCAAGCAAACTTTATGCCAGTCCTACACTTAGACTTCAAGTGAAATCGTGTTTACATTGGTATTTGGCGTGAAAAAAAACGGGGTCGGGTTTTGACAGTTTTTAAAATCAAACTGTGAAGAAAGCCTAATTATGACAATGTTAGTTTTGTTAATGCGTTGTGAGCACATCGCATAGACTACTTTCCATTTCCTTTAAACTGAAACCAACATAAACATCAGCGCAATGGACGATGGGTGAGTGGGTTTATTTGGCAATCTCTCCAAAAACACGACAACTCTATACATTTAGATGTTATTTTCCTACTTTTTACTTACAGCCGTCTAGTTGCCAGCTGCACATTTTTCTATCAAAATTCAGTAGCGCTTATTTCAACAGCTATAAGTCAACTTGGTTCGTTTACAAATGAACGCGGTTTTGCGGTTAAGCGTCTTAACTTGACACGACATCTTAAAATGTCTTAAAAAGCAGCTAGACGCGACGCAAGGGTCGGCGACATGTGTAGCTCATGTTTAACCTATCTAAAAATATTAAATCGCAGTGGAACGACGAGAAAGCGATATGTTTGAACCGTGTAAAAAAAATGAGGCACTTTCGGCTTTCTCAGATTCATTCCTCATAAATATGACACACACAGTGATATTTGAGGTACCTTCAAAAGAGTGTTGAGATATTTCTCCAGAGAAACCCAAAGTGCCTCTAGTAGCCTATCTTTTTATTTTTACAGAATAGTTCACTGGACCTCCCAACTACACAAAAAGGCCAAGAACCCTAAATGTGGGATGATGGAATAATGTTCTTTAAAATGTTACAGCATAAAGTGTTGACCGAGTGTTCTGTTTTCTGTAGATTTTTACCAGCAAAAATACAAGAGGATTATATCAACAAAATCAAGAATGTGTTTGCCTCTGAAAGCCCTGAGGAAATTCCCCACCAGCTTATCTCTCTTTTGGAAGTCTTTGACCGTTTAAAGATAGATATCGCTGTGACTGGAGAGTCTGGTGCAGGGAAGTCTTCTCTTATCAATGCGTTCCTCGGATTGAATCCTGATGATGCAGGGGCTGCTCCAACTGGAGCTGTGGAAACCACGAAGGAAGCAACCATGTATCAGCATCCAAATTTTCCACACGTCAGACTGTGGGATCTTCCAGGGATGGGCACCCCTTCCTTTGAATCCAAGAGTTATGTAAAGACAATGAACTTTGATCTATATGACATGTTCATGGTTGTGATATCAGAGAGAGTCAGAGAAAACAACATGCTGTTGGTTGAAGAAATTGAGCAACAAAAGAAGCCCTATTATTTCATTAGAACAAAAATTGATAATGACATACAGTCCCAGAGAAAGAAAAAAAAATTCTCTGAAATACATGTATTAGATCAAATGAGACAGGACTGTAAGAAATATCTGAAGGAGAAGAAACTGGACCCACATGTGTTCCTAGTGTCAGCCATTGACACTCAAAAATATGAGTTGCAGAAGCTCACAGACACTCTTAAGGATGAGGTTTCTCAACTTAGAGCAGAGGTATTTTCAAGTTTTCTGGACGAGATGTTACATGGACGATGGATAAAAGCAAGGTAAGTATGTACTGTAAGTAAATGCTTGTTCAAAACTGTAGGAAATGTTTAATACTTAGAAATCCATTGTATTTAAAACTTTTGTACCATTTTAGAAAACATTAAATTGAATGATTTTGAACATTTCATGTTTAGTAAACATTTTCCTTACACTTTGAATACAGGTATACATTTTAACCGTTATTCTCCAAATGTTTTTATATTTTAACGTTTTTAAAGTAATGAATTATGAATTTCTTACTTTTTGGGCTTTATACCTCAAATTAAATATCACAGTTAATTTTAACTCTGAATTTAAGAATGTTGTCATCATAGATGAGGCCTATTTAAGTTATTGCATTTATGACTGATATATTGAATGTATTATTGAAGAAAAATAGTCATAATAGAGAGGGCAAACAATGAATGTAACATCATTTACCCTAACATTCATGTAATTTATTTTTATTTATTACTTTAGGTATGCTACAAATCACATCCAACAGACTAGGAAACTTCAAGCTGAGGACATCACAACATTGCAAAATATGCATAAGCGCACAGGTTTTGGAGCTGCGAAAGTCAGTGTTGTACTGGAGGCTTTGAGTCACTTTCAGCTAGATGTTGCAGTTTTGGGTGAGACGGGCTCTGGAGTGTCCACTTTTGTAAATGCCTTAATTGGGCTGGGGAACGAAGAGTGTGGTGCAGCTTCAGCGTCCATCAGCAACCCAGCAATGAGTCTGGGATACCCAGATGTACGGTTCTGGGACATATCCGGCATAGAGGGAGTCATGGATTACTCGATGTATGAAATGAAACAAGCCCTGAATTGTTATGACTTCTTTATCATCATTGTATCAGACTGGCAGAAAGCACGCCATTTAAAACTAGCTAAAGCAGTTGAAGAATTAAGGAAGCATTACCTCTTAGTCCAGACTAAAGTAGACCGTCATCTACAGACTCAAAAAAGTGAGTTGTGCTGTGATGAGACTGAGATACTTGATGGGCTTCGGGCACAATATACCCAGGAGCTTCAGATGGCAAAACTGTCTGAAGAGCAGATTTTTCTCATCAACAATCTGGACAGGTGTGCCTTTGATTTTGTAGTTTTGGAAAGTGCACTCTCCAGTGACCTCAAAACTGTCAGGACAAGTGCTTTTGCATATTATATAGCAAACACAGTAAAGGAACATAAATAATAAAAAAAAAAAAACATAGAAGTGTAAGATATGATGCAGCAGTAAACTGCTTTAAAATGACTTGATTTCCGTTTAATTTAATTAACCATTAATTTAAAATAACCATTAAATATTTAAGCATACTAATGTAACTTCAGTTTAAAACGGATGTGTAATAATATATTAACTGAATTAGCAAATAATGTTTGATTTAGTTTAATATGCTGTATAATTCTGTATTTTTCTGTCTGTGACAGATAAGATGACTTTGAAACATATGAAGAAAATGCTAGAGAGGCACCACATTTTAATTGTCCTTATTATTGAAAAAGAATAGAAGATATTCAGTTGGAAAATAGAAAATAATTTGTAGAAGTTGGTCTGCATTAAAAATATGTGAACCGTTGACCTCAATATACTATTTTATTGAATGTTTGTAATAATTGTAATAACTGCAGATTCTCACATCATTTCACAGTTAAGGCTATTTCTCGTTTAATAAAACGTTATAAAAAAATATTCCCTGTTTCTTCTTTTGTTATGCAAATAAAAAAAAAAAAAACAGTTTGTAATGGACTGTAGGTAAGTTATACTATAACAATATTTAGTGTTTTTAATTATTATTTGTATTTTAAGGGACCTAAAAATTGTAGAAATAATTTTTGTGAAACTATAAGTAAGCTACCCCTATGTGCACTTTCTAGGTCAACCGAAATGTCTGATGTTGTTATGGGTAGCAACATAAACAAATACTTTGTGACTATGCCAGGAATCAGTGATATGAACTGGACTAATCTATTACTGTGACACCCAACTCGACAGCTTACTCACACCTTACAAAATTCCAAAAACCTTCATAAATTTCAAATGCGTCATAAAACTGATAATAGGTCCAAAAATAAACCTGTAAAGAAAAGGTTGGGCTTTTTTCCCCCTTTCACATTAAGAAAGAATTATGTATGATCACACCCATCTGCCTTCTAAGACTAAACCAATACCTCTAACAATTCAACAGTTTAATATCCTAAATTTAAGCATCAGTAGGTAGCACCATGAAACAAAAAATAATGTTAATGGCTGACAGTCATAAATGTTATTTTTTATTAACATATACACACATATTTTCAATAATAAATGCAAATCCCTTCGAGCCTGGATCACACAACTAGTAAATCCTGAAAGTAAACACCTGCTATGTCATTCAGCATCATTTCAGTAAATAAAATTTCATTAACAATATGCTTAAAGCAAATTTACATTAAAAAAAACAAAAAAAAAACACTACTGAATATACAGAAAAGGTATATTAGGAGAAGGTAATATAAAGAAATTCTGACCCTTTGGCCTAAAGCCAGTGTAAACATTGTAAAATAAGTTAAACATTACAATGAGTCTATTAGTTCTAATTTTCACAAGTGTATAATAAATGAGAAGGCAGAAGAAATGTTTCCACAAACCACCAGATTCCCAAGTATCCTTAAACTGTACAAAGTCCCACATTTTACCCAATTTATTGTTTAAATGATTATTATTCTATTTATTCCATTCCATTTAACATGCACTATTATATAATATAAAAGGAGAATATTCAGTATAACATTTCTTTCCAACCATTTAACTCTCCAGTGCAGATGTATGGCCAATAAACTCAGTTTTGATGTTCTGATGTAAATTTGGTTAACATTTTGGTAAACATCTCTTTACTGTACCAGCTTGATTTTATTCATTCAAACCTGCAGCTTGAAGGACCTGTCTCATGTCATTTATCATGTCATTTAGTGCTCCACGCAATACAGTGCATGTTGATTTGAAGGCCTCAGACGCATTCACAAAATTTGTAACAAGAAGTTTAGCATCAAGCAGATCCTCTAAGCTTTTCACTGGTTTTGCCACAGATGTACGAGGCCTAATTGCCAGTTTGTCTATCAGTGCTAATGCTAAAGGAGACTTTATAGCTGATTTCAGCTGTGAAAGAGGCTTGTTCATTGTCTCAGACAGTTTGATGAGCGAGTTCTCATTCAAACCCAGAGCGTAATGACAATGTACAAGATAGGTCGTCAATACCATCTTGTCAACGAGTACAGGTAATAAAGGAACAGGGATAAAGGCACCCAGTCCTGAAGCTAGTGCTGCAAGCCAAATTAACTTCTCCATAACCTCTTTTTTCTTCTCTAGCATAGCCAGAGAGCACACAGGCAAAGACTGGACCAGAGCAAATCTCTTGTTTTCTGAAAGGTCTAACTCTAGGGCATCTACAAGGTCTTGGAAGTCATATTTTCCCAAGTCATAAGAGGAAATCAGGAACACCTTGGGGTTTCCTAGCTCCTTCACATTTCTGTGGCAGTCCTCTCTAATTGTGCAAAGTACCTTCTGCTCATCAAAATTTTTTGTTTTCGCCACTGACCGAATGTCATTGTCAATCTTGGTCCGGACAAAATAAAACCTCTTCTGCTTTTTTTCAATCTCCTTGGCCAGAAATACATCATTTTCCTTGAACCTCTCAGAGGAAATGATGATAAATAAATCACAAGTCTCAAATTTCATTTCCTTGAGGAATCTGTTAGCCTTGAAATTAGGCATGCCAGTCCCTGGCAGGTCCCACAGTCTGACATTTGGCTTTGAGGGATGGGTGTACATGGTGACTTGCTTTGTTGTTTCAGTTATTCCAGTTGGTGCAGAATTGTCATCATCATCATTCAGACCTCGAAATGCATTGATGAAGGCAGACTTTCCTGCTCCTGTTTCTCCAGTCACTGCAATATTCAGAGCCACACTATCAAGATTGTCCAGTTTTTCTTTAGCCTTTGCAATAGCTACATTTGCGTCACATTCCCCCAGTCTCTCCAAAGCTCCAGAGAAATGCAAGTCAGCAGAAGAATCTTCTGTCATTATGCCGTTAAATTTTTCACTGTATTAAAAAAAAAAAAAAAAAAAAAAAAAAAAAAAAAACACATAATGGGTATAAATCATTGCATGGTTTAAGTTACTTTACTACAGTATAATCATGACTTTTTCTTTTGCTTAGTCACAGACAGCTGTGAATTTATTTGACATAATTATGAGTTCACATCTCCAATTTAGGAGTTTATATCTCACAGTCGTAAGCTTTCATTGTAAATGCAACTTTATTTCTCACAATATGACTTTATATCACACAATTGAGAATATATATAACACAATGTGCTTTATTCCTTATTTTAAACTTCAGCTTTATTTTTTTAATCTTGAGGTAAATAACCTTCAGGAAAATGTTACAAAATTATTAGAAATATTAAAAGATCGGGTGTGTGGTTGAACTACATATACAAACATTTATCACAAAAAGGTTTATAAACAGATTTTAATTTTTTTATTGTATGAGATGTGATTATGCTATAACAAATATACTAGCATATATATTATATATATATATATATATATATATATATATATATATATATATATATATATATATATATATATATATATATCATAAACATTTCAGATTTTAACATTTCATATTTGAACAGAGAAAATGAACACTGTTAATGATTTAAAATGATTATACAAGCCTATATTAATATAATTTAACACTCAACATGAGATTCAATGAAAGTACAGTATTAAATTCTGAAGTCATCCACATGCACACTGTAATCTATTCTTTGAAGACTATATGAAGACATGGTGGTACTTATTAAATCAACACAAAATGGCCATTAAGCCCATAACAGAGGCAGAATATGCATACATGCTATATAGGATGTATGCATCTGAAACCTAAATCATCCAACAAAACCAATCTAATACCATATATTCTTATACAAACATGTTCAGGACATCTACGAGTTGCATAGTGTGTCCAGCTCAGCCTCTTTTCTGATTTTTCGAGCAATATCTGCAAGTTTAAACCCTTCTCTCAAGAGGTAATAAGTAGTACCAAAGGATATTCCTGCAGCAGCAACACTGCCCACCCCTGGAAAGAGACTTGCAACATATTCAAGGGTAGCAAGTGTTGCAAGTGAAACAGAAACTTGTAATCTGGCCATTGCTTTTTCTCGAATGGCAGATGCAAACTTTGATTTGGCCAGATGTTCCAGCAAGGGCTTGTTCACTTTTTCTGAAAGCCTTCTCAGTGAGCCATCATCCAATCCAAATGCATAGTAGCACCTTGTGAGAAAAAGCAACACCATGCTTGCATCACATGCTGCTGATAGACCAGGCACAGGGACTATTGCTACACCAGCTGAGGCAAGAGATACAGCCCAGATCATTCCTTTAAACATCTTGATCTTCTTCTCAAGAGATTCAGCAGAGCACACTGGCCAGGCTTGTAGAAGAGCAGATCTCTTATGGTCCGGAAGCTCTTCTTCGAGAGTGTTTTGAAATATTTCAAAATCATATTTCTCCAATTCAAAAGATGATAAGAAAACTTTGGGGTCTCCCAGTTCTTTCAAGTTTTTCTGACAATCCTTTCTTATTTTGCAAAGAACGTTCTGCTCATCAAATCCCTTTTTTCTTTTCTCTGCTAAAATGTCATTGTCAATCTTGGAACGAACAAAGTAAAAGTTTTTCTCCTGTTTTTTTATTTCTTTAGCCAACATGACATCATTCTCCATGAACCTCTCCGAGTTTAAAATAATGAAGAAATCATAGGTGTGAAACTTGATATCTTTCAGGTATTTATTTGCTTTGAAGTTTGGACTTCCTATTCCAGGCAGGTCCCAGATTTTCACATTTGGCACTGTGGGATGCTCATACATGGTGGGTTCCATTGTAGTTTCTGTGACTCCAGAAGGTGCTGCGTTATCATCATCTTCATTTAGACCTCTAAGTGCATTTATAAAGGAGGATTTCCCAGAGCCTGTTTTTCCAGTCACAGCAATGTTAAGTGAAACATTCATTAACTGGTCAAATGTTTCTTTAGCTTTCGCTGTGGCCTTTTCCAGGGTGGACTCGCCTGATGCCTTCACTGCCTCTTCAACAGCAGGGTCTTGACTTTCCATGTCTTAAACTGTAAAAGTTATAGATGTATATAAAAGTATGTGTACTTTAACAATTTATTCTTGAAGCCTGATAGCTAATCCTTTCTGTTACTACAATAATCATCACATTTTTCAGTTGTGGTGTCTGCTGATGTTGTTTGCTGTCCCCTAATGTGTCAGGAACTGCAATAGTTCTGGTTGATGTGTATTTTAAAGTTTATCAAATAACACTTTAGTAATAAAACTACATTTTTACATCATAAAAATAATGGAGCAGATATAGCATATTATGATTTAGGGTTGGGTATCGTTAGAAATTTTCCGGTTCCGATTACAGTTATGCCTAACAATTCCCGGTTATGATTCCGGTTCCATTTAAATTAACTATTATTTTCACTATTTCACCTTCATTGAATGTAGTGTTGCTGTAAGGTAGCAAGTAATGTTGAGTAATGCTAGTCCATCAGTCACACGTGCTTCAAAGTTGATTTTTTTTTACACTATCAATAACATTTTGCTTTTTAAGCAGGAATAAACTGATACTTGTACTTATAACCATGTACTCTCCATAAACCCCCTATTTTACAAATAATAATAATGGAGTCAGGAGATGGTGTGATGCAATGAGTGGTTTCCAGATTTTTAAACGTTTAAAATGCATGAAAACAAAGTGCACAGTTCTCTAAGTCGTGGGAAACGATGTGCTCAGTAATTAAAGAGGCAGGGCGGGGTTTCTGTTATTTGGTTTGTGACATCCTTTACGCGAAACGCCGGCGCAAAACGTGCGAAACGTGATTGGTAGTTTGCCAGAATATACCCTGACCCTCACAGCGGGTCACGCGTCGAACCAGAACCTTTTCGGAACCGAAACTTATAAATTGTTCACGGTTCCGGTTCTTTAAAAAAAAGAATAAAGAAAAGCGGAACAGGTTATGAATAAGAACCAGTTCTCTGTTCCCTATTATAGTTAGATGTTATCTGCAATGCTATACTGAAATTACATGAATCCAAATACGAATTAAATTAGTTCCCCCCAAACACCCATATTCTAAATTTATAATTCCCTTTTGTTTAAAAGATTTTTTAAAACGACAAACATACCTTTCCAGATGAGTGAAGAAGATACACGACCCACACAAACAGGTCACATCAGCGCAATGCCACGAGGACACTGAAATCTCACCTGTGTCTATATTACGTGATTACCTGACGTACCAACCCACCACGCACTCCACGCGCCATTCTTAAAGTGACCGTGCTACTACATTCATAACACAAACGTTAACAGATAACATGCATAATTTGCTTCAGCAGCAAAATGAAATATATAAAACTGTATATATAAAATGTTGTTTAAAAATACATATATTTAGTTTTATTTTAAAAAAATTATACTGAAATGTATTAAAATATGGCTGTTAAATTACATATGGCAGGGATAGGCAACTCCGGTCCTGGAGGGCCACTGTCCTGCAGAGTTTAGCTCCAACCCTAATTAAACACACCTGAACAAGGCAACCAGTGTTTTCGGGATTACTAGATAGATACAGGCAGGTGAGTTTTTATGAGGGCTGAAGCTAAACTCTGCAGGATAGTGGCCCTCCAGGACCGGAGTTGCCTATCCCTGGCCTACAATTTCGAAAAATATTTTTTTACAGTGTTTTATTTTCATACAATAGCCTGCAATCATACATACAATAGGCTATTCTGTTTATGTTTATTTTTGTTATTGCATTTAATAAAGCAATTAATTTGATTTTAAAGATACTTAGTGAATGATTAATGAGGGACATATAAAGCAATTAAACAACTGACAACAAATAATTAAGCTAGTCTATATCCTACTTACTTATTTGATTTCTGGGTTCCAGCAGTGGTAACTCAGTGCCTCTTCACTTATAGAGATGCTTAAGAAAACTCTGCAGAAGTTCTACAAATGAATATAAATGAAAATTAAATCGGCTGCTAAATACCGAGCTGTTACGTCACAATGTCCAATATCTTTTCCTTCACGCCTTCCTCAACCTCACAATACTGACGTGCCCTATGTTTGGAAAACGAAACTTAGGACAGATGAGTGACAGTCCAAACAGCGCAATAAAAGCACCGCGCCGTATTTTCAAAATTAGCTACATTAGCTACTTGGCTTATTAAAATGCTTTAGCAAAAATAAGAATCAGAATTGTTTCGTCTCTTTTCATAGAGTATAAGCTACACTGTAATGATTTTTTCCTAAGTTGTAAATAAAACAAATATTATTTTGCTCTATTCACGGTTTCGATTTTGTGAAATTGAAAAAAAAAAAAGGCTTGCACATTGGTTATATATTTATTGTTGCCTTGAAATTAAAAACGCTGCTAATGTTGCTAATGTTTTTATAGCTCCAAAAGCCAATAAAAACTACATACAGCGTTTACTTTTTATTATGTATGAGACATTATACATCATCAAAAATCATTATAGATTACATAATAAAAACTATGACAAATATAACTGTCAGCTAATTGGGACCAGATTCCTGTAAATAGTTTACACACTTGAACATCTTAAAACTATCAAGCAGTGGAAGCTAGTTTCTACACACACTCAGCACACAATCTAACAAATAACATATGAACATTGAGTCCATGTCACAGACATAAAATGTTTATTATGTTCTATAGGAAATAAATCAATGAACAAAAGTAATATATAGCTTTTTAAGATAATACAGAAACATATTCAGAACTGTTAGCTAGTATGTTATGAGTGATTGTGACTACACACAATATGTCAAATTTATGGATTGGCTTAAATGATAATTGTGATTGGGTTTTGATTTTGATTTTAATCTGTGATCTTAGTAGACATCAGTCAGACCCGCCACTTTCAGCACTTCTTTGGCTGTATCAGCAAGATCCTGAACTCCTGCTCGCAGAAGGTTTAGTGTTGTAGAGTATGCCATTTCCGCTGTTTTTTTACTCCCTACAACAGGAACCATGCTCCACGCAAATTTAACAGCTGCTTTCTTACTTGTCAGTGCTGATAGCTCCTTATTACTGAGTTTCTTTTGCCCAATAGCAACCACAAGAGGTGACTTTCTTACAGATTTGAGGGATGGATTGTTGACCCTCACCGACAGCTTATCTATTGATTCATCATCCAGGCCGAATGCATTGTAACACTTGGTGAAGAAAGCCAGCAATATGGCAGCATCACAAGCTATGGAAAGACCAGGCACTGGAGCCACAGCAATAGAACCAGAAGCGACAGCTGCCGACCAGGTTTGCTTCATAAACAATTCAGTTTTCTCCTCCAGAATCTTAGAGGAGTATACTGGCAAAGACAAAATCAAAGCATCTCTCTTGTGAGCAGGCAGCTGCTTCTCCAGTGTGTCGATGAGGGTTTGAAAATCATATTTGTGCAATTCAAATGAGGAAATCAGGAAAACTTCTGGGTTATCCATATTCTTCAGGTTCCTTTGGCAGTCCTCACGAATTTGGGAGAGAACTTTCTGCTCATCAAAGTCTTTCTTTTGAGATTCCGCTTGAATGTCATTGTCAATCTTTGAGCGGAGAAAGTAGAACAACTTCTTCTTCTCTTTAATTGCTTTAGCCAGCATGATGTCGTTTTCTTTGAATCTCTCTGAGGAGATGATGATGAAGAAGTCAAAGGTGTCAAGTTTCACCTCCTTTAGATATCTTTTGGCTTTAAATTTGGGACTCCCAGTCCCCGGCAGATCCCAGAATTTTACATTGGGCATTGTAGGATGTGGGTACATTGTTGATGTCATTGTCGTCTCAGTCGCTCCCGTGGGAGCTGCATTGACATCATCCGGTTGAAGACCTCGTATTGCATTGATAAAGCTGGATTTTCCTGCTCCAGTTGATCCTGTAACAGCAATGTGAAGTGTGACATTGTCCAGTTTCTTGAATTGTTCTTCAACACTTTCTGTTACATAAACGTATTCTGCAGAACTAGTGAGCATAACATCAGGTACTTCATATATATGCTCGTCTTCATGCTTTTTAGCTGTTGTGTCTATACTTTCCCTCTTCTCTGTGCTTTCTGATTTTAAATGTGTGTTCTCTTTTGCTTTACACTGAATCACATTATCTGTGTCATCTTGTGACTTCTTTGCATCTGGACCCAATGCTCCACTGAGCAATTCTTGGTTCTGTATCTCTATAACCGCCACATTTTCCTCTTTAGCGCTGACTTTGTTTAATGGTTCATTGAAATTAGTCTTTCTGAGTTTTTCTGTCAAAATATTTTTTTCCATTATAGCATCACGTGGCTCTTGAAAATGGTGTGTTTCGACACTGTCAGGTTGTTTTGTTTTGTGAATGTCTGTAGCTTTTCCACACTCAATCATTTTCTTTGCTTCCTCGTTTGTCATCGGAACTGAACAGTTTTGTTCTTTTTGTTCCTCTTTATTAATAGCCTTCACATGTTGTTGTTCCATGGTCACTTCACATGGCTCCTCAGCCTCAGTTTGCTCATTTTGCTCCTCAAGACATTTTTCCATCTGTATCATGTTAAACGTACACACTTCAGCTTTTTCTGACTGTTCTATGGTTGCTTCATTTCTTATATGTCTCACCTCTTTCTCTGCTTGCTTTTCTTTATCACTCTGCTTTTTTTCTCTCATATATTGTTGTTCTGAAGTCACTTCACGTGGTTCCTCAGCCTCAGCTTGCTCATTTTGCTCCTCAAGACATTTTTCCATCTTTATCATGTTAAAATTACACACTTTAGCTTTTTCTGACTGATCTACAGTTGTTTCAGTTGTTACATTTCTCACTTCTTTCTCTACTTGCTTTTCTTTATCACTCTGTTTTTTCTCTCTCAGCCTCTCTCTTTCCTTCACATCATTAAGTTTTGATTCAACAATGCCCAGTAATGAACTACTTTGTTTGGGTTTCTCCGGTTGTTTCTCAATAGTTTTAATGCGTTTTGATTGGATGATTCCTAGGGACTCCAACCATTCTGTGTTTCTCTGTTGCTCTTTCAACACAATGTCCTCGTGAAAGGATTCAGTGAGTTTATCGGCTACTTCTATCTGATCAGGATTTGTGTAGATTTTGAGGAAAGGGTCCATAAAGACGTTGACTTCATCTGACATGATGGCTCTGAAAAAGTAAAGCAACTGGGTAAATGTCAAGAAACATTCAGGGGTTTTCTGCCATAAATGCAGAGTGTCTAGTAAATGTTTGTACTGCTTTGCAATAATAGTTTTGCAGCAATAGTGCCATTTGTAGTTAATATTATAAAATCTGTTTTTTATCTTGTGATGTTTTAATCATTCATTAGAATAATGCAGCTGTTTAGGTAGCTGTCTACACATGGCCATGTGTAATTTAAACCATTCAATACAAAATATAGGCTATAATTAAAATATTTAAATCTAATTTGTAAACTTTAACTGTTCTGAAGCCATTATCATATAAATCAACACTTTCTCTTTTCCCTTTAAATTAAGTCAATATGTTTCATTCATTGTTGATTCTTTTATGTTGTTTTTTTTAGTTTTATTTTTTTGTTGTGTGATTATTCCTAATGTTGCGCTGACATCTAGCGGCGTATATAGAGTGTCATACAAATGCAAATGAAAATTTGCAAAAGCAGTTGTATAAACCATTTTAGAAATTCTGTTATCCATTATTTATTTATTTTGCGAGCGAAAGTAATTTGGAAGGGTGTTACCGAGATAAAGTAAGTAGATCTCGTAAACCTTTAGCCTACTTATGATAATAATACTGGACCTCACATCATTTACATCATTTTTTCGAGATAAATATTTATATTTTCAGAAACATATAAACCTATATTTTGTACAATATAACAGCATTAGTATACATCAATTAGTAGACATTTTCCTACACCAATAATAGCATAACACTCGTGATCGAAACGAACATAAGGCAAACTTACCTTATCTGTGCACAGTTGGTTATAATATTAGTATTTGTCTAAGTCTTTAAATTATATGGTAGCTGTTTATGAAAAGGTAGGTGTGGATTTAGGGTGTGGTTTTGAGAACGTCTGAGAACTGAGGCTAAAAATCTAGTTAGAACTACTATAAGAAAACTAGTATTTCGATTAAATATGAATTGAGTGACATGCTGTGGTTTAACACAGAAAATATTAATCTTTACATTTCTAAAAACAAAAGTGTTGATAAATGCACTTGCAGCAGAAGTCAATTTCTTGTATGTGTATGTGAGTGTGTGCATTTTTTTAAATATATCTGACCATATTTAAATATTTCCTGTCCATACACTCTTATCTACATCTTTTTTTTTTGTCTTATTTAAAAATAATAATAATAATAATAATATCTATATTTTGTCTGTATGCTGTTTCCAATTATAACACACAGCAATTCCAAACATGCACATTTCCACATGAATGCTGTTTAGCAGGAAGTGCTTTACTGGAAGCAGATCATATTTGGATTCTTTTTGTAATGCAGGTACTATGTTTTTTTGTAATATGAAAGGTTTTACATGAAACCACCACAAATTTTGCATTCTGGCAGAACATATTAATCAAATATTCTTTGTCAGACATGCATGTGAATGAATACTGTTGATTATGCATCAACAGTGTTTCAAAGGTAGCAGTTTCAAGTATGAATCATTTTAAATGCCTACAGACTTAAATGACTTACTACTCCCATTGTTCATTAATGTCTACAAGCATTTTTTTTTTTTTTAACATATGTGTTCATGGTTCGTGTAAGTCTGTTTTGTAACTATTAGCACCTTCCAGTCTGAGGACTGTTTGAAGAAGTTTCAGTGTTGTAGAACGAGATATTTCTGTTGCTCTTTTACTGGCAAAGGTATGTGTGCAAAACATGCAAAACATCTCTGCTTGTAAGTGTTAAATTTTTTCCTCTTTGAGGCTTGCTTTTTTTTAAGCAATGGACAATCTTTAAGCAAAGTAAATAGCTTTTTCCTAAACAAGCACACTGTCATTTTTGTTTGAACTTTGCTGAGGTCCTAATATTCAATGTATATACAAATTTATATTTGTTTATTTTGTTTATAAACAAAATTTTATGGTTAGGTCTGTGTATCATGCATTATTAATCTCTTCCAGGTTATTTTTAATTTCAAAGTGCTGTTAAATTTCTTCCAGCAGTGCTATATAGCAATGATTTACCCAATATAAAAATTTTCATAATGCACATTGTATCTTTCTATCTGTAAGAGAAATATGTGATACCTTTGAATACAATTCCAAAATATACGTAAAATATTTATGTTTCTTTATTGCTGTTCAGGTTTTGTTTTTATCTCTTGAAATTGGTGATGGACAGATATGTCTACAAAATCACTCAGATAGGAATGAATGATGTTACTACTCATTACTATATTGGCATACGTAACAGACTTGCATATTAAGTCAACAGGCATATGATGGCTCTTTCATTCCTGACCATTTCCCATACAGGTGAATTTTAGATATTTTATAGGGGGATGTAGCCTTTATTCTGCTAGTTAGAAACCTAAAATCGTAACCACATAAACATGATAATGAACAAATCAGTAAACACATAGTTCTATGATACAGCACCTGTAAAATGCTCAGTAGTCCTGAATAAGCAGGTTAAATCTATTATGTGTTTCAGTGCAATGTGCCATTTCAGCTGCTTAGCCAACATGACTTTTATGAAGAAAAGAGGGGGTTTCAGTTGTATTTGTAAGTGCATTATTAAATATATCAAGAAAAAAAGTAAAAGAAGTGGTAGCTAAGCTATGGTGTGAATTTAAAGAATACTTGTTACTTACAAAAAGTAAAATCTTATTATGTAATTCTTGTTACCCACAACACTTCTGTGTTTAAATGTGCATTTTAGACATGATACATTTCATTTAATAAAATTTAATAATTTCTAGGTTTTAATTGTCATTATATAGTGATGATATATGATGTATGTATGTATGTATGCATGTAATGAAATGAGAACAACAGATACGTATTAGTGTATAGCAGTATTCATTTTTGCATGACTTGTTGACTTTGTTGAATTGACTAGAACATTCGTTTTTTTAAATATCAAGTTATATATCTGATACAGTTGCAAACCAATGAACAATGTCTTCTAAGTCACACAGTGTACAAAAAAAAAAGAATAAATAAAATAAATCAATCCTTTAAACAAGTGCTTTATTACTTGCACAAATTACAAGTCCAGTATACATGGAGTATATACATAGAGTTATATAAAGACACAAATGAAAGAAACTGGCAAAATTAGAACGTGTAGTTTGCATTGGTATAACAAAGTATGTTTTAATTTCATGATCACATTTCAGTTTATTATTTTATTGTATCATCATAAAATCATAATTACAAAAAAAGAGTATTATTATTATTATAATATAATAGTATTATTAATAGTATTAATAGTATTAATAGTATTAATAGTATTATTATTATTAGTTTGATCACTTTATCAATTTATTTTCAAATGACATATCTTCTGTAACAACAGACCTATTATATGATCTGTAAGCCTGATCTGAGGCTAATTTTTTTGCATATTAGGCAAGCTGTGACACAGCAAGAACATTTTGGGTGTCTTCTGCCATCTCATTCAGTCCCATATTAAGCAGGTAGTGCACTGAAGCAACAGCCGTTCCTCCTGCTGGTAGAGCTCCTCCTGGCAGCAGAGACAGTATGGTCCCCAGTGTCTTGGCTATCGCAATTATTGGTTTAGACAGCATATCTATCACAATATCCTCAGTGGATCCATCTTTGAAGCGTGATGTCTTAGCAGCTTTTAGTTGCTCCACCGGTTTATTCACTCGTTCTGATAGGGCCTCTAGGGCCTGATTTGATAAGCCGAAGCCCACAAAGACTTGCTGAAAAAACTTCTTTATGATGCCATAGTCACAGGCCAGGGACAATCCTGGGATGGGCGCTATCGCCCCGACCCCGGCCGCAAAGGCGTTTAGCCAAATAAGTTTCTTGTAGTATGTTTTCTTCTTTGTGAGGGCCTCAAGAGAATAAACAGGCAAAGACTGAATGAGAGCAAATTTCTTGTTCTCAGGAAGTTCATCTTCAAGAGTGTTGATCAGCTTCTGAAAATCATATTTTTCCAAGTTAAATGAAGACACTAGGAATATTTTGGGTATTCCTACTTTCAGTAGGTTCAACTTACAGTCCTCTCTGATGTTTTCGAGCAACGTCCGCTCATCAAAGTTTCTTTTGTTTGATTCAGCACGAATGTCGTTGTCAATTTTAGTGCGAATGAAATAAAATAGCTTCTTGCTTTTCTTGATCGCTCTAGCCAGCTCTATGTCATTCTCCTTAAATCTTTCAGAGGTTACTATGAGAAAGAAGTCATATGTGTGGAAATTGACATCTTTCAGGTACTTCTTAGCTTTAAATTTTGGACTACCAATTCCTGGGAGATCCCAGATCTTCACGTTTGGCATGGAGGGGTGTGGGTACATGCTGGGCTTCATGGTAGTCTCAGTTGTTCCTGTGGGAGCTGCGTTCTTATCATCATTAGGAAGGCCTCTGATGGCATTGACGAAGGAAGACTTCCCTGCCCCTGTCATCCCAGTTATAGCAATGTTAAGTGTAACATTCTCTAACTCTTTCAGTTTACTTTTTAGTTTGTTTGTTTTTTCTGCAGGTGGAGAGTCAATTATTCCCTCCAATGCTGAGCCAAGAGAGTCTGAATCTTCTGTGTTCGCTGTGGCATCTGACAATATGCCTACAAACTCTCTGGAAACCACATAAAGATTACTGTTTTGGTCCTCTTCATCTGACTTTTTGATGTCTTTATCTTTAGGTTCGTCAAGACATTTCGTCTGTACATTTTTCTCAGCTGTTTCCAGTTTTCGCAGCATATTTATTGGACTAATTGTTGGATATTTAGAACTTGGCGATTTAGCTTTTTTGTCTTTAGTCTTTTCTGTGCCGAATGAATGTGATGAACTTGATGATGATACAGATGACTGGCTGGAGCAATCCTCTTCATTATAGGGATTTACCAAATCTGTCATGGTAGCTCTATAATGAAATAATAAATTAATGAAATCATATCTGATTAATAATAAATTAACAGTGTTAAGCACAGAGAAATACCTTATATAAGCATGATGCATGTTACACAATTAAAAAAATAATATTATATATAAATACATACATATATATATATAATATATATATATATATATATATATATATATATATATATATATATATATATATACATATATATATAAAAAAATTTTTTTTTTTTTTTTTTTTGTTTGTTTTTTTTTTACCCACCGCTGTGAGTAGTGAATTCTCTGCTCAGCCTCTGGAAGCTTCAGTACTGTCCACTGCAACATATAGTTGGACTGAATCATACAAACGTCTCACTGAAATGGTCATTTAATTTCCGATCTGAAAGGCATAAACCAACATGTTGCATCCATTTCTTAATTGCATAAAAACATAAATTTGATGTTTGTAGAACTGCTTATAGACCAATGATAGCTATTTATATTTCTTTAAGCTTGGCTATAGTTCTTAATTTTTTATTTATTTATTTATTTTTGTTTTGTTTCAACAGTAAGCCTATTAATCTTTAAATATACCGATTCAAATCATATATGATTTTAATTCTTCCAAAACAAAAAAATTAATTATTGGTAGTATTACAAAAGAAAGTATCGGATAAGCCATTTAAGTCTTAAGACATAAACAGCTCAAATTTAACAGTTCTCAACCAAATTATTTGAAATATATTTAAAAATGACTTTATCTCTAATAAGTAAGTTAATGTTAGTTTTAAAAGTTAATAATATATAATGAAATAGAAAGTTATCTTACCTTTGGTAAGTAAGAAATGAGTAAACAGCTTCATTACAAAACCAAATGAGCCGTGTTAAGTGCAGAACGAGAGTTTCATAGACTTCAGGGTGTGTCCTTTTTCAAGAACTTCCTCCTGACAGAAATTCCCTGAAGACACAGACAAATTCCATATTTAATATTTGTTTATTATTGAATTACTTCAGAATAGAGCAGAATTTGTTACTTATCACCACACAAACATGACTGGTGGAATTTCTTTCTGTGTGTTTCCTGTGATGCCCCCTTAGACCAGAGCAATCAATAAACTGTGTACAATTAACAAGTGTTGCAGTGACCCCCCCCCCCCCACACACACACATACACACATACACACATTTAACCCACATTTAAACACAACGACATGAAGGGTCTATCACCATGTTCTTAATTTGAAGCAAGTAATAAACAGCATGTTGTAATTTGTGCAAGTAATAAACCCCTTTTTTAAAGGGGTCATATGATGCGATTTCAATTTTTCCTTTCTCTTGGGGGTGTTACAAGCTCTTGGTGCATAAAGAAGATCTGTAAAGTCTCAAATCCAAAGAGATATTCTTTATAAAAGTTAAGAGTCGACCATCCCTCCTAAAATGCCTCGTTTAAACATGCCCCCACATGTCTATGGCACGATGTGGGAAGATTTGCATAACACCACCCAAATGTTCACACAAAGAAAGAAGGCGTAACTTTTATTCTCGCTGTAGTATTGTTGTTGCCACCGCCGCCATGTTGTGGAGATGCTGTGTGTTTCACTGTGAAAGCGAAACTAATTTGTTGTGCCTTACAAAAGAGGATGATATCTGCTTTGTCATGCCTAGAGCTGATCCGTGCTGGTCGCTGAGGAAATGCATCAACTTTGCGCTGAGGATCGCCGCATCGGCTTTCACCGTGGAAGAAGTGGAGTCCAGCTCATGGTCATCACATGTGGTTGCCATCCTTTGTCACATGTCACATGTCCTTTTCCAAATCCACCGGCTGCGCCGTTCTCAAGCTGGCCTCCACTCACTCAGCCCGCCGTGTGTGACGCTGTGTTTAGTTGTGAAAGCGAAACTACTTTGTTTGGTCTTCCAAAAGAGGACACAACTAGAACAGTTCGACCCAAATATTCAGATGTGTGCAACACATTTTATGGAGGACTGTTTCCTGATCTGCCGGCTGTTCTGACTCTCAGCCTGTAATTACGTTTTTTGTATTTAAAGAATTTGTCCCTGATGATTCAAACACAAGTTTGGAGCAGTGTAGAGTAGCACTTGTTGTTTGTCATTTCTCCAATCACAAAGTCATTATAATCAGTAATTATGTCCCCACTGGATGCAACAAATGCCTCATTTGTAATGGGTTTTATTAGTTTTGTCTGGTCGTGCCGGGAAATGGCATCACAGTATGGTGAGAGGCGTAACATTTCTGTCACACGCTTGAGGTTTTTGGCCAATCACAACGCACTGGATAGCTGGCCAATCAGAGCACACCTCACTTTTCAGAACGATGAGCTTTGTAAAAATCGACGCGTTTCAGATAGGCGGGGCATAGAGGAAAAACAATAATGTACAGTATGTGGAAAATAATGTGTTTTTTGAACCTTAAAATGCATGAACACACTTCATTAAACAAAATACACAAAATAATGTTCTTTTTAGCAACATCATATGAACCCTTTAAAATAAAAAAAAAAAATAAAAAAAACAGCTTGTATGCAACCACTGAAACAACAGAAGACCTAAAAGCAGGAAATGATTTGAGACATATTCAGATGCAGAATTACTGAAACAACTGTAAATAAAAGAGAAGCAGGTGGACACAGTATTCCAGATCTGCACACTAAATCCAGCAGACATGCAGACAATGACACATAAACCAACTAGTTTAGATATGCCCACTTGAAGAATTTAAAGTATTTATTAAAATATAATCAGCTCACAAGAGGCTTTGATCAATGTCAAGTACAAAACACAATAATTAACCAATTGATTTGTGGGTTTCTATAGCTTAGCTGATGGAGAATGATGCTAGAAACACCAAGGTAATGAATTTGTTTCCCAGGAAACATGATCCAATATAAAATCGGATCTAAGAGAATGACAAGTTAATTTTGTGAGATATAATCTCGGAATTCAATGGGGGAAAAGTCTGAATTTTAAAATATAAACTCAAAATGAACTTTAAAAAAAATAAATAAATACATTTTATTCCATGGCTTGCTACGTTGAAACCATAGACTGTATAAAAAGGTTAAAACTGGCATTTTCTGCCACCATATAGTCTCCGCCCACAAAAACGTCATCACTCTTTGCAAACACAGAAATTCATCTATAGTGAATGTAATCTGCAAATTAAGTCACTTAAAGAGTCTTATCTAAATATGCCAAATGAACTCAGAAGACATACATGTTCTTCTACTGTACACAAAAACAGCTTTTTCCTAAACACAAACTGTACTGTATTGATTGAATGAGGGCTTTTGCTGCTTCCTCCTCAATATACAGCTAGCCTTTCTAAAAGGAAATAACTCATTTGTAAACATGCATTTTAATATAACATGCAATTTGTCACAGAACCAACTATATTTAGTATGTAGTGCCAGGTTTATTTAAAGGAAACCAGCTAGTGCAGAAGCGAAATGCAGAAAAGAAAATCTTTTCCTAAAATAAAACAGATGCATGATATAAGCAAACATGTTGTGGAAAAAATGCATATGAATTTATTTAGCGACCTTTCTCAGTTCACCTGTGTTTTCTACATTTCTGTCAGCTATATAGTTTCAGCAAATTGAAAGTACAACCCACTGTTAATCGGTGTACAACAGTACAACAATTCAACCCACATTAAAACTCGGTGAATGATATTTTCCGTCACGGCCTCTGGAAATTCTTTCAGCATGTCACTGTTCAGGTTTGTCTTGTGGCTGCCTTTACAGTCAGTGACCTGGTTCTCTGATACCATAAGCCTATTATCAAATCATACAGCCCTACAGTTGTTGTGATCATTACATTTTCAAGCAGATATAGGAATTTATTTTTAGATATTTGATGCTGTTTCCATGTAAGGAGTAGCATATTAGTAAAACCACTGTAACAATATGAACTGCTTTTCAAAGACATCTTAACCAACCAGTCTCAAAAATCAAAACTTCGTAGGGGAATTCACTAAGAATGAATTACGCCCGCTGACATTGCTGTTCATTTGCATGTACTGTGTTTGTTATTTTAAAGCCGATTTCCCCCATCTTGTGGGTTGGTTCTGAGCACTATAGATACTGGAGAATGTAGAAATTTTTAATTTCCGCAAGTGGTGATAGAGAGATGCATCAGGCAGGCAGCTTTGTGAATAAATATACTATAATATACTATAAATATACTATAATGACTACTATAATGATGCTAATTTATTGTACATGCTGTGGAAAGGAGGTGTGTTTGTGCAGAAATTAAAGACATTTACCTTACAGTAAATGCTCAATTAATTAGCGATAACATGGACCATATATAAATACAAATGAAGGCAGGCTGGAATCAAGAACAAAAACAGAAATTCTCAAAAGTTCACAACAAGAAACCCCAAATATAGCAGCCCTTGCTCAATGCTGGAAGAAATATCTAGTCCTTCTCAAACAGGGCAGCTCCCAACACATAACAATTAATGAATTAAATAAAAATAAAATGTGCTAAAATATTTTTTGTACATCAGTAATGCAGTATAATAACTATAAAGCAAAAAAAACACAACAATATATTATTAGGTAAAATGTGTTTTATTGTGGAAATAGATGTCTTAAAAGTGTGTGTGTGTGTGTGTGTGTGTGTGTGTGTGTGTGTGTGTGTGTGTGTGTGTGTTTCTGTTATGTATCTGTTCTGTTAAGTGTTCATTGCCTTTGCCAAAAAACACTGTGAAAGTATGACTTAAATACTTTCAGAAACATCCGAACGAGCTGGTTTGTGACGTGAAAACTTGCCATGGGAAATACACAGTCTATACAGTAAATTTCACTGCGAGAATCTACAGACTTCATAGACATTTTAAAAGAAATGTGCGCTAAAAACACTAGCCTTTTGCTTTATGTGTAGACAATGAAAACAGTGTACAAAACAACGGGTGCTGTTAATGAACATATTATTTTATATAAGTTGATCAACATCCATATTAAGCCTAATTGTTATTTTTTTGTAAACTGTTAATCTGTAACAAGTCTAGGTTCATTTGAGTATCATAAGCCTAAAAAGAAAACTTTGAATATGACTGGAATCAATTCTTTCCCCTAAATTTATGATGAGACTAGTTTACATTTATGAATATTTGCTCTTTGCTTCTCTGAGAAGTAAGAGCATTTTTGAGAAAATAAAATCTACATATTAACCTAAATGTTAGGTTAACTGCAGCATTAGACCTAATGGAGAGTCTCATCAGGGAATCAAATCTTAAAATGAACAGCAAATAAAAATAGAAAAGCTATTCTGAAAGAATGTCCTTGGAAACTAGAGAATGGCAAGTAAAGACTGAAGACTGAATTTTTTGGTTCAGTTGTTTAAAATTAAAGGATTGAATTCCTAATACAAAGTCACTTGTACAGAAGTAAATAACCCACAATCGGTATCCAAATGAAAGATAATAGAAATATAGAGACCTTGCCTTACACAAAGAGAATCATTCTGTCCTTGGATTTTTCCTCTGACCCAAAAACAACATCTGGGTGTTTCCCAGCTTACAGTACAAATTTGGATGCACATGTTTGGTAGTCTGAAGCCTTTTATAATTTTATGCGTATTTTGTTCTTGAAAACCTACTAGCCCAACTCTCCTCAAAAATAATTCTTAATAAAAAATTCACACACACACACACACACACACCATACACACACACATATACACACACACACACACACACACATACACATGCATGAAAGAGACATACAACACACCACACACACACATATTATTATATTTCTCTCATTATTTCTTTTATATATATATATATATATAAATCTCCTGAAAACAAGGTTTTATTAAAGACACAGTTTATTTTTTTCTTATAAATTAACTAAATAATTATTAATTCTCAACTAGATTTTGATGCATTCAACTCAAATATTTTTTTTAAAAACAGCTAGGAACTGTACCTGACATAAGTTTAGTGGATGTTTTTTTAAAAAGCTTCATCAAATCTGTAATTAGTTGGTATTTATTGAAATATAAGAATATAAGTGCAGCTGTGACAATTAAAAAAAAAAAGAATTTAGCTGTGTATTGTGTATTGTAGTCATGCTGAGATCATTTTGGGTCAGCACAACATTGTACTGAATGAGGTTTTCTGAGCAGTTCATTGATTCTACAGTGACATGATGCTGATCACTCAGTACTTGCAGCATATTGCTCTGCAGCCCAACAGCTGTGTTCCTGCTGTCATGTGCAGTGTCATTAGACAAAACACCATGAGCTCCTGTGAGTGAAGGTTTGGAGTCCTTTTGTATGAAGTGTTAAGATTTTTTGTTGCTCTCACACTTTTTTTCTGTAGCTAGTAATTCCAACAGGCGGCAGTGTCATTCTCATTCCCAGCATGACTGTGCTGTGCTCAATACCTTGTCCCTAACACTAAAATTAACCCTAACAAAAAGGACCTTGACAATGACAATATACATGTACAATTTAATCCACTAATCCTTATTATCCTTGGTTGAATTTAACATATATTAAAATTGTGACTTACAATATCTTTCTAACTGAATATAATAATTAATAAAGAATAAATCTGTTCATGGAAGGCATTTGTACATGTTTTTATTTTTTCTAAATAATTTGCAGAAAAAATTCTAGTCACTTTCTTAAAAAAAAAAAAAAAATGAACACTGATGTTAACAGTGTGGAGCCAAGATAACAAAACAGAATATCATAAGCAAAGGATCATTTACTCTACTATTAGCTAAATGAAAAAATTCTAATAGACCTGTGCATCCATTGTTTCCAGATGACTTTACCGTGTCAGGCTTTAAGGCACAATATTTCATAAGCGATTGTCTTACGAATGTTGTAAGTAATTTTGCAATAATTATAATTGAAGCAATACAATATACTTTTTTCTGTAATGTTCAGGATGCTGTGTTCTCCATTTTTCTCTGTAGCATCTAATGAATGCTCTGTAGTGTTTATTTGATTGACTCGTGTGTGTGTGTGTGTGTGTGTGTGTGTGTGTGTGTGTGTGTGTGTGTGTGTGTGTGTGTGTGTGTGTGTGTGTGTGTGTGTGTGATCTGAAAGCACTGTTTGATTTTGAATGCAAGTGGAATGGTTTTGCAGTGATTGATTTTGATGGAAGAGTCAGAGGTTTCGTGAATTTAGTTTGAGTATTTGGATTTGTGTTTAAGGTTTTGAGAAATTGCAAGGCCAAAAGAGACTGGGGTTTAGTGTTTTAGAAATTCAGTAAAACTGTAATATACAGTACACCTTTGACTAAACTTAACATGGTGAAACTATCCAAGGACAAAATCTAAAATGGCACTGGGATCAAATGTGTTTCACAGAACCTTTAGATAGCATATTTTAGGTCATGTGAATATATGTACATGTACTGCACATGCACTGTAAGAAAAAAAGAACATGCAGCATAATTACATCTCTCCTGCTGTAATTATTTTTTTATTATTAAAAAATAAAGTCTATTCATCATGAGAAAAATAAAATCAGTTAAATGCAAAATTATAAGTCTATTTATTTATGTATTTCTTGTTTTTCTATTTTAATTAATTATTTTTATTTAAAAATTTATGAATTACTTAAAAGTTAGATATTGCAAAAGTTAACATAAAGTTTTTTTTTACATTTGTGACAATTTCAGATATTTCTAATTTGTGTAATAGTGTAATTTATTATAAATACATTTTAAATGCATATAATTTAATCTATAGCTGATATGATTAGCATTATAAACCCCCCCCAAAATATCTGCATGAAGCAGCACAAATACTGATTGCATATTATTTAAACATATAAGCTGTAATATCAATAACATGAACAAATTTGTTTACCAACTAGCAATGAAATCAGTTTCAAAGACAACTGTGTAAAATAAACTTTCACAAACAACAACAACAAAAAAAATCCACAAACATATTAAACATCTTGTTGTAAGTGGACATTTACTGGAAATTTAAACTGAATTATTAGAAATACTACTACCGATCTATTTGCTTCTTGTGAGAAACAAAACCAGGAAATATTTTCGGTTTTCCAACATGGGAATTGTGAAACAGTCAGGGACAAGTACAGATGCAAAACCTGGGTAAGAAGATGGATAGCTGATCAAAACTTGTTTTGAGGAAACCTGCTGTCAAGGTCACAAAGCCTAAAATAAACATAATCAACAGCACAGCTGCTGGATCTCCATGCTTGTATCAAAATTTGACATACAGTTTCATCTACACTGTTTGAAAATTTAATTTTGTGCTCTAATTGTGACCCTGGACCACAAACCCAGTCATACGGGTAAATTGTTTGAAACTGAGATTTATACATCATGAAAGCTGAATAAATAAACTTTCCATTTATGTATGTTTTGTTAGGATAGGATAATATTTGGCTCAGATACAGCTATTTAAAAATCTGGAATCTGAGGGTGCAAAAAAATCAAAATATTGAGAAAATCGCCTTTAAAGTTGTCCAAATGAAGTTCTTAGCAATGCATATTACTAATCAAAAATTAAGTTTTAATATATTCATGGCAGGAAATTTACTAAATATCTTCATGGAACATGATCTTTAATGTCCTAATGATTTTTGGCATAAAAGAAAAATCTATAATTTTTGACCCATACAATGTATTTTTTGCTATTGCTACAAATATACCCCAGCGACTTAAGACTGGTTTTGTGGTCCAGTTTTACAATTTGTTCCCTGTAATATTACAGTTTTTTCTGAATTGCTAAAACACATTTCTTGAAACCATCACTCATTTTCTCAAAACCTTAAACACAAATCCAAATACTCAAACTAAATTCACGAAACCTCTGACTCTCCCATCAAAATCAAACAATCACTGCAAAACCATTGCCCTTGCATTCGAAATCATTTGCTTTTGCTAGACAAAGAGAAAAAAAACCCTCTGGTCTTTGGTTCAGAGATTAGGTTTTAGTGTTTTAGCAATTCAGAAAAACTGTAATACTGTTGTATCGCAGATGACTTTTAAATTTATTGTTATTTTTTAAAGGCCTTATATTTTGGGAAAATTATGACAAACATTTTTACACTAAGTCTAAAAATATCTTGATACTGTATATTTTTTATACACTGGGTGCCAATGCAACCCTAAAATACTGTTTTCTCTTCATGGAAACACAGTGATAGCATATTATTTATAAGGCTTCAGATATGTCTTTTGCAGCTGATTGGTCAATAACAGACCTCTTGGGCGTGGATCAATAGGCTGACAGTCCTATAAATACGCCAAGTAAGGAGCAAGACCTTCATCTCACAGTTTTAATCAGCAGTCATGAGGTCTTTGGTGTTCCTGGTGCTCCTTGGAGCTGCCTGTGAGTAGAGACATTATCATTGATTCACTGCAATAATGAATTTTACTCAGCTCATTTTACAGGTAAGCATATTTAATATACTGATGATACTCTGCCATTTGTGTATAGTTGCTCTGGATGATGACAAGATTGTTGGTGGATATGAGTGCACACCCCATTCCCAGCCCTGGCAGGTGTCTCTGAACTCTGGCTACCACTTCTGTGGTGGCTCTCTGGTCAGCGAGTACTGGGTTGTGTCTGCTGCTCACTGCTACAAGTCGTAAGTGATGTCTTCATAAAGTAGTTCATGTATCAGTCCATTGGTTTCCTCAGTTCTGAACAGTATTTGACTTTGTCTTTCAGACGTGTGGAGGTCCGTTTGGGGCGAGCACAACATCGTAGTTAATGAGGGTCGTGAGCAGTTCATCTCCTCTGAGAAGGTCATCCGCCACCCCAAATATGACTCCTGGACAATTGACAATGACGTCATGCTGATCAAGCTTAGCAAGCCTGCTACCCTCAATCAGTATGTGCAGCCTGTGGCCCTGCCCAGTGGCTGTGCTGCCGCTGGCACCATGTGCAGAGTCACTGGTTGGGGAAACACCATGAGTTCCAGTAAGTGTCAGGATTCATGATGCAACTCCTTTACACTTCATGTTCATAGCACTTTGGTTCACTCCATCTCTGCTGCTGTTGTATTCAATTCTTTGCAGCTGCTGATTCCAACAAGCTTCAGTGTGTGGAGGTCCCCATCGTGTCCGACCGCGACTGTAACAACTCCTACCCTGGTATGATCAACAGAACCATGTTCTGTGCTGGATACCTGGAGGGAGGAAAGGACTCTTGTCAGGTAGAAGATGACAAGAAATAAAATTGTTGCATGCATATTATATGAGACTATCTTAATTATAATAATTTGTTATGACTGTCTTCTTCAGGGTGACTCTGGTGGTCCTGTGGTGTGCAACGATGTGCTGCAGGGTATTGTATCCTGGGGTTATGGCTGTGCTGAGAAGAATCATCCTGGTGTCTATGGCAAGGTAATAGAGTTGTTGTTGTTTAGTAATTATTACTAATATATTCAGTATAATTTGAAGCACTAATATGATTTTTCTGAATTATCTTTTCTTCAAGGTCTGCATGTTCAGCCAGTGGATCGCCGACACCATGAATAGCAACTAAATCTGATACGTCATCACATACAACCTCCAAATCTGCAATCCATCAGTTTTTCTTTGTTTTGGAGATTAAAAACCTGTAAAAAAATAAAAGCATTTAAAAATATACTGCTTTCCCAAAGTGCTTCATTCATATTTGTCAATGAACACTGAATATATTATTTTACAATATTTCTAAGTCGCTTTGGTGCATTTCTCAATTCAGAAATGAAATTCTCAAAACTACTTGTACAACCTCCACATCATCTAGTTATTTATACACATCATAAAACCAGTTTCTCATTCTCTTGAACAAGTTGCGATTGCTTTGGTACATTCATGCAATTGATTATGTACATTTATCTGCGGTTTCCTACATTATCAGTTGCTAATGTCATGTTGCTCAAAATGTATAATATAGGTTTCTGTGTAATAGTCTAACCCCTCAAAACATCTAGTCTTTAGTTCATCGTATAAGTCATTAAATGAATATGGTTCATCTAGCTGTCATAAACTGTCAAGCACATTTTTTACACATTATTATTAGACTTTTTATAAATTTGGCGTGAATTGTGCAAGTGAATCTTGACTAATTAAGAGAATGTATATCAACCAATGATAAACCATTTCTCTGAAATAGAATCAAAGGTTCAACTCATGAATCTTCAGTTGGAAAGCATATATTGTTTAGAGGTTGGTCTACACAAGAGTTACAAATACTGACAATGGACTTATTGTTTATTTTCATCTCTTTGTGCCCATATTTCTTTTTTCATTTTCTATATCACAATGACATTGTAAGATTTTTTTTTTTTTTTTTTTTTTTTTTTGGTTAGACCACTAGTAAAAATGTAACTGGGAATTCTGTCCAGTCTCTTTCAATCAATATCCCACATACAGTAATGTGTATATTTGTATTTTTGAAATGGATATATAGCATACATAAGCATATGGTATACTGTTCAATACAGTAACTGTCATCCAAAATGTTGCCATAGTTTGACATAATCAGGTAATACTAACAAAGTGCACTGTTATATTGACAACATGACTAAGCATTTTGACTATCTTGTTTATGAACAAAGACACAAGGACTTTTCATTCTGATGGCACTGATACAGTATGTTCATTGACATAAATACTTACTTTTGAGAGATGAACTAAAGATTTTGAGTAAGTTACAGGCTTTTGCAGGTAATCCATTGTGTGGTGCTGTTTGTATGAATTGTTTTTTGAGATGTGCATATTTTTTTTTGATATTAAGGATGATTTGAGAAATGGACCAAAGCGACTGAGAAAAATTGTATTACAGTAACAGGACTACATTTAAAGGTGATGTTGATATTTGAAATTATCAAAACAAACACGGCCCTACCCAAAAGGATCACACCCCTGTCTTGATGCCTCCGCCTCCACATTCATGTATATGCTATACAACACAGGCAATGATTAAGGGGTTATAGCAATCACTAAAAGAAGAACCAAAAGAAAAAAGTTCTCCGGTTACTGATGTAACCTTGGTTCCCGATGTAACCTTGGTTCCCTGAGAAGGGAACAATACATTGTGTACTGCATAAGAAGATGCATTGGGGGTATAACTTTCACCTCAAATAATAAAGTCTTATTCGCTTAACGCCATTACATCACAAAAGGCCAATGGTACTCAAGCAATGAGTGGCATTAGAAGATTTCTACTGAATAAGAGAGCTTATGAAAGACCTGAGCATAAGTAACACATAATTCAACATCTCGTTCCCTACTCAGGCAACTAAGGTTACGTCAGTGACCAGAGATGTTCCCTTTCGAGAGGGTGGTTGTAGTGGTTGAAGCTTTAAAGCTCTAGGAGGAATTAGGTGTTAAAATTTGGCTCAGAAGAAGAAGAAGAAGAAGCATAAATAATAGATGAGTAAGTTGGCTTTCTCAAGCCAGCTTAATATCTGACTGCAAAATAATCATCTTTCACAAAGAGCTCAAATGAAAAATACACATGTTCAGTCATTTTAAAAAGCTTTATTAAAACTTGTTTATAGGCAATGTATATTATAAATGTATAATATTAATTGCCAGTTCATATAATGCGATCTCTAAACCCAGGGATAAAACCTGCTCTGGAGCAGGGTAGCCATGCAGCATAAGTTACCATGGCGACGAAACCCACTCAAAACCAGCCCACCTTCTTGAGCCCGAAAACCCAGAGTTTGCTCAAACTAAATGTGAACTTACCTGGGTAAAAACTGAAACCTTCTTTGTGCAACAGGCCTCTGCTGAAGACCACTGTGTGAGTGTTATTAAATGTACAAATGTTACAAACTGTTAAATGATTTTTTGGAACTCCACACACCCTGCTCTGTACTATCTAAGCTAAACTGCTATGATGGATTGCACAATACAAAAAAAGACAAAGAGAAAGATGAACAGGTCATCATTCATTATCCACTTGAGATAAATATTCTCTACATACTGAATGTAGAAATATGTAAACTGTGTACTGCATATATTACTGCTGACTGTAAAAAAGTTGGCACACTCAAAATTGCACTGAATACAGATGGAAAATTTGGGTGAGAAGATGGACATCTGTTGAAAACTTGTGTTACATTGAAAACTTGTTGTCAAGGTCACAAACCTTAAAATTAACCTATTCAGCAGAACAGCTGCTGGATCTCCCTGGTTCTATCAAAGATTTACATTCCGTTTAATCTACAAACATTGGTTAAAAATATAACTGTGTTCAATTTGTGCATCAGAATTTAAATACATCTGTATTGCAGGTGGCATTTCACTGTTAGGTTAAGGAGGTTCTGGCTTTATGTTTTGAGAAACTTACAACAAACTTTTTACCTTTAAGAATATAAGCAATTAAAATCATATACTGTATCTTGTTTCTTTACATGCTTGATACACTAAGTTACATCAGATTGCCAATGCAGCCCTAATATACAGTTTTCTAACATTCAAACAGTCAAGATATAATTCTTTATCTCTTCATAGATACACAATGATAGCATATTATTTATCAGACTTCAGATATGTCTTTTGCAGCTGATTGGTCAATAAGAGACCTCTTGGGCGTGGATCAATAGGCTGACAGTCCTATAAATACGCCAAGTAAGGAGCAAGACCTTCATCTCACAGGTTTAATCAGCAGTCATGAGGTCTTTGGTGTTCCTGGTGCTCCTTGGAGCTGCCTGTGAGTAGAGACTCCATTCACTGATTCACTGCAATAATGAATTTCACTCACTTTCATTTTACAGGTAAGCATATTTATTATACTTACGATACTCTGTCATTTGTGTATAGTTGCTCTGGATGATGACAAGATTGTTGGTGGATATGAGTGCACACCCCATTCCCAGCCCTGGCAGGTGTCTCTGAACTCTGGCTACCACTTCTGTGGTGGCTCTCTGGTCAGCGAGTACTGGGTTGTGTCTGCTGCTCACTGCTACAAGTCGTAAGTGATGTCTTCATAAAGTAGTTCATGTATCAGTCCATTGGTTTCCTCAGTTCTGAACAGTATTTGACTTTGTCTTTCAGACGTGTGGAGGTCCGTTTGGGCGAGCACAACATCGTAGTTAATGAGGGTCGTGAGCAGTTCATCTCCTCTGAGAAGGTCATCCGCCACCCCAAATATGACTCCTGGACAATTGACAATGACGTCATGCTGATCAAGCTTAGCAAGCCTGCTACCCTCAATCAGTATGTGCAGCCTGTGGCCCTGCCCAGTGGCTGTGCTGCCGCTGGCACCATGTGCAGAGTCACTGGTTGGGGAAACACCATGAGTTCCAGTAAGTGTCAGGATTCATGATGCAACTCCTTTACACTTCATGTTCATAGCACTTTGGTTCACTCCATCGCTGCTGCTGTTGTATTCAATTCTTTGCAGCTGCTGATTCCAACAAGCTTCAGTGTGTGGAGGGTCCCCATCGTGTCCGACCGGCGCGACTGTAACAACTCCTACCCTGGTATGATCACAGATACCATGTTCTGTGCTGGATACCTGGAGGGAGGAAAGGACTCTTGTCAGGTAGAGGATGACAAGAAATAAAATTGTTGCATGCATATTATATGAGACTATCTTAATTATAATAATTTGTTATGACTGGTCTTCTTCAGGGTGACTCTGGTGGTCCTGTGGTGTGCAACGATGTGCTGCAGGGTATTGTATCCTGGGGTTATGGCTGTGCTGAGAAGAATCATCCTGGTGTCTATGGCAAGGTAATAGAGTTGTTGTTGTTTAGTAATTATTACTAATATATTCAGTATAATTTGAAGCACTATTATGGATTTTTCTGAATTATCTTTTCTTCAAGGTCTGCATGTTCAGCCAGTGGATCGCCGACACCATGAATAGCAACTAAATCTGATACGTCATCACATACAACCTCCAAATCTGCAATCCATCAGTTTTTCTTTGTTTTGGAGATTAAAAACCTGTAAAAAAAATAAAAGCATTTAAAAATATACTTGCTTTCCCCAAAGTGCTTCATTCATATTTGTCAATGAACACTGAATATATTATTTTACAATATTTCTAAGTCGCTTTGGTGCATTTCTCAATTCAGAAATGAAATTCTCAAAACTACTTGTACAACCTCCACATCATCTAGTTATTTATACACATCATAAAACCAGTTTCTCATTCTTTTGAACAAGTTGCGATTGCTTTGGTACATTCATGCAATTGATTATGTACATTTATCTGCGGTTTCCTACATTATCAGTTGCTAATGTCATGGTTGCTCAAAATGTATAATATAGGTTTCTGTGTAATAGTCTAACCCTCAAAACATCTAGTCTTTAGTTCATCGTATAAGTCATTAAATGAATATGGTTCATCTAGCTGTCATAAACTGTCAAGCACATTTTTTACACATTATTATTAGACTTTTTATAAATTTGGCGTGAATTGTGCAAGTGAATCTTGACTAATTAAGAGAATGTATATCAACCAATGATAAACCATTTCTCTGAAATAGAATCAAAGGTTCACTCATGAATCTTCAGCTGGAAAGCATATACTGTATAGACAGAGGACAACACAAGAGTTACAAATACTGACAATGGACTTATTGTTTATTTTCATCTTTGTGCCCATATTTCTTTTTCATTTTCTATATCACAATGACATTGTAAGTTTTTTTTTTTTTTTTTTTTTTTTTGGTTAGACCACTAGTAAAAATGTAACTGGAATTCTGTCCAGTCTCTTTCAATCAATATCCCACATACAGTAATGTGTATATTTGTATTTTTGAAATGGATATATAGCATACATAAGCATATGGTATACTGTTCACTACAGTAACTGTCATCCAAAAATGTTGCCATAGTTTACATCAGGTAATACTAACACAGTGCACTGTTATATTGACAACATGACTAAGCATTTTGACTATCTTGTTTATGAACAATGACACAAGGACTTTTCATTCTGATGGCACTGATACAGTATGTTCATTGACATAAATACTTACTTTTGAGAGATGAACTAAAGATTTTGAGTAAGTTACAGGCTTTTGCAGGTAATCCATTGTGTGGTGCTGTTTGTATGAATTGTTTTGAGAAATGCACATATTTTTTGCAAATATTAAGGATGATTTGAGAAATGGACCAAAGCGACTGAGAAAAATTGTATTACAGTAACAGGACTACATTTAAAGGTGATGTTGATATTTGAAATTATCAAAACAAACACGGCCCTACCCAAAAGGATCACACCCCTGTCTTGATGCCTCCATCCGCCTCCACATTCATGTATATGCTATACAACACAGGCAATGATTAAGGGGTTATAGCAATCACTAAAAGAAGAACCAAAAGAAAAAAGTTCTCCGGTTACTGATGTAACCTTGGTTCCCGATGTAACCTTGGTTCCCTGAGAAGGGAACAATACATTGTGTACTGCATAAGAAGACGCATTGGGGTATAACTTTCACCCTCAAATAATAAAGTCTTATTCGCTTAACGCCATTACATCACAAAAGGCCAATGGTACTCAAGCAATGAGTGGCATTAGAAGATTTCTACTGAATAAGAGAGCTTATGAAAGACCTGAGGCATAAGTAAACACATAATTCAACATCTCGTTCCCTACTCAGGCAACTAAGGTTACGTCAGTGACCAGAGATGTTCCCTTTCGAGAGGGTGGTTGTAGTGGTTGAAGCTTTAAAGCTCTAGGAGGAATTAGGTGTTAAAATTTGGCTCAGAAGAAGAAGAAGAAGAAGCATAAATAATAGATGAGTAAGTTGGCTTTCTCAAGCCAGCTTAAATATCTGACTGCAAAATAATCATCTTTCACAAAGAGCTCAAATGAAAATACACATGTTCAGTCATTTTAAAAGCTTTATTAAAACTTGTTTATAGGCAATGTATATTATAAATGTATAATATTAATTGCCAGTTCATATAATGCGATCTCTAACCCAGGATAAAACCTGCTCTGGAGCAGGGTAGCCATGCAGCATAAGTTACCATGGCGACGAAACCCACTCAAAACCAGCCCACCTTCTTGAGCCCGAAAACCCAGAGTTTGCTCAAACTAAACGTGAACTTACCTGGGGTAAAAACTGAAAACCTGCTTTTGTGCAACAGGCCTCTGCTGAAGACCACTGTGTGAGTGTTATTAAATGTACAAATGTTACAAACTGTTAAATGATTTTTTGGAACTCCACACACCCTGCTCTGTACTATCTAAACTAAACTGCTATGATGGATTGCACAATACAGAAAGACAAAGATAAAGATGAACATGTCATCATTCATTATCCACTTGAGATAAATATTCTCTACATACTGAATGTAGAAATATGTAAACTGTGTACTGCATATATTACTGCTGACTGTAAAAAGTTGGCACACTCAAAATTGCACTGAATACAGATGGAAAATTTGGGTGAGAAGATGGACATCTGTTGAAAACTTGTGTTACATTGAAAACCTTGTTGTCAAGGTCACAAACCTTAAAATTAACCTATTCAGCAGAACAGCTGCTGGATCTCCCTGGTTCTATCAAAGATTTACATTCCGTTTTAATCTACAAACATTGGTTAAAAATATAACTGTGTTCAATTTGTGCATCAGAATTTAAATACATCTGTATTGCAGGTGGCATTTCACTGTTAGGTTAAGGAGGTTCTGGCTTTATGTTTTGAGAGAAACTTACAACAAACTTTTTTTACCTTTAAGAATATAAGCAATTAAAATCATATACTGTAATCTTGTGTTCTTTACATGCTTGATACACTAAGTTACATCAGATTGCCAATGCAGCCCTAATATACAGTTTTCTAACATTCAAACAGTCAAGATATAATTCTTTATCTCTTCATAGATACACAATGATAGCATATTATTTATCAGACTTCAGATATGTCTTTTGCAGCTGATTGGTCAATAACAGACCTCTTGGGCGTGGATCAATAGGCTGACAGTCCTATAAATACGCCAAGTAAGGAGCAAGAGACCTTCATCTCACAGGTTTAATCAGCAGTCATGAGGTCTTTGGTGTTCCTGGTGCTCCTTGGAGCTGCCTGTGAGTAGAGACTCCATTCACTGATTCACTGCAATAATGAATTTCACTCACTTTCATTTTTACAGGTAAGCATATTTATTATACTTACGATACTCTGTCATTTGTGTATAGTTGCTCTGGATGATGACAAGATTGTTGGTGGATATGAGTGCACACCCCATTCCCAGCCCTGGCAGTCTGAACTCTGGCTACCACTTCTGTGGTGGCTCTCTGGTCAGCGAGTACTGGGTTGTGTCTGCTGCTCACTGCTACAAGTCGTAAGTGATGTCTTCATAAAGCAGTTCATGTATCAGTCCATTGGTTTCCTCAGTTCTGAACAGTATTTGACTTTGTCTTTCAGACGTGTGGAGGTCCGTTTGGGCGAGCACAACATCGTAGTTAATGAGGGTCGTGAGCAGTTCATCTCCTCTGAGAAGGTCATCCGCCACCCCAAATATGACTCCTGGACAATTGACAATGACGTCATGCTGATCAAGCTTAGCAAGCCTGCTACCCTCAATCAGTATGTGCAGCCTGTGGCCCTGCCCAGTGGCTGTGCCGCCGCTGGCACCATGTGCAGAGTCACTGGTTGGGGAAACACCATGAGTTCCAGTAAGTGTCAGGATTCATGATGCAACTCCTTTACACTTCATGTTCATAGCACTTAGATTCACTCCATCTCTGCTGCTGTTGTATTCAATTCTTTGCAGCTGCTGATTCCAACAAGCTTCAGTGTGTGGAGGTCCCCATCGTGTCCGACCGCGACTGTAACAACTCCTACCCTGGTATGATCACAGATACCATGTTCTGTGCTGGATACCTGGAGGGAGGAAAGGACTCTTGTCAGGTAGAGGATGACAAGAAATAAAATTGTTGCATGCATATTCTATGAGACTATCTTAATAATAATCATTCGTTATGATTGTCTTCTTCAGGGTGACTCTGGTGGTCCTGTGGTGTGCAACGATGTGCTGCAGGGTATTGTATCCTGGGGTTATGGCTGTGCTGAGAAGAATCATCCTGGTGTCTATGGCAAGGTAATAGAGTAGTTGTTGTTTAGTAACTATTACTAATATATTCAGTATAATTTGAAGCACTATTATGATTTTTCTGAATTATCTTTTCTTCAAGTCTGCATGTTCAGCCAATGGATCGCCGACACCATGAATAGCAACTAAAGCTGATACGAAATCACATACAGCCTTCAAATCTGCAATCAATTAGTTTGTTTCGTAGACAAAAACCTGTGTGAAAATAAAAACATTTAGAAATATTCTTCTCTCTTTAAGTGCTTTATTCATATTTGTTAATGACCACTGTATTTTATCAGGCCTATTTACAGTTATTCTCAGTCGCTTTGGTGCATTTCTCAAATCATCCTTAATATTTGCAAAAAAGTATGTGCATTTCTCAAAACAATTCATACAAACAGCACCACACAATGGATTACCTGCAAAAGCCTGTAACTTACTCAAAATCTTTAGTTCATCTCTCAAAAATATTTATGTCAATGAACATATCAGTGCCATCAGAATAAAAAGTCCTTGTGTCATTGTTCACAAACAAGATAGTCAAAAGTTGCTTAGTCATGTTGTCAATATAACAGTGCACTTTGTTAGTATTACCTGATTATGGCAAACTATGGCAACATTTTGGATGACAGTTACTGTATTGAACAGTATGCCATATGCTTATGTATGCCTTATATCCATTTTAAAAGTACAAATTTACACATTACTGTATGTGGGATATTGATTGAAAGAGACTGGATAGAATTCCCAGTTACACTTTTACTAGTGGTCTGACCAAAAAAAAAAACAAAAAAAAATAAACATTACAATGTCATTGTGATATAGAAAAGGAAAAAGAAATATGGCCACAAAGATGAAAATAAACAATAAGTCCATTGTCAGTATTTGTAACTCTTGTGTTGTCCTCTGTCTATACAGTATATGCTTTCCAGCTGAAGATTCATGAGTTGAACCTTTGATTCTATTTCAGAGAAATGGTTTATCATTGGTTGATATACATTCTCTTCATTAGTCAAGATTCACTCGCACAATTCATGCCAAATTTATAAAAAGTCTAATAATAATGTGTAAAAAAAAAATTGTGCTTGACAGTTTATGACAGCTAGATGAACCATTTTGCATTTAATGACTTATACGATGAACTAAAGACTAGATGTTTTGAGGGGTTAGACTATTACACAGAAACCTATATTATAAATTTTGAGCAACATGACATTAGCAACTGATAATGTAGGAAACCGCAGATAAATGTACATAATCAATTGCATGAATGTACCAAAGCAATCGCAACTTGTTCAAAAGAATGAGAAACTGGTTTTATGATGTGTATAAATAACTAGATGATGTGGAGGTTGTACAAGTAGTTTTGAGAATTTCATTTCTGATTTGAGAAATGCACCAAAGCGACTGAGAAAAACTGTAAATATATGACGCTCTTAGCAAAAATGACAAAAGCAACACAAAATAAAGTACCTATTTAGCAGAAGGCTACATACAAGTTGATTGATTCTTATATTTTTTATAATAAATATAAAAAGGAAATCATGTAGAAGGTTATTCCGTCAAATAGACATCGGGAAAAATAATTTCTAGGAATTTCTGACAAAGGAAATGTTCAAGACATGATAAATGATGGTTGTTAGCATTGATATAAATGATCAATAGAGTTTCTGTAACAACATTGTTTGTGTGAGACAAATTAGCAGAGCTGGGTAGATTACTTACAAATAGTAGTCCGTTACTGATTACTTTTGACCTAACTTGTTTATCACATCTATTTAAATAGGATAATCTTGTACCATATATATATATATATAAACATATATAAACAAAGAGTAAGAAAATACATTTCATTTGTTATAATTAACAACATTAAGTGAACATGAAATGAGAGTTACATCAAGGCTTCATAAAGGAACTGCAGGGTGTTTTAGAGTTTAATGAAAAGCTAATAATTAATTTAATTATAAACAAGTCAAATTAAAATCATTTTAAAATAACATCAATCAAAATAAAACACTTACTAAAAAATGAAATATTTTGTACCTGTATATATATGACCATTAACCAAAGTAAGAGAATCGTGAACATGCAAATGTGTTACTTGATTATTAAAATATTTATTTTAAAATCTAAGGGGTACTTCAAGTAAATATATTAGGTGAAAGATATGCCTGTATTACATGTAAATAAGAAATAACATAAATTTATGCATTTTATTGTATTTGAAAGACAAAAGCGTCCCAAATACATGGTTAAATAACCTTATTCAAATACAAACAATGTGTTCATCAGTAGTTGATGCAATGTTGAAATGATTTGTGTAAATCCAGTGCTGAGTAGTCACCTGACTAGTGACTGGTCTTTGTGTGAATGTCCACAAACCTGGAAGACTCTCCGAGTGTACTTTAGTGGTAGGCTAATTTTGAAAGGAACATTTAAAAGATGCAAAAGCGGAATTAGGGAGAATCAATAAATTATTAACTTTTTTTTTTTTTTTTTTGCTATTGTATGAATAATAATAATAAATATGAATGAATAATAAATATAATTACATGCATGTAATGTAATCATGTAATCCATAAAAAAGTAACTGTAGTCCGATTATGAGTATTTTAAAATGTAATTTAATCTAATTACAAGAACTTAATTTTTGGAATCTAATTACGTAATCCATATTACATGTAATCAGTTATTACCCAGCTCTGCAAATTAGTAGGCTACACAGTGGTGAAAATGGGCAACATTCACTGGTGGAACTCTAGCTTGGAAAGGGGTGGTGGTAATTTTAGATGACCTTTCGGATGTATATAATTATAAAACCCTTCATAATCTATAATAACATTAGTCTTATTTCATATTATCTCTAAACATTCTTGGATATCAAGACAGGGACTCTGAAATTCTGGTCAAATTTTAGATATGTTGTGTGTGAATTTGCACGTTAATGTAAGGATCATTAACGACACCTTGTGTTAAATAATAATAACATAAAAGATTGATTAGTCAAATGAAAGAATGATTTAATAATAAAAAATAGAATGATCTAATTGGCCTGATTAGCTAAGCCCTCAAAACACTTCTTATTTTGTGTTACTGTAACGAACCTTATTCAAGTCTCTGTCCGTCAAAATAAAACTCCACAGTCGTTGTACCAAAGACAACACTTCCTTTATTACAATTAGCCTAGAATAAATACAGCTTCTCAGAAAAAAGCACAGGTACGAGTATGAGGACAGAGAAGGGCACGGGACAACACACAATCCCTCACGTCAATTCATCTACACACACCGTGAATCTTCAAATGCAATAGAGTTAATACAATGGTGACCCCTATTGAAAACATCACATCAACCTACACTGCACACATCATTAAGGCGTGTTCCTACTCCGTTCCTATACTCCCCGACTCAACCCTCTTATACCGATCGCCCTTCACACACCCACACCATTCATTCTCTCATCAACACAGAAATAAGTTAAAACACTTCCCTCTCCCCCAACTTGCAGGACCCAGCCGTGGGGTGAAGAGCAGCCACGGAAGACCGTCAAGACAGAAACACTCAATAAGGAGGCGAAGATAAAGTTCACTGTTATTTCTAGTCCATACGCATTCGGAAACGGGGAAAAACACTCCAGTCCAATTATATAGAGTCACATGTCTCCCTAAGTTAGCACGACAGTCGGGCACAAATGCCAAAACAAACAATGCTGCGAGGTAATGGTGACAGTAATAGTTGAAAGCTCTCTAGTAAGTTTATATAGTGTCTCACTTAATAATTAACAGGATTCTTACTAACTGTATTTATTCATATACGGAGGGACTATTGGGACCGAGAGACAACAAACCGTAACCCCACAAGTCACCCACCTCGAAGCCACTGCTTCATCTCGTGCGTCTCTTTTTAATGAGTCCTTTGATATGCCCACAGGTGGATACAATCAGGGCAAATCAATCAAAGCAAATCACCTGAACACCAGATAACATTCTACATTACAGTATTTGTAGATTATATTTAATAGCTTACACTTTGCATAAACATTTGCAATTAGTTTTCAAAAGGTAACTTTACATCAGGACTCTACACTTAATTACTTTTTAGGAGCACTTGTGCTACTTAAAAAAAAATTAGGAACACCTTAATTCTGAGCAACGACAGAAATTGAACTTCCCATTATGAGGCAATATTCGACTCTTTAAAGTGTAAAGTTTACCTTTGTAATGCCATTCGTTCCTAACTTTATTTAATGTCATCTTTTGTGTAAATAAATAAATAAATATAACTTTTATTAAAAATTGTAATTAAACAACAAATTCAATTAAAATAATAAGATACAATCTCGAAGAATAAATTAATTAATCTTTGCACTATGTGCACAGTGCACAAATTAAGGAATATTTGCTGTTAAATGAAACTCAGAGGTGAATGTATTTAAATTTATAATAACAATGTTATGAGATTAATGTTTTAAATATAACGTTTTGAATATAGAAAAAAATAAAAGGATTTAAACTCAATTTATACTTGAATCTGAAACCGCCAGTAGGTTGCGGCAAGTCACTGAATCATTCATTCAGTCGATTCATTCAAACAGCTGATTCATTTAGGAACAAAGCAAGTAACTGCATTGTCCAAATTAATACACGCACTTGCGGTCTTTGCACTTGACCACTTGACTACTTGACTAAACTGTTTCCAACTTGATTTAATTAAACCCTAAATATAACTGATGGCAGCACAAAGGAGTTTGAGGAGAACTTTAATTCACATATGTATAGGCTACCTTACAGCAGACTAAACATTTTCTGAATAAATGACAATAAAATTGAATTATCCCAGATGTATGACTTCCATGCGGAACCTTACTCACGTCTTTTGTTTCATTTAGGACTCTTCAGACCGACGCACCATCACGCATGCATTTCTCCCTGTGCTGCTGTCAGTTGAATGTAAAGCACAGTTCTCTGGATGAAATAAATGCGTCTGTTGATCTCCAGTGGATGTAATCGCTGATCACAGAAGTGCTCGTCTGAAGGTTTTCCCCCCAATATATTTACCGTTGTGTAACAGAGGGGTATTATTTTCTGGAGGAGTGTCCTTCACCGTTTCTTGTAATGCGACTCACCCTGCGGGCGCTGATTTCTCATGGACGGGTGGCCCGTCGGATAGGACTCGGACCTGAGTCCAGAATCAACATGCTTCGGAACATACTCACGGGTCTGGTTCGACACGAGAGAATAGAGACAACAAGAGCCCGAGCCGACGAGGTTCGCTTTTACGCTGAAAAGGCAAGTACAGAGCACAGCGGTAAAGTTAGTTTGATGTTTGACATTCATTGGACATTCGTTTTTTTTTGTTTTTTTTTGCCAATTAAACTCTTTGCAGCTGTTATGTTTTGAGCACAAACTAACTCAGGTAGTCATAAATATATGCCCTTTACGTCGCACAAGGCTCAATTTCTAGGATTTGTTTTTAATTAACCATTTAAATTAACTAAACAATTTAACTACGTGACATTATAATATAAAACCAATAATAAAAATGTTCAGAAAAACATCACAACAATGAAACCACACAATGGAAGGTACATATTAAAAGTACACAACAGGCATGATTACAAATATACTAATATGGATTTTGCACTTTATTGCTACGCTCAGGCCAAAAGTGTTGGAGTTTTTAGATTTAAATATGTTACAATATCCCCTCCAAACATGATATATGCTCAAAAATGGATAAAATATACTTTAATATAAGCTGGAGAAACAACCTAAATTATAGAAGTAATAAACTGTTAATAAACTATCTAATGGTAGATTAAATGTTCTTCACTTTTACAAAATTTAACCAAACTATAAAAATTAATTGGCTTATAAACTATATATATATATATTAATAAACTTATATATATATATATATATATATATATATATATATATATATAAATCAAACAAGTATTTTCAATATTGTCGCATATCATTTGGCCAATGATCACAAACAGGCATAATTTTACTGGTAACTTTTGTACAAACACCATTTTTCTCCCAGCAAATATTTTATATGGAACAATGGTAATATCACTCATAATAACAAGTCATTGTACATGAAGAATTGGGTTCGGCATAACATGTTAATTGTAAACCAACTTACTGACAAGAATGGGCAATTATATACTTACCCTAATTTTATTACAAAACGTGTTGTTTTTTGTTTTTTTGGAAAACGAAAAATAATTTAGGCTATTCCCAGTGGCATAATAATTTTAATCCAATTCTCATATGTAAATATTAATAATTCAACCCTACAAAATCCCCAACTTTTTGTAATTGGTCTCTCTTTTTCTGACAAACAATTTTAATGACAGTTTTTTAAGAAACTCCTTTAATGTAAGATCCAATCCTAAATGTAAATCAGTATATCTTAAACTTCTTTGTATGCCTTGGCAGGGCATTTGGATGTTAGCATATACATTTTTTTTTATTTTATAATAAAGTTAAATAAGAACTTTACAAAAATATGTCATCCTATAAGTGTTCCTTTTGTAACATATCAATTAAGATATTTAACATTTATTTTTATATTGGCGATTTTCTATTTCATTTAGGGTTGACTTTAAAATAGATGTAAAAATAAATAAATAAACAAAGCCCTCAATTTACAACTTCATGATATTTTAAATGGTTTTTAAAACCCATAATTTTACTGATAAACAAAATTATTATTCTGTTAATTATCTTAGCAAAGCTTTATATACAAGTTAAAAAAAAAAAAAAAAAAAGAAACCATCATATATTACCTTTTGTAACACTGGTCTTAAAATATATTTTGAAACTCTTGCTAACATGAGATCACAAAATAAGAAGCTTATAAAAACAATAAAAATTCTAAAGCTTTTTTATATTTATGTAACTGCCCTAATGCTATATAGTTTATACAGGTATTTTTTTATTTTAGGGTACATCAAAAGTGACAGCATTGTACCTTTCTCCCCCTGAGATTATGCATTATATAATGTATGAATATAACAAAGCCATTTCACAAAGACAATAACATTGATAGTGCTGTACCAAAACATGGGAGCGTGATACAAATGCTTATTTTAGAAGAAAATTTCAGATGTAATTTAAGGGCTTTTGCATCTCTACTTTTCATATTCTTGCAATAAACACAAATACTAAAGGCATAATCTGAAAAACGAAGCCTTGTGCATTATAGGGAATAATATTCGGAATATTGTACCTTTATCTCAAACGGTGTCAGAGTTCACCCAAAAATGAAAATTGTCATAATTTATTCAAGTTTTTCCAAATTCAGTCCTTGATTCAAATTTCTCATAAGCTTAATTGATTTGGTCTAAAGAGAGAAGAATTAATGATTATGTTAGTTTAAAGACTACATATAAAAATAGCTACCAAAATAAATTTTGGTAACTACAGTTTGGCTAAAACTATTGACTAAAAATAATGACTAAAAGTTGACAAAAATGCAATGGCTTTTCATCGACTAAAACTATACTAAAACTATGAAAGACTCAAATGACTAAAATGTGACTAAGACTATTAAGCATTTTCGTTTCAAGATAAAGACTAAGACTAAATCAAAAATGCCTGCCAAAATTAACTGGCATAATCTGAAAAAGCAAGCCTTGTGCATTATAGCGAATAATATTTAGGTATTTTTTACAGTTGGTTTAATACCTTTAGATCAAATTGTGTTGTCATTTAATGGGTTTATATTATTGCATACATTAAAAGTTGTAAAATTATTATAAAACACATAAAATGGTAATTCCAAAAATGGAGCTTTGTGCAATAACAGGGATGTTTTTCTGAACATTTTATTATTGGTTTTATATTATAATGTCACCTAGTTAAATTGTTTAATTAATTTAAATGGTTAATTTTTTAAATTATAGAAATTTTAGAAATTAAGCCTTGTGCAACATAAATGGCATATATTTATGACTATCTATTAGTTTGGGCTCAAAACATAACAGCTGCAAAGAGTTTAATTGGCAAAAAAAAATGTCCAATGAATGTCAAACGTCAAACTAACTTTACCGCTGTCACCGCTTCAAGTTTCATTATGCTTTTCCTATATCTGGGAATCTTTATTCAGGGGCATTTTCGACTAGCTAAAATCTTGAAGAATAAAATGGCGTCTGTTTCATCTAGAACATCTGATAAATATTTGCTATTATAAATTATTTGATAATGATGTAAAAATGAGACCCTCAGACAGTCACCCTGCTGCTCTGTCTGCCAGGAGATGCGCTCCTGTCACGTTTCTTTTCCATTATAATTAAATATGATTATAAATAAATATTCTTGGCAACATGTAATATTAATAGAAAATATTATTGAATTATTGAAGTTACGTTAAAATTGCCTCAATAGTGAAATTCTGGTAAATGTAACATTTTAAAATATTAGATAAAAGCAAGTAGAAATGCAGTTAAGTTTAAATTGATTTTGATGTGTGCTTTAAAACTAGAATGATTGATTTTATTTTGACTTTTTAAATGTTTTTTTTTCTTCTTCTTTTTAGTTGATTGATTATGCTAAAAAGGGAGATACTAATGAAAAGTCAATGAAAATGGCTGATTTCTGGCTCACGGTAAGTTTTCAATCCTTCCTTCAATACGTCATCCATGATCCGTGATCCATCCATTTATCTGTCTTATATATATATATAATTTGTTTATTTATATTTCTCCATTCAGGAAAAAGATTTGATCCCCAAACTTTTTAAAGTTCTGGGGGTAAGATTTGAGAATCAAACGGGTGGATATACACGCATGGCTCGTATTCCTAACAGGGAGAATCTGGACTGTGCGGCTATGGCTGTCCTGGAGTATAAAAGCAACCCTTTCCCACCCTTGTTCCCCGTGAAACATGTCAGTGAACAGAGCCTGTTAAACCAGCTTCTGAAAGCCTACAGAGAAGAAAAGGCTCAAATGATGTCTGAGAAAAAGGACTCATGATCTTTAATCACTGTATTTGTACATTATATTTCATGTAATACACCAGTATACATTATTAAAATCTCATTAAAATTTGTTCTCAGTGTTGTGTATGGTTTGTTGATGCTCAGTATGTCCATCACTTTTAAAATCAATATATTATTTTCAAAATTTCTATGACTTTATATAGTATATGAATTTGTATGCTATGAATAAGCTGTCCTGTAACTGGTCACAAACTTTTTTCCCCACCGTTTTGAAGTATTTTGTCTCCACTACAATTCAAATGGTCAAAGTGAATTTTTGAAAATACAAATATTCCATATCTCCCAGCTAATGAGATTATTTTTGATTCTGGACACATTACAAAATAATTAAAATAATTGTGTATAGTATGTTACACAGCAGAACAATGAGAATGATTTGTTCTGCAGTTGATTGTACTTTAGAGTTACTGCAGATCCCTTTATTACTAATCAAACTGCAAAATGAAACACATAAAGCCATTGTAGTAAAACAGACCATTTTAATTTGGCAAAAAGGATATGCACTGCCAAGTCATTTGACACTATTAAAATGCATTCAGTATGAACAGTGCAACAGAAATGTGCTTAACGGAATCTTTCTGTGCTCCCCAATGTGATGTGCTACTATCTATCATATATTCAAAAAGTGTGCTATCTCTTCTCTTCTAGGTGTGCACACACACTTAGGAGATGGAAAAAATCATGGTAAAGCCTTGTAAGATCACATTTTCTGTTGGCTTCCAGACAGAACAAGTTCAGTATTTATTAAACAAATGGCTTAAGCCCCAAAGCACATCCATTAATACAAAAAAAATCAAACCATGGGAACCTATATTTAATGATTCTTCAAGTATGGGTCTTGTCTTAAAAAGAAATTGAATATAAATGTCATTAATATGTAGAGTTATAGGATTACATTTAAAGCAGGTCAATTTCAGATGAAGATTATATAGGATATGGTGATATATAACACAAACTTGACCCACAAAAAAATACAGCAGTGATAATGAATATTTTACAGATAAAACCTTCAGATTTTACCTGTATATCTTTCTTTCACTGCATTATGGTTGCATTTTCAAGGGTCTCTGATGTTAATGAAATCAGTGTTTAAAAACAGTAAAGTGCTCCATGCAGTCAATACAAAGTGTTTCTGTAGGAGTATATTTTCAACATCCACTCAAGTAAACAAACCTTATGATAACCCCAGCAGACTGAATGAATCTACTTTCTACTCACTGACAGAATAAAAATCTCCATATCCACTGAAGACCGATGTGAGTGTTATTAAATATACACATATGTAACAAAGTTTGCAGAAATTGAATCTGAACTCAGAACTGTTCAAAGAGTTTTTGAACTCCACACACCCCTGCATGAAATGGACAACACAGAAAGACTGGGATAAAGATAAACATGTCATCATTCATCATCTGCTTTCCATAAATATTCTCTACATACTATGACTGTAAACAGTGTGTACTGCATACAAAATAAGACTGCTAGATGTGAAAACGAGGCACACCCAAAATTGCATTGAATATATCAGAATGTAGACAAAGCACAAACATGCATGGTTTACAAATACTAGTTGTTCCACAGTCAACTTGCCTTTGCAGTTTAATACCAGTTTGCAAAGTCTCTAGCTGTATTCAATGTGAATAAAAATATATAAACCCTAAATTATCTTTACAGACAAAATGTGTACATACATTCTCAAAAAACATTTAAAAAAAATGTAATGAGGGAGATGAATACTTGGTTCTGTTGCATTAAAATGGCATGGAAATACAAATATTAACGGCACCACTTGAAATAAACGAACCATTAAAAAATGTAATGTACTCACTGTACTGTTACTGTACATCGCTAGCCTACTGCCACATTAAGCTTGAAATATCTATACTATAGATTCACCATCGTCTCCTGTCACTATTGCACTGCTTGTATATTATCTCTCTCCAGTGACACTGAATTATTTATTGCTTCTTATTTTTTAGGAGCTGTGTGACCAGGTTATGCCCCACTCTCTCTTGACGTTCTGCAGCTTGCATTTCTCTTTACAAATTCAAAGATATAGATGTTTGGTAACTTTTTTTGAAAATGGCTTTACTTTTTCACGCTTGCCTTAACCTAATCTATTGAAATATTGAATTCTTTTCTACCTCATAGATGTTTGAAGGTAGTTTCCGCATGGCCCGTTCCTCTGTGGCCTGCTCTAGGCATTGGAGCCCATTCCCGTGGCCCTTTGCATACTGAAATACTCGGTGAAGTGGGACGTTAATCTAGGAGGAGGGGGAGAGTGTGCAGAGCTGCGTGGTGGTATGGGAGGAGGAAGAGGGGTGAATGTAGACGACAGGTCTGCCATTGTGGTGATGATCTTGTGCTCGCTGTTCCTTGGCACTTCCTGTCCCTTCCGAGCCACTGTCTCCTCTATCGTCTTTACAGGGTCCTCAATAGGGAAACATGACATGGACTATATGAAGTAACACTATATGAAAGTACACTCTTAAATCAACAGCTCACCCAAAAATGAAAATTTGCTGAAAAATACCATGAAGCCAATCAGTATTTAGATGAGTTTGTATCTTGTTTTTTATTTTTTTTGAAAACTGATTTGGAGAACTTTAGAATTGCATCACTTGCTCACCAACGGATCCTCTGCAGTGAATGGGTGCCGTCAGAATGAGAGTCCACACAGCTGATAAAAACATCACAATAATCCAGAAGTACCCAAAACGACTCCAGTCCATCAATTAACGTTGTGTTAGAAAAAAAAAACACAACATAATAATGGATAAATCCATTATTAAAACATTTTTCCATTAAACCAATTGTTCCGGCCAAAATAACATTTTGTTTTCACTTGTCAAGTGACAAAGTCCATCCCCTGTTATCCTCTTGCATCAGAATCTACCAGCATAGTTTTGGACTGTTTTCATTTGTAAATATTGCTAGATTTGAGCATATTTCTTTCTTGATTCAGATGAGACAACTTTTTTACTTGAGAAAGCAATATTATGGATTTTAGCCAGAAGCAACGGTCTGAAGTTAAAAATGACCTAAAGATTGGTTTGTTTATTACAAACATGCAGCTTAACAAGATGTTAATTAGTGGACTGGAGTTATGTGGATAATTGTGATGTTTTTATCAGCTGTTTGAACTCTCACTTTAATGGCACCCATTTAATGCAGTGGATCCAATGGTGAGGAAGTGATGTAATGTAAATTTTGATTATGAATTTCTCCAAATCCTTCCAATGGATGTCAAATCTTGGATGGCCTGAGGATTATTTTATCATCAAAATAAGTTCACTTATATTATATTATATTTTTTATTCCCATCGATAACATGTAATACTTACTGAGTGGATGGAGAAGAGCTCTGTGAAGTTTGGCTGAGAGTCTCCCAGGAAGGAGCTATTCCCATAAGCATGATGAGGGAAGCTTTCTGCCCCCATGCCTTTAGGACTGGAGAGAAGGATTCCGATCTGTGACGTCCGCACGTGGTAGGGAAAGTTCTTATTGGCTGCTGATGGACGCGTGATGGCCTAGAATGACAGGGTGTTTTATCATATTACTTGCTTAAATAAATAAATAAACAATAAACAACAGCAACAAAAAATAAAATAAAAATCACACCAGGAAGACAACATGGGCGTAGAGATGGATGCCGAGTTGGATGCCGTTCACAATCTTTTCCCTGGCCCAGCGTGAGATGCCAAAGTTGGCAATCAGAGCCATGACTGGCACAGCAAAAAACCTATAGGTGAAAAAAGTAATGGGTAAAAAGAAACAGGCTTTATTCTGTCAGTCTTCTTTACAGCTTTACAAAGGCTGTGGAGAGCGTTGAGCCAAAGCAGAGAAAACAGTTTCAATCTAGTCTCATGAAAAGACTAATTTAAAAAGTTTAAAAAGTGTTTTTCTTTGAGTTCACGTTTCCAATGATTCAAACCCATGCCTTTGGTATAAGGAGTGTTACTCTCAGACACCTTACAAGAGGTGTTGAATAACCTTTTTAACCTAAAAATGTTCTTGCCAGAGCTAAATTTTGTATTTATAATAAATTTGACTATTTTGTATGATGAAAACATATTGTACAATAAGTGGCATTTAGGGACCTATTAAAGTTGCGATGAAATAAAAGTAGCGTCACATATTTTGTTTCTGTATTGTAAATTAAAAAGAACAAAATGTAGGAAAGGGACTTTTTTTATTGTTGTTTTGATTGTAAGAAAGAGGTAGGGTTTAAGTGTACTATATAATTGGAGAAATTTGGCATACATCACTAAAATATTGAGTTGACAACATTTTGAATAAAAAAGTACCAAAAATAAATCAATAAATAAATCAACTTGAACATTCACAGATTAATAAATAAGATAAATAACACACATTTAGAAATTAACACACATGCTTAATGAAATGGGAGTAAAAGTGCTTTTACCGCTCTTGCATGTGGAAACAGATAAACTATCAAAACAGTAGGTTTGAAACTATTTATGTTCCCTCTTGCACATTAATGTTTTTTTTAATCAAAAAAAAGCAATGGAAAAATATAATAATATAAGCTTCTGCTTTTGTATGTTCATAGCTACATTTATTTTATATTCTATATGTTTATGTTAACCTTATGGCAAAACTCACCATAGAGTGTATGCAGTGAAGAAGGGGATGTAGAAAGGTTGTTTTTCAGGGTGGTGTTTGAGGGACACCAGCACAGCGTAGCTGAACCATACGTAGGCAAGCAGCTGCAAACCCATTAGACCGTACCCTGCAGGGCTGTCATACGCATACAGCACCTCGCCTGGATCAAAGAACTACAAACACACACGCAGTGGGAGTGGGAACAGGGAAATCACCGCCCTTGGCAAACCATCTGTATGATTGATGGTTTTAAATCCGACCATGGCACAATCTGTTAGGCTGCATAAGTGGAAACTGGCAGAACATTCCTCAAATCCAAACATCTAAAGCTGCATTAGAGCAAAAGGTAACACTGACACAAGATGCAACAGGAGCTCTTCAATAATATTGCAAGAGCTGATCTGGGTCATTCTCTCTCTCTCTCTCTCTCTCTCTCTCTCTCTCTCTCTCTCTCTCTCTCTCTCTCTCTCTCTCTCTCTCTCTCTCTATCTGTCTGTCTGCCGGGTTCCATTGCTCATGCTGAGTAACTTCATCTCACAGCCTTACATTATGTATAGAGTGAGTAGCTCTCGGGTGCAGCATGAGAAACTGCAGCTGATATTGCTCAAAGATGACAAGTCCTCAATCACGATGAGTTTTTCCAATCATGAGTCATCATTTCAACTAAATTCATTGTAGCAAATTATATTCACATTTTTTATCTTAATATATCACATCATCCCTCAGAAATCAATCTAATGTGCTGATTTGGTACTCAAGAAATATTTCTTATTTAAAAAACAAAAAAATTGAAACAGCACTTATTTGAAATAGAATTACCCTTACAGAAAACTATATTTTTTTACAGAAAAAAAAAAACTTATTGGCCCCAAACTATGAATATTCATCTTATTGTAAAAGAAAAATGTTAAGACAATCAGATCTTACTTCTGCTTCATATATGAAGAGGATGATGTACGTGATGGTGTATATTGTCATATAAATCGATAGTTTCACAGAGCCACTGTGACTTATTCTTGCCCTGGAAATCAAAAAGAGAGAAGCATTATCACTACTGTATGTCATCTCCATTGAAAACATGGGTCAAAAGACATTTGTCAGATGCTGGATCACCTGCATACGTAAAGAACATCAGCATCAAAAGTAAGCTCATCCTTGAATTCAGTACATACTTGAATTTGGAAACAGATTTATCTCGACATCTGGGTCACATTAGAGTGATTAACCTTGTAAGTCATTACGCACGTTATGTGAGATGTAAAGCCTCCTACCTGGTGACTGTGAATCCCTTCCCCAGGAGAATCAGCATGAGCAAGAAAATCAGGAAGCTCACAGAAAAGAGTAATTTCCCTGGGTAGAGGACAAGAGCCACAGAGAGTTACATATGTGACCACAAGTAGGTTGCGAATCAGGTCAGCATTTAAGAAAGAATCCAGTCACAAGCACACAAATGTGTGACGCTAAAATCCAGTATGTTTAGATACTGTATCGTAATACTGTTTAGCACAATATCATGATACAATATTTGTGGTTCCATCAAATATTTTTTACAAAACCCTTTTCCTTGAAATAGAGGAAGATGTCTATAGAAAAAGATTGGATTAGAGAGAAGAAGAATAATTTCAACTTTATATGTTATAAGTTGTGTAAAAATATCAAGATAATGTACAGTCAGCTGGTTATTATAAATTAAAATAAATTAAACCTTCAGAATGATGCAAGAAGACCATCCAATCAGGGTTTATTTTGCGATAATGAGCATCTGACTATATTTTATCCTTTACATACAGAGTTTTTCTCACCTAATATCTTGAGGCTGCCATTCCCAACACCATCTCTGGCATAAAGGCCCCAGTAAATGCAAAAGAAAAGCAGGCTTAAGACTGAGAGAAAGAAATCAGAAAGTAAAAGAAAGGATGCCAGAGATAAGAGAGAAGAGAGAGAGAGGGAGAGAGAGAGAGATAAGTCACAGTGGCAGCCGTGAGAGTATAGAGGAAGAAGTTGAATGTGGAGAGGAGATAAGGATGAAAGAAAGAAGGGATGACACAAGAGATATTGTTATGCATCCAGCAGTGTTGCAAAGCCTATAGTGACATTAAAAAGTGTGTGCTTGTGTTTATCTATATGAGTGTGTGCAGTGGCCTTACTCACCCTCCACTCCAGCCGCAGTCATAAACATCTTATAGGTTGTATGGAGAAGCTGTCTTCCCTTTAAATTATCTAAGAGTCATACAGAAGAAGAGATTCAGGGGAAATGAATAACTAATGCAGAGAGACTAAGAAAAAAGAATTTTATAGTATCTGTATGTTCGTTTATCTGGCTACAAATATCCTTTAATTTAACACTGAATAATAAGACTTGCAAATTACTGAGACCAACACATCTGAGGTCTTTTATACCTCAAGGACATGGAAACTCACAAGCAAAATAACAAGACAGTGTAAACACAGTTGCGAAAATAACCAAAAACGTGATGTCTGTCTCCAGGATGCCTGAAATGCATAAACAGAAGAAAAGCAGAACAGTATTTAGTCACAGTCTATTCTATTAAATAGAATAATGAACATGGCAAAATTATTAGCAAAACTAAAAGACAAGTCAATTAAATCTTTATCTATTCCAGTTATTTTAAATTGTAATAATATTTTACAATATTACAGTTTTTACTGTATTTTATTTGGTGAGCATAAAAGACTTCTTTTAAAAACATTGAAATATTGTACTGACCCCACACTTTTGAAGGGTAGTATATATATAATGGATATATTTTGTCATGCTTTCACATAATACAAAATAAATTCCTCCCACTTTCAGTCATGTCTCACCAAACTCATCTGCAGAGAAATGCTGGGTCCAGAAGGACTGTCCATTGGTCAATGTCATTTCATATTCCAGCTGCAGCCCATCTCCCTGTTGTTGCATGGCGAAAGAGAAAACAGAGAGAAAAAAGTGAGTGGGGAGGTTCAGAGACCATATAAACACTGAGTGCACAAACAGATCTTTGGGCTATAAAAGACTTCAAAGCAGCACAGTTTCTAGCCGTTGAGAGGATTTCGGCTCAGCTTAATAAAAGAGAAACACTTTCATTTCACTTGGCAGGAAAAAACCCATTCCCTCTCCCGCACTCCAAAAAGGTGAGGAGCATGAAGCATGCCCTATCACCAAATCAATGTGGCCAGAGATGGAGAGGAAAGATAGAGAGAGAGCAGGACAAAGATATAGAGCTGGAGAGGGACAGAGAAAAGACGAAGATACGAAGAGAATGAACATGAAAGGCTGAAGTGAGTAATCAAATGACTGTACCAGAAGTTACGAGACACAGAGGTACTGTATAAGACAGGCCAGTGAGAAAGGAGGCATGAGATAGCATCCCCTTGGGGACTGTGCTTAGAGACGATGCTTTACTTCATTCCAGCAGGATTTAGCATTACATCCATCAGTCTGCCTCCATCCATGAAACATCCCTTTACATTTTGCCCCCATTTATCTGGATAAAATCCTTTCACATTGTGTACTTCTCCAACACTACATGTGCATCATCACTTCAAGCAGCTACAGCAAGAATCTCTCACTGCCTCCTGAAGATGGTCCAATCCAGAACTGAACATCTTTTTTTTTTTTTTTTTTAACTTGAGTGCATTTGGAGTGTACAGTAAAGTCATAGTCACAATCAAGTATGAACATGTCAAAAAAACATATATTGTAGATGTATCATAGAATGTCTTTTCCTGCATATCTTTCCTTATCTGTTGCAATGTCAAAATGATCTGTTTCTGTATTTGGATACAGATCTGTATTTTTTATGTAAAAAGACCATTTTTCATGTAATTCTACTCGATTTACACTATTATAGCATTTATTAATATTTTAAATTGGCTGCTTTCTGTTTTAATTTTAGTTAGTTTTTTTTCGATTCGTTTTTTATCTTTCTATATAGCTTTATTTATTATTATTTCAGTTTCAGTTTTAGTCATTTGAGTACTTCTTCAACTTAGATTTATTTTATTTTACTTAGTTGCCAAGGCAACATTTAAGTTTTTCATCTAATATGTATATTTATTTTATTTCAGCTTTATTTCAATCAACGAAAACACGTTTTAATAGTTTTAGTCAACACTAACAACACTGCTCAGAATGTTTAAAACATTACCATAAACATTTTAAAATACAAAGCATGTGTATGCTATAGTATCTTATTTTAATGTTTGAATTTCTGAGAAGCTCACTGTAAAAGGAAAGGGCAAAATGGGCACATTTTGGGCACATCAAACCGATTTAAATGTCACACAATTCTCATTTTCATTCACAAGATGCAACTTTAATCAGAGGCTTCACAGAATAACCATTATGTTGTTTGATATGTTCATTAAAACTTTAGTTTTTTTCCTTGTAATTCTGTATATTTCGGTACATTAAGTTATTCATTCTGTGGTCATTAATCATGCCTTCCTGAATACAGTAGTCTGCCTCAGGCACCTTCCTAGTCCCTAGTATATTGTTTACAGTATCACCACTCACCCCACACTTGCTGAGCGCAATGTACCACCATCTCTCTCTGACAGAACGAAAACTTCGACCTCCTACACAATTCAGCATCTCTTCATTACCTTCGCCTTCCACCTGACAGAAGCGGACACAAAAACATGTGATTTTAAAGAGAAGCAACTCTTCATTGTGTAACAGTTCATCACTGATTCAACAGAGAATGGTTATTATTTATTGTTGATGAGAGTAATTTCTTTCCTTGTTCTATCCCAGTTCAATATGCAGAGACACAATTGTGCCATTAATCAAAATATGTAAATACTGAGGTATGTTTAATTATGTTTGTTTGAATTAGCTCAACCAATGGCAGACAGGGAATGTGTTTGGGAAACCAGTTTGAAAACAATTATTTTTGGCGATGCCAGTGGTGCAGAACAGCAATTTAACTGTTATACTGTAACCATACTACTTCAAGCCTAAAGGACACACACACACACACGCAAGCAAGCACACAGACTATATATAAATAGCATTTTTCTTACCATACAGCCAGACCAGGTGTAGCGGGTGGTCAGGTTGATGACCTGGTTATTTTCAGGCCTCAATACTGACTCTTTCTGGTAGCAATCCTGTAGAGCCACATAAACCATCCATTAACACACATGCTCTCCATGGGATTTCAAACACCCTGTAACAATAACAAAAGCTGAAAAGCAACGGCTTCCTACAAGCACTTTTTCATAGAGTCCCGCAATGCAGATCCTGCATCGAGGAGGGAGAAAATGTGCTGTTTTTAAATACGCACATGCACTGACACTCATGTTTTTTGGAGACCGGATTTGGACTTTTAATCCACAGAACACTGCTGACATTTCTTCTTTAATCCTCATACTTTCTACTGATGCATAGCGCACACATTCATGCTCGTGCTCTCTGTTTGTTCACGCGCACACATGCAGTCTGTCAGTACACTCAATATTTTCACACACACACAAACACAAAGTCTGTCAGTATGTGTCTCACCTTGTCCGGCCTCTTGTACACAGCTGGCCACTGAGAGCTTTCATCAAAGTAGAGCAATATGTTCTGACAGCATCGGGACTTTCCGTGAAAAACAGGAATAGAGGGAGGGACAGAAAGACAGGATAGACGGATGGATAGATAGAGAGAGGGGGAGAGATTAATACTTGAACTGTCTATGCCATCTAGAAACTTAAAAGATGTATTGGATCTATATAGAGAATGACTGACAGATAAAGAGAGAAGAAAGACAGTCTGACAACATAATCTAATTGTCAAACTTTGTTGTTGTTTACAGTGTTCTTGTTTTGTTTGTAACATTATTGTAAGGAGTTACCCAAAAAATTTATTTGTAATTAAAACAACAAAACCCAATTAAGATTTTAGGCAAATATTATACTGATGTAATGTGGAGAAATACTGATATATAGAGATGCATAATATTATAATTATAGTCAAATCAATTGTCAATTATTATTTTTATGTAATAGGCAATAATAATAATAATAAATCAACCAGTAACTGATGATACTGATAAGTGTGCTACTGATATATTATGGATCCATAAAAATATTGAAGATTTGGTACAACATCAGTAATCTGGACTTGAGTAAAAATTCAAATACAGGTCTTTAGTCTTACCTTGGGGTATCGGAACTTGAAGTTCAACCGGCCGAAATCAGTCAGGAAGCAAAACCTTGTGAGGAAAACCCAGTCCTGTGGAAAAGAGAGGAGGGTGACAGAAAGGAATCAAATAGTTATGTCGTGGCTGTGTCTGGATGGTAACCTTCATTCTGAGGACAGTCTCGTGGGATTCACTAGCGACATTCATGCGCTGTTTATTTGGAGTCCCGCAGCAAGCATACCCCTACCCGCACCCGCGCTAGCAGCAAAAACGAATCTCATGAAACTTTCACAGAATGGCTTCACCGTCCAGACATGACATCATTTAGCAGACAAAGCACCTTACAGTACATTTATTATAAGCACATTTCCCCTGGAGCTTCCTCAATGACACAATAGTGATGGCTCAGAACATGCTGGGACTGAATCAGTAATATTCTGCTTCCAAGTCCTGAACTGTACACCACAAAAATTCATAAAACCAAACGTATCTCCTATAAATCTGATATAATGCACTGATAACACATATACTGTAACAGTTGAATGGGTAATAAGTTCCTGCAGTTTTCAGGGCTTCAGTCTGGTCTCATCTCACATACTCTCTTGAACTTAGGCTGACAGACACACGCAGTCAGTGAAGTGTAAAATGGCACTAAGTGCGCTCCAGCTTTCAGCCCCTTGTCCATATTAACTTCTCCCTTCAGTATCTACTGTTGGTGGTTTCCATAACAGCAGGTTTCCTTGACAATACAGACACCAGGCCTAAGACTCTCTGACCCAGGACTGAGCCCAAATAACCATTAAGAGCCAGGCTTCACATGACCGAGCTCCTGAAAGACCGCCTTGTCTCTCTAAAACAGAAGCACATGTAAAACAGCACCTATGGTCAAAACACCCACTCAAAAAAATCTCAGTACTATTGTCATGGCAACGGACACATAATGCACTTTTGCTGCTACTATAGAAACCAGAAGAGGCCCGACTCTGTCTAAACCCCCTTATATCATGAACGACTGTCCTCAAATCCCAGTTTTTAAAACCAAAGGACTTCACAACATTGTTTTTCTTTCTTTCCGACCTTATTCACATTCCCATCAGTCACGTTTCCCATGTGTTTGCACAGCCAAATCTATTTTTTTTATTTTTTATCACTCTCTCTTTTATCTCATGAACATTGGTTGAGGTGGTGAAATATACAGGGTTCAAAAAAAAAATCTGAATTATACTGAGGCATTTAAAGTGGAAGTGTATTGGAGCCAGAAAAGAAAACTATTTTAAAAGTATAGCCACTAGAGTGCTTGATATTAGAGTAAAAAATGCTTACCAACCTTTTCTTCAGTATGTAGAGTTATGTCCAGTTTACTACTGCTATTGAATTCACTCATGTAGATTTTTATGCAAAGAAAATGGAAGCTTTTAGGACATAAAAAGTTATTTCAAGCAGTTTTTATAGGCTGTGTTATACATTTATGCATAAATGTATTGTTCCTTTATTTTCTTGTATTTCCTTCATGTTCATTAAATCAATGTGATGAAATAAGTGCTGCAATAACTTTATGCATCACAGTAATTCTCACAGTTTGCTTCAGACCAATATTTACTTTTTGCACTGTGTCTGTTGAATAATAGCCAGTGGTTCCCATAAGACACAACACAATCAAACTCACCCAACAGCCATAAACATGAAGAATGTGAAGTTCATATTCTATATAAAGTTATATCCAAATTTACTATTATGTAGCTATGACCATGTAATGTTATAATGAATGTAAAAATTATGATTTAAACAGTTTTAAAGTTCCAGTAATACACAATATAACACAATTAATGTAAGTGGCTTTTGTTAAAAATGACTTCATATTTCTTCTTTTAAATGAAAATGAGTCCAAACTATTTAATTTTTTATTTTTTTGTGATCAACATCACGCCACAAATGCTGCTGACTGAGCTTGATTTGTATTGAAAGTGAAGATTGAGACAACTGTGTATTTGTTGACGAGGGTAAACTCATACTCATATAGTGGCTGGCTGCACAACAGAATGTGTATGTTGTGGTGCAGAATGGGCAATAAAAAGTGTCACTATTAATCCCTGCCATCTGTCTTTTCCCCCCTACAGATACTGCATTGTAATACAAAGTCATTGAATCGGCCAAAGGTTGGGTGAGAGACACTGCACACAGACACTCATTAATCAAGCACTATACCCAGATGCAGTATCCGGTCACTTCAGCGAATCAGTGGTGGCCTCACCTCTCACTGTCTTTCCGGATCTCTGTCCGCTCGCTAAGCCTCATTAAGAATTAATTACCTATCAACCAGTCATGTCAACCCAGTTCCACTGGGCTTTTAAATGATTCATCACTTAAGTTACACAATAGTGCCCTGCATAAATACACTCACATGCGCTGACACACATATACACTAACACACACACAGCACGCTGACCTGAATGCCTCTAGAAAGAGTCTTATATGCCTGGAGCAGTGTTAGTTACCCACAGGGGGTTACCTGCACAACCCTCTGGCCAGACTCGATTTAGAGGAAGAAGTGCATATGCACACACACACACACACACACACACACACACACACACACACACACACACACACACACACACATACAATACATACATACACATATAGTCAACTTAAACGCAAACTAAAATTGAAACCATAAAAAAATACATGATGAGGGAAAGAGCGCCCGATGATTCACACAACCAGACATCTTTAACTTAACACAACCTCCCAGTAACAGTAACGTATAAAGTGTGTTTATGTGTGAATGTGTGCATGGCAGTGTAAATGAATGACCTTGTAAGGAAATAAACAGAAGTGAGATTAATGGACTGTTTAGCCATCTCATATAGGGACCCAAAATAGAGCAGGATCAGCACTTGAATAAAAGCAGGAACAGGTTGTTGTAACATTATCCACAGCAAATAGACGGCAGGACTCATATACAACTGCCAACTTTAATTGGAAGAGATGAACACATACTTTATCATAATTCAATCAATTACCTCATTTCATAACCTCAACATCAGTGAAATAAGGGGGGGAAAGCTGTCTACTACTAGTACTAAAAGTCATTTTAAGCAGTCCTTTATAGGCTGACTATGCTTTTTGAAATGGAATTCCCTAATTTCTTTGTATTTCCCCCATTTTTGTTCATTAAATCCATCTGATGAATTAAGTGCTGCAATAACTTCTTGCAGCTAGATCATTCCCATTGTTTGCTTCAGGCCAATATTTACTTTGTGTCTATCAAAAAACAACCAGTGTTTTCCTTAAGGCCCAACAGCTTTTAAAATGAAGAAAATGACGTGCGCCAAATAAAGACACTTCAGCGGCAATATATGACTCTAACTGTCTATGTCCAAGTGAATTTTGTGCACCGAGTTGTCCACGCATATTATCACACATCATCACAAAGCACAGCTAAGCAACCCTAAATCTGTTTGGACACCAGCATGCGATAACTGCAATTCCACAATGCTGTAATGACAGCGATGCATGATTATACACAGAAGAGGATCTTCGACACACACACACACACACACACACACACACACCTGTAATAGCTGATGGGAGGGTGCAAATTGGTTGTAGGTAATACGCCTTTAAAATGTGTTTTTCGTGCCTGGAGGACGAATTAAGCTTTCTATGGCTCAATAGCGGCGAGTGTAATGATTTTGGCAAAGCATATTAAAGCATCATCAGGCTTCCAGATGCGCGCGAACGCAGAGGCGTGAATAGGCTACACACTTGCCATAAGAGCCCATTAACAACAGCCACCAGGAGATGCGCAGCAAGAACCCCGGAAAACTCAGAACCATTACCAGCACAACAGTAATAAAACGTAAACACTATACTCACCTCTTTTGTGTTGACGATTCCTCTGACATATTTCCCCAAAACCGAGCCGACACATAACATACTGGACACCACGGCAAGTCCTAATACTTTCTCCATCTTCACCTGTCCACCGTAGCGTTTCTGCGCTCTCCTCCCGATACTGTGTGAGCAGGAAAGCTAGCGGAGATCTGACTCGTGTGGCTGACAGACGCGCGTCCTCGTTCTTCGCCTCAAACGCAAGTATCCCCAGAATTTTCTCCGGGAGCGCGCATAACATCGCACGCGCTCTGCTAAGAAAGCGTGAAAAAGCGCGCGGCCGATATTTTATTGCGACATATCGTTACACAAAAAGGCACATTTTTATCATTTTAACCCCTTCCTTTACAGTTTTAATTCGTCTTATTAGTCATGTTTTTTTGCGTTCTTTAGCCCGGCACACTACAAAAGGTAGGCCAAACACAGAGATGCAGAGAAAATATTTATTCAAATATAAATCAACACAGCTGCAGAAAATACTCTCACTGTAACATTTCCACAGTCCTCACAAATCTCTAAAATACTCGGTCAAAAAAAAAAAAAAATACCCTAAATGTAATTATGGTCTCATGCAACATTCCAAATACACAGGTTTGCACTTACGGTGTCTTTACATGAGGAATAATAACAAGAATACCAATAATAATAGCCTAGTAATTATTATTACTATTACTAATATAATACTATAACTATTATTGCAATTATAATCATAATAATTGTAATAATGAATAGTTATTATTATTAAAAAATAATCACATAATCATAAAGAAAACAACTCTCAGTGCTCAAATGTCTGTGAGGGCAAGCTGAAAGCTCCCTCACGTGCCACCCTGCTGCTGTTTACACTTAACTAAAGTGCTTATTTGCTCATATTGTCCTGAAAACATCAGGTCTGACTGAATGCGAAAAGTTTGCCTTAGGACATACAGTGGAGGCCTTCAGGATTTTGTATCACTCAATGACGGCAGTGAAAATGAGGAGAGAATAGACATCAGCACCCTCGCAAATGATACTGCAGTGGTCATTACATCCTGCACTTAAAGTGCATAACATCACCGTCTGTGAACTTCAAGAGGACAGGAGCTCAAAACCACTTGCAGCAAATCCATTCTGACACAACAAAACACCAACCTACTGATTAAAACTCCAAGTCAGTGACAGATTGACTATTAGTCTTGAGAACAGATGTAAAATGCAATGACACGACTCAGTGGGCTGCTGCCTCTGAGGGGAGATGATGCAGCACAGGTTCGCTTCAGTAACGCAGGTATGGCCATTTAAACAGAGGACTAAATTAACATGGTGTTTTATATAACACCCTTGAGATGAATGAGTAATCTTTCTCTGAGGGAGACAGTTTGAGAGTCACACACAGAAAAAAAAGTGGAAAAGCAAGGTGGAAATGTTCAGCAGTGCATTCAAGGTTACATTGTAAAAAAAAAAAAGCCTTACAGAAACAACTCGACTGGAACGGATAAGCACAGAGCGTCAGAGTGTCTTATCGTTCCTCTCCCAGTTCTGTTTGTTTTCGTTATGCTTCCATTAGGGGACTACACACAATGGCTTTTACATCTACAAGCAAAATGGTATTGAGAAGCTTTTCCATGCACAACTAGAACACAAAGTGTGACAAACAAGTTTCTGAACACCAACGGCATGCAGAACCAAAATACCCAGAAGCACAGATGACTAGACATGTGTAGCATACGCACTCCAACAAAAACTGCAGAGTAACCAAGATTTGGTATTTTAAATCTGTCACCAGAAAGGAGCAGCTCTGACACGGTGAAAAGAGCAAGCAAGCAAATCTTTTTATATCGTGACTCTCTTATAAACTCACTCTCAAATGCTGCAATCAGCAGTAGATGGAGCATTGTTTACTCTCAGCAGATAGCTCTGGTTTAATCCAATCATAGACACACCGATAAAGAAGAGGCATTTGACGGGAATATATAATGTCCCAAAAGACATGTCGGGCTGTGCCACTTAGCTGAGCAAATCTTAAAATGGCAGCAAGTGGAGTTATAACTGATTGTTGTTTCAATAATGAAGTTGACAATACTTTAAATAGGATATGTGCGCTATATATAAACACACTGTGGGAGTTCAGGCCACTGTCACTTAGCAAAGCTGTGCACACAAAGGCCCAAACCTCCCATACAGCACTAATAAACTTTATGGAGTGGCAAAACGTTGGCTATTTTTTTTCGGAGACTCAACAGAGTCAATTAGTCCCAGAGAAAGAGGCGACCTGATTCAAATAGAGACATGCTTTCACAGCAGTATGTATCACACATGTGCAGACTGAAAGATTTCATTGGCTCAAGGTTGCTGGGTGTTGAGGGAGTCTGCTTAAAATACCTCTAGGATGTGCTGGGTGAGAATTGAAGAGTGCACTCAAAATGGGTTAGCGTGCACAGGGACAGACGACACAATTGTTAACAGAGGGTAACAAACTGACTGAAGAAACAAGGGATATGGAAAAATAACAGAAGCTTGCTTTGACATGTCAGAGAATGACCAAGAGGGAAAGGCAGTGACAGAGAGGTATAGCCCATCTTTTCTTGCCCCTCTAAGCTGTTGTCCATTTTTCAAATCAGTATATATATATATATATATATATATATATATATATATATATATATATATATATATATATATATATATATATATACTTATCCTTATGACATATATATATACTGTACTTGTCCTTATGACAAGTAATCTAATCTAACATATACATGTAATTATTGTATGATTATAATGAACAAACAAATCTTAATCAAATTATGCCACTTCAACACCACTTGAGACATAAGAGAGAAACTCATCCAAATAATGAAAATTCTGGCATTATTTTCTCACCTTCATGTAATTTCAAAACTGTATGACTTTCATTGTTTTGTGGGAGAAAAACTGCTTTTGTCCATACAATAAACATCAATGTGATCCCATGTTAGTTTGCTTTGGACCCCACTGGTTTTCATTTGGGCAAAAACAGCTGAAATGTTCTTCAAGAAATAGTCACACAGATTTTAAATTATGTGAGGGTGAAAAATGATGACATAACGTACATTTTTGGGTGAACTAGCAATTTTAAGTAAACATTTACATACAATAAACACAATTCTCTAAGTCATTATGAAGATAACAAGACAAAATAAACTATTTAACTTATAAACTATCTTGAGTATAACAAGACAGGACACCACACAACACAAGTAACACTATATCACAAATTCTGTGTCGTGTTTTGTGTAACTTGATCTTTCCTTCCACAGAACACTTGTGGAAATTTGATCATGATTAATTGCATTTAATAATCATTGAACTCTATGAGGACAAAGCAGCATCAGCAATCCCATTCAACTGCTACCCACACAGGACATCCTCTAGGAGCCAAGAGGCAGGTAGATTAATAAAGGGTGATTAACATACACAGTAACACCATATTATAATTTGGTGTCATAAATAATTCAAAAGCTACTATAAAGAAAAAATTCAACCATTAATATATGCTTTTGTCAGTTAACCCCAGTGTGCCTAGCAGCAATGCATTCTATATTGTAGCACAAAGGTATAATATTAAATCACAGTTTGTAGACCGATTTCATTAACACATAAGAACAGTTAGTGCTATAACGATTGAGGTTTGGGTTTATACATCCATTTGTAATGTCTTTCAATGACAGTTATGTGCTGGGATGTTTCTGTACAAGGCAGGATATTAGTCTTTGTGCTGGTATAATGCAACAAAAGGCAAGGTGGTAAACAGATGTAAAGGGAGTGCATGGGTACGCAACCACATTTGAGTAATAAAGCTTGAGGTGTTCTAATTTGAACTTTAAACTAAATACTTAATAATGTCTTTCATAAGTTTAAATTTAATAGTTGGTTAATTCCTTTATTTTTTCTCTCTATAATCTTATCCACTATAATCACTGTGTTATTCACATAATATGACCTTACTCTAACCCATATGTATCTCTTTTGGTATCATTCAGAATGGAACCAGGCCAAAATCTAAGCTAGAATCTTTTCAGCTTCAGATTTAGTGGGAGGGTAAAAACCAGCAAGCCCCTCCTCATCCACAAAGGGAGCCCCTCCTCCAACAAATAACCCCTCCTCCTTCTGCACGGTCACTTGCAAAAGCGGAGTGTGGTCTCTTTTGGTAGCAAAGGGCTCCTGGTTGGTCCGTTCCAGTTTGCGGTGCTTGCGCATCTCTGGGGGAGGGTCTTTCATGGTAAAGACATCCCTGATTCGCTCCATGCATACGTTAGCGGCTTCCCGAGTCTCCCTCGAGAGCTGTGACAGACTAAGGAAGCCATGAGGAAGGTCATCCACGACACACAGGGTCACTGGCTGACCGACATTTCGCAGCCTTTTGGCAAACATCACAGAGTCGTCTAGCATGGGGTCCAGATGACAGGCCTGAAAAAAGAGGGATGAGACAGATGGCAAAAAACTGTCTCAGACACACATTTGAAATCGGTTTCTCTTCCTGAAAATGTTTCCACCACATCTTAAATTCATCAGCTGTAAAAGACTGGTCACTCTTACCACTATGTGTATGGGAGGTAGTCCCTTTAGCATGCTGTCTGGAGCCAGAAGGGGGGACATGTAGGGGTTTCTGGCAATGGGAGAACTCTGCATGTTCATCTCTGCTAATTGCTCTGACCGTAGAGGCTCAAAGCCCTCTGGAAACTCCTGGGGTTTCTCAGAGTCCTCCTCACCACCAGGGGGCGGAATGGCCACAGATGAAAAGGATTCTGATACTGAGGGATCTACTTCTTTGCAGAGGAAGAAACTCACATCCTCGGGCTAGGAGAGAGGTGGAAGTAAATAAAGGTCAATAAGATATGAACCTGAGTTGATAAGGTTGGATCAACGACAGATGATTTTTTAATTTATTATTTACGCCACCATTTATAGGCTTAAACAATTGTTTTCTATTTTAATTATATTATATTAAACATTTTACATTAAAATTTAATTTATTCCTGTCAAAGCTGAATTATCAGCAGCCATTACTCTAGTTTTCTGCATTAGATGATCCTTAATAAATCATTCTAATATGCTGATTTGTCATTGATTATTATCAATGTTGAAAACAACTGTGCTGCTTTTTGTGGAAACAGTGATACATTTTTTTCAGGATTATTTGATCAATATAAGGTTCAAAAGAATAGAATTGATTTTAAATATAAATATTTTGTAATATTATAAAATGTATTTTACTTTTCATCAATTTAATGCTTTATTGCTGTATTAAAAATATTAATTTCTTTAAAAAACAAATGTATGGTATATTAGCTGTATAATTAAATACATGTATAATATAAATTCACATATATATTTATTATAATTTCTACATACATTTATGTTAGAAAAAAAAAAAACTTTTTTAGTTATTGCATTTGTTATATAGGACAGTGCATATTTGTAGGGAATGTAGAAGAAGGGAGGAATGGGTTCAGGAAAGGCTGAGATGACTCATTTGTACCAAGCAGCAAGAATTAGCGTTTCAAATCCTGAAATTATTCACCCATCTGACGTCATCATTTAATGGGATTCTCTGCGGGATTTTAACACATACTTGAACAATGGCATGCAAAGTGACATCACTGCAGCATAATCCTTTGCACTTTATCAGAGTTGCGCAACTTGACAAAAAAAAAACAAAAAAAAAAAACAAGTGATTTATTTGCACAGAGTGTGCCAGACTGAAATAACCAGATCAAAACAATTTACTGCAAGCTATTAAAATCAGCCAGTGTTAAGAGGCCAGTTAATTTTGTGCATTAGACAGCCTGACTCTGATGCTAATTATGGCATAACAAACTCCTGTTTTTCTGCCACCAATGGCAATTTGATACTCTTTACAAACATCTGTGCTGCACTCCAGCAAACATACCAGATTCTTACTAACAAAGGGGCTGTCTGTTATTTAAATGTTATGTTTGACTATGATTTAAGCAATACTGTTAAACTGTTGAAGGCTAGGTCATTCTCACTCTAGATAGCAAATTAATCAGCGCACATATTGGCATATGTTTCACACATTCATAAAGCCATAAAAACAGCCTGATGGATGCTGTGTAGCAGAGATTGGCATCCAAGTAGAATGCAAATCAGCATGTTGATTAATATGACTCACTGTTGCAATCTGTAAAAGTGAGAACTTAAACACAGCGGGAGCTTTAGGAACACGGTGAAAGCAGGAATTTGATTAAACCCTTTAAAGCACTAAATGAGGAGCTGTACCTTGCTCTCGGGTGTCAGTGTGATGTCAAGGATGGAGTTGTGGTTGACTGTGGTGGTGCTAAGGTGGTTGGCAGTCTGGCTGGCATTTTTCTGTACGTTGCTGGCACCGCTGTTAGTGTGTGTGCCCAAGTCCTGGCATGTCTGGCTCTTCAGAGACCCTTTCTCTAGAGAGTATTCAGACGCCTTACCAGACACCGGAGGGTCTGTATGAGGAGAGGTCAGAGACGCTTCTGAAACACTCTTTCTTACAGAGTCTAAAAGGGAAAAGGGGAAGAGCAAATATTTAGGTAGTTATTTTAATAATAGATGTCATTTCAAGGTCATTCTGGATACATAGATGTTTTATAATCACATATATTGCCTGATGATGCTCTCATGTTATCATTTAGTTAGATAAATGTCTACATGAGATATTAACAGGCCCAAAATGTGAAGGCAGATAAACAAAACCACAAAACTAAGGTAATTCTGAATTCCCAAGGCAAGTTAGGCAATCAGAAGAAAGGAAATTCCTCATAAAAATCTCATTCAGAGATCATAAACATTTCTTAATGCAAATATGCAAAAAAGCTAAATGAGAAAGTAAGAAAGATGTAAAAGGAGTACAAATGGGCAGAAGGTAGGAATTTTAAGCACAAGGGGTGGGGGTTTACAAAGACCCTCACACAGACATTGGTGGAGGCTGTTGGCGAGGAAACAGTTGCCAGGGAGAGGTAAGGCATGTGACTGGCTCATGTGAAGTGTGTGTGTGGCATTAAACAGACACTCAGTAAAATATTAGGACCCCTTAAACTACCATACAAAGAGACATGGACTCATATGACCGACAGACATACCAGCTACAACACAGCTGTATTGCTCATAGCCATAATCTTGTGAAAAACTATTCTCAGCAACGTTAGTATAGTGAATAATGAATGCATGGCCATCATTAAGCAATTAGAATGCTTTGTGTTGTGTGACCACACTAATGATGCCTTTTAGACACACTGTATTGACATCCTGCATAGCCCTACTCTTTCTTTCTCTGTGTGAGCTAATAAACTCAAATGAAATGAGATCTGGGGTTGATAGTAGTCCATTGACTTACAAACAGACGGGCATTCGGCACAACAGAGTATGTGAGGCCATTACAAAGAGCTTTGATTGAGATGGTTATTATCAGATTTTCAGTTCAGCTGTGCGACTATGCAATCAAAATCGCAATAAAAAATAACTGAGGAAGAATAAAAAAGCGGAGACAATTTGTAACAATTTTATTATAAATGCAAAATATAATGCTACCACATCGGTTATCAGCCAATATTACAGTTTTTTTGTTGTGAATTGATATTTCATATTTAACTGTGCATGCTCATTTTGATCACCTTCACACCATCTAAAACTCAATTGAAGTTTATCTTTAAAAACGCTAATTATAAAAAAACATTACATGTACTCTTTAGCAAATCTAAATTCTTAATTTAAATGTTGCGATGCCTAAAGTCACTTGTAGCATTTTAGTTTTAAGTGTTTAAATAGTATATCATTTTATTTTTGATTAAGAATCTTAAAATAATTATTGGCTCATCTGTATAGTCCAGTATTTTAATATTGTTGCATCCCTAAATTTTAATTAGCATCTAAATATATATATATTTTTTTATGCATTGAAATCTTTCATTAAGCAATCAGTTACAACTGCAGCAAAGAAAGGATGGCAGCAATCAATCGAAGTAAGGAGGCGGGGCTAAACCACTGGTGATGGAATACTATGGGAAGATCAAAGGGTTTCCAAGTTAGAAACACTGTTGTAGAGAGGAGGAATCATGGGGTTGTGGCACCATAGGCAATTCCCCAATGTCCATATATCAGACTTCCAGGTATGATTCATCAGCCTGCTTAGATGATGGATGCAGACTGAACTAGGGCCTCCATCCAGGAGCATTCAGTCAGCACATGCTCAGAAGAACCACTTTCCACAACACTATCTGTGGGTCACGCACCACAAGCTGGAGAGTGAGCTAGAGAAGCTACCACATATAGCTCTGAACAAATCCCAATTATCACCATGGAGCCAATTACATGAAGCAAAGCAGAGCACTACGAGGGCTTTGTATGCGTTAATTTACACCTAATTAAAACAGATCAAATAATTAGCCAGCTGCACTATTACAAAGGCATCATCATCAGTGTGTGTAGGCATTATAATCATAAAAAGTCATATTGATAAATGTTGTTTAGACACTCAGCATGGTGAGTTAGAAAATACAATACGTCACACTCATATACAGGTACCTGCACCCCCTCTGTCCAGCAGTGAATGGATCCAGTTGGAGGCCCCCTGTTTGAAGTCTCGTAGCAGCAGTGCAGTATCTCTCCTCACCATGCTGAAAGTGCTCACCTTCTCCACCTGCTTCTCCACATGTGGATCTGTGCCTACTCACAGCAGAGAAGGACAAAGGGGAAAAGCAAATAACATATAGTAGGGGTAAAAAAACTAAATCAAACTATTTTTACATTAATAAAAAAAAACTAATACATCAAATTAATAAAAAAAAGAAAAAAACGAAATCGAATTAAAACTCAAAAGTAAAAAAAAATTAAACAAAGGAACAAAACCTTTTTAAAACAAGCAAAAAACAAACAACAAAATCATATAATACAATGATGTAAAATGTTTCTAGGTGCTAAAATGCTTCTTTATTACTAGGTCTTAAGAGAAAACAGCGAATTTGAGACATGCATATGAATGAATTTGTACAAAAACTTGTATTGTCATTAAAGCGAAAAGGCAAGAAACCAAATGCTAAGATATTCTGATTTTACAATCCCCAAAAATATATTATCCCTCATGTTGCATTTTAGGTATTTTGACCCAGAGAGGAATTCATTTTTCCAGAAAATGCTAGTTAATGTTGCCACATTGTACAGACTTTGCTCACACAGGGTATAACAACTTTCCAAAAAATGTTTGATCATATTCGTACTAATAATATAATAATTGGTAATTATAATAAATAAATTAATTGGTAATTGGTATTTGGGATCCTGCCCCCCCCCCATCCTGTTATACTTGTGTTACAAAATCACCAGCCTACAAAAAACCTACAGAGGAAAGAAAACACACGCTGTGGGCAACCGATTTGACTTCATCATTACTATGATTGAAAACACTACTAATCGAATCATTTATTATAAAATACAAACCTATTAATCTATTCCTGACATGTGTGCCTTCACTTAACTTTACTTGTTGAAATCACTCATCATCATTAAGGTGTCTACACTCCCTAAATTACGAATATGCTAAACTTTTACCAGCGATAAATTACACATTGGACCTGACCGTTCCAGCTCGCTGATAACATGAGTCACAACACAGCGCTATTTGTCATAAAAATCCTATTACGGCTCCAGACTGACCTGCGTAAGCGCTGAGGCAGCGTGCGAGCACACTGAGGGGCAATAGAGGGTCCATGAGGGTGAGCAGGCGGGATGGCGAGGCGTACACGGTGAGCAGGGTGGCAGGGTATGCGGCGACGATGCCATCTGGCATGCGCACACCGTGAGCAGCGGCCCGCATTGACACGGTCACACACAGGTTTCCTCCTGCACTGTCACCGGCCAAACACACACGCTCACCGGTCCAACCTGAGGAGGAGAAGGGCCAACAGAAGAGATTTAGGAAGCAGCGGACCAGAAAACTAAGTGTGTAATAGATCAAAAAAAAAATGAGTGAGAATCAAGAAGATAAATAAACTGCATAATTTTCAACTTCAAATGAAGTTCCATTTTTTGCACTGATCTGAGGCAGTCTGGCATGGTTTTCACACCAAATACACCCAAAGATAATTATTAGCAGTGCGTGATCTGCGTCATGATCCTGAGAGAGATACTGTAGCAGAGGTGAGAGAACACTGAATGATGAATATGTTTACGCTGCTGTAGTCAGGCCGAGTGTGAGCGGAGTTTCAATAGGCGTCTTTGTTCCCTGTGGGATCTCGACACCAGCACAGCACAACAGTATGACAGATCGTCAGGTCGGACGATTTCACTTGTCTTGTACCTTAATCATCTTTCTTAAGGACTAATCAAGTCACTGAATGACACAATGTAGAAAAAATAGAATTCAAAATTTAAGAAGCAGTCTGGAAGATGGATGATGCAATTTCTGTAAATATTGTATTCAGTGTTTCATTGAAGTGATAATAGAACTAACATAATTATATCCATAAAATAAAATACTTCTCCACAAAATGTAATCTGGCATTCTGGAAGGAACTTTCTTTTTTTTTTTGGAGTGCAGGTTTTGTCACCTCCGATGGGTGAATGTCAACCTCAAAAAAGACAGCAGTATTGCATGACAAAAGGGTTGACAAGTGCAGCCACCTCCCTCTGAAAATGAACTGGGAACGCGGGTGTTAGTGCATACTGTATAGAGCATAATGTCCTAAAAGCACAAAGTGTATAAAAGCATAAAAGCTTAAAATCAGCATGAAATGGAAATTCACCCTATTTTCAAAATGCATTTAAGATCTTGTTGTGAACAATTCATTATTGAATATGTTTCTTTTTTTCCTCACAATATTTAATCAAAATGTCAGAACTACACCATCCAGTGAAAACCACAGACTTCTTTTCTGTTGATGTACGCCAGACTTCTCCAATAATTTAGTCTGCTTAAACCCCTGCAAGTTCACATTCATCTGCCTCCACATTTGAGTGCAACACCTGCATCTCAAAATCCAACAGAACCTAGTGCCCGCCCAATAATTTTTCTTTTTCAATAAGCCATTATACTCTGATGTACATCACAATATGGATAAAAAGATCTATCGTTACTTTCGTTTCATAGCAACTTTAAGAACAAATATGAATCACTGATATCATGGGATTAGGAAGTATAACTATTCTTCTCACCTAGCAGGTTGTGGTTCTTGATGGCCCAGCAGTAGGCATAGAAACATTCCTCCAAAGCCCGAGGAAACGGGGCCTCAGGGGCCAGAGAATAGTCCACTGAAAGGATGGGGGCATTCAGGTCTTGGGACCAGCTCCTCAGATACGGCTAGGGGGAGAGAGAGAGAGACACACACACAAATGAATAATTAAATTGCTACATTTTTAGATGTAGCATATTGCAGAAAATCCATCCCAGGATTTCCAAGTTTAGTTCCATCTTCCCTTAGTTTTTCTTACTTTATAGAGCATGTGGTATTCGTTTGGTTTCATTCCCTCCCCTCCAGCAACCTCACACTTGACAACTGACTGCAAATTTGCACTCAGATCTGCTTCCATTTAGTTTGCAACTCCCACTTTCTACGATCCAACCAATTTCCTTATGAATAAAAATCAAGTCCTGCCCTTCATTTTTCTAGTCTGTTTCATTTAGAAATATGTCACAACAGGGAAGACAAATTGGTCGCAATTTCCAGATCGTGCTGACTTTAATTTTTAGCATTTAATTGCCTGTTTTACCTTAATTTAATATCTCAACTGATGGGTCCTAATCCTCAATACCATACTTTTTTCTTCCGAGTCTTAATATGGCTACCTACTTACTATATATGCAAAAATCAATACAATGACGGATGAAGTTTGTCCAAATTAAATTTATATTACACATCATGCATATTTCTAGAGGGTAATTTATAAGAGAAGTAAGTCTTTCCTCAAATGTAGTACATCTAATGACTTTAAATTATAGCTTTATTTTGCAGGTGTGTCAATGAAGCAGATCTAGCATTTTGCTGACTGATAGCAAAGATCCACATTTTCAAATCCTGAACTGCTTTCCCAGCTCACACCCCTAATTCCTCTCTGAATCCTGACATCTTTAAGACAGCGGTTTCATTGTGACTGCACTGCTGCAAAGAGCCTGAATTATGGTCCTCAACACTAAATGTTCACTTCAAGTAGCTTCTGTCATCCTTAATACACGCCTGACGGCACCTCATCATGCATTTATGTAAGAGAAAACACTTAGGGAATGAACATATTTCTTCTCAGATATTTCTGTCTCTTTACCATTTTTTTCCCAGTCTCCCTCTCTGTTTTGTTTTGTAGTTTAAAGACATGATGTGTGCTGACAGGCGTCACAACATGTTGCTATGACTGCCAGTTACATCTCATATCAATGTGTCCATTGTTGAGTGGCGCTCGCTCAAGCAGCTAATGCATTGTGTCGAGAACGCAGGCTCCCGCTGGTGAGTGTTTGTGACGTGAAAGTGAATTTTGCATGAGAGCGGTGATAATATGATACTTTAACAGAGCAAGCAGTCTCATACTTTGCACAAGACACTGGACACAATTGAACGCAAATGACCAATATCATACTCTGCTTGCCAAGAAGCTGCTCTGCATAATAATCAACAGAAGAGGCACTATTTAAAACCACTGAATGAATGTTCAGACATAGAGGTGGGATCCTGGGTGACTGCAGTTAATGTCTAAAGTATTAAAGTATTCAAAATTAAATGATGCCATAAGCAACTCTAAGGGCTGCAATGAATCTAAGGGTTAAGAGAAGCTCTATATACTGTAGTGTTTTGGTCTCTGTGGACGTTCAGAAAATAACCTCTCATTAAAACACATTTTAATTGTCCTCTAATATCTAATAATGACCAACAGTGGACAAATATAAATCATAGAAGAATTCATTATCTTGATTTTTCTACATATATTACTAGTCTAATTTCATACCAGGTACTAACACTGTTATCACATTAGTAAACAACTGTGGGACGGTCTTTACTTATGTATTTTTATTCACAAATTAAATAGCAATACATAATGTGTGTTACACTGTTCTCACTGTTATGTATTCCCACCTCCAAGGCTCTAAGATATTCTGCTTCCTAGATAAATCAAAAAAATAATTAAAATAAGTCTACAATTCTATATTTTTTTCATCAAGAGCAAAAGCATCAGGTCTGCATGATTCAAGGTAGGATGGAAAGGGTGTGTATAGGAAGTATAAGGAGAAAGAGACAAAAAGGTACCTCATGTGATTTGGAAGTCTGTGCCACAAAGCCTCCTCCGTGGAAGTGCAACACCAGCCATGGGGAAGGAGGACTGCGCTTCGTCTTCAGGCCCAACGAAAGAGATATCTGGCCCCCCTCTGAGCGACACAGTGCTAATAATTTCTCACTGTCCTGAAGACACAAATGGACTATAAGCACCATAACAATGGAGAGCAACATAATAAAAATTGTAAAAGATTATTTCATTACAACACAGCTTCATGAACAATCTTTATTTTGAATCTCTTTGAAGCTCTATGCCCCACACAAAGGCAAAAGCTCTCATTTAGACAAGAGACGAGTAATTAAACGCTACGGACGTGCGGTTCTTAAACACATTTACGTTACAGCTGGATCAATATGAGTTCAAAGGGTCTCAAGCAAAGTCAAATAGGCTTTTTTAAACACCATCACACCAAGTCATCTATACTGCAGCCAATTCAAGTCCTCCCAAGACACCAAGAGGTATATCAGGAATTAAAGGGCTTTAAGTAAAGGATAAAAGGAGAAAGAGTCAAGCTCAACCACTTTATTTAGCTAAGCACATCTCATTACGACTGGCAGTGCTTTTAGTCATTCCTCGCTATCTGTGCATATTTATTTATTTATTGACAAGATAAGAGCATGTAGAGTGGAAAATTGACTTTCTTTGAAGAACAGAGAATTCAAATTATGAAAATGAAAAGTTTATGCTTGAGCTTGTGTGAGGTGGAGGAGGAGAAGGAAGAAGAGACATAAGCGAGAGGCAATTATGATTCAAGACTTAATTAAGACTGTCAGTGTGAACTGTTGTACCTGTCCTTCTCTCAGCTCATATGAGATCAATCTCATCTGCACAGGCCCCCGGCCAATGTGAGCTGCAGGAGGAGACACAGTCACCATGTGGGTGGGATCTGCTGCAAATGGCAGGTCAAAGGGCAGGGAGGGAACAGAAAGAGCTCGATTCACCTTCACTTGTGTGGCCGTCATAGACACCAGACTCGAGAGAGATAGAGAGAGATGAAATAGAGCACAGATTAATTTCAGTTTCATTACTATATGAATTGAACTTTGCGATATGAGAACTTGGACGGGTTATAAGTGCTCAGTGTGCAATCTGATCAGCTGTAGCAAAAGATGGTCAATTATATATAAAAAAAAAACACTGGTGCAAGGAGTACTGTATGTTAGAAGGGTTTTATTACTCAAGAGAATTGCTTTGAACAATTCTAATGTCTGATCTATGAGTGTTGAGTACTGAAAGTAGGGCAAAACAATTAATTATTCTGACAAATATTTTCGTTGCAATTTGAACTGCATTATTTCCGATGCTAGGTTATCAAAAAAAAAAAAAAAAAAAAAAAAAATTTTGCCCAGTACTCTGCTGTCAGAACTCTTTAAATGTGTTCAAACTTTAGAAAAAAAGTTCTCTCAGTTGAACCAAATGTGAACTGAGTAAAAATACAGCCAGCTCTATTCGAACCCAGACTGGGCCTAAATTTAAAAGTAGAATTTTTTTGGTCCACTTTAGTTGTGAAAGAGATTTATTAAACCAGCCTTACTTACTTTTTCATTGTATTTCACATTTGGCAGGTGTCTGGTGTTCATTTTCAAAGAATCTAATCTAATCTAATATACTACAATATACTATAATATACTATACTATACTAAAATTTAATATAATGAATTCATTTTATTCTTATTTTATTATTTCAGTGATAATATGCTTCTGGCATAATTTCTTCACTTTCATGCAATTTTTATTTTATTTTAAAGAAAATCTATTTGAGATGTGACCTTGCATTATTCTTAAAACGGAAGGTCACATTTCAAATTGATTCTCTTTCAAATAATTGTGCTGCCATAGCTAAAACTGGCAGGATGGTTAATACTAACTGATAGAACTTCAGTCTCCGTTATGTTCCAGAATGCCTTCCAGAAATGAACATCCAGGTTCTGAGTGATGCGTTCATACTCCTGACCTCTCAGTTCAGGGTCGATGGCATACTTCCCAGACGTCAGGAAAGAACTTGCTGCTACACCTGAGAGAGACACAGACAAACAGACAGTTAGATGAATGGCTGTCTACACACAGTAACTGGCACATCACAGCAGGGCATCATACGTAGAGAGTAAAACAGAGCAGAAAGACATGAAAGTGGGCTCCCAATCAAAAGAAACACACAGATAACCACCTTGAAATTGCATCACCTTAACAGACAAGCATGAGCAATTAGTTTAATATTTACAAATGTCAATAGACAATAAATAAAAAAAACAAACAAACTAAAAACTGATCCGTAACCAGTCTTGTTTTTTCTGTTCTCATGGTGAAATTCAGCATATGAACTAGGGGTGGGAGGGAATACGGTATTTCAGTGTTTTTTTTCCTCCTCCAAAAGTTTTACAAAAGCATTATTTATGCCATTTTGAAAGCAGTATATATATACAAAACTCACTTACTGACAGACAGTTGCTTTCAAATGTTCATGTGCACTTTGTGTGTGTCCGTTCTGAATAGCTCTTGTGGCATGCAACTGTACAAGACTCTGTGTAAGCAGTTAAATGCACTTTCATCTTTTATGATGCTAAATTATTGTAAACACAGACATGATTAAAGGACATGACAAAGCATCTGATATGTTAAAACAGATTTGTGCATTAGTGTGAATGCAGCCTATTAAACTTGCTGTCTGTCATCAGTAATAATCAAACGGCAATAATAAGAAAAAGAGAAAAATCCATCACAGCGCTTGTCTGGAAAACTTTCAGATACTAAAAGCACTCTGAGATACTGAAGGCACTTTTTATTACTTTATATTTGTTTGTATGTTTTGAAGCTGTAGTTAGATAATAATTCTTCACATACAATTTCTTAATTTATTATTAATTTGTAATTATTAAAAAAACTTATATAAGAAATGAAATAAAAATAAACAAATCAATTTAATATTCAAATTTGGTAAACTCATTCATTAATAAGACAAAAATTGTAGATCAAGAATCGTCTTTGAATCAGATTGTGATTTCCAGAATTGAAATCAGATTGTGAGGTGCCTAAAGATTCCCAGCCCTAGTAGGAACAAGCACTGACCATCTCTCTAGAGGAAACAGGGTAATCTACCAGCAGAATGGATGACAGGTTTGGGAAGGACACAGATTTCTCTCATCCATACCGTCCTCTGTGAGAGCTACTCACCATATGGAGCAATATCTCCTGCCTCCACTAGGGCGCAGCATTGAGCACAAGAGACAATATTAGAATGCCTCTGCGGGTCAGAGGGTATACTTTTGTAACTGCACTTTTGTGTCTTAAATTAACACTAGAGGAAAACCTGCTGTGCAGACCCTCGCAAAAGATAAAGAAATGTGAAACAGTGACCTGCTCACATAAATCAAAGGGCATGTAAAAAAAAAGCTTTATCAGGGCACACTTAGTCTCAGCCTCAGACTTCACGCCCATGGACCGTTGGCTAAACGTCTGATGCATATGGGACACAAAAATGGAAACACTTCAGGAGTGTTGAAGTCGTCATCGGATTGGCTGAATTATACAGGAATTCCGGGAGACGTGTGTGTCGTGTTCTTTAACGTTCCGCCTGGAAACAATGATGCCGTGGCGCCAAACCCCCTCACAAAAGAAGAAAGCCATCGTGTTCACAACTGTGACGATGAGCGCTTATCAGGATCAAGTAAACACTGGAGTTTCAAAAGTATGTGAAAAATTCATAGTTTGTGGAGTAGAATCTTTACAATATGTCCCAGAGTTTTACACACCGGTCCGTTATTGTGGTGACATTCCCAAGCCCCGAAATGTGATGCTGAATGAAACGAACTGTGATTAGTTGTTTGACATGTCAATCAAACGGCCTCATGGGCGGGCCTTGGCCAATGAAAGCTGCCATAGATTCCAGACCTTCAGCTGTCAGTCTGAAGGTCTGGATACGCGAGACTAGGGCACACTGAACGTGACAGCTATACTGACCTATCCCTGACTGATGCTTCTTGTAGTTGTCTCCGAAGGCAACCAGGCTAATAGCAATTGACTGCAGGCATGGACGGATGGCAGGAGTAAACTAGAAAGGAAGGAGAACAAGCTATTCAGGTGGATTATTTTCACCTTAGAACATGAAAAATATGGCAGAAATAAGTTAATAGTAAAAACATTAATAATACTGTGTAATATTATTACAGTTTATATTTGTTTTCTATTTTTATACATTCTAAAATGTAAATGATTCCTGTGATGGCAAAGCTGAATTTTCAGCAGCCATTACTCCAGTCTTCAGTGTCACATGATCCTTCATTCTAATATGCTGATTTGGTCCTCATGTTTGTAAATAATTCTTAATTGCTGCTAATATATATATATATATATATATATATATATATATATATATATAATATTTTACAATATTACTGTTTTTACTGTATTTTATGATAAAATAAATGCAGCCTTGATGAGGGAAAGAGACTTTCAAAGACATTAAAAAAAAGTTTAGAATTATTAAACTTTTGTCCTGCAGTTTGTATGTACGTTTACAATATATATTAAAATGTACATTGCCGTTCAATACTATCTTGTAGTATTCCAAAAACATGTATGGGAAAACTCTGCCTTAAAGGGATAGTTCACCCAAAAATGAAAATTACTCCATGATTTACTCACCCTCAAGCCATCAAAGGAGTATATGAGTTTCTTCATTCAGACGAATACAATCTGAGTTATATTAAAAAATTTACTGACTTTTTTTGGATTTTGAAGCCAAAAAAGTGCATCCATCCATTATAAAAAGCACTCCACATGGATCCAGGGGGTTAAAAAAGGCCTTCTGAAGCAAAGCGATATGATTGAAAAATATCCATATTATCCAAACTTTTTAAACTGTAATCTCTAGTTTCCGCTTACTGTCATACGCACATTCACAAGAGAGTGTTCACAAGAGTTCCAGCAGATGATGCAGGACGTAGGCATAGTGTAGTATTTGTTTGGTGAGAAGTGAGTGAGTGGAGAGAGAGAAAAAAAAAACGCTGATGATTTATTAGTAGTGAAGGAGGATTTTTTGAGAAGAAACACATATGGTGGAGGACTTCGATATAAGCCAAGTGGAGATTGGTTTTCCTTTGCTGTAAACAAAACTTGGTTCTTGCGAGACTAGCATATTCTCACCAGAGCTTATGCTTCACCTGTATCCTTCATCATCCGCTGAAACGCCACTCTCTCGTGAATGTGCGTACAACAGTTAGCGAAAGCTAGAGATTACGTTTATAAACTTTTAAATATGGATATTTTTCTTACAAAAACGCACTGCTTCGCTTCAGAAGGCCTTTATTAACCCCCTGGATGGATGATGGATGATGGATGGATGCACTTTTTTGGGGCTTCAAAATCTCGACCACCATTCACTGCCATTATAAAGCTTGGAAGAGCCAGGACATTTTTTAATATAACTCAGATAGCATTCATCTATAAGATGACTTGAGAGTGAGTAAATCATGGGGTAATTTTCATTTTTGGATGAACTATCCATTTAATTACCTTTTGAGTCTACTTAGACAAAATACCTTCAGATTTCAACCTTACAATAAGTGTATAAATGTGATAACCTTGTCAATGAAATCCTGAGAGCCACAAACTCATGTGCTCATAAGCAAACACACCTGAAATCCAACACAGCGGCCATAGAAGCAGCCCTTGTGCATGGAGGCATACTCTCTCAGGAAGCTCTGACTGAGGCCACTTTCCTCCTGGAAGAAAAGGTTGCCGTGGCTGTTGTCATGAAGCAGTCTCTGAGCTAGATAGAGCAGCGCCTTGAGCTGACACAGAGCACTACAGTACGCCTCCATCTCTGCTGCATTATGGCTCGCACGGAAAAAGATGCTCCGCCTGTTTGATGTGATATAGCGCCCTTTGTGGATGATGTGGAGGAGGCAACAGCGCACCACCTGAAGAAGAGGAGGACAAAGAGTGAGATGAGGTCTGAAGGGAGGTGTATGCAGGAAAACATAAGCACATGCATCATGCTGGAGAGAGAAAGAGCAACGTAAAAACTACTTATTGAGAGAAACACTGAAAGGAAAAGAGGGGAAGGACAAGGACACATGCCTTCAGCAGAAATTAGCTTAAAGGAACAATTGACCCAAAAAAGAAAATTTGCTGCCTCACCCCAAGTCCATCCAAGATATAGATGAGTTTGTTTCTTCTTCAAAACAGATTTGGAGTAATTTAGCATTATATCACTTGTTTTAAAAACATCACAATAATCGATATGTAACTCCAGACCATCAATTAATATATTATGAAGTGAAACACTTTGATGATGGATTTGTTTCTTACAAACATGCAGCTTTTCACATTTACAAGATGTTAATTGATGGACTGGAGTCATGTGGATTACTTATGGATTATTGTGTTGTTTTTATCAGCTGTTTATACTCACATTCTGACAGCACCCATTCACTGCAGAGGATCCACTGGTGAGCAAGTGATGTAATGCTAAATCTCTTCAAACCTGTTCTGACAAAGAAACAAACTACATCTTCATCTTCATCTTTTTGGGTAAACTATTCCATTAACAACTGCAGGCTTTGTAAACCAGCTAACTGTGATGACTGACTGCTGAAAATAATGCACTGGGAGCATCTATTTTTTAGCAGGGAGGAAACACACAAACAACTTCTCTTGCACAGTCAGAAACACACCTTAACAAGGGAGCGATATCCATTGGCTGGAATATGAGGGTCAAAGTCAAAATGGTGGTAGATGGCAGCAAATCCAGAGATGACAGGCTCCAGAGTCCGGGCGTGCTCCTGGATGGTGGTCATGGCATCCACAAGGCGCTGGGCTGCGTCCCCGGGTTGGCCCTTTGTGGCCCCAGAGAAGAAGTTGGCATTTTCTTCACACACATCATACAAGGCAGTGAATACTGCCTTGGTGTCCATCACTAAAGAGAATCAGACGGGTTGAGGACAGAAGAATTACTTCAGATTGGCACATATTCTGACACACTTTAAAGCCAATATAGAGTGATTAAGCCCAGGACAAAAGCCAAGCACTTGTGTAGACTGTGGTTCAAAACAGCGCTATAAACATTTTGTAGATCAATCAACTGGAAATGCTTCAGACAAAGCACTTCTTTCTTCTTCAGTACTTTGTCATGTTTTCCAGTAAATATTTAAACATCCCTAAAACAAGATAAATATACTTTTTAAAAAATTAATTAGATATAAGAACTTGTTTTAGGGCATATACACTACTGTTAAAATAAAAAGATTTTTTTTTTTTTGAAAGCAATACATACTGAACGAAAAGAATAATGCAAAGATGCATCAAACGGATCAAAATTGACTACATTTAAAGACATAATTGTTACAACAAATATATATCAAATAAATGCTGTTCTTTTGAACCTTCTATTCTATTCAACTACTATTCTATCTTGAACCTTCTATAACTGTTTTTAACATTGATAATGATATTAATATTAGGATCATGTGACACTGAAGACTGGAATAATGGCTGCTGAAAATTCATGGTTATAGTCGCAGTAATACATTGCATTTTAAAATAGAAAACAGTCATTAAAAATAAAAAATTTTCACAGTATTACTGTTTTTATTGTATTTTTTGATCAAATAAATGCAGCCTTGGTTTCACCTTGGTGAAACTTCTGAACAGCAGTGTATCTCTAAAGGTTTTTTTTTTTTTAAGCATAAACCTTAATTTTATTAGATTTTAAAACAAGTTTAAAACAAGAAAAAAAATGCTAATGGGAACGCAAAGATATATTTTATAAAGACAACCAAATTTTAATTAATTAAATTTATCGTTTTTAGGGGTCTTGCAATGATTACTGTTAAATAAGACAAAAAATACTGTTTAAAAAAAAAAGTTTTTTTTATTTTTATGAAAATATACTGAGCTAATTGGTCCTACCACTATCACACATACAACTATGCAGCCAATAGCCTCTATCAGGACAAATTACAATACACTCTCATCTTGAAGAAGCTGACTGCTAAGAAACTGCTATTGCTTGTTTTCTCTACAGGAAAATACAAGAGCGAACTTCAGGGGACAGAGGCTGTTGACAATTTCACTGGACATACTACTGAGTAACCAGTGACGGATGGGCATCAGCCTGCTACTGCACAGTCATTCACACACTCATGCACATTTATCTGATCAGGATTGACATGCCAAATACAGAGACAATACAGGTGAGTAAGGTCTCTCAGTGACAAGATTATGACTAGGTAAATCTGTTATACTCAGTGACCAACCAGACAACTGAGAGAATCACAGGCAACTGCACAACAGCAGACAATGACAGGAATAGCAGGACCCTAAACAAACATTCAGCCTTTGCATGTTCTCATAGAAAGGGATAGCATGTAAGTTAACTATATATTTAACATCATCTTATATATATTTTTATCTGATTCGAATTTGTGTTTTGATCCGATACTGAGTGGTCAAACCCTAAGCAACAGTTAAAGAAACTTTAAGTCTTACTTTACATTATGGTGAAAATATGTTTTACAAACAGCATAAAGGGTTTGTGCTTTGAATGTCGGAACCCAAAGTGCTTACTGCTTTGGTTGTTGGAACTTTTAGTGTTTATTTTGTTTGTGCAATGAAGAGTTTTCTGCATTTTGATTACATTTTGATTTGATTTTATTTTGTATTTTTTTTCTGATTTATAGCTGCTTTGTGTTTTCTTTTGCTCATTCTCTTCTCAGACGTTCCAAACTGCCCTTTTCCCCTCTGCCAAAGTATCTCAATGTTGCCCCTCTACCTCCCACCTGTGACTGGCTGTGATCTCTTCCCCTCCTTGGCAAAAACAAGACATATTTCTCTCTCTATTCTCTTCCATTCTGTACCCATGTCCTCATTCTAAAGGCTTCAGCCAAACCCTGAGAGATTAGTGTCCTAATCTGTGCATGGGAAACCAAGTATATGTTGAGTCTCCTGCGCAACTGCTTCCATTCAGAGACAATAATTCAGCAACTAGGTCTCCTTTAAAACTAGTCCTGAGTCTTGAGGTCTGAGAAATAACTTACACTGCTGGATTTCAGTTCAGAAGAAGATATCAAAGTACTGACTAAATGACCCTCATGCTTGTGAATTATCTAAATCCTTCCTTATGGACACAAGAGAACCTACAACTCAATCCCTTTACTCAATGAAAAACTCCCAGCATCACTTTAACACAGCAAAACAAACACAAGGACACCTGAAAACATTCCAAAATTAAGAATTATAAACTTTCATAAAGAAAGTTAATTTTTATCTTTTTTTAACTGTCATTAATTGGTCAAGAGACTTGAATTCGAATTCAATGCTTTTAACCAATTTATAAAGAAAAATATGGTCAAATTTATGTTAAAGCTAGGTTAAATATGAATTAAGCTTGATTACAACAGAATAGAAATTTCAATTCATCTCACAATTTCAGAACTCAGAAATTCCCTGGAAGTCTAAGGGCAATATTGGGTGTGTTGCTATCATAGACATAGAGCACTGCTGTATTATAAATCAGTAACGTTGAAGGTAAAGAGTACAACTGTAAAAAACAAAAAGAAAAAAAAAAAAGGTTCATACTAGTTTGATTAAGAAAGCTATAAATGCATGTCACTTCACTTAGAAGCTAAAAATTAACCAAGACTAAATTGTGAAGTAAATGAACTGTATTATATTTATTCTGTTCTATTATATAATCTGATTCTTTGCTCAAGAAACATTTCTTCTTATTATCAATTTTGAAAACAATTGTGCGGCTTAATATTTTTGTGGAAACTGCAATATTTTTTCCGTGATTTTTTTGTTGAATAGCATTTATTTGATATAGAAATCTTTTGTACATTATAAATGTCTTCACTGTCACTTCTGATGAAATCAATGCATCCAGGTGGAATAAAAATATTTCTTAAAAACTATTTTTGAATGGCAGTACACACACACACACACACACACAAGAACTGAAAAAATCTTTGTTACTTTTTAATTTAGTTGATGGACAGAAGATGCTAAGTAGGACATTGATCAATCACCAGTCAACTGATCAGTTAACACTGTTCATTCCAGAAGAAACACAATCCAACTGGAAAAATACATCAAAAAATGAAAGATCCCAACTGAAGCCAGAAAAACAAAGCATACCTGATGCTATCTACTTTGAATGTGATATCTACAGCCAAAGCCTGGCCTAACCAGCTAAACCAAACTACTACAAGGACACCTGCTCTTTCAGTGACACTGCGTTAGAATTCATGAATACAAGTTACCCACACAGCACGATCCACAGCAGAGGAGCAACAACAACACACTTTTAAGGTAAACAAGGGGGTGAATCGGAGCTTAAGTGTGAGAATCTACAACCTAAAAACATGCAGAACAGAGCACACACACACAAAAACACACAGGGACTGATCCCCGGAGAGTCTGAACGTTACCCTCTTCAGAACTCATGCTGGAGTCCTTGTACGTCCTGTCCCCTCAATATCCGCACAGCCGTGGAGCCAGAGAAATAGAGACATGGGAAGGGGGAGGTAAACAAAAGGGGAAGACAGTAAGATAGAGTGTTTCGATTGGATGCCCTCCCTCCCACCCGTTCATCCCCTCAGATCACAACGTGACATTCTGTCCCTTTCTTTTTCATCCTTTCTACTTTTATGTGAACTCTTCTTCCTTTATTCTCATTCGTCTCATTCCCTGGAGAGAACAGCTTTGTTATTTTCTCCCATACCAACTGTCCCTCTGTTCTGGTGAGATGGCTTTTCACCCAGTGTACAATGAAAACAAATTACTCACTGCAACATGCACACATGTGCCACACACACACACACACACACACACACACACACACACACACACAGTGTTTGCTGTTTACAGGATCCAGGCTAACTGTGTCCTAAGACCAACTAGCCTCTACAAAGCCATAACTGCCTGAATAACCTTTCACTCTATTGGTTGTATCACCAGTGACCTTCACCCTAACTGGATGATCCAAAACTGGCACCTCTCTTTGACACAAGAAGGTCTAGACAGAAACAAACAATGAGCTCAAAAAATTATTTTTGTGATTTCTACACCAAAAGTGTTGCATTACGATACTTTAATTAGGTCATAAGGCAATTGTATTAGATCATATGGTGAGACAGTAATATCCATGTCACACTGTATAATAAATCAATTGCTAAAAGGTATTTCTGTTGAAATAATAATAATAATAAAACTACACAGTAAACAACGTTGAGAATAAGTAACATTAGTTATAAATTCACCTTCAATAACTAGGAATGCACCAATAATTTTGGCTAATACAGAGAAAACTATTTTCAAGCTATGGACGATATTAAAAATAAATTAAATGAAAAAAAAAAACAAAAAAAAACAAACATCAATTAATGCTAAAAACAAAGTATATGTATATTAATGCATAAGAATGTATTTTAAATTAAAAATAAATAGTTTATACAAAATATTAATTTAACAGTGTAAATAAGTTATGTTAATTAATTTACTTTCATATGGTGAGACAGTAATATGTACATCACAATGTATAATAAATTACTATAATTAAACTTTCAATCTATTACTAAAATGTTATCCTGACAAAATAATAATAAAAAAATCTGTACAGTAAACACTGACATTAGTTTGATAAGTTCACCTTCAATAACTAGAGATGCGTGATGCAGATAATTAATTTTATTTTATAGATGATTAAAAATAATATAAATTAAAAAATTAAAACACTAAAAAAATCTGTTAACACTAAAATCATAATTGCTATAAGTGAATTTCCTTATTTTAATATGAGGAAAAACAATTTATACAAAAAAATTCATATAACGGTGTTAATAAATTATGTTAATTGTTAGTGTTTTTAAAGATGAACTTAATAAGTGAGTGTTATATAATAGCAATATTTTTTTTTAAATCTACAGTATATGTAAAAATAGGGGAAATAAATGATTAAAAATCCAATACTGACTAATAGAAAAAAAATAACTAAAAGCATACACCATACATCCCTATGAATTCTTCCCTAACAAACTTAAAATTGGATAAAAAAAAAACTACATTGGAAAAAAATACATTATTATTCTTTAAAATGCAATAACTGTCTACTGACCTCTATATTTATCACAAACTTGAATGCACCTCTAATATTCCAAATGCATATGCTAGCACTTATTTTATGGCTAACAATTAAGGGGAAATTACTCCATACATTTTCAAATGTCAAACTATCTGTTGGAATAGAAAAAAGTGCAAGATCAACACAGGGTTTCTGCAGGATTTTTAAGCTCAAATTTAAGACTTTTTGAGACCTTTTTTACGACCTGCACAAATAAAATTAATACAGTACCATATGAATGGGGTAGGAACTGTAAAATGACTGTAAAAAGCATGATTTACAGTTCAGATACAAGTTTTCACACAAAAAAAAAAGTTTTATAAAATGATAAACTTTTTTTTCTAAACATTTCAGCCTTTAAACCATTTTTAAGAAAATGGATGAGTCAAAAGTATTATTATATAAATTTAAACAATTATTATCAATAAATTATTATATTAATTAAATAACATATAAATACATTTTACTGTTTAAATTTTTATAATGCATTATCTTCTTATTGATCCACCAGTTCACATTTACAGCTCTGTGTGTTTGCAGGGTAAAAACCTGGGTCGATTTTCCCATTGGTCTGAACAAAAACAACCCCCAATACTGTTACAAATCCATCTTATTTTTAGCACAAATTACAAAAGGCTTGCATATAGATGGATTTGAATATCTTCATTGGTCAAAGACCACACATTTCTAAAAAGAATCTTGAGACCTGACCAGACTGAACTTTCTCTCTCCGTTCTACATACAGTACATACATCCAGGACCACATCCTTTATTGATTCGGCTGGCAATAAAGAGACAACGGAAGGCCGTGAGCAGACCTTTGTCCCAGATTATTTTGTAAATGTGGTAAAATCATCTCAACAGTAAAAGAAAAACAATGCACTGGCACAGACATCAGTTAAGAGTTTCCTCTCAGTCTCATCCAAACCTGACCGCAGCAAGTAATCAACTTACCTACACATACAAAATGTGTTATGGTCAATATTCATATGCAAGAGTATATGCAGAAAAGATCTGTAGTCCTGCACATTCTTGCAGGACTAAAGATCTTTCCTTTCTGTTCTTCTGCACATCCAAGACCTCAGTTAAAGGGTTAGTTCAGCCAAAAAATTAAATTAGCTTCCTTTCAGATGAATCCAGTCAAAGTTATATTAAAAAAAAATTTGTAAGAAAAATATCTATATTTCAAACGTAATAAACACTTTTCTCTCACTTCAGTTATCCGTCATACACGGAAGCCATCATGGCAGATGTCGTAGTACGTTGGTGTTTCGTGATTTGTGACAAATCTGGAGAGGGAACAAAACAAAACGCCGGTCACGAATTAGAAGTACAAACCGAGGATTTATTTCGATATAAACCAAGAGGAGACTGGTTTTCCTTCGCTAAAGTAAGGAAACTTTGCTTTCTTTGCTCCTATAAATAAACTATAAATAAACTTGCAATACTAGCATATCTCAGAGGCGTGTGCGCTGCAGATACATGCTGCGTCATCCGGTATAACTATGATAACTAAAGTGAGAGAAAAGTGTTTAATACATTTGAAATATGGATATTTTTCCTACAAAAACACATGCATTCACTACAGAAGGCCTTTAATCACGCCCCCGGAGCCGTGTGCAGCACGTTTTATTATGAATGCACGCGCTTTATTTGACGACTTGTGGACTGTTCAACTGCAACACCCGCTGACTGCAATAATAGAGCTTAGAATACCCAGGACAAATTTTTTATATAACTCCGACTGGATTTGTCTGAAAGAAGAAAGTCATATACACCTAGGATGACTCGAGGGTGAGCTAACCCTTTAAAATGGCTGAGTGAGGCATTTAGATGGCAAATCCTCTCACAGATCAAGGCAAGGGTCTACATTGAAAACCTGAAACCCAAACAGCCAGTGATGTACTGGCCATTGCAACAGAGCAGCAACCTCCCGCTCTCTCGCGTGAAGCCAACAAGGAAGTGACTAAAACTGTAATTCATCAGGTGGCCGCTTGAGGCTGGCTGCAAAAGGGAGTCAATCCCATAGACTCCCCATGTAAAATGCCCAACTTTACAGCAGAAAAAAATGTTTACAGCCTGGTTCAAAAAATGATTTTGGTCTATATAGCTAATTTTGCCCTTCATGACAACTGTGAGGGGGGGTGAATTTTTTTATAACTCATCCGTTTAAATTATATTAAGCCTTAAAGTTCTGCATAATTAAGGGCGTGGCCACTTGAGTGACAGGTGGATTGCCGCTGTTGAGAATGCCGTCGAGCTAGGTGGGCGTGGCTTCAGCAACCAGCTCCCACCTTTTTGCACATTTTCAATTATCCGGGAGAGTCGCGCGGTGACGCGCTGCCAAGATAGCGACGGCCCGCTCTGCACACTTTGAGCTTCAAAACCGCTCTTCAGGAGTCTACGGGTGACGTCACGGACACTACGTCCATGTTTTTATACAGTCTATGGTTGCAGTCACGGACACTACGTCCATGTTTTTATACAGTCTATGTTTTGAAATAAACAGATCGTTCCGGTCCTTGATTCTGATTGGTTGAGCCGCATTCAAAGCTGTTGTAAATTACACTACAAACTTTACTTCTGTGTGTTGCTCGGCAACCACTTTGTTGGAACCACAACTGTTTCTGAGGAACTATATTGTTTGGTGGAAGAACACTGTTTTTATTTATAGCATTACACTTTATTTGCTCTGTTTTATTCTGTGAAACATTACTACTTATGTGGAATAACCGTTTTATAAAAGCAATAAGCCTCGTGAAGCCATGGTTTACAGTGAATGTATAACAGCTAAGGGGCGTTGTTAGGCACAATGCGAAGCGGAGTTTTAGCCCTTCTTGGGGCTTATTGCTTTAATTTAAAAGGCCAAAGTGGTTTGATAACACTAAAAACAGCTGGTTCTAAATGAGGTTCAAAACATATTGGCCTTGTGCCATTTTACAAAACCTTTCTTTTGTGGAAGATAAATGAAGATAACATGGTAAATGTCTAAGTTTTTTTTTCTGTCCATATGGAAATCAACAGTCATTCTTCAAAACATCCTCCCACAAAATAAAAGAAAGTCACATGGAGCAACACAAGGGTGAGTAAATTTTCTTTTCTTTCTTTTTTTTTTTTTTTTTTTTTTTTTTTTTTTTTTGAGTGCACTATCCCTTTAAAAATCATCTACACTTACTACACACATCTTTACTGTGATTATAAGCTTAAAGCACACACTCTATCACTCCTGAATCAGGGCATCCGAAAGCATATCCTGAGGTACTACAGCAAAGTTTAGACAAATACTCACAGGTCATTCAAACGCATGTATATGTATATTCTCTCCTGTCTAATATGTGCTGTCACCACACTTTGAATAAAATGTCATCCTTAACTAGAAATGTCATCAGTGAATAACTGCAGCAGTGTTATTGTACTGCATAACACAACATAGTTCAAACGTAATGGCAATCTTATTAGACATTTTAAACCCTATGTTTACATATTAGTGAGGAAATAACAGTGCTCATACGATGTGCTAAATTGTACCAGCATTAATGTACAGTAAGCGCTCAGGCTTTAATCTTCTGTTTGACACTTCTGAAACTATCTAGCCGGGAGCGCGGATGACATTTTATAAGAGACAACTTGCACCTCCAAAAAGCGTTTATGTTTATTAAATGAGTATATACCTATTGGACCTTCTTTGTGTTTTGACGAACGTCTTCTGTTTACTGCTCTTTCAAGAACACCGCTCCCAGCCTTCTTTGCAGACGCCATCTTCCTCAAACACGAATTATTACCTCCCCCTCTGTTATGTCTGGACATACCATAACGGCGACCACGCCCACATTTAAATCAATAACCAATAACGCGTCAGAGAACAATCAAAGCACCTATCACATTGTTCTCATTTCATAGTACTGCCCATCATACTGCCCATTTTAAGCCAAATGACCCTCCTACAACGTCAAAATACAATAGCCTGCAATATAATGAATATGCCAATTTCTCTAGTGTATTGCCATTTAATGGCCAATTTGAGTATCCAGTGCATTTATTTATTTATAATAATAATAATAATCTACCTCACGACACACTAAAAACGTGACTCACATCAAAATATCCACACAAAGCTAAATGTTTTATACAGTTTATTCTATTTACTACTGCTAAACACAAATAAGCTTATCTTCAGCCTATTACTATGCAGGCTGCAGTCTACTCTCATTAAGTATTGTCATTTAATTGTCAATTTGAGTATCCAGGGGAGTGTGTCTATTTATTATTTATTCCTCAGGACACACTTAAAATGTGACATTCATCAAAATATCCACACAATGCTAAATGTTTAATACAATTCATCCAAATCATTAGTGGATGTGTTTGATTAACACACACACACACACACAAAAAGCTTATCTGTAAACTATTAAGAGAGATTCAAGATACTGACAGGAGGCTCGTGAAGTGCTAAAATCACCACTTAAACAATGTATCTCAAATAATACACAGGGTTCACTTTTCCATTGTCTGTCTATCTTGTTAACATTGTCCCTTTCCATGTTTCTCCAGCTCCAGCTATGGCTTCTCAAGCTGAATGTCTTCTCCACAGCTTGCCACATCCTGGCCTTGCTGATTGGAGTGTTTAGTTTGATGGTAAGCTGAGTTGCATTTATCCAGGTTTAGACCCTGTTCAAGTATATGTGAAGGTCACTTTTGTGAATACGCAGCATGATAATAAGAAAAAGAAAATGTAGTGGGAATAGATATTCTCTTCCTCCCTTTCTTTCTTCCTCTCCAGTTCATTCAGTCTCTTTGACTGGAGAAATAAAGTTGAACATCTGTCATCATCATGGATTCACTTTATTCATTTGTTTGTTTAATGTTGTGTGTGGTGCAGTTTTCTTTTTATATGCTGTATGGAATACATCCAATATGTTGAATCAACATTAAATCAGCATTACACAATCAGTGTGTCTGACCTTACAGAGGAGCATGGTGCCAGGGATCAATACACTTATCAGCAGCAACACCGCTAATGCTGTAATAATGCTGTTCTTCACACTCTCGCTGAGGTTTAAGGTTTTCTGCAAAGGTTCTAATTAAAGAGAATGTTTTAACTCCTGAAGAATTCAGAAAAGACAAGTAGATCAAACTGACCATGGGCCATTGTCTTAAAAAAATCTGAGAAAAAATGAAACAAATAGACAAAAATAGATGTCAAAAGAGCTGAAATGTTCACTTCCTCTGACAATAAAACTTGCATGTGAGTGTATTTAAGGAGAGTTAAGTAACACAAATGAATGAGTTGAATTTGGTTTTATGTCATTGAATGGATTGAAAGATTTATGGAGATTATTGCACAATGCAGCCTCTTAAGAGAGCTTGAGTGCTTGCATTATGTTTGTGACTTTCATATTTATGTAATGAAGAATAAATAATTTGACAGTGGGCCTACATCAGATTTTGTATAACATTAAAATGCATTATTTTAAGTTATATAAATAGTATTTATTATAGTCTGCTGTTTAAAAGTTTGAGGTCAGTATAAGATTTTTTTTGAAAGATAATACTTTTTAGTTTTTAGAAAGATAATACTTTGATTTTTATTACAAAAGAAATTCTATGTCAAATAAATGCTGTTCTTCTGACCTTTCCATTAATCAAAGAATTAACCAGAGCTATTTCAAATTATAATATTTCAATGCAGTCTTGGTGAGCGAAAGAGACATCTTCATTTAAAAAAATAAAATAAAAAATTGAACAGCAGTGTATATAGTTGTCTGAAAATGTTTCTGTGATACTGACAAGAAATAAAATGAAGTATACTTAATCATGGCTGTGGTCTGACTCACTGTATACTTGAAGGAAGGTTCCATGGGTAAAGATTTGAAGAGTGTTATGATTCAGTTTACACTGGTACAAGCCAATATCATTGAGGCAGACCCTCTTGAAAACCAGCAAACGGAGCAGATTTACTAAACTGGGCATTGTGGTACCACTGGTGTTCTGAATATTCACGATCCAGTTGAAATGGGGTTTCTTATTCCAGTGGTAGCAGCAACGGATGGTGGCTTCATGGGAGAGAACCACACGCTCAAACGGCTTATCCACCTCCAGTTTCAGCCCTTCTAAATCAGCGTTGGCAACAGCTTATGCAAAGGACAATAAACCAAAGCCATTTAATAATATGTTATAATTTTGGATGGCAAAACAGCAGAACAAAGTATTTGAGTGCAAAACAGTCCATGACCATCGTCGGGGGTTTCTTTAAGATTTGCTCATATGTGATTAAAACCCTCTTATATCAAAGCAGCTTACTATATGGATTTTCCCCCAACAGGCATTAACTTCAGTCCACATGATATCAGCATGTTTAAATCTATTAACTAAACCATACACTTCCCACCCACAAAATGCTGTATAGACGAGACTACAGTACAGTGTACAATAATACAGTGTAAAATTAAATTAGACCCTTAAAATTGAAAGTCACACTGAAAAAGACAAAGGGGTAAAAACTGGTGAAAAATCTAGACTCTGGTAGCAATAAGATGCTAATTGAAACAGCTGCTTTGAGGAAATCAGCTTCACTGAGGTAAAACACAGACATGTGGATGGAAACTTTTGTTCTTTTGTAGGCGATAACAAGTCTATCACTGAATTTGAAATGGTATGTTTTCCAAAAACTACATTTAAATTTCTCTCTCTATATTTTGTTGTGCTCAAAGAGAGCTCAGATTATTTTAATAATAATGAAAGATTAACAAATATTAAAATTTTACATTAAAACCAACATCACATACACACATTAAATATATGCTATTCCTTGCCCGTCAGAAACGTAAGAAAATTATCAGTTTGAATGGCATTTTCAATAATAAACACCATAAACTCTCCTAATAAAAAACCTCTTGCTGCTCATCAGTAAATGTGCCTTTAAGTGTTTGTCTTCCTGTATCATCTAAACCCACCCATTCTTCTGTTTCAGTTTGTGGTGAACACATGCAAATACAGGGGCTGGACAAAATAATGTGATCTCCTGGAAAATATGCAATATTTCATTATTAATATGTTTAACCAGCATTTTAAAACACCAAAACAACTGGGTCATGCTAAAAAGGCTCCCATTATTTTTTGGAAGTCATAAGTCACCCATTTTACCCACAATTTGTACTAAACACAACTTATACGATACACAAAACAGAGAATATAGACATAATAACTGGATATTCTTCTCTATTTTGGATTATGGAGTAAACCGCTAATGTCAACTGAACCCTTCTGAAAATAAGGACAATAAAAGTTCAAATCATTTTTGATCATTTATTTAAAAAAAAGAAAAAGAAAAAAAAGTACCTAAATTTTTATGTATCTTACATATAAAATCAAAGCCCAAATACACAGTATAGTCCTTGCATAATCATTTAAATAGACAGCAGGAATGCCTGTAATGAGTGGACTCCTGTACACAGAATTACATAAAAAACATGGATTGCAGAGGCTTTAAAAGATCTAACAAAGGGCACTCAGTACTAAGCACTCAGACATTTTTAAGAACAACAAATGAGTGGAACGGCTATAATTTGGCGGGTCTGGAGCAAAATATCAGATTAATATTTAACACTGAACATCGCTAATGAGGAGAGGGCAAGGCCACCCGTGCCTGTCAGCTGGAATTAAAGAGCCCTTTTGAAATAAAAACAAACCCAATCTGCACAAGGCACCCTATAAATAGATTTAAACATACAGATATATCACCATGTATACAGTACGTATATGTAACAGATACACATGAAAATATTAAGAAATGAGAGAGAATGACACCACACCATTATCAAGGGGTCAAGGCTCAATTTAAAACTTTCTAATCAAAATGAAATTGTTGTCAGTTCCACATCAAAAATAAGACTCTTACCATAAAAGTGAAATTCAGTGAAGCCTTTTTTATAGTTAAGGGTGCACTCTGACTCTCTCAGTTCTTCTTTTATAATAGGCAATGCATACTTATGGTAATTACATAATTTTTTTTTTTTTTTTTGAATCAAAGGATATGAATAAACCACCCATTCAAGCAATTGTAAATAAAAGAAATTGTGCAAAAGGACTGTAGGAAAGTGAAGTAGGCAGAACAGATCTTGCACCATGATAGTTTCATTACCACACTTTAAACATTTTCGTTTGCTACTTCTAAAAGGAAAAAATTATGAAAATGAACAAAAGGTCTGATTGACATGAACTAGGATCAACACTGCCGACCAGAATGCAAGACCTCTGGTAAATTGTTCTGATAAACCATTTGGTGAAGGTAATCAGCTGGGAAAAGAGCGGGAAAAGGAAACAAGGGCTTACTGAAATCACAAAGATCAACACAATTACAATGAATATAAATCACAATATGTAACAAATAAGGTAAAATAAGTTGCATAATTTTGAAGTCCGTCAAGGGTCAAAAGACCTGTTGCAGTAGCATCATGAATACATGAAAATAACTACAGTACTGGTGAGAAAACCTTCAGTTTGTGTTCCTGTCTCCAAACTCTGAGATATAACACCCTATGAACCCCTGCATGTGTCTGATTCTCTGTGCTCTGGTCTCCTAATAAGACAGGGAGAGCAGTCCCTTAAGCTGGAAATCATGGACTGACCATGAGAATCAGGATACTTCTCTATTCCAATTTACAGCTGACCTCCCCATGCAAGGCAAAAGTGTTTACATATCTAAATTTTGTTCCACAATCATTTCTTTGGTCCTGCTTTTAAAGAAAATGACTCCCTAAAATAAAATAAACTGAGAGACAATGTTACAAGCAATTACAGAAAAACAACTATATTTTTGCAAACTGTAGAGTAATGGTATTGTCGAACATAAAAACAGAAAAAACTGAATTGTCAGAAATGACTGATACCTTTTAAAGCCACAAACACAGAATTTGCATAGAGCACACAAACAGGTAATGTGTGATGATTATCATAAGATCTGAGTTCACCTACCAGAGTACGATCTGCAACAGCTGCATTAGAGAATGCTATACATTGTGCATGCTTCCTATTATAACAGCAAGGATGTGTGGATGCACCTGCAAGCTGGTCATTCAAAATGCTATGTAATATAACCACAATATCAAACCCTGACGAGATCGCTCAACATCAATGCTCGCCTTGATTTCACTTCAGAGCGGTTAGGCATAAGCAAGCCCACCTTCCTCAAACCTTCTCTCTGCTTCCTTTGCTCATCCATCTGTTGATCTATCCTACTTAGCACTTCTTTTCTCATTCGCAGAGCAACAACAGAACTTCTGGTAAGAAGACAAAAAAACTCTGCACTTTACAACAATTTGGCCAATGCATGCAACAACAGTTCTACATATATCCTTTTGAATATCTATTATTTTTGAAAATACATGTTATATAGTAAGGTAATAATTATTAGGATGAGTGAACATCTTAAAATGTGTATAAAAAGGCAAAACATAAAAGGGCACATTATCTGTTTAATTTAACTTATTTAAAACCTGACTAAACTACAGTTTGAGAAGCAGGCTTCATATGCATCAAGACTGCATTCACAAAGATGCAACTATACTTTTCTATGAATATACATAGTCTTTTGGTACTAAATTACTTTTGGCATGCTTATCATTGTTTGTGTGTGTGTCTGTGTGAGCATGTTTCTGTATGTTACATTGCTTCCACATGTACACGTAGCATTTCACTCTGATATCTCTCTAGGTGTTGCACATTTCTTTGGCATCTTTTGGCAAGACTGTCTTTCATAACTATAAACAGAAACATACACACTCATACATCATTTCGCAACGCCCACTTCATTTCATTTCTCAGTGGCATGGAAAGTGCGGGAGGCCTGCTGACAATCTTCTGAAAGGGCAGTCGAAAAGAGAGAAGAGATGGAGTGGGAAAATTCAGGCAGAATTAGTCAATCAGCGAAGTATTGAGTCCAGCACATACAGTGATCTGAGGACAGAAGACAGATGATAGAAATGGAATTGCTATACTTTCAAAAAAAAGAGAATGGTGCCATATAAAATTGAAGACGATACACATAAAAAAAAATATGCTTTTGTGTTTAGTATGTGGTAGTACCTTGTAACAGCAGGTTGTCAAGTTTCTCAGTTGTAATTGCCCCCCTGAAGTGAATATTTAGCAAGAGCTTCTTGCAACTTATAATGGTCCTCCTCAACAGCCTGGGAACAAACACAACATCAGAGATAGGTATTAAGTAGGGCACCACTCTAAGCTTATTCACCTCGCTCAGATGACGTTTCATTTTTCAGTAACACTTTACTTTGATGGTCCCTTTTGAACATTCTGTTGACAATAAGTAATGTTGCACCTATATGTCTACTAACTCTCATCAGAGTATAAGTAGACTGTTTGCTTAATATCTGCTAACTCTTTATTGTCATGGTCTCCCAACAGACATTCTACTGACTATAAGTAACTTTGCAAGTACATGTCAAATTATTCTAACCCTAACCCTACCAGTCTACTAATACTCTAATGAGAGATAGTAGACATGTAGGTGCAGCGTTACTTACAGTCAACAGAATGTGTTAAAGGGACCATCAAAATCAAGAGAAACCAATTTTTCTCCTCTTCAAGAACTGAAGAACTGACCCTATTCTCTTTCACAAATGCATTTGAGTTCTCCTTGCCTGCAATCTCTTCAGTTGCTCCTCAAGAGTCTGTAGTCTCCTCTGCACCTCCTCCATGCGTTCCTCAGAAAGCACTAGAGGAGCACTTATCCCTCTTTCCTCTTCTCCTTTATTCCCTCCATCTCCCCCACTCTCTTCTCCTTCAGTTCTTCCTTCTGTGCTGGATTCCTCCACTGAGAAGGAAAAAAAAGGGAATTGCGGATTTCAATATCAATCAATAATTTATGACCGTTTTCTACATTTCTGAATGGTTTGGTAAGGAGAGAGCACAGCTGTACTTTATGATTAAATGTGAGGTTGAACCTCTTCAGCTTAAAACCTGAAGCAATATTGTGTGTATTCCCTGACGACTGACCTCCATCTGCCTCCTGGCTTTCAGGTGCATTTTCCCCAAGAGTCTGAGAGTCATCTGACAGGCTAATACTGCCGACCAATAGCCTCTTCAAATACATGACTGCGAGAGGTATACAAGCAAAAAAAAGATTAAGTACAGCATGAAATTGTAAGTATTCACTGTTAGACCTGCATAAAATGACACATGTTATGACCTTCATCCAAAGCACCAAAAGCAGACTTCTCTGGAGGGGCGTGGCTATGGCTGAGCAGGTCAAAGCCATTGGCCCCTAGGTAGTCTATGAGTGAAGAATCAGTTTCTCTACTCTTCTCATCAGTAGGACTGTCTTTAAATCGCTCTATGGTGAAATAAAGTAACACACAGTCACATTAAAATACCATGGTAAAATTACTTGGATAGACTTAAAGGGATAGTTCACCCAAAAATGAAAATTACCCCATGATTTATTCACCCTCAAGCCATCCTAGATGTACATGACATTCTTATTTCAGACGAATACAATTGGAGTGGATGGTAGCCCAAAATTTGAAGTCCAAAAAATTGCACCCATCCATAATAAAAGAAGTCCACACGGCTCCAGGGAGTTAATAAAGGCCTTCTGAAGCGACCAGAGCCGTGTGGACTTCTTTTATTATGGATGGATATTTACTAGAACGTCAATTGTATTCGTCTGAAAGAAGAATGTCATATACACCTAGGATGGCTTAAGAGTGAGTAAATCATGGGGTAATTTTCATTTTTGGGTGAACTATCCCTTTAATATCTATTTCCAAGTGCCAAAAGTCTCACCACTGCGACTTTTCAACAGGTCTTCTCCATTTTCAGTGGGGCTAAGAGGGGGATGCAAACTGGAGAAAAGAAATGGAAATAATTTTAAAGATTGAAGTCAGCTTTGAGCTTGCTAGTTCGACAGCACCTTGATAAGGACGCTCAATTACCCTTATGGGGATATTTGCCAAAAACACACTCACGGGCTATATAAAGGTCCAAGGACACTGTTAGATATGCTGCTGCTTTTTTGTCTTTTTATCTTATTCCCATCCCTCTTCTTCAACTCGTCAACCGTAGTCTTAATCACCTCTGTCCAACTGGAACAAAACAGACTGTGAGTGTCATATCAAATTACATGTTTTGGATTTTTAATTTTGAAGTGGGATATCATATCATCTGCCTTCCAGTCATTCGTATAAGCGTTAAATATAAATGGCTTTATATGGTTCACACTCACTTTTTCCTCTCCCCGATGGACTGAGCCACTAGTTCATAGATCTGTGCTCCGCTTTCCCAAGTGAAGATAACGTAGAGGGCCTTCGGGTCTGATGGAAAAAACGAAAGTAGCTGTATATCAAATTCACGTTATTCAGAATAAAACATGCTAATTCTTACTCACTCACCAGTGGCCACATCTCTGAGGAAAACAGATTCTAGTTTGATGATTGGACTCAGCATCTGTTTGCCTTCCTGAATGGCTACGTTGCTTTTGCTCTGACACTTCAAAACCATCTTATCATCCTGCTTCTGAAGCAAGACCAGCAGGTCTGACAGCAAAACACAGTGCACATCTGCAAACACACACAAAAATAGCTTGAGTAAGAGGCTGCATTCTTGATTATGGATGCAATGAAATGCCAATAAAATTTGAGAATTTTCATTTGGGGGAATGTGTCGACGGGGCTTACCGATCGCTTTCTCCTTGGTCACCCTCCATGTCAGAGGTCCTTCAAACAGCATTGTTCTGGTGGTCAGATCAATGTTCTGATGAACAGAGAGAAGAGCAGATCATATCAGCCCCAGAGTCTCTGCATTAGTAACATTAGTACCTCACACACGAGACATCAAGATATTTCTCACCTTGTACTCACTGTAGAGGTCATTGCTCTGTTTCAGTCCTGATGTGTCCAGTCGGCGCTGGTAGTCTTTCAAAATCTGAAGATTGAAGTTGAAGATGGGCGTAATATATTGAAGACCAAAATGGTTGTTGGGAAATTGCATATTAGAAATTATGAGTTTAAACGCATATAGATATAGGTGGTATGACCAAAATCTTATATCACAGTATGAAAGATTTCAGACAGTATCATACAAAATACATACATTACAACATGCTGGAATGTAGTAATGCCTGTATACTGCCAGACCACACATCCTTACACTAAACCCTGTTTATATGAAGGAATTTCTACTGAATTCTCACCAGCAGGTTCTCCATGAGTTTAACTTCTTCATTGACATGGTTGAGGATCTTGCGGCAGGATTCTGCTGCTTGGTTAATGTTCTCTTTTTCTGCTTTATCATCTGTGAGAAATGGACATTGGTTATGCAGTTGTTAATTTATAGTATTTTTAGTTTAATTTGTTATTTACTTCGGTTTTACATGAATTTGCAATTGTTTAGCAAGTGTTTTGCACTGTTTGCACAAATGGTTTTCTAGAAATAAAGAAGTATTAGATTTGAAAACCTGTGTTCTTGGCAATGTTTTCTAGCAGAAGAGGGTACTTGGTTAGTCTTTGCATCTCTATGGGAATGATATCCTTCAGCTGTAGCCTCCGACACTGTGGCTTACTCTCTGCCTCCTACAACACAAACACAGAACATTTACTTAAAGACATTTTGAAAGGCCAAGCTTCCATAAATGTTTTTTACCTATCATAATACATTTATGTGACTGCCGAACAGTTGCAATAACATGGAAAAAGAGTGTTTTAAGAGTAAAGATACCAGTATAAAAGCATTAAAACGGGCATCCTTCTTCTGTCTGATCTTTATCAGCTCCAGAGCCCAGGACTGGTAGCTACAGAAGCGTGCGGAGAGCTTCTGAAACCACTCTCCCTCTGATCCACTGAACTACAGAGATAAAGACATGTCTATTTGTGTAACTGCTAATATAAGTTCATGTTGTTAAGATGAATGCTGAATGACACGATGTTGAGAAAGAACATGAAAAACTAGCCTTTAGCACTCTCTAAGCTACTTACCCTGTTGAGAAGTGGCGTGCTTATGATTTTGACAATGTACTCATCCTCCTGCCTCAGTTTTTTCAGGTTCTCATAGAAAGCATCTAAAAATAAATAAATAATGGATTTAAGCTGTAACAAGGATTTCCGTGACTATTTAACTTAACTATTTTTGTATACATAATTTGAAGGGCCATCAAAATCTGAAACCATGCAGATTTCAGTGTAGTAATATATTTGAAGTGGATACATACAGTGCATCTCTATGATATCATCAAGGCTGGGGAAGATGGTGGCCAGTTCAGTTATGCTCATAATATCTTCCCTCTCCAGCGGCCGAGAAAACACAGTCTGCAATACACTCAGCATACGGACATGAGCATGTTCTGTCGTAAACAGCTCTGAGAGACACACAGAGAAAAATGTGTTCATCATTGCACCCTGCTACACAGAGGATTCAACAAAATAAGGCACTTGAACCTGTGGATATTTTTTCAACATTCTTGATTGTATTACCATTGATAACTTCTTGTCTTTTGATTTCCTTCTTGCTCAGTTTTTTCAAGTCCTCAGGAGAAGCAAGGGCCCTCCAGTTGGGTGGGTCCTGCTCGAGCTCCAGGAGACGGGGCTCCATCTCTTCCTGCTGAGGGAAGGGGCCAAAAGCAGGACCAGTCACGAGGCCATCAGGGAACAACCCACCTTCCACACTAAGAGAAAAATGAAGGGAAAAATTTGAAAAGGGATACATACATGTTAAGCAGTGTAAAAATAGTTAAGGTAGTGATGATTACATTTTCTGAATTCTATCATTTACTGAGAAGCCCTTTGTGCTGCTGTCTCCTGTGGACGGTGTGTGTATAAGAGTTTCTAAGTGTGTGTGATGGTTAGTCTTTGCCTTACAAGACTGAATGCTGTGGGGAGGGTGAGAGGGGGATGGAGGTGGAAGTTGACTGCAGGTCCACGTCGCTACGGGAGCGAGACTGCTTGGCGCGGGTAGAGCCACTACGGCGAGAGTGACGGCGCTCCACGCAAAGGCTCTCGCTGCGGCGCACATTCCTAAACACCCAAGAGAAGTGTGTGTGGGGGGGGGGAGGGAAAAGGTAGAGGAAAAAGAAGAACAAGAAACGGAACAAGAATAGAAGTAGGAGGAAAGAAATAAAAAGGAAGGAAAAAAGAAACAAAAGAACAGGAAAAGGAAGGAGATTAGATAGTAAAGGAGAGGAAGGAAAGACCAGGGAATGAAAAGGGGAGAAGAGAAGATGAGAAAGGGGGAAAGAAAAAGGAATAAGAAGCAACGGAAATAAAAGGAAGGAAAGGGGGAGAGGAAACGAATGGGGAAATAGGAAGAATAAGGAAAGGAAAACAGTGGGAAGAGGACAGAAAGAAAGGAAAAAGCAAACAAAACAGACAAAAAGGAGTTGGAAGAAAGGGAAAGTGGGAATAAAAGAATTGAAAAGGAAAGGAAAGAACATGAATAAAAGGAAAGGAGAAAAAGAAGGGAAGGAAAAAGGAAACGAAAAACAAAGAAGAAGAAGAGGAAGGAAGGAAAGAAGAAGAAAAAGGAAACAAAAGAAAAGAAAAGAAAAGGAGAAATTAAATGGGGAAATAAAGGATGAAGAATGTAACAAAGGGGACAAGACCGGACAGGACAGGACAGGACCGGACAGGACAGGACAGGACAGGAAAGGGGTAATGAAGTAGCAGAAATATGGAAGGGACATTGGATGACAGTGAAGTTAAAGACCACAGACCAAAGGTAACATGAACAGATGACAGAAACAGAAAATTGAACAGTGATGAAAAAGAAACAGTAAGTGAAATGTGAAGACAAATAATGTCTTAACCAATAGATATCATGTTTTTAGCACTAGTTCACCAGGGAGATTCATTCAGCCCCATCAGTTCAAAGACCCTTCTGGGATTCACATTAACAAATATCTCCAGCTCTTTCTAACGTGTCATTTACAACATATCAGTGCATTTGAACACCTCAATTATACAGTCCCTCCAGGATTTCACGGAACTTTTTTATGATTTTTGTCTTTTCTCAAAATTTTTGGTGATATTTGCATTATTTCTTATTGTTTTGCAGTGAAAATATACCACAGACAAAATTATTATAACACTGTTATGACTTTTTTGACTTCGAGAAGCACTGTAGGTCTCCAGACTAATATTTGAAGACACCAGTGCCATTAAGTTCTACAGAAGGTGGCACCAGGACCTGACAGTAAAGCACTCACCCTAATCACACGTACATCTCTGAGACATCTAATGTCTGCATTTACATATGCAAGATGTATTTTCAAGAGTGCTTGCTCCTCTGCAGCACGTCTCTAAGATGTTTCCTGTCAGATGTCAAATAAACATTTATTAGAATGCATGTAAAACTGCTTCGGAGTTGTTTATCGGAGTACACAGCAGATGATTCCCAGATCTTTAGCAGACGTCTTACAGATGAAATAAATATATTGCATCTGATAAAATGTACTTTTATTACTGTCATTCATAATGTGTAAAACTGCTTCTGAGTTATATATATATATATATATATATCTAATATATATATTTAATGACTACAATATATATATATATATATATATATATAAGGGAGTGGAAATGGCCTACAAGTACTTCTCTGCAGCCATCTACTTGCGGTCATTTAATATCTTTTTTTTTTATTTTTAAGTAAGTGTTTGCTTTCCTACATTATGAAACTTTTAGTTTTATACATGGGGGAAACCTGTGAAGGATGAACAAATATCGTCACATTAAAAATAACTTTCAAATTCGGTAATACTTAAGCACTGAAGTCCTGGGAAAAGTTGTGTGAAGCATTTAAAAACACTCGAAAACATTAGACCGTTTCTGCCACAAGTTGTTCCTGTAGTTTTACTGTTAAATCCATGGTGAATGGTGGAGATTTTGTTTGATGAACAATATTTTTCCTGGTTTCCACATCAGTGGCATTTGTTCTGATATCAGCTTTAACAGAATTCTGCGCTGAATTTGAATGCTTCTCACAAGATTTCACAGAGATGTTGATTATGTGGCGAATTCGACTGCTTTCTTATATCTTTATATTAAAGATCTGTGTATAATGGTGTCTCGTGATCGAGATCAGCCCGCGGCTCCGGCTCGAGCAGATAAACGGTCTGCGCTGCGTAGCCCAAACTAGTAGCACAGATTCGTTCTGCTTTCGGTTTGTTTATCCAATGTAGCTCTTGTAAATCGGTCATGATGAGAACGCAAGGCTGTTCATTCCATTTTTGGAACTGAGAAACAACCTTTCTTTGACTGAATGTCCATTGCGATGATGTCACTGGATGCTTCTAAGCCCAAATTCTGCGGAAAATTTGTGGCAATTGCGAAAATATGCGATCTTTTGCGAAAATTGCGGAGTTTGCTTGATTTTGCGATAAATTCAGCGATCGCAAAATCGCGAAATCCTGGAGGGACTGATTATACTGAATAAAACACTATCAGCTAATAAGTGGGCTCCATTCGTGCAAAGAGTACCAAAAAGCAGATACTTCTGCCCTCAATCCCTAAAGCCCAAAAACCCGAGAAGAACCATACTTAGCCATGCAGTGAGTATGAGTGTCTGTGAGTCTAAATATGAATCTAAAGCTTAAAAATCATGTCATTCATCGTACAATGTTTTCTCTTACATGAATAATAAAATGTAATATAATTTATTTTTAATAAGAGAACATGTGCATCAGTAGCAGTTGAGGCTGGCAGAAAATCCCAGAGACAACCATGCAGACCCACCTTGTCTTCTTTCTGTAAAAACATAGGGCGAACGAACAGTTACAGAATAGACAAGAACAAATCGTTTATTAACAAACACCCAACCAAAACTTCCAACTATTATCTCAACGCTTCCCGTAACAAAATCTCAAGGCCAGCAACAAAGCGAGACAGAGCGTACAACAACAGACAACACCAACAAACAATGCTCCCGCATGAAGGACAGTTACGCGAGCAAATGCACACTTAATCCAGTTACAGTAGTTTTATGTCATATACTGTAAACAGTAAGGTAAAGAAGCTACATTAATTTCTAAGTCAAGTTTATGTTTGAAATCCGGAATGTTACCTTTTCAGTTCCCACAAGTAAATATCACCATTGTACCAAACTGAACAACAGGTTGCTCCATCAAAATATATGTGCACTGTAAGTCACTTTGGATGACAGCATCTGCTAAATATATACCTACTAACAGAAGAAGCAAAACCACAGCCTTTCAAATAGTTGGGCAGTCATAATGTTTACTCAAATTCAGACAGAATCTGCTTATTTTGATGGCATCATGCCTTGGCGCAACATTGCGGGACATAGCGCTGACTTGATGCGAAGAAAGACTGCGACATGGGTAAACTGTAAACTGAAAGCTAACAAAAATGACTGACATTGCAAAACATCAGGTGGGACAAGGAACAAACAGACAGAGGTAAAAAATAAAAAATAAAAAAAAAAATAAAAAAAAGGAGGAAGCAAAATGCAGAAAAATGAAAAGTGGGAAGAAAAGGAGTTAGGATGGAAGGGGAAAGGGAGGGAGGCATGTTTGCGCAGTAAGGGACGATCTTGGTCTTTGTTTTCCTTAAGGAGGGCAGCATATATTGCGGGCAGCAGCAGGAGCAGCAGCACAGGAGGGACACAGCAGACTCCCCGAGACAAAGCAGGCAGGGAGTTTTTCCACCCTTCCTTAGTTGTACTTCTGTACAATTTAAAAAGTATACTAGCTGTCTGTTTAATGTTTTTCTTTTTGTGTTCCTGTTCCTGCTTTCTCACCTGCCACTGTCCTGAATGTCATCTGGAGGGATGTCAATGACAGAGGGAGATTCACAGACGGAGAGACCCCCACCAGTGCTGACGGGAGACGCATCTCCCCCCTCTGAGACTGGTCTGGGGTCTGAACGATTATTGTTAACACCTACAGGAGGAAAGAGACAACATTTCTGCATATGAAACACTAGGGTGACATTCAATAACAACAAAGCCCACTTCTAACATTATATATGTGTATGCGTTGTTTCACACTGCATAGGTATCACAATTTATTGGTACAGTTATCAGCTGATATTATAGATTTACAAAAAATATTATTGCCATCAGTTAATATTAGAAATTTAATTGAACCAGAGTTATAATCGTTAACTGAAACTATTAAAATTATTTTCATTAATTTAAATAAAGTAAAACAAAAAAATATTACATGAAAACCTAGACAATGAAAAGTAGAAATGTTGCCTTGGCAGCTAATTGAAATAAATTTATGGTGAAGCACTGAAATTGTTAACTGAATTAAAACTAAACTACACACACACAAAAAAAAGAATATAAATATTATTAAAATAACACTGAATTGCACACAGTCATTTTTACATTTAGATTACCTGCTATCTAACCCTCACAAAATGTTAATGTAATTTTTCACATTTAAATTTTAGTTAGTGTTTTATGTTTTTTATTATTTTTTGACAAAATATTACAGAATTTGTAATATTTATTGGTTATTGGCCATAACATGAATATAATTATTGGTTTGCCTATATCGGTGCACCCCTGATTAAGTATGGTGGCAGTGCAGCTTTGTATAAATTACTTTCATTCCCCTTTATATTTCCAGAAGTTACCATGTTAATTGATTCCCCACATGCCCAGTGTGCTTAAATCTAAAACACATAAGCGACATTTTCCGACCCTCACCCGTGTCACTCTGAGAGTCAGGACTAGGAGTCACACTGAAGCTGATGGTCATCTCTTCACTGCTCTCCGAGCCATGCGTGCTACCTGACCCTGCCACACCAGGTTTCCGCACTGGAGTGGTGCCACCATCACTTATGGATGCTCGTTGAGATTGGACGGTTGATTTGGTTGGCTTTACTAGACCGAGAGAAAGTAAGAGAGAAAAGAGAGCGATAAGAGGAAGGATCAAAAGCAACATAAAGACTGACAGATGCTTGTGTGATCATTGTGTTTTTTCTAAAAAGAAGATGTGACAGATGGACAACTAGATGAAAGAGGAAATCAGGAGTTTGATCCAGCAGTGTTAGTCATTCACTGAAATGGTGTTTCAAAGGTCCAAAAAAGCCCATAAATCTTGAGTAAAATGGGACCCAAACACCACACACAAAAACAGTGCAAAGTATAATCTGAAATCTGTTCATGAATACATCACCTGTGGTATATTGAAACATTAAGATCATAAAAAGATTTGTAGGCAAGCATTAAAATAAAATAAAAAAACACTTTTTTAAAACATTATCACAAACAAAGCCACCTCAACCAGAAAATCAAATCAGATTTGCTAAATAGATGGATAAGGAAACGAAAACAACAGACAAACCCATGTGTGTGAAGTGGAACATGCAAACATGCATTAGATTTGATTAGCAAGGGAATGTACCATCCAAGAGAAGAAAATCTACACAAAGAATAAACCATAATACCTTCAAAGTCCGATCTAGTTTGCTTACCATCATCTGCAAGAGGAAAACATAGCAACACAAACATGTTCCTTTAAACTCTATATTCAAAACATCAAACTTTGATCTCGCAGGCATTTCAATAAATATATGATGAATGTTTATCATACTATAAGCTACCGAAGCACCATCTGGTTTCTGTGTACATTGGTCTCAATGATCTTAACAGGTGTCTGAGATGTTATGGGTAATTAGTATAAATGGTTGAATGCAAATCGATGTGCACAGTGAAATAACACAGGTTTTGTCAATGAGCGTGATGCAAGTAGGGCGTGTGTTCTGAGGGAGAGCAATGAAGAAATTGTACCAAGTACGTACGGGTGAATACAGGCGGTTTGATTATTTTGCTTGGTTTGTTGGCTCCCCATGGCTGTTCAACAGAAAAAGAAACAATACTATTAGACAAAATAACACAAATTCAGACCATTAAGTAAAAATCAGAGGAATTAAGTTGTATAGTGAACTATGGAGCATATCATCTAACCTTCAGCACAGAAGGGACAGAGGGCCGCCATCCTGACTTCGTCTTCTTGTTGTCAAGTGCTCTGGTCTTGACGCCAATGTGCTTCATATAAAAGGCTACTGCTCCAAAGATGCAGTTACTAAAGTAATAAAAGAACAGAAATGGTTACACAGAATATTGAAATTTGCGGGGGGGAGATGCTTTTTTGATTGTTGTAGAGTTGTTGTGGTGAGAGGTGTTTTTTGTGAGGTGGTTTCCTCCTGCATGTACTGAAAAATTGCATATGAAGTCATGTGATCTGCGACTAGTCAGTGCAATCGCCTAGTGTCTAATTGTCTAAGTACCTCAGAGGGAATCTTAAAATTGGCATCAGGCCATTTCCTTCACTTTAAAAGAGCAGCAGAATCTCCAGTAAAGGAGGAGAAAGAGAAGAGTGAGAGGGAGAGGGAGGAGAACTGGAAAGGGGAAGGACAGAAATCTGGAGGAGACTGTGCACATGTGCATTGTCAATTGTCTCATGCACACATGGATTAAGTGATACAGCTGTGCATGACAAAATGAACAAATGCAACAGCTGCAAGCATCCACTAGCAGCCTTACTGACAAACACATTGTGCACCATCTAATGTCAGCCTGGAGTTCTTTCCAAACAATATAAACTGGAATAACTGATAACTTCATGAAAACAAAATTTTCTTTTGAAAATATGAGATTACAACTACAGAAAAGTAAATAAATACAACTACATTAAAGTGACTGTTTAATGACTTTAATGATACATATAGAAACCAAACCAAAAGTTGAAGACAAAACAACACACCAATCTATAATGTCACAATGATCAAAAAGAAAAAAAAAGAAAAACTGACTTTTGCATTCTGCTGCAGCATCTGCACTTAAAAACAAGAAAGAAAAGATAAAGAAAAAAGACAACTCACCTTTTGTCCTTGTCGGGAACAATTGAAGGGCTGCATAAAGCAAAACAGAAATAATTAGAGGGATATCACAGGAAAAATGCAGCATTATGCTGGTCTAAAGGACTCACTGCTTAAAGTTAAGTAACATTTTTTCTCCCTCGTTCTCTACCGGTTTTTAACTCTGTTTTAGGACGGTGGAATCTGAAGTGTTCAAGCTTTTCTTGACTCAAAATGACAGTAACTGTTGTATTGTTTGTAGAATGAACTACAAAACTAATGAACATATTCTGTCACTTGCAAATGACAAAAAAGAGAGAAAAAAAAAGTTATACAAAAAATGGTGGTGCATCAAAAACTGCACTCCAGGCAAATTTCGAAAGACAAAACAATGCAACGAAACAGTCTCTTGCAAACCTAGATGTCTGATCTACACTATCTTCTCAAACTGCAAAAACTATGATGAAGGCACTGAGTTTGTCCTACGGTGATGTCCAGAAGCAAGCGAAGTGCTCCAGCAGTGGAACTTGCTATTTAACTGTGTTTTTGCCTGATGCAAACGGCATGCAAGAACATGGAAATCAGAGACTTATGTTTTCCTATGATAATAAAAAAAAGGAAGAGTGTGATAAGGAATCCCCAGCGTCTGGCCAGTCAAAAACCTTGATCCGCCTCTCAGATTAAGAGTGCAGCCAATGAGCGTCTGCAAGTGAGGTCATTACTGTTGTACTGAGGGAGGAGAATGAATGAGGGGGAAAAAAAACTGAGTGAGAGAAAGCGGATAGTGTTTGGGAAAACAGAGGACAATTGTGTGAGTGCATATGAAGACTGAATACCCATATTGAGACCACTTAAACATCAAAAGAATCTGTGTGAAGTCTCTGAGGATGCATTATGTCTCTAATAAGTCACTGAATCTGTCAGACACAATATCTTACATGCATTTTTTGGCAATGCAGCCTCTATATCTCTTAACAACATCACTTTACCCTGATGGGTCTAGCATATATTAACTATCCTGTCTCATTGCAAACAGGCTTTTGTCTCTGGCTCTCTTTTCTTCTCTCTGCCGGCCTCAAACATGACCCTTGCCTCATCCCCCTTTCCATCAGTCTCTGATCTCTGGCAGAGAGCCAGAGATCAGAGACTTCCTGCCAGCATGGCACTTCTGACTCCATCCTCTCTCTACCACTTCCTCTCTTTTTGCCACCATTTCTTTCTTCAAGATGAAAAGGACAGACTTCAAGTTGCAACATGGTGTGTTTTTAATAGAAAAACGGGTGTGCTTAGGCAGAGCATCTAAAGCACCTTGGACTGCAGGATTCACGACTGCTGAGCTCTAAAACAAATGGAGTCCAAATCAAATGTTAATATAAAAAGACTGCAAAATAAATGCAATAGAATGCATTTAATAATTGAATTACATTATAACAGTATTACAAAATAACAAAGGGATGGCTAAATATCCAATACATTCCTTAAACAAAATCTCAACTTTTGGCAAATAATCACTATGGTACCGATATACTGTGCATCCCTACTTAGAGTACGAACACAGCACACAAGTTATAAAGACTACACTTGTTGTTGTTTGGTTTTATTTGTACTTTTTGTTCTGGAAAAGAGCCGCCTTGTCATTGTACTAAATATCTCCTAAATATCTGTGTTTCAAGAAAGACAGAAAAATTATTTTGGTTTTAAACCATGTCTATTTTAGGTAAACAACCATTTAACTTTTGCCTTATGTTTTCAAAAGGTGACTGAACTGCATCAGTTTAAGCAAAGAAGCACCATCTACAACAAAAGCACAATTTTAGAGCCAAGAATGAAACTTTAATGGATACATCAGCTGATCCTCAGAGTTAACTGAACTGCATATAAAGCACATCAGAGAGTGGAGTGAATTCTGATGCTGCTATTATAGAATTCACTGCAAGGGGTCAAACAGCCCAGCAGCAAGAAGATCCTGTGCAGTATGACACATTCAATAGGCATCACTCAGCAGCCAGTGAGTGAATATCGACAGAGACTCAGGGGTTCTGATCCGCTGTGAATGCAGATCTGACAATAGCTGTATTCTGTCTAGGTGAATCAAGAGGGAGATGTGTTTGTGATCATCTTCCCCACTGCATAGATGGTGTTTGACTCAGCAGGGCACTACAAAATCACACAGCAGACAGCGAGAAACAGGCTCAGATTATAGGTTAGGCACTGCGGAGGGCAGCAAAAGCCAAAGGTCTGGCTCTGCGTTTCAGACAAGACCAGATCACGTGCTGGTTCTCTTACATCCATGACATGAGAGTCAAAGAGAAAACAGACACCCTGTAAACTCACCGTAACAAATGGGATAATTCCATCAAAACTACGTATGCATTAATACCAATTCCAATACAAAATTTATAAACTATAAATTAATCTGTTAAATAGGATAATATTAATAATAATAACAACAACAATTTTATTTTTCAAATGAATGTGTGTGTGTGTAAAATTTCTTATAATAACAGTTCTTACTTGGCCTCAAACATCTTTTCCAGCAAGGATTCAGCTACTGCCTTCTCCTTCATGTCCATAGGGATGCGGTCAGTTGGACGATGGGATTCCACGTCATTTAGTTCACGCTCATTGGGAGTCATTCCCATCATCCTCTTCTGCCTAATGCGGGAAACAAGTACAGGCAGACAGGTATGCTAATCAAGCACCAGGGATAGATGAGTACTTGTTAACAGGACCGGACATAAAGCTTTTCCAAGACTTTACAAAAATGTAATCTTATATATTGTAAACATAATTTGCATTGTGAATGCAAAGTGCTCCAGGTTCACTTTATTTTGAATTATCACCTGAAGTCGTCCAGCTGCCGCAGTATCTCTGGACTCTGCATGAACTGGATTTCATTAGCAATGCGTTTTTGTTGTTCTTCGGTAATTATTTCTGAACGCATGCGATCTGAAGGGCCACAGTGAGAGAGATTAATGGATTTTATATAACTACGGCAATAATACAATATTTTAATATAAAGTGCAGTGATCTGATTTCACTTACCCAGTTCATAGGATAGGTTATTTGGCACAGATATTTTAAGAATCTGGAAGAGAGAATAAACAAATAAAGGATAATTATAAACAAATTACAGTTAACTCTAGATTTTCATTCAAATAAATAAGTATGGAGGACATTATAAAATACAAGCTAAAAGTGTTATATTGTTCTCCAGTGTTAGATGTAATGAAGTACAGCACCACCAGAGGTCACAACAATATAAATAACTAGAGAACTACTTTCTTCCATTTCATTTTCAGCTCAGTCCACAGGTCCATAGCCTTAATGTCAACTCAAAAATGTGCACAGAGAGAGAAATACTCAAAAGGAAAAGAAAGACTAAACATAAAAATAAAACATGAAAAAGGGGGAAAAAAGCAGTCATTGATCAGGGGAGGTCATTCCCATGACCCAAAGCAGGAAGTCAGGGTCGGACAAACAGAGAAAAAAAGAGAGACAGAGAAAGAGAACATGTCTAAAAGAGGGGTAAAGAATGCAGAAAAAAGTAACATTGGAAAAAAGGGGCAGACAGACTGGAGGAAAAAGACAAAAACTTCAAATAATGAAATCAAGTCTAAACAGAGACAGATTTGGGGAGAAACAGACGAGTGGGGAAATGACCTGATATATCATGTGAAACTGAAAGAAAGAACTGAGTAACATACTGTCCATTTCTAATAGCATCTAATGACAGTCAGAAAGAACCATAAATCTCACCCATACCAAATATGACATGAAAAAGCACAGAAGTAAGAACTACATTAAATCCCATTAATGTAATGAAAAACAGCCTAACTTGACAACGATTTCAGTCATTTTAATGCAAATTTCTAGCTATGATACAACTTTATTTGTCTAAAATCATTCTAATTAATTGAGGTGACATGGAACATTTGTACTTTTAAAAACATACATTTTTTAAATTTAGTTTTTATGATTCATACATTTTTTTGGGGAAAAGCAGTCCATGGACATGTGAGGGTTATAAATCAACCACCAGAAATATCTTTTCAAATCTCATGTTTTTGCTGCACTTGTCTTTTTATTTGTTCTGTGCGTATTTTCATATTTACTACTTCGTTATTTCAGAGAACCATATACTAAAACATTAGACAGCTTTCTTCACTTTGAAAGAAAACAAGCTCAAAGATAAGACTGACGGACAGCAGATAACCTGTGTGATAAATAAAATACAGCTTCAAATAAAATCCCCAGCATGCCTTTAGGGGGTCTAACAAAATCATAGACAATAAAATGAGGGGTGGACTGAAAAGTGTGACAGAACAAAGAGGCAGACTTGTAAAGTGATAAACAAACTTGACAGCCGAATGCCCTAGAACCCTTCTTGTTCACATACCGCTCCTTTTTCCAAGAAAGAGTTGTAGAATTCCCCAAAGTGCTTCTTGGTGTCTTTGGCATTGAAGTTCTTGAAGAGGTCAGCATGAAGGTAGCATAGCTAAGACAAGGGGAAAAGAAAGAGAGAGAGAGATCGAGTGAGGGAGATTAAAGAAAGACAAGTGTAACAAAACTGACAGACAAGAATAAAGGGATAGTAATATGTGCTAGGTTAACCTTTATGTTGGCCTTATTGACTGAATAGAGAAGCAACTAAACATTTCAAAATTTTCAGAGCACATGCTGACCAGTGAGAAAAGAGTATTAGGAGGGATGACAGGGACATATGGACCAATCGAAAATTAATGAACACAACATAGTACCTGTTGGATAATTTAAATTTATCTGAAAATCAACATCTGTGAGATTTATCCTATCTGAACAGTTTTGAAGATAGATGAAGAAAGAGATGAAGGATTTGGGATTCGGGAAACGGTACCTGGGGTAGACCGCATTGGCTGCATGCCAAATAAAGGAAGAAATACTCATGCTTTAAATCACATGAAAAGGGCTTTATCTAAATACATGACACCCCCACCCCCTAAACACACACAACATTCATAGCTGAACAAGAGGTCATGTAAGAAACACACTGAGCCTCACATACTAAAGTAAATGCATGCATGCGCACTGACAGAAAAAAACAGGCACACATTGTTTAGGTTCTCACCACAGGAGCACAGTCAAACTGTAACATGACATGATGAATGAAGACCAGCAGGTGGGTGGGCCTGGATTTCAACAGTTCAATACTGTTAAAGTGACTGCACTGATCATCCACCATCTGAGAAAAAAAGCGATTACATAAATAAAAAGTAATAATAATAATAAATGGGAAGACTTTTTAAATATTTCTGAAAGAAGTCTCTTATACTCACAAAGTCAACATTTCTTTGATCAAAAAAAAACGAAACCAGCAATACTGTGAAATATCATAATTTAAAATAACTGTTTTCCATTTAAATGCATTTTATTCTAAGTGTTATTTAAGTGTAAAAAATGTTTATTTATTCCTGTGATGGCAAAGCTGAATTTTCATCAGTCTTCAGTGTCACATGATCCTTCAGAAATCAACCATTCTGATATGCAGAATGGCAACATTTCTTATTATCAAAATATCAGGATAATTTGATGAATAGAAGGTTCAAAAGTACAGCATTCATTTAAATTATAATTAATATTATATTATTAATATTATATTAAATTATAAATTATATAATTTTTTTACATTTTATTTCTTTACTATCACTTTTGAACAATTTAATGCAACCTTGCTGAAAAGAATGCATTTTCTTCCTAGCAAAAAAAAATAAAAAAATAATAAAAAAAATTGAATGGTAGTGTATATAATCCTAATATTTTTATATAACTAATTGTTTAAGGCTTGAGAGCATTTGAAGTTAAGGACCAGGGTTTTGTTGAAGAATGCTGTTACTAATTGTTTTAGTATACCATTTTATTTAATACATTAACAAATTATTGCTTTGCATTAATGCTAAATCTGTACTACACTATAACATTAAGAATTGCATTAAATATATTTCTAAACACTTACATCTGCTTAAATTAGAAATATAAATGAAAAGGAATTATTCCAAGTACTTCTACCTCAAAGATTCTAAAAGAATCATTAAGGAACAGGAATATTCACTCTTCCCATCCATACAAGTTCTGAGCTAAAGTATCACTCACGGGTTGCTCATCATTCTCAAAGTCTTCATCCTCTGCTCCAATTATGTTCATGGCTGGATTTGAACACTGAGCACCTGACGGCCCGCGCTGTCGAGAGACAAAGAAGAGATGAAGAAAGCATTAACAGATGTAATCTTATAAAACGATGTTTGCAGGTTCTTGCTTTTTAGATTAGTAGACTGAGTGACAAAATGGACTGTTTCAATACAGGACAATAAGGATGACTTGATGGCCCGGGGCCAGGCTTCAATATTCCACAGTAAGAAAATGTAAGAACAAATTCAATAAAGAGGTTAAAGTTTTGTTAAGACAAAAAAAAAAACATTGCAGCCAATGACATAATACAGTTCTTTCCACAATACAAAAATTATCATGGATTACAATTACAAACGAAGTTCTTAACAAATGTTAGATTCTATGTGTAACATTATACTGCCATTATCTGATAAATTATAATTAAAAGAGAAAACAAAGAGTAGCTGCCAGAAATATTCTGACTTGAGGCTAAACTAAAACATTCATGCTCTGAACCGGAGCTCAGGGAGCCAAGAAGAACATTTAAACACGGAGTGACTGAATATTCATACTCCAGCACCTAAATGAAGTGCATTCTTTCACACGAGATAACACAGGCAAAACTGTGATCATATTTCTATTTTTTTCTACCTTTTGATAAAAAAAAAAAAAAACTAAAATTCAATCAGAGGAATATTCCATAGACCAGTCCACTGAATCTTGGCCACTGGCTGTAAATGTAACAGCGTTCTACTGTGAGAGCTGCTGAGAACAAATTTCCTCTGTCGCTGTTGTGCAATAGATACTCAGTGGAAAGAAGCTGAAAATCCCTGTGCAAGCCGAACTCCAGTAATTCAACAGACTAACAGTGTTTATTTTAGTAGAAACAAACAAGCAATTGTGACGAATACTACAAGCACAAATCGAGGTAGTGTTTTCTCTGTGCAAACGTTTTCATCTCATATAAAATGGGTGTGTGTTTACTAAACATTTAAAGGATAGTTCAGTCTAAATTTAATATTGTCATCATTTACTCACCCTCATGTTGCTTCAAACCTGTACGACCTGTATCAGATAGCAAGTCATACAGGTTTTGAACATCATGAGGGTGAACAAAATTTTTAGGAGAACTATCCCCTTTAAGCAGAGAGATACAAAACAGTCAACGCAGATCAACATCATGTCAGAGCAAAGTGGGGTTTTGTTCCTGAATGAATTAGTGTTTTTGAACAAAACAGTTGAATTAATGAATCAGTGACTCATTCATAAATACATCACTTGTTGCCATCTACTAGCATGAAACAGAAAGATTCACAAATTAATTTGCACTACAGAGGTGGCACAGAAGAACACAAAAGTGGCTTGTAGGTATTTACAGACATTTAACGAGGCTCAGAGGTGGCATGAGTGCAATTAACTTCATAAATTCATGTTGAGAATAATGTTCAAATATAACATTTTGAGTATAGAAATATTCAATGATTTAAATAACAGAAATTATACTTTAAAAATTAAACTAAAACTGCCATTAGGTGACGGCAAGTTACTGATTTTATCACTGAATCATTCACTCAATTGATTATTTTGAACGTCTGATTCATTCAGGAACAAAGCACGTGACTCTTTATGAATGGATAATTGAATTGACTCACTAGATTTGTTTAAAAACGCAGATTCATTCATAAATGAAACAACGCTGTGTTTGAATGAAGATGTGCAGCGGCTCAGTTATGAGTTTGTTTGAAACTATCTTAGTTGACAAAATAGAGCAAAACAGCCTCATTTTCTGTACTGCGTAGGATAATATCAGCCTTATCTGGCTCATTTTCTGTCGCTTCTATAATGTTAACGGGACATTCTGAAACACTCAACGTGAAAAAAGCTTAACGTACCTAAACACCGACCAGGGAAACCCACATTTTTGTCAAACCTTACTTGTAATAAACACTAACTACTGTCAAAAGAACGAGCCCTTAATCCACAGATAAAGTGAATAATATCATATTAAGCTTTTGCTCTCCCAAATGAAAAAACAGCTTAACATGGTTTAACGTACCTTAACGACCGGGGAAAAACTAATTTCTGACTAATTTTACTTATAATAAACACTTTCTGCTGTCAAAAGAACAAGCTCTTCTTATTCAGCATATAAAGTAAATAAAACGTGGATGCATCGCATTTTCCTTCCTATGGGGGAGAAAATGCTTAACGTGATATTATTCATTTTATCTGTGGAGTAAGGACTCGTTCTTTTGACGGTAGTTACTGTTTATTACAAGTAAGGTTTGACAAAAATTTGGGTTTCCCTGGTCCTTGTTTACGTATGTTAAGCGTTTTTCACGTTAAGCGTTTTAGAATGTCCCATGTTAACCTTCCTGTCATCTGTTTGCAGTGTCACCCGAAGCAGCAGCAGCTTCTGGGGCAGGCTTATGAAAACACTGAAAGAGTGTAATCATTATATCATTCATATCTCCTTTAGTGATTCACATTAGTTAATTTCAAGCTTGCACACTCAATGCTGCACAAGAGTTGCACAATCGCAATAGTCGTCAAAAGAAACACAGTGTGATTATCAACAAGTCGGTGCTTCGCAACACAGACAGGGTGAATTTATGAATGAACGTGTGAAAGGTCGGTCACAAAACGATGTTGTTACGTATCCACATGCTTTTTTAAGTGGGTATACGCAAATCCTTGACCTTTCCTAGTGGGTAAACGGTGTATTCCTGCATATCACGCAGACTACACCACTTATTTCAATACATCATTTACAATAATATAACATTTTCTCAAGAAACAAAAACATACAAGAAACAACAATAGTACTGATAAAAATCATACACAATATTTCAGTTTAATCAGTGATAAAAAAATTCTAAAATTCTTCCAGGAGAGACTTTACTTTAGTAATTAAAAAAATACATAATTATATTTAATTGTATTAAAATAACACATTTAATAATAATAAAATCCAATAATTATATATAAAAATATATTAACTTTATAAATTAATACAATTTTTCTAACACTTTTTTTGCTGTGAAAATTTTCTGATTTCCAGGTGCATTGTACAAAATTTGTAATAATCAGAAATACATGTAATTATAGTTAGTTATATATATTATATTAAACACTAAATTAATCATAATAAAACTGTAATTACTATATTTAAAAATTACAATTAAATTAATTAATAAATTAAAAATAATTTTTACACTTTATTTTTCGGTGAAATTTTCCACAAACTCCAAAACACCCTCTTGAGGCCTCCTGAAAACCCCTTTGAAAATTCTTGCTCTAGTTGGTTTTGTAATGTTGGTAATTGTGATTATGCCATCTCTGTTACCAAATCATATGCAGTCCCTTATAAGGACATCAAGAATGAATGGAAACAAACAAACACTGGCAGCTTCAGATGTCTTTACCCCATTATGGGCGTCTTCGCAATCCATGCTGTCGTAGGTCGCACCAACACTGGAAAAACCGGGCTCCTGCAAAGAAACAAAATCATGAAAGCCTGGAATGGCATCCTTTGTCAACAAGACAAGCAAATAAAAACACAAAGCGGTGCATATGCAAACATACTGCCAGGTGCAAATCCAACTGGACCATCCGATACAGGTATACAAAGCGGTGAACAACAACATCAAGATCAGCTAATAAATCATTAACAAATAGACCAATGTGGGAGAACTTGACCCAGATATGGTCTACCAATGAAGATGGCTTTGAATGAATAACAGTGACTTCAGTTGTCAGTGGTCAAATAATCTAGAAGTCGGTTTATTTGTTGTGTTCCTTTTCTTATTATTCTCCACCTTTGGAATAGTAGATATGAGATCATTACTGCAGGACAGATTTGAAAAGGTTTGTTTGCTGCTCAGTATCCTGTTAATGTGTTTGTCTACTCATTCTCCAATATACAACAAAGGCTTCTTATGATCTAATCTCAATGAACATCAATGACGGCATTAATCGACTGTATTGAGTTTCGCAGTGAAAGTGCACTGATTTCTGAAAAGAAAAAAAAAGCAGATAACCGGGGAATGCCTTTGCATACCAGACTGACGCATGCAACTGTTCAGACAATGGCCTTGTCCTCTGCACTGGAGCAGTGCGATAGCACAGGCCTAAAATAACCGCTAATGGAGCTGTGTTTGTGTTCTGGTTTTATCAGCTGCTTTAATCAGCCATGTCTCTGAGATCTTCAAAGCTTTCCAAAGAGCAGCGTCTACAGTGCAGGCAAGCATAAAGAGACAAGAGAGAGAGAAAGGAAGTGGGTGTGATTTCCTCAGGAAACGATCACAGCCATTTTTTGTCAACCTGTCTGCAAAAGTCATGTTCAGAGTATCAGAGAGCATAACACAAAGGAAAAAGACAAGGAGAGACAAACACATACACAAGAGTATGACACACAGAAGTGTAAGGTGAAAAGATTTATGGCACTTTCCACAACTCGGGTACTCTTTGGGGTCCCATTATTCTTTCAATGCATTATAAACAGAAATATGATGTTTTCATTTGTAGAGAGAACTAATATGTGCTCTTTATTTATTAACATATGTTCCATGAAATACCATCAAATAAGCATTAACAGAAGCTAGTCTGCAATACATAAATGTCTGTAAACCACATCAAATGGAAATTTCTGTCTCGCAGAGGTCTTGGCCTTCAACTTTAACAATTGAAATAATAAAAGACATCAAAATAATACAAAAGCTAAGCAGTTTTGACCTGTTCAACTGATATTTAAATTTCAACTGATAACAATGTATAAAAGTTCATTAAATTTTTTAATGAATTTTATTGATAGAAAATGACTTTTGCTATATAAGAATAAAGAAAGAAGAGTTTTAAACTATTTATACAAGTATTAAGTTTAGAAAATGTTGAAAATAAACAATTTTAATAAATGAATAAAATGACAAAAATATAAATAAATAAAAACAATTGTTTGACCTCCTGAAATTGACAATTAAAATTTTCATCTCATCTGAGATGCTCACCTAACCTTTTTTTATTTAAGAAAATGGGGGGACTGCTAGTGATGATGCTTTCTCTCCATTTTCATGACCTGCCCTTATCTTTGTCACAAAGAGGAAATATCAGCTGCATAATAACAATAAGAATAAAAAGAGGAAGAGCTAGCAAGAAAAGCAACCACAGATGAAGTCATTCATGCGTACATGTGATAACTGAGAGGAAAGCACACCTTATTTCACAGAAAACAAGTTAAGTGAGAACAGTGATGGAGGCTAAGAGAGACACTTATAAAAAAAGAAGTGGGTAGAAAAAAAAAGAAAAAAGTCAGCACTCTTCTAGACATTACAAGCACTACTGAACAGGACTGTAAAATTCATGAACTTTCATTGTCATTCAGATTACATGCTAAAATGCAATTTTGATAAATGACAACCTAAAAGACATTTAAATACACCCACAGCTTTCAATAAATCATCTCAACAGCTGTCAAGCTCAAACAGCAAGCATTAAACACAGACTTTCTTAAAGGGATAGTTCACCCAAAAATGAAAATGTGATGTTTATCTGCTTACCCCCGGGGCATCCAAGATGTAGGTGACTTTATTTCTTCAGTAGAACACAACATTTTTTAACTCAAACCGTTGCAGTCTGTCAGTCATATAATGGAAGTGAATAGGATTCATGGCTTTGAGAGTCAAAAAACACATACACAAACAAAACCAAATTAAACCTTGTTGCTTGTGATGAATGACGATACATTGATGGATTATCGATCTGTCTGTGCAAGAAACTGAACAGTATTTACATTGTTTTTTACCTCTGATTCACCGCAATGTCCGAACTGTCCTGAGCGCATTCTAAATAGCCGGCGCGTGACACGTCTTCTTCTTCTTCTTGCTTTATGGCAGATTGCAGACTTATAAGTGCATTACCACCACCTATCTCTCAAATGGACCATTGAAACTCCTAATTGAGATTGTAGATAGAGTGTCAATGGTCCATTTGAGTTATAGGTGGTACTAATGCACTTATACTGTAAGTCTGCAATCTGCATAAAGCAAGAAGAAGACGCTAGTGAGATCAGTGAATCAGAGGCAAAAAAACAACAACTATATAAATACTGTTCAGTTTCTTGCACAGACCGATCATTTTGTGTCTTTACACATCACTGTATCGTCACGAGCCGTAGGGTTTAATTTGGTTTTGTTTGTCTATGTTGTTTTTGACCATTCACTTCCATTATATGACTGACATACTGCAACTTGGATGCCCTGGGGATAAGAAGATAAACATCAAATTGTCATTTTTGGGTGAACTATCCCTTTAAAGCAAGAGATAGAATGATCTGCATGTTTCACCAGAGACAGTATTTCTTTTCAATTTAGCTGAGAATGAGAGTGTGGAGGCACTGGGGTGTTGCAGGAGGGGCTAATGAGGCCTATCGCTATCTCCTCAAAAGTATGTAATGACTGCACTCTCTCTTTCTCTCTGGACTGTGCGGTATTTCAATACTGCAGGAGATTAGAGATCTCCGAGCTTCTCGCGAGGGAGGGTGGCGTACAGGCATGTGGCCTCACTGACCATGTGAGCATGAAGAACAACGTGAGATACAGTTACCGGGAAGAACAAACTGTTTGAGAATGTTTTGAGTTAAGGACTGTAAGGATGTGTGACAGAGGTGTTAACCTTCAACATCACAGTTTTTTTGTTGGTAACTTCAGTAGCTTAGTTATTTCTTTGGTCTCCAGTGTAACATGATCCTTATGAAATCATTCTAATATGCTGATTTGGTGCTCAAGAAACATTTTCTTATTAAAAGCAATGTTAAGATCAGTTGTGCTTTTTTTGTGGAAACTGTGATACATTTTTTTAGGATCCTCTGAAGAACATAAAGTTTAAAAATATATTTTATGTACTATAAATGTCTTTTCTGTCACTTTTGAACAATTTAATTCATCTTTGCTGAATAAAAGTATTATACACACACTATGGTACTGTTAAGAGGTCACAATCAGAATGAGAATTACAAGCTCATAAGGACAGGGTTTGGGGTCTAAGCGGGGCACTCCCATCATCCACTGGGTGCAAATGCTGGGCGAGCGGATCAACTGCACTCCAACCAGTGCTGCAGCAGCATTGATTGCTAAAACCTATGGCAGCCTGCAGTCTCCCTCTAACCGTTTCCAAATGTGGGCTGCGAGTCCAGGGAGTAATCAGCCCGCTTCAAACACAGAGCCCTTTGACTGCACACAAACCTGGCCTGTCCGGCTGCCCAACAGACCTCCTGCTCCACCATTGGCACGCCAACTGGAATTGAGTTTGTGTGTGTAAAGACTGAGTTAATGTCTGAGGATGCATCTGTGTTTCAATGTGTACACGTGTCCATGTATGTTCTCACGTTGAACATCTCTGAATGGAGCACAGTTGTTCAGGAACTTTACATCATGTAGCGTTTTGTGTCCAGTGGCTGAGTGCTAGAGGGGCAGGGAATGCCAGGAAGCTCAAGCGCTGTGATCGTCAGCCAGGAATCAACCCGCCCTCTTTTAAGGAGGCAACCACATAAAAGTCTATACGCCTAAAACACAGCCCAAAAAACAAGCTTTTTAGCTGTTAGATCGTCCAAATTTAACCTCCATCTTGAGTCAGGTCTAAGAGACAACTTTATCTGTACTTCTTGAAAACGTGCCAGTACCAACAGGAAAATGCTAGACAACTAAAAAAAAAATTGGTCAAAACAAGTTGTCTCAATGGAGACAGGTGATCACTCCGCAGCTCAACTCCAGATCTGAACACTGGCATCACCACATCAAATCATTTTCCTGCCCTCCACCAGCCTCACGCGCTTTCCCCTCCACAGTCCTGTCACCGCATCCATCATTCTGTCAGTTCATCACTCCACCCTGGGCAATCTGACTCAACCTGACTGCAACTCGTTTCTCTTCAGCGATTCCCGCCTGCATCACGTCTCACAGCCAGACATCTGAAGAAGCATCCTGGAACACCACATCATTTTCTGGCATATGCCCTTGCATCAAACATACAACACAGTGATGGCAATAAATAATTCCACTCATTTTAACTATTCATTTTGTCTTTTGAAACTTACCTAGCTCCAATTAAAGCCATTATCATTAACTAAAACTATTACAAAGACTATAAGTGGAAAAATATTGTCATTTCTAAAATAAAAATGAGAGTTTGCAAAAAACAAACAAACAAACAAAAAAACGAAAATATAATTATGCACTATAATATGAATGAAAACAAGAGGGAAATACAGAGAAAATGGGGCGCCGGAACCAACTAACCCCAGTTGACTTATGTGTGACCTTTAGGGACAGGTACATCTGAAATCGATAACACCATTACAAAAAAAGCCTTTCTGTAGCTCAAACAGTAAAGCATAGCACTAGTAATGCCATGGTCATGGGTTCGATTCCCACTGATAAAATGTGGACCTGGAATGCAATATAAGTCACTTTGGATAAAGGTGTCATACAATTGCATAAATGTAAATGCAAAACAGCATGCTACAAAGTTGTCAAAGCAAAAATATGGTGCACATGATCTAATGGCGCTTTTCCACTGCATGGTACGACTCAGCTCGGCACGGTTTGCATTTCCACTGCAGTTTAGTGGCGCTTTATAGTGGGCGGGATTATTCACGTTGTTATAGTTGCGCCGCCTCTACTGCCATGACTCCTAAAAAAAAAAAATTCATTCGCCGTCTTCCCATTAAGCTCCACTGGATCTGCTCCTCTGCTATCAACAAGAGGAACGTCCATTCTTCCACAACAGACAATGAAACTTTTTAGTTGTTAAAAAAGGTGTGCTCGTTCAAAACAGTTGCGTTCGATCCTTCGCTGACTGTGCTGATTTAAATCTAGTGGTTCTTTTGTGTTTGTGTCGCAAGTTCAGTGTTGCAGGTAGTGACGATTCTCTCCGACCAATCCGTGATCAGCAGAATTTACACGTCACGTTTTGGTAATGGTACGGTTCACTTGGGACCTCAACCGAAGTGGTACTAAAAGAAAAAAAAAAAGGTACTGTACCCAGTGGAAAACCCCCCAAAAGTGAACCGTACTGAGCTGTACCGTGCTGTACCGTGCATTGGTAAAGCGCCATAACTGAACCGTACTGTACCTGCATCACTGAACTTGTGACTCAAACACAACAAAACCGTTGATTTAAATCAGCACAACCAGCGAAGGATCGAACGCAACTGTTTTGAATGAGCGCACCTTTTTTTAACAGCCAAAAAGTGGCTGTTATGTTGTCTGTTGCGGAAGTACAGCCATTCCTCTCATTGATAGCAGAGTAGCGGATCCAGCAAGAGCTTGATGGGGCGACGTGGATGAAAAAGTTTTTCAGCAGTCACGGCAGTAGAGGCGGCGCAACCATAACAACATGTGAATAATCACACCCACTCTAAAGCCATACTAATCTGAAGTGGAAATGCAAACCAAGCCAAGCCGTGCTGTACTGAGCCTTGCTGAGCCAAGTCGTACCACGCAGTGGAAAAGCACCATTAGAGAAACAATGTAAAGACAATAGACTTGTTAGACTTTGAAAAAGTAAAACCAAAACTAAAGTGAAACTAAATTAAAACCATAAAATTTTACCTTTCCTAAAAATAAAAGATAAAGTTATAATAAACAATCAATAAAAAAAACTAAAATACAAAAAAAGCTAATGAAAATTTTATATTAAATAAAAAATAATAAATTAGTTAGTTCAAATACATCTTATATTGTTTAAAGATTGTTTGCATCATAGAAATCAATTGTTTTTTTTAGCTATCCTAATTAATTATTAGCTATCATAATAGCTATCATAATTTTTGAATTACAAGTTTCTGAAAAAAGAATAAAAAAAAAACCTTGGTCCATGACTTTAATATGTTAATTTTCTGTGGTTAACTACAAAGAAAAAAAATTTACACAATTAATCATATCTTCTGACCCTTGCATAAATTTTGCAAATCAACTACCACCATCAACTGCTGCATCCAACTGATCAGCCTGACCCTCCAATTTAAAATGAATGACTTTGAATTCACTGTATTTTGAATTCACCCCTTAAGCGAACTACAGACAACTCTCTGCGCCAGACCACACTGAATAGATGGACGAAGATAGAGAGAATGGTGCTAAACACAGTGATCTTTAGACACACTTTTTTCGAAGTTGACAACTTCACATGGCATCTTTAAAACCCAGTGCTCAAGGCAAGAGATGACACAACGCCCAACAACGTCCACAAAAGTCCTGTTTTCTTTCTTTTTTGCTGACATTCACTAGCAAATCAAAGGCTCGGTTACAAAACCCTTTAGTTTCTCTTTAGTCAATTTAGTCAATGTCTCCTTCATTCTGTCTTCTTTAACTCTCCATGTCCATGTTTCAATGTGTCTTAATCATCCCTCCCTATTTGCAGTCCATATGAAGACACATCTTTCTATCATACCTTTTCTTTATGACTCTGCGTCTCTTTCACTCTTTTAGCTCTCTATAAAATATATTTAGATCACTTTAAGCATTGTATTTTCCATATAGTGAGCAGCTTTTCCAAACACCTGGTTGCATCTGGACGAGGTTAAAATGTCCACACCCACCTTTGCTTCCTAATAACCTACAACCACAATTCACACTGCAAACACATCCACTGACAGCTTCCACAAACATACCTCCCACCCAGACAAACGCCACAGCTGTTACTCATGACAAGACATAGGCTTCTTTGTTAATGGTTCAAGGAGCACCAACAGTTTCAGTTGCCAAGGCAAAGCACGCCAAAAACATGACATTACACACATGCACACATCCTCAACACACTGTGAGAGCTTTGTCACTGTGAAAACACAAACAGGAGACACTCTGCTGCTGTATGCTTTGGCCTTCTGATGTGAACTGAATGCTTATATATAGTCTCATTTCAGTAGCTGTTTGGAAACTTGACTCACTAGAAAACCAAATGAGCTCATTTATAGTTCCATACAATATAATAAGAATACAACAGAGCAATTCTTTATTCTTCTGCAGAATACTGGAGTGTTCCCATTTTTTCACCTGCTGCACAGACATCCATACATTCAGACAAACTTACTAGACTTTCTAGTAGATCTTCTCATATTAAAAATTAAACAACACAATGTGTTCTGTCTGACTCCGCCCATTAAAGGGACGTTCAACTAAAAAAAAAAATTCATTCACTCATTCTCATGTTTTTTTTTCCAAACATGCATGACTTTCTCTCTTCTGTGGAACAAAACAGAAGTAATTTTTTTTTAATTGTCTTTACCCTGAAAGTCAGTAGGAGATATGAACAAAATCTTATATTGCAAGTTGTTTTTGCTGGAAACAGGTTGTAAAGATGCCAACATTGAAGATGACATTAAAATTTCACAACATTCAATATATTTCAATAACACAGCAAAACCCGATGCTAGCCTAACTAATAAAAGCTAAAAATGTTCAAACTTACTGAAAACAAGTAAACAATCAATAATTAAATGAGGATGAAGAAATTGATTAAAAACAATTGAGACATATAAATAATACAACAGAACAAATATACAAATGAAAAAAAAAAGAAATGCTTTTTCCAGACAAGTCTAACAGAACTACTAAAAAGAAACTAACAATAAACCCACAGCTGCAGGTATATTAGGCTGCTATCACTTTAAGACCTAACACATGGATCTATTATATTTGGACCCCATTGACTTTCATTGTATAAACAGCAGAAACATTCTTTAAAATATCTTCTTTTGTGTTCTTCAGAAGAACCAAAGTCTTGCAGAATTGGAAACAACATGAGGGTGAGTAAATGACAGCATTTTCATTTGTGGATGAACCATCCCTTTAATAAGATGAAACTTGCCCTGGGTCTATTAGCTTGCAAGTTCACTTTTTCCATATTACTGTGTGCCACTTTTTATTACAAAATATAATTTCCCATAAGCATCTCACTATAATTAATTGCTATGGTCTAATGACATTACTCTCCATTCCAGGAGTGAACACAAAGCACTCACTGTCTATGGTAAAACAACACAGTGTATGAGAGGAAGTGAGGCACACGATGAGAAAAAAGCAGGTGGAGGAGTGATACAAAATGAAATTGTGTGCATTCCTTCAAAAGAAAGTCAATAGCTTTAGTCTGGACAAGATTGTACAGTCGTGGCCAAAAGTTTTGAGAATTACATAAATATTAGTTTTCAAAAAGTTTGCTGCTAAACTGCTTTTAGATCTTTGTTTCAGTTGTTTCTGTGATGTACTGAAATATAATTACAAGCACTTCATACGTTTCAAAGGCTTTTATCGACAATTACATGACATTTATGCAAAGAGTCAGTATTTGCAGTGTTGGCCCTTCTTTTTTCAGGACCTCTGCAATTCGACTGGGGCATGCTCTCAATCAACTTCTGGGCCAAATCCTGACTGATAGCAACCCATTCTTTCATAATAACTTCTTGGAGTTTGTCAGAATTAGTGGGTTTTTGTTTGTCCACCCACCTCTTGAGGATTGACCACAAATTCTCAATGGGATTAAGATCTGGGGAGTTTCCAGGCCATGGACCCAAAATGTCAACATTCTGGTCCCCGAGCCACTTAGTTATCACTTTTGCCTTATAGCACGGTGCTCCATCGTGCTGGAAAGTGCATTGCATTTTTCTTCACCAAACTGTTGGTGGGGTTGTTGGAAGAAGTTGCTGTTGGAGGGTGTTTTGGTACCATTCTTTATTCATGGCTGTGTTTTTGGGCAGAATTGTGAGTGAGCCCACTCCCTTGGATGAGAAGCAACCCCACACATGAATGGTGTCAGGATGCTTTACTGTTGGCATGACACAGGACTGATGGTAGCGCTCACCTTTTCTTCTCCGGACAAGCCTTTTTCCAGATGCCCCAAACAATCGGAAAGGGGCTTCATCGGAGAATATGACTCAGTCCTCAGCAGTCCATTCACTATACTTTCTGCAGAAGATCAATCTGTCCCTGATGTTTTTTTTGGAGAGAACTGGCTTGTTTGCTGCCCTTCTTGACACCAGGCCATCTTCCAAAAGTCTTCGCCTCACTGTGCGTGCAGATGCGCTCACACCTGCCTGCTGCCATTCCTGAGCAAGCTCTGCACTGGTGGCACTCCGATCCCGCAGCTGAATCCTCTTTAGGAGACGATCCTGGCGCTTGCTGGACTTTCTTGGACGCCCTGAAGCCTTCTTTACAAGAATTGAACCTCTTTCATTGAAGTTCTTGATGAACCTATAAATTGTTGATTTAGGTGCAATCTTAGTAGCCACAATATCCTTGCCTGTGAAGCCATTTTTATGCAATGCAATGATGGCTGCACACGTTTTCTTTGCAGGTCACCATGGTTAACAATGGAAGTACAATGATTTCAAGCATCACCCTCCTTTTAACATGTCAAGTCTGCCATTCTAACCCAGTCAGCCTGACATAATGATCTCCAGCCTTGTTCTCGTCAACATTCTCACCTGAGTTAACAAGATGATTACTGAAATGATCTCAGCAGGTCCTTTAATGACAGCAATGAAATGCATCAATGAAATTTTTTTGGGATTAAGTTAATTTTCATGGCAAAGAAGGAATATGCAATTCATCTGATCACTCTTCATAACATTCTGGAGTATATGCAAATTGCTATTATAAAAACTTAAGCAGCAACTTTTCCAATTTCCAATATTTATGTAATTCTCAAAACTTTTGGCCACGACTGTACTTGCCTCTCTGTACGAATGACAGAGAGAGAGAGAGAAAAAGAGAAAGAGACAAGCAATGTCAGAACAGGAAAAGGAAGTGGTAAGGCACCCCCATTGCTTCAGTTATTATCCACCCCAATTTCAAATCTGGGTGCAAAGCCTCTTAACATTTCACACTAACGAGGTTGTATGAAATACAGGTGCTGTGGTAGTATCACAGTGCCCAAGCCTCAAAATACCAGAAGTGGCACGTTACATTACAAAAGTAACGTGATGCATGTACTGCATGAGAATATACTACCTTGCATCACATGCAGTACTCAATGATGGGGTGCACGATAAATATCGGCCGATAATTAACGCGCATCTCGTCAGTTTATTTTTCATTAAACATATGCAGCCTTGGTGAAAATAAGAGTCTTCTTTCATACGCATTTAAAAACCAACTGCATATTTTGAATGGCTGTGTATTCTAATAATTATGATTGTGCAAATGGAAAGCGGAGGATTGAACAGATTCAAGACTAACATGCTTGCTTTGAGATTTTTCCTACAAACAAGCTTGAATCATACAGATCGTGTACATGCCATGGCCAATCCAACTGGCTTCGTGACAGGCTACTCATTCCAGCTTTTCCACTGAACTACAGTAATCAGGAATCTCTTTGTAATGGGTTGTACCATCTAAAGCCTGAAGCTCTTCATTGTTGACCTAAACCTGTTTGCATCTCGGTGACTTTGTATCTTCTTCCTGTTTTTCCATTATGACCTACAGTTACATAAAACCACAAAAAGCTACAAGTATAATAATGCTTGTGGCCATTCCATGTGTCAGTCCTACATAACAGAACAATCTGAACTGTAATGACCTCTTAAAGGATTATACATTTTGACAGCGTTGTGTTTTAATCTAAATGAACTCAATAATATGATTTTTTTTTTAAATGAAAGGAAACAAGAAATAAGAATGTTTACATATAACAACACTAAGATGAAAACAGAGTACCATCAGCTTACAGAGGAATACAGGCAGGTTAACTGATGACTGCAATTTCTCTTCAAATGCATCCAATAATTATGAACAAGGCTCACTCCATGAAGGTTAAACTAATCTAATCCCAGTTCACTCTAGCTGTCAGACAGTTGTAGCAAAGAACTGCATCAAGACTAACGATGCTTCTTAAGTGCTCCTTGCCCAAAAATGTAATGGACTACAGTGGTTTTTTTCACAACGAATTACCTAGAAGCCAAACATAAAATGTAAACAATGGCCTACATCGATTTACCTTGACATTCACTTATATAACTACTACAAAAACAAACTAAGCCTCAAGTTAAAGCTACTTTATGTATGGACAAACACAAGGGCTACAATTTGTACTCAGTTAAATAAACCATATCAATAAAATTTATAATAAACCCTTTTTTAGGGTTGCCAGGGCTTATCATAAATGTATCAAGATTCAAGAGCTTTGCCGTCATATGTACTAGAGTACAATGAAATTCTTACTTTGTTTACTCCTCTCGAGAGTGACAGGGTAGAAGGTGAACAAATATAACTAACACGGACATTAAAAAATACGTAAAAAATATAGACTATACATTAAGTAAAAATATAAATAATAGCATAGAAAAAGAAAGTGATGAAAGAAAAAGAAAGAGAGAACCCTTATTCTAATCAGAAAAACAACTGTCAATAAAAATATGCAGTGCAAGTAGCAATTAAAGTGACAACTTTAAAGTGTCAAGTGGTGATAAAGTGTCAGTGTAAAGACTAGTGTTTGAATTGTCCATGATGTCAGTCAAATGCATTATGAGTGTATGAAGGTCCAGCAGGTTAAGTGCAGAGGCTGAATTTATCCTGATGATACAGGTGGAAGTGGCAGTGGGTTTTGACTATTTATCAGTTTAATGGCGTGGGGGTATATACTGTTCTGGAGTCTGGATGTTCTGGCCACAGTGCTCTGGTACCGCTTGCCAGTGTGCATGCTCGTATGAAGCATAACACAGCAGTAGAGGTCGACCAATGTGTCGGTTTTGTTGATTAATCAGCACCAATAGATGACTGCTGGAACTATAGTTTTTCCAGGTTGCGTCCATTACTGGAGCGGCTGAGAAGCTCCGCTGTCATTATACAGTACAAGAGTGGCTTCTAGAGGGGGAATCACTGACGCCTCTGGCTGTTTGTTTTGACACATGACATGTGGCTGTTTGTTTTTTGACGTATCGGTTGATTAATATTGACCCATGTGGTCCAACCTAGCGATCGGTATCAATAAAATCTACAGTCATGGCCAAAAGTTTTGGTATTGACATAAATTTTTGCTAAGTTTGCTGCTTAAGCTGTTGTGGTGTTCATTCACATTGTTTCTAGATTATTGTGTAGAGTGATCAGATGCATTTTAAATAATTGCTAAAAGCTTCAATAGCCAAAAAATTTACTTTTCACAAAAAAACTAATTTCACTGTTTTTTGATCCTGACACAAAATGACCAGCTAAAATTAATTGACTACTCATATCAGCAGCACATGTGAAAGTGTGAATGAGTACTAGTCAGGTAAAATCACTATCATACTAATTATATTGTAAGAGCAGACTGATTGCTATAAAAGGAGGGAAGAAGCACTTCCAATCATTGTGTTCTTGTTAGCAATGGTTACCGCCAAAGAAAGATGTGCAGCCATCATCGCTTTGCACCAAAATGGCCTCACATGCAAGAAAATTGCTACAAAGAATATTTCACCTGAAAGAACCATTTACCAGATCATCAAGAACTTCAAGGAGAGAGGTTCGACTGCAGTGAAGAAGTCTTCAGGAAGTTCCAGAGTGTCCAGAAAGCACCAGGACCGTCTCCTCCTGAGGAGTCAGCTACGGAATCGTGTCACCAGCAGTGCAGAGCTTGCTCAGGAATGGCAGCAGGTTGGTGTGAGAGCATCTGCATGCACAGTGAGGCAAAGACTTTTGGACAACAGCCTGGTGTCAAGAAGGGCAGCAAAGAAGCTACTTCTCTCCAATAAAAACGTCAAGTACAGACTGAAATTCTGCAGGAAGTACAAGGACTGGACAGCAGAAGACTGGCGCAAAGTTATTTTCTCTGATGAAGCTCCCTTCTGACTGTTTGGGACATCTGGAAAATTGATTGTTCAGAGAGGCAAAGGTGACCCGTCCAGTCAGTGAACGAGTCCTGTGTTGTGCCAACAAGGAAGCATCCTGAGACCATCCATGTGTGGGGTTGCTTTTCAACCAAGGGAGTAGGTTCTCACATAATTCTGCCCAAAAATGCTGCCATAACTAAAGAATGTTATCAAAACATCCTGCAAGAGCGACTTCTTCGACGATCCATGAGCAATTTGGTGTTGATCCATGCATTTTCCAGCATGATGGAGCACCATGTCACAAAGAAAGAGTGATGAAGTGGCTCGAAGATCATTACATTGAAATTTTGGATCCGTGGCCAGGCAACTCCCCGGATCTCAAATCCCATAGAGAACCTGTGGTCAGTCCTCAAAAGGAGAGTGGACAAGCAGAAGCCCACAAATTGTGCTCCACTCCTAAAACTAATAAGACAAGAATGGATCGCCATCAGTCAGGATTTGGCCCAGAAGCTAATATCCAGCATGCCAGAGCGAATTGCAGAGGTTATGAAAAACAAGGGTCAACACTGTAAATACTGACTCATGTATTTTTTTTTTGCGCCAATAAAAGCCTTTAAAACTTATTATATGCTTATCAGTATATCACAGAAACACATGGAAAAATAATCTACAAATGCTGAAGCAGAAAACTTTGCAAAACACAAAATTTATGTCACTGCCAAAACTTTTGGCCATGACTGTTTTCAGGTCCACCAACACAGCAGGCACTTTCAGGGTTAAATTTGATTGGCTGAGTGGTTTTTCAAAAGTGCAGTTATTTAAAACAGCAGCACAGGGACACAGACCCCAGTATGTGAGTGGTGTAAAGTTGAAACAAAGGAGTATGTTTTATGATAGTTAAAATGTGCGTGTGTTTTCTTTTATGCATAGAAGCAGAGCAGTGTGAGTGTGCTTGTGGCAGCTAGCAGGTTTTGAAAGCTCATTGCGCCTGTGCATTCTCTTCAGTGAGAGCGAAATGCAAAACACATGGAATTAAAGCCCAGTGATTACAGAAGGCTTGGAACAAGAAGGGGAAATCCACTCCTCTCAGAAATACTGATCCAGACCAGGCTTTCTTTTTGTTTGTCGCTTAGAAACACGTAAAAGCTGTTGCTCAGGTTTCTTTTGAACCGTTTTAGTTTTTAGTATAAGAAATATAAGAACGGGCTAATTTTACCTGAAAAGAACCTACATGTAGGCTAATACAGAAATCATAATAGGGCGGAATTTCAGCCGTGCAAATATGCAGTACAACATAACTTTCTCTATATTGCTTAAATATTAATAGAATTCATGAAAAAAAAACCCTGCTACCTGAAAGGCTTTACATTTACAACTGACATTTATTATAAATATATGAAATTATTTACAGTATAGCGCTAACATCCTGTAATTTCTTATCAAGGCTGAAAAATCAATAACAACGCAAACGGTGGTTATGTTGACATAGCTTTTGCATGTACTGTAGCCTTTATATCGCGTCGACTCAATTCAAGCAAAACTGTTTAGCTGTGAGAGTTGCTCATTCGAAACATCTCGCGAAGAAGCTTCAAATATTATCTTCGCTCTCTGTTGAAAAATAGAGGCGCGGGTCGCCGGAAATAACAGGAATGCTGGCAAAGCTTACACTGTAGCCAAAACAAGGTTCCTCTCGCTGAGCAAAGATACACTGGCAAGATTGAATCTCTCGCCGATCATGCTAATCAAGCAAGCGAATATGCTCCCTCTGATGACAAATCACATCCTCGCGCACCAAAAACATTAAATGCCTCAAAATCATAACAGATCCCCTAATCTATATGTTTAAGCTTAAACCTTACCTCTCCTCAAAGGTGAGACGAAGTGACAAGCGCCTCTGAAGGCTTCCTGTTCTAAACTTGTTGTATGTCGTTGGAAAAAAACATTGTACGCGGAAGTGGAGACCAGTTCAAGCGCGCGACGTTTGACAGCAGTCAGCAGATATAAAAGTATAATGAAATCGTTCCTCTTTATGTGCGGATGATCATTAAATATGTTCAGTGATCGCCGAGTGCACTCGATTGAAAGCGGGGTTGTTGTTTTTTGTAATTAATTGGAAACGTAACTTTCGCCGTCCACTGTCTCTTCCTATGACTTGCGACCACCAGAGGCCGAAACATGTCCAAAAATCGTTTCATGTATCCCAGTATGGTTCCGTGTAGTGTTACACTAAATTTGTTCCCCTTCATCTGAATGGCTCTCAGGGCTTTTCCATGCGTGTTCAGGGACACCACGGCCCCCCGTGGCATTACATATATCCACGATTTATGAATGTGCCCGTGCCAAGTCTGTGTTTGGAGGTAGAAATGTACCTTACGTGAAACTCCACTATCCTAGCTTGCATTTTTCTGTATTTATTTATTTTTTTAATACTCTGCATTCATGTTGACGTTTGCATGCTTAGGAAATATGATAGGTCTTTTTTGCACTTCCATTTTTCTAGATAATCTCTGAAATTCAGTAAATTTGGTACTTGACAGGATGTAGGCCACCTCATGAAGCTTTTTACACAGACAGAAAGAAGTACAGGTATTTTTTTTTAATGAAACGCATTTGACCTGAAATCATATATTGAACGCCAGAGAAAAATCCATACTCTCACAATTGAATCTTAAGAATATTGTTTATTGCTCTTGAAGATATTACTCTTTGCTCATTTTTGTTCTAGTCATCCTTTCTGTTTTAAATTTCACAATTAAACAAAGAAAATCTTTACTGTTAGGTAAATGTTTTTTTTTTCTTTTCAATGTGTACAAACAACTACACAAAGTCCTATGTACAGCTGAAATCTCTTCTAGTACGGGCAAGTCAAGGGCACCAGCTGTCGTGTAACAAGTTCTTTCAAGTTCTTATCTAGAATGAGATAACTTACCAAAGAATAAGAAGAATATCTGGAAATATTGTTGCCATAGTTTGATAAAATCTTACTTGCAATTTGCTTTTGTATAAAATGTTATCTTTACCCCCCTCCCCCCACTTGTCTGAATTGTATTTGAAAGTAATCTATTAATCAGAGTGTCATTCTGCTCCTATGTATTGTTTTTACATTCAAATCAGATGTTCACATATCAAATGTAATAAACATTAGAATGAACATTGTTTAAAGAAATTAGCAGATGCTGCAACTAATATTATTCACACTTGATTAATTATAGTACATCACCACTGGGTGAATGAATTATTGAAATACGAGACTAGTGGCGTAACTCAGTCCAACAGGGTCATCTACTCGGAGGTATCTGGGGAAAATTTCCACAGGGCACAAATAGAAAGAGCAGAATTATTTTTTTTTTGCACACTTCCCTGTCTAAATGCCATTCTTATGAGCATGTGAAAAACAAGTGCTCTATATGTCAACTTTATAAATACTTAACCATTTTCTTGTCTCATATATCACTCTTCGGTTAGGTACAGAGGAAAATGACACCAATACAACTATCCCATATAGTAATAGTAATTAAACAATGTACACAATAATAAAATATATACAATGAAATAGATACAAACTTTAAATATTCACTGGCATGAGCAGTATTGATTCTGTCTCTCATTCTCAGGGTCATCTTTTTTTTGGAATATTTTTAAAAAGACATGGACTAGACATGAAAATTGAAAGTGAACATAAATAAATAAATAAACATAACCACAAGATGGCAATGTTTGACCATATATATATTTCTAAATCCCTTGGAATCAGCACAAAAATAAAAACAAAAGTGCTTTATTGCAACACAACTGAATCATCTTAAAATTACTATGAGTGTTGCCATTATTGCATTTTGCTTGTGTAACACTCTTCAGCTGAACACTTTATTGCAGAGCTTAGCATTAACTTGAAAATGCTGTGAAAAAGTCTGAAATACACCAAGCTGAACAAATTTACTGCCTGTTTCAGCAGGGCCCGAATGCAGTGCAATCTAAAAAAAAACTGTGTGATAAAAGATATGCATATTTCATTACTGTGCTATATCGGCTATAAAACTTCTCATTGTTATTGTTTCCGAACAGAAATGAGAGAATGAAAATTCCTAGACATTTACACATTCTAATCCGAAAAGCTGTTGTTGTTTTTTGTTTTTGTTTTTTTTGTGCTGCACTTTTACTCTCAGAATGACAAAAACTAAGATTGCATCGAGAGTCTCACTTAACGAATCAGAAATTGAAAGCACTAATACTGGAACTGAATGAGCAAAGAATGGCTTCGGAGGACTCCAGAAAAGAAAAAAGAAATGGGAATATACAGCATTATTTCACAAATGCAGGAATACACAGACAGAATAAGAGAACAAGAGAACCTGCAAGACATCAAAAAAAAATCACACAACAGAACAAATTAACTGTGAGCAAGTTTAAGTGTCTCTGTTTCCCTGTGCCGGTCGATCATAGTGAGGGAAGGAGAGAGGGATGGAGGCAGGGATGATGGTGGAGGAGTCAGGGGTCCCAGTCTTTTGAGGGGATGTGGAGACATAGGTGGAGGAAGAGAAGAGAGAGGGGGAAAAACTCCCCCGAGACCCCCAGTTTTGGCCTCTAGAAGGTGTGAGCGACCACCCAACCCTGGCTCCTTCCCCAGAGTGAAGTCCCGCTCATTCTCATTCTCTGAGCTGCAGTCGCTCAGGTCTGTGATCTCCAGCTCAGAGTCAGACTCCGGATCCTGCTTCACACCCTTTCTCCGCTCAGAAGGGCTTTGACGGCCTCCTCCTCCATTTCCCAAGCCAACTCCACCCATGACTAATTCTAGGAATAAGAATCATAGCAAGACCTCCACCCGTTATGCCAGTGTTGGTCTCCCCTCTTTCCCGGTCACCCACACCTGTACCCCCGCCCCCCAGCTCAGTCCGACCCAGTGGCAAGTTCCCTGGGTACGGTGGGATGCAGAGTCTGGGAGGCTGACTGCCCGCAGAGCCATTTGTTCCTCCCGTTTGACCACGTTCTGCACTGGTTGTGTCTCCGGGGGGTAAGAGCGAAGAGAAGGGGTGTGACAGCTGAGACAGGCTGGAATGGAGTGGGTTGGGATAGAAATGTGAGGAGTAGAGGGAGCCTGGGGGCAATTTGGGACAGTTGTTCAGAGAAAAGGCCCCTGGGAGGTAGGGGTTGAAGCCCCAGGGGTAGTCAAAAGAGGGGTTCCGTGGGTAAGGACCCAAAAGGGATGGAGGTTTGGAGTAACAAGGAGCCCCTGTGGGAGAAATTGAAAAACATGGAACGGAAACCAATGTTAATGTTTAAGATCAGATGTTAGGGACATGACTGAGAACAGAGAATGTGAAGCAACTCTTTCTCAGAGAGAAAACTAGAAGCTTGTTATTGTTATGAATCATATAGTCCAAAAACTTAAGAAAAATATTATTCAAAAATATAATATATAATTGTTTTATTTACATGTGAGAATATTATGATCCTTAATTAATTCCTCTGTTGAACTTATATTTCTCTCTCTCTCTCTCTCTCTCTCTCTCTCTCTCTCTCTCTCTCTCTATATATATTTTTATATATATATATATATATATACACACACTTTATGATTTGCACTTATTTAATCAAAAAATACAGTAAAAACAGTAATATTGTGAACTATTATTACAATTTAAAATTGTTTTTTTTTATTTTAATGTATTTTAAATTTTAATTTATTCCTGTGTTGGCTGCTGAATTGTCAGCAGTCATAACTCTTCAGTCTTCAGTGCCACATGAATCTTCATAAATCATTCTAATATGCTGATTTGGTCCAAAAACATTTCTTGTTATTATCAACATTAAAACGGTTTAATATTTAAAGTCTGTTTCTAATTATTAGTAATTAGATTAAATGTTTAATTCTCTGTTTTCTACATTGTTAATATAATATTATAAGATGTAAGATCAAATAGAATGGAAATTGTTTGACACTCATAATATTTTACATGGTTTTCACAATGGTTTTGCTTTCATTACCTTTAATACCTTTTCTTCATATTGTCACCTTTACCTCTTCCTCTGTCTCTTTCTTTCTTCATTCCTGCCTACTTCACTTTCTCTACTTTTCTCTCCCTCTCTTTTTATCTCCTCTGCCTCTCTCTGTGTTATTTGCTATGCAGGGCTAATTTGACAGTGCTAGAGTGTGTGTGTTAGTAGGGCCAGGAGTAGCTGGCAGACACATGAATATTGAATCAGTCAGGCAGGCTTCACTTGCTTATGAAAACACAGTAATGGGCGCCCACAGGCCACAAACTGAAGCCTGCACCCTCAATTAGGGCCTTCCTGCTTGGGAAGGGATTAGGACAGGGGGTACACATGGGAGGCAGAGAGGGGTAAGAAAAGGAGGAGGGTGGAACAGGACCTCAGGACAAACAAAGTTGAAGGGGTGAGTGGTTTTTTTGGGGTGGGGAGTCGCATTGACATACTCATGCCCTCATACATTCTGATGCACTGGTTTTTCAGTGTACATTCAGAGCATTTGAAAAGACAAAGGGGTGTGTACATGACACCATACCACTCTCAGAGGAAGTGCTAGTGCACAAATGCAAGTGTAAAATGCAAATGGAAACTAACATTGTCATGTTAAAAAAAAAAAAAAAAATACTACTGATAACAGTGTCAACTAATCACTTATATTTGAACTCACACTTATATACTTCACTGCTCTGAAAAACAAAGAACCTTTCCAAATGAACATGAATCTATCATTTTCTCTATTACATTTGTAAAATGTGTTGTTCTGTTTAATTTATGTCTCACCTGAGCCGAGGAAAGGAAAAGTGTCCAGTCTCAGCTTGTCCCCATCAGGCCCTGGGGCCCCTGCACTGCGCTCAAACAGAGAAGGACCTCGACCTGATTCAGGTAAACGAGGGAATAAAGACTGAAGGGCCTGGGAAAGATGGGATAGAGAAAACACAGTGTGTCAGGATCATTACACAGTGAAAAAGACTGAGTGAGAAGAATTAGTTTAATAAATGACAGTGCATAAACAGTTTAAATGATGGTGTAACTTACTAAAAAAATACAATACTGATAGGATAAATAATAATTTTGTTAATTTTAACAAATATTCAGAATTGTATAAATTAGTAACAATTTTAGTTTGATATCAATGTACTACTATAAATTTAGAAGTCATGAAAAAACAAAAATAAATGATGAACAGATGTAAATTCATCAGATGATGATAAGAAACCATGACATCTTTAACACTGTCTTGGAAATCTTGAAATAAGAAAGCCTTGTCTTAAAGACTTCATAAGATGTCAGTCAGAGTAGGCCACAAAGAGATCCTGGGGTTTACCTCCCAAAATGTGAAACAGCTTTTGGGAGCAGATTAGAAAAGTGTGCTGGTGGATAAAGCTCAGTAAAGGAAACCTGGAAGTCATCGCAGGAATCTTAGAGGATGAACGCTGTAAGATTCTCTCTCTCTCTTTTATTAATGACATGAAGGTGATCAATAATTTGTCACTCTTCTCTTCTCAGTGAGAAAAGGCACAACTGTACTTCGAAGCTATGTAATCTGGATTGCTTAACAAACTGCATTAATGACATGCCACTGATCTGACAGCCCCACCTTCTCTTTCATTTCTCACATGTCTTTCATTTTCAATCAATGGCAGTGATGAGTACGCCATCCCAGACAGAGATGAGAGGAAAGGGATAATGTCTTCTTTTGTTTAAAGGCTAAAACGCCATCTGTGACATTCTCTCTACTTTCTTCTTCACCTCTGACTCTCTCTCTTTCTCCTTCAGTCTCCTCTAGTCAAGATGTACAGCAGATGCATTTCCCATAGAATGACCTGGGTAGATTTATTTAGTTTAAAGCTAAAATGAAGTCAGATTATTAATAAAAACAATCATTTTATTACTGCATTTTATGAGCCTACTTATTTTAACTTGCCTTGCATTGCAAATTTACCACTCTTTATTCTTTTAAACCATTTATATTTTAAGGTGCATATTTTAAGTGAATTCAAGGTTCTGATTTGACTAAACCTTTATTGATAAAACATATTCTCAGTCTTTTTGTATTCAAACAGAACATTTAAATTTATGCTTTCCCCCGCGGTATTCAGATGATAACTATTTTAGTTAACGTTTAACATTGACCGAAGGCAAATAAAACAGACAGTGGAAAAGAAATAAAATAAATACAAAAACAAGAGATACCTACATACTGACTGACTCTGTACAATCAATAGCCTGATCCCTCACATCAAAGCTAATACAGAGAGCCTTATACAGTATGGATAAAAAAAATCCCATCAATCATTAAACACTGGCAATAGAGCTGTTATTATCACAGAGCACGTCAGCTCTTCAAGTTTTTGTCTGACTTCATTCTTCTGTTCTACCTAGCAGTTCATTCCTGTCTCTCATTATCTTGAGTTCTGTTCTGTTGATATTATGCTCCTGTAAATGCACTGCACTTAATACATGCAATGTATTTATTATATTTGTACCTCGGGCGTGACAGGGCTGCAGTCTGGTGTCGCTGCTCCTCCATTGAAGTGGTTCTGAGCCAACAGGAACGGAGAGCTGGCCATGTCCAGCAGTGGGTAATTCACCAGAACCACCTTACTGAAGTTGAACTTGTAAGTGAAGCGCTTTCCTTTAGTTTTGTGCAAAATGCGTTTATTGTAGTAGTACCTGCAGGATGGAGAACAGCAAAAAAATACAAGAATAAGCTAAATGTTTCAATTCACTTATGTCTTTCCAAAATTCTTTCTTCTGTGAAACATAACAAAATATGTTTTGAAGAATGTCTATACAGTGACATCCAATATTGTTTTGTTTTTCAAGCCATAGATTTTTGGAACGACACTAGGATGAATAAATGATACAGATTTCATTTTCAGGTGAACTATCCCTCTAAAGAGGGGAAAGCCTGCCTCCTTCTCGAACCGAAACATTTTCCAGGGTCATGGCCTTCACTCGGGAATGCCAGCCTTGTCAGCTTCCTGTTCTGCACAGTGATGACTGCTTAGATTTCCCTTAACATCACACAACCATGTTTCGCCTCATTGGAAATAAGAGATGGATCTCTCTTTGAGTCTTTTCCCCTGACCATCACCCGTTCGCGTTCATCACAAGTGTCAGAGTGCTTTGAGGATGCTCACCTGTGCATGAGAGCGAGGCTCTTTAATCTCAGCACACTTTATGCTTGACTTCACCTTACCCGGTCCGGCAGCCTACACAAGCTGCCGTGATGCAATCTGCCGGCGCAATAATTTGTAAGCTTTTATTTTATGTGGCAATTGTGCCCCTTAATTGAGCAATTAAGCAAGGCTAATCAACGAGGCTAATTATGGCCTGTGCCTATTCATAACAATTAGTGGCTAGCGACAGCATCTATTAAAGGGAGGTTGGGGGGAGGAGGGAGCAAAGCAGAGCGATAAAAGAGTCGGGATGAGAAATGGATAAGCGTATTTGCATGAAAATGTGCAGAAGTACTTCAATCAGGGTCAAAGTTCAAACATTAAAAGTTTTACATTGGAGTTAGGAGTTTGGAAGGAGATCTGATATAAGTTTGTTGAGGTACGAATCAATCTTAGACTTAATTTCAAAATCCCCATAGACAAGTATTCTTTATATGAGGCTCTTGCCGAAGAACATCCCGAATCCATTTAGATGTTCAAAGATTCCACAAATTGGACTGTATTGATGTTCTTCAGAGAGAAGGCAGCACTTAAAATATCCACATACTATCAAGCATGGAGGGGCCAATGCTATTATACAGGATATTATGTGAGGAAAAAATAAATGATGTTTTTCCCTCCATCAGATGCAAGATAAAACACACACACACACACACACACACACACAGAGAAAAACAGCCAAACAGACTGTATACTCAACAAAGCACACCATCTAGAATATACATATTGCATGAGAGAACAATAAAAGGCAGCAATTAAGCATTAACACAATCCTATGAATATGAAACATGCATGCTGTGCATACCTAAGTGCTCGGCTGAGCTTGTCGTAGTTCATGTGAGGTTTGCACTTCCGATTGCCCCACAGTCTTGCCACCTCATCTGGGTCTTTGATCACAAATTCACCATAGTCTCCCTGCCAGGCAATCACCCCGTGGTATTCCTCCTTCTGCAGCAGCTCCAGGATGAAGTGCCACAGCTGGATCTGCCTGGAGCCTGGGCTTGATTCTGGCTTATAGGCCCAGTCTGGGAAGGCGATGCCTGAGGAAAGGGAGGCGCGTAAGTGAAAGGATTTGGATAAGGCCTGTTGGTTTTGTTACTTGCTAAAAGCATTTCTGTCTTAAATAACTGATGAAGCGATAGGTGTTTTGATCAAAGAAGTTAGCCTATGTTTTAAACAAGTATATGTAAGATATGTAAGAGAACTTTACATTTTTGAAAAATAATTAAAAAAAAACATTGTTCCAGCTTATTGTTCAAAATGTGGCAACAGCCTAATGACATATAGGAGCAAAAATTGAATATCAGTTCTACCTGTTGTTTGAAACTGAATCTGTATTTAAAATTGTTTGGCAGAGCTAACAAACTGTGAAGCTATGAATCAGTAGTGGGGATTTTTAAGCGATTATTTCTGCAGGTTACATTGTCACACCAGTAGGTGGCGACCAGAGGATGTTTTTATTAGTGAGTCATTTGAAACTTTCATTAATTTGTTCAAAACACTATACAAAACACACATAAATATGGCATCTAAAAGCTATGGTTAGTGGTCAGTTTATATGTGAAATTTATGTTTTTAACTGACTTATTCTACTTTTGATGTTATTTCTAGCGAGATAGTAATACATTACTAGCTTAGTTTTCATCAAATCTTGATGTTTTGTTGTAAATCGTAAATTGTAATTTTCTCCAACTTTCAAAGCTGTTTTATGAATCTTTTGTCTACTGAAAGGTTGTTTTTGGAAGGACATTTCATCAGCTGAACAATCGGTATGTTCATGTTGTTAAACAACAGTACAATCTATTGAATGCACTTCTATCCCTCACAGCCTCACTTTAATTCCTGTTAAAAATTAAATATGATGCTACCCTGACTATAGTCTATATTGTGTCTAAAATGTAAGTTGGTCAATATGAACTTCTATTTCAGTAAACTGCAGTATAATAGCATATCACACTCACAGTCATGCTGTTGGTCTTATTAGTGTGATAATTAGCTAAAATATGTATTAAAACTTTGTTTTAAAAATCAATATAACATCTATGCATCTGTTTCTAGTGTCTTGTCATGATAGTGGTCTTGTCATACAGAACCTCTTCAAAAAAAAAAAAAACAAAAAAAAAAAACTCTTCCAGTGTCTCACCTGGTGTCCAGAGGGTTGGGACGGGTGGCGTGAGCAGCAGGTCACTAACACAGTTACAGTCCATACCTCCACTACACCTACATTCACACACAAACCAACAAAATGTTAGTGTAAACCATTTGAAGTTAGAACAAAGAAGGCTAAAGGCTAATGCATAATACTTTGACTCAACAAATATGTGTCATGTGCTTGCAGACTCATTTCACCCACTACACACCAGTGTGTCAGAACAAGCTGTTATAAACCATGAGGGCATGTCATTCCAGTGGCCTCTAAAATCAATCAATGCCATTTCATTTGAAGGATTTCTTTAAATATGGTTGCCGAAGGCTGTCCCTTCAGCCATGCACAAGATCACTGAGCATTTTTTCTCAAAGAGCAATGTTCAAAAGACTCCATCTCATGCTCAACAGAAGAGGCCCTCAAGCAATTAGTCCTTATAGCTTCTCAAAGGTATTTCTTTGCACTTAAAAACATTCAATTTTGTGATAAAGTGCAAAAATGTACATGATATTTTAAAACAAATTAATTTAAGAGAAGGAAATAAAAATTCCAGTTTCCACTTGTTTTGCACTAAAACTGAACTTAATTTCCAACGTGAAATATTCACATTGCAGCGAAAGGAAATAAACTTGCCATGGTAGGCATGTGTTCATACAAATAACTTCAAAGCAGGATATCAAAAATCATTGAAGATTGCATCTGCTTTCAGAACAACTGGGAGCATCAGTAAAGATCCATCTCTCCATGCAGCAATTCAGTATACATGGCTAGAGAAATTCAATCTCTCCTCAGCCATCACAATTTCATAAAGGTTGTTTTACAAAGCTCGGGTGGAAGAAAAAGGAGCCGGTACAAGGGTATATTTAATGCTGGCCTCTCCTTCTCCCCCTCTCCTCTCTCACTCTATTTAATTATGCTCTGTGAATTTTGGATCTTCCCTCCAGCATTGAAATGGAACGTGAATTATTGAGGTGTGTTTGTATAAATTATTATTGCTAACTCCAGGCACTTCTCTCTCATACACACACAAGTACACACACAAGTACACACCCACCCACCCTTTGTTGCTTTTACTCTTTGGACTGTCCACTTGCTCTCCACTGTCGTAACATATACTTCTCAAGTCGCTCTAAAGCTAGTATGTTGATTCAGTAGCTTCAATTTTGGTAGCTTTGCAAGGGCAAAGAAATGTAGATTCAGACTTTTAAGACTTGCCTTAGCAGGACAGTCTTTTACTTTGTGATACTAGACTATCAAAATAGGAATAGATATTACTTTAACACTATTTAAAGCAATAACTGAGCACAATGCAACTGTTGCAGTCAATATCACACCTGTAAATGAATTCATTCAGATATTTTCATCCGCCTTTTGTGAAATCTGTATTCAGTGCCAGCCTATCTGATCAAAGCAAACCCGGCCTTACCTGCCCATGCACCTAACTGCACCCTCTCTCTCTTTCTCTCCTCTGTATGTTTTGCTCCCGCTCAGTAATTTTCCGTTTGATTTCGGAGGTAATGCATTTTTTACAAATCAAAGAGGAAGCCAGGACACCCCCCACCTCCCCCTCACACCTCTCTTTCCCTCGATCTCCTTCTTTTGCCCTGCTCTTCCCCTCCAGGCCAGTGAGGAGATAAAGGAGCCCCCATCATTTCCTTGTTAGTTTTGATTTGAGCAGCACAGGGCTTTCAAGTTCTCCCCATCACCCCAAGAAACATTATAACTAGCAGCCAAGGGAATACATCTTCTCACAGTCTCCTAGATATGAAGACACTGATTCAGGGAGTGCACAACCACCACACACACCAAACAAAAAAACTCAGAAAAAAAGATGCACATACACATGGACAGGGCAACGCAAAGTAACACCATTCCCCAAGACAATAATCTCAAACGCACTCGTGAGAAAAGTAAAACTCTTCTGTGAAAGGTACATACGATCACATCAAGGTAACAAACTAACAGCAGCTCACAGTTCTAGAAATAAGTGGAAGAAAATTACACGCACACATGTTTTACTTGATTTTAAAATTATACATATAATAATTTATTATATATGTATATATATGAATTACTTTAATATTACTTTAATAACAAATAATTTTATATATAAAATAAATTTATATTTTGTAAAGCAGATTTCATGGTTTAATATTAAATATAATGACTGTGTCAAATAATTTTTAATCATTCAGTAAATCTGTTTTGTAATGGTGTGAAAAAATACTAGTTTAATGCCATGGAAAAATTATTTGTGCTAATCTTATAGCACAAAAGCACTAAGTATGAAATAATAAGTGTGCTGTTATAAACATTATTGCATTTAAACACAGGCATTGATTACTCATTCATTATAGAATAGCGATGCCCTACAGATTTAACATGTTTACCCCTGTGACTAATTACATTTAGTGAAAACTGCTGATGCACATTAATGTTTTGACAAAACAGGGCTGCTGGAAACAAGGTTGTAACATATTAGGTGGACTAAATATAAAAATGGTACCAAAATAAAATGGTTAAAAGGTGAAGTACAGAAGCGGACTAAAGAGTGGAGGAAAAGAGACAGAACTGAGTAACTGATGGCTGACATTATTTCTAGTTGTGAAAAAGATGGACAGCAAGGTTCTGAAGCAGAGATACTGAGAGAATGTGATGAATCTCGTCCCTCTTGCTCTCTGCTCCCAGGACATGAAACAAACCCTCTGTATCTGTGTCATCTTTCTGTTTCAGGCTGCCACTGAAAAGGACTTACTGAGCTCCTTCGTCCCTCTCTCTTTCTCCCCCCACTGTTCCTTCCTCTTTCCTTCTTTTACTTTCTCTCAATCTCTCGATTTCTCTTGACTCTACTCTGACAGTCTGCACAGCCTCAGGGTCAAAGAACAGAAGGACTGGCTTGTGTGTTTGTTATGAAAAGGAAAAAGGGAGAGCAGGGGAAGAGAGGGGTAAGGAGAGAAATGGTGAAGATGGAGAACTTGAAATGGGACACATCTGACACACTGTGAAAGCTACCAGACAAAAATGGCAATTCCTATGTAAACTTGTGGAAGTGGAATATTTTCAGTCGGCTAACAAACATAATTCTATAAGATTCTTTAATTGTTTACAGAATGTATAATAAAATTTCATAATAACTCTTAATAATTCATAAATAGATGAGACATCCTTGTCTTTCAGCTGGAGCGTGCAAAGTGAGGGACATTTAATGAGATTATTGATTAATTTCTCTACAAAGATTTTTAGATCTCTTTTGTAATGGATTTCTCTAAATAGGATGTAATAAATGCCAGTTATTTTAGAGAACCACACTTGAACTTGAAGAATTTTGTGACAATTTTTTGCTTAAACTTCTGTGGCTACTCAGTGTTTTATTGCATGGTGTCTCAAACATTAATATAATTATCATTTGCTTCACATTAAAGTTTAGAATTTTTGTTTAAACAGTAAATCAGTGTAAAGTACAAAGTGTGCAATCTATCTTTTTTAATGAATTTAATGTGCGGCAATCAAATGTACTGTTAATTGTTTAGTATTAAACATTTTATTTAAAAATAAAACAAAAATTGGAAGCAAATATAAAACACAAAGCATAAGCTAATAAACATAAAAGTATGTGTCACTCACAGTATGTCAGCCATACAATGTTCTATTTTGTAACATAATTCTTCTAAAAATATTGTGTTTAAGCTATAGGTTAGATATATTAAATGTATATTTATAAATTATATTAAATTATATCTAATTAAAAAACAATCTGCTGATACCAGTTCTGTCATTTAACATCCCTTAATATTATTACAATCAGACTGACGTGAGATTACACTGTCCTTACATCAAACTTGTTTTTGTCCTGTAAAAACTTTATATTAAGTTTCTTCTGTCACCTCAGGAGGGTGGTCACGCGTGATGGTGATTTCACCCCTGGAGCTCATGTCTAATTGGTTGCATCTCACCCCGTGTTACTCCACTCTCCCCCAAACCAGCGATCATGTCTCATAACTCTAGCGAAGTTCAGATACGAGACCCAATAATTGAGATAATAAGGTAAAGAGAGCGTGAAAGCGGTGTGCAACATTTGTGGATGAGAAAGCCGAGGAAACTTGGTAAAAAATAGAAGACGGAACAGAACTTGGTCAACTTTAGGAGCGATGATAGGAGCGAGCGTGTGATATGGTATCAGTTTCTTAGAGAACATCGTACTTAAGATACAAGGAAAAGAAGGGAAAAAAGACGGAGAAAAAGTATCAATCAATATGGTTAAATTATTCATCGTCATTAATTATCGATCGCTCTCCGTTGCCGACTCGTCCGCCTCGCGCCAGAGTTGAAAGGAGGGAAAGCGCGCTTTATTAAAACCGGCTCGAGCCTCATTGTTTCATGTCCCGCGGCAAAGAAAAAGCTCGAGCTTGGTTCTGCCCGCGCCAGTGAAAAATATACACACACATCGCCCCCCTTAAAGCTCTTTTTCTCCCCTCGCTCGCTTTCCCTCCCGACGCGCGGGAGAGCTTTGGGGAGCCTCGGACGGTGTTCACGGGGCGGCTGTGTCTCGCGTGGATCGATGTGGGATCAATGGCTCTCGCTGACTAATAGCCAGAGAGCGCCTTTGATCTCGCCGCTGAGAGATCAAAACCTGCGCGAGAGGAAAGAGAGAGGGGAAGAGAAAGAGGAAAATGCGCGGGAGAGCGAGCGGACCTTAAACTTCACACAAACACGCGCGCCGCTCGTACTTCGTTACATCTGCAGTCGTCTTGTGAGGTGACATCACAACGTATTTTCCACGATTGTTTCCTCTCCTTAAATGAGCAGGAAGCAACGCCCTGTCTTCATACTAGATAGACAGATAAACAGGCTAATTCTGTGGTTATTTCAGCATATGACGCTGTTTTAGTGAGTCTATGCGTCTGTTGTAACTCTCAAAGTACATATTTAAAAATTCATTTTAAAAGACCATTAGCCTAATCTCTCAGTTTTCACTAATTTGAGTTTTTCACTCAGGAGGCCTATAAATTAGGGCTACACAAGTGAGCTACTCGCTTCATAACCACTAAACCAATCCTTAAAGTTCTTAATTGAAATAGCCTAATGTTTGTGTATCATTTTGTGCACTTTTTTTAAAAATCAGTTTTACGCGGAAAACCAAGACACATTTATTCTGCTTCAAATTATTGGTGCACTGCACATGGGAACTTTTTGGCTCTGCAAGATGTTCATTTAAAAGGTGTGGAAAGCTAATTAATAAAGAAGGGAAGTGCAGACTGCTCAAGGTCTTGAGATCACAGCAATTTAAGTGTGCATTTCAACACCAGATGATCCTCCATTAAATCACTCTAAATAAAGCCACAAACAGTTAGGCTAATGAATCCTGCTGTTATTCTTCTTATGCTTCCTTTATATGTCTTTATCACGAACTGTTCTACATGACAGAAGCTACTGCTATTGCGCCACATTTCTTCCTACTTGCTATCCCCCTCTCTCTTTATCCCTCCTCCCTCTGGTCAGTGAGTTACTCTCTCTATCGCTCTCACTTCCCGAATTAACCACTCAAGAAGTCACCACCGACTCAATCAATAGCTCATACATAAACCCTGCTATAATCGCTCCACATGCCTGTCTGTCTGCCCCCTCATCCCTCGTTACCCCTTCATTCTCTTTCACGCGCATTTCTTCTGTCCTCCCACCCTCTATTTATGTTGGCTTGGCAACCTGTTCTACTAATTTATTTGTGAACTTATTGTTCACTGTCTTATTGCTGCCTTCTAATAACTTCTTGATTTTTATCCATAGGCACCATGCGCAAAACTGTAATTAATGTAATCACTGTGTTGCTCTGCATCTGGAAATGTATTTGATGCCTTATTTAGAGTCAGTCTAAATGGCATTTTTGCTTTCTGTCTTGCGCTTTCTCTGTGTCATCTGTGACAGACTCACCTCTTGCATTCTGATGTCTCTACACTAGGAGGTGTGTTGCACAGCTTTTACTATTTCTCAACATCATTCTTTAATAAAGAATATTGCTGCAGCAAAGACAGCAAACTTGGCAGCAAAGTTCTCTCAACATTTATTCTGTGGTAACATAAATCAACTGTTTGTTTGTTTTTCCGGAGTCAAAAATGTTATTTGATATGTCCGAATCAAACTGTCAACATTATAGCCTATTACCAAAAATCGTAAGGGGATAGATAAAGTACAAATGCATAGGAACAATTGCACTTTTTGTAGTGCATTAATATAGCAGGAAAAATAGGCTAGCTAAAATTGTGCTGAAAAAGAAGTCGATCGATATTTCATGCACCGTCTCCTGTTTAAATGTGTAACGTAAAGTTATTTCGAGCTCACTGATTAATTTGTTTTTTTGCCAAAGCAAGTGCATATTCAAGCTAGACTCTCCCTCTCTTTAGTCCCAGCTGGTCTTCTTCACATAGGCTATTCAAAAATATTAAAACACAAAAACCAACACACAAACAGACAACACACAAGACACAGAGAGAATTGAAAGATTACACACGAACGGCCCCTGCTCATATTCCCTGCTCTCCAGCCTCTCTTTCCCTCTGTCTCGGTTTCAGACTCTTTGATTCGATGGAGTGGTTTGATCTGAGCGAGAGCGAGTTTTGTAAACACATTTTTGCGATCATATAGCCATGGGCAAGGGGAGAGTAAAGCGCGTATAAATGAGGGAGAGCGAGGGAGTATGGCGAAGTAGGGAGAGAGAGAGCGACGTTTAATGAGAGGCTCAAGTGGAAAGGCACACGGACGGATTCAAACTGGCGCAGAAATGCGAGAAATGTAGAGAAATCAGTCTTCCCCACCGGATAGGTTGATGAAATATAATGCAATAGTGGATGGCTGGCTCTGCTTTTAAACAAACAACTCGTGTGAAAAGTGCTATATAGTATCTAAATCGACATTTCCCCACGGAGAAAAAGAGAGAGAGAACAATTTTGCAAAAGGGACATGGCAATCACAAGCAAGGACAGACACAAACGCATTACGGTGGGAGCAAATAAAGAGAAAACTGTGGCGAAAAACGAATTCGGTGCGAGCTAAACTAATAAATGTACGCGGTCCTATTCTTTTTTCTTGTTGCTTTTCTCCAGATCGGCGTCGCGAGCTGCTAATTCGTTTAACTTCGATTGCTGGCGCAATAATGGCACTAACCCGTCGCCTCCGTCTCCTGTATTGCAGAGACTTCAGATCACATCTCATTGGTAGGGGAAGAAGCTATGACCCCATGTCACTGATGATGGCTGCAATATATACGAAACAAAATAATCCACTACAATAATTACTTTAAAACACTTAATAATAAGTATTATTAAAAATAATAATTGAATAACATAATTAATGAATCTATATAAATATCAATGCAATATTTAGCCTAGGCTGTAGTAGCCTATAGGCCTAGCTAGTAATCTCTTTTCTGATTTCTGAAACGGAAACGGGACTAAAAATATGACGAGTTTTGAAACGCTTAAGTTATGGCAAGTTCTTTAAATGTAATGTCATTATTAAAAGACGTTTCCATTGTATCCTTTGTTTGTCTGTGTGTATTAATCGGAACATGACGCAACTTCTCATTATCAAGTTATTCATTAAGGCACATGCACCACCAAGCCCCGTATAGTTTATTTGCATAAAAATCCCAGCTGCACATGCCTCAGTCCCTTGCGCAGAAAAGGAAAGCTCTTCTTTCTGTCCTTGTTTAGTGTGTGCTTTTCCAGCTTTTAAAAAAACGAATAGCTCGGAGCCGTAAGTGTGTTTCTGTTCGGCAGTGGTGGTGTAAGTGTATGAGTGTGTGCGCGCGCTTTCGTTTTCTTCCTATTCTATCTACCTCTATCCAGGGAATTGTTCTCAACATTCACAAACACATCGCAAATACCCGCCGGCTTCACAGTATCGATTTCTAATTAGACGGCAGGATAATCGTTGGAGAGAGAGAGATGAAAAAGGGAAGAGGGTGGCAAGAATAAATAAATAAATAAAAAGGTCTCGTGATTAACTGAATTAGTAATAAGAAAAGTAGGCTAAAAAAACAAGAGAGGAATGCAAAATAATGGCCTTAACTACATTCTTGTAGAAACTGCGAACAAAAGGCCATAATATGGAACTATGAAATTAAATGAAAGGATTTTTTAGCACTTCCAGTTTATGATATTTTCTTCTCTATTGCTAAAGAGGTAGGCTATTGGCTTCTCATTGGTATAGGCCTACTCTAGACAGCTGACTGTATATATATATATATATATATATATATATATATATATATATATATATATATATATATACGTTTTAGATGCGTTTCAGTATTTTTAGTTTTAACTAGCCTAATTCTAAGGGGGGAAAAATTAAACTAAAGAGTTTCTGGCCGCATTTCCTACGACTTTTTGTCGTCACTATGAACTTCTCACTCTGTCTCTCTCCATCCTCCTCGTCCACCGTTCCCTCATCCGATACCCTTCTTGACAGTGCGCGTCACAGAGGTTAGTCCGGGGCTCAGGTAGCTCATTTACTTTAATCAAGCTTTCATCACCATCATGCCTGGCGCGCGCACATTCACGACGCTCTTTCTCTCATCCCCTTTTCTTCCTTTAATTTTTCGTATACGGATCTCTCTATCATCTCCATCTCGTTTCCCCCTCACTCTCTCCTCAAGCATATGCTAATAACTCGGGTGAATACACACCTACTTAACCCTTATCTGCTTTATGCTCTCCTCCGTCTTTGGCGCTCTCTGTCATTATGATGGTGATAAAGTGTAGGGTTACTCAAGAGGGCTAAAACAGTGACTGCCCTGCCCCGGACTCAGCGCACACTATCAATCTCCCGGAGTGTTGCTGCAGTCCTGCCTCTGTCTCTGTGTCTTGTGCTGTTTTTATCTATTTCAGTCCTTATCCTACTTGCATTCACGCAACTCTTTATTCCTACGTGCAGTGTAAGGTTAGTAGTATAGGCATAAAAGTAATTTATAAGATGTCTTGTAGCTTTAGATTTTCTGTTTTGTCGAATCTGTTTATGAAGTCGCTTTTAACAGGCATGAAACTTTTTTGTCTTGCCAAAAAAAAAAGAAAAGAAAAAAAACTTTAAGGCAGATGCACGCAGTGAACAAAACACATTGATTTATTCTCTCTCGCTCTCGTATCAGAGATCCGTTAGGATTTCTTTTTTTCCGTTTGTTTGAAGTTCTCGACACGTCTCATTACCGACACGCAAGAATCTCTCGATAAAGGAAGCACGTCTTAAAGGCAGGTTTTCTTCTTCCAGGTGTTGTTTCTGCATATCACGCCCACAATACTATTATTATTATTATTATTATTATTATTATTATTAATATATGCTGTTGTTGATGTTACTTGAATAATAATAATAATAATAATAACGATAATTTTACTTGTTTGCAATATTTTTGATAACCTTCCGAGAATCTTCTTTAATTAATCAGCATTAAAATCATGATGTATCTGAAATGCATTTCTTCAGTAATGTCTATGATGAGAAGGTTCATGGTACAGCAGACGCGTGGCTGGGCGTGTGTCAACCTGTGACGCGATCTGAGGTTTTCCCAAACTAGAAGTACCCTAAACCTTTATAGGAGCTGTCCGGTCCAAAGGGGCTGAACAAAACCTTTACCACTATCTCAGGGAGTTTGTCTCCCTAACACAACAGTGCGAAAATACTGCTGAAGATAAAATGTTGCAAGTCATCTGTGGAGGTATTAGTGAGCATTAAATTATTATGACTGTTGGTAAGTTACAAAAATGTTGATGTTAATTTATACAGAGATTAATAAAAGTGCCCCAAAAAGCATGTAATGACATTTGATGCGATATGTATGATTACAAGGGGTATGTATGATTACAACTACCACTGCCAAAATATGTACTGAAGTCTACAGACGCAGTTCTCAACTCGCCTTTGGAAGAAGAAAGGGACACACGTAACACACACTTACTTTATTTCTTAACCCTTGCAGGGTCACGCATTTCTGATATAAGTAATATCATAATTAAGAATATCTAGATCATAAAAGACTGCAATTAGCTCAGAAAAGGATAGCCTAAATATTTACGCTACGTTGTCTATGTCATGCAGAGACTGCGGTTTTTTTTGTTTCTTTTGGATAATATTTTGTGTATAATGACTTTGCATTAATCAAAATGTACTATTATAGTTTCTGGTTTGACAGTTTTGTTCTTTTCTCTCTTATAAACTGATGAAAAAACGAAAAATATTGTGCTTAGTGCACCGAACCCTAATAAAAATAAGGCAAATATTTGTGAACCCTTGATATTCGTACAATGGAAAGTAAAATTTTACAGCGCTGATGAATTATAATAGAAAATTATAAATAAGATAATTATAAACTTATCAATATTCGGTGTGAAATCATGTGGTTTCCTGAAAATGTTGTAAATGAGGGTCTATTCATAGAAAGAAATTAAATTGTCATTATTTACTAACCCTCATAAAACTGTGTGATGTTCTTTATTCTGTGAAACATACAAGGGGTTAGTTATGGCAGAATGGCCAAGCTGCTATTTTTGTACAGTGAAGGTGAATTTCAAACAAGATTTTCAATAAATATCAACTTAAATTGCATTTAATTGTTCCTCGCACAAAGCTATCCTTTTTGATGCTTTTATAGTGTTGTCTATTCTTGTCCCATCGACTTTCATTGTATGGAAGAGAGCAATATGCACATTTTTCATAACTTAGTGTGTGTTCCACAGAAGAAAGAAAGGTATTTACACATATTAAACATCAGTGTGAGCAAATGATGACAGATTTTTCAACATGATACATGATACATGTTGAATAGTATAAAAACCAGCAGATCACTCTTAAATAGAATTTTTAGAAGTTATCCAGTCCAAATCTGCTGAACTAGGCCAAACTTTCAGTATGTTCATAAAATTCACATATAGTGTACAATGGTTTTGCAATGATCAATATGTATTAAAATGTGCAATGTGTGCATTTGTCCCTAAAAAAATTAGCAAGATCCATTAAAGTAGCAGGTAAAGGGCTGTTCACATATTGAGCATTTCACAGCAACAAATCAACCAGAGATCATTCATTTTCACTGAGAGCTGGCAATTTCTGTGATGTAAGCAAGTAACACCACTGCCAATGCAAATTAAGTGTGTCAAGAAAATTTGCTCCAATATTCTAATGGCTCTAAGGGTCTCTACAATCTATTTCAGATTATGATGCTTTTGGGAAACATAGCCAGGGGCAGTTAGTGAACATCTCAACTTAAGACGTTAGTGGTGTTGATTGAGGTCAAACAAATCCACATGTCCTGTGAAAACCACTTGTTACCTTTTATCAGGTCAAAAATCTGTGCTTGTGTAATCTCATACTTCTGGTTTAGACTCTTTGGTCTAAAAATTGGTGTAGAAATATAGGCTTAAGCATGACAAAACTTGGGGTCCCAAATGAAACCGTGACTGTTCTCGAACTTACAAAGGAGGCAAAGGAAATAAAACTGCTAACCCTTTAACAAGGCTCCAGGATCAAGAAGGTGCTCCAAAAATGACTTTCAACCCCACAGCATTTTTCTTTAACATCTAAATCTTCATCTGTGTCATAGGCATTTATTTGCAGACCCTTTGGAACACTGGAGAGTTGTCTGAATTCTAATCCTCAGATGTTTTATTCGTGTCCCTATAAACACAGTTAAGTTCATCACCATAGCAGCACTGAGGATTGAGGGCTGCAATGCTCTTGAAAATTGTAGCAGAACTGTAGACTAAGAGAGTTACTGCAGCATTTATATACTCACTGTAGTTAAACTTAAATATGAGGATCAATAAACACTGCAGAATAAAGAAAAATACCTTTACTTTTTTTATTTTAAGGAAAAAAAGGAACCTTGGAAACAAACCAAAGTTGTAGGTGTTGTTTAACCATAGAGGGGGCACATAAAAAAGAAAAAGAACGGAGACTCATCAGCATATATGGAAAAAATGATTCAAATTGAGCCCAAAACACAAACTAAACTAAAATTATTCCAAAAATGTTTTTGCATTGTTTTGGTTGAGATAGAACAAATTGAATGGATAGTCATTTTAAGTTGCTTTTGAGCATGTTGAATGGGAACATTGATATTTTATATTATAATACAGCAAATTATTATGGCAATAACCACAAAGCAGGAATTTATCCTATTTACTTTCAGAAACAGAAAGAGCCTTGTTCTGCCTTGTTCCCGCAGGTTTGGAATGACATGAGGGTGAGTAAATGATGACAGAGTTTTCATTTTTAGGTGCACTATCCTTCTAAGATAAAATTCTATCATAAAATAAGAGACATTGCTTAAACTATGGAGCCACCCACAAACTCTTACTACCCTTTGTCTTCAGTCAAACTCGGGACCTTATTTCCACCCTTGTATCCCCCCTCTCCTCCCCCTCAACCAAAGAGCCCACCCCTGCGTGTGTCAAATCGAATCTCCACCTCAGCGCCTACTACACCCGCTGTGTCCATGTATAATACGTCATACACACAGGGAGTGTGCGATGACGGATTACTGAATTAGACGAATAATGACACCTGACACTTCTGTTACCGCTCCCTGAGCTGCCACAGCCAGCGCAGCAGCACTGGTAAATAAAGTCCAGAGATGAGAAAATACAGAGAGAGATGAAGTGGGGGGGGCGGCAGGGAGATGAATGGAGAGAGCGAATGGAGGTGCGTAGGCCTATATACAAAGAGAGATGGAAGGGAAACTAAAGACAAAGTGAATAAGAAACTCAACAAGTCAGCTAGATGGATGTACGAGGGCATTTTTGTTTGCAATCTGCTTTGTTTCATAATAGTTCACTATGGTGTACCTCTGTTTTCAAAACCAATAAACACACGAAAGGAGAGGCTATGTATTGGCTAGACTTTAGGTGCTGGTAGTGTCCACACAACTTGAGTTGCATGTGTGTGGCCTGACCTATAGTGAGTACACCAAGATCTTGGCCTGAAGTTGTGTAGATATGTACAAAAATATGTACAGAGAATAGTTCACCCAAAAATGAAAACAAAATTTTATCTGTGCAAGTTATAAACATATTTTGAAAAATGTTACAGCTGTTTTTGTCTTTACAATGAAAGTCCAAAACAACACTAGGCCCCATTGACTGTCATTGTATGAAAAAAAAAAAATTTGTTTTGCAGAATAAAGTCATACAGGTTTGGATCAACACTGTAAACAATGACATGATTTTCATTACTGGGTGAACGGTCGCTTTTATGCTATAGGAGAACGGTAGAGAGAAGAGATGTTCTATGCTACAGTACATTTAAAATCCTTGGATTGGCCTACACCAAAATTACACCATCATACAAACATTTTTAACAGATCAAATAACTGTCATAAAATGTTGTGTATGCAAAACACAACAGAAGTTTTTTATGGCATCTACAGGTTTGAGGCAACATGACACCCACATAACCTCTATGAGAATGTGTGTGAGAGAGAGACAGAAATGGAGAGAGTAGGGAGCCAGAAAGAAATATTGACAAAGCCTAGATATACACATAAATCACTGAGTGTGACCTGCCCGGCTCTTGTATTTTATAGCTATGCTCTGTGCTGGCGGAACAAGATGACAGCTGAGTTCCTTCAACGGAAAATATGGTGCCTCTCTTGTTTTCTCCATCTCCCTCCATCGTTCCTGTTCTCTGTCTATCCCTCTTTATATTACTCTTGTCACCTCACAATTTTGTTCTCTTCCCCTCCTCCCTGTTTTTTTATGGTTGCCCTCTGTTCTCTTGCCATACATGTTTCTTTTTGCTACTTATCTTTGTTGCCCTTTTTGATGGCTATTTTTCTTTTTGTTTACCTCAGTGTCTCTATCTTTTGCTTTTGGCCATTTTCTCTATTTGTGCTACAGGTTCCTCAGCATTGCTTTTGTCTTTTTTATCTCTTCCTATCACTGGACATTTATTTGATATGAAATGTATGCTACCGTTCAAAAGTTTGAGGTCAGTAAGACTTTTTAATGTCTTTGAAAGATGTCTCATATTTTCACCAAGGCTGCATTTATTTGATCAAAAAATACAGTAAAAACTGTAATATTGTGAAACATTCTTCAGTCTTTCAGTGTCACATGATCCTTGCTGATTTGCTGCTCATGAAACATTTCTTATTTTCAATGTTGAAAACAATTGCGCTGTTCTTTGATGAATAGAAAGTTCAAAAGAAAAGCATTTATTTGAAATAAATAACATTCTGCTGAAAACATTCAAGTTTCTTTGTGCTATTTTTCTTTGTCGCTCATTTTTTGATACTTCTCTCTTTGTACTTCAATGTGTCTATCTTTTTCTCTCTGACATTTCTACAGTTTCATCTGTGTTACTTTTCTCTCAAATATCTAATTTTCACTGGACCTTCTGTTTCATCTGCCATCTTGTAACTTAAAGGCTACAGAATGGGAAGTGGAACTTGTAGGTTCACATCTCTTTCTATAAGCTACTCCTTCCTGCTTCACATTTGATATGAAATAAAAACAACAAAATATGAAAATAGACCAATATAACAAACTACAAATGCATATTAAATACATATAAAAGCTAAGCGTCAACTTGTACCTTTAGGCCTTATCTTTTTCACCCTCATTTGTTTTGCTTGTTCCTCACCACTTCCCTCTCACACTCTACATTCCAGCCACCCCTCCCGCCTCCTTCCGCAGCCCGAGCACAGAGCCCCAAGTGTCGGAATCAATTAAGAGTGAGCGCCGTCGCGCCCGTTCCTTCACGGAGGTAAATATTAAACTGCAAGGAACGGCGGACAGAGAGAGAGAAAGAGAAAGAGAAAGAGGAGGGAGCTGAGAGCGAGCCCTCCGTCCCTAATCCACCGCATCGATCAGCCGGGGATGAGGGTAATATATTATTTTGACAAGATACGATCCTCCGACGCGCACCGCTATCCCCGGCGATCGATTTCTTTTTCTCTCTCCTTTTTTTTCTTTTTCTTTTTTCCCTTCAGCAGTGGGGACACTGCGTGTGCTCCTCTGTTTTGTTGTTAGTCGCTGTGTGTGCAAGTGTGACTGAGCGAAACAGTGTGAAGCCTACAATAGTTGAGGAAACGCCTGGAGAAAACTTCTCATCTGAGCGACACGACAAAACCATAGCAGACGTGAAGTCTTAATAATGTCATTATGGCGTTGTCTAAGGAACATAAATTTCATAGTGATCACCAAGTTTCCTGGTCGTCAAAGACAAACCAGCTCATAAAGAGGCAGAGGAAAGTCATTCACTTGTGCTAGAAGAAACAGAAGAGTATTGAATGATAAGACTTCAAAAATATATGAAAGCTTTTCCACTTGAGATTTCCATATTTTGGGTGATGCTGACCAATTGTAAAGTTAAGCGTCTGGCCCCTCCGGTCCTCTGTGCTCTTTTGCCTTCACTCTATATCGCTTTGTAAACTGTGTCTAAATGCTAAATTCCCAGATCAATTTTTTTTTCATTCAACCTCTCCCCCCATCCCTTTGTGCCCGCTGCCCCCTGCCTCCGCCTTCGAAATGGATTGAAGTTCACTGTCTCTTAGCACGCACAGTCTGTGGTGTGCTCGCGTGAATGTGTTCATGTGTGAACAAGCACACTGAGATTTATTAATCTATGAAGGCAGGTAAAGGCAGAAACATCTAGTAAATCAGCTTGTTTCATAATTTTCAGCCACTACGCAGAAGGGTGCTCTGCCTACCGGAGCACTCAAGCACCAGTCTGTCTTTCGTTCACTCTCTCCCTTTTTTATTGTGCCATTTTCTGCCACTTCGGCTGCTGTGAGGGAGGCAGTAATGCAGTCACTGTACCTCTGCAGCCCCCTGCTGTGTGTGCAAGTGACTTGGCCTGTAAGGAGAGGGGGGAGACGTGGGGTCAAGGTGAGCTCTAATACACTATTGATCCGCCCCAATTGAAAACCTGATGGAAATTTTACCCCCCTCACCCTCCCCTTTTCTCCTTCCCATCTGTGTATCTCTGTCTTTCCCTTGTCTTTCTTTTTTTTCTCTGTCCCTAGTGAACAACTTCTTCTGTGCTTCCTCCCTTTTTGCAAATTAGATCCTACCCAGAGGCTATCTTTGTAGCATCTTTTTCTCTCATGTTGTCCCCCTTTTCTCCTTCTTTGTCCCGTTTTACATCTTTACACTTTGGAGACATCTAACCCAGTTTCTTGTTTCTTCTCATTTGAAAAGAGACTGTCACAAAGAGACTCTTTTCTCCCTAAGTTTGTCTTTTTGAGGTACTGTATATGTAGATCATGTTTTTGAATGTATTTAAACATGAGTGAGTAAATAAGAGACAAGATAACACACACACACACACACACACACACACACACAGCATGAGTAGTGTGGCAGTATGGTCATCAGTGCAGTGTATTAAATGCCATTGTGGGTTTGGCCTCAGGGCTGCACAGCGATCCCTCAGCAGGAAGAGCCAGTCGATAGCACTCCAACCTGGTCAACAATGAGCAACACTCCACAAAATCTGTGTCAACACTTTTGTATTTTCACTTCTGGTAAAGTGGAAAATGAGACGGACTTCATCCATCATGTTTTAAAGATCTCTCTCTTTCTCTGTCTCTTTCTGTTTAATGTTACTATGGTGCGACCAATAATACATATGTCAAGGTTGGGGAACATCCATGAGAATTTTTGAATTTGACAGAATTCAAGAAATTCAACATAGGTAATGCATTCTGGGAACTGAAGCGTTCTTCCACCCTGGTTAATTTAATTAAATATAATGAAAAATATCAAAAACAGTTGCTATTTTAAATATTTATCTATCTGTCTGTCTATCAGGCTTATAAATCTTCAAATGACAAAGGGTTAGGGTTAAACCTAACCTAACCCAAACGTCTAACCCTAACCCTAACTTTTTCAAAATGTACAAATAAGCCCTTGTCAACAAAAGTCAACATTTAAAGTTTGCCTTAAAAACCTTACTTTTAAAAAGAAGTACAAGTTAAAAGGAGTTTTGTTAAATTTCAGTTAATCTGAATTTTATTTCTTTACATAGAAAGTGAATCCATCCTGTTTGCTAACTCAAATTCGGCAGCTGGTCTGGAATTGAAAATGCATTCCCAATTAATTTCAGAATGGTGTACAATTCTGTCATCCTATAAATCCTACAAACATAAGGCTTGAAACACACTGGATTTCTTAATGACCCTGTTCCCCTACAATAATTGGTCAATTTAACGACTAGATTACGCCTGAAGATTGTGTTGACAAAAAAGAAGGATCTCAGTAAAAGAGAATGAGTGAAAAACACAAAGACTCTTCATTCAGCATCTCTTTGCTTTGACCTTTCCCTGCTTGCATAGCTGTTAATTACTTTGTAGAACAATCTGCGAGATAAAACTGTCTCTCTGTGTGCACGCAAGAGCTTCCAGGTGTGATTTATGTTCTGTTGTGTATCTGTCAGGTGGTAGTGCTATCTGTATCACAATCTCCCTGTGGACGCAGAAACATTACACATTTGGTGAGACCCTGTGTCGACCTGTAGCCTGTGATACACATCTGGAACATCAATGACCATGATACACACGAAGGATGAGGAATGAGACGCTGCTGGACAGAAAGACTGAAGCATGAGGGACAATAATCAAGGTTATTCTATGTCTTATTCCTACTAACACAGGTTTTATGTGCTAAAGAGCCAAATAAACCCAAAATAATCACATTTTCTCTTTCTCTTTTTATCTCACTCTCTCTTTTTCTTTCTCTCTCTCTCAGAGAGTCTTAGCTTAATTGCTTTTAAACCGGATTAATGACTGACCAGGGACATGTTGCCTTAATCTCTGCTCTTGTAAAGCTGCTGTATGTCTCGGCTGTGCCTTCTTCCTTTCCTGTCCTCATCCATCCTCTAAAACCACTTACTCTTCGTCTCCCCTCACCCGCAGTTTCACTCAGTCACCATCAGTCTCCCTGTCCTTCTATTGCTCTGTCTTTCCTAAGCACCGTTCCTGTTTCTTCTGCACACTATAACTCAATTCCGTTATGCCATTTGTCTCTCGGTCTCTCTTCTGCTTTTCGCTGATGTATTCTTATCTTTTACTTTCATCTCTAGCTCTGTCCGAGTTATGAGTTCACTTACTTATAAGTGCACACACACTCAAACCCCTCTGTTGTGTGTGTGTGTATGCTGTAGTCGTGATGCATGGCCAGTCGTGGAGTCTTGTATTAGCACATGTCGATGGGAGCTTGTCATTGCCTCCTAAGTGTTTTGGCAATACTAGGGATCTCCTGTCATGCCAGTGCAACTAATCTCAGTCGAATTACATTGAGCTGGTATTGAGACGGTGAGAGAAGACAAGAGTACGAGGCTGTGTACTTGACTAAGCACCTCTCATGGCCAATATGTGTTAGAATGTGTGTTTGCTACAGTCCTTAATATCAAAAATCATAATTATATATATGTAATGTAATACGACTGAGATTAGTTGCTATATATAGATATAAAAAAAAGTTTCACAATATCTTCTTTTGTGTTTCACAGAACAACTGAAGTCATACAGGTTCAGAACAATATCAGGTAAGTAAATGATAGATGGATTTTACTTAACCATAGAAGGCTTGAATTCAGTGTACTGCTAAATTACTTTAGGAATTTAAGGGATGGTTTGGGATCTCTTTCTCTCTCCACACTCTTCTGTCTGTTCCAAAAGCCTAATATGTCTAACCTCTGAACTCTTTTATTTAACCTACAACCTCTCTTCTATACCCTTCTCTCCAACTTTCTCTCAAGCCTACGGTCTCTTTCTCTCCCGCGGACATTTCTATCTCCTTCTCTCCCCTTGCGGTTGCCATCAGGATTAAACAGTTATCTCAGAGGCCCTCTATCGCCCCTAAATACTGCGGATGATAAGACTCGCTTGGATTTGTCAAATTGGGGGCCATCGATTAACTGACCTTTCCTTACTCTCAGGCTCCCAGGCACTCTCCACACCGCAGACAAGCCAGATAGAGAGATAGATGGATATATATTGGTGTTATTATTGTGTACAAGTTTGTAGCTACCAGGGGTGCATGAGGAGGACCAGATAGGAAGAAAGAACACAATGGGGAGGGAGTAGGGACAGAGCAGGATGTGGGAAAGGAGAAAAATGCCTTTGCTTTTCAAAGTGTTGGAAAAAACTAAAAAGTTGTATGCCTAAAAACACAAAAATTTGATTATTTTTTTTAAGCCATCTAAATCCTTTTTATATTTTTTGAACACACTGTAAATGTATTGTTATGTAATATAAAGTTTGCTTCATAAAGTAACATTAACTGATTATTCTCAGTTTGAAAGATATTACCATAAAATATTACTGATTATCAACCTGATTACATTAAAAGTATTTTCTCAGGTTAGGTCAGGTTAAATTAGATTAATAAGGTAACAGCCGCATGCTTTAAAGTGTATCTGAATTAACTGTTAATTCATTAATTTGTCTTTACAATTTGTTAATATCCCATATACAAGATGGAAGCATAAAAAAGGATAACAATTCAACACAACAATATCAGCATTTAACTTGTGAGATAGCCTACCCATTTTAAACTTTTTTTTTCACCGCAGGGGACTGTATATTTCAATCCTTACAAATGGAAAAACAGATGCTGCGAATTATGCTGTATGCTTGACAACCTGTTGTGAACAAACGATGCGATTTCTCACTAGAATGCATCGCGCAGCATTTACGAAGCAAAATAGATGCGTGATGTAAAGAGATGCGGGTGTTTCCTGCTATAACAGCAGACCCGAGTGTGTGTGTGTGTGTTACGGAGCTGAACTTACCAGCACTCCCAAGTGGCCTCGCCTCAGACGGAAACCAAGGGCCGGAGCCGGCACCGTGGCTGCTGGCTGTAGGATGGACCGAGAATCTCTGGGCTTTATCTGATCCAATTCGGAGAGCAAAGATTGTGCTGTTCCGTGCAGTATAATCGGTGCGCTGAAACGGCAAATTAAATTGTTGATAAAAACAAAATGTATAACTTTTTTTTAAACTCTCTTTGTTAATTGTTAATTGTTATTCTTTAACAAATATAGCTTCCTGCAGGTAACTGCAATTGTAAAAGCAAGAATTACATGTTAAACAGCGTATAACCTCATAACATCAATCACTTATTTTAGTGAATGTGACAGCAAAGAGTTGGAAAGCTTTTCCCCCCTAACAGTTTCCTACGATATGCAAGATTTCTGTGCAAGTTTGTTCGGGAATTTAAATCAATTTAATTTACTTAAATCAGTTCATTTTACGCCATAAAAACAGATTCTCTAACATCATGTTCGGAACAGGCCTAAAGCAGAGTACAACTTTAAATATGAATAAAAAATAAATAAATACATGAACTACTCACACTGCTTTTTCGAGGTATTGTACTTCGCTAATTATCCGATGCAGTAATTTTACAAAGAGACATCGCCCTGGAGTTGCAGTAGCCTATCCGTGTTGAGCTAAAAGAGCTCTAAAAGAGCAAAAATTACACATTATAAAGTTTGACGTTAAACAAGAATAGAAAAAAAAACGGATTCGCTTTACATTAAAAAAAATATCAGAGAATTGTTTATAACAGCATGGCTCATAATTATAAATAAAAAGGCAATCTAAAGACTTTTCAGAAATGGAGAATCAGAAGAAAACATACAAAATGTGTTGGATTAAAAAAGTGAAAAAAAGGGACATGATAAATTTGTAAAGGTAAATAACAGTTTTCGTATACGAATGTTTACAGAATGCAAAATACTTTAAAATAAAATAACTTAATTGTATGAAGATAATTATTTACACTATTTTTAGAATTATTGATGATATTAGAAATTATTATTAATTATATTATTAGTATCATTGCTATTATTATGCCTATTAACACAACCATGTCAGTCACATTAATACATTTACATATTATCATTATCAGCTACAGTATTACGAAGCATCGTGACTCCAAACAAAGTTTGGCCAGGTGAGCGGTTTCGGTATCGCGGACCAAGCAAAGGCAGTGTTGGGATAGAGGGAGGGGGAGGAACTGAGTGATGTGGAGAGGAGAGATATCCCCAAATGCCATTTAATGTCGGAAATATTTCCAACAAATATTGACAGAGAGATAGACGCAGGAGGGAGCCGCAGAGGAACGGCCCAGGCGGGCATGTGATTGCATTAATGGATGTTTTGGATATTGTCCAAATTCGTGGACTGACATCCTGCGGTTAATTAGTTTGATTGAAATCAAATAATGTGAAAACACGTAAAGAATGCAGTGAACTCAGAAGATGCAATAGGCCCTACATGTTAAAGGACTGAGAGTACGGACTCAAAATTACAATTAGGGACATTTACATCAAGTGACAAAAAAATCAAAATCCCCGTAATTCTCAATCGGTTATTTTTTTTTCACAATTATTTTGTGGAATAATAATAATAATTATCATTATTATTATTATTATTATTATTATTATTATTATTATTATTATTATCATCATTATTATTGCTTTATTATTATATAATTATTATAAATATTAATAGTATACCTATTAGTCTGAAAAAAAATAGCTATGCTTATTAGGCTACTTATACGACTATTTCAGTAACTGACAAAAAACGCACACAAAAATAACTTATGAAAATTAAAATATTACTCTGCCTCAGCCGGCAGATGCGTATGCTACTTTAAGTTATTATTTTAAGCTTCGAATTGAACATATGAAACAAATTCCAAAAAAGTATGCTACATAGGCTATTATTAGCTACCGACGAAAGCATGGTTTTAATAAATTGTATTTAATAATATTTATATATAAGACGATATGTTTCCAATTAGGCCTACTATAAGAGCTGCAAAATAATATCGTTTCGTTTTCATTTCTATATTAAAAATCGAATTAATTGATTTATAAAATCCGAATTCTCTGAATCATCAAATTGATTAACATTATTACAGTGTAATATTTAGCATATAAGTCACATTCGAGGTCTCTTTTATTCAACACTTTCAATATTTAGTTCAGTGTTGAAACTCTACAGCTTCAGATGGTCACCAACGAACTTTATGAGATGAGCAGAGTCAGGGCTGTAAAGTAAACGAAAAGAGCAAAAACAAACGCCAAGCGACTTTGCAGTTTTCAGGACTCGCGCGTTTTTATAGTGAATAATTCAACAAATCTCAAAAAACACACACACACACACACACACACAAAAAACAGAATCTTTTAGTATATATATTTATTCACAAAAGCAGTTTTATTCAGTATTATATATATATATATATATATATATATATATATATATATATAAATAATAAAACCATGGACGGATCAGTAGGCTACATCTGAAGTTATTCAAGCTAAATATGTTTATTTAATTATTTATTTGTTTGTATTTATTTTTTATTTATTTTTTTATTTAGATGAATAGGCTACTGTGCTAACGTGGATATAAATCAGATATCGGCTGGGGAAAACATTTTGATGCAACTCTTTTTAAACAAACTAACCAAATTATGGATTAAATTCAGTCTCAGCCTAGTCGAACTCTTGAAGATGTAACGGGAACATATTGTGCAGGATGCTTTAAAGTTTTCCGACAATAACAGTTTTAATATAACATGTGCTGAATTATTTGCGCAGGTGCAAACAAAAAAGTTTTCAAGTTCCAGATTTCTGGCCACAACGCTATAGCCTAGGTTATATATTAAATTTTGACAAAAACTACAATGATATTCCAAATTAAACGCCATAACACATGCCTAACCTTTTATTTAAAAAGTCCATTCTTGAATAAAAATGTAGTATTCTAGTAAATTTTCCAAACTTGTACATTTCCTTGAAAATAATCAAAACCGGTGACTAAGCAGCGGAAAAAATGTATCCAAGTAAATATGGGTAGAAAGTGAATTTAGTCCTCTCTCGCATTTGACCAGTGACCAACATGACAAGGATGAATGAATGGAGCAGCACACGTTATGCACTTGTGAGAGTAAATTGAGCTCGGTCATTCGGCAGATCGAAGGGATACACACACACCCGGCGCTTAGTCCACATTAAACGTCTCTAGTTGCCGTGAGAGTGACTGTTTAATTGACTGATTGATAGTGTGGCGTGTAGGTGAGGGCTCCATGAACAGCGTTAACAAATAGAGACACTTAACAGCTAATCCGACTTGGCACGGACCACACGGCTCGCGAGGATGTTTGCGAGTGTGCACGCGGAGTTCAGCGCTTTTCACAATTACACAAAAGTCAAATGATCTGTTAGTGTACAATTTCATCATAATACCTCATTTAAATTTACGAAAAAACAGCTAAAAAAACACAAACTAACAAGAAATGTTTCGTACTTAAGTTTAAATATTTTAAATAATGGGCTAATAATAATAATATAATAGTAATAATAACCTAATAATTAAATAGGCAACTAAAACGCATCCATAAAATATGAGTATTGTCAAAAGCGACCAAAAGTTACTAAATATCACCACTTTGTAAAAAGTCATCGTAAACGTTTTTCTGACACAAAGCGGACGACATACCTCAGAGTTTCCTGATCTTGTTCTCCAACCGTCCAAAGTAGAAACTATCTGACCCGTGTGCGCTTTCACTTTCCTGGTGTGTGATCCGGGGCGCGCGGAGCCGGGAACCGTGGAAGCACCTCTACACTAATAACCACGACCGAGGGAACTGAATGAGAGGGAGGGAGGGCGCTGAGGAGGTGTGCATCTCTCGGTAAGTAGTTAATTAGTAAATCCCCATTCGCTGTGCCTCGGGTCGGTTTGTTTTCCCCGGTCGACAAGCCGAGAGGAAAGAGAATTTGAAGTAGGATTCGACCCGTTTCCGCTCCTCTGTCTCGTATATGAAGTGCGTGCGTGTGTGTTTGTGTGTGTTGTCTTCCCTCCTCCCTCCCTTCTTCTCTCCCTATCATTCTTTTCGCCAGAAAATCCCCTTTACTGTCGTCCTAACATTCTCGCATACACAACTACTCGCGATTCTCCAGATACTGCAACGCTACTTTCATCTTAACACTCCGCAGCAAAATATTTCAAGTATCTGGATTATCATCTCCTCAAGTTGGTTTCGCCAATAGAGCTATTCCACCGACCTTAACACCTTTGCTGGTGGTGCATGAAATGAGAGAGCATGCTAAAATTTTAGGGTCATTTCAAGACTTAATCTTAATCCAGGATCAGATGATTTAATTGTCAAAGTGCTGAAAACCTGGAACACTGGAAACCTTAAGTACAAATCTAGAGCTGATCTCACTAGCATTTACCCAGATTCTAGACTTTGAAGAGAAGTAACATCACTTCAAGTCTTCACGGTCTTTTTCTAAGCCATTGACTGCACCTAACAAATTTAAATGACTTAATTGATCCGCTACGTAATAATCCATTAGGTAAACCTGGAACCCACTGGGGTGTGGAAGAAGGCATATGATGAGTCCAGGAGCGGATGCATAAAAAGAATGAAACGAGAAAGATGGATTGTGAGCGAAAGGATACAAAGGTTCTGCCAATTATACAGCCTCAAACATTATTAACCTGACTTGTACTTTACCGTCATGTACCTCTTTATCGCCCTCTAGTGAACACTGACTAGAGAGGGTCACAAGTTAATTCTCATGCGAATCAGCGTTACAAGCTCAGAAATAAATGACTGCTTATTAAAAACTGATTTCTGAAAAGGTTAATATATGAATATCATGTAAAATAAGTAAAGACTATATGTATTTTTTATATCGTATTATACATTTCTTTTATGTACTATGGAGAATAAAAAATAAATATATTTAGAAGTATATTCTCCTTTTTTGGGTCATATAGATCAAATATCACTAGCAATATGGATCATATATCACTAGCAATTTGGATCATATATCACTAGCAATGGTAAGGTAATGGGTTTGATTCCCAGGTATCACACAACATGGTTAAAATACACATGGAATGAACTGTCACATTTTCCAAATGTTCAGTGAGAGGATGCAAATACGACCCCAGACACATGTAATAGACTCTAATGTTCTGTGTATTACAGGCCTCTCTGATGGTATTATGAATGCAAGGTGTGTGCTTTGCTGTAATGTCAGTGACTGTGGTGACAACTGATGGTGCATCTATTAGCTGGGAGGGGGAAGTCTGACCTATCCCATTATCAGTGATTGAGGTTATTCGTATAGGTAGAGCTGAGATTTTTAAAGCTCACTTTGCACTGTATGGATTTACTGTCTACTTCCTTACTGTATGGTTTATTACTTTACAATGTGGATCCGATTCACAATCACATCATGTTGGCAAAGGACATATTGTGCTGCAGTTGTATAATCATGCTCAATTTAGGTTTCTATGGATTTTTTTTAGATATTAAATATAAGCTTGAATAAAAGCAATTTGGTTTTGAATGCACATTTAAATAAACAAATGAATAATTATTATTTTATTTTCCATTTTGATCACTGAAATCATACTCATCCCCCCCAAGCCTCTGTACATCTTTAGATGCAAATGGATAAAACAAGGTACAACAAATAGAAAGAGAAATAGAAATAAAAGGAAAGAAAAGAGGAAGAACAGACAAGCTGTGAGAGAACTGAAAAGAGGGATGGGAAAACGAAGAGAAAAGGAGAGGGTAAGAGAGCAAGAAAGAGCTCCAGTCCCCAGTCTTAATCTGAGCAGGTCTGATCAATAGCCCATTTCCCATTGTTGCCAGAGCTCTTCGATCGCTACACCACCGAATTAACACACCCACTTTAATCTGGAGGGGAGACGGGCCCCATGGGTTGGGGGTGGGGGTTGTTGTTAGGTGCTGGGGTTCAGAGTGGTCCGTTTGTGGGGTTGGAGGACTATGGGGGGCAGGGGTAGCAGCTGTGGAGGCATCCTCAAATGAAATCAAATCTAATTGTTATCACTGTTGGGCCTGGTGTTATTACTACTACTGTTTACAATTATTTCTAACTGCATTGCCTTTTCTGGGCTGCCTCTCTCTCCAGCAACTGAGCATGAGGCAAACTGGACATTTATAAGCACTATGAAAGTATTAGGCCGGTAATGGTTATAATAATTGTTACCAGTGGATGCTCTAGTGCTGGTAAAATAGCAATAGCCTAAACAGCTAAAAGTAAGATCAGTGCAACCAGCTTCTGAAGTCAATATATCACACTGTAGCTTTCACTATTCTCCTATGATTTACTACACCTGCTGCCTCAGTCTAATGAAGAATTTTTAGATTGTACAATGTCATCAACTCATAAAATCGAAGTAGTGAGACCTGGTTTGCCTTGGGAGTAGCAGAGTAAAGAGCAAACAAAAGGACATGCTACTGCAAACATATTTTACTATGTAAATACAGGTGATCGTAAAGTCGACAAACAATATACCTCCCTTTCTCCTATACGTTCAAAATACTTGACAAAAGACTTAAATATAATGTGTATTGACACCTACACAACTTTAATGAAAGACAAAGTAGCATGGTTTAATTTATTTGACTTGATTTACATATTGGCAACCTATTGCCAATGTAAGTATTTTATATACAGAAAAAATAGCTTCCAAATCCTTTATTTTAAGTATAAAAATAACTGAAAGCTACAAATAACAGAGATTCAATTGCCTTCTTAAAAAACAGACATTTATCAAACTTTGACTATTCTGTCAAGTTTCAAGTTTTAAATACACTTTAGGAAAAAGATTTTGTGGACAAATTGGCAACTTGAAAAGTTGAACAACAGTCCATTTTCATCAAAACAGAGGTAATTAATATCACAGTCATGTTAATAAGTTCATCCTGTTAATTTTTGTTTTTCAATTTTAAACCTTATTACTTGATTGGACAAAAGTTTGGACTCGTAATAAAATCTGCACCAAAATCATGCTAGGAATTCAATCAATTTCATATTCGCTAAATGCCAGAACAATACTCTCTCAAGCATTGCATTATTTGATATTTGTTTTTATGTATTAGCCCAAAGCAAGACATTTGCATCCGCCATAAACTTTTAAACGATTCTTTCTCTGAGAGCTCACAACTCCACACAGCTTATCTGTGCAGTCCAGCAGCCCACCAGAGTCTGTTCTCGTCACGCTTCCATGTGCACTATTTCATATCAAAGTCATTTTCTTGTTTGCTAAGTGATTTAATTGAGGGTAATTAGGCATGCTTCTCGAGTGGATAGAGCTGTGTGTGGCTAACTTGGGTTAAATTAGCTTCAGTTCAGCTGTGAAATATAGGGTTAAGTGGGGGGAAAGGAAGGGAGGTAGGGTGGACAGCAATGAAAGTGCTGTTCCTTTATTTTGAACTTTAACATTAAGGATTAAGATAAACTTAAAGGGATAGTTCACCCAAAAATGAAAATTCTGTCATCATTTACCCACCCTCATATTGTTCTAAACCTTATGTTGAACATAAAAGAAGATATTTTGAAGATTGCTGGTAATCAAACATTTAACATTGCCATAACATTTATCCAATGCGAAACATGGAATGAACATTGAGAAGAAAGTTTTGTTGTATAGGGGTTTCCTCACTCCTATATCTTGCTGTACATAATATTATAATAAATCTTTGTAAACTGGAAACCTACTAGGTCTTAAACCCAACAACGGTATGGCAAAAGTAACTAGCAAAGTACTCAATCTGTTGTCCAATCAATTTAACTAGCCTTAAGTGCCCAATCTGACCATCACAGTTTTAAGTCCACTGCACAGATATCACTTTAAGCACCCAGCTGCTGAATAAAACCACTATCCTGATTTTCGTTAACTCTTACTTAAACCCTCTGGAAGCCCATAAATGTCTCAAAGCTATAAAAGGAATGAGGAATGATGTGGTCATTGACTGCAGAGCAGTGTGCTGTCATCACTGCAATAAATGGGGGAGAAGGGCATATTCAAGTAAAGCGTTATGAGTGTTTTATACTCACTGGAGCAGTAATGTGTCTGTTATATCCTCCATAAATTTTGGCTTATAAGCTTAGCAGACATGCTTGTGTGCCTGAGCTGAACTCTGGGAGAAGCTAAACTACATTTCCCATCATGCCTAACGAGAGCTATAAACAACATTGGTTGACACCATACATCAAGAAGTAACTGCCACAGGTACACTACAAGACTTATTGACATACTTAAGATTTAATGACATCTTCTGAAGATATGCCAATCATCAGTTGTATTGGGATTCAGAAAGTAGAAACACATCTATCAGATTTTTCAAATTACTGATGGTTGGTTGAAGGCCTGACTGCTACTGATCCAAGTGAAAGAGAAAAAGCGTTTAAAAACAGCATTTTGGCCCCCATAAATTTTCAAAGTTTCAAGTTGATTTGAAAAAATCTACTCAAAGCACAATTTTGCACAAGATACATATATGAAATAAAATATCACATTTAGGTGCAAAATACTACACGTCCTCACTACATATCATCTTGTTTGTAGGTTAGAATAATGCAAAGGAAAGGGTTTTGATAAATCTACAATACACTCTTCCTTTTAAACCTTGAATTAAGATTAGTCCAGCACTAACTTAAAAGTTCAAAACAAAACATGACAATGAACAGTGAGCACAAGGAATCATAACCAATAAAGCGAGTGCAGGTGTACCGTGCCTCACCTTTTAATTCCCCTTCCTTTCTCACCCTTTCCCATCGCGCCGCTACGCACCCCGCGGCTATAAAACACCACACTGCGTAATGTGACACGTTTTTCTAATCATTGTCATGAAAAGTAAAATGCTGTCTGCAACAGGGGCAAATTCACAGACACGCAAGGTGCCAGCATCCTGTTACGCTCACTCAGTCATTCAGTACGGACAAGTTAGCCTATTTTTCCTGTAAATGAACGTTCTGTGGTTTGAAGCCGCGACTGAACTCAAGAGTCTACAGTCAAAAAGTAAAGAGCTTTACTCACCTGCCGCTGCGCATTCACATCGACTTAACACTTGGCTGTCCGGGGTCCCGTGGATAGCAATGTCTGCAACCCACAACAGCGACTGGAAACCACAGAAAATCAACTTGTGCATTAAGTTGGGTTTTGTCACTCCGAATTACCGTTCACAATGAGGCAACATTTGTGATATGGCTGATAAAGTGCGACGAGTGAGCACGAGACAAAACACAAATGTAAACAAAACTAAGGAGGAAAAGAAAAAGATAAAAGAGTTTCCTTTAGGATCACGAATTTGGTAATGAAAGAAAATTACGCCCACCCCATAGGTTTCTTTAGTCCCTCGCAAGTCCGCCCGCAAAGTGTACAGGATGTGTTGGAAAGAGTGAGCTCAAACTGAACTGCACACGAGGAGTCGCGCGCTAATGTAACCTACGACGAGCTGGAGCGCACCGGTGAACAGAGGAGGAGAGAGGGGGGACATGTCACGGAGGACCAAGAAGATAGGTCAAAGGGGGATGGAGGAGGTAAAGTGTATGGGGTACATTCCCTAAAGCTAAGCTAATCGCGGTTTGGGAGCGTTCGCTAGTCTGCACCTGGTCTCGCGCTAAAGGGTCAGAAAATTGACCGGCGACTGAGAGCGAAAACGGAGAACGCCGCGGAAAATATATGTAGACAGTGGGCAGATAGGAGATCGATCGGGTTATAATTTTGTCTAAAGTCGGGGAAAAGAAAGTTCATGGAGGAATGAAATTTGAAAACATGGCGAATCCCGTCGCCCTAAATAAGTTTCGATCTTTTGGAATAGAGTGTAGATAATATTTGGTTGGACGTTTGATGGAAAAGGATTTTTC